>NC_142128.1:82241666-83720000 GCF_024610735.1 Ursus americanus | reverse complement strand
CCTCAATTCATTTTCCACCCAATAGACAAATGTACTTTCAAATTTTTTAAAATTGCGAGATAGTCAAAATTTCAAATTTAAAAATTTCAAAAACTACCATTCTCCTGCTTACAACCCTCCAAGGGCTTAAAATAAAATTCTAAACTTCTTCCCTGCTCCCAAGGCCCTTCGGGGTTGGTCTCCCTCCAACCTCCCTCACTTCAGCACCAGCCTGGCTCTTCTGCTGTTGGGACTTTATACCCACTGCACCCCACGATCGGCCACACTTTCCCCCCCGATCTTTGTGTGGCCGATGCCCTGTCATTCACTCCTCTGCCTCCACATCACCTCCACAGAAAGCCCACCCACAACCACCCAATCTCCACCCTCTCTCCCCATTTTATTTTCTGCACTGCTCTTATTATCACTACCTGAAATGATTTTACACACATATAGTTTTAGTCAAATGTCACCATACTATAGGTATTGAATGGTTTTTTTCAAAATCCATTGTTGATTTTTTTTTTTTTTTAACACTGTGTCTTAGAGATCTTCCCATGTCAGGATGAACTAGGCTTACTCCATTCTTTTTAATGGCTGCGTAATATTCCTTTAGGTATAAGTACCATAATTTGTCTGATGGCTTCCACATTTATTTCTGATTTTTCACTATCACAAATAATGCTGAAGTGAAACCTCCTTTTGGACACACCTCTGTGCACATGCGTGGATTTTTTCTGTAGTAAAGATTCCTGGAAGTGAAATTGCCAGGTCAAAGGTTACGCCAATTTGTCATTTTGATAGATGCTCACTGCCACATTGCTTTCCTAAAAGGCAATCAATTTATACTCCCACTGGTGGTGGGTTAGAGTGCACACTTCCCCTCATTCTCACTGACACTAATTAGTATCATTTTTTAAAAAAACGTTGCCTTAAAGGATATACTATAAAGGTATCTGATTTCACGTCATGTGAAGGCCATTTATGATCGTTTCCTGCTGGTGTCCCTTGGAGTCATGCCTCTAGGTCAGCTTGGGGAGAAGCAGCGAAGCCCTCTGTGAGCTCCAAGAGGTCCCAAAGACAAATGAAACCTTTGAAAGCAGTCTCATCCATCGCAGCAGAAAGCCTCTCTGTCCAGCCGCCAGCGGAGCGCGATCAATAACGTGGAGAGCCGTGGGCCAGCCTGACGTTTCCTGCATGTGGCATTCTCCCCCATCCATCATCCAAACACATCCCAGCCACTCAGCTACGACTGAACACAGTCGAAATCTGCCCAAGTGCGGCAGGCCCCACCCCCAGTCTTGGCTTCTCTGGCATTACTCAGAACCTTTTGTTTGGCTGCACTTAAGGATGGGAGGAGGTCAGGGTCTGGGAATAGTCGGACACTGGGTCTCCGGAAATGGCTTCTCAAGCCTAGAGGGCCACATCTGCTCTCTCTACGCGAGGGGAGGACAAGTGGCAGTGATCACCCCAAAAAACGCCTCACTGGGGGCACCCAGAGCATGAGGACTAAAGGAAGACTTCTTATACTTGATGTCTCCACAATGGCAAGCTGCATATTTTTTTAAGGTTTTATTTATTTTTTTGACAGAGAGAGAGAGAGGGAACACAAGCAGGGAGAGTGGGAGAGGGAGAAGCAGGCTTCCCGCTGAGCAGGGAGCCTGACTTGGGGCTTGATCCCAGGACCCTGAGATCATGACCTGAGCCGAAGGCAGATGCTTAACGACTGAGCCACCCAGGAGCCCCAAGCTGCATATTTTTTTAAAAGAGTTTTTCAATTTTTCCCATCCCACCTTCACTTTTCTAATAAGAAGAAAACCTCAGTTTTCCACCTCCCCATGGAGGGAAAAATTCAGTTCTTCCCTCTTAGGAGTCTCTTCCCTGGGTATCTCCTTTACTCCTTGTACAAATGCTCATGCTTCTGACATTTCTGGTCACCAGTCATGCGGAGGTTTTCCCCCAAGACAATCAATTCTCTATGACACCAGCTGGGTGTCCTACAATTTAACTCAATTCTGACACTACCTGGATTGAGCACCAGATCCCACAGGTAAGGGCTCAGTCCCACAAGTGTGGCCCCTCTCCCGCTATTCACACACACTTAAGGAGCCAGTAGGAAGCTGGGTTTGTCACCTGAGTTTTTGACCAACCGCCTATACATCAGAAGGTTCTAAAGACCCCTCCTTGGGTTTGATTAATTTGCTAGAGTGGCTCTCAGAACTCAGGGGAAGACCTACTTCTATTTGCCAGCTTACTAAGGTTATGGTAAAGGATACAGAAGAACAGCCGGATGAAGCGATACACAGGGTGAGGTCTGGGAGAGTCCCAAGCTTAGGGTCTTCTGTCCCCATGGAGTCCAGTCCTTGCCCTTCGCCCCGGGGCCGAGCATCACACATCGGAGCGCCCTTCCCATGTTGTGTTTGCCAACCTGGAAGCTCTCTGAACCCCCTACTACTGGGATTTTACGGAGGCTTCTTCACATCGGCATGATCAAATATTAACTCCATTTCCAGACCCCTCTTCCCTCTCTAGAGGATCAAGGGGTGGGAATAGGGGGCTACAAATTCCAAGCTTCTCATCATGGCTTGGTCTCTCTGGTGACCAGCTCCCATCCAGGAGCACCAAGAGTCATCTCATTTAGAACAAAAGACACTGCTATCATCCAGGAAATTCCAAGAAATGTTGGAACTCTGTCAGGAATAGGGGTCAAAGACCAAATATCAGAACAATAGATGCACCCGGTACTCTTATCACTGAGGAATCTACAAGTGTTTTAGGAACTCTGCGCCAGGAACCAGGGGCAGAGGCCAATATATATATTTTCTATTATCTCATAACTTTCCCTCCCCAAAGGAATTGTTAGACTTCCCCAAGAAAGAAAAGTAAAGTCAATGTCTCCTGGGTGCTGGTGTTATCTGCTTTTCACATCTGTTACTTCCCTATGAGCTGGATCATATTATCTCTAGTTTAAAGATGTGTTGGCAGCCAGAGCAGTTGGGTAACTAACCCCAGGTCACCCAGCTAGTCATGCCTGGAACACGATTTGAACTTTGAATCTATAAACTTATGCTCTATGGCCAACGAGGTGGGCTCTGTGTCTTAATTTAAGGAATTTCAAAGGCTGAATTTTGATTGTAGGTTCTCATACATTTCTTTACTTATGGGTTTCTTCAAAGAGAAAATCTAAAATATCAATGAAATTACTTCAAAACCGTGTCCTTTCTGCGACTGTGAATGAGTCCAACACAGGATACGTTTTCTTTGAGCTGATTTCCTCTCTGCACTTCTGCAGGAGTTGGACTTGTTCTTTGGTTCAGTGTGTGCAAAACAAGACGGAGTGACTCACGGGTCCCTGGGCAGGCTAACTCAAGTGACCGCGAGGGTGACCACAGTATTAGTTTCCTCCTGATGCTGCAACAAATTACCACAAACTCATTGGCTCAATGCAATACACATTTATTATCTTAGCCTTCTGAAAGCCCTAAAACAGTTATCTTATAGTTCTCCCTGGAAGTTCTGGGGGGGATCTGCTTCATTTCCTCTCCCGGCTTCCAGAGGACAGGTACGTTCCCTATCTCGCGGTCCCCTCCTCCATCTTCAAACCCCTCACTGCTCTCTGCTTCCATTGGCACATCTTCCCTGAGTCTGACCCTCCTGCATTCTCTTTGTCCGATCACATCGGACCCACCTGGAGCATCCAGGATCATCTCCTCATCTTGAGATGAGGACTTTCATCTAAGTCACACCCCTTGCCATGTTCAGGTGACCTATTTCCAGGTTTCAGGGATTAGGACATGGACTTCTTTGGAGGGCTGTCATTCAGCACACCGCACCCATCATCTCAGTTTGCGGGGGACTACAAGCCCTTCCAGGTTGTGGAAACTTCAGTGTTGAAAGTAACAAAGTTCCAGGCAAGCCTGGAGAGTGGGTTGCCCCTAGCCGGGGGGCACCCTTGATCCAGGAAGATATTTCTACTGATTCTTGGCAAAGTAGAGAGGGAAGATTAGCACAAGTAAGAAAGCTAGAAGGGAAAACAGTGTTTTCCCAATCACATTCTTAGAAGAAAAGCAACCTGTAACCTTTAAGCAGTCCCATTCCGTGGAGTCCCTGCAGGAGAGCCCCAGCAGGACCACAGCCTTCCAAAAGGGAGCCTTCTCTGCCTGACGTTCTCCACTTGTTTTACTAGATAAAAGCAAAGTGATTTCCTGGATAAACTCTACTTCAGAGCCTGAATTATCCCTAAATAAGAAGCCTGTATGGTGGACTTGTATTCAAAAAGGTTAATGGTTCATCCAGTGTGAAATAATAGACGTGTAGTTAAAAATAGAGCCTGATTCCATGCGAATGACAGATTCATCACTAATGTGAAGCCACTGTGGGGTTTTGTGTTTTTTTTTTTTAATCATGTATGCTCTTCTGTCTTTATACTTTTCCCCACATTTTCCCCTCTCTGCCCCACCCCCACCCACCTGCCCACCCACCCAGTTATATTTAGTATTACAGGCTGTGGGTTTGTAAAATAATTCTCCCATGTGTTTATGAGTCTCACTGAAGGTGAAACCAGTTCATACCGAATTTTTACATATATATTTAGCTTTCTATTTCTGGAGAAATAAATAGAAAAAAAACATCATTTTCAATACCGGGTAAATTCTAAGACACGTGGTTGGGAAGAGTGGGGGACAGGAATCTGGGGAGCTTTTCCAGTGGAGAGGCTTCAGATGGAGAGGCCAGACTTCGGAGGTGGCATGGAGCAGCTGGGACACATGAGAGGTTCACCCCAGCTCAGTCTGTCCGAAGTGACGGTTGTGGAACTGACGGTCATAAATCATTTGCTAGCGGTGAAGACAAAGGGACACCCATTCTCCCAAGCGAGAGGTGGCAGAGCAGATAGGATGAGCAGTAATGAGGGAGGAACTGTGCTGCTCTCTGCGTGCTCCCTGCCGGGGTACAGGGGTGCAGGGGTGCAAGTCCAAGTGGCCGCAAAAACCAGACAAATGGATGAAAACCCAGAAACTAGAGGAAATCCAAGCATGCAAGGGGTTCTGGGAAGCATTTGTTGCCTTCTCTGGTGAATGAAGACAGCCTGAGGTGTGTGTACCAGGGAGAGGGGCAGATGAGGGAGTGGACAAACGGTCAAGAGAACCGGACTCTCTGTCCAGGAGAGCTTCTCAGGGTTTGCAAGGCCACTCTGCACCTGAGTCTGGTCAGGGGCCTCAGTCTGACCCCCACATGCATCCACACCCAGCCCACATCTTCCTCTGGTCAGCCCCTGGTCACAGAGACCCGGTGAAAGAACATGCCAGATCGGGGCACCCTTCCCACGCCTTGGGAAATGTAGCCTTCCTGAATCAGAGAGGAGGAAGCAGGCAAAGAAAAAAAGCTGTGCTCTCATAATCCCAAGGGGCTCCATATCTCACCGCTTCTCTTATAGTTAAGAGGGCTGGGTGTGAAGGAGAAGAGAGGCCACTATGCTTGCAAACGTACAGCCTGCCCGCCAGCTCTGCTGAGGTCTGATGGTGAGCGTTTGCAGATGGCTGGGGGGGGGGCAGGGCTGGCTGGCTCCAGGAAGGGCTAAGCCAGTTGCCCCCCATGGAGACTAAGTCCATAACTAGCCTGCATTTATTATAGGGGGCCCGCAGCCCACACAGTTAGTGGTGACCAAGGGGTGGCACAGTGGGCTCCCATGGTCTTGCTCATGGATCAATGTCAGGGACCAGACTCCTTTTCATACTTGCTTCAGATTCAAGTGGGACGCCCGCTTGAACACCGTCTATGGCTTAGGCTGGACATCTCAAAGACAGAGGACCTGCTATGACTGACTGTCTCACCCACCAGGAGAACATGATCACCCAGCTCCCTGTTTCCCAAACACGTTGGGACTGGAGGGCCTGGGAGTAGGAGGAGATCCAGGAAGGTGCTCCAGGTCAGGTGGGGGAGGGTGAGACTCCCTTAGTGACAAAGCCTGGAAATGGTATAATTGATTTTCAAGCCAAGAGAACCAAGCCATAGAATCCACGGTGGAACCCGGAGGCTCCATTCCTGACTCAGTGCATCCGCTCACATCCCCTGGAATGAGTTCTTCCTCTGTTTTTATTTTATTTTTTTAGATTTTTATTTATTTATTTGAGAGAGAGGGAGAGAGCAAGGGCAGTGGGGAGAGGGAGAAGCAGGCTCCCTACTGTGTCGGGAGCGCAACGTGGGCTCCATCCCAGGACCCCGGGATCATGACCTGAGCCGAAGGCAGACACTTAACTGACTCAGCCGCCGAGGGGCCCCATCTTCCTTCCATTTTAAAATGTGGGTTTTACTTTTATTTGGTGCTGCAAAACCAACAGATCCAGAGACAAAGGGCACTGAAAAAGGTAGTGATACTCACAGATTCCAAGAGAGGACACGCCATACTGCTGGGGGACCGTCTGGGAAGCACCAGTCAGGAGGGTGAGGGAGTTGGGAAACAGGGGCCAGAGCCTTTATTGTGGTTACTGCAGGGAGGAAGTGGAGGAAGCAAGGAGGAAGGGTAATCAGGCTCATGATTGGCTAGTTTGATTAATTTCGGTGGCTCTGTGACATAGAAGCTGTCCGTAGTTGTCTGGTACCTGGCCCCGGGGTGATTAGGGCGGCTGGATAGTAGCCCTGACCATGAGAGCCACACCGAGGGGGCCTGTGGGGTATGGCTCTGAGTTGGTTAGTTTGCATTTCAAAGGCGTGCTCTAGGGTGAGCTATTTACCATCTCTAGGAACTGGCTAACCCTGGGAGGGCTGGCCCCTCCAGGGTCAGCAAGGCCCCAGATGTTGGAGCCTCAGAAAACAGAAAAATAAAAAGACACAGTGAATACACCTAGCTCTTCACTGCTCTCAGGACCCAGCTCAAGTCTCCTATGTTCTAGGAAACTTCCCAGGCCACCCTATCCCATTGGGATCGCTCCCTCCCCCCGAAGTCCTATAGCACTTAATGTTGCTGCTGTTCAGCTTTGTATCTATTATCTAAGCAGAGCGCGATATGCCCCTGTATCAAAAAGCCAAGATCCTTGGAAGTGCGGACTGTGTCTTTTACTTCTCTATGTCCCCCACAGCACCTGGCACAGAGCCTTGAACTTAGTAAATACTCACTAAATTTTTGTTAAGGAATGCCCAGAGTTCAGTGTGGTAGGCCACAGGGATGGTTCCTTTAAAAGAAAAACCATTTTCAACCCCTGGGCAGGAATAACCCTGCTTGGGTCCTTCCTTTATTACCCAATAAACATTCTAGAATTTAAATTTAAAAACATTCTAACATTTAGAATGTTTACAAATCCAGATCACCTTTGTGAAATTCACAAACAAGGAAACTTCAGGCAGCTCCAGCTGTGAACACAACTCAGAAAGAGTCATTTCTAATTGCAGCTGGAAAGGAGAATTGAGTTAGTATCGATGCCCTGACCACAGTGTTTCCTCCATTAACTCTCTGGAAGAGGAGAGTAGATTACACACATCAGCTGGTTTCACTGAGTAGCCAGGAGGCAGACGAGACATGTCGGTCTCATGAATTATTATTAACGGACGAATCATCTGTGTTGTGTCCGTCCTTGGCTGGGGGGTCTAGCACAGGCTGTCAGAACCAGAGATTTACTTGGTTCAAAGTGGCCTGGAATGAATTGTGAGACCCAGTGGATCCTCAGGGCGTTGAGGGCAGGACACAGCAATGCCACTGATGACCTTGGGCCTCTCCTTTGTGAGTACTGGAGCAAGGAGGGTAGACCAGATGGAGGACAGGTTGGACCTGAGTGTAAAATGTTAGAGGGATTTGGCTCTGTTCCTGGGGCAGAGCTGAGGGACAAAAATAGACCACATCTTGGGAAGCCTGGCATGAAATTAAATTCCAGAGCTCTAGCCAGCTCTGCCAGCGGACTGCCAACGTCCAGAAATGCCCTCACCATGGTGATGGAGCTGGGGAGGGAAGAGAGCTCCTAATGTTGCAGGGGCTGCCCCACCTGTCTTTAGTCCTTTGCTGTTCAAAATATAGTCTGCAGACCAGCAGCACTGGTCTCATTTGGGAGCTGGTTAGAAAGCTAGGCGGGGCTGGGAGTGGTGTGAGGCCAAAGGGGACGCTCCCTCTGGTGCAAAATTTAAGGGAGCACCACTAGACTCGGTAATGGAGATAAATAACATTTTTTAAAAAGGCAAAATTAATGCAAAAAATCTATGGTGAACAAAATAAAATAATTTAAAAATGAAGACAGGATCTAACCCTGCACTTGAAGGATCCTACCTCTCTCACCTCACCCTAATCCTGGTCCTGATCTCAGGCCCCACCCAGACCACTGGTATCAGAATCTGCATTCTAACAAGATCCCCAGACGACTCATGCGCACAGAAAAGTTTGAGAAACACTGCTTCGGACAATCCTCCCAAGCCGTAACAGCCCCAAATCTTGGAATCCAGACAGCAACAAAAACAGAAAGGATGAGCAGAGATTCCAGAAGTTCCAGAAGCATCCCAGCCCCACGAGTCTGCTTCTCATTTGCCTGGATATGCGCACTCCCACCTTACAGTTGTACAGTGTTCTGTAGTTTACTGTACACTTTTTAACAACATTTTATTTTGAAATAATGATGGATTCATAGAAAGTTGCGAAGATAGTACAGAGTTCCATGAGCCTAACTTAACCCAGTTTCCCCTACCGGTTATGTTTTATGTATCTACAGTACCATATGAAAGTGAGGAAATTGACATTGGTTTGAAGTGGGTGCATAGTTAGAAGCCATTTTATCACATGTGTAGATTCATGTAACACGACGAAGCTACAGAACTCGTCTCTCACTGCAAGGATCTCCCTGGAGCGACAGCTTTGGAGTCAGGCCACCTCCCTGCCCTGCCCCCAGCCCGATCCCTAAGGCTTGGCCATCACTCATCTGTCTCATTGCTGAGAAGGTCATGTGAACGGAATCATACAGCATTCAATCTTCTGAGATTGGTTTTCACCCAGCAAGATGATCTGGAGATCCATCCTCATTGTTGCCTGACTTGTTCGTTTGCTCCTTTTTATTGCTAAGTTGTAGTATTCCACCGTATGGATATACCACTGTTTGTCTAACAAGTTACCTATTGCAGGACATTTCGTTTATTTCCTGTATTTGGATCCTACAAATAAAGCTGATATGAATAATCATGTACAGGTGTTTATGTAGACCTGTTTTTATTTCTCTTGGAAAAACGCCCGGGAGTACCATTGCTGGGTTAGATGATAAAACGTTATGTTTAGTTTTTTTAAGAAACTGCCAAACTCTTTTTCAGAGTAGCTGGCCGTTCGACATTTCCACCAGCAGTGTAGGAGAAATCCGGTTTCTGCACACCCTTGTCAGCTACTGGTATAGTCATTATTTTTTCTCTTAGCCATTCTGATTGGTGGTCTTACTTTACATTTCCCTGATGCTTAGTGCTACTGAACCTCATTTCCTAAGCTTATTTGCCATCGTTCTTTGTCCTCTTTGATGACCGTCTCTTCCTGTCTTTTGCCCGTTTTCTAATTGGATCCTTAGGGGCCTTTTTTACCATTGAGCTTTGAGGGTCTTTTTCATATTCTAGATATGAGGCCTCAGATATGTGGATCGAAGGTATTTTCACCCCGTCAATAACTCGTTTTTTCATCGGCTTAACAGGGTCTTTCAAAGAGCAAAAGTTTTAAATTTTGTGAAAGTTCAGTTTACTGGGTTTTTTCTTTTGTGCATCGTGTTTTTAGTGTCATATTGAAGCCTTTGCCAAGCCCTGCACCCGAAGATATTCTGCCATAGTTTCATCGAAAAGTTCATATTTTACATAATTTAAATCTATGATCCATTTTGAGTTAATTTTCTATAGGGTAAGAGATTTAGGTTGACTTAGGTTTTTTTATTGTTGTTTCTTTTTGTCTATGGCTGTTTTTTAAATTTTTTCTCCAGCGCCATTTGTTGAAAAGACTATCCTTCCTTTATTGAATTATTTTTGCACCTTTGTCAAAATGCAGTTGAACATATGTATGTGCGGCTATTTCTGGGCTCTGTTCTGTTTCATTGATTTACGTGTCTGCCTCTCTGCCAATACCTCCCAGTCTTGATTCCTACAGCTATATGAAAAGGCTGAAATCTGGATAAATTAATCCCCCACTTCCTTTTTTTCCCCCACTTTCCTATTTTTTTAAAAAAGGTTTTAACTAGTCTGTTTCCTTCTATATAACTCTTAGAATTTGTCTGTATTTATACCAAAAAAGTCTTGCTGGAATTTTGATAGGACGTGCATTGTATTTATCTATGGGTTTGGAGATCATTAATATCTTCCTGTGTTATGTCTTCTAATTCATGGTGTTTCTACATTTATTTACATCTTCCTTGATTTCTTTTTATCATCATGTTGTAGTTTTTAGCATACAAATTCTGTGTATGTTTTATTATATTTATACCTACGTATTTCATTTCATTTTTTCTGAGTTGTTATAAGTGGTCTTGTATTTTTAATTTCAGTGTCCAAGTGTTTGTTGCTAGCGCATAAAAATACAATCGATTTGGGGCGCCTGGGTGGCTCAGTCAGTTAAGTGCCTGCCTTCGGTGTCAGCTCAGGTCATACTATGGGGGTCCTGGGATCGAGTTCCACATCAGGCTCCCTGCTCAGCCGGGAGTCTGCTTCTCCTCTCCCCCCTGCTCGTGCTCTCTCTCTCTCTCTCAAATATATAAATAAAATCTTTAAAAAGATACAATTAATTTTCTTATGTTGATCTTGTATCTTATGATCTTACTGAACTGACTTATTTTCTTTAAGGATTTATTTATTTATTTGAGAAAGAGAGAGAGAGAGAATGGGGGAGGGGCAGAGGGAGAGAATCTTCAAGCAGACTCCCCACCGAGCGCAGAACCCCCCCTATAGGGGGCTCAATCTCACCACCCGTGAGATCATGACTCATGAAATCATGACCTGAGCTGAAACCAAGAGACAGACGCTTAACTGACTGAACCACCCAGGCACCCTTTGAACTCACTTATTAATACTAGGAATTCCCTTGTAGATTTCTTAGGATTTCTAAGTAGACTTTAATGCAAATAGAGATTTTTTTTAAATCTTTTTGATCTCTATGCCTTTACTTTTTCTTGCCTTATGAGCTAGCTTAAAACGTCAAGTACTATGTTGAACAGCAGTGGTGAGAGCAGATGTCCTTGTGTTGTTCCTGATCTAAGGGAGAAAGCATTCTGTCTTTTGCCATTAAGTATGATATTTGCTATAGGTTTTTAAGGATGTTCCTTATGTTGAGGAAGTTCCCTTCTACTTCTCGTTTTCGGAGTTTTTATCATGAATCAATGTTGAATTTTGTCAACTGCTTTCTCTGTATCAATTGATACAATCATGTGAATTTTCTTCTTTAGATTGTTAATATGGGGGATCACATTAAATGATTTTTCAGATATTGAAACAGCCTCAGATCCTTGGAGTACATGCCAGTTGGTCATGGTGTATTATTCTTTCTATGTTTAGCTGGATTCTATTTGCTAATATTTTGCTAATGGTTTTTGCATGTTTTGTAGTCTCTTTGCCTGGTTTTTGTATCAGGGTAATACTGGCTCCGTGAAATAAATTGGAAAATGTTCCCTTTTCTTCTATTTTCTGCAAGAGACCCTAGAATTGTTCCATTTTTTAAAATTTCAACTTTATCGGGATATAATTGACATGCAAAATGTAAGATATTTAAAGTGTGCACCACAGTGATTTGATAAACATGTACATTGTGAAAGGACTCTACCTATCCAGTTCATTAACATATCTGTCACTTCACATATTTACTTTTTTTTTTTTTTTTGGTGAGAACATTTTAATTCTACGCTCTTAGCAAAGCTCAGTTATAGAATACAATGTGATGGCAAGATTGTGATTTATAAAAAACATATATTCTTATCTTCATCCACAGTTCCTGGCCCACAGCTTCTAAAACCTTTGAAATTCCCCGAGGAAGAAGAGCAAGAAGAGCATCTTGTTATAATATTTGGTCTCTTTTTCTCAGTTCCTGAAAATGTTTCAGAGCCATAAAGGTGAAATGGGTATCTTGTTATTCATAACTAAGCCCTCTCCCCCACAATGAGGTTTATGTTAATGAAGTGACTTTTGGAAACCACCTGAGGATGGATGGAGGCTGGTGACCAGGGGAACCAACTATAAATAGAGGGTTGGAAATTTCAGTCCCACCTCCTGATTTCTGGGGAGGTGAGAGGGCTGGAGGTTGAATCAGTCACCAATGGCCAATGAGTTAATCAATTATGCCCAGATAATGAAGCCTCCATAAAAACCCCAAAAGGAGGACATTTGGAGAGCTTCCGGTTTGGGGAACCAGAATGCTTCCACACACCTTCATACTGGGTCCCAAACTCCATGAGTCCCCAAGCTTCCCAAAGGCAGAGGCTTCTTTGTTTGGGACCCTGCCCTATGTATCTCTTCATCTGGCTGTTGATTTATAGTCTTTAATATCCTCTGTAATAAATCAGTAATCTAGGGAGTAAATGAACTTCCTGAGATCTGTGAACTGCTGTTGCAAATTAATCACACCCACCGAGGTGGCCAGGGGAACCCCTGACTTCTAGCCAGTTGGTCAGAAGTATAGGTAACAACCTGGCCTTGCAATTTGGCAACTAAAGGGAAGGAGGCCGTCTTGTAGGACTGAGTCCTTCACCTGTGGGAGCTGATACTATCTCTAGGTAGATAGTGTCGGACTTTATTTGGATTGTAGGATACCTGTTAGCATCTGAGAATTGGTTCATGGTGTGGGAAATACAAAGACACACAGCACGCACATGCGCGCGCTCATTGGAATTGGTGGTTAGAATCATTTCAGTTATCAACTGCAATCACCATGCTTTACAGTAGCTCCATTTGTAGCTTTAGTTTTAATTCTCCTTTAAATGCTTTGGGGAATCCCCCAGTGAAACCATGTGGGCGTTACGCACTTTTATATTCAGAATTTGATTCGATTCTCATAGCGATCTTGCAAAGAAGGCATTTTACAGGTATGGAAACTTAAGGCTCAGAGAAACGAAGTGACTTAACCAAGATCTAGACGTCTTTTGATTCTAAGTTCAGTGTTGTTTCCACAAAACCACGCTTCCTGAGTTAGATGTCATTGGGCAGACGTTTCAGTCATCTAGAATCTCTTTGGGACACAAGGAAGAGAATAATCATAGCTGTTTCTGGCCACTTTTGTTTAGCTGGGTGCCCGTTCTCTCTTGCTGGGTTTCACATTCAAGTTAGAGGATAATCAGACAACTAGTGAATCTCTGAGTAGAAAAACTAGTACTATTAGGACAATCACAGGTTCAGTCTAAACGATTGATGACACGTGCATTGACACACCCAACTGCAAAGCCTCAGAAGAGAAGCAAACAAAACTGTCTGAAGAGAGAAGGAAAGCCTACTTTTTTGTGGTCCCTGGACATTCCCTGGGAAGTTTCGATGAATCCTCTCTCTCCTCCATCCCTTAGTACCTGACCCCAAATTTCTCACCTTACTTAAGATAGGATTTTTCACCACCTTCACTATCCCGTCTGTGAATTTTTTTTTTCCTGGGTCAGAGCATGTCACTTCCCTGTTTAACAGCCTTCAGTGGTTCTCTATTGCCTATAGTTCTTAACTTTATGGTCGTTTTCTATGTATGTCTAGGGTTCTCAAACTTCAGAGAAGAGAAGACTCACCCAGAGACACTAATTGAAAATGGAGACTCTTAAGTCCCAACCCCAGAGACTTAGACTCAGTAACTCTGGACTGAGACCTAGGAATCTGCATTTTAAGAACCTCCTCCTGGTGATTCTAGTGCAAGTGGTTCACGGAATACATGTTGACCAAACAGTGATCTCTGGCATAAAGGTCATAGTCCTTGGCCTGGCTTTCAGGCCCTCCGAAGTTCGATTCCAACTTGCTCAGTCAATAGTACCCCTCCCTCATCTCACCCCTACCAGGCCTGCAGACCTATAGACCAACACAATGGGTAAGACTAAACCAGTCGGCCAGTGCTCTTTGGAAAGGCAAAATTAATCTCTCCTGTCCCTTTTCCTCCTGCCCTTAGCATTTCAACGTTAGCACAGAGTTGTTCAAATTACGGGTTGCCGCACAGTGGTAGGTTTTGACCAGCTTTTTATTTAAACGTATGATTCCCAGAATAGAATATGTGGAAAATATCAGTGTGCATTGCTGTAGTTAAGGGTATTTTAATACATTTGTTTCAGTTAATTATACATATACATAGGTATGTACTGTGTCAGGATATAAAATGTGTTTCTTACTGTGGTTTGAACTCCAATAACATTGAAAGCCACAGCTGTAGAACTCACCTCTCATTAGATCTGTCAGGATAGCTTTCTGTTTCTCCATTACGGTGAACCTTTGGAGAATAATAAATAAAGCCGTCTTTATCCTCTTACTCCTCTAGGATCCATCGTGGTATTTTGTGCTCAACAACTGAATTGATTTGATTACATCATCACAATCATACCTCTTCTGGGTTTAACTACTTCAGATCAAATATCCTCTTTTAGGGTATAGGTTTAGAGTTATCCCTTTCAGAAATTGCCTCTTGTGGGGCACCTGGGTGGCTCAGTCGGTTAAGCGTCTGCCTTCAACTCAGGTCATGATCTCGAGGTCCTGGGATTGAGCCCTGTGTCGGGCTCCCTGCTCAGCGGGGAGTCTGCTTCTTCCTCTCCCTCTGCCCCTCGCTTCACCCCCACTCTTGCTCTCTCTCTCTCTCTCAAATAAATAAATAAAATCTTAAAAAAAGAAAGAAAGAAAAAAAAATTGCCTCTTTGTGAGACAGTGAACCTTGGCGCATTGCCAGGAGAAGAGGCCCCTCACCTTGGCCAGAAGCAAAGGATAACGTTTTCTAAGGTGATGAGGTTCTTTGAGGCAATGTATTTCCTCTGGAACTTCTGGAGTGTGGTCTGACGAGTGGAGTGGGTGGCTCTCTGGCCTGAGATGGCCCAGTGAAAGGACACTCTAGAAGGTCAAGAGTAGGGTAAATAGCTACCTGAGCCTTCCAGGTGAGCATGTATTAAGCATCCATTGGTCAATTACAGAGTCACTATGCAGGTGCTTAAGAACCCAAGAAGTGTTCAGCACGGGTGACAGACTGAACCACATTTGGACCACAGCTTCGTTTTCTTAAAGCAGCAGTGTTTCAACTGGCAATGTGTCCGGTCAAGGTTGTTTGAATGCAAATCATTTTATATCGAGCTTGCTTCTTACATGCATGTTCACTGCACATCTCCTTTAGCTCTGAGTTGGGGACCTCCGACTTAGAGCAAAATCTCTGGCTTTGAAGAACTCAGTGCAGAAGAGGACTGAGGGCATAAACTTTCAGAAACCATTTCCCGGCCAGGTCTCTTGAACTGGAAGCACAGGGGGCTCACAGAGCCAAGTCTAGCCATGGTAAACATTGGACAGAGCAGGCATGCCGGACCGAGGTAGAGGCGAGGTAGAAGGGAGCTTCCAATGAAAAGCTTGGGTATGCGAAGAGTAAGGAGAGGTCAGTTTTTCGAGGACGGGGTGGGGGGGGGCTTCTTTGCTGTAGTTAAGGGTATTTTAATACATTTGTTTCAGTTAATTATACATATACGTAGGTATGTACTGTGTCAGGATAGGAAATGTTTCTTACTGTGGGTTGAACTCCAACAACATTGAAAGCCACAGCTGTAGAACTCACCTCTCATTAGATCTGTCAGTAAAGAAACAGATTTACTGCAGCAGAAACTCTGACAGCTGAGGGCAAGATGTAAACGATCTCAACCAAGACTGGGGTATGAAGGGCCAGGAGAAGAGAGGGGAGGTATGGAGCTCATCCTAATATCAAAAGGGTTTTACAAGGCCTTCAATTTGTCCTTGTCCTCAAAATAAGACTTCTTGTAAACAAGTAAAGCAATATCACTCTTCACAAAAAGCATAGGTGACACCACCTTATTAGAACGGCTAAAACCCAAAAAACCTGACAATACCCCATGCTAGCGAGGATGCGAGCAACAGGAACACTCATTTGTTGCTTGTGGGAATGCAAAATGGAACGATCATGTTGGAAGCCACTTCGGCAGTTTCTTCCAAAAGCAAACGTACTCTCACCCTCTGATTCAGCCCCTGCGCTCCCAGGCGTTTACACGACCAAGTTGCAAACTATGTCCATGCAAACACCTGCACACGAATGTTATCTCAGTTTGATTCGTAATCAGTGAACACTGGAATGAAACAAGATGTCCTTCAACTGGTAAATGGTTAAACAAGTGGCACAAATGGATAGAGAAATTGTGATACATCCAGACAATGGAATATTCTTCAGCAATTTAAAAAATGTGTTATCATGCCATAGAGCTACACGGAGGAGCCTTAAATGCATACTGCTAGGTGGAAGAAGCCAGTCTGAAGACGCCACGTAGTGCATGATCCCAACTGACTTGGTGTTTTGGAAAAGGCAAAATTAGAGAAATCGTAGAGAGATCTGTGGTTACCAGCGGCTGTAGCCGGGGAGAGGGATGGACAGGGGTTGCACAGTGGATTTTGAGTGCGGGGAAACTGTTCTCAGTGCGACTGCAATGATGCATACGTGGCAGGACGCATTCGTCAAAACCCACAGATTGTACAACACAGGGTGTCTTCGTGGGAACTGTGGCCTATAGTTAATCAATACTAAGGTGTCGGTATGGACTCCTCGAGTGTAACAAATGAACCACACTAATGCAGGATATTAGTAATAGGGAAATGGTGTTGGGGGGAGCTAGGCAGGTGGGGGCTGAGTATGTAGAACTCTGTGTACTCTCTGCTCCATCGTTCTTTAAATACAAAACTGTGCTCAAAAATAAAGTCTATTAATTATTTTTTTTAAGAAACGAAGAGCTTTCACTTTGAAAGAAAAAAAAAAGAAAAAGGCAAATGTGATGAGAAATATTTTTAAATTTTAAGAGAGCCAGCACGGAAATCCTGGGAACTTGCGTGTAAGCTACACAGCCAGCCTGGCCGCCCAAGACCCTCTTCACAAGCAGAATCCCTCACCCACGAAATAGAACCACCCCATGTTTCCTCAGTGGTACCAGCTCAGGTTCTGTTGGGTTTGCACCCTGAGCCCCCCTGGAAGTGAGAACCAAAATTTTCATCCCCTTCGTAGTTTTCTGAATTTTCTCATGGAAATGAAGTTGGGCTTGTCCGGTAAATTTGAAAAAGCAGCCTCACAACTTCCTTCCAAAAGAAAAAAGGCTTTTCTGTGGCTGAACTTTTTTCAATCAACTATAATGATGGCTTTCCTGTTCATTCTCCCTAATTATGTAGAAGGCCTTTGAAATTTGTTTCAGTGGTTCTTCTCTTCTGAGAAGAAGGTGGCGGCTGCTGCTGCTTCTTCCTCTTGCTCTTCCTTTTAAGTAACTCCTCCATTTTGGAATTTCTGCAAGTGATCGTGGGCTGAATTCCAGTCTGTCCCTCAAATGGCTTTTAGTGAGGTGCTGGTTCTAAGTCCCGAACCTACTGACTTGTCCAGCAGAGGACCTTTTAAACTGGATTAATCCCCTGGAATTCTAAATCCTTTTGCTTTGGGGGCCAGCCTCGCATCCCATCACCTTTTGCCTCACCAAAATGACTTTGAATGTTGGCACTTCCCTTGTAAATGGCGAGAAAGCCATGGCGAGAAAGCCGTAAGGCACTAAGCCTTGCAGGGCCCAACCTATTGATTTCAACGATCACCTTTAACCCACATCTTTCCTCTTTATAATGTGTGGTTTTCTTCTCTTAATTAGAAAGAGCCAGGGATTATCTGCACAAAACTGGAAGGTTTATTGTGATTGGTGGGATTGTGTCTCCTGTCCACGACTCCTATGGAAAACAGGTGGGTTCGTCCTTTGCCTCTCTGCTCCTTTACCTTCCCTTTCTGACCGGATGGCTCCTCGGGCACGCAGCTGCCCCACGGCGACCCTTCCCGGAAACACAAAATGCCCGAGACCAGGCGTCCTGCTTCCGGCTCTGGAACACGCACGGTCAGCAGCTGGGAGGAACAGCTGCCCGGGGCCGTGACCGTGACCGCGGGCAGCGCCAGGCCGTCGGCGCTCCTTAGCAGCGCACCAGGCACACCCGCCGAGGGCCAAGCGGGACTGGGCGCGGATGCCACCCTGGCGGCCGGTGTCGGATCTTCCCCGGATTTTAGGAGGAAAAGGCCTATGCCCCTTACGATCAGATTTAAATTCCTTTCCTTGCCGCTCCCTCCCTGCCGCATGAAAGGGACCGTCTAGGAGCCCTCCCCGCATGTCCATCCCCCCTCCTTCCCCAGCTACCCATTCGTTGGTGGGCTCCTTGAGCCTCCAGACAAAGCACCTTTTGCAGGGTTAAGTCTCGTCTCGGCTGGGCACGCGCTGGCTGCTTCCTCCGAGAGGCCCACCTCTGGACCTTGTCGCGAGAGCAGCACATAGCCGCCCTCCGTCCCTTTCTTTCCCCTCCGCTGCTCCGTGTGTTTGTGCGTGGCAGGTGGACACGCGGAGGGCCACAGCCTCATTCCCGGCCGCCACTGACAAATGGCTGCCCTTGAATAAGGAGCCGGCTTGGGGTGGGGTCTCGGGGAGGCTGGGGGCGGGGGGCCCGCGGCGAGCCTCCCACTCACACTGCTCTGTCGCTCCCCAGGGCCTTGTGTCGAGCCGGCACCGCCTCATCATGTGTCAGCTGGCCGTCCAGAACTCCGATTGGATCAGGTAGGGCTGGCCGGGCCATTGCCGCAGGTGGGGGCCTGGGACTCACCGGGGCTGAGTGGAGGAAGAGGAGGAGTCCCCTCGGCCACCTGGATCCATCCACAGGGGTGGGGAGGCCGGAAGGGATGTTAGTCCCCTGCAGGCAATAATTGTGCAGACCTTCGGAGGTGGCCCAGGTGACAGCTTTATTTTGTAAACCGGGCCATGGGGCCCAGCAGACTAAAGAGGGAAGCTTCAGTGTTTCTTCTGCTCTGCGGCTTTTGGATCCGGGAGTATTCCTGGAGCATCGCTGGATTTGGGGTGAGGCATGGCCAGGAAATCCGAAATGCCTCTCCACTTTCCTCCCCAGTTACTTCCTGTGAACTCGCACTTCCTTTTAAAGAATGTTCCCTGGCCTTCCTTATTTCCCATTCCCGAACTCAGGCTGCCTGGGGCTCCACGCTGACAGGGGACAGAGGGGCTGCCCTGGGGCGCTCACTGCCTTGCCCTCAGCCTCCGGCACCGTCCTCACTAAGATGGCAGACACTGTTATGCACAGAGCTTGCAGTGTAATTAAGGCGAGCTTCCACTAATTATGCTAATTATGCTCCCCAAAGTTCCTACAGTTATAATTTGCATGAGAAAATGGCATTTTTAAAAAAAATAATGGCACACCGTTTATACTGTAATTTCCCCCCACGGAAAAATAAGCAGCACCTAGAGGTTTCCATGAGAGGAGGGAAGTGAAGGGCAGCTGACCTCACACTGAGGAAGAGAGATGGGGAGGGCGGGAAGGAGCGCAGTGAAGGGAGGCGACAATGATAATTAAATGGTGATCCTTGCCCGTGAGCAGTGTCTTGCGCGAGCAACACTTGCCCTTTGTAGCCTTTCTCATCTCCCTAAGATACAGGTAGACACAGCTGCCTTTTCCCTGGTGAGCAACAGGCCCAGAGAAGTCAAGGGGTTTGAGCGTGAACAGCACATCCATGGTCATATAGGGATAGAAACAAGGCCTTGCAACACCGTGGCTCAGGACCTCCTGGGGAAAACGGGGTCCAGTGCGGAAGACACGGGGCAGGGGGTTGTTCCCTCTCGGATGTGACTGGAAGATTCGGAAAGAATGGCTTCATTCATTCAATGAGTAGTTACCCGGCGCCTCCTGCCTGCTCTGCAGGGCCTAGGCACTTGGGCAAGGTCAGAATTCCCAGAGTGGAGGTCACTAGGGAAGCTAGGTAGCTCTAGAGATGGGGGCTGGGCTCCTGGACCTGGGGGAGCCTGCCTAGCCCAGTCTGTGTGTTCCAGGCAGGTGCATGGTGGTCAGGGACACGGGGAGCCTACTCACAGGCTGACTCTCAAGGGTTTTCAGTCAGTGAGAGCTTACCTCTGGGAAGCTTAGGTGTGTGCATGGTGGGAGGTGGGCAGGGAATGCTCAACTGCTAAGAAAACATCTGAGAAATCTCCCAATTTAGCAGCTCATTAAGCTGGCAATTAAGCCTGAGCGCTGCATCGGTCTGGGCTAGCCCCCCCCCTCCCTTGTTTCAAGTCCTTGTGGACAGGAGGGGTTGACCAGCATGCGCGGCTGTGCCCGTCTGTCTGACTGGCAGCCCCCCCCCATGCCCACAAGGCCCCCCACTGCACAGGGAGGCAGACAGGGGTAGATCCCCCAATCCAGATACCTGCAGCCACTGCGCAATGAGGGCCTGGCTTTTAACCCTTCTCCCAATCCTAGAGGGCCCAGAGGAGAATTTCCATCTTGTGGGGGAAGCACAAGAGCGAGACTCTGTACTAAGCACTTTGTTTCTAAAACTCATCGTGCCCTAAGAACCCCACAAGAGAGTTACGTAGTCATTTTA
Organism: Ursus americanus; assembly: GCF_024610735.1. Taxonomy (NCBI): domain Eukaryota; kingdom Metazoa; phylum Chordata; class Mammalia; order Carnivora; family Ursidae; genus Ursus; species Ursus americanus. The sequence continues at coordinate 83,699,500 of NC_142128.1, read as the reverse complement.
CAGCTGGGGAAAGTAAGCACCGAAAGACAACATCACTTTCCCAAAGCCCCATACTCCCCTCATTTTACAGAGGGGGAAACTGAGGTGTAAGAAGGTGTTTCAGGCCCACGTTTGATCTGATTTGGGATCTAAGGACAAGGCGTGAGCCGCTTTGCTAAGCTCCCTGAGCTGCAGTCTCTGGAAGGAACCACCAAGGAAAGAGTGTGAGAATGGAAACCAAGGGAAGCCTCTTTCTGGTTATGTTAGGGTGGACCCATGGGAGTGCTATCAGGACACCTGGCAGACCACGTGCAGCGTGCTGGAGCACCATCGGGACCTCATGAAGGTGAGCGGGGCCACGGCGGAGGGGCGGGAGGCCCCCAAAACCAGGCGGGCCCGGTACGGGTGCTGCTGGCCTACTGACCTGGTTCAGTTTCCTGCCTCTCAGCCAGCTGTGTGCGAGACCAGGCCCCAAGCAGCAGGAAGGAGGGCAGCCAATTAGGAACCCGCCCCCTGCCTGGCTCCCCCTGCTCCATATGACTCAGGTGGTCTTCATCTTCTGACAGCAAATCCAGGGTGAGATTAAGGAAAGACTTCCAAAAGTGAGGAGGGAAGGAGACCTGGCCAAGGAAGGCAGGAGCACCAAGGAGCACTGGGGGGGAGGTACAAGCAGCCGGGTCTCCTGCCCCATCTGTTTGGGACCTGCTGGTCGCCTTACTCCATCCAGCACAGGGAGCTTTGGCCGAGGGACCTCACCCCTGCCAGTCACTGTCCCTTTGTTCACTCTCATGAGTTGCAAGGCAGACAGTGTTCTGGTCCTTGTTTTATGAGTGGATAAAAGGAAGCCCAGAGAGGGGAGCCAACCTATCTGAGGACACCCAGCCATTGCTTAGTGAACACAGATGGGAGCCCGTGGCTTGTGCCCAGGTGGTCGCGACTGAAGAGCTACTTGCCGGGTTATAACCAGTGCCACACCAGCCAGCAGCACTGCCAGAGTGTGCGGAAAGCACCCTTCCCAGAACGACACCAACCCATCGATTTCCATGGTGGCGGCATGAAGAGCAGTGCCATCCACATCAAGAAACCTGACAGCCCAAGACAAGAGGCAGTGGGTCCTGCTCACCGCCACTGAACCTGTCACGGTGCCCTCGTCAGCCACAATCGGCAGTCTGGATGGCGTTGTTCTGACATGGGGAGCGCCTCCGCCCATCTGTGTTTTCCGCTGGTGGGTGTCAGAATCCGCTCCTTGGGGGGCTGTCAGCATCACACTCCACCAACTGCAGCTGTGCTTGATTTTAATAGAGTTGGAGTTCAGGGCTCCTGACCAACCAGGGAGTCAAGAGGAAGAGGAAGAGGAAGAGGAAGAGGAAGAGGAAGAGGAAGAGGAAGAGGAAGAGGAAGAGGGAGGGCTCTAGCTGGCTGTTGCTTCATCTGCTAGGTTTGTCCCCCTTGGAACTGAAGACAACGTGCCTCCCTTCCTTCCATTTTCAGAATCCTTCACACACATCCTGAGTCTTTCCTGGTCCCCTTGAAAGGACCCTGCCATAGGGTGGCTCTCACTTGCTCCCTGTACTGGTCTCAACAACAGCAGTAATAAAGGCATCCCATCCCAGCTTACTGTATCCGTCAGGATAGGTTAAGATCTGCGTGGTAACAAACATCCCTAAAACCTTAGTGACTTCACATCAGTTTATTTCTCACACTGCATGTCAGCTAGGGTCAGCCGGGGGCCTGTGCGCCTTCTGATCTCACAGGGGCCTCAGGGTCCGTGATGGAAAGGAGGAATCCAGGACCCTGCAGACGTGCCTGAGCCCTGCCCAGACCAGCCATGAAGCCTGGCCACTGTTCTGCTTCTAAATGCCTGGGCCTCCCCAGTGCTCCCTCTGTTACTCATGTCCAGAGGCAGGAGTCTGGGCCAGAGCAGCTCAGCCAGGAGCCCCAGCCGTTTCAGTGACGGGCACAGGCCAAAGAATGTGAGTCCCAAGGGCCCCTGCCTGGAGTGGGAGCAGGAAACACCCCGCCGCTTCTGTTCTACCATCAGGCTGGTGTTCCTGGCATGGAGGACAGACCTGTTGGAGAGACAGACACAGGGCTTGCTTCTAGGTGACCCAAGGCCGTGCTTGGAAAGGCCTCTGAGACCGTGAGAGCCCGTGGAGGGCTGACGAGGGCAGAGTGGGGCATGCGGCCAGCTCTTTTCTTCTCTACCTGGAACAAGTCCCATGGGACCCGTGATGCAGGCTGCAGGAGGAAGCAATTCCTCAGCTACTCACCAGTTACTAAATGAGAATGTGGCGTTTTCTTTTCTGGAGGTGAAATAATAATAAAAAAATAATAAAAAAGGCTGCCCCTTCCACTCCACCAGCCACCGCTGCGCGGAGAATCCCACAAAGCAGGCCGAGAAGGGCCTGTGGAAGCGGCCTCGGCTGGCTCCCAGACGTGGCTGGCTGCTTCTGTGACCTCGTCGCGTCAAGAACATCACAGAAGGGACAGGTCACCCCACAGAACAAACGCCTACCCTTCCAGGGCTCAAAAGGATTCAGGGCTGCTCTCTGCATGTGGGGAAGAGGGGCCTTCCAAGGGTCACAGCAACCCTGCAGCTCTGGGTTCTCTGGCAGCGGGACTCAGGGATCCAGAAAAAGTGGTGTGTGGGGATGGGATACTGGCTTTCAGGGAAGGGCCCTTGAAGAAGCCACGGCCCTGGGAAAGCTAACCGGATTGAAAAATCCATCCTTTGTTTCTCTGTTGCGCAGTCGCAGGCTCTCCCACCCGCAGCAGGGAAGGGGGTGGCTTCTGGGTCAGCTGGGAAGAACGCAGCCTTATCAGCTCTGTGCTTTCTGCGGCCCCAGAGGGAAGCAGCAGGCCAGATAGCACAGCACAATGGATCATACACATAGAATTTCCGTTTGGCTCTGGCATGTGTATCCACACCGGCCAGCAGGCGCAAGAGTGCCAGCACCCCGCCTGCTCTTCCTGCCACACACACGCATCCTGCTTGACCCGGCACCGCTCTCGGCCTTGGCCCTGACGCTGGCATCTCTGGCCTGGAGAGGCGGCAGGTGGCGATGGAGCCTGGGGGTCGTATGACCTTTCCCAAGCGTACACAGCCCTTCTGCAGACATGACCTCATGTGAGCCCCGTGAAGCAGGCAGGGAGGGCAGGTACGCACGTCACACAGAAGGTTACAACGTCGGCAGCCAGGGGCCACATGCTCTACAGGCAGACACTTTGCCAAAGGCTCGCGGGTGTAATCCGACCACAACCCAGAAAGGCAGCCACGTGGCCTTGTCCGTGGTAAACTCCTGAGCTGAGGTTCCAATGAAGGTAATTATCCAAGGTCATGCAGCCGGAAGGCGGCAGAGCTCACGCTTGAGCCAGGGTCAGTGCAACACTGCATCCCATGCTTTTCCAGCTCTGAGCGAGCAGCCGTCCTGCCTCCTGCTGGCCGCGTGGAGCCACGTGGCACAGCTGGTCTAGAACCCGCCTCTGCCACCGCCTCAGCTCCAAGGGGCCTCCCTGTGATAGATGAACAGATGACCGTTTGAAGACAATGAGGAATGCTTTTCATAAGTCCCTTGGCTAATGACACTGACCTTGCACCTCTCCCTTTCCCCAGCGGGTGACTGGCTGTATCCTCTCCAATGTCAACACACCCTCCATGACGCCTGTGATCGGACAGCCCCAAAATGAGACCCCTCAGCCCATTTACCAGAACAGCAACGTGTCCAACAAGCCCACTGCAGGTAGGGACACTGGTGTGGAGCCGTGGCACACACACTTCAGAACCAACTGGAGGGCTTGCTAAAATCCAGATTGCAGGCCCTTCCCCAGAATCTGATTTAGTAGGTCTGGGAGGGGGAGGAAAATTTGCATTTTTAACAAGGTGACACCGACGCTCTGGCCCTCAAAATAAAGCTTCAGAGAGAAGCAGTCACAATGAGAGAGAGACAGAGACAGGGTTGATGGTGTGCATTTTTTCTTATATTTATAGTTATAAATTTCTATAAATTATATTTACAATTGCCTTCCTGGCATTAAAGATATAAAAGGCAGCATTTTTCTCTGCCTCTTCCAAGGGAGCTGAGGGTCTTGCCCAAGGTCACACAGCAAGGACATAGCAGGACTAGCATCTGCATTCGGAAGCCCAGACTCTTGGCCACCTCTTCAGTGGCAGAGAGCAAGGACTCTGACATTTGCCCAACGCCGAGCCCTGTATGCCTGTGCAGTGCTCAGTGCTTTACACAGATTCTCATTTTATGCCGTAATTCTGTGATATAGATATTATGTTCCCATTTACAAGGACAAAACTAAAAATCAGAGAGGGTGAGTGATTAGCCTAAGGTCACACAGCTCAAAAGTTAGAGTCAGAATTCATATTCAGGACTATTTGATTCCAAGGTCCATGCTTTTTCCAATATTTTTACCAACCAATTGCAAGAGACAGATCCTGGTATTACTTTTCAAGCCTAGAGACTATAAGCTATTAGGTGATTAGCTTGGTCTATACAGGGTAGTTCATGAAGAGCCAGAATTTCATTGTTCTCATACAGCTACATGTGGGGGCTCAGAAAAATTTCCTGGATTAGAGCCCAGAGAGGTCATCAAAAATCAGATCCCTCTCGGCCAAAGTAGGATGTCTGATTATTATAAAGTCCATCTTCGTGGGAAGGAATGAAGGCTAAGGCTCATATTAAAAAATGAAAAAAAAGCAAATAGCCCATATGTCTTTTAAATGCGGAAACTGAGCCAACTAATGGTATGCAAACATACCTGCATAATGCATATTTTTTACAATGGAGGAAAATAAATAATATACCAGTGTTAGTGGTGGTTGTCTCCAGGGATGGGATTAGGGGTGCTTTTTATTTTCCTCTTTATATATTTTCCTCTTCTATACTTTCTACTTTTTGACAGTATAATAAATACGAGCAGAAAATAGATTCCAGTCTATGGCTCAGAATGCTTGTGCCTTGGACTGTGAACGAGAAGGAATGTTTGCTGTCATATTTCTGTTCTTTCTCTCTACCCTCCTGCCTCCCACTACCCAACCCCTGCCCCCTCCAGTGCAACCCTGTTGTTTAAGTGGCCCAAATGCTGGGCTGTAAGTTGTGAGTGGTTCTCTCCCTCTGTCCCTGTCTGTCTTGCTCTCTCCCATAGCCAAGATCTTGGGGAAGGTGGGAGAAAGTCTAAGCCGGATCTGCTGTGTCCGCCCGCCTGTGGAGCGCTTCACCTTTGTGGGTAAGGGAGCATTCATTCAGTCAACACCTCCCAGCGCCTGCTGTGGGATGACTGTTAATAGAGCAGTGATGGAGAGAAAACACAAGTAAACAGGGATGTCCCCAGGCTTGCAGGACCAAGCAGTTACAGGAGCCGGGGAGCCCGGAGCGTGTGGCCTGGGGCTGCCAGACCTCAGCAGTGATGTGCTCATTCCCCTACCCCCACCACCCCACCCCTACACACAGAATGAAGCCACCTACCTAAGAGGTTTCGGGGGCCCAGAAACCATCCCTCGGGTCCTCCCTGCTCTGGCAGTGTCTGTACCCCTGCTGATAGGCTACCAACACCCATACTCCTTCCTTAATTCCCTGTTTCTAGCTGTTCCCTCAAGGACTCCGTGCGGATGGGGCTATTTCAGGGTCCCCCAATTCAACCCTGAGGAAGAGTTGAAGGTCTAGACCTCATTTCTTTGATGCTTTGGGGCTGACTTCTGCCGTTTCTGAGATTTCTGAAAAATCTGCCCATTTTCCAGAAGGAACTAAGAGGGGCGGCAGAAGGAGAGGAGACAGGGGACCAAGATGGCAGCTGTGTGGTTTTGTGCACACCAGGAACCCCCGCACCGGCACTGCACACTTGAGAGCACGTGTCAAAGCCTCTGTCTCTGTCATCTGTCACGGGCTCTTGCTGTGTCTGCCAACCCAGAGTGCGTGGTTGTGCTTGTTCTCTGAACCAGGCAGCCCCTAATGGGAGAGGGCCACCCCTTCATTCTCAAGAGCTGTCTGCCTAGGCTTAGAGGACGCTGCTTTTGTGGACTACCTCCCGAAAATACAGAAAGAAACAGAAGGTGCTCAGCACGAGCGTGCCTGCGTTCGTTAGCGGCTTCCCAGCGAAGCTGTCCGATTCTTAAAGGCCCAGAATTGTGAATTCGGGCCCTGGAGCATGAGGAGGCAGACGCTTCCTGCTCTCCATTCGCTGGACTCAGAAGCCCTCTGCGCAGGGAGGCAATGACCCCCTACTCCCACACATTCCCCCTGTCCCACACTCCTGAGGAGGCCCCTGGGCCCACCGCGTGTTGGGGAGCAGTCGGTCAGTCCCCTCATGCTTCTCCGTTCCCTCTTTCCTCCCTAGATGAGAATGCCAATCTGGGCACTGTGATGCGGTACGAGGAGATAGGTAAGTGGCTGGAAAAGCGGGGACGCTTGGGGCTTCCTGCCTGTACTGGGGGCACAGTGGGGCAGGGGAGAGGCTTGGAGATCCTGGGTTGTGTTTGCAACAGGGTCTCCTCTCAGAACAATGGCTCCAAACTAGAGCAGATTCTCGGTTATTCCTGTCTGGCCAGTTCCCGGGAGGTGGGACTGGCTGGCTTGGCAATTTTCCCTTCAGAGCCCTCCTCTCCCTCCTCCAAAACCCGTGGAAGTTAAGCTTCCGTGGCAGCCAGAGAGACCTTTCTTTTGCCCATGACACTTGAGGTGTAGGGGCTCCCCGTCTTCCTTATCTTCTTCCTTATTTCTGGGCTTGGAGGGCAAGGAGGAGAGAGGGGAGGGCAAGGAGGAGAGAGGGGCTGAGAGCCGGCTCCACGACCTCCCCGAAGCCGTGGGTGGAGGCTAAGGCACCCGCTGTCCATGTGAGGGTGCGTAGGCCCAAGGCCAGAGCAGGTGGACGCTGGCCACACCGCGCTGTCGGATGGGAAGGAGCTGACCCACCCGTGGAAGTGAGCTGACTCCTGCGGAACCATGGGGAACAAACCAGAAAACGGAGTCCTTCCCGAGGTTCCAGAGTGGGGGAGAGACACACGTGTGTGAAGCTGGGGAAAGAGCGAACAAATGCCAGGATGGAGCTGGACTTGGCGCCGTACCAGGGGACAGGGAGGGTCAGTGACAACTGGAATGCTTGCAACTCTAGCATGAGGGGCAGCCTGGTGTCCGGCAGACACGCCCCATCTGCAACCTCAGCTGCAGATACTCCAGACCATCCCCTCCCGAGTCACCTCCATCACCTCCGTCACCTCCATCGAGGTCTGGCTATCAGTGTGCCTGCTGTGATCCTGGGAGCCTAGGACGGTACCTGGAGCTTCAAGGTCTCTCCCAGGAGGCCCAGCGGATGTGACATCACTTCAAGGAGCGTCTCTGAGTCCTCCTCGGATCTGAGGAGCAGTGGAGTTGGCTCCTACTGTTTTGTTAGAACCCTTTCTGAGATTTTCAGCAAGTATGCAAACTGGTTGTCAAATGCAGCCAGTGCTAAAAATTAAATTATATTAAACCGCAAGGAAATACATTGTATTAACAACAAAGATCCCGAGGACTCAAAACTCCTCACTTCTGAATTACATTCCTGTATTTTGATGTCCTTTATTTACCAGCCCTTCACCGTCTTAAGGTCACAAAAAGCAGCCATGTGGCTTCCTGGATTGCTCCCCCAAAACAGGGCAGAAGCATTCAGCTCCAGGAGGGCGAGGAAGAGAAAACCTTGGACTCCCACTTCCTGCGTTCCCTGGGGGCCTTCTCGAGCAGCCCAGCTCAGAGGTCTTTAGACCTGCAACTGTATTCAGTGTCTATTTCTCTGCTTCTTTGTTCCAGAAAGCATTTACTAATGGCAAGCTTCAGCTGCGACCTTGTTTACCTTCCCGGCAGGCAGGCGGGGCCCCTGTGTGAGGTCTTACCTGCCGGGAGCACCCCCGCCCACGGAGAGGCCCCGCTAATGCTAATGAGTGTTTGCACAGTTTGCTTGAGCCCAGCGCCCTCAAGTTTCTTATCTCACTGCTGCCTGGTGAGGGGCAGGGCCAGCCTGACCCCATCTTACTCTTCTTTCCAAGAAAGGAAAGCTGGGCAGCCACAGCTGTCAGGATCAATTGGTGGCCTGGTGTGGTCCAGGTGGCCGCGGCCCCAGGGGGCAGTGGGAGCTGGAAAGGGCCCCTGGGCCTGGGCTTCACAGAGCCAGGATTCCTGGGAGGGGAGTGTGGTGCGACATCGCTGGTCCTACCTCCCGGCTCTGGATCCCTGGATGGGGGTGAACCAGGGAGGGAGGTGGAGGACAGAGCAGGCGCAAGGAAGCTGTCTTGCTTCTAGACTGTGCGCTGGGAGGCCCTCTGGCTCACAGCCCCCTTTCTGAAATCCCCTTGCACCTTGCGAGAAGGAAAAAGCCACGTTCTCCTAGCTCAGCGAGCACCTATGGCTCAGTTTCCGTGTTCTTAAGCCGCCAAGTGCTCCTGGGGGCTGCCCCAGACCAAGGGCTTTCGGGCTGGAAATGCTTGCATTAGGCTTCTGCGACAAACCAGGAGAAATCACTGCTGCCCTCCAGCGGCCATGCATGGAATCCCACGCTCTGCTGGGGCTTCTGGTCTGTGACAAATGCATCTGTTCCGGTCCTGCAAGAGAAGGTGAAGACCTCACTTTTTATCTTTCTGTGCTTGGCTTTAAAAAAACAAAACAAAAAAACCCTCCAAGCTCCCCAAAACCAACCAACATTGTACTCGAGTGGGAAAGTGAGTTCGTGGCTTGGGAATCGAAAAGAGATGTATTTTCATGGCTGTAGAGCAGGCTTTCTCAGCTACGGGCCATTGACACTGGGAAATAAACAATGCTGTGCCCATGGCGGCTGCCATGTGCCTTGTAGGATGTCCAACAGCATTCCTGCCCTCCAAGCACCAGATCCCAGTAGCACGCCCCTCTCCCTGGTCTTGACAACCAGAAATGTCTCCAGGCATTATCAAATTCAGGATAAAAAGCTGCCCTCCACTGAGAACCACTGACATAGAGAAAGCCAAGGGCCAGCACATCCTCTGGACAATGCCACCTGGCTGAAATTTTGCAATCAGAGTCACAGAGCCTCAGCTTCTTTCCCTTTCTACAGGAACAGAACTCTGGAGCTCTGGGTGGTTCCACATGGGGGATGGGGAAGAGTAGGATCCCAGGAATGAGCCCACTGTGGCTCCTCTCAGCCATATGAAGACTGGCTCATCTCTGCAGATGGGGAGTTGGGCCAGAAACCCCATGGCATAACATGGGAAGAGGGAGACACCACTTCCCCCAGGACCCCCAGGCTGCAAAACAAAGGCCATGACAGCTAGCACAGCCATCCCAGCCTGCCCAGAAGGCTCTCAGACCTCTTGGCTGCATGGCCTCTGTGGGCAGTTTGTCTGCTGTCCACTTATTCAGTACGCCCTGAGCACCTACTGTGTGCAGGTCATTCTGCCAGGCCTTGTGCATAGAAAGATCAGTTAAGGTCCCTGCCCCTAAGCAGATCTTTGGGCTCCAGGATAGCATGGAGGAGAGGAGAGGCTGCAGGAATATTCAGGAGCGAAGACCGCAGTGCTTCCCGCGGCTCCCTGAGGATGGGCTGCCCAGGTGGGACAATGAGATACTGACACTGTCATCAGCCCAGCAGCCTTCCTTTTCTGTACCATCTGGAGATTCCCGCAGCAGGGACAAGGTCACCGTCTGAAAGTCCTTATCAGGTCCCTGAGCGAGCTGTGGCGTCTCAGGCAGGGTGACCTAACTGCCATCTCTCAACCTCGGTGCAGGGTGGCAGTGGTCTTTGGAAGGCTCAGAGCAGGGCTGGCTCTCTCTCCATTTCAGACAAGATGGCCGCAGCCACGGCCTCTCGCCGGAGGGCCCAGGATGCCTGGGAACCAAACACTCCACACCGAGTCACCCCGGCAGGGGTCTCTGCCCACGTGGTTCAGAGAATCCCAGGATCCTTTTTTCCCCCATTGCTCAGTTTTAGTAAGTCAATTTGCCGCCTGTCCGGAGGGGCCTCGCTGGGATGATGCAGAGTGGGCTTCGGGAGGGAAGGAAAACAACGGACAAGCAGGAATGTGCCTGGGATGGCGGCAGGGTGGATCAGCCTCGCTTCTCAAGCTCCTGGCCTAGGACGGTGGCCCTGTAAAGAGAGGACATCCGATTAACTCAGCTACTGCACAGGGACACCCGGTGTCCCCCCAGGCCCCTGGATGAAGACAAAGCCTGGATAAGGCACAGCAGCAGAGGAGCCAAAGTCTGTTGGCACTTGAGTTTGATATGGAGCAGAAGAGAGAGCCCCTTAGACCTTAGACAAGTCGCATACCCAGCTCTGTCTCTCTAGGGTGACCAGCCACCCTGGTTTAGGATGGTAGGACCCGTGTCCCCAGAAACCCCTCGGTACCAGGCAAACCAAGACCTTCCCTGAATGAGTAATTCATCGCACAGGGGACAAGAGTGTCTGTAAATGAGCCGGGCAGGCAAAGGTGTCTTCACTGCACACACCATGGTGCAGGGGAGCCTGGAAGAGCTGGGTGCTGGAGCCGCAGAATTGGCCACTTGGGTATTTATCAGGGGCGAGGCTGAGAGTTGAATGTGTTCCAGGGCTGCATTCACCCCTGTGCCGACTTTGTTCCCCTCCCCAGAGCTGCGGATCTTGCTTCTGTGTGGCAGTGACCTGCTGGAATCCTTCTGCATCCCCGGGCTCTGGAATGAGGCGGATGTGAGTAGCAAGGTTCCTACAGCAGCATACAGAGCTGCCAGGGAAGGATGGGGTGGGGGCACCTGGTTTCAGCCTCTGCTCTTCCCTCCCCCCAACAGCCTCCCTTCCCAGCCTGAGTGTCCCATCTCCTGTGGGCTCCCAGGACAATCCATTCTGGTCACTATGGAAGAAAGTTCCCACCGATCCCAAGCTTGAGCTCTGACTGCATTTTTACACTCTCTCCTACTCGGGCTTGCTCCTGGGAAGCCCCTGGGAAGAAAGCAAACTGAGTCACAGAATACCTTCTCCACGTAGTACTTGGAGCCTATGTGTGTGGCAGAGGCAGGAGGGGGGGAAGGGAGGGAGGAATTTTAAAAAAGCCTTCGCCCTTTTGAGATTATGTGTGTTTTGTTTTCCTTTGATTCCTTTTGAAGAGGTAGTAAATACCACCCTAGAATTCCCTCAACAAGAAAAAAGGGGTCAGGAGGGGAGGCGTTCATGGCAAAAGGTCAGTAGAATCCTTCTAGCAATTGACTGGGGGTAGAGGGAAACAGGAAGTTAAACGTATACCACTTAGAAGTTCAGTGGACATCTTTTGTTGCCAGATCTGATGGTGATGGTCTTAAACCGGCTCATTCGTAAGTTACTCACCCTTGGTCTGTATATTCATTCTTGCTCTTTCATTAATTCTTCCATTGGATAGCCTGAGCTATTGCTAATTCCCAATTCCATAGCCCCCCTTTTTAAAAAGATTTTATTTACTTATTCATTTGAGAGAAACAGTGAGCAAGAGAGAGAGAGGGCACAAAGTGGGGTTGGGGGGCAGAGGCTGAGAGAGAAGCAGAATCCCTGCTGAGCAGGGAGCCCGATGCGGGGCTTGATCTCAGGACCTGGGATCACGACACTAGTGGAAGGCAGGTGCTTAACCAACTGAGCTACCCAGGCACCCATCCCCCCAATTCCATAGCCCTGTGCAAGCTGGGTTCTCAAGGCAGCAATTCCAGACTAAGTGCTTTTTTTTAATAACTTGCTGTGAGACCCCATGCAAATCATTCAACTCTCTGGGCATCAGTTTTTTTCCAGTTTTATTGAGATATAATTGGTATGTTACATGGTATTAGTTTAAATTGTACAATGCAATGACTTGAGATATGTATATATTACAAAATATTGTCACAAGTTTAGCTAACATCACTTCACATAGTACAACTTGGTATTCTTTTAAAAATCTATAGCATGGGGGCGACTGGGTGGCTCAGTCATTAAGCATCTGTCTTCAGCTCAGGGCATGATCCCAGGGTCCTCCTCTGGGAGCCTGCTTCTTCTTCTCCCACTCCCCCTGCTTGTGTTCCCTCTCTCACTGGCTGTCCCTCTCTCTGTCAAATAAATAAATAAAATCTTTAAAAAAATAAATAAAATAAATAAATAAAAGATTTTATTTATTTATGGGACTTGATCCCGTAACGCCGGGATCACGCCCTGGGCCAAAGGCAGATGCTTAACCACTGTGCCACCCAGGCGCCCCTAAATAAAATCTTTTTAAAAAAGAATCTATAGCATGTTATCTATCACATTCTGACACTTACAAAAATAGGAAGTACAGTCTGTTCCCCCAAGTATCAGGTGGTAAGACATATACATATGAAATTTTTTCATGTACATGTAAATGTGTTTCTGGAGAGAGAGAGGACCTTCAGGATCAGATTCCAGATTCCAGTTCTATTCCAACACAGCTCATGACAAAATCTATATTGAGCCTCAGTTTATCCCATCTCTACAATGGGTGTAGTAATAGTACCTACCTCATAGGATTTGGGGAAAATTAAATGAAATTGTGTACATGAAGTGCCCAGCCTAGTACCTCACACACGATTACATACAACAAATGTTCATAAGCGAATTCACCTAAACAGACTCATAGACAGGCACCCAGATATTCTAGGTGAAGGGTGTGAGTGCTAACATGCTGTAGGAGGACCAGGAGGGGAGGGAGAGTTTCCCAGAGGTAAATTACACTGTGTAGGCCTTTCCTCTCCACCCCTGGACCATTTCTTGCAGGTGAAATTCTAAACCTCCTTTCAGTTCTGGATGAAATGGCTTAATTAACTTTTACTTTCCTCTCTACTTCACATGGCGCTGTGAAAGTAGACACTCGTGTGGCCAAAGCCGTGTACAAGATCTCAGCAGAGCTCTTTCAAGAATCTAGGCAAATGGGGAGGGGGCAGTTGGGGGGGCACATCCCACAGGGAGGCTGGACCATCCAGGAGGGATGACGTCAGCCCCTGGGGCAGCAGCCTGAAGGGCCACTTATATGGGCAGGGAAGCTCTAGGGCCCCCTCTCAGGGGCCCACCCAGGCTCTCTGGAGCCTGAAACTTACAGCATTTGGGGCACTGGAAGCGCGGCCAGTCCCTCTCTGTTCCTTCCAGTTAGATCGCTGACCTCAGGCCCTCCGACTGCTCTCCAAAATGGCCACTCTTGCTGTTGTCAGATCTGGCATTTGAAGACAAGATGAGGAGCCCCAGGTCTCTCCTCTTCCTGTTGGACTCTGGTGCTGAAATGACAGCACAGGTTAAGACAAAAAATTAGAGCAACCCCTAGCTGTTGATTTACTGGGAATGTGACAGTGAAGGGGGAGCGAGACCCTCATTTATTCAGCAGTGTTCCCCCTTGGTTGGTTACTCTCAAGGTCCAGAGCACCTAGCCGGGCTACTCCAGGCAGCACAACAAGGGGGCTGGCAGAAACCCCCATCTATCCCGCAAGGGTGGTAAGAATTCCAGTTCACAGCACAGGCAGCAGGGATCTGGGTACAGCAGATGCGCCAAGGTCACTCCCCAAGGCTTTCTGGGCCTAGCGCTCTCCGGCCCCATCCCCACTCAGTCGATTGCTCCCTCCCCTGATTTAACCCACAGCCAGTCTGTGGGGTCCTTACAATCATGGCACCTGAGGTAGAGGGGGAAAAAAAAATCAAGGAGCTGTTTCCTTACATAACGAGTCTGAATCTCAACCCACAGAAGAGGTGTGCTAGAAATATCACCTTTGATTTATTTAAATCAAATTAAAATTCAAGTCCAAATCTATCCCACAGGGCTGATGGGAAGTTAGTCTCAATTATTATACTACTGACTAGCAGAACGTGACAGGCTTCTGTGGGCCCTGAATGTGAACATGAGCTCCTCGGGGTCTCCATGGACACCTTCCCTGTCTGGACATTCGTGGCCACTTGGAGGCGGTGGGGTTCTGCTGGGCTCCTGGCTGAGTCTGGAAGCTTAGCACTGGGCCCCACCCACCAATGATCTCCGGGACTCATTTTCTTCTGAGGTTTTGCCCCTAGGGTGCCACTTCCCAGGGAGAGAGGGTGGCGTTCACAGATCTCTGTGGAGGGGGGCGGGGCAGAGAACGCAGAACCTCTTCTTTCTATTCTAAACGTATCTTTCCTGTTTTCTCTCATCCTAGGTATCTAGTGAAATCTCTTCAGTGAGTTTAAAGCCACTGACCGCAAAGCATTGTTTTCTGCCCTGCAAATGAGAGAGCAGGGTCTGGTAAAGGGTCTGGTTCTCTGCTAGAAATAGGGTTGGGCTGGGCAGAGGGGGGTATAGGAAGCGCACAGCTAGTTAGCCATTCAGGGGATTATTCCACGGTGCTTGTCTGGGGATGGTTGGATCTCAGGGTCTAGAAAAGGAAGGTCTTACTTTAAAGACTGGGTACAGGGTGAGTCCTGCTTATTCTACTAGAAAATTCTAGTAGAATCTGGAGTTTGCCTAGAAGGGCTCCATTTTAGGGTTTTCAGTTCCTGCCTATGAGATTACCAGGGATGAGGTATAGGAGACCTATTTCTATCCTGGTTTCTTCATTAGCTGGTGTCCCAAGTGATGTTTGTTGGGCACAGACCTCTGTTTAGTGACCGTGAGCCCAAACCCCTGAATCGAAGAGCCAAGCCCCTTGGGAAGGTCTCAGGCTCTGGCTCCACAGTCCAGCCTCCCATGTTCTTCAGAATCCTCAGGATTCCGAGGGCAGGAGAGAAGCCACACTAGTTCAGACAGGTCTAGGGTGAAATAGGAGTTTCTCCACCCTTCTGTTAGAAAGCTTAGAGGGGCTGTGGAGCAGCTTTGCCCCCAGCCAGGCTGGGAAGAAGCTGAGTTGGTCTGTCCCACAGCAGGAGTGCCAAGGCTTCCTCCAGCACAGTCACAAATTCTCCGGGGTCCATCTAGCTCTTTCGATTGGGACTCCTAAAGCAGTGCTATTCATCCAGAAGTCTCATCCCACAGCCAAAGGAACAACCCCACCTCCTAACACATCCCTTGGGCATTTCCTATTAGGCACAAAGATCTATTAGCCCACAGTGAATTCTGACCTCCTCTGACCAATGACACACCCTTCCCCTTACATTTCAGGGGGAGAAAATTCCATACATATTCATCGAGTTTCTCTCCATGGGATACAAAAGAGCTGCTTGTGCGGCCTGGCAGTTGGCTTTTTCATTCTTGATTCCTGAGAGAATTCAAGATCCAGGCTTCTGGGCTGGCCTTGGAGATCAGCACCCAGGGGGGGGGGCAGCCCTTCCCATCCCTGGGTTCTCATTACAGAGTTGGTCTCCCCTAGGGGACCTGGTCTTTGCTGTGCGGCATCCGGGCACCAGCACCGAAGCAGGTAGCCAAGCATGGAGCAGGGTCTGCTGGAAGTCAAGGCCAGAGGATAAAGGGTCAGCCATGGATACGCCTTTGTGAAGCAGGAAGCTGTTACACTCACTCCCCTCCCCCAAATAAAATCAGTTGTCTAGGGCTCTTAACCTGTCAGCTGCTTTGTCCATCATATTATTGTAATGGAAGGCAGTCTGGCAAATTAATTCTGATTGGAGCATTCTTTCCTTCAATCAATCTTTCAACTAGTACTTACTGAGTTCTAGAGCCCAGTATGAATATAAGCACGTTATCTGTCCTTGAGGCACTTGCAGTCTAAAAATACTTTTTTATTATATTAGTTTTTTATATTGCATGCAATAAAATTGTCAAAAGTTTAGAAGGGTTTCTGAAACTAGTAAGCAGTCAGTAAATGTTGGCTGTTATTCATCTATTGGTTTTTAAAATATTCATTGAGTACCTACCAAGTGCCAGACGTTGTTCTAGGGCTGAACGAGCAGAGAGAACAAAATAGACAAAGCTTCTCACTGTGTGCACTTTACTTTCCAGTGGGGGAGATAAACAGTAAATACTCAGATGCTTCTCGTGGATTAGTTCAGGTAACCCCTAGCACACTCCTGGGAAGGGGAAGTTGCCCATGTCTTCAGATCCCTAATCCATAAAAGACAGTGAGAAGAATGAGAAATATATATATTTCATAGCTGGCTGTAAGAGGGGAGCACTTGAGCTGGGCTTTGGGTGATGGGCAGTATTGGGTTAAGTGGGTGGAAAGAGATGGGCTTTTTGGGTTGAGAGAAGGCTGTAAAAGATCTAATGGTGGGAACAAAAGCTTCTGGGGAGATGGTGCTGGCTGGTTGAAATAGGTGGTTTATCTTGGTCTTTATTTGGAAGCTTTTGACTCTTCAGCAAACAGGCAAAATCATTAAGTGTAATGATTAAATGTTTTAGCTGCTTTCAAATGGCATTTGCATTTTAAATGAGCAAGGGATTATTAACCCAAAGGAATGGAAATCTGAAGGTGGCACATTAGGCACCCAGAGGTAAGGAAATTGTGTGTTCTTTTCTTTCTTTTTGCCCTTCTTGAAACCTAGCATTCCACAGGCTGGCTCTAATTGGCTGTATCCTACATTTTTCCAGCCAATCAGCCATGGGCTAACTGCTTCCTACCTCCACCAGCTATGGGAAAACAACCAAAGAAAATAAACAGAGGAAGAGCCTGGGGCACTAGCC
Organism: Ursus americanus; assembly: GCF_024610735.1. Classification (NCBI taxonomy): domain Eukaryota; kingdom Metazoa; phylum Chordata; class Mammalia; order Carnivora; family Ursidae; genus Ursus; species Ursus americanus. The sequence goes on along the minus strand of NC_142128.1, from coordinate 83,683,002 downwards.
ACTCCAGAAGAAATCCCAGGGCTCGGGACTCATAGAGCAAAGACAAACATTTGGTCTTTCAGGCTCAGATGGTTTTTATCAGATAGTCCAGCCCCAGCCAGGAAGCCCAACGGACACTTCCACCCCAGGGATTAGCCCCCACACTGATAAAACCAATGTCGAATTTACAGGCTCTAGGGAAGCAGGCTTAGCTCCTACCACGGATGATTCTGGTTCTCGTGTGAAAGATACTGTTGATTTGGTTTTCAAGCTTTTGACTTGAGTCTGAAATCTCTTGCCTTCCCACACCCCCAGTCAAATTGGAAATGGGAATGGGGATAATTTCCTCTGGGAAACCCCTCTGAAGGATCATTCATGCATCAGCACTTAAGAGAGCCATTCTGGAAATGCCTTCCCGCTTTCTCAGCTCTGATCACACTAACCTCTTGCCCTGCTTTCCCTCCAGAGAGGAACAGAGGCCAGGACAAGGGTGGGGGATTCCTGGCTAAAATGGGTGGGGCATATTTCAGAAGCCCCTAACCCACTGTGTGGCTTCTGCCAGACACCTTTCCTTGCATCTTTTGCAACCCAGTTGGAAGTGTACAAAATTATATACTCCAGGGGGCGATGTGGAGTAACGAACGGAGGAAGCCCATGCTAAACCTAGAGAAAAAATAAGAATATATTTTCAAACCAAAAAAGTTTCAAGTCACTAAAATGTGAGTCTTAAGAAATGGATTTTGAAGAGGTTTGATGTGGCAGAAAGAGCCTTTAAAGCAGAGCAGAGTGGGCTCAAATCCACTAACTAGCTGCTATGTCTCACTGAGTCTTGATTTCCCCATCTATGAGTGGAGAACTGAGGCACGTATCTCAGAAGACCACTGCTGTAAGGATTAAGTGTAATAATCAGTAGAGCTCCCAGTACTGTGCTTGGCACATAACAGGTAGCTTAGTCCCTGTTTGTTTCCCTTCTTACTGATAGTCCCTTGTCCCTCCCTGAACATCCTCATCTGGAGAAGAAACACAAGAGGGCCCAAGTCACCCATGTACCTGGAGAACGTGCACAAGACAGCATGTTTGGGGGACATGGTCAGGATTCTGAATCCTGATTTCAGAATGATCCTAGAGAGGATCTAACCAGTTAGGCTTGCCTGCGTAAATCAATGGAAATTGGATCCCGTTGTCAATGGAAATCAAACCTTCTGCTTAAAACACTCTAATGACTTCTGTTTGCAATTGGAATGAAACCCCATCTTTGATCTGGTCCTTGTCTATTTCTCCTACTTCTCTGTGTTTCAGTCCTACGTATTTTATATTGTTTTGTTTTTTAATAGTTTCTCCTACCTCAGGGCCTTTGCACTAGCTATGGCCTAACTAGGAGTGCTCTTACCCCAGATATCCTTATGTCTGGTGCCTTCTTGTCATTTCGGTTTCAACTTTAAGGTCATTGTATTTTATATTCAATACTGTACTTAATTCCACCTCATGTATTCTTATTTACATTTTTTGTTTATGGTCTCTCCCTCCTGGAAGGTAAGCGCTATGAGTATACTAGATTTGCCTATCTTATTTGGCAACACCAGGAGAGTGCCCCGTTTACCATATACACAACATAGAAGTTTGTGGAATGAAAGAGTACCTCCTTCTTGGTTGGAGGAGCTTAGCCCATAAGAGAGTTTAAGTCCACCATGCGATGTGACCCAAACTTTAACCAGATACCCATAAGACATTAGCCACTACAAGGTATTAGCCACTTCATAGTAAGCTGTCCTTATCCTTCATAGCAATAGATACACTTGAAATAATTAATCATTTGTTTAGTGCCTCCTAGGTAGTGATTGATCGGAGAGATGAAGCCGTGTCTGTCTTGCTCAACCCTCTGTCCCTGGTGCCCAGGAAAGTCCTTGGCTAAGAGCACCGGGCATCCCCGACCCAAAGCATCCCCCAAATCCAACAGTGCAGATCTTGAAATTCGGCCTCCTGGAGAGATGACGATAACTTCGCATTCCTTCCAGATTTGCCGCCTGGGTCCTCAGGAGTGTTCTGTCTCCCAAGGCCAAGTTCCTTCCTGCCTCAATATGTCTCATATCCTTCCTTCAGATTCCCCACGTTTGGGGAAGCAGAGTCCACCCCTTCCCACTTCCCCTCCCCATCCCCACCCCTGCCTCCTCTGGGGAGCCTTTGACCAGAGGATGAAAAGATATGATCAAAACGCTGAGCCTGTGAGCAGGAAGTTGAAACAGGATGAATGTCACAGACCCCACCTCAGGCATGACAGGCCAGAGCTCAACTGAGAAGGCCACTATATGCTGGGGGAGGGGGGAGAAGACTGTACCCTGATCTTGCTAACTGTGGCGGGGCAGTCTGGGGTCACACTAGTCAGCAGCAGGAAAGGGACTTGCCAAGCAGGAGAGCTCGGCTACCTTGACTACTCACCCACCTCCCAGCCCCCAAGGCAAGACCTGCCGACGACTCTTCATGAGCACGCAGGACACGTGGGCCCCTCACGCTGGCGTAACAGCACCATCCCAGGGCCTGGGCACACTCCTGCAGGCTCCGTGGGCAGGGAAAGCCTGAGCGACCCCTCTGTTTCCTGGGGTCAGACGTCCGCCCCAACCCCCCGCCCCCCCACTCCGCAGGGCACAGGGTGATGTCCTTGTCCTCGTTTTTGTTGGAATCTCCAGAGCTGAGTATCTCATTTTGACCTCATTCCAAAGCAAGCCAGAGAATTAGCAGCTTAGGCCACTGCCGATGTGATTTAAAGCAACAATCCCCCAGAGGTTGGTGCACATCGGACGGATTAGGGAGCTTTGTAAAGAGAGGGGCTCCACCCATCCTAGACGTGTTGGTTCAAAATCCCAGGGTGAGGTCTGCGGGCTCTACTTTTGTCGTTGGTTTTAAAGCTCCCCCAGGTGCTTCTGCTCACCAATCAGATCCAGTCTGGAACCTGCAAAAGTAGGCTCACCCTTACTTGTCATAGGACCTGAGAGTCTATCTTTCGAGTAACCTCTTTGGGCCTCCCAGAGCTCCCATGAGGTACTGTGGGCTTGTTGCCAGTCCTGAGACCTGGAGAGTTTGTCAGCAAATGCCTCCGTGACAGCTGCCAGACAAGACTCTGCAGGAATCCACTCATTCGACAGCACCTATGAAGCACTTATGCGGTGCCAGGTGCTTTTCCTCTGGGGACACAGCAGTGAACAAAACACACAAAGCTCCCTGCCCTCGTGGAGGTTACCTTATAGGAGAGGAAGAAAGAGACAAAAGTCAGGTGGAACAAAGAAAATATATAAGGTGTTAGATGAACATAATATGGCTAAGGAGGAGCGGAAAACCCCGGAAGGGGCAGGGACTGTGCAGGTGTGGATAGCGTGTGGGTCTGCGTGCATGGCCACACAAGTTGAAATCGCCTGGTCTCACCGAGAAGGTGACATTTAAGTGAAGACTTTTGACACAGGAGTAGCTCAATTTATTTTAATACTTTCGGTCTGGCTGTTGGGAATAGACTGAAAAAGGCAAGAGAAAGACAAGGAGACCAGAGCAATCCAAGTGAGAGGTGATGGGGATGAGTTCATTTTCTGTTGCTGAAGACTGGTGGCTCAAGGCCACACACAGGGGCGCCTGGATGGCTCAGTCGGTTCAGATTCTGACTCTTGGTTTCGGCTCAGATCATGATCTCAGGGACGTAAGATCGAGCCCCGAGTAAAACTCCGTGCTCAGCTCGGAATCTGCTTACCCCAGGGGTCCAAGGATTGAGGGCTGGGGGATTCCAGTGGGTCAAGTTTAGGGACACGAGAAAGAACCAGCACAAGGAGAGCAAAAATTGCAGCTGCTGAGGTCGGAGGAAACCGGGAGAGGGTGGTCTCCTGGGGGTCAGGTGAAGACAGGAGACAGGGGGGTGGGAAGGACAGCTAAGTCCCTGCACAAGGTGGATGCCCATGGGACCAAGGGCACACCTTACCAACTCTAGCACATGGCATCTCTCCCCACCCCTTGATGCACACCCACGCAAATACCCTCTAGCGCGAAAATCAAGCTCGGTGTCCTGGGGTCTTGGCAAAGGAGCAGAAAAGATCTGCAGTCTCTGACCCAAACTCCTGCAGACGTGCAGCTTGGATGTGGTGAAGCTGCATGTTTTGTCCTACAGACCCTGTCTCCCTCGCTCCATCTGCGATTCCCAGGGGGCAAGTCTGTCACCTGTTTCTGGAAAAATGAAAACATCTCAAGCAGCAAGGTCTCCATCTGCTTGCCACCCACTGAGCCACCTGGCACTGTTACTGATGGAGTGCTCAGATCGTTAGTTCCTGAGTGGGAAGCAGCAGCTGCACTAATGTCACCCATAGGGTGACTTCCCCGTGAGGCCGGACTCCAGTCTGAACCGTTGTTTTCATGCTTTCAACAAGAATGCTCACTTTAAATTGCCCCATCATTTCATTCACCGCTCATGGAACATCTTCCAAGTTCTCAGAATCAGACTGCAGGCAGATCCTACCTGATGCCACGTACACCGGGAATCTTGAGTCATTTGCAGAGACAGGCAGTTGAGGAATGTTCGTGTATACCAGCTTGGATAGATTCCCTCCCCTCTGCTCCTTTTCCCTCCTCTCTCCCTCCCCCCTCCTCTCCTCTCTTCCCCCTTTTTCTCTCTCTTTCTCTACACTACCATTTGCCCTGGAGTTTGAAGCAGTACTTAGGCCCCTGGTCCTCAAGCTGGTTGCATATTGGAATCACCTGGGAAATTAAAGAAACTACTGACACCCGGGTCCCCTTCTCAGAGATTCCGGTTTTCACTGCTCTTGGGTGTGAGCTGGGCTTCGAGAGTGTTCAGCGTTCCTCAGGCAATTCTCCTGTGCAGCCAAGTTTGAGAACCAGTGCCTCGGGTTACCTTCTGAGTGAATCCCAGCGCAATACTCCAAAGCTGTGGAGGAGGAGCTGGATCTTGCCCCGCCTCCCCAACATGCCTGCTTTATGGGACAAATGCTTGGTGCTGGCTTGCCCCTTCTGAACACTACCGCTAGACGCAGCATGCTGTGCAGCGCCCTGTTCCTCCAAACGGGGACTCTGGTATTCTACCCCCAGCTTTTAACTTCTCTGCACAGCTTCCCTCCCAGGGCGCCCTCAGCCAGCGTTCTGCATCAGAGTTCCAGCTGCAACTCTAGCCCCAGCTGGAAGCAATGGGAGAAGTAGGGGAAAGGTGGCTGGAAATACCCAAGGGCATGTGCCCACGTGCTCGGGCGCACACACACATGCACGAACGGAATCGATGAATCGGACGGAGCGGTGGAATTCTGCTTGTGTCGAAATTGTCTGATGGAGAACAAGTGGCCACGGTGCTCCATAAGGTCTGTTTCTGTGGCACTGACTAGGAGGACCTGGGTCCCTCACCACCAGAGCACGTCTTGCACCGTGAGCTGCCCTGCTCAGAAGCAGCCTGTCTCCCCCTCCCTTCTCTCCCCATCTGGGATCCTTAATTGGCAAGAGCTAAACAGTCATATGCCCGGGCGAGATCCAAGTCTATTAAATGCCATAACTTTCAGGCTTTTTGAAAATAAAAATTGGCACGAGTTTCCAGAAAGCAACTTGGTAATAATGTCTTAAGACTTTGAAATCTGTTCAGTTTATACCCTTTCATCTAATTATCTTACCTCTTATCCTAAGGAAACAGAGATGTGGCAGAAGATTTATATATAAGGATCTTCAACAAAGTGTTGTGTATACTCGTGAAGAATCAGAAGGAACTGCACACGTTCCATCACACAAGACCAGTTTAATAGATCATGTATATCATAGACAATGACATAATCAGACTGTTAAAACTTGATTTTTTCAAATAATTTTTAATAATGTGAAAAAATGCTCACAATATAATGCTAAATAAAAAATACAGATAAAATGATTAATTTTTCAGTTTAATCCAATTGTAGGGATATACACTTATTTGTACAGAAGGAAACGCTGGACAGAATGCACCACGTTAAGAGTGATTATCCGGATTGTGTGGTTGTGACTGATTTTTTTCCCCTGAATTTCCCAAGCTTGTACTGTGTGTATAACCAGAAAAAAAATTTCTTTCTTCATGAAAAGGTTTCACTTCTCATTAGGGCAGCAAGCATTTATCGGAGGCTGATCTCAGCAGTGACCCCGTTTTCCTATCGCTGCCAGTGGGCACACAGGCGTTCCAAGCCCTTGCTTGCGCTTCCTCACCCTTGAGTCCCCAGCAGCTTTGAGGTGGCTGAGCCTGGGAGCATTCGGCCCTTCTCAGCAGCCTGGCTGGGAGCTGGGATTCACTTGCTGGGCAGTGGGACCTGTTTCGCCCGTGAGGGTGCCTACCCTGTAAGGACTGTGTGCCGTTCCTCTTACTCTTCAGCGTTAACGAACTCAACAGGCCCCGGGAGTTGGAGACCTTGCCCTGACATGCAGGAGCACATGTATTCATTCCGTCTAGAGGTATTTATTAAGCATCTTCTGCGGTGCCCGGCAAAGTTCCCATTCATTCCACCAGCACTGTTACAGGTTGTTACTTGAAAGCGCTGACTGGTAGGGTGGAGAAGGCCAGCTTAGCACCGGAGCTTGCGGTCCACGTGGAAGATCGGTCCACCTGCTAAGTAGTTGGAGTCATGGTCTCACCAAAGGACGCTGTCTCTGTGTTTTTCAGATGGAGGTGATCGTCGGGGACTTTGGGATTGTGGTGGTGCCCCGGGACGCAGCTGACACAGACCGAATCATGAATCACTCCTCCATACTCCGCAAATACAAAGTGAGTCCCCCGTCTCCTTGCTGCTGTACCTCTGCAGCCTGCTGGGGGGGCAGGGGGCTGGAGGAGTAAGGGCACCTGGGGAGTTTAAGTGCGAGGGGCGGGCAACCTGCTTTCTCTGCTCTGTCCCCAGAACAACATTATGGTGGTGAAGGATGACATCAATCATCCCATGTCTGTCGTCAGCTCAACCAAGAGCAGGTACGTTTGACAAACAGCCAGAGGGACCTTGGTCAAAGGGGCTTACAAGTTTTAATACAACTTTCCTCAGTTCGAGCAGACCCTTACATTTGCTGACACCTGCTGCCTGGTATTCAGCCTTCTTTGGGGACCTCATGTATTTGTCCCCAGTGGTTTCCTTTTTTTTTTAAGGAGGGGAGGAGCAGAGGGAGAGAGAGGTGTTTTGTTTTGTTTTTTAAGGTTTTATTTACTTGTCAGAGAGAGAGAGAGCACAAGCAGGGGGAGCAGCAGGCAGAGGGAGAAGCAGGCTCCCCGCTGAGCAAGGAGCCCGATGTGGGGCTCGATCCCAGGACCCTGGGATCATGACCTGAGCCGAAGGCAGACGCTTCACCGACTGAGCCACCAAGGTGCCCCAGTCATTTACTTTTAAAGGGGGATGGGTCATCAGCTAGTTCTAGCCGGTTCTCGGGAGAAAGAGGGTGTTTTTAGTTGGAGACTCTTTAGTTTGCGGTGTTTATGAAACACTGTATTAATGAGAGCATAGGCTAAGCTGCCATAACAAGAGTCCAAATAGTCATGGTTTAAAGAAGAAAATGATTTCCATCTTACTGAAGTCAAAAGAGATTGAACCTCTTCCACGTGAAGCCTCTATCTGTGGGTCCACGGCTGCTGCCATGACTGCTAGAAAGGGCAGGAGCTTTGTCTTTAAAAAAGTGACTCAAAGTTGCAGACCCCACTTCTCCCTGCACCCCACGGACTCAGCCCCGGTCCCCCGGGCATCCCTTGCTTCAAGGGAGGCTGGCAAATGGACTTTATATGCCCAGCTTAGCCTCAGGAAGCTCTGTTACTAAGCAGAAGAAGGAGAGAATGGATGCTGAGGGCCGGGTAACAATCTCCGCCACACACCCCAAGGGGGAATGTCCGGTGAAATGGTGAGATATAGGAATACAGAGGTGTGGAAGTGGCACAGAGAGCCGTGAGCACATTAAGTGTGAATTACGTTAAGAGTGTGGCTGAGCTCACAGGGAGAGTCAATAAGAAGAGAAGCATTTAAAAGAAGGCTAAGGAGCCGTCAGAGGGCACCAGCAGTGCTGGCCCAAGAACCAAGGCAAGTGAGGGTGCAAAGATGGAGAGCATTGTCATCCCTGTCACATATTTCAGAGAAATCAGATGCGCCCAGCGTTTTTAAAGGTCTACTGGACTTCCTCCCTGGAAGGTGATTATGTAGACCCTTCAAAGAGTAGCATCAAACTGTGAGGTGAGAGCTGAAACCCAATGACAAGGGCCAGTGAGGGGAGAGGAGAAGGATTTGGTTCCAAACGTGGCTGCACAATAAAATTACCCCACAAACGTACACACGCACACAGGTTCCTGTGTCCCCTTGAATCCCACTGAATCAGAACCTGTGGTGGATGAGTCTAGGAATCCGCTTCCTGGGTGACTCTGATCGAGCTGGGGTTGGCATTTGGAAACCACGGTATAGGCCACTTTTTCAAGCAGTTTCCCTGTGAACTGTGCAAGAAGGCCCTGAGGGACTAGCTCGCTTGCAAGATGAGGACAGTGTGGGCACTGAAGAGGCGGTGAGCTGGCCTCTGAAGAGGTCTCCAGGGCAGGGCTCAGATGCCTTTTAGAATCTGCATTTCTGGAGGAGTATGTGCGTTTTTCGCAAATAGCTCCTTGGGGCCTGACATTCCCAAGACCATCACATGAGCAGAGAATGGGAAGCAGCCAGACCAAGGCTGGAGCACAGCTGTGAAGAAGCCAAAGTGCGTCCCTGGACCCCTTTCATACCTGGTAGTGCCTCCTCGTTCCTCCCTGCCTCGGAGAAGCTCACCTTCTTCCCTGTCAGGGCTCCCGTAGGAAGGAAAAGAAGTGGCCCATCAGGAGATTCATTTTCATGAGACCACGATGCAGAGAAACAGGAAGGAATAAAATAAGAACAGCTCACACATATAAACACCTACTGTGTGTTTGGGCTATTCTAAAGACTTTGCATGACTCATTTAATCTTTTTATTTTTATTTTTTAAAATCCTTTTAGTAGCTGAAGGAGATGGGCCCAAATAGTCCCCTCATTTTTACGGAGGAGAAAACTGAAGAACAGATGGGCTTAAATAACCAGCCTAAGGCCCCTCTGCTGGGAATGGCAGAGCCAGGGTGGAATGGAGTCACCAGGGTCAGGGAGGAATTCTGGGGCAGGCGACCTTTTCCCAGGAGGGAAGCCATTTGTGGAGCCTCAGCACAGGCAGGAACTGGGGTGTTGGGTAAACCCGTTCTTTCCCTGAGAGGCCCGGCCTTCCGCCTTGGTCAGGGAAGGTGTCATCTGACCACCGTCTCTTCTCACCCAGGCTGGCCCTGCAGCACGGGGACGGCCACGTGGTGGATTACCTGTCCCAGCCGGTCATCGACTACATTCTCAAGAGCCAACTGTACATCAACGCCTCGGGCTAGCAGCCGCACGGCCCTCCGCTCCACTCTCCCCTCGTCCTCCGCCAACGCACTGGCCCCTCCAGTCTCTGTCAGTCCCCCCGTTTCTCTCCTGCCTCTCTGTTTCTCCATCTCCTCATCTTGACTGTTCTCCCCACTTGCTGACTCAACCCTCCGCAGTGTGGGGGACCTGCAGAGAACCACAGCATACCCTCTTCGGCAGTCATCTTTGGACAGACTCCCCTCTAGTCTCCGGGTCGGGGTGGGTGAGGGAATAGGGGTGGGAGTTGGGGAAGTGCAGGCCCTGGAGACGTGCTGGTGTCTGTCTCCCAGCATGCTCTAGAGAGCGGCTCCGGTGCCCGTCCTCCCAGCATGCTCTGGGGAGGCGGCTCTGGCTCTCGCCTTCCCAGCATGCCCTTTACCACGAAGGGCTATTTTTTCTTTCTTTTCTTTCTTCTCTTGTTTTTTGGTTTTTGTTTGGTTTTGTTGTTGTTGTTGTTGTTCACTCCTCATAGAATTTGGATGAAATCCGTGTCCGTGGTTCTTTACGTTTGTGGTCCTGATGCATTCCTGTGGTGTTAACCTCCCTTTTGACAGAACTCTGTAGCCAGCCTCGGCGCTCAGGCCGTGCGGGAGAGCCACACCCAGTGAAGGAGGCCAAGCCGCCTCCACCCTCCCGACACCCCCCATCTGCCCACTCACGCCCCACACCCCACACACACACAGCAGCTGCCGACCAGGCTCAGGACTGAGGCTTTCGGGTTCCAAAACCTGGGGGGCAGGTCTGGGAATAGTAGGGTTTCGCAGAAGAATTTGTGTCTATTTCCTTAGTTTCAGAAGACCATTTTCCTGATGCTCTGGGCCTGTGATCACACAGAGCCAGTCCCTCCTCATGTCCTGGTGGCATCTGCACGGGTCCTCCTTTGGGCTGTGACTGATGGCAGAGTGGGTTCCCTGCCAGCCCAGCGTTTCCAAGGAACCTTCAGGTCCTCACCTAAGCCCTTGGAGGTCCTACCTAGCCACATTCCTGCATCTGAGAAGCATCACCTATTCAAGGCCAAAGCCTAATAATGCAGCCATTCCTGAAATAAAACATGCTAGGAGTTCACGCAACCCTAGAGATCTTTGCTAACTGGAATTATTTCTTGCCTGTTCGGCTGGGAAATTTTTCTGTCATGATGTAAGTCCAGGATGACCAAGGGGAGTGTGGCTTGTTGCCCTGAAGGGAATCGATAGTCCTCACCCACTCTCGCTGCAGTGACACAGGCGGTGCCTGAGGTCAGTTTCTTCTCGAGGCGCAGTACCTCGGCCTTGTTTCTGGAGCTGGTCGTATCTCCTGCAGAGCCCAGAAACCACAGTCATCGCCTGAGGAAACCTGTCTGGCAGGGGAGTGGGTTCACAGAACCGAGATCATGGCGGGGAGGACATTAAGAGCCACTAAATTGTTTCTTCCTTTTTCTAATTTCTTACCTTCCTCCACTGCTCCTGGAAACAGTTCTGACAGACCGTTTTTCTAGTTGTTCAGGTCTCACTCATGCCCTGTTTTGAGAGCCAAAAGGAGATTATTCTCTTATGCTCTGTGTCTCTCATCTAGTCCCTGGCTCTTGGTCTTCTGGTTGTCTTCATGGAATGCGTCCCCGAGCAACAGGATACTTTTATCAAAATCTAGTACCAGTTATGGCCCAGGAGTGGGGGTGAGATCTGACATTGGGGACACCATTCTTCAGCACACATTTCACATCCGTGACAGTCTTCCATAGCCTCCCGGAAAAGGAACTGGATTCAACAGAAGGGCATGTTTGAGTAGCATCCAGGAGGGTATTATTCCTTTTGGATTATGGAGCCGATGAAGATCCTGTTCTTGGGTCTCAGTGTTTGGTTAAGGATCGTGGAATCATAAATGGAAAAAAAAAAAACACCAGAGATTAGTTGATTCAACATTCTCCTTCAAAGATGAGGGAGCAGAGACCCACTGGATTAAATGTCTATCTACAGCAAGTGTAGAGCCTGGCAAAAGGATATCGTTTCCCTGACCCTTAGGGCATCATACCACATGATCTCTGTCCCCCCAGTTCCCCATGATACTGACCAGGTAACATGTGGTTTCTACTTTTTTCAGACTTTTCCTGGCATCTTTCTCTTAAATTATGTCTCACCCAGGTGCTCCTATATATGGCATTGTATGTGCCAGTCCTGAGGGAGGGGGGGATGTGATGGGGAGGAAGGCCGTAGCTAGGTTTCCCTCAGAAATCAAGAGATCTCGGTGGCTTAGAGAAAATCCCAAATAGTGACACTCTGAATCCAAGAAAGGATGCTCTGTGGAAGGCTAAGAAAGACCTTGAATGCTCAAGATGACACTGGAGAGAGAGAGAAGAGCCTTTGGGCAAAACAGTCCTAAGCCAGGAAAAGAAAACAGAGAACCAGATTCCCTAGGGGAACGTGGCATTTTCAAGGACGCAAAGTTTATCTATGGTTAGAGTTTATTATGAGGACCTACATGAGCAAATCTGAGAGAAACCAGACATCTTTGGTCTCTTTGGTACACCCCATTACTCTGCTGGGCACTGTGGTCAGGTCGAATTTAGTGCACAGCCCGTGAGAGAGAACCGGTGGGACTGGCTGCGTATGCTTGGTCTGGGAGTGGGAAGGCGCACAGGATGGAAAAGAACAGGGGCCTTAGAAGATGTCTGGAATGAAATGGGGCAGATCTTATCTTGGGGGATCCCAGGGATTGTATTAAAATAGCTTTCCTTAAATATAAGAAAAAGTGAATTTCCTTTTGGGTAGAATTGTCCATTCCCCAACCTGTGCCATTCTTTATTTGCTAGGGGGGAGGTCAGAGCCTCCTCTCTCAGTCCAGGGAGGACACTATGGCTGTGAGCCTGCAAAGGCCAGCACCAGAGAGATTCTGAGTTTGAAGTAGTGCCACAGGTGCCATGAGGATGACCTCTAGGCCCTGACTTCCCCGCTGGGGTCCCCCTTCTTCCTCCAAAGGCCATCTCAAGGCTGGCATGGCTCAGAGTTTGGGAGAAAGGCATGGACAGCAATGATCATATTAAGAGGGGTCCGGAGCCTCATTTCCTGCCTACCAATGAAAAAACATTTCTCCTGCTCCTCTGAAAGTGGCTGATATGAGTAAGAACAGGCAGGAGGGAAACTCTTTGTGCCAGTGACTCTCTCCTCAAGGAGTGGCCCTCTGGGGAGCTCTGTGCTGCTACCTGGTACCTCATTCGTCGCCCCCTACCCCAGGCAGTCTCTGGGGCCTTCTTGCTTTCATTTTCCGTGAATGTACATAGGAACAGGGGAGGAAAGTCTCTTACTGAAGTGCCTGAAACCCAGAGCTAGAGCTTCTAGAGACGCTCTTCTTCCCATCTCCGCGTGGCGAACTTTCCCCAGCGTTCTCTGGTCTCATGCTTCAGCTTCTCAGAAAGACAGAAGAACTTGCTGTTCTAATTAAGTAGAAAGTGAGACTCATTGATCAAACTGCAGCAAAAGGCAGAGAATTATAAGGAGATATGACTGTATTTTAACAACGCAAATCTACTCTCCCCAACTGATATAAACACACACTTTAGGGGACCAAGAGAGAGAAGCATGTTATTATATTCCATTCATCGAAAGAGGAATGCAAAAATAAATCCATAGAATATGAAAAGCTCAGGATCTCTCCCAAGGCTACTGCAGGAAGGCCGACAGGTGAGACGGGGAGGATGGAAATGGACTGATTTTGTAGCTCTTCCAATTAGGGTACCCGAGGAATAGCATTGTGGGGAAGGAGTGCACGCTCTCAGTCAGATTCACCCAGTCTACACCATCTTAGAGCTGCCCGCTGAATTCAATTCTTCACATGGTTTCTTGGTTGGCTCAGTTTGGGGTGTCCTATTAGCCTGTTCCATTTACTTAGGAATGAGCTACACTCTTTCCCTTCAGTCTAGCCCAGGTCCAGAACTCAGTTTGATCCAAACGGTCTCAAGGATTGGCATGGGGAGGGGGAAGCTTTTTTTGAAATCACTTTTGGTCACCGCATCTGCCATTTTAAGAGTAAGAGTTGCTTTATGAACAATTCATTAATAAAAAAAACTACATTGAAGTTGCAGCACCATTTCATAGTGAAATATTTTGAGTAAAATTTTGTTGCTAGAATAGTCATGGACAAAAGTTTTATCAGCAAAATGTTTGAATTACATTAATAAATAAGACAATGCTACTAGTCTTGTGTCTTTGTCCAGAATCTTCTCTGCGAGTTGCAGAATTTATCACTTTTTTTGTCATAGTCTTACTTCACGGGAGCCAACCATTGCAAAGATGTTCTTAGAGCAGGAGATTTTCTGCTGGTTTAGCTGATGCCACACGTGTGATATGAAAGTACATACAGCCACACCCTAGGATCATAGGCAGGGAAGAATAATTAGCAAATCTGTGAACTGTGCCTAAGAGTTTTCAATTAAAAAAAATTCAGTCTTGGAACCTACCTAATCTTCATGGTCTCCAATTGTTTAGCTTTGGCTCCCTAATGGAATTAGTTCTTTATGAAACAAAAATGTATTTGTAAAAACTAAACTTGTCTAACTCACTTTTGGTATAAAAGATCTTAAGTAAGATAAACCATTAAACTCACCGTTTTGGCAGTGTAAACAAGCTGAAAAAATGAATAATTTGTTAATTGCTCAGTCCTGCTCTGTTAGTTCCTATTTCATTTGCAGTTGTGACATGCATTGCGTGTTGGTATAGATCCAAATAGTGGTTGTCATTAGCGAGTGTCAGTCGTGCTTCAGAAGATGAAACAGCAATTCCCCTTTAGGCCCCTCATTTAGGGCTTAGCCGCTTGTTTGTCAGATTAGTTGTACTCTTTAAAAAAAAATCATTTTGGTTCTTACTACGTGTTTTGTTGTTATTGCTTAAGATTGGAATTAGTTAGCTTCGTGCGTGTCCACCTGGGTTTGGTGGTCCGTCATAATGATGCTTGATATGACTTGTAAATTGATTACTTGTGTTTACTTTTGCTATTTTGGCCACAAAACTAAACACTTTTTTCTCTCTGTCCTGAGAGTATGTAATATTGAAAGCTTGTTTAAAATTGGGCATAAACACTGGTTTAATTTGCTAACTTACATTAACTTATAAAATATATGTACTAACTATGAATTAACATACATGTACATACACATTTCGTCTCTTATGACCCATAAGTAAGCTTCAGGACTTGGAATTTCTTAGGAAGTTCCATGTAGCCCGTAGTGTAAAGAAAGCAGAAAAAAAAAAATCTAATCTCTACTTTCCAGGTGGGAAAACTGAGCCATAGCAAGAATTCACAACGCTCCCATGACCAGGCAAAAACATTGAAAGAAGACATGATAAATATATCCCAGTCCTTGAGCCTCGTTCCAAACATTGGACATTACTGAGTATCTTCTTCCCCTTTTCCCTGGCCTCCCAAGAGTACTGACAAGAAACCACATCCTGTGATAAGATCAGAAATACATCTGCTAAAAGGCCACAGCTTATGTGCAGTTTCAGTCCTACCCCCTCTCCAAACAGAAATTCCTGAGTCAAAGTAGATGACGATATGCATAATGGCCTACCAGCAGCACAAATAATCAGAAAGCTCTCAGCGGAGAAGTCCAAGAGAGTTTTCACTACCAATTAGAAATACTGATGAGAACCAGGAAGAACAGCTCCCTTAATTTGACAGGGTCAGGACAGGACTGGCAACAGAGGCTAAGTCCTGGGTAGGCTATCTCTCAGCCATACACCTCTTCTCTCTTCTTAGGGATAATTCGTCAGGTCCTCAGAAATGAGGGCATCATGTCTATACCAAGGGAGTCACGTAAGTTACTTTTCCACTTCCCATCTCTATTCAGAGGTCATCTCCCATTTGTCAGGGAAGATGTTCTATGACCTTCTTAACAATTTATCCCATTGAGGAATCCTTTTATGATTGCATGTTATTAACTAATGGAATCCCTCACCAAGTTCCCTAGAACACGTACTGCTTAATCTTATACTTGGCAGAGACAGACGCCGATCACTAGTTATGCATTCTAATGCATTCTCCCCTTTCATAGTAGGATTGTCACTGAGACATGGCTTCCTACCAAGGGGCTATATTTCCCAGACCGCTTGCAGGTCAGATGTGGTCATAAAACTGGGTTCTGGACCATGGAACATGAGAGAAAGTGACGTGCAGCCCCTCCC
Organism: Ursus americanus; assembly: GCF_024610735.1. Classification (NCBI taxonomy): domain Eukaryota; kingdom Metazoa; phylum Chordata; class Mammalia; order Carnivora; family Ursidae; genus Ursus; species Ursus americanus. The sequence goes on along the minus strand of NC_142128.1, from coordinate 83,667,471 downwards.
AGGCCTGGCCCACAAAAACCTTCCAGGTGTCTCCCACTTCCATGTCTTTTCCCCTTTCTACTCACTGGAATAGGAAATGATTCCCAGGGCAACCTTCGAAGTCACATGTTGTAAGCGGCAGGGTTCTGGAATGACTATGTGGAGGGTCACCCTACCAATTTGCTCCCCATCCATTATAAGAGCAAGAAAAAAAGTCTATTTTGTTTGAGTAATGTACATTTTTAGGTCTACATGATATAGTGGTTAATCTAATCTAATTAATACATACACATTTCCTGGGCGCTGGTTGTTAACTACAGTGAGGAGTTGCAGGATATGTGACTGAGTACGCCAAGACAGGGTTATAAATTCACTTCTACAGAAGGTAAAGCAAAGTGATCAGACCTCTCAGAATTTGTGGGGTTAATGTGGACAGGAACAGAATCTTTTCCTCAGCCACTTAGCTAGATGGCCAATTCAGGATCTTAATTTATTAGATTTTTATCTATTAAAAAGCGTGACAATGTACCACAAACTATTGATTTTACGTTAATTTCATAGCCAAAGGAAAAAAGACAAAAATATTAATTAAAACCCCGCAACCTGTTCAGGTTGTTCCGGAAATAAATCCTTTATGCTTAGGAGACGGCACCAATTAACTCTCTTCAAGTGCTCTAATGGTTGGAAAGGGCCAAACAAGATGTTCAGAAAAATGCGAACTCTCTCGGACTCATTGCTGTTTCTGTGCCATTTTAGTTGCCATTGCTTTGGTACCTCCACCTTAGACTTAGACTTTGACAAATTAGAAACTGACCACAGGCATCTAAGAATTATTTTTTATTCAAAAACACATCCATGAAAAGCCAAGGATGTACAAAGGCGAGTCTGCACCAACATCTTCCAAGCCAAGATGGAAGCATCTCTGGTTTTTCCAGCAATTCCCACTGGTGTGATCATGACTCAACGGTCTGTTGCAATCAGGTGTGGAAAGGGGAGGAGTGACAGCTGGAATGCAAAGAAGTGTGCACAACCCAGAGCCATCCCAGCTTTGCCAAAACCCAAGTGCCCCCATGGGAGTGTCTTGCAACATATGTTCTGTTGAGAAATGAGGTTGCAAACCAGGGGGTTATTGCAATAAAACCACTTGTGATGAACAAGAGTTGTACATTTAAATTTATTTTTTTGATGTTTGTCTTCCTTACTAGACGATCAACTCCTTGAGGGCAGAGACTATGTCACCAATGTACCCCAGCCCCTGACACACAGTAGGTACTCAATAAATATATGTTGGAAGGATGGATGGATGGAAGGATGGATGGAAGGATGGGGTCTACCCAGCTCCAGTGTGAGTAGAAACATTCTCTGCTATAGGGAGAGAGAGTGAGAAAATACAACACATAGACACATACAATTTTTAGTTTTTGAAAAGTGGGGTTGAATCAGGACAAATAAATCTTCTGGATAATTGTACTTCTTTCAATGCCCAAGCTATATTTTTCTATCACTTTGAAACCCAAAAGTAAATACCTTCCCAATGTTTGCTTTGCTGGTCGGAAATGCTTTAATAAAAATGTAGTCTCTAACTAGTCATGGCATCATCGGAGAAAGGATGTCACTTCCAGGCCCCAGAAGAACGCAAAGGTGGCAGGACCCAAGCAGGCACCATTGCTCCAAATGGACCAGCCTTAAAGCTTCTCACTCCATCACTGTTCACTTCTTCCAGCTTGAAAGTGGAGCACATGTTGACAAACTGCGTGGTAAGTGGGAAGAACTCTGGTCAACAAGAAGCTTGTCCTGGACACCGTAAGGCAAAAGTATTTTACTGGCCACAGTGTGACTGGACTTCGCTCTCTGTTCAGACATTAAGAAGAATTTTATGGGTGGGCAAAGTAAAAAAAAATTTTTTCCTTTGGTCACATTACCCAAAGAATAAGCTGACTAGAGCCCAGCAGCACCTGTCCATACTCCAGGACTCAGTTTGTGACTCTCCTGAGGCAAACATCTGCCTGTGAGCTTGTCCTTCCATCCAGTCTACCCTTCCGGGTCCAGGCCCTTGGCCAGTCTCATACCCAATGCTATCTGCCTCATTGCCCAGCATCGGGAAACAAGTAGTCTCACACTGGTGTAACAGGACATTTAACTGGCCAAGATCTCAGGGATGGGGTCAGGTTCAGTGGACCTGAGCATGTCCATTCAACATGTTCAAATGTCTCCATCCCACCCCAACCACACGAGATGGCTCCTGAGTTCTGTATTCCAAGAACCTCAGTTGAGATATCTCCATGGCAGATTCACTGTTGCTCCAGCGCCTGGGTGTTGTAGCAGCCTGGGGGCAGGTTGTCCCTGATGTTCTCCAGGTTCTTTACGTCAGCCAGAATCCCATCTATGCTCGTCTCCAGCACACGGAGGTGGCCCTGCTGCCGACGTGCTCTCTCTTCCAGCTCTGACATCAAGGGCCTCAGCTGGCTGTTGATCTGAGTCTTGGCCCGGAAGAGCTTCTGCTCTAATGAGATCAGCTTCTCTTCATCCACATTGCCAGGCTGACCTATTGGAGGGAGTGAGAAAGGAGTTAATAAGAAGAGCTGTGGTTAGATCTCCTTGAACACACATGGGCCCTCTAGACCCTGAACTAGTTCTTGTTTCCACCTGCCCAGAGGAAACGGTATGCCATGCTTATTCTAAGGGCACCTGGCCGGCTCAGGCAGTGGGGCATGTGACTCTTGATCTCAGGGTTGTGAGTTCAAGCCCCATGGGTGTGTGGAATTTACTTAATAAAAAGCTTTAAACTAAAAAAAATAAAAGGCTTATTTTATATTGGGAATAATATAGAAAATATTCCAAGAGCTCTAGCCTAGTTACTAGTTATGAACAGCCCAGTTCAAGCCCCTGAGCTCTGGAGTTAAGCAATAGGAAGCTTGAGTTTCTCCTTCCACATTAGGGCCAACAGTTCATGCTCTGAGAAGATGAAGGCTGAAGGTCACAGGAGACTGAGTACTGTCCAAGGTGTCTGCCCAACACAGCTCACCCTAGGACCAGGACCAACTCCAAATTATGTTTACTGAACTATCCCTAGGAAATATCTTGCTATTTTCCATTAGAAGACCTTTAGAAACTGGCTGGGCTTTCGGGTTTATAGAGGCCAAGGTATGCTTTGCTATTTGGGGGATAGATTCCAGCTGTTAGGAAATGATGTAAGACGTCACTCTGGCCTGAGACAGTGGGAATCTAGCTAGATACTAGTTTATTTTCAATATGAAACATGGTGCTATTTGTTCAGGTATGTTTTACCCATACACAATCGAAAACTAATGTGAGCACGAAGGGCACCTGGCCAAACCTGCTTGATGTGAATAGGGTCTGAGTGGCCTTTGGTCAATTCAAACTCAAGGTCAAGTTGCCTCCCATATCTGAGCTGCGGTCATAGCATTTGCCCGCCCGAGTTTATTGTGCCTGGGGTGACAACATGGTGACGGCTCCGGGACTCCAGGGAGCAAACGGGAGAAGCAACACCATTACAAAAATACAGAGCCAGTGGATCGGTCCTTCACCGAGGAGCAGGGGAGAATTCCAGCACTTTGGGGTCTATGACATGCCGAGAAAGTTACGTGAGCTTGAGAACAAAATAACCATGTCCACGGAGAGGCAGCACGAGCACTCAAAAAGGGGCAGGAGCACTGGAAACAGAGATCTCACTTCGAATCCCACCTCCACGGTTGACTATGTGATCCGTGGGACGCTATCAACCTCTCTGAACCTCAGTTTACTGCTTCGTGAGATAAAATAATAAAAATAATAAAACCCGTCTCATAGGACCTTGAAAAGCCTTCGATGATATTACACCAGAGAGCACCTGGCAGAGGGCCTGGCACCTGGTAAATGTTTAATAATTCCCACCAGCTTCTTTCCCCCACGCTCGCGTTTTCTCTTGAAAGGGCCTATTCGTTTCAGTACCTTTTTCAGAACACTAAACAAAGCTGCTAAAATCTCCACTGGGGAGTTGGGTGGTTTTTTTTGTTTTTGTTTTTTTTTTACCCTTAGAGGGTCTTTACTCTTTGGGGCTCATTGGACCACAAAGCAGACGCACTAGTAAAACCACAGACAATACTGATCTCCCAGGGCGAGGAGGGTCCTCCACAGAAAAATCGGATTTTCAAGTTCTTCACCTGGGACGTCTGGGGGGCTCACTCAGTTAACATCTGCCTTCGGCTCAGGTCATGATCCCAGGGTCCTGGGACCGGGCTCCCTGCTCAGCGGGGAGTCTGCTTCTCCCTCTCCCTCTTCCCCTTCCCCTGCTTGTGCTCTTTCTCTCTCTCTCAAAATAAATAAATTAATTAAAATCTTAAGAAAAAAAGTAAAGTTGTTCTACTGAACCTAAAAGGCAGAACCAAGCCTTTTCCTGATGATAGCTGGACTCTGTGATTGAATCCCTTGTTCCCTACCTGCTGCGGTCTACACTTGACGAAACAGGCCAAATGAGGGTTTGCTATCAGTTTTACCAATCCGGAATGTTAATCCTCATCGGTTTTTTGCGGGGAGGGACTCTGTGGGTAAATGTGAATTGTCGCCGCCCTGTGCCATCAAATCTCTTTTATCTGAAAATTCTGCAGTATCTCCTGTAGCTACTACCTTTACCTTTCTTCTGGGCTCTCAAGCAGGCAGGGCAAGTTCCCGCAACTGGACACGCCAAGGTGTAACTGCGGGCTGGGGACACGCAGCAGAACCGGCTCTTGACTTCACAGACTGGGACAATCTCCTGCCTCACCACCTGTGCTGCCTCGGAGCTCAGGCTCTGTCGCCCCCCTCCTCGACTCCTTCCACTGTTTCCAAAGTGGTGTCGCCCTGCCTTTTGTCTCACCAAGGCTCCTCCCCTCACTCGGGCGCTCCACTCACTGGTCTTCCTGAAATCTACAGTGATGACGTTACTCCTGTGCCCACGACTGCCCACGAGCTTCTCAGGGTCACGGTCAGAACCCTTACAGGACCGTCAAACCGTCCAGTCTTCTCTGGAGCTGTGAAGCTGGAATACTGCCTGCACAGGTGACCGCGTGATCTGTGAGACACGAGTAACCTCTGCGCTTCAGTACACCTTCCCTAACTACACCCAGATCTTTGAGCTACGGACTTTCACCTCCAAGGGCAATAGGTGCTCAGTGACCCATCTTCAGATGGTAAAACAGAGTCCAGAACATGTAAAGGTATGTGCCCAAAGTATCTGGGCCTAGAAAGAAAGCAAATTTCTGATACTCTTATGGGGACCCTAGGGCTTCCATTTATCAGGGCTGGGTCTAGCTCGTCTTCCGGGAGCAGCCCTGCAGCGCGGGCCGGAAGCCTGTGAACACTCCACGTACTTATGAGGTGTAGGATGCTGTCCAGTGTGTCGAGTGCGTCTTGGATCGTAGCTCCGGCATTCTTGGCTCTGTTATCAACTCTTTGGGCTTCTGTAATTACCTGAAGAAAAAGAAACACAAACCAGTCTTGAAAGGGTGTCTCTCATATTGGCAGGTTTAAAGGAATCTCCCACGGAAAACCATGGGAACTGACCATCTGCACCGCGTCCAGATCCAGGTCAAACTCTTGCTCCTTCCTGGTCAGCTCTCCTTCCACTTCCCTCACCTCACTCTTCAGAGTGGCCAGTCCCTTCTCCATGGCCAAGGCTCCATCTGCTGTCACATTGGCTTCCAAGTTCAGACTTCCTATCTCCTGGGAAAAGGAAGGGAGCCAGGGACGGGAGGAGAGAGAGAGGGGTGAGGCACAAAAACGTCTCAGGGACAAATAGAGAAAAAATAAACAGCTGCAGCCAGACCCTGATGGAGTAAGTTAGATGAACAACAAGAGTCAGACTTGGAGACACACCCGTCCCCAAGCTCTGCTTCAAACAAATTAAGTTGCGGGTTTGTGTGTAGGGACTGGGAGGGTCAGCAGTGAGACTCCGAGTCCCTCTCAGGCCAATGCTCCCCAAAAAGTGAACGCAATAAAAACTCTTTGGGTAAAAAATTCACATCATTTCCTGTCGCAGTTCTTTGCTGCCACAGTCTCTCGAGCAACTTTACTAGGATCCTTGAGACAGCTGTGAGTTCGAGGCGCAGAGAGTGAATGGGCTACAGCTGTGGCTTTTGTCTTTATTAGGACAAAGTTTATCAGTATCTTTACCCATAAGCTGTTGTTAAACATCAACCTGCAGCTATCCCGGTGCTAGAAGCTATATAAAGAGAGCCACGTGAAATTGGTCTCTACCCTCAAGGGAAGAAATTATTCTTGCGAATTACCAAGTGGTCCAAGAGTGAGGTCAAATAGTCCAGATACTAAGAGTTCCCTCTGGGCTTTCCAGAGTTGCATAAGCTTTCTAAAAGTCATGCCTAAATGAGAGCTAAGAAGCTCTCTTCCGGCGAGAAGTACAGCCTCTACTGTAGCATTCCACACGGGGGCTGCCGTGTATCTAGTCTATCTCTCCCCATTACACGGAGCGCTCCTGGAAGAGGACTGCATCTTTCTCATCTTCATATCCCAGCACCAAGCACAGCGCTGGCACAGAGTGGAAGCAAAAAAAAAAAAAAATGAACACGCAGAACTTAGACACAGAAAATAGAAATAAGGGAACTAGAACTCCAGAATTTCGTAATCTTGAGTCAAACACTGATGATTGTTGTTATGGGGTTGAATTGTGTCCTCAAAAAGATATGCTGACGTCCTAAAGCCCAGGACCTCAGAATGTGACCTGATTTGGAAGTAGGATTGTTGCAGCTTCAATCACTTAAGGTTATACCGGAGTCCATGGGGCCCTAATTCAAAATGACCAGTGTCCTTATAAGAAGGGTCAGAGATACCCAGGGAGAAAAACCCCATGTGATGATAGAGGCAGAGACTGGAGTGACGTCATGGCAAAGCAAGGAACGCTAAGGAGTGACAGTCACTACCAGAAGCTAGGAAGAGGCAGGCAAGGTTTCTACCCAAGAGCCTCCGAGGGACCGGGGCTCTGCTCACATCTTGATCTCCGACCTCCAGCTCCAGAACTGTGAGAGAATACACGTCTGTTGTTTTAACCCATCTAGTCCGTGGTTCTTCGTTACAGCAGCTCTAGGAAACTAATACGATAGTTGATACGAAAAGAAATCAGTCTTGGATGGTTCTTCTCATGGTATCATCCAAAAAGGGAGCTGAATATGAAGGCTCCAGCTCTTGGTCAATGAAAGCCTTGCGAATCAACCAACAAAAGGGGGCACGTAAGTGGCTCTGGGGCTGCCATGGACCACGAGACTCCGAGATCTAGGGGTCAAAATGAGCCCAACACTCTCTCTCTTCCCACACGACCCTTGCATTTGGGGCTGCTCGTGCCAACCTGCATTCCGATTTCTCTTTACCTGTTCTATCTTGTCAGTGATCTCCAGGGCCTCCCTGGCTGCGGTCTTTGCCCTCTGGGCGTCGGCAGCAGCACCGCCCAGGGCTGTTTCTGCTTGCTTGGTCTTGTCACTGGCATCTGCGACCTTCTGGCTGATGTAGGAGAGTCTCTTCATGGCCTCTTCTGCTTCTGCTTTCCTGTCTTCAACCTGCAAGTCAAACTCTGAAATGAAAACAAGAAAACATTGCCATGAAGGTGAAAAGTGACTTATGAAAATTATAAATGAAATTGAACGGGGCTGAGGTTTTTAAGAAAAATCCCAAGAAGAGGGTTATTACTGCCTAGGGGCAAGAGTGTGGGAAGTTGTGGCTCTTACTGCCCTTTCTTATCCAGCAGAAAGCATCTTTTTTTTTTAAATATTTTACTTACTTGTCAGAGAAAGAGAGAGAGAGAAAGCACGAGCAAGAGCACAAGCAGGGGGAGCTGCAGAGGCAGAGGGAGAAGCAGGCTCCCCGCTGAGCAGCGAGCCCGATGTGGGGCTCCATCCCAAGACCCTGGGATCATGACCCGAGCCGAAGGCAGACGCTTAACCGACTGAGCCACCCAGCAGAAAGCATCTTAAAGGAGGCACTGAAAGGGCCATGATTAGGTCGTTGCTTAGAGAAACCGACAATCAGCCTGCCCTGGGCCCCCACCGCTGCAAGAGCATTAAGACCCCAAAGTAGATCAAAACCAGGTGAAATCTCTGAAGCCCAAAGTTTAGGTCAGAGCCTTAAACCCTAAGCTGCCCATGATGAGAGTTGGAGGTTGAATAGAATGGGTACTACAGAGGTTCTTTCCATGAAGGAAATTCCGAGACTTTAAAAATGTTTCTTTTTAATTCTTTAGTGAAGAAACCTGAAATTGTAACCAAATCTCTATAAGGCACAAACTCAAATTTCTTGGGATCCAGGTGTTGCGACAGAGTTTGCTCTACCATCACCACGAAGCAACCACATTGATTCTATATTGCAATCAACCAGGCTACAAAAGAAAAGGAAAAAAATCTGTGTGTCGTAGTAGGATGTTGGATCTGTGAAGGACCTTAGAGATCCTTTAACTCAACCTTCTTTCTTTAAAGAAGAGGACGTTAGGTTCTGGAAAGGCTATGACTTGCCTATGGTCACCAAGTCTGCTCAGAGCCGTCACGCTGCCCAGCCAAGCTCAGAACTCAAGCCTTCTGACATCTAGTTAAATCCATTCCACTACGTCAACTATTTATACAATTTCTTACTTGAGGAAGATATTTATTAAGTGTCTGTTAATATCCCAGTGTACCTATCATTTAGAGAAATACACAGGGATTCAAAATAAATCAAAGTTGGGGTTATTCCTTTAACATCTTCAAGTGACCTGAACCACGAAATGCTTACCTCTGAGGTTCTTCAGGATGTTCTCAACTTCATAAAAAGTGGCATTGCCCATACTTAGTGCTTCCTGGGCTCTGCTTTTAGCAAGGTTGGCACGGGACAGCAGCTGATCTGATGTCTATAAACAGGCAGACAGAATAAGATGAGAGTTCATGTAACATACACCCAGGAAGAGCATTCCAGCCAGCAGGGTCACTCGGACACATTTCTCTTCACAAACAACAGAGTGCTGTGATTCACCAGAGAGTCTGGGGGTGCTGCCGCAAAGCCCTCCACCATCCGGGACTGAGCAAACTTTATCATCAACGACACATCCTGTATAGGAACAGCCTCAAACTCCAGTCCACTATCAAGGACAAGTATAGTTTTGCAAATCATAATTTTACACTCTAGATAAAGCCAAGCTAGTAGAAAAAGCTGGACCAAAATTGAACTCAGGAGGCCTGAGTCCTATTCCTAGGCTTGAGGGCTGATTGAGTGGGTGGAACGGAACTAATTACATCAAGCTGTCTGTATCTCCGTTTCTCCATCTATGAGCAGTGGTACCGTGACCTTCAGAGAGTTTTCTATGGCTGCATATTTATGGCCTCTTGCCATATTTATTCATATGGTAGGCATCCAGTACCTGTTTGTTGAGCGAATGAGTTAATAAAAGGATACCTGTCTCCCATTCTTTCCATTCTGTAAGAGCTGCTGGGTTTCTTCTTCCCAGTTTCTCAGATTGTCCTGCACATGCTTGAACTCATCCATACGCCTGGTCACCAGGCTTGAGAGAGAATCAGTTTTTTGTTTGATCCTCTTCACTTCTGCCTGTAAGCCCAAAGAGATGAAGGAGTCTGACTTTCTGCCCATCAGTCTTAGGAACTGGCATCACTGTTTGAAAACAACAGCAATCCTGACACAAAATCTAATAGAAATGAAACAATGTGCCTAATGATAGTCAGGTGGCAGTTTCCCCAAGCATCAAACGGGGTTTGTCTCTCTCTCTCGCGCTCTTTTTAAATTTTACATGTTGGTTTATACATGCATGGAAACATTTTTGTGGGAATCATTGTGAGTGCTCTTTGCACAGGTAGAAAGCTAAATCTTCTTAATCTAATAAGTTTGTAATAGTTAAAGGAATCGATGATAGAAACAATGTAAAACTTCTGAGAACAAAAGTCTTCTGAATGGCTGTACATAGAAATGTACTATAGTTTGGACCCATGTGTAAATATCAAGCTTTATCTCTAATGATATCCACGTTTCAGTAGTGCCCAAAACTAAGGAGGAGATATAAAACTGTTGTCCACTAATAGGTTCAGGATGTGGGCTAAGGCTTTTTCAGAGGCAAAGACTGGAGTTTAAGAACAAGGAAATGGTTAATAAGAACAACATTCTTCCTAATCTAACACATGGAAGGTCCGCACGGAGGAAAAGCTGAATGGCCAAACCATATGATGGAACCCCTAGGGAAGCGTGGCCCTTCTTCTGTCCATCAGCACATCAGTACATGCCCTCACCTGAAAAGACTGATCATTGACTCCAGGCAGCTGAGACACAGAATCGAGAAGGCGAAGACTATGCTGGTAAGACCTGTCTGCTTCAATGTCAGTTTGAGTGGCCTCCCCTGACAGTCGCTGGGCCAGGGACTTGGCTTTCTCCAACCTGCAGCATGGGGAGAAAGAGAACTTTGAGGAGTCACTCTTTTTATTCAAAGCGACCATTCATCCTGTTGTGTAAAAAGTGTGTAGTTGGGAGTAAGCAGAAAAAACGAATGAGGTTATGTGCCAGATATGTGTCCCTCTCCGCAATCTAAACATAAGCCTTAAAGTTTATACAGGTTGGGTCGGAAGAATTCAGCCCAAGTTTCCCAATTCTTGACAATACATTCTTTTTCTATCCCCCATGTCATCAGATGGGTTTACTCAACCACCACCACTTCTCCAAGCATTGCAACCTCTCAGTCAAAACACAAGTTTTACTTAATCAGTCTTTTCTTCTTCCAGACATAAAGGCCTGTCCCTTCCCCCAAATTAACATTCTCATTCTCTTGTCCCTTAGGATTAATATCTTTTAATGAAGCACGGTGTCCCTCAAACGTGGTTTGTGCTACACCCCAGAGGGATGCGGATTATCTTGGCCCATGTGAGGACGCATCGAACATACTTTCCCATAAGCCCTTGCACCGCGGAGCTGTCCAGGCTGCCCCCGCCGCCTCCTTCCCGCAGAGCCTTGTGTGCCAGTGACAGCGCCTGTTTGGAATAGTCCTCGGTTTCCCTTACCAGCCGCTCCATGTTACTGGCTGACCCAACATGGCTGAAAGGATTAAAAACAAAGAATTTGAGTTTTCATAGCAAAATTCCTTTAGGTGTTTTATTTGAAGGAAGGGAGAGGAGTAAAGGAGCTGGTTTGTCTAGAAAAGCCAAACAGAATTGACCCAGATTAGACGGAATTAGAGAACTGTCAGGAAGCAGGAGGTGTTCTGGAGATGGCGCTCATGTCTTAGTCCCCAGCTGGTGATCTTTCCCGTTTATGGCGTAACCAGGGGGAGCGGGGCGTGGGGCGGGGAGACGGTGCGAGCAGTCTCGGGGGGATAAAGTATTGCATTTATAAACTGTTTTGTGCAGGAAGAAACCCCTGGGTCTTACTTCATCCAGGACCCACCCCCCTACTTGCTGCAGTTCTACATTGGGTCCACCCCTAGAGGGGACAGAGCCTGTCCATAAATTCCCCCAAATGCTTACAAAGTGATAAAAACAAAAAACAAACCAACAAAACCCAAAACAACAACCACCACAAAACAAGCTCAGGAAGCAGTTTATGCTACAAAAAAACAAATCAACCTCCCTCACTGACCCAGTTCCATCTGGGATTCGCAGAGCCCGCCACCCTGCTGAGCACTCTGCCAGGAGCAAACCTCTTGAACACGTAGGATCTACAGTCAGTCAGGACTAGGGAGCTGCTGGTTTTCACTGGGGCCCTGCAGAGCCGGTTTCGGGGGGAGGTTCCCTCTCTGCTGTCTTGGCCCCCACAGGCTAGCAAACAACTCGTTGCTACTTGTTCCCAGGCTCGATGTGGGAGCCTGGGAGTCCCTCAAAGCTGCAGAGCGTTCTTTTCCAAAGGCTGATTCATTTCACAGAGCCCGAAAAATCACATCTGACACACACCAGAGCCATACTGTGAGTCATAGAAAAATCTGGGGTAAAAAACACCCCCACTCTCAACACTTGCCAAATGACCATGCCCAGTGGCCACCCCATAGGCTAAAAGCCAAGAGGTTAAAAAAAAAAAAAATGGCTTCAAGGCAAGGAAATGGCTGCAAAGGAGCCCCGAGGTAATGAATATGCTGCTTAGGTCCTGAAGACGCTACAGTCCTGTTCAAGTCTGGCCTTGCAGAAGTAGTCTGAAGCAGGGGTCCACTTACCTGTCTGCCAATCTTGTGGCCTCCTGGGCCAGGCTTTTGAAACCATTTGGCCCCACATAGTGCTCTGAGGTAGGAATGTTCTGTGGAGAAAGGAGAATTGGTTAAAGCTTTGCACTCAGCCCTGGAACCTGAGTACGTTCTGCGTCTGTCCTGTTAGAACTCGTTGTCATTAACCACACCGCGTTCTACACCCTGACACATCGACAGTCCCTAGTCACCATAATCACTACACTAAAAAAAGAAGTACAGACAAGAATAAAGTAGAAATCCAGGGCGCCTGGGTGGCTCAGTCAGTTAAGCGTCTGACCCTTGATTTCAGCTCAGGTCATGATCTCAGGGTCGTGAGATGGAGCCCCACATCATTTGGCTCCCCGCTCTAAGGGGAGTCTGCCTGAGATTCTTTCCCTGTCCCTCTCCCTCTGCCTGTCCTCCTGCTCTCCCGCTCTCTCGATAAATAAATACATCTTATAAAAAAAGAATAAAGTAGAAATCCAATTTAAACTGTAAATAGATATAGATTCATTTAAAAATATATATATGTTAATGGTATTTTCACATGTATTCCAAGTCAACAGAATATATACCAAGTTTTGATGATGGTTATTTCTTAATAATGGGATCGTAGGGGATTTTTATTTATTTTCTAAATTTTCTACAATAAGCATTATTTTTGTAATAAGGGAAAAAAATCAATACAATCTGATTATCTTCCAGTTTCCCTTATTTGTCCTCTACCCACCCACTTACACTATGGTCACCATTGCCTTCTTTACGAGAAAGAGACGAAAGCTCATTCAAATCTCTCCCTCCTACCACACTACAAATTACATACAAAATCACACTGGCAACAATTTTTCCTCTTTTCAGAATCCTGTCTTCACTGGATTCCTTCCTTCTTCCCACCATTCCTCCCCTTTCATTTGTTCATATGTTCATCTATTCATTCTTTCATTCACTCATTCATGCAGCAAACACGTGTCACAGCCACACACTGTGCTGGGGGCTGAGAATGCAAACATGAGCCAAACTAAGTCCTGCCCGCTAGGAGCTAACAAGCCAGGAGGTGTGAGCAAGAAGGGAGAGGAGAGAGGCCAACATGAGGTGACGGTGAGCAAGAAATGAGCTAGGAAGAAGAACTTAATGCAGGAAAATGGGAAATGCAGGAAGCCCGAGAACACGAAGAACAGGTACGCCCATCTCAAGGAAGAGAAGTCCAACTCTCTACCAGGTAGACAGAAACATGTGAGCGACTACGGGAGGGTCTCCAATACATCCATGATCCTCAGTACCCCGAACCTGGAGACACCTACGGTTCTTCTCAGGGAGGCCTCGCTCTCCTCCAGGCTCAGGTGCATCTGAGAGACCAGTCTGCGATCGTCCTGAACTCGGTTCTGATACTGACTGTCCAGGGCCCGCATTCTTTCCGCAGTCATCTTGAGGTCATTGAGGCGGTGCCAGTAGCTCTTCTCTTCGCTCCTGGCCTTGCCCAACTGGAGACTGAGAGATTTACTAGCACCTGGCACCAACAAGGAAAAGGGGGATGAGCACTTCTGGAGTCAGCACGGAAGGATCGGACATGGGGGGGGTTGGAAGAGTGACCTTGACCGGCTTATGGCAAAATGGTAAAAACCCAGTAAATGAATGCACGCAGCTGTTCTCTTGTCACCGTCATTCAGGTCCCAGGAGAGTCACACACAGTCCTTCTATCTCTGCAAGTGCTGGACAGAGACACCCACAGAACTGACACCCAACAGGAGATTATAAATTCCCTTCTGTCTAAAGGGAAGCTGGCCTTCATCACCTTCTGAAATCTGGGCTTCTTGCAGAATGTCCTGAAGGGCCTGTTCAGCCTGTCGCATTCTGCCCTCCATCTCTGCGTCGGGCATCGCTCCGCCACCACCCTGAGCCCTTGAAACCAGGGCCTCCAGGCTCTGGAGCTGCTGCATAAACTGGTCCATCTGAAACCACACGGGAAAGCGGTTCAGAACAGATGGTGGAGATCACAGTCCAACAGCAGGTACTCAGGGCAGAAGAGCTAACAGCCCAGAAATGCCTGACGTGTCATGGCAGTTAAAGATGTTAGAGCCTAGATTCGCTGAGTTTGCATCCTGGCCCCACTACTCATTAGCTGTGAGTGTGACCCTAGGCAAGTCACTTTCATTACCATTAGATGGGGATAATAATAACATCTCATCGTTATTACTTGGACTAAGTGAGTTAGTATTTGGATAGCGCTTGGAACAGTGTCTGGAAGAAAGTGCTACAGAGGGCAGGTTAAATAGGGAAATTAAAAAAAAAAACAAGTTGAGTTTGTTCTATCTTTGGGGTTCTTGTTTGGGCCTTTTCTTCCTCCGCCCTTCACCCCAGCAAAATAATAATTAACAACAACATCAATTTCGTTCTTTTCTGGAACGCGAATGAGAAATTTCTGGCGGCTGTTCTTGTTTGAGCAGCCTTGACACCTTCTGGACTCCTCATATCTTCTACATATTTATGCTCTTCTTCATTTGTTTTACAAAAACATCTCTTGGAAAAAATCCAACTAGGAAGTGGCATGTTGTAAGTGGGAAGAGTACTGAACTGAGCCAAGTCTCCAAACATTTGCAATTTTTCAGTCAGATGGCCAGGTGGAACCAAGAATCAGGGAATTCTGGGTGGGACTCTTGGTTCCACCTGGCCACGTGACTGAAAAACTGCAAATGATTGGATTCTCTTGCAAACTGACTCGGTCATCAGGAGCACCAGATGAGACGGCATCTGCAAAAGGGGTCTTGACAGTGGCGTGTGTAAGAGCATAAACCCGAAGCATTATTACTACTAGATTTAATACAGCAGTTTTTAAAGAGAGAAATAGTAATCTCCACCCTCAACCCCGGGAGACTAGGAGGGTCCTAGATTTGTGACAGCCCCACCCAGTAGACACTTAACGACTGTACTCATGGGGTGAGGGCTGGGGAGCACGCACACCTGAATCTTCACTTGACTGTAGCAAGCTGGACAGTTGGTTAGTGCCGCATGGTCACAGCTGGGGCCGCCAAACCCGGGCTTGCAAACACAGCTGCCATCACTTCTACATTCCCCAGGCTCTGAGCCCGCTGGGTTGCAGTTGCAGGCTAGAGACAAAAGACAGACAAACAGACAGCATTCATATCACACTAACTCTAGAAACTGGAGGTATAGCAAAGATAAAAGGAAGAAGTGCGAATCGCCGATGGCAAAGAAGGACTTTGCCCTTGTCAGTTCACATGGTGCTACATTCATCTCTTGCCTGTGCTTCCTAATATAGACAGATCTTAGGAATCATCGAGAAGTTTGTTTGGTGTGAGCATGGATAAAGAGATCCTACAACAGTCCACCCTTTCTGGTGGCACTTATTTTTTTTCCTCCCCTCAAATTGTGAGCCTGTTGGATATTCTGTGGGCGCTCTAGCTTTGCTCAAAAGGGGAATAACCTGTCTCCTGGGTTTTTTCCCTCTATTTTACAGATGACGAGTATGAGCTCACAGAGGTGGAGTAATCTATCCTGGGTCACGCAGCAAGTACACGCAAACTGGAGCGAGAGCTTGGAAAGAGGCAATGCTCTTTTCCTTTTGCTCTGCTGCCTTTGAGGTAGGAAATGCAGTAAAAAAAAAAAAAAGCAGTACCTTTCTTCATTCATATTGATTGAGCACCTACTACGCGCCCCACTGTTCTAGGAGCTCTATGGGTTGCTCTATGGCGCTCACAAAACACTCAGCACACGGTAATATGAGCACATACCTGTGTATACTGTCATTATTTGCTTACATACTTGCATGTCTTCCTTATTAGCATATGATCTCTTTGGGGGCTGGAACTGACTTATTCATCATTATAACCTCAGTATCTAGCTCCACATTGGGTCCATGGTAGGTGCTTGACAACAGACAGTGGAGTGAAGAAATGCATGGTCTAAAGCCAGTGAAGTCTCTATTAATAGCCCCTTGTAGCTAGTATTCTATCCTTTACAGTATACCTTCTCAGAGGATATTTTATTTTATATTTGCAACCACTTCGACTTAATATTATTCATCTATATAAAGAAACTGAGGCTCAGAGAGATTAATTGGCATAACCAGTGTGATACGATAGGTATGGTAAAAACTAGACTGGAACTCAGTACTGCCCATAGCATGTGCGCTCTTCCTAGCATGGGTACTTCCTAGCACATCGGAGCGAACCCACACACGGGGGTTAGGGCAGGTGGGATTTGTGCTCCTGGGGGGCAGCCTCAGGTTTCACAGAGGTCCTCAGGCATTCCCACAGCTAGGGATTGTGGGGTGAGTGGGAGGTGCTGGGCTCCCAGCAGACCTCCAGGGGAACCAGGAGTCCTCCCATCTGGGTGCCCAGAGGCCCTCTGGGCTCTGTTTTAATAAACCAGCCCCTGAGTTCTGGGCACCACGGCTGGTCTGGGACCTTTGTTACTGAGGGGTGAGTCTGTGGAGCAGGCCAGCGCCCCAGAACTGAACTTGAACTTGCCTAGAGCTAAACATGCCTCCTGAATGTAACATGTACAGGGGCTTGATAGAAGGGTCGAGCAAGAGGACCGATGTGCACACTCACGCTTTGCTCTGAAGCAGCCCTAAGGAATGTGCCCTGATAGCCGCGGCGTTGTAGCCAAGTCTTGTTAGTAGAACTTGGAACTGTTACCTTTGTCTACATCGATTACACTGACTTCCTGAGAGGGTCTCTTAAACTGCGGCACAGCCCCCCCCCCCCCCCGCCCCACCTCGGTGTGTTCACGCTTGGTCTCAAGTCGTTCACTGCTGTCCTGTAACGGGCGCGGCAGCACTCCTGCCCGCCAGCCCTGGAATGAGGTTTACCACCTGCCCCATTTCACCTCCCCTTCCACTCAGGAATGTAAACTCGACCTTCTTCTCTTCTCCCCCCCAGCTTTAACCCATTCGACATCCTCCAGCTCCGTCCTCCAGAACCCTGCCGCAGGGGTGTTAAAGCCTTGGACAGGTGAAAGGTCCAGATTGTTCTCGGGCCAGTTGTTCAGAGAAACCAGAGCGGCCTCCTCCTCCCTGCTGCTGGCCTCGCTGATTGGTCTGTTCTTATGTGTGTACACGCCGGCCAGCTTACATGTATCCACGAGCGCGTGCACGCGCACCCCGCCTGTCCAACCCGTCTGGGACGCAGTCCTACCTCGACACTTGTCCGCTGGGTTGGGAGCCAACGGGTCGCCAAAGTAGCCTGCTTTGCACTGGTCGCAGTGGACACCCGCCGTGTTGTGGACGCACTTCAGACACCTGCCTGTCAGGCGGTCACAGTTCCCGGAGGCGCTGGGGTCCACATTGTTGTTGCACTGACAGGGCTGACAAGGCCTCGCTGGGCCACGTTCCCCAAAGGGGTCCCCAAAATAGCCATCGGCACAGAGCTCACAGCGGGCACCTGGAAGGAACAAACGCCCGAGCCTGAGGGGTCACCCGTTAGCAGCAAGGGCAGGTGCGGGGGCACCAGTCACCCTCCAGAAGAGCCTCAGGGGCACGTGCTCAGGTCAAGGGCTTGGCTCTTTCACCCCACGGTGGCCCCAGATGTTAGAACAGAGCAGCCCGACTACGAGGCTTCCTGTAGGGGCAAAGTCCGATGGATAGCAACACCGCTGAGGCCGCTGCCGAAGAATTAACTCTTCCTTCAGACTGACCAGCAGTGAGATGTGACGGTTATTTTTTTTAATTTAATTTTATTTTTTTATGTAATCTCCACACCCAATGTGGGGCTCGAACCCACAACCCTGAGACCCAGAGTTGCATGCCCTACCGACCGAGCAAGCAGCCACCCCAGGAGAGAGATGTGACATTTAAAAGACCACTAAGTTTCCCTTCTGTACCTTGGTTCATTCTGTAAAGCTTAGTTAAACCACGTATTTTGGGGCATCTGGGTGGCTCAGTTGGTTAAGCACCTGCCCTCGGCTCAGGTCCTGATCTCAGGGTCATGGGATCAAGTCCTGCATTGGGCTCCCGGCTTGGCAGGGGTCTGCTTCTCCCTCTCCTTCCCGCTCATGTTCTCTCTCACTATCTGTCTCTCTCAAATAAATAAATAAATAAATAAAATTTAAAAAAAAATAAAATAAAATAAACCACGTATTTCATCTGAAAACTTCTTTCCTAATTACAAACCTAAAACAGTGTTAACCATACTTACATCCCGTACAAACCAAACCCTGCCCTTCCTCAATCCACCTCTCGGGCGTGTTCTTATCTTTAGAACGAGCCCATCTACAGTAACCCTAAGTAATTATAATTCCCTAGAGACTGTTCACGAGAATTCCTGGTGTCGGCACAGGGCCAGCAGGCCGGGGGCCTTACCCGTGACCCCGTGGGGACAGTTATTGCACACCACCTCCTCTGTCTCCGGCATGACAGAGCAGCTGAACCCATTGTGGCAGGGACATGGCTTGCAGCTGCGGGGGTCGTGTGGGTCGTTGTAGAACCCGATGGGGCAGTCGGCACACTCGATGTCGAGGTTTTCATCCCCTGAATAACAGTCTCCTGGGAGGCAGAGGCAGAAGGGAGGGCAGAGAAAGGAGCAGGGTAAACCAATGTGCTCCCTGTAATATGGGCAATGCGTGGGAGGCAGAGCTCCTTCACCCAAACCTTCCTCTCCGAAGCTTTCCCCAAAGCGTCCGGAGCACGGGCATTCACCTTTGCCCCAGCACCAACTCCAAATCTGGCCACGACCCTGATTCTCACGTGGCTCTCCCATGCTCAGTAGACCTAGCGTCCCTTCCTACCCATAACTTAACACTGCTCCCCTGGTCCCCACGGCCTGACACCATTTGTCCACACATTCATTCAGGCCCTGACATTGCCTTTGATCTCTCCAGATAATTCTTGAAACTTGACACCAACGACACCCCCCAGCACTGAACCATGACAGCCATTTCCTGTAACCTGGTACCCTTCCCACAACCTGCGGCATTTTCCATAATGAAAAGGATTGAGTGTAACAAAGCACCATGTCCGTCTTCTCTGACTCCAGCCCTACCTTCCTAATCCTTTCCCATCTCCAAAATGAGTTCAGGCAGAATCTGTCTTACACAGCTCTGTCTCTTCCACGGGAGACCCCAGTCACCTGACCACCCTAGCCACCTGGGCCAGGTGTCATTTCACTCACCTGTGTCTGGATCGCAGGCTCCTCCCCCCTGGCAGTTACACGGAATACAAGCACCAAAAGGTCCCAGTCTGGCAGAATCTCTTTTGTAGCCGGAAGCACAATCCTGGCAGAACTGTCCCTTGTAGCCAACGGGACATACGCATTGTTCGACCCAGGGTGCTGGGGCTCCGGAGATGGGGCGGGCTGAAATCAGGGTCACGTTGTCCAGGTACCCAGTGCCTGCCATACGAAGATCAGGTTAGAAGTAGCAAGGGGTGAGGTCTGAAGATCTAAAGGCAGGCCTCTCTTTGGATTTTATTTTTCTTCACTCCCTAACAAAGACAGGTGCCATTCCCTCCCTATGGCGTGGGCAGAAGGATAGCAGTCCATCATGACCAACGCACAGGCTGCAGGGTCAGCAAAGTCAGGGTTTAAATTCTGCCTCCAGCCTCGCTAGCTGCGTGAATTGGGCATGTCACATAACTTCCTACCGTTGTGTTTCCTCAAGTGTAGAAGAGAAGCAACAGTGGTATGGACCTCCTATGCAGGTTGTGAAGTGCAATGAGACAATGCATATATTATAATGTGCCTGGCTCGAAATAAAGATTCAATAAAATTGTTAATAAATAGCTTTTCTACATCCTGTTCGATTTGCTTCGTTAGTGATGTGGAAATAATGCATGCCATTGATGCTTCCTGTTTATGTAAGTGCTGGAAAGCTCAGGAACTCACATTTAAAGCATTCCGGTTGGGATTGGAGTCCCCTCCCCTCTATGTGAAGTTCGATAAAAGGAGTTAGCAGAGTACAGCTGATTTCTGAGCATTGTAGCACCGAGTACAGTCCCCGCAAGGAATAGAGGGCTGAGTTGTAGATGCTGTTTCCTAGCTAAGGGGACAAGCCCCTTTGTTATAGATTATCTTCTCCAAACAATCAGCTTTCATTCACATTTGGACAGGCTTAAGCAAAGGAGAATCAGTCACTCTTCATTGCTGTTAACTTCTTTTTAGAGGAACGTTACTTTTAACAACTTCTAGGATATAAGAATTTAGACCTAATCAGTGACCCTCCATCAAAACCATCCAGTAGTCGATCTACTTGTTTGGAATCTGTCCACCTTGGAAGCTGACACAAACTAAAACCTAAGAGAGAAACTCGTGTCCCTTCGTCACTTACTGTATTCTCCGTAAGTGGCGCGGATTCGCAGGGCTGTGAGGTTACGCAGTAACCTGCGGTACTCGAAGTAACTCAGCTGGGGGCTCCAGTGACTGCTTGGACGTTCATTTAATCTGCAGGATTCAAAGCCCAAAGCTTAAAAATACAGCTCTCGGGGTGCCTGGGTGGCACAGCGGTTAAGCGCCTGGCCTTTGGCTCAGGGCGTGATCCCGGCGTTCTGGGATGGAGCCCCACATCAGGCTCCTCCACTGTGAGCCTGCTTCTTCCTCTCCCACTCCCCCTGCTTGTGTTCCCTCTCTCGCTGGCTATCTCTGTTAAATAAATAAATAAAATCTTAAAAAAAAAAAATACAGCTCTCGTCAAGTCTTATGATTCGTATACGTGATATAAATTATACCCAAGAAGGTGGGAACCGCTAAGCCCCTTCGCAGCCCTGCCTCCAGGGGGTGAAGGATGGGGAGCTGCAACCTTGTAGGCTTGGGTTTGGAGTGTGCGCTCTCCCCAGGGAGCACGAACCCCACAGGAAGTGACGGAAGTGACGGAAGTGACGGAGGGCATCCCAGTGCAAGAAGCCAGCCCCAGGGGTCATGGCATCCAGTGCGGGTTCAAGTCCTCGGAGACCACTTCCTATTCCTGGCCACACACAACTTAATGTCAGGAACGTCGCTGAGTTTGAGAAGCTCTGACCCTCAAGAGAGCTACCATTGATTTTTGGTTTTGCTGTTTAAATGACTTGTTAAGTGAGCACATTTCTCTTACTCTTCAAAAGTCGGCTTTCATGGTCTACATTGGACACGTCGCACACTTCTGAATTTAGCATGATAATAGCTCACGGCATCGTGTCACCATCCCCTGTGCTAGTCTTTCAAATTTTGTTTTGTTTTTTACTGGAATACTTCCAGGAACAACCCAACTTCTTTTCCTTAGTTCACTGACCTCACTTCTCACTGTAGTCCTCTCCCCCACTCCACACTTCACTCACGCTTAACTACTTAGAATTTCCTAACACACAAAACGTCCTCAAGCATGATTATTCCCCCTGCCCTGCTAACCTTCCCCTCTCCCCTTTCTATCCTTAGAAAACTGTTCTTCACTTGGCATGTGGAAGTTTTCCTTGATCCCTCCAACGTGGGTTACTTGTGCCTCTTCCGTGTGTTCAAAATACTTGTGCCCACCTTGTGTATCTTGTCATTTACACGCCACACTGTAATATTCTGCTTAGTTTTTTCTCCCGTTAGCCTGTCAGGGGCTTGAGGGCAGGAAGCACGTCCTGTTTCTGTACATAATACCATGTCTGGTACATGAAAGGTGTTCAGAAAAGCTTGTTAAAAGAACGAATGATTGAATGCATGAACAAAGGAAGTGGACTTCAGTCACCTGACCCACTTGTAGTCACTCTTCTTACCTGAACGTGTAAGTCTTGGTGATCCCACAAGGCAGCGTCTTGCCCAGTGGCATCAAGGGAGCTGTGACCCGTAGACCAGCACCTTCCAGGATCACATCGTGGGCGGATGGGTGTCTGCCTCCCCTGTCCACACGGTAGTCAAAAGACAGGGTTTGCCCATAGCTCACCTGTTGATTCCCAAGAAATTTGGCTGTGAAATAGAATTTGAAAAGATTGAGATCATTGTGAAACTGGAGGAGCAAATGAGCTAGCAAGTTTGCATTAATGTTGGTGATTTCTGTTGGAGTCCTGTGTCATCAATGTACCATCATGCCCCCAACCACTCTTCCAGAAGAATCAGTTCATGGATGTGACCATACTGCCATTGGCTACAAAGGAGAGTTAGTGACTGACATGCTACAAGGGCCACTTTATAAGACAATTCCATGTATTAGATGATTCACAGCATGGCCCTGACAATAGACCGATACATAAAGGTCCCAGGTATGTTGGGAAGAGTACCATTTGTTACATAATGCTTTAGAGTTCACAGACATCATTACATTTGATGTTAATAATCCTTGGAGGTATTATTATCCCCATTTAACAGCTGAGAGAACTGAAATTTGGAAAGGTTAAGAAGACAACTTATCTGGACATCACGTATTAGCTAATGAAATGAACCAACACATATGTTTTTAACATACAAGTGGTTAAAACTGAGAATACCTTATTTTCACTTTTCCATCTGCTTCTCAGTAGATCCACAGATATGACCTCTGTATTTCTCAACTTTATGGGAAACCTAGAAACTTCCCATTTGACAAAAGTAGGAACCTCAACCAGGATCTGTCTGCCTGGATACACAATCCTGTGCTATTGTATCATGACTTTGTCAATAGGGCTGGAGCCCCAACTGTCTTCTGGAAATACTGCTTCTCTGAACACCAGGTGATAACGGTTTTCACATTTGCTAACTCCATTTTTCTCTCCTGACTTCTAGGCTTATTAGTTGGCTTCTATAAGAAAAATACCATACATACCAGGAGCAACAAAATAGACAGGGTCTGATCGTCGTGCTGAGCTGAACACGTCCCGATGACGCTGGGACCACTGGAGCTTTGCAGGAGACCCATTTCTTTGGATAGCCTTCCAGCCATCAACATCTGGAACACACACACAAAACACTTTGCATTCGGACAAATCTCATTGTCTATGGAGTTAATAAGGCAAGACTTGATTGCCAAAAAGTCCTAGAGGTGAAGAGCTAGTGGGGTTTTTTAAAAGTTCCACATTCATGTGCAGTCCTCAAAATGTCCTATGCGTCTCTCTCTACTTGCGTCTCAACTTCACCTGTTCCCACCCCACAGCTGCTCTGACTTCTTTGAGTCTCATTCCCGTAATACGAGAGCATGTTTTCATCTGCCTGCGGTCCGTACTTTTATTTTATTTCCATAAATAGGGTCTGGCCTTCGTGAGTGAAGAGGGTCCAGCATGTTCAAACAGAAAATCAAAGTTGAAATCAAGTCAATCTAGGTTTTTATAGGGTTTTGTAGCTTGATAACTAATTTCACAAACATTAACTCATTTAATGTACGTGAAAACAGTATTTTTTAAAAGATTTATTTATTTATTTGAGAGAGAGAGAGCACGCACATGTGAGTGGGAGGAGGGGCAGAGGGCGAGAATCTTTCAAGCAGAGAAGTGGGGTCAATCCCATGACCCCTGAGATCATGACCTGAGCTGAAACCAAGAGTCGGATACTTAACGACGGAGCCACCCAGGCACCCCTGAAAGCAGTATTATTAATGAGTGTGAACTCCAGGAAGGCTCACATAAACGCCCCCAATCCAAATGAAAGACTCTTTTGTGGTTTTAAAATGCATGGAGATGGGAAGTGCAGGGAGATGAAAATCTGGTCTCTTTTTAGTTATTCTTTCAAGTTACTCATACACCGGTATGAGTCAGCTGTGCGGCTATGACTTTTTCAAGACGTTGGGATCTGCCTTATTGCCCAGACAAAATAATGTCCATTAAGAGCTAGAAGAGAGCTGCTAAAGACTACGCAAACTTCCCAAGCTGTGATGAGGAGGAGGTTGTCTGTAAGCGTAAAGCTCTATACAATGTTAAAAACAAAATTCTAGAAACAGAACACTTTACCTTGGTAGAAAGTAGAGGTGATTTTATGGACACTGTAGTCTCCAGAGCTGTGGCAGTTGGCTGAATGCCCATAGCAAAAACACTGGGTACAGCCCTCAGGGTTTCCCCCATCCAGGTGATAGTAACCTGGTCGACACCTGTAGCGGCATTTTAGAAATCAGGACAATGTTAGAGGTTACTTCTTACTTCATATAGAGAATATGATGACTGATCTTTTCTACTTTCTCTCCCACCTGGCCCTATTAATTCCCAGAACTGGGAAATACTAAACGACACATAGCATCCCCTCTCCCGCACGTGATGGACAGTCACGGCCCCCACTGAGAGACCATGAAGGTTCACTTTCTGTCCCTGTGGCAGAGCACAGTTACGTTGGACTTGGTGGCCTGGGAACTTAGTGATTTCCCATCCTTGGTGAGGAACCAAATGGAAGTCACATGAGCAGGACAAGAAGAGTTGGGGCAGGGGGATGTGGGGCTGGCCCTGTCTTAGAGCAAGTGTTTAATGGGGCAAAAGAGTGGGAGGTGGGGCCAGGAAAGGAAAGGCCAATGTCCCAGCCCCAGCACCCGCTCAGCTATACTGACCAGCACAAGAACACTAGGAGCTGCCCACCATCCTGCCCCTTATATCCCTGCTCTGGTCCACGGGGAAAGGGGCAGGTGGGGGTATGACAAAGAAGGATGGCTGCAGGCTCCCTACAAAAGCAAGACGTAGGCTGTGTCCCACCCATCAGTGGCTTCTCTGAGGACCACAGCTTCCAGGCAAGTCACAGATGTTGGGGTCACAGAGAAGAAGGAGCAGCTGGGGAGGACTTGTTTTTCTCTGTTCAAATTAATTACATCCTTCTTCACGAAATAATACTATGTTTCAGCGACCATTTATTTAGCACTGATGCTATGCCAGGCACTTCATGTATGTTCTCCAATTCAGTCCTTGGTACAACCCTATGAGAAGGGAATTGTATTTCCAATTTTCTTTCTTAAAATAAATGAACTTATTTATTTACTTACTATTTATTTATTTTAGAGAATGAGAGAGAGTGAGCAGGGGGAGGGGACGAGGGAGAGAGAGAGAGAAAATCCAGCACGTGGCCTGATGAGGGGCTCAATTTCATGACCTTGAGATCACGATCTGAGCTGAAATCAACAGTTGGACGCTTAACCAACTGAGCCACCCAGGCTCCCAGCTTCCAATTTTCTTAGACGAAGACACCCAGGCCGGAGAGGTTAAGAAACTTGTTCAAGGTCATAGAGCTGGTAAGTGACTGAGACAAGATTTTCAAACCAGGTACATCTACCTCTAAGTCATGGGGTCTAATCCTCTGGCCCCTATGACGGGAGTCTATTTATTGTGCAAAATCCTAGAACAGCAGGTTAAGTGTGAACAGTAAACGCTTCAGAGAACAGCTGTATATAAATAAGCATTGTTTTTTTCTCTACAGAGCAAGGGCTTAAAGAAAATCATTATGGTTTCTTCGGAGGATACTTGCAGAGTTTAAGAGACTAAAAAGCAAGGAAGGAAGGGGGGAGGGCAAGGGAGGGAGGAGAGGCACGGAAAGCGAGGGGGAGGGAATGAGAAAAGAAGGCAGGGGAGGAACCAAGAGAAATCAGGCAAAACTCAATGACAGTGTTGAGGGATGTAACCGGGTAATAAATTATGAAGAAAAGTAAGGAAGTGATTACACAGAGGTCAGAACAGTGGTGACTTCTCGAAAGGAGGGAGGGTGTTGTCACTGGGACGGCACATTTTTAGTGAAGGTCTATTTCTTAGAAGGGGCAGTGCTGACATTTGTTTTATGTGGTTTTCTGTTTCTGTGTGACCTTGTGAAATTAAAAACCTTTTCAAAAAGTGCCTCCTCTTCTAACACGTAAGCTGTGTTTCCCTCCCTCTACCTCAGCAGCAAAGAACCCCCTGGAAACACGAGCTGGGAATGTATCTGGTATTTTCTCTGCCCAGGTATAAGTGATTGTCAGGATGCCAAAGAAGTGTTTTCTTACTTTTAAGAAAACGAGGAGAAAGCCTTCATCTCTGGGGCCAGCCCCACGGCGATCGTAGAGAAGGGAAGAGTTTTAAGTCTGAGCCATTTGTCCTTAAGGAATGTCTGCAAGCGGCAAGGGAGGCTGGGTCACTGTTTACGGCACCACCTGCCCCAACATGGCTCGGGGCCCAAAGGGCTCTTACATCTTCTCCCGGCTCATGCGTGTGCATGCAACCACCAGCCCATCCCAGGGCGGTTCCTTTGCTGCACATGATGGTTATATATGGCCATATTTCCTCCTACTAGCACGTTCCCAACATGCTTAATTAGGCCAGGCCTTTTCTGGGACCGAGCTGAGTCATGTGACCTCATTATTGCAAGCCACTTTGTATGGGAGCACCTGGGATTGGGAGTCAGCTGGCAAGGGGACTCCCTGGGCCCCTGGGCCTCTGCTGCCGATCGTAAACAAAGAGAGGGGGCCCACAACAAAAGATGGGGTCCAGGGGGATTTGGGGACTCAGCTGTATTTTTTAAAAAGCTAAGTTTTTGAGGACAGAGGACAGGACAGAGGTCGTCAACACTTGTTAAGTGTCCCTTTTCCATAACTGCACTCAGGATGAATTCTGAGTGCATGCTAGCTGCCAAGAGACTCTCCCTGCTGTGTCTGCAGGGCCACAGTTCACACAGACCTGTCACAGCGCTCTCCAGTGACAGCTGGCTTGCAGACACAGCGGCCCTCATCACAGGGCCCCGAGACACCAGCTGGGTCACAGTCACACTTGGGGTCTCTGGAAAGAAGAAAAAGAAAATTAGGGATGTGTCTCCAAGTGCTTTTCAGCTATCCATATAAAGATCAAGTGCTCCTAAGCAAATGTCACCAACTTAAGTCCATCCTTCATCTTCAGTGAGGCCCGTCTCAGCTCTCCTTGTCTGCGCTGATCTCTCCCAGACCCTTTAAGGACTCGTTTGTTTGGGCTCACGCTACTCTGAGGGTGACAGCCGGCCCACGAACTGCTTGCTACCCACCCCTAAGAAGAAGAGGGGTTTGCGCCAGAATGGGAAACAAATCCATCACTAAACGGTTCAGTTTGGTTTGGTTTAGTTTGGTGGACTGTTTGGTTAAGTTGCCTTTTTAAATTTTAATTTATCATTTGCTTCTCTATTGTTTAATTCGGTGATGACTGCTTTCATTGTGATGGATTCCATCTACTTGCTATTTTCGTTTATTTAGTTCTTTCTTTTGGTAACACTTCTATCAGGACATAATTCAGGGGCACCTGGGCGGCTCAGTCGATTAAGTGTCTGCTTTCAGCTCAGGTCACAATCCCAGGATCCTGGGATTGAGTCCACATTGGGCTCCCCACTCAGCAGGGAGTCTGCTTCTCCCCCTCTCTCTCTCAAATAAATAAATCAAATCTTTAAAAAAAAATAAAAATTTTAAAAAGACACAATTCACATACCGTAAATTCATCCATTTAAAATGTACAATTTGCTGGGTGTTAGTAGATTCCCAGAGTAGTAGAATTTAGTACAGTTTAGTGATTCTCAACCACCCTAATTAATTGTAGAACATTTTCATCACTCCAACAAGAAACCCTGTGCCCCTAGCAATCACCCTCCCCTTTCCTCCCCCCAGCCCTAGGCAGCCACTAATCTACTCGCTGTGTCTATAGATCTGCCTATTCGGAACATTTTCTGTAAAGGGACTCATACAATCGGTGGCCTTTTGTGTTCGGCTTCTTTCACTTAGTATGTTTTCAAGGTTCATCCAATGTTATACTTCATCCATGTATCAATAATTCATTTTCTTATGGCTGATTAAATTCTATCACATGGATAGACCACATTTTGCTTATCCATTCCGCAGCTGATAGACATTGGGGTTGTTTCCCCTTCTTAGCTACTATGAATAATGCTGCTAGGAGGATTTGTGTACACGTTTCTACGCAGATATATAAGTTTTCATATTTCTTCAGTGTACTCCTAGGAGTGGAATTCTGAGTTTGACTGATTTTTTTTTTTTTTTTTTTGGTTGCAAGACTTTCTCAATGAAGGAATCCATCAGTGTTTCCATCATTTCGTTTTGGCACAATCTCTTAGTGTTCTGGCTTCTGACTAGTATCACTCAGTGGGCACACAGTCCTAGGCATCCATCTCATGGGTCTAAAACCAAATCTGTCTTTTCCCCACTGTTCGCTCCTCCTCTGACTGTCCTTTGACCCCATCCAAATCCTACCCAAACCTGGATGGGCTCCCCTCTCCCCCTCACGTTTCTCATCCAGTCAGAGTCCCGTCCTGTCAGGCTCCCTGAAGATCCCTTCTCCAGTCCTCGTCTTTCACTTGTGAGGCTCTCCTCCCGTCCTAGCCCCTCCACACGACTTATCTGGACCCTTTGACAAACATTAGGCACCATCTACTAGTTGCTAAGCACCAAGGACACTAAGAAATAGGATCCTGGTCTCCAAGAGTCTCCAGGCAGTGAAGACACATGAACAATGATGGCAGCGAAGCCTAAGGCCAGCTGGAACCAGGTGCCCCCCCCCCCCCCGTCTGCATGCCTGTCCCCACTCTGGGCACTGGGGTTGCAGTAGGAACAAGACAAAGCCAACACTGGGTTTCGTTCTGGTGGGTGAGACAGACAAACAAATACAGAGAGAAGTGAAGTGACATCTGTCAGAACTCAGGGGGGTGGGGAGAGTCAGGGAAGGCCTCTGTGAGGAGTGATGAGGTGGGGATGGAGCCCGTGGGGCTCTCTGTGGCCCCGTAGGAAGCAGGAGTGCTCCAGGCCAGGGCCGAGGTCCCTTGGCTTGGCTCCTTTGAAGAAGGGAAGGCAGGGTGGGGCCAAGTGCCGGGGGGCCAGCCGGAGAACCATGGGAAACGCAGCGGGAGTCCACTGCCGGGGGTGCAGAGGACGGAGGATCTTGCAGGGCCCTGCTGGTCTGCAAAAGAAGTCTGTATCTCATTCTGAGTAGGACAGGGAGCTACTGGAGGGTTGCAAGCACAGAAGTGGTACAATCAACTTCATGTTTTAGAAGCATTTTCAAAGGGAGACCGGGCCAAAGGAAGAGTCTCTGAAGACAATCTAAAAGGGGGCAGGGAAGCCTGGAAGAGAACAGTATGTGCAGAAGCCCAAGGGTGAGAGGGCTGGGCACAGTGGTAGCCAGGCCAGTGCCAGCATGGAGGGCAAGAGGCTGGAGAAAGGGGCAGGGGCAGCCATCCTCCACGGGCCCCTTCCAGCTAACGGCTTTCCTGCCGAGCTCCCTTTCCCCTCAGCCATCCCACTACCTGCCTCTCTGCATCCCTGTGATTGCTCATGTGATTTATAATGTATGCTCCATCTTCTTCCAGGAAAGAATTTTTTTTTTTTGAGAGAGAGAGCGAGCGAGCACGTGCATGAGTAGGGGGAGGGGCAGAGGAGAGGGAGAGAATCTGAAGCAGAATTCACACCCAGCTCAAATGCAACACGGGGCTGGATCTCACAACCCATGAGATCGTGACCTGAGCTGAAATCAAGAGCAGGACAATTAACGGACTGAGCTACCCAGCCGCCCCTCTTCCGGGAAAGAATATGAGGAGGGATAGAGAATGCTTCAAACTCAAGGGGAATAGTTTTTTAGTCCAAATTCATTTGGGTCGAAATGGGTCCCAGGTAAGAATCTGGAGGCCTCTTTACCTCCATCCTCGTTCGTCTAAAAGGGGGCGATCACCGGGGTGAAGAACGTAGGTTTCAGAGCCCAAACTCTGGGCCTGAATGTGAGGTCCACCCTTATCAGTAATATTGGGGAAACTTAGCCCCTCGGGGTGTACATTTCTTCTCTTCCACTTGAGTGTAATGCTAATCCCAACCTCTGAGGCTTATTGTGAGGATCAAACGGCATGACCCACGTGAGGTCCTCAACAGCGCCTGGCACACGGCTGGTGGTCAGCAATGTCAGTGGCCACGGCTGTCAGTGTCATTGTCACCCCTCAGGGCCGCAGCTGCAGTGGTGTGGGCGGGTGCTTACAGTAGCCGTTGGTCTTGGGCGCACCCGGCGTCAGTGAGCGAGTGGAAGCCTGGCAGACAGCGGTCACACCTGTCTCCGGTCACACCTGGCTTACAGCTGCACCGTCCAGAGTGGTCACATCGAGCGCTAAGAGAACCTGTAACCCACGAGGTAGGGAAAAGGAAAGAAGAAAAGGAGATATTCAGTTTATACGGCATTAGGAAACAACCGAAACCCCATGGGAGCTCAATGGCTGCTGAGGGGTGACTGCCACCTGCCCCCTCTAACGCGTCCTTCACGTTTCTGGGTACGCGTCCTCCCCAAGCATGGCTTCCTCAGGCAAAGAAACGGCAGTTACTCCTGGAACCGTTTTTACTTCTGTATCTGCTCTGATTCAAACATTAAGTAGTATGTCAGCCACTGCTTTTAAAAAGAAGTTTCTTGAGTCCTTGAGACCTCAAGAAGAGGGACAATTTGTGAATGAGCACATTCAGCCTCCTTGAAGAGAGTTAGCCTGTCCTCTCTCCCTAGACCCTGCCTCCCACTCTCTTCCCTGCCTCCCTCGTCACCTCCCTTCCCTCCTTTCGTGCTGCTTTCACAATGGACTTCAGATCACATTACTCAGCTGTTTCATCCTCTGGTGGCCCCCACCATAAGCAGAAGAAAATGCAAGCTCTGTATCGTGGCCCACGGGACTCAACCTCTCCTACCATATCGCCTGCTCTCCTTCACTCCGTTCCAGCTCCCAGCTCCCCCAGCCTGTGTGTGGAATGTGCCAGACCGCTTCTGTCCTCCTGGGATCTGCTCCCCCGGGCCTGCAAAGCTCCTTCCCCAGAACTCCACCCTAATTGGCCCATCCTCAGCTGTCAGGTCCTGATTTAATATTACTTCTCTAGGGAAGTCTCCTCTGACTCCCAAACCCCAAATAGCCATCCCACTGCTCTGAAGTCCTGCTTACTCAGGATGACCTCAGCTTGCGTTCCCTGCTCGGTCCCCAGGGCCCCGCCCAGTGCAGAACCCGACGCAAAGAGGATGCCCAGAAATCTGTTGGAGGAAGGCACGTATGCCAAGAAAGAGGTCGGAGTGGTTGGGAAAGAGTCAGGGGTGGGGGGAGCAAAAGAGGGGCAGAAAGGTGGTGAGAGGTGTACCTCACCTACTTTACAATCTCTCTGTGCTTGGAGAATTATCAAATAATCCACATATCTCAACTAACTGTGGTGACCAGGCCACCCATAATCTATAAAGCCAACAGAACGCTAACCAGTTGCTCCTTTCTTTCTAATCGGTTATTCTGTGAGTTTTTGATTCACTAGTAGATAAAATTCCACAATAAAGATTTTGGCTCTGTGCCGATATAAAGGCTTTTTGCCCCATGTGAACCTGAAATTAGCCACATTCACTGAGTTGGTGAAAGACGCCATGTCAACTTTGCAAGGCTTGAAGGGGTCCTCGGTGGTAATGGTATAAACTACATTTTTTGAGCATCTACCACACGTGAGACACTGAGTTCGGCACTTCATATATGTTAGGAAATGCTATCTCCTAGCAAAATAAGAGCAGACAAAAGAATAACAGATCCATTTGGGGGTAACAGGGAAGTATTAAAGGCTCGGGAACTATAGACCCACAGTTCAGAAAGGCATCTCTAGGGCAATCTGCAGGATGCCTCAGGAAAGGGAACACCAGCCCTTGTGAGAAGCATCCTCCTGTGACAGGATGACCCAGATTGGAGGCGGCTGGGTGAGAAGGGGAGCAGGGAATCGCTGAGAGAGCCACGTGGATGCAGAATGAACAGACTTCCCCTTTTAGGAAATAGATGATGGGGGGTGGTGGGGATCACATGATGACACCAACGTCCCAACATGCACACTAGATGCAACATGAGGCTATTTAGCAAAGAGAAGGGGAAAAAGGAGCAAGATCTCAGGTCATGGTCATCTCAGGAGAAGGTCATGAGTTTAGTTTCGGACATTGTGAACTTGAGTTTCCAGTGGCACATTAAGGTGGAAATGTTCACCTGGAGCTCAAGAAAGAGGCTGGGGGTGAAGATCTAGGAGTCTTCAGCACACAGGCCAAGTAGGAAGCAGAACAGGTATAAGAACACTTTGAGGGCAGATAGAGAGAGGAGGGGAGGAGCTTCGGACACAAACAGAACCCCATTAATTAAGGGGCCTTTCATAATCAAAGCAGAAAGAAGTCTCAGGACACTGGAAGCCAAGAGAGCAGAGCTCTGAGGGTCAAGGGAGGAGGAGGGTGGGAGTTTCAGAACCTAAGGCAAGAGAATATTTGAGGAGATGAGCATGAAGAGAGGCTCCCCGCGCTGGCATGCGCAGACCTCCACACCCTGCCCTGCAAGCAGTCAGCCAACAGAGCTAAGGAAAGGTTCTGAGTTATGCTCCAATAAGCAACATTCGACAGAAGACATCTTTCTTTAATACAATTCACTTTTTTTTTAACACAAACGATTGTCAATCTGAGACACAGAAACCCATTTTTTCCCCATTCCAATAAATGGAAATTATGCTTTCAACCTAAGAAAATTCTCCCTACAGTTTTACAGAATGAATTCTTCTTAGAAAATGGAGAAGTCTGTACTTTGCTTTTGGGTTTGGCCCACATAGACCAAAATGGTTACTCTGCAAAACACCTTTCTGAGAGAAATTAATAATCATCGCATGAAAACAGACATTCTGTGTCAAGAAAAGTTTGGGAAATGGTGCACACTTGATCCCTCCGAGGTTTATAACATTCTAGTACCTTCAGCAGGCATGGAGCTTGTTTATGTTTTAATGCCAGCATTTCCAAACATTCTTTGACATTCTTACAGGCCACATCTATTACTATCTTGAGGAACGCTGTGTCCTACCAGGACATTATCTAGGGAATCCTGCTCTAAAAGCTGGAGGCTCAAAGAGCCCAGACTTTGAAATCCAACAAATCTCCCTTCAAAACCAGCTCTGCCACTTAGCTGTGTGTCCTTGGGCAAACTGCCTACTCATCAGTTCTTTTAAGGGAGGGTAACCACCTATGCCTGTGGAGCTGTTGCAAGACTTTGGACTAAAATACATAAAGTGCCTCATTCAGTGTCTCACACGTCACGGGCATTCAAAGAATGCAGTTTGCACTGCTACCTCCGGCCTCCTTCAAACCTCGCCAAGTGAACGTGGAGACGTGCAGAGGTCCTTACGGTGAGCATGACCACTTTATGTCACATTCCGAAACTTCCAAACTAATAGCGCTGGGTTTTCAAACTCTCTCATTAAAATAAAAACACCTGGCCCAACTCCTACTTCATAATCTACTCTTAGGGACTGTGAACAACTGGGCTGAAAGAACAGAAACCAGCTTCCTCTTTCAGTTCTGTGTCCCAGTAAGCTCTCTTAGGGCTTCTATGGAGACGGTCTACGTGCATCTGAGGGCTCCGGAAGGTATGCTAAAATGAGTACTATTTAAAAATTAGGGGCACCTATGTGGCTCAGTCGGTTACATGTCCAAGACTCTTAGTTTCAGCTCAGGTCATAATCTCAGGGTTTGGAGATCGAGCTCCGTGTCGGGTTCTGTGCTCCCAGCAGAGTCTCCTTGTCCCTCTCCCTCCTCCTCTGCCCCTCCCCCTCCCCTCTCTCTCTCAAATAAATAAATAAATAAAATCTTTTTTAAAATTAAATAAAATAAATAAAAATTAAATCAAAAAGAGGCTACATCCTTTGGAAACCTTTAAATATATATCTACACTTGTATTTTGAAGTAACATTATTATGTTTTTATAATATTATGTAATATATAATACAACTATATAATTATATTTAATAATGATAAATTATTATTTAAGAATGTTTTAAATAACAACCCAAATGTTATAGTCCAAGTAATTCACCGTTAGGGTCATACATACGTAAAAAATAATAATAAAATTAAGAGAACAAGTCCAATATCCTATATGTCCACACAGGTCTCAAGAATTTAGTTGTCCTGGGAGGAAAAAACCACACAAGGACACACAGTGAATTTCTAAATATTTGCAAAAGGTTCTCAGGGCTCACACGTGTGCTTACAAGAGTTGAAGGTAACTCAGCCCTGTCGCTAAATCCACAAAGTCATCATCTAAAAGTAAGTCTGGGGGCGCCTGAGTGGTTCAGTCGTTAAGCATCTGCCTTTGGCTCAGGGCATGATCCCGGAGTCCTGGGATCGAGCCCCACATCAGGCTTCTCTGCTAGGAGCCTGCTTCTTCCTCTCCTACTCCCCCTGCTTGTGTTCCCTCTCTCTCTGGCTGTCTCTCTCTCTGTCAAATAAATAAATAAAATCTTTAAAAAATAGTAAATAAATAAATAAATAAAAGTAAGTCTGGTTGCTATATTTATGAGAAATTGATGTGAAATCCAAAATATGTGACCCCTTTGGGGATTACTAATGCTGGTGGCTGCATTCGCCGCACATGGACTGACTGCATTTTTCGGAGAGATGTGTTCTTTGGCATTTGAGATGGCATATACCATAAATTCCCTTGAAGGTGACAAATATCTCCCGGCTGATTGGGAGACTGAGAAGTCACACAGGGAATTCAACTTGCGCCACCGGGCGAGTAATCTGGGCAGCCAGCGTGTAGTGGGAGACGGCACGGGGTGGGAACAGTCTCTGTCACTGACATGCCCCTCAGCCCAGCAGCTCAGGCTCGGGAGCTTCACGTCTTTGTCTCTAGAATGGTGTGTGGAGTGTGTTAACACATACAGGTTGTCAAGTTGTTATGAGCACTGAAGAAGACATAGTATATGGAAATACCCTGGAAACACAGAAAGCGTTAGTCAGATCTTAGGAAATAATATCCATGAGGTTTTTCCTGGGTATCTAATTGTCTGCCGTTGGGGATAAAAAGACACCACTCTGATGCTTTTTTCTTTCAGGTGGAAGGAATAAGAGGGAGCAGTTCTCCACCAGAACCTTGGATTATAACTTCAGCCCTTGGGGCGCCTGGGTAGCGCAGTCGTTAAAGCGTCTGCCTTCGGCTCAGGGCGTGATCCTGGCGTACCGGGATCGAGTCCCACATCGGGCTCCTCTGCTGTGAGCCTGCTTCTTCCTCTCCCACTCCCCCTGCTGCGTTCCCTCTCTCTCTGGCTGTCTCTCTGTCACATAAATAAATAAAATCTTTAAAAAAAAAAAATAACTTCAGCCCTTGCAATGGCTCGTTGTGAAGACTAGAGGCCGTTCATCCCCTCTTCGAGGGCTCTGTTTCCCTGCTCTTTAAAAATATTCGAAAATTTCACTGCCAATTTCAGGGTATTAATAAAAAAATAAAAT
This sequence comes from Ursus americanus, assembly GCF_024610735.1. Classification (NCBI taxonomy): domain Eukaryota; kingdom Metazoa; phylum Chordata; class Mammalia; order Carnivora; family Ursidae; genus Ursus; species Ursus americanus. The sequence continues at coordinate 83,632,255 of NC_142128.1, read as the reverse complement.
GTTAATAAATAGTTTTAGCCCAAAGATGTGGCCTCTGCAGGCTTCCTTCTAAACTGGAATGTGACTTTTTAAAAAGCCGGTGTTCCAGGAAATTGCAACACCGATCTCTGTCCTAATAATAAAAACAACTCCATCAACTACAATTTACTGAGTTGTCTACCATGTGCCTAACAAACCTCATGAGATCCTCACATGCTCTTGGGATACAAAGAGCATGGGGATGGGGACCCTTTTACGGATGGGGACCCTGGGGCCGCGAGAGGTGAAGGGACAATGCCCAGAGTGACACAGCAGTAGTGGCCGCGCCCAGGCTTGAACCCGGGCTGTCCAGCTCCCAAACCCACCACGAGTCTCTACACGATGATCTTGGACGTCAGCGCGCCTGGGGCTGGCACCTTCTCTGCCACAGAGCTCTACAACCTTCGATGGGTCCCTTCATCTCCCTCTCTCAGCCTCTGCTACCGCATTTGTACGATGGAACGAATAATAGCACCTGCTTCACGCCGTTATTCGTGAAGGTTCATTCCTGGATGAAAGCATCTAGAAAAGAGCCTGGCACACAGTAAGTGAGTAATGCGTGTTAGCTATCATTTAATAAGCCAGAAATTATCGCTGGGCTCCCCCACTTCCTACCAAGCGGTTCACACCGAGCCTGGGATGTCTATGGCCCTATGGCCCGAAGGAAAAGAGAAAGCCAGGCTCATGGAGGCCGGGCGAGCAATGGACTCCACAGTGAAGAAGAAGAGACAGTGTGGCAAACACTCCGTTACCATCTCTCTGCTAAGCCGCAGGCTCCTTGTCGCCTCTAAGACGAATACCCTTGTCTTCGGGCCAGGCTTTCCAGCTAAGCCAATTGAACTTCTAATTACATTCCCACCGATCATTTTGCCGGGAAGACCCAATTCCGGTGACTCACAGTGAAGCTGCATGACCTACAGGGATACGGGCTCGTCAGAAGGATCGAAAGTGCCCTAAAATGGAGTAATTTTCCTTTTAATTTTTCTTTATGAAGTTCTTCGATTCACAGGGAGAACTGCTAAACTCAAAAGATTCTGGATGGTGACTTTACACCACGAAGCTGAGCAAATCAGACTCAAACCACACTGTAACAACAACTGGTGGATTTGGAAGTGCCTGCTGGGATTCGGGTCTCTATCGCCATGGGGTCGTCCCCAGTTTTCTAGTGAGGCTCTCCCACACCCTCGACCAGCAACTCATGGCTGGACCAAACCTGCCCGGTTTTAGATTCTTTCAGCTGCTGCTACGAATTCGTTCCACAGAGCTACACTGAGTCATGGCCACGCACTTCGGCTATCCTCTTCAAGCGGATTAGTATTTATCATATTACGCTATTAAACACTTTCTAACAAAGAAGAGAAACATACTGCTGAGAAAGAGAATACACGCAAATAAGGTAGTTTAAAAAAACCCTCCACTTATTGAACAAGTACTTGTCTCTCCCTCTTTGTATGTACTAACGAGTCTTCACTGTCCGTGGTCAGTACGGCACGCCAGGTACGTCTGTGCGCAAGAATTACCCACAGAGGTGTGAGCACAGCACTGGGTGACACATTTAAAAAAAAACAAAAACAAAATACAACAAAAAAAGAGGCCTGCTATTAACCAGTCATCCTGTAGGTGCTTCCTATTTATTGATTCTATTTTCTCTGGTTAACAGCCCTGAGAAAGACTTCAGTGGGCCTGTTCGTTGGGCAGTCTCTTGGACCAGTGCCACCTTACATGCTAGCACCTAGCATAGCACCAGAAACAGATCTTTCTATCCCTTATTTTTTGAGAGGTTGGTCAAAGGGATTGCTGTGGATATGGAGAACTATCACTGAAGCTTACAAGGCTTCCTTTGTCCCCAGGTCAAACTGTCATCTGCCAGGAAAAGTAATCATGTGCCTCTTGCCACTAGAATTCAAGCCAACGTGTCCTAAAGACTCCAGCTGGTTCCTACAGCCCAGACTTAAGAAAAACAGGTTTCCTTTCAGCCTGAAATTCGGAAGACACCACCACCACCAGTGCCTCATAGCTTCCTGGCTGTTCTACACGTTGAACACCACTCTCTTGTCCTGCTGGTTTCTCCCTTCCTCCCCGCTTTCTGTCCTCCCCCCCCTCGTTCATTGCCCTTTTTCCCAACTACTTTTTTTCTTGTATAGTTGACACACAATGTCACGTTAGTTGCAGGAGTACAACATAGTGACTGGACATCTACAGGTCATGCTGTGCGTCCCACAAGCGTAGCTACCGTCTGTCACCCTACGAGGCTATCACGATATCACTGACTATATTCCCCACGCTGTACCTTTCATCCCCGCGACTCCCTCATTCTGTAACTGCAAGTCTGTGTCTCCCTCTCCCCTTCTCCCGTGTCGCCCATCGCCCCACTTCCCTCCCTTCCAGCGAGGGTCAGTTTGTTCTCTGAATTTATAGGTCTGATTCTGCATTTTTAAAAAGTTTATGTATTTATTTAAGTAATCTCCACGCCCAACATGGGGTTCAAACTCATGACCCCGGGATCAAGAGTCGCGTGCTCTTCTGACTGAGTCAGCCAGGCGTCCCTGATTCTGCTTTTTTTTTTTTTGTTTATTCGTTTGTGGGGTTTTGTTATTGCTGTCATTCCACTTCTGAGCGAAAGGATCTGGTATTTGTCTTTCTCAGTCTGACTTATTTCACTCAGCATGCTCCGCTCGGGGCAGCCACGTCGCCGCACACTACCTTTGGTGTGACAGTTGCAGGGCAGACAGCGGTCCCTCTCCCTCTGTCGGTAGAACCCGTCCTTGCACCGCTCGCAGCGAGGGCCATCCGTGTTGTCGTTGCAGTTCAGGCAGCGGAATCCATTCCCTGTGTGTCTGTGGAGCTCGGCATCAAAGACGCACTGCCTGGACTTCCCGTTGCAGTCACAGACTAGGGGTGGGAGGGGGGAAGACATCGCTCGTAAGAAGCTCAGAGACAATGTTATTGTTATTAATATAAATTACGGACGGGGCACTAAGTAGTCGTGCTAACGACTTGGAGTAAGCTAAGGAGGAAATGGGTCGAATGAGGATTGTGAGAGTCCTTGCCCCCCCCCCACCCCAAAGGAAGCAGGAGCTCCGCTGGGGCTAGGGTGCTGTCAGAGAGAACGTGAGCTCAGGGTGGCCCAACTGTCCCATTCCTCAAGAGACACCAACCATCTCACATGATGTATTTTTATGTAAAAAATCCTGATTTACATATTTGCAGGGCGTTTTTAAAACCCAGTGCAACCCCTAGAACAAGTCTACGGGCTAAAGAAGACCTGAGGGGCGCCAGCGTGTGCGCTCTGGCACAACTGTCTAACAGCGGGTGTGTCATCTGTCCCTCTGTGATGGTCAAGGCTGAGGAGCCAATATGAGTGTCTGGACAGGTATCTCCCTCCGCCCCTCTCTGTGCCTCGGTGGCCCTCCCAAAGCCACATGTCAAAGAGAACCAGAGTCCCCTGAAGAATACATTTTCGCAAGTGTCCGGGAAAGTTCACCCCATTGATGTTCTGAAGACACTCCTGGAGTGACACCCCCGTGGGGGACCTAAAAGCCAGTGAGGTAACATGTGGAAATACTCAGCATTGTTCCCGGCGCAGAGCAGACACTCAAAAAATGTTTCAGCCACAGCTCAGAAGAGAAAGGTGATAAGCCTTGAGGTTAAAAGAATTGGATCCAATAAATACCAGTTCTGCTGTTTTCCCGGGCAAATCTCTTCAACTCCCTGAATCTCTTTTCTCTTATAAATGCGGAAGGCATTACCTGCCTCCCTGGATTGTTGAGAGGATCTCATTGAGAAAAGAACATCAAGTCCTTCCCATCTGCTACTTCACTTACACAACACAGGGAGACAGGCGCTGCCTCAGAGGAGAAAAATGCCGTCCAGAAGGTTAAGTAACTTGACCCGGTGGAGAGCTGGGGTTTGAACCTGTGTCTGATGCCAAAATCCACTTTCTTGCCACCGAGCACACTATCTGCATTGGCCATGTGGCCTCAATAACAGTCTGTTTCTAGAACTGCCTAGGGCCACAACTTACCCAGAGCACTGATAAAAAGATTCGACGAATGGGTCAACAACGCGCACTGAACAGCTGCCCTGTGCGGGCCGTGTCAGGCTCTGAAGGGGCAAAGGTGATGAAGTGAACCCATGAGCTTCCCAAGCGACTTCCTCACCACACGCGGTTCCTACAACTCGCTCTCTAATCTGGGGAAGTGAACTGACATCTCTGCAGAGCCCGCTCTATCTCTAGACCTTCCCAGGCATCCGCTCGGTCACTTCTCACAGTAACACTTCAATGTGAGCTTTGTCACCCCCATTGACTGGCTGAAGAAACGAACGCTCAGCGACAGTGGATATCTTGCTTCAAGTCACACGGTTGAATGGCAACCATATCATTTGCTCCGAGGTCTGTCCAACCACAAAGCCCTCACCCTCCCATTTCACCCCTGCTTCTCAAGAATCTGGTTGCCACTCGGCATGGAGGTGTTCCTTCTAGAAATTCCTCACATGGGCTTCTTCAGCCCCTACTCAAATCTTGTCCCTCCACAGACAGCACTGGTTGTAATAAATTATTTATTTGTTTTTTTGAGTTTTAAATCTGCCTCCCTCCCTGGAATTTTTACTATGTGTTCTTGTTGTTCCCTGGAACACGCACACACACACACACACACACACACACACACACACGTACTCCCTTCTCCATTTACTTATTTTATTTCGGACATTGTTTTACAAGCACAGTAGCAGCCGAAACTTTGACCATCTGAAGACGGTGACAACATCTCCCTCTTTAGCCTTCTCTCCTTCTGGTTACACTGGAGACCTATCACCCCCAGGTCTTTCAACCACATCCCGTGTCACTATTTCTAGATTCTTCTTGACTGTCCTCCAAGGAACATACTCTAATTTCCAATGTCTTTCTTGAAATGGCCAGAATTTATGACAGCACTCCAAGTATGGTCTGAACAGCTCAGCTTGCAACACGACTGGACACTGTAATGCCAGGGACACAATTTAACATTGCGTTAAACTTACAGCATACTAAGTTTGCGCTCAATTCAGACTCCCAGGTCTTTCTCACCAAACTGGTGCCAAGTCGAATCTTCCCCAATGAATGCTTGTGTAACTGATTTTTTGGATTCCGAACGGATGTGCCACACAGCTGTCATGTGCTGTGAAATCACCGAGTACATCGTTAGGCACGTACAAGAGCTAAGTCCAGCAGCCAACGACCCTTGCGAGGTTACCCGGCTGGGTGGCCCAGTGTGCCAGTGCCCTCCCAGCCCTGGGTGCCTTTGGAGGGCAATCTCCAAATAATCACAACATTTTCGTTGTGCCTCTCTTCACCCAGAACAAACTTTTGGCTGATACTAGTTAACTTGATAAGGATAGCTCATGAAATATTTATTCAGAGCAATATTTTAAAAATAGACAACCTGCTTATCAATTAACTTTCAATACCTCCCTCCCCTTCTGTCCTTTCTCCTTTCAGGCTCTACATTGGGGGGAAGAAAACAAAACAAAACAAAAAACAAAAAAACCCCAGCTGTGTTCTTCCTTTAAACCCCCAGGCTTCTGTGGGGGGGACATGGCACTTCCAGCAAGGAGGTCAGCAGCCAGCAGCTCCACTCTGGAACTTGCCCTGGGCCGAATCCCCCTCCTCTGTCACCTGAGTTTCCGTGAAAGCCCAGGGTTGTGCTGACTGGAGTGAGGGATGCGGAGGCCTTGTGCCCGGGTGTGTATCGGCCCTCCGGGTCTGCACAATGTGAGCAGTGCACCAGGACACCCCCCAGCCTTGCCTGCAGAACCTCGAGGTTTCCAAGCTGCACCGAGCTCAGCACTTAGCCGAACTGCACTTTGCTTAATATTGACTCTTCGGAACAGTCACACCCGGAGGAGGAGAGCAGAGAGTTTGTTCCTTTTGCATGGGATGACCCCCTTCGTCACTGCAGCATCTGAAACATGGTCTCTCTCAAATCACCTTCCGAATTTAGACTAACTTCCCTAAAACTAAGTATTACTTGTGCTCACTGCGGGGGCGGAAAAAGAATCTTTTTGTTTCAAATTCCAGAATATTCTTGCAATTTGTTAATAAAATAGGCCTCCTACAGCTGGAGCCTGGTCTTTTTTATTCCGTGACCCATTCCTGCCTCGCCATGGGCCCGGGCACACTGGCTGCAGAAGGGCACTGCCATGCTGGGAGCGGGGATGCAGGGAGCAGCGGGGACTCTGCCAGAAGGGCTGGCGGGGAAGCAGCCCACCGCAGCCACGGGGGGACCCTGCCCACTGTGGTCAGCACTTCCACTTAGGTTTCTAAAGAAGACAGAAATCTGGCTTTGTGTATGACATCTACAGATTTTTAAGTGGGGGCAAAATTTTTTTTTCTTAAATTTCTGTTTGAAATAAAGCTGTGTCCAAGGGCGAATCTTTGCATTTGATTCTGCTCTTATAACAGGCAGAAAACACTGTCATGCTTTACAAAAAGGAGAAATGGGGCCCTTGTCTATGGCACAGTGGCCTGGTCATAGTGGGTATCTGATGTTTTTTGTTGTTGTTGTTTGTGTGTTTGTTTGTTTTTAAGATTTTATTTGTTTATTTGAGAGAGAGAGAGCTAGCATCAAGGGTGGGGAGGGGCAGAGGGAGAGAGAGAAGCGGGCTCCTGGCTGAGCAGGGAGCCCAATGCAAAACTTGATCCCAGACCCCTGGGATCATGACCTGAGCCGGAGGCAGACACTTAACCGACTGAGCCACCCAGGTGCCCTATATGATGGTTTGTGTTTTTTTTTTTTTTTTTTATGAACAAATGAATAAATGTTCTCTTGAACTTCAGGAAACCCCTAGGTGTGTTTCTACCACCGAAAGGACTCTATGTGTCCCCACATGTCTGGACCTGCCTTAAAAAAACAAATACTAATACTTGGCAGTCACTCTCTTCCCTATTCCTTGAAAGGATGCTTTTCTCGACAGAAGCTCAGTCCAGAAAACAACCTTGCTTGGTAACTTATAATACAATGTTTTATTTAGGTTAATATAAGCCTTGGCTATATTTTCAAACAGGAAGAAATTCTTAAGATGTTTATTATACTTTCCTTGTTTTATATTTAGCCTTGTTCAATTTCATGTCTAGAATTTTCTTTTCATTTTTATCTTATAATTGACTTGCTATCTTTCCAAATTTCATAAATAGGCTGTCTAGTTTCCATCAAGGAATCTTGACACAAAGACATGTGATGGAAGTATAAAGACGGGCATCTTGGGCATTTCCTGGGTTGCCTGGGAAGCATTTATTAAGGGTCCATTCACTCAACAAATACGTATGGGGCATCTAGTATGTACCAGGTGCTGTTCCAGGCACTGGGGATACAGCGGTAAACGAAACCAATCAATGTCCCAGCCCTCGTGGAGTTTTCATGCAAGCCAGAGGGAAAGAAAATAAACAAGATAGAGAATAAAAAAGAGAATAAACAGAGAATATTGGGATAGTGATATCTGTTAAGGAGAAATACATAAAGCAGTGAAAGGAAATAGGAAGTTGCAAGGGGAGGAGGAAAGTGAGGAGGAAAGAAAGGTTGAAGTACCATAAGCTGGTTTTTTTTTTTTAACGATTTTATTTTTTTAAAGGAATCTCTACACCCAACATGGGGCTCGAGCCCACAACCCTGAGATCGAGAGTCACCCGCTCTACCGACTGGGCCAGCAGGCACCCCTGGTTTACTATTTTATTTCTATTTTGATGCTGTTCTGTTCATGAGCTTTATCCATTTATCTATTAGATGTGATGTTTCTCTTACAAATTATGAATTATTTACCTAACACATGTATCAAACTATTCCTCTTTCATTTTGTGACATATTTTACCCCTCTTGATAAATCTCCTTTCTCTCCAAAATCCCTCACTGATAGATTTTGCTTTACTGGTTCTTACTCCTTTTCCCCCTTGCTTCTTCTGTCCTTGGTCACTGAGATGTACATTTATTTAGTTCATTTAATAAATACCACTTCCCACCTGACAGGGAGGCTGCACTGGGCACTTGGACTTCATGAGCCAGCATGATTTCAAAACAGGGAGATGCCAATGTTTTACTTTGTCAAATAAGAGATTAAATATGTATAGATTTAATAAATATATTGAGCTTTATATTGAGCTTTCTCAAACACTCGTCACATTATCCACGTTTTCCTTATTTCACATGGACAGACATGGGTCTGGGACCCGGCGTTCACTTATCACCGTAGCAGAAAAAACAGACACAAGTCACTCTGGGACCCTGAACAGACCCAGAGCCTTGTAGTGCCCTGGAATCAAGATGGGCAGTTTTCTCTCCCTCTTTCACTGAGCTCAGTGTCACAGGTGCCAGGTCCTATCCATTGTCTTATTTGGCTATTCCTTTGTACTGTGCTTTTCCAAGCGAGGGCCATGTCTGCAAGCTTCTGTCCTGTCCTCTCTCGGTGCCCCCTCTCCAGCTCCCCCCATCCTGGTCTCTGGCAGCCGGGGCTCTCTCCACAGCTAAAGGAATGAGATTCATCGAACTGACCTCAAGCCCTGTGTAAACGCGTGGGAGACCAAGTCATGTCCCTCAGGTTTTCACGTGCTTCTCCCAGTCCAGTAGCGCGTGGGTGGTTTTTGTGTCTGACGGTGCTGGCGCTGCTCCTTGGCACCCGAGCATTTATTATAATAATAACTATAATGGCATACCGTCGCGACCCTCAAGGTGCTTCTTAGAGAAGCCCGCCAGGCAGCCAGACAGGCTGATCCACCCACCACCACCCACGCCCCCCAGACACAGATCCGAGAGCTGGGCAGCCCTCTGCAAACAATGGAGCAAGGTGTGCAGAACCCCTCGGGCTCACTTCACAGCACTCCCACCCTCACTCACACTCACGGCTCCAACAGGTTGAGACAGGAAGCCCAGGGCAAAGGCTGTTTCCAAGCTGCATCCTTAGGAGAATGAAAGGAAACCGAACACACTTCCTAGGGTTGTACTGTCGCAGAGCCTCGGCATAATCAGCCTCATGGTGGCCGTGCATCAGGACCTCATTTTAAATTTCCCATAGGAAACACTGCAAGCAGTTACGAGAAATTGTAGCAACTTGGCCTTAATACAATCATTTGCGTCTAAGCCGATCTTCTTTGTGGTTCTAAACTTAAAAACGTGCTCTGCTTTTCACCCGTGTGACTTAACAATTTATGGGATCACCGTCTTTTTAGTGCTCTAACAAGTAACAACAAATTTAAAAATCCAAAGCTCCTTTCAAAACCCTGTGGGTTTGGTGCTGCCGACCTCTCCAACTTCCTCTCATTCCTCTTTGTCTCCCTCTCTCTCTGGGCACCAACACACAGACCCTTCATGAGTTCTGGAAAGCACCCCCTTCCTCCCACCGCAGGCCTCTAGGCTTGCTATTTCCTTTGCCAGGAGGGCTACTCCTCCACAGCCTTTTCCAAGTACCTAACAAAAGGCCTGGGGCTGTGACGGCTGGGAGGAAGGAAGGAAGGAAGCAAGGCAGGCAGGCGGTTTGACGTTAAGAAAAGCCAAAAAAGCACCTGAAATCTCCCAGGAGTCAGGGTCCCCATATGAAATTTTCTCAACACGATACACCAAGTGTTCATTGTCTACATACATGGCATTCAGCATACATTGAAAAAGCTACTGTTTCAACCGAAAAACAAAAAAAAGCATGGTTCGATGGAAACAAAGAATTGCGAGAAGGTGATAGTTTCAGTTAGAGGGAGTGTCTCAGACTTTCAGGTTTGCTCTCACGCCAGAGGAACTACTCCCGCGTCCTGACAGCCTGCGCACCGGTGGTGGTCCGCGAACCCGGAGCCCCGAGCTGCGCTAACGCCCCGAGGGCAGCAAGGCCAGAGCGAGGCGGGCGGAGGGGCCGGGGGTGAGGCCGGCCGAGGCCGTGAGATCAGCTTGCCGGGGTCGGGCAGCCAGGACAGGCAGTGCACTTGGCTGGCGCGCGGGACGACCTCAGGGGCTAGGAATCCGGCGTCGTGTTGGAACCTGGCAGCGCGCGCCGGCTGCCCGCGCCCACAGCCCTGCCGCCCGGGGCCTCCGTTCGCTGCTCCGTGCTCATGCTGACTCAGTTACACGCAGCACGTTTGGGAGTCCCCTGTGATCGCCTGTGGAGGAGTTCCTGCGGGGATGGCACTCCATTCGCTTCCTTATTTAGAGGAAAGGTGTGCGCCCCCCGCCAGCGTTTTGTGCCCCTCGTTCCCTTTCGGAGAGAGACGCCAAATCTTTTTCTGTCCTTCCCTTTTGAAACTGTCTTCCCTGGGACCCTATGAGGCCATCCTATCAGGTTTCCTCCTGGCTTCTGACCTTGTCCCCAAGTCTTTGTGGCTCCTCTCCTTACATGAACTCTAAATGTTGGGGTTGCTCCAGGCTCAATCCTGAACCTCCACGAGGCCTCACTCTCACCCCAGCCAAGGGCTTGGATAACCGTGATAGATCCTGACTGGGTCACCAAGGTCCTTCCTGGCCCAGACCAGCCACCCGCCTGACATTTCCAACCGGTGGCCTTGCGAGCTCTTTACACAGAACATGTTTAAAACCAACCTTGTAGTTGTCATCCCTTTAAGTCAAAAGGCTGGAAGCTATCCTTATAGGTTCTCCATCCTTACTTGTCCATATTGACGCAACACCAAATTTTATTGATATAACCCACCACATAGCTCAAGCCCATCCAAGTCTATGTCCATAATAGCCCCTCTCACGCAAACCCCATCACTTCTTGCCTACACGACTTCTTAACCGAATTCCCTACTTCTCCTGCCTCCACCCAGCAGTCAGAACACCTTTCCAAAATACAAATTCTACCAATACCTCTCTGGTACCTTTCCTTTACTTTTAGGATAAAGACCCAGAATTCCTTAACATTGCCACAAAGACTTCCAATGGTCTAATCCTACCTACTTTTCCAGCTTAATTTCATGTAACACTCCCCACTGGGACATCTTCACCTCTCTCCCATTCATTTCATTTATACCTCATTTTATGTCTTCAGTTCCTCTGGCTTCTTAAAATTCTTGCTTTGTAAAGGAAAAGCATCACGGTGGGGAGAGGGGAATGGGGCTAAGATGCCACCGCCATCTTCCCTTTTGTTTGTTCAAAGCAATTACGCTAAAAATTCAACCTTCATTTCTCCTATTGACTATTACCCCCTTCCTTTGAGTCAAAGAGCTGGCCTCCCGTAAACTGGCAACACTTTTCTGCTCAAAGATAGCAATTGGCACCTCCGTGAAGTCCGTCGTAACGAGGTTCGTCAACAGGAAGTCCAAATGTAAAGCATTAGACTGAAAGTGGTGAATAAAATGAACGTTGAGGAGAGTATACTCACATTTTTAAAAAAACCCAAAACCTGGCAAATGTTTATCTCCAGAACAAAAACAATTATTGAAAGCGTCCTCCAAGTAGCAATCAATTCTAAGGTATTTTTGGTTATTTTTTCAAATACGCAAATTGCACATTACTTACAAAACCTAAAGCAAGATACAACTGACATCTATCTGGTGGATACCAAAGGCATTGGTAGCTATCATCCTATTTGCCAAAATTGAATTCTCCAAACCTGAGATACTCAAGATGACAAGATGAGTATTTTTATTGTATTACACCTACATGTAATGATGAAAATGCTTGTAAGTATTTTCTAGTTTTAAAACCTCCTTCTTGAGATTTTTCTTTCCAAGATTTAATATGTCTCTCAGGTTGGGTGAGAATCTGAAGATTTCTTCATTTAAACTAATCTTGAAATATTATGGTTTAATGTGTGAATGTCTGCTTCCAGCTTCATCTTTTTAAGACATGTCACAATATGTGTTCTAATTAAAATTTAAAACTGAAGTGGCACTTTCCTCACTAAAGAGTTTTTAAACTGAATTCAGTTTTTCTCTCACATTTTTCACAGCTGCCTTTTTTCTTTTCTTTTTTTTTTTTAAGATTTGATTTATTTATTTGAGAGAGAGAGAGCATGAGCCAGGGGTGAGGGGCAGAGGGAGAGGGAGAAGCAGACTCCCCACTGAGCAGGGAGCCCGCTGCTGGGCTGGGGGCTCGATCCCAAGACCCCAGGATCATGACCTGAGGCGAAGGCAGACGCTTAACAGACTGAGCCACCCAGGCGCCCCATACTCTTAATAGTCTAAAGTCATCAAGAGTCAATGAAATTCAGATCCCCACATTTTCCTTTTGAATGATTACAACTTAAAAAGAGTCACCTAGTTTCACTAAGAGTTCATAGCACATTATATTACAACTTAGACTTGGAAAAGGCCCAGGTGGACTGCAGACACTTGGCGTCGTAAGGCCTACACCAGGAGACCACATCTGGAGATGTCTTCCCCTAATGCTCCACCAGGGCCCAGGCGGATGGTAGGGAGAGGGAAAGAAAGTCCCAGCCAACAGGGGACACCAGTTGTCATCTAACCAGCAAAGGAGTTCAGGGTAAGGGAGGAGGCTGATGGCTCAGTCTGAGTGAGTTCAAAGGTGAAAGGGAAAAGAAGATTAGGACACGAGATATAGAAGAGTTTCTCCTTTTCTTACACCTGGCACGAGAACGGGCTCTACACCAAGACAGCTGGTGTCAGCTACAGTATGGAGACTCAGTGAGCAGGCACGGTAAGGGTTCCACGTGCAAAAATTCAACACCCCACATCCTTCTGACCACACAAGCAGCGATTTCTATGAAATCATCTATGAAGAAAAGCATTTCAATATAAAAAGCATATTTGACTAACTTCAAAGAGTATGGTATTCACCGAGCATTTTCTACACAACTCAACAAAAGGTATCCTATGCCCTTTTAAGAGCAGCTGAAATAAAGAAAGGTAGAGTGTTCAGGACAGCTAGAGGTGACATGAAGCAATGAGGACCAAAGGGGGAAAAAAAACTGGGCATAAGGAGTCTGGGTAAAGAAAAGCTAAAAAGGAAATTCTGATTTGTATTGAATTGCTTTTCAGAGTATATATTAAATGTGGTTTTTCAATCATTTAAATTCATATTTTGTTGGCTCCTTTAAAAAAAAAAGTTACCAAATAAATACTTGCTCTTTAAACACTGAATTGCTTTTAGGAACAATATATTTTTGTACAAGGAGATTAGCCATAGACTTTTTGCTGTCCCTACAGCCCTCCGCAAAGATACACCCATGGAGGTAAGTGCATGCTTACTCTGCCCCATTATAGCTCTCAGTGTGACAAAAGAATGAGGGTAATTCACGTACACTTACAATGTTGCGAAAATATGTATGGAGTACGTTTATAGCATCTTCCTTAGAGATTCCTTTCTGGAAGAAAATCCTTTTGAAAATCATAGATTAAAACTGTACTGCTTACAGTCAGAAGAATGAATCAAATGGTCTTTGAGGGGACCAAGCATTGTTTATATGTCCATAAAAAGAAGTAACAAATATCCCAAGAAGAGACTGGACCACGAAGGCTCCACCAGGGAGTGGGCGCCATGTGCCTTGCATCTCAGCTGGACAAACCCGCTGCTCCTCCAAAGTCCCCTCCCACGCCCGCTCAGCTGTGGCCTCACCTCGTTGCCCGTGGGCCTCAGCATGTAAACGCCCCTCCCACCATGAACTCCCCTCCCGTGAGGCAAGAGCAGAAACTTTGGATTACTGTTGGACCCACTGCCATTGCAAAGTAGACCAGTCTATCTGCGATGAGAAATGACCTTTCAACATTCCGAATCCCCTTTTAGCAAAAGCAAAATGGGTGATAATTTGAAATAGGAAATAAGTGTAAAGCTTTCATGGTCCATGTTCTGGCCATGGAACTGCCCTGATCCTGAAAGACTCTAAAACTCATACCAATGGTCTCCAACAGGGAAAGAAAAATAGTCTCTGGACACAAATATGCATATATAGAGTCAAAATGTCAGCAGTTATTGAAGAACAATGACTGTTCAAACAAAAAGGCTTATCGCTGTCCCTCAACTCTCCTTTTATTTTTATTATTTTTTAACTGAGCCACCTGGTCAATTCCAAGCTGCATGAAAATCTGACAACAAAGTTGAACAACAAAAGAAAAAAAAAGAAAGAGAGAGAAAACTTAGTCATTTAAAATCTGTTCTCTTGTCAATGTCCCCACAAACTAGAGTTTGTGTTTGGTTGTACCCTGTGGTCCCCTGACAGTTTTGAAGGAAGGGCCACTATAGTGAGTCACGTACACAGAGACTTCTGAATAGACAGGACACAGAAGCCCCTACTAGAGACACAGGGATGTTCTTATAACAGATCAAGATTCCATCAAGTCTAGAAATTAATTCAAATGAAAAATTTTAAGAAGAATTGGAAATAAGCCAAGAAGCTGTCTTGTTAAAGAACATTCATCTAACAACCGAAATCTGGCCCCGTTACCAAGTGCGTGGCTCTGGTCAAGGCAATCACTGCTCTGTGCCTCAACTTGCCCATCTGTAAAGGAGGACTGCACATGCTAGGGCCCAGCTCCGTGATAACTAACTGTGAGAATTTGCACCATTCTTTACCTGGGGCCTGGGTATCATGTTCCTCATCTACAAATGAGAGACTCTCGTCCAGAACCTCTACGGACCACTCTCCTTTAGGACCATGATGCCGTAGGAAGAGAAAAAAGTGGGGAAATGCGCAAACCTTTTTGTAAGAAATGTCCCACCTACATGCAACTAAAGATATGAGTAACTGTTCCAATGTTTAAATTAGTGTGGGAAATGATTTGGCTGCAATTTAATTTTTTCTAGAATGTGAATACTGATGGCAATGAATACAAATAAAATCCAGAAAAGCAGCAGTTGGAATTCTGTAAATAGGTATAGGTCGACCTATACCTTCAGCTGGGGATCTCCACCTCTCCTGGGATACAGCAGAAGGAAAAGACTTGAGCCCTTCCATTGATCAGTGTAGGAGGAAGCACCATGCTCTTCTTCTCTCATAATTGTGACATAAGGAAGCACATGTTTGTTGGGGAGGCACGTATACAGACATACAGTCACCCACAGAAACAGAAAAGACTTAGCTTTGGGCTTTGGATATGATTCAAACATTACATCATGTACCTGGTGGTTATTATATTAGAACACAGCCCAGTAATGATTCAGTAATCCGCTAGGCCTAATTCGTGACTAAATTAGAATATTCCACAATCTATGGCACACCTATTTCTACAGCGGTCTGTAACAGATAATTCAAGACTTGTCCTTGGAAATTTCTTTAGGAAAAAAAAAGTCTATATAATTGAGCCACTAAGAACTTTAGTAGGAAAAATATTTCCAAGATTGCCTCGACAACTCAATTCTACGCTCCTGAGTTTCCCAGCAGCACAGATCACAAACCAACATTCTTCCTCAGCTCCTGGGACCAGTCGAGCTAAGCCAATGGCTGTCCCCAGCTCAGGACACCAGAATTTAAGCCTTCGTAGGAATTTCCAGCATACACTCCAACCCAGTTCTATACTCCGGTTTATTGCACATACTTGAATATAATAAGGTGGAGGTTTTTATTTTTCTGGGGTGGGGGGGAGGTCACATTTAAGTCTTTTCAAAATCTCCCCTAGTATGGGGCACTTTCTCAATTGCTTTTATTGTTAAAATATTATTTGGGGAAGACACATTAATTTGACATGACGTCAATCAATGTTTTGGACACTTATCAGTAAGAAAGAGGTCAGACTGTTGAACACAACTTTCATTTTCATACTTGTTCATTATCTCACAATGGCGAGTGCTGAAAGTTGTCATAAATAAACCTTTCACGATGATTATGCTGTGAAGATTACAGTGTGTGTTGAAGGATAGTTTTTAATCTGTGGACATTTTGAAAATGATGTGCTTTCCAGTGACAGCATCAAAAGCAGACTCAAATCGAGCTGCATCTCAAGCCACCTGGTCCGAAGTGAAGACGAAACCGTATTCGAGTTGTGTTAGATGCTAAGGTTGAGTCTGAATGTAATTAGTTCATGGAATGTGGGTTTACAAATTAATACTTGTAAGCTATTATTTTATAAATTTTGTGACTTTAAGTGGGTTTGTGAATTAATATGCTAAATGAAGCATAAAAAGACATGTGACCACTGCATCTGCACTGCTAAATGTTTTCATAATCCGGTTGGCCAAACCCCTTTTTTGGGGGCAGGACAAAGATTCTCCTGTTGAGAAGTGAGAGGCCAGCTTCTGTGGGTATATTCTCGAGAGCAACAGACTTGATGAATCTGTATGTGACACGATCTGGTGGCTGACAAAAGGCAAGGATAAGAAATGCTGTGAAATCTAATTTTGGAATTCCAATCTGCTTTGTTTGGGTCCCTTGTCAGGAATTCCATTTGTTTCATTGGGTAAAACCCGGGATTCATTCCAGCCGGAGCAGAAGGGCTCCTCATCACCTTTCTTGGGCTAATGAAAGGAGTCTCTTCAAAAATTTTACCACTTAAAACTCAGAAGGCGCCATATTGCCATTCAGCCCTGGCAAGGCAGTTAGTCATGTCATAGTAATACTGAACACGTAGTGGGTGCTTCCTAGGCACTGTGCAGAGTGCTTTATAGGTAATGATCACAACAGTTTATTTTCCTCATCTTAGAGATCAGGAACCTGAGTAACAGGGGAAGTAGCTTGTCTAACCCCCACAAATGGAAAATGACAGAGCTAGGACTTGAACCCAGGCCTGCACCTGTTTGCACGATGCTGTACCATTTCCACAGTTTAAGTAACAGAATCCATGGGAGAGTCTAAGTCTTTCCATGGGACCCTACCACTATCCACAGCACCTCATTTCCCACATCAGGCCATGGGAGAAATCCAGATTAGTGTTCTATAAACACCTTGGATTCTGAGCTTATCATTCTAGAATGATTGCTTCAAAACTTACCTGAGGGCTGGATCCAACCGTATCATTTTAGTCCTCATTCTTTGTGTATTCACATTCTTATACAAATAGCATGTATTATATCTACATTGCTGCAACTCTTCCTTGGGCTAGCAGAACACCCCCCTTTGACAATGTTCTCTTCTAACCTCAAGGCTCATTGCGCCCTATTCTGCTTCATTGTTGTTCCATCTCCTTGGTAAGTGTTGAGGTTTCTCTTACCTCGATGTCCCAGTAATCTCATCTATAGTCAGGGCTTTGTTTTCCACCACTGTTTTCAAGCTGTTCTAAACTTCAAAATCATAGTTCCAGCTCTTCACCAGGACTGTTGCGCATCTCCACTTGTGTCTCTGATTCAACAGATCCTCATAGGAACTCACCCCTTCCCCTTCATCCACTACCCAACCTTGCTCCCAAAGCCGATCCTTCCCTTTGAGCTCTCGTTTCCTTTCATGGCATCACTGTCTAACCAGTCACACTAACCTCAGACCCATCTTGGACTCTTCTTTAGTTCTCATGATTTCCCCTGACTTGTATCGCTAACACATGCTCGCTGGGTCACCAAATTCTTTCCATTTTACCTTCTAAGTGTCCTGTCATCTCCTTCCACTTTGCTGTTTCCACAACCACAATGAAAGCCTTCGTCATTTCTCATTTGGATTATTGCAATGGCCATTTGTCGCCCTCTCCCCCCTCAAGTCCATCCTCTAAGGCCTTCAGTGAGTGACTTTGCTAAGACACGAAGCTGACCAGGCCCACCCCTGGTTATAAACCATCCACAACTCTTCTTGACCTCTGGGGCACTACCCTAACTGCACAGCCTGGCACAGAAGGCTCCTCATAACCAGGTTCCTGGCTCCATTTCTAGTCTCATTCCTATCAACTTCTTGCCCCTTCTCCAGTCATGTGACCCACGTGAACTGTGATCCCGACTGATGGAGCTACACGGCACATTCTCTCACACCAACCGTGAGTTCCTGAAGGGAAGTCCTTATCTAGCTTACTGATCTCTGCAGGTCCAAGTTCACTATTTTTACCTGCACTGTTGGCTTCAGACTTTTTAAAGAAATGTGGTTCCAGGCATTTTAAGGCTCTTCGCAATAATTCCTCGTCCTTTCAACAACTCTGCCAGGTGGCACACTGCGCCCATGTAACAGGCAAAGAAGAAGATTCCAAGAAGCTGAGAAGCCTGAACGATTACTAATAAGAAACTAGTAAGTGGGTCAGCCAAAATTTGAAGCCAGGTCAGGCTGACTCTAAAGCCTGTGCTTGAGCTGAGACCATGCCTGTTTCACTGATGAGATCTAGCACCATAATTTCACCTTCAAGAGAACAACTTGGAAGCGATGTCATTGCTTTAGACTCCTAGGTGCAGCCCACAGGATGCCCAGAGGCAGGCCACTCTGGGGAGTGGCAAGTCCCATACTTTAGTTCAGCTTACGCTACATTCCAGCAACCCGTGAACAGAAGAGCATGGGTGCTCTATGAAGCTCTTTGAGGAGGGAGCCTAATATCTTAAGCAGCCCATCTCCAAGGAAGAGGAAAGTCTAGAAATGAGACTGAACACGGCTTCTGACTTACTGGTCTAGATGGAATACTCAGAGCTTATCTATCCTGGAGAAGTACGAGTCCAAGTCTGTCCTCCTGAGTCTGATTTTATTAAACAGTTGATCAAATCCTACATGTTTATTTCTGTTATCTAATCCTCACACCTATACCGGCGGGAAAATTGCTTCAATAATCACCCACTATGTAAAACATACCTACTAGCTGCCTTGGTACTTTTACAATGTGGTCCCAAAAGCTCCAGCCTGAGAAGCCCCAGATCAAGTGGCAGGTATAGCTCTCCCAACAGCTGGTGTGTGGCTTGTGCAAATCCATGTTGGTGTTTTTGCATTTTAAGCCAAGGGATATAGTAGTTGATCCAGAAGCAGTTCCTCTGAATTCTAATATTCGACGACTCTCCTTACTCTTAGGATGTTTCTCACTAGGTGAACTCTAAGGGACCTAACCTACATGATTATTTTCATAAGTGACTTTGGAACATGGTGGTCGGGGATGATGGGTTGGCTGTTAATTCCAAGAAGGAAAAAAAAAGAAAAGGACTGTATCAGTGCTTTCAAACACATGCTAAAGTGTCCATGCCATTCAAATATAATTCAGGCCAGCCATTTAGGGAAAGTCGAAGATAATTCCGTGCCTATGTGAACATTGTCTCATGTTCACGCATTCCCATGTGTGAAAATGACTCTTGGACCCATTGAAATGAGTACTGAAATGCCATCAGGTGCAGGAAGCAATATAAATATGAAAATTCAGGGTAATGAGCCATGCAGATATTATTGGTAAAACTCAGTGACGAGGAAAACATGGGTTATGTGTTGTCATAGCTGACACATGCCTATAGCAAACGGTTGCTAGGTTCTCAGCAAGTTTTGTTTACATCAGTGAGTTGAACTTCTCACGAAATGACAGCCGCTGGATCCCGAGCTAAGATCAAATGATCTATGACATAGGTGCCCAATAAGTGCCTGTTGAATATTATGTGAGAATACCTTTAAGAAGTAACGTTATGCAAAATAAAGCATCGCCAAGACTCCTACGGCTCAGTTTCCATCCCAAAGACGAACTGGGAATTCCAGAAGGGTTATTAGGCTCCTTTTCCATCTTTGTGGTGTTCACAGTCACAGAAAACATTCCCACCCAAATCCCGTCCACGAAAACGCATTACGGGAAAGAATGTATATGCCAACGTATTACTGATATTCTTGATCAAACCGGGGCCCACTGGTCCAAAACGCAATCAAGAAGGAACATTTGTAAAGGAAGGAAAATCCTGGTTTGGCACAACCTGCCGGCTTCACGTTGGAAACTCAAGACTGTATGTAACATTAGTCTTAGGTTAAACCCGATCTCCAGAGAAGCCCCAGATGCGGGAGGAGGAGGGAGCTCTAAAGAAGTTTCGACACAGTGGAAACCCTCGGAGGTGTGCTCAGCCATCAAGGCCGGTTACCAGCTCAGGGCTGCAACGTTTCCTCCGGGGGAAGCCGACTCACCTTCCCTCCTGGAGGTGGCCCGGGCTGCAGGCAGGAGGAGCGCCAGGCAGAGGCAGCCGCTCAGCCAGGGCGCAGGCATGGCCGGGCCGCGCGTCCGTCCGCCGCCGAGGGGTCTGCACGCGCCTCGCCGCCGCCGCCGGGTTCCACTCTGCGCTCCGCTCTGCCTGCCTTTTCCGTGATCAGGTGGTTTTATCGACTCTTCTACCTGACTCAGTCCTGACAGGAAGAGAGCCCGTGTTTCAGGGTGTGACTCACCTGTGAATAAGGAGGACCCAGCCCTCCGGAGGCAGACAAACACACAGGGCGCACTCGGCGCTGCAGCAGCGCTCCCCCCGCCGCGCGCCCCCCCCCCCCCCCCCGCCGCCAGAGTTGCACACCTGGCCCGGGCCGAGGGTGTGGCGCGGAGGCTGCGGCCCAGGGATCCTGCGGCAGGAACGGGCCAGGTCCCCACAGCCCGCCTCCTCTCCCGGGGTGGTCCGCCGCCCAAGGCACCGAGGTAGCCAGCTCCCAGCCTGCCCCTTCCTCAAACCGGGAGCCCCAGGCTCAAGGGCGCGAACTCAGAAACCAGGCGGCAGCCCGGATCGGCTCTGGTCTGAACGCCTGCAAGGGAGACAGGCCAGTCCGAGAGTCCAAACAGCAGCCCTCCGCCACCCCACCTGCTCTAACACTTCTTTCCTTCCGTCCCCATCACCAGGCTGGACGGAGGGCTTCTGTGCTGGGACCCCCTAACTTCCTGGTCACCTGGGCTGGAACTCACGAAGTCGCCTGTTGATTGGTTGGCCTCCCTGGAAGGCTGGTATCACCCTCTATTCCTACCGTCTAGTGCAGTCAGTGCTCAGTAAATGTTCTGTTGAACAGAATTATTCCTTTTACATCTTAGAGCGTTTTTCTGATACAGTTCTCTGTGGGCCCACAGAAAATGTTTGACAAGACTAAGGTGAGTGACCTCCAAGTCCATTGTGCTAAGTGAAGGGTGTGATATCCAGGAAACAGCAAATCTTGCTGTAGCCTACATTGTCTTTATCCCTGAGGAGGCTGGTGGCAATGATGGGGAGGCCGCTGCCAAACAGAAGCTTTGGTTCCTACTAGAGACTGAAGAACTCCCAGACTGGCCGTCTGGGTGGCTCAGTGGGTTAAGCTACCAACTCTTGATTTTGTCTCAGGTCCTGACCTCCCCTGGGGTGGTGGGATGGAGCCGGCTTTGGATTCCACTCTCAACGCACGGAGTCTGACTATCCCTCTCCCTCTGCTCCTCCCCCCCGCCTCTTTCTCTAAAATAAATAAATAAAGTCTTTTAAAAAAATAACTAACTAAATAAAAATCACCAGAGGTTTCTACGTTTTCAATATATATGTACAATCTGTCCAAAACCACCCCTCTCCTACTTTTCATCATCAAGGCCTGCAAAGGCTCCCAATAAATTGCTGTTCACTGACTAAATGAATGTTCTCTAGATAGTTCTACAGATGATAAGACAATACAACATAGTGCATGATTATGTGTCAAAAGGTGTTAGAAATTCAGTTTATGCATGTAATTGAGAGCAGTGTGGGCTGACTGGGACCGCTAGGGAGGGTTTTGTACAAAATGTGGACCATGAACTAGGTGTTTGGGAATAATCAGGATCTGAATACAGCACTGAAGAATCACACGATGAGACAGTTTACTGCAAACTGGCTACCGTCTACTCTAAAACCGCCAGCAACAAAAAATGAGGAATAGAAAGGAAACTCCAATTTTTCTCATCCCAAGCGTCTACTCTTCTCTTCCATTCTGTTCAGGATTCAAACAAATAACATAAAGATTTTCTCTCTCAAAACTCCTGGTGTCCAATTACTGCTACTGTTTCAGTTCCTGGAGACCAGGTCTTTATAATTTTCCCATCTAGGCGCGAGTACATTGTAGAGGCTGAAATCATGTCCCCGGGTCCCCGAGCCTTGCACTTGTACCCATCAGTGTTGTGCAATCCTCCACAGTCCTGCGAGAACAAGGAACAGAGCCCTGCAAAATAAAGTCTTGAAGGTAAATTTCATTTTAGCACAGATTATTATAGTTTACTATATATATAAAACATATATATTTTTTCACTCACCATCATTTTTGGATAGTGACAGGAATAAAAGCTATCACATATAGAGTACCTACTCTTTGTAACTGCTGTTGTAAATCCTTTATACATAACAACACATTCATCGTTGAAACAACGCTACGGAATAGGTGTACTATTAATTTCCCATTTTACAGATGAGAAAACAGAGGCATGGAACGGTCAACAACATGCTCAAAGTTGCACTGCATAGGAAGTGGCAAAGCCAAGATTCAAAACTAGACAATCTAGTTGCAGACTTTGTAGGCAGATGAAAAACCCCATAAAAAGACAAATGCACAATACTGAATGAATTCAGTAGGCAGCCGGTGGGCTATCAACATCCATGGACTATTGGCCGACAGCGACAGAGCCAAGTCACAATAACTCTGAACAAGTACTTCTGATTTTCCTATCATGCAGGCTCTGGAAGGCCCCCCAGACGTCACCTGGACCTGGGGTAGAAAACGGGCAGCCGGGCCCTGGGCACCAGGTCAACCAGCAGCCTCTTTTATGTGAACAGTACATGTCAGTGTTTCTTCTTTCTTCCCCTTCTCATTGCCTTATTCTGGGTCTCTCCATGCATCTTAACAACCTGTCTGGTTCAGGCTGGAGACGCCTGCTCTGGCTTAATCTCCTACCTTGCTCCGAGACAATATCAACCCACTTTGCCAATTTGAGGATTTTTCCGCAGTGCTCTACTGGTCAAAAGTCAAAGTTCTTGAAGGTTCTTGAATTCCCAGGGCCAGGTCCTGGTTGACCTCTCATCAAGGCAGTTTATTTAGTTTTCTCTAAGCCTCAGTTTCTTCATCTGTAAAATGGGGGTAATAGAAATAGAAAATAGGGGGGGTAGAACAGTTACCTGGTAGGGATGCTGGGAAAATTAAATGCATTAATGACCTATCCAGTGCTCACGGAAGCACCAGACCTGTAATATGCACTACACAAGTTAGCTATCATAATAATAATTGTTGCTGTTGCTCTTATTATCACTAAGCACCATCAGTTTGCCCTTATTACAATTACTAACAAATACCGTATGAGAAAGATGGGGAAAGGTTTTGCTTTGACCCTTCTACTAATTGGCTATTCAATAGTAATTTCAAATTTCCGTGAAACTCTTGTTCTAATCCAGGTTCCTATCAGATTGTCAACATTTACTTGGAAGTTGTTGATTAATTTGTATTTTTGCTACATATCTTGAAATCTCCTTCACCTTCAGATCTTCCTGCCTAATGTTTTAAGATTTTTGCATTTAGAACTTCATTTTAAATAAGGGGTAGAAAGATCTTATATTTCAGGGAAAATGGAAAGGTAAGATGGGCTCAAAGAATTCTCATTATTAACTTCAGTGAACACATGCTTTTCGAAAAGATAATGGAAATCTATTTGCTTTTCTATGTGATCCAAATAAATCTTTCTTTTCCAATCCAGACCAAGATCATTAGATGCTGTTCAGCAATAAAAAAGGACGAACCGCTGACACTTACAGAACGTGGATGAATCTCAAGGCATTGGGCTAGGTGAACGAAGCCAGCCAACAAAAGACCAAATTCTTAATAATTCCACTTAATATGAAATCCTAGAAAAGGCGAAACTATAAGGAAAGAACCTACGAGTGGTTGGCCGGGGTAGGGCAATGACCACAGTGGGGCCCGAGGCTTATTTGGGGGTATGAAAGAAATATTTTGAAATACAGTAATGGTCAAAAGTAATCAAATTTTTAAAAGCAGTCGAATTGTACACTCAAAATAGGCAAATTTGATTGTGTATAAATTATACCTCAGTAAAACTGGTATTAAAAAATAAGAGAAAATCTCAAAAAATTCATATGATAGGTGAGATGCTATTCAGTTCAAATGTGCAAACTCAGACCCAGGAGGAGAAACACACCACGTCTGCACGCGTTGTGGCAAAGTCGCGGCAGAGTCCAGCCCTAATACCCTGCTGGTTTTCATGAGCTCTAAAGAGCTTCAGGCAGAAACACCAGCCAACGATTGCAGGGGGAACCCTCTTGCTGGAACCGGATCTGGGCAATTTAGGAAAGATAAGGTGCCATTCTGAAATGTTTGTTTTGGGAGCACAAATTTCAGCCCTCGGCTGGACTTTTGTTCTAGGAAGTGAGCATCTGGATTGTCCTTGTCTCGCCCACCCCCCCACCCCCGCTCTCCCCCCAAATGGCCCCTTCCCCCACAAATGGCCACTGGCCTTCTAGAAGCCCCGCATCAGTGGGGATGACGTTGGTCCGACGCAGAAGTTCTCTGGTCTGGAGCTGGGAAGGTGCGGGGGGCATTTCCTGGGGGCGTGACCAGGAAGGAGGAGGCCCTGGAAGTCCCCAGGTCCATTGTTCTATTTGCAGCTCAGTCATCACCGGGGGACTTTTCTTTTTATGGTGCTATGTAAATCACTCCACGGAACTGTCATCTCTCCACCCCCAACCTCCCAAATAGAATTGCAAGTGACATGTTGATTTTTGCCTTGAGTTCCATCATTACCTTAGCTCACTTTCAGGAGGAATGTCTGGCATTTCAAACTCACTTATGATAAAGACTGAAGCACTGGCTGTTCCACATGCCCGCAACAGACCGGACTGTGGGTGGGACTCGATTCCCTAACCCCAAACCTCCCCAGATGGTTCTAATGATATCAGCATGTGCAGACAAATTTTAAATGTACAATACAGCAATCAAGCGGAAAAAAAACCCTCAAAACCAACAACTCCCCTTTGTTCTTAATTGGTAAAGGAAAATGTCCATAAATGGAAGTGGTTCAGTGTTTCCTGGGCCATCTGGGTAAATTCTCGAATGTTGGCCAGACTCCAGAAAGCACTGTTCTGTGAAGCAAGCACTCTGGCTGGAGTGGCAGGCTTCCATTTTATGCAGAAACATCTATAGCATTCCCGCAGTTCGCTTTCAGGGAGAAGCCAGGCCAGAGTTCAAGTAATGCCTTTTCCTTTTTAAGGGCAGATGATCCTTTTTTCCTGCGGCTGCCTGGTGGTACGCTGAGGCGGGGAATGTGGGAGGAAATGAACAGCTCCAGACAAAGCACGATTTCATTTGCATCTTTTTTTGGTGTCGCTATTGCAGACAGAAATATTCCAATCTCGCCTTTGTTTACCAATATGACAAATGGGAAGGAGCAGAGAGAAGAGGGACACACGCTCAGAACACAGAAGAAATGACAGGGTGGAAGATTCTGGGAACTTTAGTAGATTTAGGGGTGTGTGCCAGCTGTGTGTTCCCTTGGTCTGAAATGGGGTCACCCATCCATCGGTGAAATGTCTGATTCTTAGATTAAACGTGCGGCCCACAGTTCCTCGGCCACACTAATCCTTGATCTATAGATATTAAGAGTTGAATGAGAGGTGAAGGAGCCCACACAGTGAAAATTCTCCACTGGCTTGCACGCGTGGGGGTCCAGGGCTGCAGGACTGACAAGATAGGCTGGAAGGGAGAGGTGGCCACCCTGAGATCAGAGATCCTTGCCCATATGCCTTCCCCAAGGAAGCAACGTGTCCAGGAAACAGTGCTTCTAAACATGCTTCTTAATTTTAATCTACTTTCCCCCCTTTAATAATTTAAATTATAAAGTCTGAAAAACTCTATAGCATTTAGAGTCCAATTCCTTGTTTTTAGATAGGAAACTTTGGACACATTTTAAACATCTAATGGGGGGCACCTGGGTGGCACAGTTGGTTAACCAACGGCTCTTGATTTAGGCTCAGGTCATGATCTCAAGGTCATGGGATCGAGCCCCGCATTGGGTTCCATGCTCAGCGGGGAATTTGCTTGAGTTTCTCTCCCTCTCCCCCTCCTGCTCCCTCTCTCTCTCAAATAAATAAACAAATCTTTAAAAAAACATAAACATCTAATAATTTTGACAACCAGGGTAGTGGCAGTGAGGTTGCACTGGATATTCCGCACGTGCCCAGCTCCGTGCGCGGAGCCTTGCAGGGGGTGAGGAACTCAATCGTCACCACCGCCCTCTGCAGCAGGTGCTATTATTACCCTCATTTTGAGGTTACTCAGGCTCCCTCACAATCCATGCCAATACCGCTCTCTAGAGTAATTATTCACCTACAAGATAAAAACAAATTAAGCCTCTCACTGAATAAACACACACTACTCCATTAAAAAAAGAAAAAGTTGAGTTGGGTCTTCAAAAAAAATAAAATGCCTAGTCCTTATAACATATACTATATTCTACAGGACTCGTCTCCTGCAGATCAGCAATAAAGGTTTATTAGGAGTGCATTTTCCTGTTCCCATTACCTTTTGTAATTTGTCAGTGGACAATGACTTCAGAATCTTACGCAACATCCTTTTACATCATCCAACGAGGTCTTGATGCTTTCCTCTTGGTCTGATACCTTAATCCAGGTAGAAGAACTCTTTCATTAAGTAACTAAGTTCTTAAACTCCTTAGAATAATTGGAAACTGTTTTCAGTCTAGTCTGAGTCTGAGCGGTCTGAAAGAGCTCCAGAATTTAGTGGCTATCTCCAGGTTACACAGAAATCCCCAAACATTCCTGGGTGGGTCTTTTGCAGGAAGCCTGTGGATTGGATTCGATTTTGGTTACAAGGTGGAACTGTCAGACCATGGCAATTATGGAGAGAGCTACCAATAACCACTGAGAAGTCCAGAGACACTCGTCACTAGCCTAAAAATTTCCCACAGCCTCAGTATGTCTACTTAGATTAAGGAGGAGAATTAATGCACTGATTCAGATAATTTAAATCAAGATGACACATTTCCCTCAATTACCTGTCTACTTTAGGCGAATATACTTTATATATTATATACATAATATGTAATATACTGAGTTATTTAGACAATTGTTTCAATGTTCTGCTGTTTATTATATGAATACACAGCAAGACTAGATTTAATTGCCATTGCTTTATCAAGGCTACTAATGCCTTTGCTACTTTCTTATCTATTTATATAGATAAGAAAGGGTCCTCTATTTACATAACTTTTGGAAGTAATTTAGAAAATCTCAGCCAAACCAGAATATGGCTACTTGTTTTGGCAGCAGAATTTGTATGTAAAAATGAATACACTTTATGTGCCTTTGGTAAACTTAACATGGATTATATCTATGCTAAAAATTATACACACATGTGCACATGAATATATGTTACTTGAGCTCTAGATAGAAAAATCTTTTGAATAGAAGTGCTGAGTCACTACGTCGTATATTGAAACTAATATAATACTGTGTGTTAACCATACTGGAATTAAAATCCACAACTTCATAATCAATCCTTTGAATAAAATTTTGGAACTTTTGTTGGTCGGTTTGCTTGTTAGGTTTAATCTTACATTCAATATTTTCTAAGGAAAGGGCAATTTTAAATCTTCTAATCTTTCAGGGCCTGATACAAAGTGCGTCTTGGAAGTCACTATCCCAGTGTTATCCTCAGACTAATTCTTTCCTCTTGAAATTTTCTGAAGAGTTCTTATTAACTTTATAAATTTATGCTAATAAAAATTAACTTAATGAGCTTCCTTTCAGAACCAGATCTTGTCTCACCAGTCAAGCCCAGTGTTGATTTTCCCACTGGACCACAGAGAGCCAAAAGAGTGATGACGTATCAGGTGTGGTGCTGATTCCAGTCAACGTCCCCTTGCACAGAACTAGGCCGTATCGCACCAGTGGAGGTTTTGGAAGGGGGCTGATTCCATGACACTAGCTTAAATGTTGAGGAAAATAATCCAGAATATCCTCAGGTTTTCTTATGAACATATTATGGAATTTTTATCCATAAAGTTCACCAACTCTTTTAAATAGCTGTCTTTTCTAAAAGTTCCTGATCTGCTATAAAAGATGGACTTTCTTTTATTTTCTTAAAAAGACTTCTTACTCGTCCCTGGTTCTAATACTTTAGGATTTGCTAAACAAGAGTAGATCTCCACCATCCCCCACTCCCTCATGACTTTATAAGCTTGATCTCTATGTCCCTTTGCCTTTCTAGCAGAAAAAAACATTTTTGGACTCATCCCGTATCCTGCCCTGGTGATGATTTTGGTTGCTCTCCTTAGAATGTTTCCAAGCTTCCCCATGGATGTCTTGACCCAGAGAGACCAGGTTGTAAAACTTCTTACGTTTGGAAGTGGCTCAGCTTCCACACTAGTGGCACACGGATTTGGATGGAGGGCCCTGTGCCGGGCACCTGGTAGGCTGATGCCCAGCCCAGAGAGATCCAGGAGAGGAGGCATGCAGGGGTCAGGAGTAGTAGAGAGCTGGAAGCCCACACAGAGCTTTCTTCGCCAAGCCATGCACACTAGTCCGCTTGCATCCAGAGGAAGGACATCATTTCCTTACTTTGTCTACCGGTGGGGAGGGGGGGATCCTTTTAGCCGTCAGCAGTAAATGGGAACCAAAGGATCGGTCTACATGAATTCTTGATTTTGTCCTTGATGTGAAGCTGGTAATCCAGATACCATCATTTAGTCTTTCTTTTTTAATTCATGATTTATTTATTTGAGGGAGAGCGTGAGCATGAGGAGGATGGGAAGGGGAAAAGGGAGAGGGAGAGACAATCTCAAGCAGACTCCACGCTGAGCGCCAAGCCTGATGCTGGATTTGATCCCACGACCCTGAGATCATGACCTGAGCCCAAACCAAGAGTGGGACGTTCAACTGACAGTGCCACCCAGGCGCCCCAGCATTTAGTTATTCTAATTTGGATTATTTTTCCTTAAATACAATAATTAACACCAATTTTCACTGAATTTCACGTTTTACCTTTCTGCTTACTCCAGTTCTCGCGAACTTTTCCAAAAAGTTTCTTTTCGCTGCACTGATTTGATATTTAACCCCAACCTCAGCAAAATACCTTCTGGAAGATTAAACCATGTATTATGTCTTCCAGGTAATTTACAATCATTTTAGAAAACACTGCTTACCGCACCAATCTTTGAAGGATATTGCTCTTAGCGTGTTTTCCTCCATCCAAAAAAATTGCCCATTCTTCTCTCCTAAGCAAGTTCCCTATGCATAACAGAATATTATCTCTGGTTCTAAGGTAATGAAACTTTAAAATAATTTCTGTTATGGAAATTTAGTAACTTTCTTGAACAAAATGACTCATGTGTCTATCTTGTCTTTAAACACATCCTAGTGTGATCTGTTATGCCTTTTCCAGAGTATTTTGCTTGCCCACCTTAATTAAAGATTCTATCAGCTTGACTCCCCTGTCCGTGCTTCCTAAGGCAGTGTGACCCAGTGGAAATGTCTGCAGCGATGGCCATGTTCTGTGTTTGTGCTTCCTACTGGGATAGCCACGAACCACATGGGTCTGTTGAGCATTTGAAACATGGTTGGTATCAATGAGGAGTGGAATTTTTAATTTATTTAATTTTATTTAAGTGTAAGTAGCCACATGTGCTAGGGCTACCATATTGGGCAGTGCAGGTCCAAGGCCTTCTCTGTCTCACCATCTTATTTTATTTTATTTTTTTAAAAGATTTTACATATTTATTTGACAGAGAGAGAGAGAGAGTACAAGCAGGGGAAGCGGCAGAGGGAGAGGGAGAGAGAGAAGCAGACTCCCCAGTGCGGGGCTCGATCCCAGGACCCCGGGATCATGACCTGAGCCAAAGACAGATGCTTAACCAACTGAGCCACCCAGGAGCCCTTGTCTCTCCTTTTAAAATGGACATCTCATAAGCACCTCCTTCACAGTGATCATTTGTAACTAAGTTAGTGAGTAGATAAAATTACTTCTGATGGGAAAATTTTTTCCAAAGTAGACACTTAATAATTTATTGTTTGACTATTACATTTTTACCCAGCAGAAATTCTATCCTATGTGTTATCTAACATTTTCTGACTCTGAATTTCTATTGGCAAATATCGTTTTTATATTAATAAAGTCTTGTAAACTAGAAGCCTGGAAATGGGATATAAGATCCTTGCTCTGACTTTAAGTTTCACCTTCTTGTGTCAAAAATTTAGAAAGTTGCCTGTTTTTCTTTTTCTTCCATTTCCTTACTGTATTCACATTGCTTTATTTGAAGCGTATTCTATGAGAAGCAAAATACTGAGCATTTGTAAAATGTCAAAAAAAAAAAAAGTATTTTAAATTGCTTTCCCAGAACATGTTTGAAATCTTACTCAGGTGTTGTAATCACCTACAAATGGAATTTATCTTCAAAAACTGTCATCGCAATGCAGATTTTGCTTTATGATTTGATCTTTTTAAAGAAAATAATATGACACAAGAAAGAGGAAAGAAGTGCTTGTAATCTGTCTTTTCAGTGACCCTAGACTAAACCCTTAATATTAAAGTCTGACAACTTTATTTTATTGAGATAATTTTTTATAGAGATTCCTTATCACAATATTTTGCTGTGCTCATCCTTTTCTTACTTGTTCAATGAGTTTCTTTGAGCATCTCCTTGGAGCCAGACATGGTGGTAGGCACTTGATAAATCACACAGCTCCACACTACATCATCTCTGGGGAAAGGATAAGACAGGTGTTACAGAAACACACTTCCTTAGGCACGAAGGGACCAAATGAAAAATATGATCATGGAGTAGAGTTTCCTGGTACAACAAGCTGCACTGGAAAAGAACAATGAATTAATCCCTTGGCTCTGTGTCATCAATGGCCATTCGACTACTTGTTACGACTACCAATCAGCTTAATGAAGAGTAAGAATTCATCAGTTTTGCTGTCTTGGTATTGCTGGTGATTTTTAGGTTTGTCAGGGAATCCGTAGGCTCGTGACACTCAACAATTCCCATCTTTCTCAGAATAAAACCTAGTGTCCATGTGGGGCCTCTAAGGTCATACACAATGTGTCCCATCCATCTCTCATTCATTCTGCTCTGACCACACCGGCCTCCCTGCTGTTTCTCAAAGAAGGAAGTATGCTCTGTCTCAGAGCAGGTCCCACCTGAGGGTGAAAATGACCACAATCAGGGGCACCTGGGTGGCTCAGTTGGTTGATCGTCTGCCTTCGGCTCAGGTCATGATCCCAGAGTCCTGGGATCGGGCACAGAGTCGGACTCCTCGCTCGGTAGTGAGCCTGCTTCTCCTTCTGCCTGCCGCTCCCCCTGCTTGTGCTCTCTCTCTCTCTCTCACAAATAAATATAAAATATAAAAGGAAAAGGAAAGAAAAGAAAATGACCACAATCAGATGCCACCTCCCACCTCTGCCCACTCGGCATCTATGCCTGACTCTGCTTTGTATGTCTTCTTACCACTTCTCACCACCCCACATTAGACATTCACGCTTATTATCTGTCTCTCCTTCCGGAACATAAGCTCTAGCACAGCCGAGACTCTGTGTTGT
This sequence comes from Ursus americanus, assembly GCF_024610735.1. Classification (NCBI taxonomy): domain Eukaryota; kingdom Metazoa; phylum Chordata; class Mammalia; order Carnivora; family Ursidae; genus Ursus; species Ursus americanus. The sequence goes on along the minus strand of NC_142128.1, from coordinate 83,600,962 downwards.
AACGAGGCCTAGAACACTCACTGCCTGGCTCTCGGTACACCCCCAGTAATATTTCTGTTAACGAATGACTAATGCAGGTTTAGTACTTATTTTTGCAAGACTGAATTCACTTAGCCCTCTGTGCTTCAGTTTAAATATTAATGTGATGAGGGACACTATCTAATCTAAATTACCCCTTAACAATGTTCGGAAGATGACTAACCACATTAATACTATACGGATTGGACCTGCTTGGAGGAAAAACAATTCTAAAACTCAAGTTCCCTTTTTTTCTAAAAGTAATTGAGTAGATTGCTAAAGCTATAAGAGAGACTACAATGAATAGAAAACAATGGTCTATAACTATAATAAGAATGGCAGAAGGAACACTAAGCCTCTAAATGAGATGCTGTTTATGAAAAGTACTTTTTTTTGCATGTCACAAGTGGTTATGTATTATTGTTGTTTTTGATAAACTCTTTTCATGAAGGCCTAAGGTTCTGGATTATCTTCATTATTCCAGTTTTAGATGTGCGTTTGAAAAGTACTTTCTTATACTTAGAGCTTGAAGATGCTGAAGGGAAGAGACCCGTGCTTAAGTCCAAGGGTGTGAGTGGACACTCTGTGCTCAAGGTCTTCGGTGAGGGTCTTCGGTGCCCTTGTCCAGGTCTTCAGTGCCTCTTATATCCATCTTCTTGGTCGAAGCACAGAGAAAGTATCCTCCAACCAGATATTCCATAAATTAAAGGCCATTTAATCAAACCTTCCCTGCCTCCTGGAAGAACCACACTAATCAATCTAGGCAATTAAAAAGAGCTGTTTCATTTCTTATTTTTCACAATTATTTTTAATGATGGAAAGGAAATTTTTTTCGTAGAAAGGAAATTTTATAGAAACAGGTATCAACTCTTTTTAGCATGTGCAACCTTTGAAAGTCATAAACTTATTTTAAAATTTTCCATCAGGTAGGATGCATTTAACTACAAGCAATAGAAATCCCAACTCCAAGTGATTTTTACATTAAGCAAATTTATCAGCTCACATAATTGAAAATCCAGAGGTTGGAGGGGAAACAGGGTTAAATTATCCTGTGGTCCAGTAATGCCATCAAGGATCCAAGTTCTGTCTTTCTCTTCTGTCATCAGAGTCCACTTCATCTGCAGGCTGGTTCCCTTCATAGTTGTTGACTGGTTGCCAGTAACAATCAGGATTATATGCTTCCTTACTCAAGTCGGTGGAAGAAAGCAAACCCCTCTCCCCAAGACTGCAAACAAAAATCCTTCCCCTTCCTGACTGGGCTGATTTAAGTCCTATGCCTGCCTCTCAATCAGTAACTATCACCAGGAAAGTAGTGTATGTGGATTGGATTAAGCCTGGGTACCCTAATCACTGGCAAGAGGGGTGGGAAAACTAGGATTGGCTTATGCCGGAAGTCAGCAAACCAGGGCTGTGGGCCAAATCCTACCCACCAGCTGCTTCTGGGAAGTTTCATTGGAACACAAACTCCTCCGCTACATTTTATCCACGGCGACCTCTGCACCACAACAGCAGAGATCTGTGGTTGCTCACAGAGACCATAGCGTCCATCAATCCTCAAGTATTTACAATCTGGTCTTTTAAAAGAAAGTTTGCAAACCCCTGGCTTGGGTCCACATGAGCCCACTTTGGAGCTGACTCTAATCTCTAAATCATGATGTTACAGGAGAGAAAGTTGGACTCCATTGGACCAATAGAAGTCCCTCACATGTAAACCTAAGTTGATGTTTTTCTCCCCGTTCTTTCCTGAGCAGAGCTGAAAAAGAAATGAACACACCAGCTTCAGAATGAAAGCCTTAGTTTTGGAAGGTCATGGACTTACCCTCATTGTTTTCTTCCAGATTGATAGGTATCCGTTCCTTACGTTGATTTGCGTTCCAACCTTGGCAGTGTGTTCTGTTGTTTTGTTTTACTGAATTGTCTGCAAGTTATTTGTGAATTCCGTGAAACCAGACTACTCAAACCTCTGTCAGATCATCAAACCATCAACAGTGGCTAGAGGGAATCACCAGAGTCCTGCTGCGCTCGCAGAAGAAATCCCCCTCAAGCTGTTTGGTGATGGCTGGTCAGTCACAGGAAGAACCACTCCTGCGCATGCTCCCCTCACGATTTTCCAGGTAAGCCATTTCCTGTCAAAACAACAATCTGACCTTTCCGATAATTTCTGATAATACACACATATATATATGTATATAGCTTTCCTTGTTTACTTCTGTTAGGATAAGAGCAACACATGTCCACTGTGGAAACATTAGAAAACAGATAACCCGAGGGAAAAAAAAGAAGTCTTATCACCACACCATGCTCCAGGGAACTCATAAAACAAACAGCAACCTCGCCTCCAAGTGACCTAAACCAGCTTTGACTTTTCCAGCAGGAAGTCATGATGGAATATTTTACATGTAGCCCCCTGCATTTATGAAGTTACTGAATGGCTCTATTCTTCGACGAGCCTTTCCAAGAGTCTTTATTTAATTGTGAACTTTATAACCATTTAAGGAAATGTATGGAAAAGGGCAGAATTTGAGAAGCTGCCGTTTCAAATCACTTTCTCCAAGTCTTATGTACATCTTTTGCAAACATGAAAGAGTACCTACTTCTCTTCGTTTGGGCTGGCACATACAATTGCACCTTATTTTGTAAATAAAAGGGAGTCAACCTTTCTGAAATATAGGGTTGGGGAAGTATGCTCAGCTTCACAAAGCCTCCTTTAGGCACACCTGTGGGTTTACTAGTGCTCATTATAGAAACCACTTGAAAATGCCCGAAGGTTGGATTGTTTCCAAAACATCAGGTGGGTACCACACTTCGGTTTAGGGCTAGAGTAGACTACAGGATGGGATTCAGGATTGCTGCAAGTCCCTGTGGGGATCTGAGCGTGGGATCGGGGCCAGTTTTGTAATTAGAAGCCAGGCATTGCTTCAGAGAGTGGTGCTTTCCCACCTTGCTCACGGCACCTGACCTGCCTCCCCTATTTCTCTACTGAGTCTACACAGTACAGCTGACACCATGGGCCCTCCTAAATTCGGCCCTTCATAAACTAAGAGAATTCCTGTTGAAGAGAGCAGGAGCCCCTGAATGCCTGGAAGAGAAGGGGTGAAGGCAGGTGGGGAATACACAAATGAGAGAGGTACAAGAACACTGGCTCTGGGGCCCAGACAGTCTGGATTTTTAATCCCAGCTCCACCCTTCCAGGCAGGGTGATCCCGGATCCTTCCGTTCTCTAGGTGGCATTTTCTGCCTGGACAAAAGAAGAATAATAATATCGGCACCCGCCTACGTCATAGTGTTTGCTGCTGTGAAGGTAAAGGGTGATTAATGAGCCAAATACTTAGCATAGCACTAGGTTAGTATTAGCTCTTATCTTTACGAGGGGAAAGGGCCCAGAATGGGGAAGCTGGGCTCTTGGGAACATACTTCTCTTCACAGCATTGCCTGGACGGCGGAGTCCATATTTATAGGGGTTCCAACTGCCCAGGACTGCCCGATTTGTGATGAGACTTTCTGCATCAGACTGTGTGAGAGCAGTGTGTTTACGTTTCATTCAAGTAATTTTTGAATAGATTTCATTTTTAGAAAAGCTATAGATTTATACAAAACTTAAATAGAGAGGGGCGCCTGGGTGGTGCAGTCGTTAAGCATCTGCCTTCGGCTCAGGGCATGATCCCGGTGTTCTGGGATCGAGCCCCACATCAGGCTCCTCCGCTGAGAGCCTGCTTCTTCCTCTCCCACTCCCCCTGCTTGTATTCCCTCTCTCACTGGCTGTCTCTCTGTCAAATAAATAAATAAAATCTTAAAAAAAAAAAAAACTTAAATACAGAGTACAGAGAATTCCCATATACCCCATATTCCATTTCCCCAATTACATCTTATATTAGGATGGTGCATTTGTCACAATAAAGCACTATTGACACATTATTATTAACTAAAGACCATATCTTACAGATTTCCTTTGTTTGTTTGTTTTCCCTAATGTCCTTTTCCTAGTCCAGGATCCCATCCAGACACCACGTTACACTTAGTTTTTGTGTCTCCTTTGGCTCCTCTTGGCTGTGACAGTTTCTCAGACAGTCCCTGTTTTTTGATGACCTTGATAGTTTTGAGGGCTCATCACATGTTTTGTAGAATGTCCCTCACTTGGGATTTGTCTGATATTTTTCTCATGATTAGACTGGGGACATGGGTTTTGGGGAGGAAGACCACAGAGGTAAGTGCCATTTTCATTCCATCCTATCAAGGGTACATACTGTCAACATGACATCACTGTTGACATTGACCTTAGTCACCTGGCTGAGGCACTTTTGCCAGGTTTCTCCACCATGAAGTTACTCTTTACCCCCTTCCATACTGTTCTCTTCAGAAGTCACTCCCTGCTGCCCACAGTTAAGGAGTGGGAGTTACCCTCCTCTTCCTTGAGGGCAGAATAGCTACAAAAATTGTTTGGACTTCTTCTCCATGGGAGATTTGTTTTTTCCCCTCAAGTAACTTTTCCAGGCTAATCTTTGCTTGAATGAATTCTTTAGTGTTTACCAAGCACCACTGAAAAATAGTCTAAAGCCAACTTCCCCCAAATCGGTTTCTTTGAAACTTACCACTTTCTGTAATTAAGTATTAATATTTGGAGTGCTCTCAAGCTGGGCATGGAGGAAATATGAAAAAACAAGGTTTCTAAAACCTGACTTAATCTTCTATTCAGTGTCACAAATGCCAGCCAGCTCTGGAATCAGCAATTCCTTGCTAACCCTATACGGAAAGGCCTGAAAATGAATAAGGCATTAAAAATAAAACAAGTGGGATGGTCAAAACCAATATGAATGAATAGTGTGAGCCAAGTGGAAAAGCATCCTTTGGCAAGTTTAAACTGGTTACCTCAGCGTGTCCTGAGAATGCGCTTCTAGTGTTCCAGGCCATTAGGCTCCTTTTGTGGGCATGAAGCCTGCCCCTCCCCAAAAAGGAAGCTAGCTCTGCGCTTCTCCTAAAACATACATCTTTAGATTGACCTAGCATAACATGCTCTTAAAGATCTCTCTCTCCTCTCCCTCTCTCTGTCTCTCTCTCTCACACACATACAAACACACCACCACCACCACCAAACCATTTGAGAATACATTGCATGCCTATAAATTAAAATAATTCAAATAATTGGCTGGGTAGCTGAAAATCCACTTGAACTTTTCCTTAGAAAGACTTCTTGTAAAACGAAAAAGCTGATGTTTGGGGTTGTTCATTTGAAAGAAAATGGGGAAAGAGTATTGTTGGATCAGCTGATAATGTTTCTACATCTGTTCAGCCACCATTATTCTTTTTAAGAGAGTATTTTTTTTTTCTCTGAAAGCAATTCAGAATTCGCTTCCACAGCATAGGCTTATGGAAACAGGCAAATGTTTGCTCACCTCTCCAAAGTCTACCTCAAGACAGAGAGGCCTCTGATGTGCTCAGGGGTTCCTCACTCCACCTTAGGTCGGGCACGGCCCTAGTCACAGCATTCCAGGGTTCTGACAATCCCTTTGCAAACCCACCCATGGCATGGCATATAGAAGCAATCATCACCCAGTGGCCGCGGCCTCGGGTCCTGTCTTACCCTCTTCCGCTCTGCTTTCACCAGCACCAGACGACAGGCCTTCATCTCAATCTGTTATCTCAGACATTAAAATGAGCAAAAGGAAAATGACCTTGAACAGCTCCTGTGTATCATCTGAAGATTTTCAAAATGAATTATCCTGGCCAGTTCTTAATCCCCCACTTCCTAAAAAGGCAGCAAATGGAGAATCCTTGATTAGACAGAGAGTTGAGGAAAGATGTTGGGATGGGATATGGTTTCTGGCTAACGAAACCCTTGTTAACAGACTATCCTACAGTATAGCATTTCATTCTCCAGACTGAGGCCTTCAAGCCTTCATTTAACAAGTCAGAAGCCCTCTCTGTGTCACCTGAATTGTCCAAAGCATGAGTAGTACAATCTTTTTTTTTTTTAAAGATTTTATTTATCTCTTTATTTGAGAGATAGACAGAGAGAGAGAGAGAATGTGAGTGAGGGGAGGAAGAGAGGAAGAACGACAAGCAGACTTCATGCTGAGCATGGAGCCCAATGTGGGGCTTGAACCCACGACCCTGAGATCATGGACCTGAGCCAAAATCAAGAGTCCAGTGCTTAACTGACTGCACCACCCAGCCACCCCTAGTACAATCCTTCCTGAAGAGTTTAGATCCGGTTCTTTCTTAACCACTATTTTTACTCTTTAGCGCTACAGTTAACATGGCAGTGTAAGCCAAATTTTGACTCATCCTTTGACCTCACTTGGAAATTTTGGATAGTTCTTTGTCTTTTTAATTTTTTTTCCCCATGAGGTAATTGATATGAGCTTATATTCTTGAACATTTTTTGTTTTTGTCTTTTTTTTTTTTTTCAGTTAACTCAACTGCTGGAAAAAAACATTCAAATTAAGGGTTCTGATTTAGGTTTTCTGGGTACATCGTTTTCAAATTCTTTGCCTTATGGGGTATACTTAAAAGAAGGCCAGTTTGCAGAATGCACATGGCAACCACAAAGGGAAATACAATAATCTGCTCTTTGGTTAGAATCAATAAAATATCCCTTCTTAAACCATTGGCTTTACAGAAATTACTCAAGTATACTTCATCAACCCCAAGTATGTATGCTAATCTTCACTGGGGATTCAAAACCGTCCTTTCCTATCAGGGAGTCTCGTCAAATGTCCTAGTCATGTGTCCGTAGGCAGGATGCGGAGAGCCAGGGCATGGATGAGTCACCATGGGTCATTCATGGCCTGTGGGCTGCCAGTGAACAAAGACTTCATTCAGTTTCATTTGAGAAATAAAACAAAGTTTTGGACAATTTACTGAGGTGGCTTCAACTGGGACAGGGTTGAAAATGTGAGAAAAGTGTGACTGCTTAACCAAATACACTTTTTATTAAAACACATTCTACTTGGCTACTCATTCCTGCGATCACATCTAGATCTTGCCATTCCAAGTAACTGCACCTCTTCCAGAACTTCAGTTTTAAGCAACCCCCCCCATTTCTAATCACCACCTCTGATTTGGGAAGCTCAGTCTGTCCAGTGCCCCGACTTTAACAATACCTCAGCCCCTGCAATCCATTGAACCTACCATCTTTGTACTTGTCCGACCCCCCCTTGCCATCCCAGTGCTTCCCACCCTTTTCCCGCCTTCCTCCCTCAGGTCCCATTAGAATCCCAGACTTAACTACTGCCATAGATTGAATTCATGCTCATTAACCTCAAAGGGCGTCTGAGCAGTCAGACGTCATTTCCCTAGTCCATTGGTTCTCCTAATTCTCCTTGAAGACTATTTCATACTTTCCCCTTTCTTCGATCCTCTCACACCTCCTCCCTCATGTCACTCTCTGCCGTGACCTATTTCCTAAGACTCTGAGAAAATAGAAGCACTTGGCAGAGCACCTCTCCCACATGCTTTTCTGCCCACAACAACCTGCCCTCCTTTCCACCTTCCCCGCTGGTACGTACCCCACCTACGACCCACAGGAGGGTTCATCCCTCGTCCTACTCGGGGACAGCACTCCACCCGCTGGAGAAGAATTCTTCACTCTCCTGCATTGTTTTTTCTTCCTTTTCTGAACTTTTCTCATCCTAAAACTCAAAAACTCCCTTCAACTGTTACACTTTAGCTTCTGCCCCATTTCTCTGCTCCCTTTCAGAGTTGTCTCCCTTAGGGACAACTAAAGAGTAGCCTGTGCTTGCGCTCCTCCATTTCTCACCTCCTGGTCTCTCTTGCAACTGCTGCTGTTAGATCTCACGCCGCCTCTCCCACGCTGCAATCGGGCCTTTGCCTCCACCACTCCGCGGAGATGGCCTCTGCAAGGTCTACAAGGACCTCCATGTTGTAAAACTCGATGGCCAGTTCTCTGCCTACGTATCCTAGGATCCACCAGCATCATTGGTCAGAATCGATCATTCCTTTCTCCTTAAAACACTTGTCTTGGTTTCCAGAACATTATGTGCCTCTCTCTTACCTGGGAACATAGAAGTGCCCTCTTCATGGAGGGGAAGCCATCCAACGCTCAGGCCTTAGATCTCATCTCTTTTCTGTTTCTAGTCCCTCCCTTGGTTTTCTTAGCTAGTTTCATAGCGTTAAGCACATCTGCTGATTTTCAAATTTATATGTTTAGCTTGCTTGCACAGCACCTCTGAACTCTTGAGATCATGTTCAACTGCCTAATTGAAATCTACATTTGGATGGGTAATTAACATCCCAGCTGTAACACAGAGCTGAGCTCCCGATATTCTGCCCTCTAGACCTCTTCTGCCTCAGTCTTCCCTATATGGAAAAGCCTGAAAATGAGTAAGGAATAAAAAACAAAACAAGCGTCAGGTTCAGTCCAAGCACTTTAACGTCATCCTTGACTATTCTCTTTTTCTCACAGCAAATCTTGCCGCTCACTCTACCTTCAGATCATGATAGGAATTGGACCACTTCTCATTACCTCCACTGAGATCGCCTTAATCCAAACCCCTCATCTTTTGCATAGATTACTGTGCTAGCCTCCTGTCTCATCTCCTTTTGTCTTTGCCCACTTTTAGTCTAAACATAACTGCCAGGCTGCTCCTATTATAGTATAATTCAGACCTCATTACAAAAGCTCCTAGGTACTCCACCTCCTTTTGAGTGGAAGCCAAAGTCCCTGTAATGGCATCAGGGTCTCGAATGATGTATTCCACTCCCCACCCCACCCCCCGCCACCTCACTGTCCTCCTTCTCACTCATCCTCAGCCACATGGCTGGTTCCACTCTGGGACTTTTGTAATCTCTTGTGTCCCTACCTGGAATGTGCTTTCTCCAGATATCCGTGTAGCTCTGGATTTACTCAGATGCTGTCTTCTTTGTGGGGTTTTCTCCACCATCTTGTATCAGATTGCGAGCTCTGCCCCACCCCCGAGCCCTTTCTTTCCCCCTTCCCTGCTTTGTTTTTCTCCATAGAACTTTCCGCGCCACTAGACACTGGTGCCACATAGAGGCAGTGTAATGGGTGGTTGAGATACAGGTAGGACTTCGAGTCAGTTTGCCTGAGCTCGAGGCCTGGCTTGTTCCTTAGCAGGTAGTCAGGCTAGTATCTCTAGTCTTCATTTTGTCATCTACAAAATGGGAATAATAACAGCACCGATCTCATCAGGTTGTAGGCATAATACTTATAAAGCTCTTAGGCCAACACCTGGAACATATTAAGTGCTCATATTAGCTAATATTTACATATTTTACTCATCTTTTATTATATCTCCCCGACTAGAACCTAAGTCCCACAGGAGCAGGGGTTTTTGTCTGTTCTGTACGCTGCTCTATCCCCACCAGCTTGGGCCGGGCCTCACATGGAGCTGGTTCTCAGTACATAGGTGTAGAAAGCCAGGTCACTGAAGTTTCTTAGACACTTAAGAGTCAGTAAATCAAACTTGCTTAAAATTTGCTTACTGTAATGATGCCCATATGAATAAGAACTAGAGTTCCTCTATTGCAGATGTTGACGAGGCCTAGATGAGCTGTGTAAATCGTTCACAGGTGGCGAGCCTCTTTCCCAGGTTCCTTAAGAAAGTCACCGAATTGACTCTCAGTGTGCGAGGCGGGCTTGCCCCGGCTCTCCTTTAGTCCTAAATATCAGAAATCACTTTCCTTTGAGAAAAGTAACTAACTGAGGTCTTGTAGTCCTGAACTGAAGCTTCATTCAGTGTCTTCTGATCAGACTATTCTTCAATGTGCCACTTAAGAGAGCAAAAACGCACAGGTTACTTGGAGTCCCCAGGGAGATGGTCTCCCTAAAGAAAGGACACTATGTTATTCTGCCCCAGCCCACAGGCTCCACAAGCATAGACTCAGAACGGTAAGCTTCAGAGTTCAGATCTTTGGAGGGCCTGGCCGGCTGAGCTGGTAGAGCACGCCACTCTTGGTCTTGGGGTTGTGAGTTTGAGTCCCACATCGGGTACAGAGATTATTTAAAAACAAATAATTTTTTTTTTCAAAAGAGTTCAGATCTTTTGGTGGGGCCGGGGAGGGGGGACTGTGAAATTAGTGAAGGGGATTAAGAATACGCTTATCCTAATAAGCACTTAACAGAACACTCTGTGTTAACTGGAATTAAAAAAGGAGGAGTTCAGCTCTTTCAACTACTGAAATAGCACTGTTTTTGTTGTTGCTGTTTGTTTGAAGAAAAAGCAAACAGCATCAAGTCAGGTCTGACACATCAGGGTCTGTGCCCTTGCTGTCCCGAGTGGATGTGCCGTTCTGCGTCGTGCACGCATAGAGCACGTTTGGGCCAGAAATCGTCTCACAATGACTCCCGTCCATGAGACGGACTCTGGTGTGCAGTTTCCTGAGGATAGAAGTGGTTGAAGTTCTTTTTCTTTTCTTTTCTTTTTTTTTTTTTTAAGATTTTAGTTATTTATTTGACACAGAGAGAGAGATAGCCAGCGAGAGAGGGAACACAGGCAGGGGGAGTGGGAGAGGAAGAAGCAGGCTCCCAGCGGAGAAGCCCGGTATGGGGCTCGATCCCAGGACCCCGGGATCACGCCCTGAACAGAAGGCAGACGCTTAACGACTGAGCCACTCAGGCGCCCCAGAAGTGGTTGAAGTTCTATTTTAACAAGTGATCTTTAAAAATTGCATTTTGCCTCTTCCACTTTTGAGATCAAGAGGTTTAATGAAGATTTGGAAGGCTCTGCCCAGTCAAGCCATTCACCGCGGCTGCGGGGAACGCGGGCCTCGGGCGCTCTTTCCTCCCCTGGCAGAAGTCTGATTCTACAGCCTCGGGGCGCGCTCCGTAGAGCCTGGCACTGCCCTCGGAGCCGCGCCCGCTGTCGTCATGCAGTGAGCACACCAAACAGGTTCTCCTGGCCAGACGGCGGCTGAGCTGTCTGCCGTGGAAGGGAAGTACAGTCATGCACACACCCAATGACACAGTGACATAAAGGAAGCAACCGCTCTGCCTTACCGCGGCCGGAAATAAATAGAGTCGCAACACGGACGTGGATTTCGCATGTGGAAGTAAAGGAGCTTATGGGCCCCTTACCGGCTCCATACTCACTTGTGCATTTATGATTTTATATATATATATATATATATATATATATATATATATATATATATACACACACACACACACACACATATATACACATATATATTTTTTTTTCTCTTTGTAACAGATTTCTTTTATTATGATATATATTTTTTAAAAGAAGACTCCAAGATGAAACCAGAGAAGGAGATAAACCATAAGAGACTCTGAATCTTAGGAAACAAACCAAGGGCTGCTGGAGGGGAAGCGTGTGGGGGGGAAGGGGTCACTGGGGGATGGACACGGGGAGGGTACGTGTTGTAATGAACGCTGGGTATTATATAAGACTGATGAATCACAGACCTGTACTCCTGAAACAAATAATACATCAAATGTTAATTAATTGAATTTTAATTTTTAAAAAGTTCAAAAAAAATAGAAAAATAAAAGAAGACCCCAAGTTGTACAAGCTTCCAGCCCCACAAAAACTTAGTTTACCTGATTATACTAAATTTTGTATTCTTTTACATACTTACCCATTGACTTGAACAATTCTGCAGGGTTGTGACAGCCCCATTTATAGGAAAAATAGGCAGGGTTGAGAGACTAGCTAAGGGTACACAGCTAACTTGTCCATGAATTGTGGCCACTCAGTACGGCCTGAGGTCTAAATTGAACTTCGTCTGATGTCTTTAGGTATATTTGTTGCTTATCCTAATTTCAAATGCATCTCCCACATTAAATGACTTGGCTCTCTTTTATTTCATGCTTGTGGAAACATTCAGAACAACCTTGCCAAATTCATAGCATTAGATGATAATTATGAATCATAAAAAGTCTAGCCTATCCCATAATATTTTGGCCTGTTCACATCTAGTGGATAGAAATTATTATTTAGAAGATCTTGTGAAAAGTGGAGAAATCAATTGGAAACAAAAATATTTATATTAAAAATTTTTAAATAGATTTGTCAGTCTTCACCTACTTTCATAGGTTTTCGTATTCCATAAGAGGGATGCCTTGATGAACCAATTGGATGTTTATATAATACTTAGAGTTTCTCAGTATAAGTCTTAAGCACAGCAAAGAGTTAATATTCTCTCAAACACTGTAATTAGCACATATTCTAAACTGAGTTCCCAGCTCAAAGAGCTATCCAGCAAGGGGGGCTGGGAGTGAAAACGATGCCTGGGTGAGCCCAACACACAGACAGAGAGGATGTAACTGCTGAGAACCAGCAGCACTCTCTAATTCTCTAGCCAGCATCAGAATCCTCTGGAGGGGGCTTATTAAAACACAGATTATCCTCTCACCTCTCCGCCCCTGAATTTCTGATTCAGTAGGTCTGAGGTGGTATCGAGAATGTGCATTTCTAAGAAGATAACAGGGGAGGCAGATGTTGCTGGCTCTAGGACCTCACTTTGAGTACAAGTGCTCTAGGAGAACTCCTGAGTCCACCATCCTATGTACATACAAACTCCGTTTCATTACATATTCAACTCTCATCAAACTCAGCACAAAAGCACAAAAAAGTCCACAATAGTTTTTGCCAGCCATTCCTTAGAATCTAATAAGACACCAATAGATTATCAATAGTTTGGTACTCTTTTTGATCTCAACATTGCAAGATCTTTCTAGTTTGGGCTCTGACCAGACACTTCTGTAGAGCCTTAATAAACAGTGAGAATTTGAAATAATGAAATAATTTGCTATGTCATTGGCCTTATGAGATGACAGCCAAAAAAACTAGAACATGGAAACTGAGTACGTGGGGTGTAAGAGTTCTCCCTGTGATTAGAGACTACAGTGCTGGGTTCCAGAACATCTTCGATACACAGAGAACAATGGGTGGGAGGAAACCTCAGCCACTCAATTGCACATCATTGAATTCTCTGCATTTTCATATCTGGATCAATGTCCCCAAGCCCATTTCCCACACCATATTCTTTTCAACACAGCCAAAAATTATACCTTTTCATATAAATATAATTCGTCCTTCACAGACGTAGCAGAAAGAACAGTCCTGAGCATTCATTTGATGAATAAACCAATATAGTAATATTAATATGTAATGTCCCTATGCATCTGTTTGTCAACATGCTTACACATTCGTACTCAGAGAGATATGTCTTCTTTATTTTTGTACTATTTTTTATGTTTTGTTTTTTGCTGCCTCCCCTACTTAAATTTCTCAACCTAGGAAAAATTGCCTTTGCCAAAGTGTAAAACCCATGGGTACTGGTACCAGGTAGGCTGCAAGAGCAATGAGTGCTCCAAAAATATTTGTCAATAATGCATAAAATAGGCCATGCTCCCTAAAGCCAAGTAGCCTAATAAACAATTTGCTCGAAATTCAGCATCATTTTTGAGAGTTTTCCATCATTTTGAGTGACCCATTTTTTGTTGTTGGATCTTGGCACTTGGGAAATTAATAAAACCTAATTTTGCTCCTTGAAGAAGTGGCTGGTTCCAGGATTATGACACAGAAAATCCAAGAGGAGCCTGAAATGTCTTGATGTGCCAAAAGTAAGATAACCCTCAAAGAATGAGGGAAATTATCGGAAGGTCACAGGGGTCAGCTTTGAGCTACTCGCACCGGCCAAACAGGGGACATTTAAGGATCCAAGTAAATATCAAGAGCAACCTATTGTAACTCGTTAAATAAGAGGAATCCATAAATCTAATATGAAGATCTAACATAAAAAGTGGGGGAGAAGGAGAAACTACCTCTCGGTATAATGTCAACTAATAAATACAGAAAGAATGATGGAATCAGAAAATCTCCCTTTGGCAGCCCAGCAATGGATACTAAAACTAGTGGGGAAAAGTGTAAGGAGTAACAGGATATTTATTTATATAGTCTCAAAGTGCGTCCTCACGAGATACTTATTCTTACAAAGGGTTACAGAGTAACTCTACGACGGAGAAATCCGGGAGGCGCCACCCCCCTTAGCTGACGAAGTGAACATCGCCAGTCATGACTTCTGTGCCTCCTGGTACGATGTACTGAAGAGAATTCAGCATCACTTCCATGCTCTCGCTGTCGAAGTGCACAGCCTGAATCCAGTCAAGAGAAAACATCAAAGGAACCCAATTGAAGGACATGCTACAAAATAACTATTTTTTTAAAAATGTCAACATCAGAAAATACAAAGGAAGACTCAGGAACTTCTCCAGAGTAGAGGAAATAAAAGAGACAGGACAAGTGAACGCATGGTTTCAGATTTTGTTTTTTTATAAAAGATGTTCCTGGGACAAAGGGTGTGTTCGTTTTCCATGGCTGCATGACAGATTACCTGAAATTCAGGGCTTAAAACAATACAGCTTTATTCTCTTCCATTTCTGTAGGTTAGACGTCTGACAGGGATCTTCCTGGGTTAAACTCAAAGCATCAGCAGGGCAGTGTTCCCCTCTGGAAGCTCTGGGGGAGGATCTCTTCCCTTGCCCCTTGCAGCTTTTCGAGGCTGCCCACGTTCCTTGGCTCCTGCTTCCTCCTCCATCTTTAAGCCCCAAATGGTAGGCTGGGTCCTCATCTCATTGCATCACTCCGACCTCCTTTTCTGCCTCCCTCCTCCAATTATAAGAATCCCTATGGTTATATTGGCCTACCCAGATAACCCAGGATAATCTACTCTAAGATGGGCTGATTCACAACCTTAATTACATCAGAAACCTTAATTCCCCTTTGCCATGCAACCTTACACATTCACAGGTTCTGGGGATTAGGATGTGGACGTCTTTGGAGGGACCACTATTCTGCTTACCGCAAATGGTACAATCTGAATAACGGCTACGGATAAGATAATCCTATCATATCGATGGTAGTTTCCTGATTTTGACAATTGTGCTGTAGTCACGTAAGGAATTTCCCTGTCTTTAGGAAATGTACATTGAAGTATTTATGGGTAAAAGGGCATCGTGTCTGCAACTTAAAACAGTTCTCTCTTTCTCTCTACACTGAGAGCAAGAGTGAGAGCAGAGAAAAAGCAAATGTAGTAAAATATTAACATCTGAGGAATCTGAAGAAAGACTATTGAATAACTTTTTATGCTATCTTTACAATTTTTCTGTAGGTCTGAAATGATGTAATAAAAAATTTTAAATGTAATCTTTATAAATAAAATTTTTTATTTCTAATAAATAAATCTGTGCCATAGTTATGAATGATATGTTAATTCTGATGGATCTTTTTAAAATCTCTTTTGAAACTTGCAGGACATTTTAGTAAGTTGTTGAATGACGTTACTTGCAGTCAATTACGAACATGTTGTACATTGGGCAGTCTTGATTGTATTATGAAAGTAAAATCAACTAGCCACACTCCTGTTGTCCCATAGTTTGGGTATTAATGCTGAGTATTCTCATTTTGCTTTAAAATTCAGTATTACTTTAAAAATGGGGTCTTGAAAAAGAAGGTTTTTTAAAAGCATGCAAAAGACTGTAGTTAAATCTTCTGCCAATAGTAGTTTCTTAGTTATGATAAATGTACCATGGTTATATCAGATGTTAACATTAGAGGAGGCTAGGTGAGCCAGCTCCATGCTCCTTATTCCTGATCCTAAGTAAGCGAAGAGAAAGAGAGGGAAAAACCACAGGCCACCAAAGGGGTGTGAGCTGTGTGGGGTATATAGCCCAGAGGCTGAAAGACAACTGCATTCCAAGTAATAATTCTGCCCACTAACTGGTTCCTTAATATTGGGCAAGTTAAACCAATATATTTAAATCCTGCCTTGATCTCTCCAAAAAACGGATTTGAGAAACTTTATTATAAAGCACATATACACAAGAGAGGTGCTTAAAAGGAAAATGGATCAAAATCGTGAGAGAATATGGCCACATGCTAAAATAATGGTTAGGGTGACAGGGTAGCAAACCATCATTGCATTTCCTCTTTGGTCAAATGAAGACCCTCATCGAATCAGGGGCAAATGAAAGAAAATCAACATGAAGGTACCTTTCAAAACATAGTATACGGTACAAGGTATCTTGATAGCGTTAGTCCTTCCACAGTCCTTCAGAAATGCAAGGAGGGCAACCTGTCTGAAATCTATGTGGCAAAACCCATCTCTCTGGCCAGGTCTGAGCCTCTGTACCAGCCTGACCGAGACAGCACACATAGCAGACTGTCTGAGCCAAGAGGGATGAGCAAGTTGTAACACCACTTCTCTGACCCTGCTAAACGTGTAATCACTGAAATCACAGTTGTTTCTCCTGAGCCTTTATCTTGGACGCTGGCTCAGCAACCCGGGAACGTGTAATCCACACCAGGACAGCACATCTTCCCCAGACATTTCAGTTCATGGCTGGACTTGAGCTTACTCTGCACTAAACTCAACCTGGAAACCATGCTCAGGAGGAAAGAAATGCCCATGCAAAGAACAGCGGGGACCCACTGACACAGGAGGAAAATCGGGTCCTGCATCCTGGAAGGCAAGCGGAGAATATTCAGGAAGGGGTTGCATCAGAAATTTTTTAAAATATTTTTATTTATTTTTGAGAGAGAGCAAGAGAGAGAGAGCACGGAGAGGGAGAAGCAGATTCTCCACTGAGCAGGGAGTGTGATACTGGGCTCGATGTAATGACCCTGGGATCATGACCTGAGCCGAAGGCAGACGCTTAACCAACTGAGCCCCCCGGGCGTCCCTGCACTAGAAATGAACACTAGTTGGTATGGCGCACAATTTGATGATTGAATTTATTTATTTTTCAAAGATTTTGCTTATTTTAGAGAGAGACAGAGTGAGTTGGGGGAGGAGCAGAGGTAGAGGGAGAAGAAGACTCCACACTGAGCACAGATCAATGAGGGGCTTGATCCCACGACCCTGGGATCATGACCTGAGCCAAAATCAAGAGTCAGATGCCTAACTGACTGAGCCGCCCAAGCGCTCCTGATGACTGCATTTAGTTACTGAAATGACAAAGGATCTCAGTACAAGTGCAGATACCATGAGCTCAAAAGCAATAGTCTGAAGTTCAAGTAGAATTTTTTATTACTAGCAATGGTGAAAAAGATTATGGGAGGATAGAGAGGTGTCCTCAAAGGTATGACCAGGCACATTTCACAGAGAATCACTTAAACTGACATACTCATGGGAACAATGCTGGGTCTGAGGGGTACATTCTTGATCAAGAGCCTGATGTTCAACTTTTTATAGAAATAAATACAAACTATACTGAAGTCATCACAAGCAATCCGTGCACGGCCTGTATTATGAGGCTCTCTAAGGCACACAAGCCAACGGGATGAAACACTAACCAACCTGCTGAAATGTACCAGCTCCATTCCCAGGAGTTAGGGAAAAAGAAGGGGAATTAATGTTATAATGTGGGCCAGGAGCCAGAGATACGTACAAGGGGGCTCCGAGTAAAACTGCAGACACACACACAGCGTCAGGAGCGGCCAGTGTGAGGCTGGGAAGCAGAGCAGGGGGCCCCGCAGACAAGATCACACAGGCTACTTGCTGCTTGCAGGGCTGTGTGTGGTGGGCGCTATGCCACTTGGTGAAAGACGGCAGTTTTGCTTATCTTCCTGCAAATCCCTCCCTTGGTGGGAGTACCGAGAGAGCAGAACGATGCTGAAAGGAGGGGACAGAGGGCATTAAGAAACATCCATAAACCTCCGTCTCTGCTCACGCAGGGGAAAAGTAACAGAAATGGGAGAATAGGCAAATGAGAAAGGTTGGTTTTACCTTTAGACCATTTAGACAACCCAGTGACCATGTCCTGTATGCCTCCTAGCCCCGAGGATGTGGACAGAAATACACAAACCTGGATTTTGGGGAGAAAGAGGGAAGTTGGGGGAAAAGGTCAGTGAGTGACACCTGATCAATAAACATGTGTCCATGGGCCATGCTAGAAGGCAGTACAAGGCTGGGGGAGGGGTGGGCACAAGGAAGGAGTGGCCAATGTCAACAGAGCAGGTGACACCTTGACCTCAGGCTTTCCTGTAATGGAAAGGAGAAAGAACACCACCGGCAGGGAGAAGAGTTAAAGAAATGACCTGTTATAACAACACTGGAAATGCTGAGGTTTCTTTTATTTGAATTCCCAACCAGGAACTTCTCAGCTTTTTGATTTCTGCTAAATATTTCCTTTTCTTAAGCATATCATTAATTTCTTTAAAAAGATTTACTTATCTGAGAGAGAAAGAGACAGAACATGAGCAGGTGGGGGCTGAGGCAAAGGCAGAGGAAGCAGGCTCCCCGCTGAGCAGGGAGCCCGATGCGGGGCTCGATCCCAGGACCCTGGGATCATGACCTGAGCCGAAGGCAGATGCCTAGTGACTGAGCCACATAGGTGTCCCGCGTATAATTAATTTCTATTTAGAATATCATTTGTGTAGAGCAGATATAATCATCTTGGGGGACTTGGTACAGACATAAGGCACTCTAGCTAGTAACTTCTGAGCCCCTGGAGCCTCTGATAATTTACTAGGAAGTTTCTTATTTTTCACTCCAATGATGAATATCTACTTCATTTAAACTTGCTTAGTGTGAACAGGCAAAATTACCTGCTATGTACAATTGCCGTTTCTGGTCCTGTAAGCTAAGGGCCTGGAGAGATGGGATCTTTCCTTGGGATGGGTCGTTCCTCACCCTACAAAGCAGGTACCATCTGCCTTTCTACTTGGTGGCTCTCCCGGGGGCCAGAGGTCTTCTTCAGGCATTCCACTTTGATCTTAGTGAAGTGGGGCTGGTGAATTCAGATTTATCAGGGGGCTAGAAGGCTTACTTAAGTAGTAAACCTTCGGGGATATTTTGACTCAGATTATGCCGATACCAGCTTTGGGGAAACTGCTGACCCTGAACTAACAACACGAATAGGGGCACGTTCTTAAAATCCCACTCATCACTCTGCACACTAACGAGAAAGATGTCTTTACGCTTGAATCAGGTCCTACAAACGGGTTAAGAACAGGCATCTGTGAAAGCGAGGAACTAGTGCCCTCTAAAGCTCTCTCCGAGCAAGTCCAATCAAGAGGACTTCCGGTTCTCCACAGGTGTCATAGTTACGAGGATTTAGAAGACCGGGAAGGTGGCAGGTCATCCGCAGGGACTCAGGGCTATGAACCCAAGGCGAAACCAAAGCCCTCCCGCTGTCCCCGCATCCGAAACTCTTCACCTGGCCTCAGGTTCCTCCCGCTGGGTCAACCCTCCAGATGGGGTGAGGTATGACGATGAGCTACTTCCGGCCTGATGGCTCAGCACGTTACTTACTCTCTCCTCTTTATTCCCTTATGTTTGAGATTGTTTTTCATCGTCTGAAGAGACCCACCCTTTAGCTGAAGTTACAGGGTATATTTATAGGTAGAAAGACAACTTTTTACTTACAGCTGTTAATTTAAGAAGCCCAAGTAATTTCAAAATAGTCTTCAGGGGTCATTAAGCAGGCATTAATCATACCTCAAGGGGTCCAGTACATGGCAGCCCTTGGGCCCGTGACTGTTTTCGTAAACCACTATGTTGGACCACAGCCACACTGATTTGTTTATACACTGTCCGGGGCTGTTTTCAGGCTGCAAGAGCAAAGTCGTTGCAACAGAGACCGTATGGCCTGCAAAACCTACAATATGTACAGTCTAGCACTTTACAGAAAAAAATTTGCCTACCTCTGGACCACACCAAAGTATCCCCATCTGAGAAGGGCAAAAAATACATAAATATATGTGTATATATGCATATACATATATATTATTTGTATAATACACACACACGCACGCACACACACACACACACACACGTACCTGCACACATACTGCACTGTTGTCAAGACAGTAAGTCGCCCAAAGAAGATATTATGATCAGCATCTTCCTCTTCATCAGACCTTTCGAAACATCCTCTGTCCCCAGTACCCCACTCAGGCCACACCAAATATAAAGGGTTACAAATATTCAGATTTTATTATAAATAAAATACTGTTTTTTTTTAACATAAAAAAATGCCAAGTGTTGCATTTTATTCACCACCCTGGAGAGCGAGACTGTAGAGATTAAGGCAAACAGCTGAAGTGAAGGCACATATCAAAGGGCCACCGCCGGGATTACAAGGAAGACGTCCAGGGACAGCTGGATGCCCCCCTCCCCGCGACACCCAGCATTCCGCAGCAGCCACCCTGTCCATTTTGTCACATAAAATACAGGTAACTAGAACTATACAATAAAATAATGTATATTGCAGGAGTGTAATGAAGGTTTTGTCTTATAAAGGACTTTTAATTTTAAAAATAAAATTCTGTTTAAAAACATACTACACAGATGGAGAAGGAGAAAAGCAACAAAACGAAAACAAACTCCAAATTTCACTGCGGGCGAAGACTGACTGGTGTGAGGCTGTCCCATGGGCTAGAGGGAAACTGTCCTGGCAGTCTATCTACAGTGCTTGTCCTGCGACCTTGAACGAAATGCGTCTGTTAGGAGGTGGCCACTTAACCGAGGAACTAGCTTGGAGACACTGATGTGAAGACTTGGCAAGAACGAGCCCCACCTCCGGCGAGAGCAGAACAGGCCTGAGAGAAGCAGCCCAGGGAAAGCCAGGGGTTTGCAAGTCAAAACCTTTGGAGTGGACTCTACGCAAGGAGGCGGCCAGGGGAGACCCCGGGGCACGGCCGCCCCCATGCCACCTGTCTGTACACCATCCCTCTGGGCACCCCGGGATCACACACTCCCTCCTCAAACACACCCGTCCAGCTCCAACCGTCGGCACGGGCATTTCTAGCTCATTCCCGGTTAGGCCCACATTGACGCTGAAGACGCCATTCAGCAAAAGGGCCTCATCCCGCCACCTCCTGTCGGCCTGACACGCCTGCTCAGGGCGGGCATCAGAGACACGAGGCCGCAGTTTCGGGTGGCGGGCCTGCGCTGGAGGAGGGTGTGAGGAACCCCGGCAGAGTGGCTGTGTGCGGAGGGAAGCGGGTCGACACTCGCGCTGGAGAACGAACGCGCTGCAAACCCAAGGCGAAGGGCCGCGCGACGGGGGACACATGCAGCGCCGAGGCCTGCAGACAGAAGCGAAGGAGGTACACAGACACATTGTGCCAGTGAAGGGGCAAAATGGAGTGAAGAAGTGAACAGACAGTGCCATTCTAGAAATAGGACCAAGTATATTTACATAAATTCCTTACTCTATAATCATGATAAACAAAAAAAAACCACATTCACACAAAAATATAAATTTGAAATAATTAATAGCACCAGTGTGTCAGATAATAGTTTCTTTCCCCCCGCTACGCAAAGTACAAAGTTGCATAGTGTTAAAGGCTATATATGAATCTCAAAGGTGGGTTGGGAGGAGGAAGGGGCTGTGTGGCAGGGAATCTTCACACTGTGATCTTAGAAGAAAACCACAGAGCCGAGGATCCGAAGTCGAGAAGCCAGCTAGACAACTCCACCTACGGGTCTTCCCTCTGCACCGAGAGGGAAGGTTTCGAGTGGGTTTCGATCACAAAGTGCAGGAACTAGATGGCGTGGCAGCTGCGTGAAATACTGAGTGCAAGGGTTTGCCACCAGGATTTGGCAGACTCGGTGTGTAGAGAGATCCTAGAAGACGGGAACATCAGAAGATAATTGAGGATAAGGGTCAAAGTGTCATCTCTCCCCAGTGGAAGAAAAATGGCTATCCGGGATCCTGACAATACATGTTGCAGCTAAGTTGTATCCCTTTGCTGGGAAAGACTAGGACAAGGCGGCTTGTTTCTTGTTTGTTTGTCAAGATCTTAGGGACCAACTGCTTTCTACCAGATTACAGCACTAGTTCCAGGACTAACACACTAAAAAAGCTCTAGGAATTAGTTTGATTTTGAAAAAAACAAAAAACAAAAAACTTTAGTGGTTATCATATCCCTATTTCTTCTGTATAAATTCCATTTTTAGGACTATCAGAAGATGTCATTGGTGAGTGCAAGCTGCCCATCCAGACTTATCAGCTGCCCAAAGATCTGAAAAAAGTGTATCTTCCTAGTCAATTATGAACGTATGAGAAAATACGTTCTTCTGCAGCCTCGTTCTCCTGGAGGCCGTCATGAGTAACCGCATCCTTACCCGTGGATGGCCCAGTGTCCTGTACTCAAAATAGCGAAAACAACTGACCGTGGCTCTTGACATTCTAAGTGACCGATACCTTTGGCACAGGATGTTTACTTCCTTTTGCGTAAAAGGAGGAGGAGGGGTAGGAGATGGAGGTGCACTTTCTTTATCGATAGACTGGATATACTGGCCATCGCAAGGCTACGACTAGCAGCCAAACTTTTCCTTCATAGAAACAAGAGTACTGAGACCAAGGAGGTTCTGTTGGTGTCAGTGAGAAAAGGGAGGGCTACTTGCTCAGCCCCGGCAGACAATGGCTCCCACGGAGTGTTTACACCACTGTACGATAACGTAAGATGCCACGTCCTCGCGCGACTCAGAAGGGAAAGTGCGGGTAAGGGAGCGCCTTCCGTGGAAGAGAGACTATCAGATAAAACCCTTTGTTCCCGATTCATGATGTCTGACTTGTTTCTCTTTAAGCTTTGTGAATGTTCCTGGTTCAAAAGGACAGTGGTGGAGAGCAGCAGAGAGGTGGGGGTCTGAAAAAATGTAATCTTTGCGTTAAGGCACTCTGTGGCCTCACAACGGCTCCCCGGTTGGGGGGTGCTGCCTTCCAGCCCTAAAAGATGACCCTAGGGCTTTTCGATGGACGGGGTGTTGAAGCAGCCAGATGGTAAGGTCTTCTTGATGTCTTCCAGGTTGCGAATGTCCTTCGTGATCTCCTCGATGTCTCTGTTATAGTCCATGATGGCGGCCTCCTGCTTCCTGGCTTCATTCTCCAAATCAGACACTTTCCTGTCGAGATCACTGACTTTCATTTCATCTTTGGCTTTGTTCAGGGTGCCTTCGATCTCACTGAGCTTGTTCAGGTCTACTGTGTCCAGCTGCCCTGTAGAGTCAGAAAGGACACAGGAGGAAACAGATGCATCCAGTAAGAATCATCACATCACTCCACGAGCACCTCCACTTGCCTTTCTCATAAATGAAGCCCAGCAGCTGCCACTAGGCAAGGGTGGCCTGCAAATGGGACTCGCAGATCGTTCGTGTCGTGCAAGGGCACAAACAATGCAGACCAAGTACAAATGCGAACTTAACTCGGCAAGGACCCGTCAGAGCATATAAAGGATGCTGGGCTGGATATGGTCTCTGAGGAAACAGTTTTTATGAAATGTTGTCTAAATACATAGCGGCCGTATTTGAGACCCAAAGCCTCACCTGCACTTTTGAAGGTCATCTGGTAACGTTTAATACCATTTTTATCTTTATACATGCAATCTGCATGTCATTTTAATGCCATCTAATGAACGTAAAAATCTTCAAGCTAGACCTGGAAGCCCTCGGCTCTTTGGCTTCCAGGGAGGCTGGGCTGGTTCTGGGGAATCCTGCCCTGCTTTCAGGAGTTACACACTATTTGGAGCCCTCCTAATGGAAAATGGCCAGGGATGAAAATGCTGAAATAATTCCAGCAAAATCTTCACTTTAAAATTAGCAAGAAAAGGAGGTTCTTCTGGAAAGAACTGCTTCCATAATTAATGAAAGCAGATAGCCACACAGCGCTCAACACATAATGCATACTGTACTTGATTAAATTCTCACAAGACCATATTCCCCCAATGATTCTCAGATGTTAAGTAACTTGCCCAAGTTTGCACAGTTTACAAGGCAACAAAACAAAGATTCCAACCCAAGCCTGACTAACTTAAAAATCCAGCTCTTTCTGCCACAAAAAGCTACTTCTTCTAGCTCCTTTCATTTTAAAACCCATCTGACAGCACATAATTTATTATTCTTGATATTTGAGACAGATAAAAAATATACCCTCCCCCACCCTCAAAAAAAACCAAACAAAAAACCCAAATAAAACACGGACCAAACCTTCAAGGCTGAATTAAAGCCGAATGCCTTGCCACCAAGCTGTACCGGCTGGAGTCTTACCACTTTATGATGGAGACTGGCGACAAAAGCTTATCTGTCCTGTAATGAAGCCTGCTCCCTACCACAATGGATTAAAAGGGCATCTCGACATGCTTGTATTTCCTTGAAAAATCAAGCTTATTCTCTTTTTGAAAAACTGTCACCTCATCAGATTCTCCTTTTAATTAACAAATGAAAAGAATTCCAGGCAGTGAAGTCATTACCAGTGTCAAGCGTTCCTTGACTCGACCACTGAATCCTTCCCTTTAAATCCTCTGAAGACACTCGCCAGCAGGATAAGTAAGAATAATCACGGTTCAACGTATCATAAACATCAGCCATAAATGAGCCACCCTCGCTGGCAGCCTAGCTTCCTAATTTTATAGGTCCTTGGACCATGGTCAGATTCCAGGACTCAGATCATAGGCCATGGAAGGACCTCGTAAGTACTTGCTGAATTAATACAACTCAAGTCACGGTTCAGTTCACGCAACAGTCACGCTGTACGATCTGCTTCGTGTCGACGACCCCAAGAACAGCACAAAGAATGCGGAGGCTGCCTGCAATGACTCCACAGCCACTTACCCAGCTGCTCCAGAAGGTCATTAATCAGGTGGAGGAGGCTGGTCACGGAGTTTTTGGCCTTTCTGGCATTGATCTCGGCTTCCTGAGCAGCCTGTGAAGCCTGCACCGGGAAGAGGACAGATGATAGACCAACAGTCCTGACGGCGTGTCTTCACGCTCCTGAGATATTGTTTCCCCCAATCAGCCAACAAGTCCAATTTTCAGATGCTTCCTCTTTCCTAACTTGTGAAGCTACAATCTCTCACTGTAGGGGTTTTGTTTTGGTTTTGGTTTTTTTTTGGTCTTTCAGAGTATCTTCCTGGTGAAATGTTGCTATTTTTAATTCCTAGAACAGCTATGAGTAGGCCGTCTCCATGCCTACACTGAATGCATCTGTATTTCAAAAAGACCAATATTATTTCCTTTTCTCACTTTCTCACTCAAGAATACATGGAAGTGGATTCGTAACCAAATGCATCGAGCAGAAACAGTTATTTTTAAGGACGAGTATAAACACTACATTTTAGAACCAAAATATGTCCTTCAGGACACTCTTAGAGACCTGATTATTAGACATGTCCTATTCTCGGAAAAGTTTCATAATCAGGTGACACCTTCTGTAACGCCCTCTCCCCCTGCAAGCGCACACGCACGTGCGCACACGCACACGCACCAACTGGGGCAACACGGTTTACATTTTGTAAATCAACCAAAGGTACATGTATTTGGGAAAATTCCATGAAACCTGAACAAATACCCCGTGTGTGAGTCACGGGAAATGACAATGGAAGAGGAAGTGTCCGAATGTCAGAAAACAGATGCTCTCACAAAGAAACCCAGTCAGGACCTAAATGAGCAGCTTTGAGCTCCCTACCACAAAATTGTTTTTCCTAGTTTCTGGCTCAAGACACTGCAACATTTTTGGCTAGAAACAACATAAGATTTTAAAAAAAGAAAACGCACGAGGAAAGAAACCTTCACAAGTAAGTGATGAACCTCTGTTGAAATCGCAGCCATCCTACCCGAGCCCTGACAGGCTTTTCTGTGCGCGTCCTAGGAGAGGGTAAGTGACTTCACGAGGGCCCGCAGAGAGCAACGCTACTGCATGTAACCCGTGGGCCCCAGCCTCCTCTTCCAGACCAACCATAAGCCTTTACGCTATTGGTGAAAAAAGTTATGTGACACACTCCAACACTACCGGCTCAATGCTGTGTCTCTCAGGATTGACGTAAACGCAAACGGGACAGGGTGTGGGAGGGTGCTTTGTGTTCGTTATAAGTTATTTACCAAAAAGAACAAAAGATGGACCTTCTCCCACCTTTTGAATGGAATCCGTACCCTTTTTTGGAAGCTCATCAAGAGTACACTTCTCCTTCTTTCCACGGGCTCTACATCCGACATTTCTACAACCATACTAACCAGGAAACGCAGAGACCCTCAGCATACATGAGAAACGCAATATGGGAATTTCCATTGGAGGCACACCTTGCTATAGAAAATCTAGACAGTCGGAAACAAAAGCCAAAACCGTACTAAAATAAGGTGTTTGCACAGGGACGCTTCCTGTTATCACTTCCCTAGAGTCTTCTTTACCTAGATAAACAGGGTTAGTATTTCTCCTTTCTGTCCCAAGGTGAAAATGAGCCAGAGTAAAAGGCCTGTTTTTCAGCAGGAGTAGAGGAAAAAGGGTCCCTTGCTTGTACTGAAAGTACACAATTAAACAAGCTCATTACTGTGATTATAATCAGACTGAATTGCAAAGTTATGTTTCCACTGTGACTCCACTAAAGTCTTCTGAAAGCAAAATATAGCACACAACAGAAAAAGGCACCCTTGTTCTTTATTGGGCCATGCATTCCTAAGTCGGTGTTGTCACCAACAGTGTTGTGTATACACATCCTCACAAAAAGTTAACAAAAAAATAAATTAGATATAAGGTTGGTTTGTTTTTGTCATCTTCAAAAATGAAACACAAGAAACTGGTCTTTGCCTCTAGAAAGTAAGTTGCTGGGATAACAAGAGGGAAGAAATTAACTTTTCATTATATTCCTTTTTATTCCTTTCTCATTTTATACCATGTATGAGTCACCCATCCCAAAATACAAATACATACTTTTCAATGTCCTAAAACTTCAATGTGTAAAAAGAAGGTTTTGCTTTTCACTGAGAGAAGCTTTGGGATAGGACAATTGTGCAACAAGCCCCCAAGAGATCCAAATTCTTTGTCTTCTATGTAAGTCACTAACCCGACTCTTGGCCAGAAAACACAATAAAAAACAGAAGTCAATGTGAAAGAGACTCTTCTTAACAAGATGGGGACCTTTATCAGTCAACACCCTTCGCTTTCTGCCCACGAGCAAATAGGCCGAAACTGCTTACCATCCCTGCCATCATCATATCCTGGTCGGCGTCCTCTTGCTTTCTCTTCAGTTCCTTTTCTGCTTCCTGTAGCTGTTTCAACATACTGCTCACCTCGTTATCCAGGTCTGTAACTTCTGCAAAAGTCCTTTCGGCTTCTGCCTTGGTGCTGGTAGCGTTCTAGGCACACGATAAAGAACTGCTAATGAAAACAAGCTTTCCTCTTTCTACAGTACGCTCCCACACCTTGTATAATCTGTAGAATGGTTCGAAAATACAATCCAGAAAGAACAGGGCAGTAAATTATACTACACGTTGACTTAGGGTATCGTTTATTTGGGTTCCAAATAACAGTAAAGAAAAGCTAGTGTTATTGCCTCATAACAGCATTTTATATTTTATAAAACACTTCCATTTGTTTCCTCTTCTTTCTTTTCTTTTTTTTTTAAGATTTTATTTATTTATTTGACAGAGAGAGACAGCCAGCGAGAGAGGGAACACAAGCAGGGGGAGTGGGAGAGAAAGAAGCAGGCTCATAGCGGAAGAGCCCGATGTGGGGCTTGATCCCACAATGCCGGGATCATGCCCTGAGCCGAAGGCAGACACTCAATGACTGTGTCACCCAGGCGCCCCGTTTCCTTAATCCTTCTTGCTCTATCATTGCCATTTGTAGGTGAAGTCGCCTGGCTAGCAAAGGGTAAAACATTTAAACGGTGTACACTTCCCACCACACGGTATTGCTTAGACTATTGACTCCGATATAGTTTCAATTCAAACGTAGCAGCCTTGTTCTACTTGGCCATTCATCACAATGTATAAAAAGACCATGATCCTGATTTAGGAGTATTTTATAAAATATAATTAATCCCAAGACCAACTGTCCTAAACAAACGAAAAAATGTATGTGATTCTCGAACACATTCTTTTAGAATCCGTTCCAATCTCTCTTCTAAATAAAACAAACAGATTGACCTTTAAGTAGGAAAAAGCCAGCTTAAAGAAACTATTCTTTAAGATGATTGTAGAAAGGGGACGCCTGGGTGGCTCAGTTGCTGAAAGCATCTGTCTTCGGCTCAGGTCATAATCTCAGGGTCCTGGGATGGACCCCCCGTGTCAGACTCCATGCTCAGTGGGGAGTCCGCTTCTCCCTCTCCCTCTCCCTCTGCTTGTGCTCTGTCTCCCTCTCCAGTAAATAAATAAAATCCTAAAAAAATAAAAGGATGAGTAGGAAGAATCCTAGCAGTGGCAGCTAAATAAGGTGGGGCTCAGATATCACATATGCTGGAAAGAGAGGCCTAATAGTTGTGCTGACCTGGCACTCTACATAAGATTGAAAAAATGTCAGCTGTCCGTGTCAAAGAACTGTGTTTATTTAAGAAGAGTCTGATTTTTTTGTGGAAGGCGCTCTATGGGCCCATGAAGCCATCCCCCTCCTCACCACACAGACCCGCCACTGAAGAAACAGTAGAGATGGTCAAGGGCCCTTTCGATGATTTCAATGATTCTCCCTCTTCAGTCAATGTACTGACCTACTCTGCCCAGTAAAAAATGAACGAGGACAGTTTGAGATAATCTTACTGGACTTGAGGACGAAGTCTGTGAGGGCTTTCAGGGATCTGGAAAAAAACTGGAAAATGACTAGAGAAATACAGGAGCAAAGACTGCTGGGCAGAAGAGCAAAGCACACACCTTCTGGACGGCGCTGGCGATCCTCTCCGCCTCGTGGGCCTTGCTCTTGGCCTCAGTGGCGTCCGCGGCAGCATTGCCCAGCGCCAGCTGCGCCTCCCTCGTCTTTTCATTGGCTTCAATTATGGTCTGGTTGATGGCAGGGATTCTCCTTAAAGCGTCCTCTGCGGCGGTCTTGTTATCATTCACTCGCCTGTCGAAGTCTGAAACAAAGCAAGTTCGAGGAACGCATCTGAACTAGACTTTCCGCAAGCCAAAGCGACCCCTTCGGGAGCTGCAGCGGGATTTTGTTTCATGAACAATGAAAGTCAGGACAGCACCGAAGGCCTTAAAAGAACGAAGCGTACAGCTTTCGATTCTTACGAACGAACGTTTCTGGAAAGAAGTTTATTTCCGTGCAAAGCACTGAGTATGCCATTACTGCCACGGCAACCAATATTAAAAACTGCAGCTTATTTAGTGTTTACTGTGTGTTAGCTACTGAGTTAAGAGCTTTTTATATGCCTGTGATGCAGGCATTGCGTCATTTTTATACATGAGAACTGAAGACTAAAGAGGGAGATAATGTCCCCCAACGGTTCACAGAAATGAGAGGTAGATCAGGGATTCTAACCCAACCCCATTGACCCCAGAGCCGATACGGTCAACCATTATCCTGTAAAGCTTCCATATTTACAGAACCTATGGGCTACTTTATCAGGGGCAAGTCCAGGACTATACAGTGAATTGAGCACATGTCTTTTTTCTCTTGGGTTAGGACAGAAGGCACAAAGATTGAGAAGCAATTCGCAGAGAAAACTAAAAATAATCTCCATTTACCAGCATGAGCCAGCTACATAGGCATATCTAGATAACATGAGTTATTCCAATACCAGAAAATTTCCACTTTTCCGGTTTTGTTTTCATACTGAGGTATGAAGGGGTAAAAGGACATAAGCTCTCAGATTTTCCTTTGAAATACCTCAGTATAAAAAAAAAGTAGGGTGGATATTGGGGGATGAAGTTAGTGCAGTAAAAATCATTAACTACTGAATCTGCATGATTGATCTTTCATATGGTATATGTTCTGAGAATCTCACGGTAAAAATTTAAAAAAAGAAAAAAAAAAAAGGAAATCGCC
This sequence comes from Ursus americanus, assembly GCF_024610735.1. Classification (NCBI taxonomy): domain Eukaryota; kingdom Metazoa; phylum Chordata; class Mammalia; order Carnivora; family Ursidae; genus Ursus; species Ursus americanus. The sequence continues at coordinate 83,571,240 of NC_142128.1, read as the reverse complement.
TTAGTGAAGAAAGCATAGAAATTTACGCTGTTATGTGAGCCTTTCGTACCCTTCAGGTTGTTGAGAATGTCATTGGCTTCCTGTAAGGTGTTTCGTCCCTTTTTTGCAGCTTCTTCTGCAAGAGCCTTGGCGGCATCTGCCCGGGCTAGGAGCTGGTCAGCAGTCTGCAAACACACGGCAGATCAGAGGACAAACCCTCCAAGGGGAATCCTTTCTTTCTCCTAACAGACCAGGCACCTCCCCACTGCCACCTTGACACCCGCCAGCGTGGGGCAGCTAGGCTGGGGCTCCCCACAGAAGGCCGTGCTCTGAATTCCTGAGGGCCTGTGGACCCCGCACTTGGTCATGTCACAGACACAAGCTCACATTGGCATGGTTCCGGATTTTGCCTCAAGAAATGAAGCAACCTGCAAATTAACCCAACCTGCTGTTCGGTCTTTCCCTTCTCCAGAAGCTTCTTGACTTCAAGTTCCTTCCCCCTCATGTCTTCTCTGAGGTCCTCATAATCTTTCAATTTCTGGTCAATCAGACGGTCCAGATCTTCAGCTTCCTTCTTGATTTTATTAGCCTCATTCTGTGAAAAGCAAGATTGTGACATTTTAGACAAAACAATGAAACTGATGAAAAGGTAGGCTCAGTAACTCTGTAACACTTAACACTCAGACATATTTTTAAAAGAACACCACAGGTCAAAATTTTACAGACTTTTTTTTCCCCTTAAATTGACGAACACTTTACACACAGGAAACTGCACACACATATATTTCCCTGTGTAACCAACACCCCAATCAAGATACAGAATATTTCCACCCCAGGAAATTCCCTTGTATCTCTTTCTAGTTAGTTTCCACACCTATCTTTTTAACAACGCAGCTGCCACTGGTCTGGTGTTTATCACCGATTAGTTTTGCGTATTCTCAAATAGCAAATATGCAAGATCAGACAGTATGTACATGTCTGAAGAGACCTAACTAAACCCCAATGGTAAAAAAAATCAAGTCAACGCCTCCGATGTGAGAAGTGAAACTTAATAAGCTTCAAATTCAATGTGAAAAATAGAGCATTTATACAGGCCTGAAATGAAGATTCATGAGTATAGACGCAATAAAATCCTACCAATCCCCCAATATTTTAGCTGCCCAACAGCATCCTAATATAGTTCTTTCATTTAAACCACTTTTTTTTATTTCTCTCTTGCTTTCAACCACAGAGTGCCTGGGCGTAAGGGTCTGGGTGTACTCTGCCCTAATAAATACAAATATATAATAATTTGGATTTATATTTAAGACTTAGGAATGATTACTCCTATCACTAAAGTAGTCTTTGCTATTTAATGTTTCTAATCAGGGGGTTCTTGAGCTCAGTAAGTGAACATACCTGAAGCAGAACTCGACATCACCAGTGAGTCAGCCGGAGGACAGAGGAGGTCGGTACCAGTGACAGTTGCAGAGCCGTCAGAACAGCTCTCACCCCAACTGTGAGGGGTGTGTGCGTGTGCGTGCGTGTCTGGGGGGCGAGGGTGCATACTATATGTGTGTGCATGTGTCTGCACATGTGTCTGGGAGGCGAGGGTGCGTACTATGTGTGTGTGTGTCATGTGCGTGTGTGTCTGGGGGGCAAGGGTGTGTACTACATGTGTGTGTGTGCGTACGTGTGCGCATGTGTCTGGGGGTTAGGGTATGTACTGTGTGTGTGTGTGCGTGTGTGTCTGGGGGGCAAGGGTGCGTACTCTGTGTGTATGTGTGCGTGCGCATGCATGCGTGTGTGTGCGTGTGTCTGGGAGGCGAAGGTGCATACTGTGTGCGTGTGCACGTGTGTGTGCATGTGTGTCTGGGGGCAAGGGTGTGTACTACATGTGCGTGCACGCGTGTGCGCATGTCTGGGGGGCGAGGGTGCGTACTGTGTGTGTGTGGGCGTGTGTGTGCACATGTGTGTGTGTGTGTGTGGGTCTGGGGGGCGAGGCTGCACATGATGGATGGGTGACGGCAGCGGCAGCCAGCACCCTGTGCACACAGCTTGCCCACCCCATACCTCCAGAGCTTCCGAGTCCACGGGCGTCAGCTGGGCAACGCTGGCATAGATCTCCACCGCTTTATCTCCAGCCCTCTTGGCCTCCTCGTGTACCCGGGCAGCTTGCTTCTCCAGGTCCTGTGACATGTTCTTCGCTTGCTCATACCTAAGGAACAGAAGATTTAACGAAAAACTTAGTTGCTTTTGGCATCTTAGTGTTAACCACATTCATTCAGGTTCAAATCACTGCAACAGAATTTCCAAAACTTCAAAGAAAATGTTATTATTTAAAACCAACACAGCTGAAATTTAGATCTCATCTCGTCACTTCTATTTATACCGTATGGTTTACCACATAGTACTTATTTTGGACACCTTTTAAATATCTGTAGCTCAAGTATATTTTCTCTCCTGACTCTATGATACTTTATCTCTTCTTCTTTGTTCATTTATGCAGAAGTGTAAGTATCATGGCCAGTCTTGTTAGCTTTCTCTGCAGTTACAGGAACTGGTAGGCATAAAACCTCGGCGGCCCCACAGCCCCTGCTCTAATTACTGCACCATTTCAAAAGCACAATTAACGAAAGAAGTCTTACTGCATGAACGCATGCTCTGAACCCATCGCATTTCATTTCCCATTGAACTGGTGCTACTTGCAAGAACAACCGAAGGGCCCTAAGCCACTTTTGAATGACACTCACTTTCTATTAAGCTCTTCAATCTCAAGTGCTGTTTGATTTTCTCCTGCCAGTGTTCTCAGAAGCAGATTAAGTGCCTCAGTTGATGTCTCATTAGCTGTCTTCGCCACTCTTACAATATCATCAGCTTCTTGTTTATGGCTGTATTACGTAAAAGAAAAAATACACCATGAAACAGAACTATTTAATAGGAAAAGAAGCAGAATTTGGGTAATGCTTACCTTATTTTATACACACACACACACACACACAAATGTGGACAGAGCTCTATAAATATTGAAAAAAATATTATAAATTTAGAATGTCACAATCATTTCAGTGGGGGCTAAGTTTATAATAACATTCTACAATCTAAAAAAATGGTATTTTCCAAGACGGTATTTTCCAAATGACATTTTCCTATAAAGTTTACAGGGGCAAATGTCTATAGTTCTTCAAAAAATTACTTCTAAATAAAATCAATGAAGAATAATTTATCTATAAAACCACATATGCCAACAAGAACTGATCTAGACATAAATACGAACCCCAGACCTAATGTATAATCCTCATGCTGGTTCAGTGACCACATAGTCTGGAAACAGCTTCCAACTATTCAGATTTCTCACACGCAACCTAATTACTGACCAGGAAAAGCAACCCAACACCAAATGGAAAGCAACATGTCAACAGGGAATACAGCCAAATAATGCAAATTTCAGCTGAGGAACTGCTAAGGTTTTTTTCAGCTCTAAAATTTCATATTACAGTGTCACACTGCAGTATGAGGCCATTCCTTTTCAGTATAAGGTTTCTTTCAAAATTCATGTATGAAAGACACCAGAATTAGTTTGTTTTCAAGACCTAATTTCCCTGGGAGCTTTCCGTATGTTTTCAGCTACCTTCTTTTAATCAGAAAATCCAGCTACGAAACCATGAATGTCCTATGAATTAAATGACACAGCTCACACATTTACATTTACAAAGAATAGAAAGAGAGCACCTGTTAAAGCAAGAAGCCAAAGTAATTGCTCTGAATAATGACGCTAAAATTCTAACGTCGGGCTTACTTACGAACCCCACGCCCATGAGGTCTACTAGCTGTTGTACAATTCATTCAACAAACATTTACTGAGTACTTACTATATCCCAGACATTGTTTTAGGTATTGGAACTTTAGCAGTGAATGAAACACACAAAAACACCTGCCCTCGTGAAGTCTATGTTCTAGCAACTAGTTTAACAAATTTTTTCAATTCAATGCTCTCCTACAACTTTAAGTTTTTCCTAAGAAGCTACCTTATACGTAATAATTTAAAAAATCTCAAAAAAAAAAAGAGGAATTAAATGGTCTGTTTTCTTTGGCTGATTTTCAAAGGTGCTATGGGTTAGTAAACGTTTTCTATTAAAATCTGAGAGTTAAACATTTTTGTTAAAAATTTAAAAAATTAAAAAAATAATTCAACTGAGCTTCTTAGTCATCAACTTAAAGGTTTTGAAATTAAAAAACTAAAAATGTTATGTTTTCTTTGAGATGTGCAAATATAATTTCCCTCCAAAGCATCATGTTCAAATATTCAAAGTAAATATTCTAATTTCAAAGGAGAGGCAAGAAAAGAGAACACACAGCTGATAATGTTTCAGAAAAGAGCCGACTTCACAAAAGTGGGTTATGTGCAAAGTGTTTGTGAGTAAAGGAGGGGACAACATGTACACACTGTAAGGAAAGTTGCAGCTTAACCATGAAGACACAGGGATCTGGAGGTTACCGTTCAGCAAGCTTTCGTGCCTCTTCTGCCAGAAGAGTCATGTTGTTTGGGTCCCCTGTAGACTCTGGCTGAGTGATTGACTGAAGAGGAAATAAACAAAGCACTAATCTCAAAGGACAGAATTATTTAAATTTAATAAAGCAAGTGTCAGAACCAAATTTGTATTAGTGTTATTTAGTAAAAAGAATGCCTCATTGATTCAAAGATCTTTCGTTAATATTAGCATCCTTGGCTACAGATTACTATTTCTATTTTCATCAAAGGATAAAGGAAGTTTAAAATGACTAGTGCCGTAGAAGGAACAAAGCTAGAGGAAGGACCCAGATGTCCTTTGGTCTTTATCCAGTTTGTGATAACTGTTTAATGACACCTTTAAGCAACGTGGCTTTCTTGCTCCATGTTTAGAGACAAAAAGACACAAAGAGTCAATTTAGCTGAGGCATTCCGTGGACAGTAAGAGACTTGCTACAAATTACCAGGGGACTCCAGCCTCAGACCTTCCCAATCACTCACCACGTTGGCAACAGCAATCTTTGCTTTCTCAAGTTCTCGGGTCGCGATTTCAATCAACTGCTCTGTGCTTTCCACCCTGGCACGTGCTTGCTCAGCCAAGTTTCCAGTCTCTTCAATGGTATTGCGGATATTCTGTAAACGGCTAATTTGGCTGGATAAGGTGTTATTCACTCTCTGGAGGCGGTCCATCAAATTCTGGTCTACATCTGCAATGGCATTACAGAAGAAAGTCCATAAATGATCTGAAGGGGAGGGGGTACATATCTCACATGAAATCCAAGGCACAACTTTATTCTTCCAAACACAGATCTTTCTGATAAGCTTTCCTTAAGCCCATCGGCAGAACTGGTCAGTCCCTAGTGTGCCCAGTAGGACCTCCCCTGTTCCATTTATCACACTGGCTCTAACTGTGTGCCCGTCTGTCCCACTGGACTACGAGCTTCTCTTTCTTACTCATCACCATATGCCCAGTCTTACACAGTGACCGGCATAGAGGAGACACCCAAGAAATGTCTGAGGAAGGAAAGCTTTGATGTCCCAGCACATGCCAGATTTAATCATAAAAATACAATGTTATTGAAAGCACTATCAGCCCTGACAGCTGGACATTTTTCTAAACTAGGAAAAAATGAGGTTCAAAACAGATGTTGAAGTATGGCAAATTAAATTCATTTTGTATTTTAAACTAAATATAAGACTAAATACAGACTCTTGCTGCCCCCTCCCACCCCCTGGCAGAGCCAGGTAATTTCTTTTATACTGAATTTTGCTTTTGAAGAGTTCTTCAAATTGTTCTTTACTGATTATGCCCATTCAACTTAAATCTCATACCTGGGTCTTAATAAATAAAAAGATAAATATACACCCATGTAAATATAATTCTGTCATCATTAAAATTCTCACATGTCATGAGGGTATATTAATATTCAAGAACCATTAAGTCCTATTCAAAATTGATCAGTTCTTATTTCAGCAAAATGCTCAGAGTTGGTGTCTAAATTTTCCAAGGAACGTGAAAAAGATGAGAGGTCAAAATTAAGATCAATAAAGATGAATATAGGTTTGGAAAATAACATCTTGTAAGCAGGGCCACCAAATACACGTGCAAAGTTGGTACAGTGTGAAACTCGACTTAAGTATACACAGGACCCTGCTTGAATGATTAGACAATTCTTTTATAATCTAAAGATTTTTAAGAAAATAACAAAAGACCAAAAAAAAGTTGAAATTGTAGAAAATCATTTAGACTCAGGAAGCATAACCAGCCACTGAAGTTATAAAAGCCCCTTTCCTGTAGACCTTCAGGAATGTAACAGATACCAATCTCTCTGGCCAGCTCTTTAGAGAAACATCAGGAACTGAAAAGAGAATAGATAATCTAACTGGTAGGATCACTTCAAATGCCTTCAAATTGCAAAACCTAATTGCACCATATAATCTCCTTTTAAAGCTGCAGAATAAACACAAGGTTAAACTACAAATAAATATTCAGGGATAGTTTGAAAGCATAAATCATTGTGGAGATATTCTTACTCTTGGCTAGTTTGAACCCAAGTAAGAAAGGTCAGCCAGGAACGCCACGAATCAAGTCTTAGTGGGAGTAGACTTTAACCCTAGCCTCACTATGGTGGCTCCCCGAGCTATGAGAAGCAGCAGCCCATTATGTTTCTGCCTTTCAAGTGGCTCAAGGGGAGGTATGACATCCATGGCTTTTGTTAAAGCTTCTGTCCAACAGAATCACCTGCTTGGGTAGAGGAAAGCAGGTGGTCATTATGGCCAGAGGAAGCCAGACGTAGCCGGGGCCACACCGAGACCTGGAACAGTGCTGGCTGACCTCCCTTTCTGGCCTCTTGACTATTCCCATGTGCTCATGGTGTGGCCACCACAGCTGCGTGCCAGACCCCAGCTCTCGGGGGAACTGAGCAGCACTTAAAGATAACCCCACATTCGATTCTTCAATGTTTATGGCAGGACAGACATGAATTTGTTGTTACAAGAGATACATTTATGGAAAACTGTGTGTCAAAAGCTTCTGCCAATAAATGAACATTCTAAAAAAAAACCCGACACTCGTGTTTATACAGAACAGGAAACATTTAAATTCTTCTTAATCTATGTTTAACACTTAAAATGTAACAACAACACAAAAGACAAACACACAACTAAAGTTAACATAAACTATTGACTGCTCACTTTATTTTTCAATTTCTAAAAATTTACCTTATAAACCAATTTCTGGACTCTCATATAAAAATTAAACAAAGTGGCTAAAACCAGATGCATCTCATTACTTCCTTATTTACTTCAATAATTTAATAAAATCAAAATTATATATATATATCAACAATAAGATATCTACAATAAGGATATCTACAATAAGAAATAAGTAATATATTTAATTTTTGTTGACCTATACTCTGACAGGAAGACCTCTCTAGCTTCAAATGGCTAGATTCATAAACTCAATAAAGAGGTCAGTCATTGTGGTCCCAAGTGTCCTGAAGTTAATGAACGATTACTGTGAGTATCTGTGAACACCTGTATCTCACTGATGGAAAGCCCCTAAACAAAAGGGACCTCAGCCAGATGGTGAGAACTTCGATAGAAGGAGCACAGTCTTATTTCTCTTTTCATCATCGGTATTTAGCACAATGCCTGGTATACTATAGGCACTCAGTAAGTGTAGAAAAGGATATGTCCACATTTAGAAAAAAAGCTTAATTCAGAGCAAGTAATAAAAATGTTAAAGTGATTTTAGGGGTGCCTGGGTGGCTCCATCGGTTGAGTGTCTGACTCGATTTTGGCTCAGGTCATGATCTAGGGACTATGAGATGGAGCCCCTTGTCAGGCTCCGCACTCAGCGAGGACTCTGCTGGAGATTCTCTCTCTCCCCTCCTCTGCCCCTCCCCCTGCTCACTCGCTCTTGCTCTCTCTCAAATAATTAAACCTTTTTTTAAAAAGTGATTTAAAAAGCAAGTAAATAATTTAAAATAACATTTTCTTACTTTCAAAGTTTTACAAACTCAGGTTCCTTTAAAGTTAATAAAGTATTTTAAAATAAGCTGTTTTCGGGGCGCCTGGGTGGCACAGCGGTTAAGCGTCTGCCTTCGGCTCAGGGCGTGATCCCGGCGTTATGGGTTCGAGCCCCACATCAGGCTCTTCTGCTATGAGCCTGCTTCTTCCTCTCCCACTCCCCCTGCTTGTGTTCCCTCTCTCGCTGGCTGTCTCTCTCTCTGTCGAATAAATAAATAAAATCTTTAAAAAAAAATTAAAAAAAATAAAATAAGCTGTTCTCTAAATCTTAAGCCAGCTCCTCCTCTGCTTATCATCAGTCTCATCGGATAATGCTCAGAGGAGCAACGTGATTGCAAAGGACATTAAATATGCACATAATATAAAATATACACTTTTACATGATGTGACTAGCACATCTGTTCACTTATTAAATAGGATATTTCATAAGTAGAGACTAATTTCTAATCTTTCATAAATACCAGGTATCACATATTTAGTATCTAGCTGTTTAGTCAACACTTGAAGACTACAATTTTTCCTTATGAGGGTCCTTTCTAAAGGAAATACAGCAGTGTGTAAAATAAATTCTCACTCACTAGACTGACAGAAAAATCCAAGTTCAAATTTTCTCCTTAAAATAATGCGCACCCAAAATGCATACCTTTCATGATTTTTAAAAACTGTTTTAAAACACTCTGTAATGGAACAGATTTATAGAACACTTGGAATTTGAGTATTTAATAGTTTCTTTTTTTTTTTTTTATTTATGTGACAGAGAGACAGCCAGCGAGAGAGGGAACACAGCAGGGGGAGTGGGAGAGGAAGAAGCAGGCTCACAGTGGAGGAGCCCGATGTGGGACTCGATCCCGGCACGCCGGGATCACGCCCTGAGCCGAAGGCAGACGCTTTAACGACTGCGCTACCCAGGCGCCCCGAGTATTTAATAGTTTCTGTGTGTTGGGAGAATTACTTTTGTTTGCTGTATCTTAAAACCAGTTCTTGTATTTTAACATATTGCTTAAAAAAATTCAGATTCTACAAGTAGTTTAAAAATTGAGGAAGAATTTTATAAAGTCATACTAAATAACCTTGAACTAGGAGGCGTGTCTAAAGACTAGGCCACCCGGCCGAAGTTACCCGCTGTTTAACATGCATACCTTTGACATCCTGGGCCTCTCGAAGGAGGTCCATAACTTCTCTCTCTGCTTCCTTTAGTCTGTCCTCAAAGGCTTGATCTGTCACCACCTCTTCCCCAGTTCCAAGGTTTGCTATGAGGTTCTCTAATTCCTGGAGTTTCACTCGATGATCAGCAACCTGAACGTAATGAAGGAAGAAAAGGGAAAGGCAGCGTGCACAAATATCCCTGAAGAACTCAGCTCTACTTCCCGCAGGAATGACCATCAAAGGGGCGCTCACTCTATCAAACATGCAGGTCTAGACACTGCATGTATCTCTACTTTTAAACAGATAACATGGGTAGTTTTTCTTTATTTCTCTGGCTTCAAAAGAAAAACTATCAAGCCCATTCCTTTGACATTAAACACTACATGTTGAAGATTCTCTCTCCACTTCTGACCTCTCCCTTGCATTTTAGATTGCTTTCCTGATAGCTCCACTCAGCTCTCTGATGGCTATCTCAACTCAACATTCAAAACTGTACTCTTGATTTTCTTCTCTTAAATCTGTCCGCCTGAGTCATCTCCATTTTAATAAACAATGCCTCCTGCTACCTTAACCAAAAAACCCAAGATGCACCCTTGGTGACTCTTTCCCTCTCCTTGCCCCCTCTAATGCCCTGCCCCCCAAACACACATCCTTATTTAATTCAATCCAGGCTTGCCCTTTTGCCCCACTCCTAACCATCATTTGTCCTCTAGAGCTCAGTGCACAGGAAGTACTCAATGTCTACTGAATGAATGAATGAATGAATGAGCGAATGCCCTCTTGACAGCTTACCTTATCCTTTACCAGCCGGTAACATGCTGGACACTCCTGGCAGCCAGGCCAAGACCGATTGTAGAAATAGTTCTCTTCACACTGGTCACAGCGATTTCCCACAAAACCCTGTTTACATTCACAGCGACCATCATCTTTGCACTGGAGTGAGAGAGATCCCTCAGAATGACAGTCACAGGCTGCAGAATAAAGTAAAAAGAGTCTATGATAGAGAAAGGAAGAAGAGTGCATTGTCTTTTAACTCAGATTAATACCAATAAGCGGATGGTACTCTCATTATACATGGATTTTTTTTTTTTTTTGGAAAACCAGGCCAAATTTTGAGAATCTGAATGGTTACATCTGCTCAGTAGAGAAAACAAAAAAATTTAAAGCAAAAGTGAGTTTCAAAGAACAATGTGCATCATCCCTCAGAGGGGACACATTTCATGTTACTTAGTAGTTATAGAAATTAGTCTATTAAACTAATCAGTGCCCTTTTATGCACTTCAAGAATTCTTCTCTACCTTCATCCCTCTGCTTTTAATATTTCTCTCACTAAGGAACTAGAAAACCCAAATGCTAATACACATTTTGCATTATTTTATAGTTTGTTTACCCACTTTGTTCTCTAAACCGGGTCAATGATTTATGCTACATTCCACAGGAGAAATGAAGGAATTCAAAAAGCAAAACACCCAACTGTTCTGAGGTCTAATTCCAGGCCAGTGTTTACGCCAAGGAGAAGCAGATGTGTAAATGTAACCGAACCAAAAGGGCCCCAAGGGGGGGAAGCAACTGCAGCCGGTGAGCCAACCAACAAGCAAGTTGTGAGCAGAGTCTCTCACTGTCTCATTATCTGCTCTGAGAATGTGATCAGTAAAAACGTTTCATTAAGCACAGTGGGAAAGCCTGGTAATCAAAGGGAGACCTTCCTTGGAAAGACAGAAGACTGGAAAAAGAATCAGAAACACGATACACGAAGACGTAAATCAGGTGGCTGCAAAGGAGCTAGAGAAGCTCTCAATCCCCAGTTTTAGAAAAGGAGACTATTCACCGACTAAAGCGTCTGTGACGACTTAGGTACAGCCCCGACTGTCCAAGTCTGTGGTTCTAACTGGAATAGGAAAGATGCAGAGTTCTATGCTCCCAACTCCTTACGTTTGCAGCCTTCGGGTCCAAACCCAAAGTGGTTGACCTCACAGCGCTCACAGTGCTGGCCCGTGACGCCAGGCTGGCACTCACACTGGCCAGTGCGGATGTCACACTGTCCACTGGTAGAACCCAACGCATGGCAGTCGCACCTGAAAATGAACACGTGACATGTCTCCGGTAAGAAACACAGACTCTAAGCAAACCTTTCCCCCGACCCCCGTATTAGAAAACAGAATCTAAAGGGCTATTAAAACAAAATGCTAAGGGTTATTAAGCACCTGAGGTTCAAGTAATTTTCAGGAGTTCTACTCAGAACCTGTTTCTCTAACCTCACCCCCAAACACGGTTATTCCACTCCTGAAACCACTACAAAGGGGCTCTCCAACCTGGCACCACCTCGGTGCTGACCTGGAGCTTTGAAAATAGAAATTCCCAGGCTGCAAGCCCCCGAGGATCTGACTTGGAGCGTCTCACAAAACACCTCACAATGCGCCGTGTTTGAAGGTTGCTCGGGTGACTCTGACGCGGCTAGAGCAGCTCCATTCCGCTCCCCTCCCCCAGCAGCCTCAGCACCACGGTCCAGTACTGCCTCTAAGCGTGCTTTGCCTGAATGAGGCACTCAAATAACTCCTGAACAAAATCAAGGTTACCGTGACAGGTAACCCATAAAATCCATCTCTCACCAAAACAAAAAAGCACAGATTACCGCCAGCAATGGCACCTGGCGTCTCACCTCTCACAGCCCTGCCCACTCTGCAGGTTGTAGAATCCGGGGTCACAGGCTCCACAGTCCCGGCCGGTCACGTGGGGCAGACATTCGCACTGCCCGGTCACAGGGTTACAGCCGCTCTGCTGCTTCGCGGTTCCGTAGGGACTGCACGCACAGGCTAGGGTGGGGACATGGAGACAGCGAGAGATGCGAATCACCTGAGAGAAGTACTAACATATAAACCATACACACAGATTCCTCAGACTTAAGTTGATCCGTGCCATAGCCACTAGTGTCCTGTGGCTTCCGAGTGCTTGCAACATGGCTGGTCTCAAGATGTGCTGTGAATGTGAAACACACACTGGATTTTGAAGGCTTGGTATGGAAAACACAGAACACAGATCTCAAGAATTTTTAACTGATTACTCACTGATAATATGGTAGATGTATTAGGGTAAATATATTATTAAAATCAATTTCACCTATTTATCTTTATTTTAATGTGTCTTTGAGAAAAATTACACAAGCGGTTCATACTACGTGTCTACGGAACAGTGCTGAGTTAGACCAAACATCTGTAAATATTTAAAGAGAGACCACACGATGAATTCTCAGGATAATGAGTACAACTGTGACAGAACCTGGCCACTGGCTGGATTACCTTTGCATTTGTCTGCTGGATTGGGAGCCAGGGGATTTCCAAAAAATCCGTCTTTGCATCGGTCACAGTAGAAGCCAGCAGTGTTATAGATGCATTTCAGGCATTCTCCTGTCAAGCGATTGCAATTTCCAACCGCGTTGGGGTCGATGTTGTCATTGCATTGACAAAGGCGGCAAAGCCTCACAGGGCCGTTTTTACCCAGAGGGTCTCCAAAGTAGCCATCGTCACAGAGCTCACACCTTTTACCTGCACAGGAGACAATCTGATGTTATGAAGGGAAGGCCTCACACATTCCTGGTGCTACCGGACACAACAGTCTGGTTACAAAGTGTCTAGGGGAACCATCACATGTGAGGCAACATGCCACAGCGGCACCAGCCCAGGACAGCAGAGGACCTGGGCTGCAGTCCTGGCACTGTGCCAGAGCAGCGGAGGGACTCTGGGCACATCTCCATTTTGTCATTAGAAAGAGAGCACCTGTTGTGCCTACTGCACTTCAATTGTCCTGAGGATTAACTGACATCATGCATTAAAAGCACTTTGTAAATGAGTCGGGCTCAGGGTTTATTAACCTCCCCGGTCCCAGGGGATGGCACATTCATATGTTTGTTTTGGTTTACGATATTTAAAAAGATGAAGTGCCACTCAATGCCGTAAGTTTCCTATACAACAGAGTAAGCAGGACAATCTTCCTAGAAAAGAAAAGGCATGTGCTAATCCTTATTTGAGCTCTGTCAACTAGGACAGAGTCAGAGAGCATCTTCGAAGAGAACTTAGAGACTGTCATTTGTCTCCAGCTTGTATTATAGCTAAGGGACCAGAGAGGTTAAATAACTTGTCCACAACCAAACAGAATCCAGGACTCTTTCCACATTCTCACTGCTCCTCCTCTTTCTTTTTCCGCTTTCCCATCATTATTAGCTCAAGTTGGAATCCTGACATCTTTGTAGCTTATAGGGGCTTAATTAGCCTAAGCCTTCTGGAGAAATAAAGGTTTGCTCATTTACTCATTTAATGAACATTTGCTGAGCATCTGTTATACATCGGCACTGTTCCAGGCTGTCAGGATGATGGAGTGAACGAGGTAGACAAGAACTCCACTCTCATGAAGCTCACGCTATAGTTGGGGCAGACCAATCCACAGACACATAAAAAGAAAAGATTATTGCAGTTGGGATAAGTATAAATATTAAAACAGAGCAACATGATAGAGTGGCAGGTAAGGGCTACTTCAGATTGGGTATTTAGAGAAAACTCTGTAAAAAGGAGGTATCTGGGATGACAATGGAAAGACAGGGGAAAAAAGCCATGATAATATCCAAGGGAATGTTTCAGAAAAACAAGATGAACTTATGGAAGTAGGAAGAGCCAATCACGTAGGTCACAGCAAAAAAATCTGGTTTAAATTAAAGTGAAATAAGGTGATATTAGAAGGTTTTTAAAGTGATATGCTTGATTCACATTTTTTTTAAAGATTTTATTTATTTATCTGAGAGAGAGAGAACGAGTGGGGGGCAGAGGTAGAAGCAGATTCCCTGCTGAGTGCAGAACCTTGACACAGGGCTTCATCCCAGAACCCCAAGATCATGACCTGAAACAAAGTCAGATGCTTAACTGACTGAGCCACCCAGGTGCCCCTAATTTACATTTTAAAAGGATTATCCTGGCTGCTGTGTGAGAATGGACTGCAGGGAGACCAATCAGGAAGCTATTCTAGGTGAGAGACCATAGTGGTGTGGACCAGGGTGGTGGCAGTGGAGGCAGTGAAAAGCAGTGAGATGTGAGATGGAGTCCATCACACAGCCTGGCTGACTGCTTCCAGGAAATGAAAGAAAGAAGAATAAAGGACTAGCCTAGGATTTTAGCTTGAGCAACTAGGTGGATGGTAGTATTTTCACTGAGATGAACAAGACTGGGGAAGGACAGGATTGGGGTTGGAGAAAAAGAGAAGATATCAAAGATTTAGCTTGCATTTACTTAAATTTGAGATGCCTTTAGCCATCTGACTCAAGAACACAGCAGAAAATAATACAAACACATTCAAATTAGCAAGACCTGAAGAGAGTTAATAAGGATACTATCTATACGAGTGTGGGCAGGGTGTGAGCAATCCTGGGGGACAGTGCAGCACCGGGGTAGTGACTGTGGGGCTCTATCACCTGGGCCTCAGGGGCTGGGTGGAGGGAGCAGTTAACCTGAACCTCACGTGAGAAAGGGCTATTTGCAGAAAGCTAGCTGTCAGGAGCTGAGAACCTTGATAAAGGTCACCAAGCCACAAGGACCCCTCAGAGAGGGGACCTTGGACTAAATACTCTGCCCCACCCTCTTTCCTCTCTCTGATCTCCTATAGGTGCCTCCTGCTGCCTGAACACAAATGGAGGGCCCATGTGATATAGTCCCGTTGGGGTGGAGAGAAATGAAGAAAGGATGTGAAGATGCAAATGGAAGCTTCCAGCCCACCAGCCAAGTGGAGATGGCAAGTAGGTAGCCGGTGCTTGGGAGAGAGCATGGTCACAGCCCAAGATGCAAATCTTTCAGTAAGCACGGAAAGGCTGGTGAAGCTAGAAGACGAGATTTGTTCACCTGAGGGAAGAATACAGATAAAGTTGACATGGAAGTCTCAGGCTGGAGAATCAGAAGTGATGAAAGGAGCCTCAAGAGAAGAAGGAAGGAAGGAGACCCAAGAGAGGGCAGTGTCCCCAAAGGCGAGAGGAGAAACGTCTGGGACGGAGTGAGCAGCCACCAGTGTCCTGCGTTGCTGAGAGACCAGGTCAGAGGAGGGCTGAAAACTGACCCCTGCATTTGGCAAATGGAGACCACCGGTGAGGTGAACAGAATCTGCGGCTGGGGGCAGGCTGGAAGAGGAAGAAACAGGATGCTACGGGCCCTTCACAGTTACCAGCCCCTCACCCAAGATCCTTCTCCAGACCAGGATTAGGACAGCATGTCCTTTTCATCAGATCATTTGGCCATTCTAGATATGATCTATATTTAAAATGCCTTGAAGCCTGTTTTGAATAAAATAATTTTTTTTTTTTAAATCTGGTAGAAAACCTAAAACAGAGCTGCATGGGAGCCCATGGAAAGCTTTCAGGCCAAAATATCTTCTGGCAACAACAGCTAACCTATCCTTTTGTCTCAGAGTCCTTGGTAGGTTCAAGTCCTGAATGTACTATTTACGTGACTTTGGGCAAGTTAGGTACATTTTTTTGCCTTAGCTTTACTTACATCCCCTCCCCACCCCAGGGGAGGTGTTGTTCGTTCTCCTCTAGCCCTCTTATATGTATTCCTTTACCTGAACTAACCACACTGTCTTACAATTATCTGTGTTTCCCTCTGTACTTTTAGCCCCTGAAGAGTAGGGACCATTCCTTATTCGTCTTTGCATTCCCAAAGTCAGGTACTCAAATAAAGGGATGAAAAAAAGAGTATCATCATCATTATTATTAATTTACCTCACAAGATCATTTTAAAGATCAAATGTGAAGCATACCACGTGTGAAGAGCTCAGAGACTATAGGCAGTTATTCCTGTTCTTCAGTAGTCTTCTAAATGAGGAACGTCTATTCGTTATCCAAAAAATATTTGCATTCATTCAACAAGCATACATGTCAGGTGTTATTCTGGGTGTTAGGAATACAAAAGTCAATAGAACAGACAAAAGTCCCTACTGTCATGGAGCTTAACAGGGGCTAGGAGGGGGAAGATGGACAATAAACAAATGAATAAACAGAAAAATATCAAGTGGTTAAAAGTACTATGAAAACAAGAAAGCAGGATATAGGACTAACGAGTGATGGCATCATCTTTCACAGGGTCTACGCTGTTTTTCACGGGACCTCTACCCCCTAGTTAACATCTGCAAGCATACAGCTCACTCCCTTCAAGTCAGGTGATACCTAACAAAACAAATATATCTCACAAGTCTTGTGGGAGAGACATCTGGCTACAAACTAACAAGTTTACAACATTCTGCAAGATCTACAGTACCCTCCATCTCTCCATTATGTATCCCAAGTGGTCTCAACTCACCACTTGTATTATTCAGCACAGCCGCGAGGACATCTCCAATGCTCAACCTAGTCTTATGCTTGCAGTCTACCCGATGGAACAACAGAATGAGCAAAGGGATCGCTCATCAAAACATCCTATTAAGTACGCCTAAGAGTAGGTTCTGCAAGGGGGATGCTTGCTATATGCGATGGCAGCAGAGTGAAAAAGGGTCCTAAAAACCTGAGGTAGTAGTGTGGGGCGGGTTCACTGAGGAAAGCCGTCCTGGGGAAGGGAGGTTTCAAACCAACTCCACGGTAAAGAGAGGAGTTGAACAAGAAAAGTGAGGTTTGGGTGGAACAAGGTGGGGTAAAGCGTTCTAAAAAAAAGAAGCACACTGTACATAATAGGACAGAGTCTGGCTGATCCAGTGGATGACAAGAAGCCCAACATGGCTGCCGCAGAGACCACAAGGGCAACGGTGGGTGGTGGCGAACGAGGTAGGAGAAATCCATCTGGGAGCCTCTGTTGGGCCATTGTTTTAAAACACACATACACAGGGGCGCCTGGGTGGCACAGCGGTTAAGCGTCTGCCTTCGGCTCAGGGCGTGATCCCGGTGTTCTGGGATCGAGCCCCACATCAGGCTCCTCTGCTGAGAGCCTGCTTCTTCCTCTCCCACTCCCCCTGCTTGTGTTCCCTCTCTCACTGGCTGTCTCTCTCTGTCAAATAAATAAATAAATAAAATCTTTAAAAAAAAAAAAACACACATACACAAAGAAAAGAGTAAAAAATCTGAAAGTCTACACTAGTTTCTACTTCTTACTTCCTCAACTACTTTAAACAAATGATTGAATCTCTCTGTGTTGCAATGACCTTGTGCTTAGTATGGGGTCATGGAGTAGTAAAGGGAAGATGGGGTATTTTGATGTTCCCCAAGGATTAAAGAGTGTTTTGATGATGTACAAGAGATACAAATTATTAGCTTAGCTAAGTGGGTTTTTTTGTCTCACTTATTTCCAAGCAGCAATATCTTTTTTTTTTTTTTTTAAGATTTTATTTATTTATTTGACAGAGAGAGAGAGAGACAGCCAGCGAGATAGGGAACACAAGCAGGGGGAGTGGGAGAGGAAGAAGCAGGCTCCCAGCGGAGGAGCCTGATGTGGGGCTCAATCCCAGAATGCCGGGATCATGCCCTGAGCCGAAGGCAGACGCTTAATGACTGAGCCACCCAGGCGCCCCCCAAGCAGCAATAGCTTTTGAAGAAAAAATTTGTAATGGAGTCGAGTGTTACATCAGAAGCCTAGCCAGAACCCCTTCATTACATGGAGGCTGAAGTCAATGGAAAGAGAAATGGTCATCAGTGAGCCTTGGTCTCCTTAGCACAATAGGTCCTTAAGTAGCTAGGAAAGATCTAGTTTCATGTTCTTATCAAAAAGAAAGAAACTCAGAGAATGGGAACAGACGTCTATCCAAAGCTATAAAAATATTTTTTCCCAACTAAATGTGTTGGGCTCTGATGCACTGAAAGGACTATTGAAAGAAAGAATAGAAAGAATTTCAAGAATTTAAAAATTGCTACTTTATATCAAGAATCCCAGGACAGCCCCACAAACTAAAACTCAAGTGTTGGTTCTCGTCTTAGGTGGGAGAGCGTATGGGGGTGGTCATGAGCTCCTCCAGTGACCAGCCATGCAGCTTGGACACGTAACTTCTTATCTCTGTGCCTCAGTGTTCCTGGCTGTGGTATGGGGATAACGGCAGAACCTACCTCATGGGGCTGTGAGGATTACTGAGGCAGAAGGCATACAGTGCTTAGAAAAGTATGTGGCCGTAAACACGTAGCTATTGTTTGTATCTGATATGCAGTCTATGAATCCATAATCAATCTCTTTCATACAAAACTTTTGCCTGCTCAGACAACAGTCATCACTGAGCCAAACAATCTGCAAACCCCCACCGCTCTGCTTCCTGAGGTATTTCTGTAGGATGGAACCCGGAGAGCAGACGGGCAGCGCAAACTCACCAGTGGTGCCGGTAGGACAGCTGGTGCACACCACCTCCTGCGTCTTTGGGACGACGGCGCAGCTCGAGCCCCCGGGGCACGGGCAGGGCTGGCAGTCGGACGAGCTGCCCGAGGTGGAATCGCCATAGTACCCATCGCCGCACCTCTCACAGTGGGGGCCGGCTGTGTTGTCTCTGCAGTCACACACACCTGTTTGGAGAGTGGGTATGAGAAAAAAGGCAAGTGTGCCAGCAAACAGGACCAGGAGCACTTTCCTGCCCGTCCGCTGGGGATGATTTAGGTCTAGCAGCCACCCAAGATCATGGTCTCACCTGTCTCGGGGTCACAGGTCTCACTGTGCCCATTGCAGGTACAAAGCACACACGGGCTGTACGGCCCGAGACTCGGAGTTTCTCTTCTGTAACCCGAGAGGCACATCTCACAAAACTGCCCTCCGTATCCCACAGGACAGGTGCAGGACTCCACCCAAGTGGCAGGCACCCCGGGCCCCGGGCGAGCACTTGTTAGGGTGACATCATCCAGATATCCGGCACCTGTGTATGGTATGGATAAGAGAGTCACTGAACTGGCTTCTGTACTCCAAAAGCTTACAGAAAGTTAATAAAGCCAAAGAGTAATCAGACTCGAAAGTCCAGAGACAATCAGCTATTAGCTTAACTCATCTATTGGAGGAGATTTACTAGAAAACAGCGTTCACGACAGTCATGGGGTACGTGGTGCTAAGGATCGGGAAGGGCAGGGTAGCAAACACATGGTTAAACACACACAACCTGATGTGTGGGATTTGACAGTTGTCTCATTCACCAAGGTGAAAAAGGAAAAGCACTGGACAATACTCTGGGCCAAGAGGAGATCAGAGCAAGAATGGAGGGGACAAGGAGAGTTTAAGTCTGTAGCAATTAAGCAGTGTTTTTGTTCTTCTGCCACGGAAGCAGGCCCTGACTGTAGAGTTCAGGGATAAGAAAGCAGGGAAAGCACCCGCCAACAAGCACCACTCAATTATACTTTTTTGCCCTGCACAAAATAGGAAAAACTGGTAAGTTTTAATACCCAGGGCTACTTTGGCAAATATGCAATTATTCCAAAGCCAGTATGCCATCTATCACAATGCTTCCCTGCTTCCAGAAGAAAATAAAAACAGAGGAAGCCATATATTGGCTTAGACCAGTGGATCATCCAACCCAT
This sequence comes from Ursus americanus, assembly GCF_024610735.1. Lineage (NCBI taxonomy): Eukaryota > Metazoa > Chordata > Mammalia > Carnivora > Ursidae > Ursus > Ursus americanus. The sequence continues at coordinate 83,551,597 of NC_142128.1, read as the reverse complement.
CAGGGCACGTGATGGCCTCAGCAGGAACATTCCACCAAGTGGCAGTCCTTAATTCCATATTTTCCCATGTTATGAAATATCACCTGCCTTTTATAGAATTCTTAGAAATCGACAACCTCAGGTTGAAGGACACCTCTTTTATGCCTGCTCTGAAGCTAGTTGGTTTTAATATATTTATGGATTTTGTCAACAGATCATGAGCTACACCCATTGGCTAATATGCTTCCAATTCTAACCATTCTTAAGTCTCCCATCCTAAAAAGTATCCTGCCCTTCCCTAAAAAGTTCCTCTAATCTTGTCCCTGCTCTTGAATTATAATCCATCTCTTTTCCTTCCCTTACAGCCAAACTTCTTAAAACAATAAGCTTTACTTTACTTCATCACCTTCAAATTACTTGTCAAAGCCCTGCAACATAACTTCAGTTTCAACACTTCTTTAAAAAAAAAAAAAAAATCACCAATGATTCCTTAGTCCCCTGATCCAAAATCCAATGGCACCATCTTTATAAACCCATTATTTCTCCTCCTTAAAATTCTTTCTTTTCCCCCTTGAGTCTCCATGCATGGCCCTTAGATAACTCTGTTTCTGGGGTTGCACTTTTTTTTGTCTTTTGTCTTATTTCTGAGTTTAAAAATTATACTTTTGTCTTATTTCTGAGTTTAAAAATTATTGCCCATAGGGGATCAATTTTAGATTCCAGAGCTCCAGTCCTAACTTATCCCAGACCATTATTTCTAACAACTTATGAGATATTTTCATCTGGATATTCACGTAGGCATCTCAAAAACCAACACATCCAAGCTGCTAGATACCACTCACAACACCACACCACCAGCCCGACTCTACCCGAACAGCTTGAGCTTTCTACAGAAAAAGGTCCGTGTTAAAAAGAAAAAAAAAAAAATATAGGAAAAGAATTTTTAAGGCGTACTGAAAACAGCTTTGTTTATCTAAATTATAATGAACCTTCACTCAGGAATTCATAATTTTTCATAATTTAGCCAATAGTTTAAAGGGCTTGATAATTACATAGCAATAAATAAAAAGAAATAAGGTTAAGCATGTGAGCCAGCAGAATTACATGTAAGATTCTTAGACTATATTTAGATATAAAGTCCCCTCATTAGGCTTAGTCATTATAAAACAATGCCATTTATTAATGCTAGCAAATTTTCTCTAGGTCCTTGAAAGTGGTTAAACAAATGCATTATTTTTATACATAATTCACATATAATGAGATAATTCATTCCACTTCTTTAGGATCAGTGCTACCGCAGTGGGACTTTAGAGATAAACTTTTGCATTACTGTTGATCCTTTTACCTAATCATCTTAATGTTCTTAAATTATACCATAACTTACTTCTCTCACTATACGTCCCACGGATTTTGATAGAGGTCAAATTGTTTAGGAGCTTCTGAAATTCGAAAGGGGTAAGAGGAGGCCTCCAAGGGTAATCTGTGGCTTCATGGAGCCTAGGGAGAAAGAAAGGACCACGTTAACCTCTATAAGGACAATTCTGGGTGCTGAGAAAGCATTTCTTATGCATTTATGCCGCCAAAAATGCAATGCTCTGACAATCTAACCAAGTCAGAAATGGGTCTGTTGGTTTGACAGTACAACTGGAAAGGGTACAGTAAATAAAGGGAAGGCTTCCTTTTCCAAAGTCACCTTCATAACCAAGACGTTTTTCTTCAACAGCTTGAGGACTGACAAGCTTAGGTAAAGAAACCACTTTTATAATTCTGGTTCAAGTCAGATTTTACAAAGAAGACCTTCTTACCTGAAGACATACTTCACAGTGGTCTCACTCGGATAGGAATTGCCCTGAGCGATCAAGGGCACAGACACTCTCAGGCCAGCTCCCTCGAGCACTAGGTCTTCTGCGGAGAGGCGAGTGTCTCGCCTGTCCACGCGAAAGGAGAAGGAGAGGTTCTGACCATAACTCAACACCTGCTTGCCCAAGAACTTCGCTGGAAAGCAGACACAGTGGTGTGTGAGAACGTGAGAATGAGAGTAAACAGGAGCTCTTTCACTCCAGACTGAGGCCAAGCCTTACTTACCGGGGGCAATGAAGTACCTAGGAAAGTAGCTATCTGAGATGACGGTGATATCCTGCCTCGCAGAGGACCACTCAAGTGACGCTTCAGAGCCATCCCTTTGTTCCACACGCCACCCGTCTTCATCTGCAAGCACAGAATGAAAACACAAGTGCCATCACACTGTGAACATCCTGAATCCAGGTCCTCTATACACCACGAAAATACACAGAAAGTCACCGATAAATATTTTTAAATACATGGATCCTTTGACAATACCTGCATATGCTAGGCCCCTCAAACTGTATTTTGATTTCACATAAGTGTACACTATAGTAAACTCTAAAGCCATAGATTTTCATTAAATTAAAAAGCCAAACAGGGGCGCCTGGGTGGCTCAGTCGGTTGAGCGTCTGCCTTCGGCTCGGGTCATGATCTCAGGGTCCTGGGATCGAGTCCTGTATCAGGCTCTCTGCTAGGTGGGGAGTCTGCTTCTCCCTCTCCCTCTCCCTCTGTGCTCTCTCTCTCTCAAATAAATAAATAAAATCTTAAAAAAATAATAAAAAGCGAAACAAGGAGCCAAACAAAAAAAAATCATGTACATTTAAAAACAAAATGTTGCCACTACCAAAAAATCCTCAAAAAGTTACTGATTTTTTTTAAAAAACTCCAAGTCCAGTCTTGTAATACTGGGAGACAGAAGGCAAGGTCCAAATTACCGATCTGAAAGGTAGAGGTTATAGGATAAACACTGTAGCCAACAGCATTTGTACAGACAGAAGAATGCCCGAAGCAGAAGCAGGGTGTGCAACCCCTAGGATTAGATGATTCCAGATTAAAAAATCCAGGTTTGCATCTGAAACACATAAAGATAAAATCAGGAATTTTTTGGACTTGAAATAGGAGACCAGAAAGAACACAATACAGCCACAGAAAGAACAAGTTACCTCTCACAATTGAAGCCTTCAACGTTGTCTTTGCAAACACATCTTCCTGTTTCAACATTACATTCATCTACGCTGCCAGAAGGATTACAAGAGCATGGCCTGTTGGATGGAAAAAGGAATAAAACAGAGAGAAGAGAAATGAGTAAGAAATTCCACTCTTAAAGTCAGCCTTTTGTTTTATATGTTAACACATTTTTTTAAAAAAGGAATACATAAAAAAGCAAAAGGAGTCCTAAAGTCAGTTTCATATTTGGCTTTGGTTTCAATCAAGGATGCCCGTCACATTTCGATACTAAAAACCCTGCTTCATCTCTGCTACAAGCCAGTCCTGGACCATCATTACCAGCTAGACGTTCTTGACAATTACTATGGGGGAAAATGTGTATACGGCTGCAGACAAGCCACGAGATCTCTTATTCTGGATCAACCACATTTAGATTCTGCCCCCTTTCTCTGGTTTTGAAAAGTCTTACCTGCACCCTGCCTCCGTGAGAGAATGGTATCCGGGCTGGCAACGGTCACACTTATCCCCCATCACGCCCGGCTTGCAGCTACACCTACCATAGCTATCACACTGTGTGCTGAGAGAACCTGAAATTTAAAGAGAAACATAGGGAAAATTAATATGTCAAAAAAAAAAAAAAAAGGTAACTAAAAACAATGCCTGAAACCCAAGATGTAATCTCTAGATGGTTGCAGAGAGAAGAAAGATCAAATTTTAAAACCTAATTGTCTCAAAACCGTATCCTTTCAAGCCATAACATTTGAACTTTCTAGACACACCCCCTGCTCATCAGTGTTGAAAAACAAGTCACTCTGCACCCAGGGATAGACTGGTCACTTCTCTGGGGGCAAGCCCGGGCTCCTGAGGGCCCAGGTCGAGAATTTATGTATCTACACGCACAACACAGTAAGGGTCAAACTCTTGAAAGAGTAGAGCAGACTCAGAGCGCTCTACATCTCTGAACACACACAACGTACTGAGAAAGCTCAGCCCTTTGAGGATCGTAAACCAAACAAAATCATTAACGAGGAAGAACTCACGAAGCAGCTAACCTTTTCCAGTCAAAGTTCAAATAGTCTGTAGGATCAGGTTACTAATTATTTACACAAAACCATTACTCAGGCCAACCCCACACTTATTTATACACACCAGAAAATCATTGGAAAGTTTAACTTGGTTAAACAGAGTGGAGGTGGGGGGTCAGGGAGAGCCTGAGTCATTTGCCTGGGACAAGAGTGTGCACACTTCCACTCTTCACCAGCACGGACGCCTAGGAAGCAGAACTTTGTTTTCTGGGGGGACAGGGAGTACTGATTTTGTCTTTCTAATCCATCGGGCTGAGGCTGGCATTGCCTGTCACTCACCCACAGGACTACAGTGACAGGGAGAGCAGGCTTCGTTGTTCCCAAGGCGGAAGAAATTCTCCCGGCATCTCTCGCAGTTGGCGCCATCTGTGTTACCCTGGCAGTTGGTACAGTGGCCGCCGTGGCCGGTGGACCGGTATAGTTCGGGGTCAAAGTAGCACTCCTGTGATCGGCCATTACACTCACAGGCTGTGGGCCAAAACGTACGGGTTAAGTCAAATCCTTCGATGAACAGCATTTCAAAAGACTCTAAGAAACCAAACCACGCACGTCTCTGTGGCACAGCGGGTGGTAGAAGAAGAACACCCACTTGGTGCGTTGTTCATTTGAAAACAAAAACAGGAGGTCAATAAAGGGTTTATAGATAGCCAGGCTATCAGTTTACTGGGAGATGTTCTTATCAAAATCAATGCCATCGTAAAATACAAGGAATTCCTGTACTTAGGAATCTCCAGGCAACTGTTTATATACAAGTGAAAGGCAAGTCAAATTGCAAATTTTCTGAATCTTTATCCTTCGTTCTAATACCAACTCCAACGACAGGGGCCAGTTTATATTCAGGCTTTCATTTACCTTAACTTTTTGGGCCCCAGACGATTGAAAATGTTAAGACACTAACTTTCGAAGTGCCAGATTGCTTGCAAGGCCAGACTGGCATCACCTGACACACGTGGGTTAAAATTAGTGCCTCCGTGGAAAGAGGCAGCACTGAAGGGAGATCTAGCTTCACCAGACACATCCATCTCCCGGGGAGCCTCAGTGCCAACTGGGTTCTGTATTAAGTAACTGCGTTCCCTGCAGAGCATAATATATTGTAAGGACAAGTATACATAGTTACAGAACTTCTTTTCTATATTTATAGTAAGTTTATTTTCTTAGAATTACTGATTTCACACAAAGTACAGGCAGTATCTTGAGCACTAAATACAGTTTTATTTGATTTCAGATAAACCAGGTTGTTTTAAAAAAATGTTTGAATATCTATTTTTTCTTTCCTGTTACCTCCCCTTCTTTACAATCAGTTCTTTCGCAGTATTATACTTGAAAGCTTTTTAGAAACTTGAACCATTGGCACCAAAAATTAGAGTTGTGTTAAGTAACTCGGAGCACTCCCTTTCTCTTCTTCATTAGCTATTTCTTCTCTTCCCTCAGCCTCCCTAGATCATCCCGCACATCCCACCCCGGCCAAACCCAGCCCATCCCCACCTAAATGGTTTGGTGCTCTGGGACTCTGAAGCAGAACAGTCCCCTTGTCTACACTGTCCTAACCCACCGGTAAAGCAGACGCTCTGTCTCCTTCACTATCAACGAGGAAGAGAGAAGGCTGTCACGTTCTCTCCTCCAACCCCAGCATCCTGACAATACTGTCGTACTGTCCCAACCTCCAGATACTTCACTCTTCGAAGTGCTGAAGGGACCCAAGGAGGAAGGCAAACTGATTTAATTTGTCATCTAAGTCCTTTAGAAACGGTATTCAGCTCATTTGCCAACCCCGGAACATTTTCACAACGTTCTCGGGGAGACTCAAGATATGACCCCATTGCTAAGCAAAATACTTTTCAAACACATGTACATTTATTGAAATGTCACATCTTTGGCACATTTTACTGTTTCTGTTAAGACCTTTATCATGTGGCTTCTCACACTGGCTATTCAGTAAAAGAACTGAAGTTCAAGCAAGCGCCTAGAATTCTAAAGGAGGCTGTACAATTTATCTTCATATCTGAGGTGTGCTAAGGAAAAGGAAATATAAGAAAATCTGCTCTAGGCAACTAACAAAAATAGTCACGAGTCACGATACTGGTCATTTCTCAAGGTTTCTGCCAATCATTCCAGTGAGTTCAGAGCATCTCTCTTATTCCTTTATCAAGAGTATATGATAAGAAGTATTTATAAGGTCATAAAAAATTATAGCTGCTTTAAAAGTTTCTTATTTTTAAGTCCTTGACAAAGCATGATGACATAGTTTCCTGGTTCCTTTCTCTTGAAGCTTCTTTCTCTATCTGTTCAGAATAAACAAGCCACGACGAAGGGATAAAACAATGTGCAATCTTCTTCCTTTTATCCTTTTCTAGAAATACGAGGATCTACTTTCCTTCCCAAAGCCACCCACCTCTGTACGGAAGGACTAGGAAAATTCTCCCGGCTGTGCTCTTTAGTGAAATAAAGGAAGGATAATTTTGAGAAATAATCTTTGGAATGGCAGTCTTAGTCTAGAACTCAACGCACCAAATACATGGTCATCAATGACCCTGACTGCTTCAGTAAATGACCGTTGGTAGGAAAATATTTTAACATGCAGCAAAGACAGGACTAGAGAAACCGTATTTTATAGTAGGCTACACTGGCCTGGCCCTCGGATCTAAGTGAAGTTCCAAACCTTGGAGCTGCTGCTCCCACTCTGGTATGTGTGTCCATGAAGCAAACACAAAATGAACATACTTTGTATTCACAGCCAGCTGCCTTCATCTATGATTTTCCTCTGATGTGCATGTGGTTTACCATTCTATGCTCTCCAATTACGGAAGAAGCTCTGCCTTTCAGAGTTCTCCTTTCAAGGAGGAACAGAAGGAAGTCACCCATTCCTGCTGCCCACTCTGGAAGTCCTCAAGATAATTTAACAGACTGAGGCCAAGGGGCACTCACGCAGGCATTCGCTGGCGCTCTCGGCAGTTGCCCTCCTCCACGGCCGGTCGTTGAAGAAAGGCAGACACTTTTCACAGTCTACCCCGTAAGTATTATGTTTGCAATTACACACCAGCTTGTCAAATTCATTCTTCACACACTCACTTGCATGCCCGTTGCATTTACACCTGGGAAGAGAACAGACACTCAAAAATGTGAAACGGCCACCAGGTCCCAGAAATGGATGCTGAAAAATGATGTACAAAGAGAACTAAACACAACCCCAGAATGGTTTTGTTTCTAGTTTTACCATTCAAGACTGGAAACTGAGGAACTAAGCAAAATTAAGTAATGACTGTTTGAGTTTTCAGATAGGAAGGAAAATTAAACAAGCAAAACATCTTTATTTAATAGGGGATGGGGCATTAACCAGACATGAGAAGAAAGTCTCTAGCAATTTCGGAGGCTTCTACAATTTCTAGGATCACTTCCCAAAGTCAACTGTGTGTGTCAAGCAGCAGCCAAGTGTGGAGGTTAAGCAGAGCAAGGACCTTGAAGCCCGGTTGCATGGATCTGGGACCTGCCCTGTGACCTACCGATGTCACTTAACCTCTGTGCCTTACCCGTAAGATAGGGATGATGACAATGTGAATTTCACGGGGTTACTGGGAGGATCGAGAAGCTGCTTTATTCATGTGCCCAGGATTGTGCAGGCACACCATAAGTCAAAGATTAGGTCACAGCTGTTATCTGTCATAATGATTTTAAAGTATCCCGAGCTGAAGGTAGTAAGGGCCGTTCAGCACCTCACCACCATATGCAACTCTGGTAGCCTGATACTCCCTCTGGTTGTTTGGGGCAAGAATCCCCGACGGACTCCTAGATGCAGGGACAGTCATAAACTAAGGACTCATGGAAATGCCCATGAATACTGAAACAGGATCTGGTGGCCGGATGTTTCCCTCGCTGGCTTCCTTAAAGACAGAATCAGGCCCGTAGCTCCCACCCCTACTTTGTAATACATTTCAAACCTTTCTGAAACCTCTACAGTATACCGGATGAATCCCAAATTCATCTCCCCGGCTCTCTTCTTTCTCCCGAGCTCCTACCCTTGAGTGGTGCACGAGTTCAGATGTCCCCCACAACTTTTACATGTCTGCACTTTTACATGTCTGCACTTAAACTCATCATCTCCCTACGTTAGCTCATTGTCTTCATTTACCACCATTCTCCTGGTCATTAAACCTTAAAATCGTCTTTGACTAAGGTCCTGGTACTTCTTGCTTCACAATAAAATCCATCTAAAATGTTCCTCTCCATTCTATCACCACCCCAATGTCAGGCATTTGTTGCCTAACACCTAGATCCCAGCATCGTAACAAGAATATACATTCTCTCGATGGTACTCGACTTTCGCCTTGTCTGCAATTAATCTTCCTAACCACCAGTTAGCTAGCACAGGCCTACTTCAAAAAGCACATGATTTCTCATTGATTACAGTCTCCACCAGCTTTCACTCGGTCAACTCTACAGATTCACAGAGGAGATGTCCCTTAAGCCGAGTAGGTCTATCATCGCCCAACACCACACTTCTGCTCATGACATGCCCACCCTCCTGCATCCCGCCCACACATTCTCCTTCCTTATTCAAATTCCACCCAGGCTTCAAGGCCCAGCTTAGTTCCCATCTGCTTCTCTAGCTTGACAGTTCTGTCTCATTCTCTGACACATGGCCTCTTTTCATCTAAACCATGCGTTTTAATTTTTCACATGTTCATATATTGCCTGCCCCATTCATTTGTAGGATCCTAGAAGGTCAAGTCCTTCTCAGCAGGTGAATGTCTCATGCTTCCTTGGTGGCTTCAGAGGGCCCGTCGCAGAGCTCTGCACTGAGATGCTCAGTAAGGATCCACCAACTGTGCTGATTCGAGAAGGTTTTAGAAAACCTAATTACTTTGTTTTCAGGATAATGAGAAGGTCAAACAACATTATGAATATGGTTGTAAGCGAGTTGCTACATTCACTTCTAAACCAAAGCTCCTGTCACTTTCAAAGTTATTTAATAGTTTACTTACCTACCACCCACAGCAAAATCAGAGATTGCATAATAATAGGACTTGAGAACTTTGGGGTCGTTAAACACTTCATCTCCAAAGGTGTTCAGGCGATTGAGAGTTACTCGGATGTCAGTGGCAGTTACCCATTCCTGCCAGAAAAAAAGAAAAAACAGGAAAAGGTAAAGGGGCTGAAGATAAGAGAAATAAATGTGACAAAATTTTCCAAATAGTTAATATATCATGTGACCTATGTCCTCTTCTAGCATCAAATCTGTTATAATGCTCAATGACTCCCTTAATATCCTAATATTTGTCTCCTTGACTCCTCCTTTCTTTGATCCAAATTGTTGTGTCACCACTCAGAGTCCCAAAAAGCAGGAATAATACTCGTTTCTTCACAAGGCTGTTGAGAGGCTTACATGAAATATACTTTTAAATCTTCGCATACCGGGAGGTACTCTAAACACATGTCCCTTCTCTCCACCCTGTATCCATGCCCCAAATCCAGTCCAAGAAACCAGCACACAGCTCACGGAGAACCACGGTGGCATAAGATATGCTGGTCATTGCCTCCTTCTGCCCATTTTGGACCATCTATGTCTCCTCCATCCCCAGTCTGCTACAGACAGATCTGGGAGAGGCATCCAAGTACAAAGTAAGAAATCATTACACTGGCTGAAACCAATCAGATGCAATTTTTGTCTTGACCTTTCCCATAATGTCACTTCTCTGGGAGGCCTTCCCCGGCCACCCAACCTAGAACTGCTGCCCACCCCAACGCCCTATTTCACTTCCCTATTTTATTTATATTGTCTGTTGTCACCACCACAACCCCACCCCCACCCCACCACTGCCACCACCACCAAGACTGTAAGCCCCAGGAGGGCAGGACTCACTTGCTTTGTAGACTGCAGTTTCCCTGGTGTTTAGCATACAGTAGGTGCTCAAGTAACATTTGCTGAGCAAATGAACAAATCTGAAGAAACCACAACTGATCAAATTGGTAGGTGTACCATAATGACAGAGGACAAGAATGAAAGTTAATGTTTTCCCCTAGGTTTTATGAGCTCTAAGCCCTTATAATAAATGCCCTTTCATTGAGCTAATTTTAGTCAGATGTTTACATCTGTGGTAGATTGTTAGAATAATGATTCCAATGAATCATGTCTCCCAGGGTCCACACCCTGCAGAGTCCCTTTCCACCCTGATTCTGGGCTGGGGCTGGTGATCAGCTTTTTGCCCAGGGGATATGAGCAAATGTGACACAGGCAGAAGTCTGATAAGCACTTGTGCCTCGAGCCTTACCCCCTTGCAATACCTCTGCCATCGTACGCGGAAGCCTAGTCTAGCCTCCTTGAAGCTGTAAGACCACAGGGGGAGAGAAACCCAGCTCCCAGCTAACCTGCCAGTGAGTGAGCCCAGACCAACGCAGAATCATGAGAAATAATAAATCACGGTCGCTTAAAATCATTAAGTTTTGGAGTAGCGTATGACACGTGACCACCCAAAGATACCAAATCCACGTGAAGTCCCATCCTGGGACTGCCTATCCACATCGCCCCCGCAGACGCAACAAGCAAGTGCCGGGCCGCAGGCGTCCATGTTTTCAGAAGGCTCCCCGTGAGACAGGGAGGCACAGCCCTGATTCAGCAGCACGGCTCGAACCATGCCAAACACCTGGCATAGGGAGCAACCTAGAGGGCTCATAAAAGCTAATCCCCGTGAAGCCTCCAAGTATAATTAGAAAGGAGAAGAGCTGATGATTCCACCGCATCCAAACTTGGAACTCCAATAACAACTCCCACTCATGGCCACAGGGCTCGGCATCGTTCAGTCGTCTGCGATGTAAACAGCTCAACATATCTCTGTGTTTCATGCTTATTATATCTCATACCTCCTTCGAGCCTCACCTTTATCACAGCTCTCCTTGAATAAGAGCTTCTCAAGGGCTGAGTCTAAGCCATTTTTTCCATAAAGGGCATCTTAAAAAAAAAACAGGCTCTGGAGCCAGACTTTCTAGGTTTTGAATCCCAGGTCTGCCACTTAAAACTGTGTGATTTGGGGCAAGTTATTTTATCTCTTCTGATAAATGATGGCGATGCTCCGTCTGTGAAATGGAGATAACAGAAGTTACCTCCCTGCAGAGTTATTGTGAGGGTGAAATGAGTAAATAATATATAGAGTGTGTATACACATCTATAGTAAATACAGCTGATATAGCCAAAGGTCTCAGAACACTGCTTGGCACGTTCTGGCACATTATAGTAAGTGCAATAATAAATGCTGATTGTTATTATTATAAATCAGCCCGTGCTTAGTAATAGTCATACACAACGAAACCAGGAAGGGTCTGCTCTCCCATCTGGGAGATCACAGCTTCTGGAGAGAGGCACAGGAGGCAATGAGGAGAGAGGGTCATATCAGCTAAGCTGTCAAAACAGTTGTCATTGTGAAATCAGCTCAAGTCCAAGCAGCTAACCCTCCTTGGCAACTAAGTATGAAAACCAGAGCTCTTACATCCAGAGACACATAATTAATGTTTCTGCATAATGACAGCAATTGACCAGATCTATTACAGATGCCCACAGCATTTCTACCACATTTAGTCTCACAAGTTCCTACGGTATAAAGAGTAGGAAACGTCAGGAGCGTCTGGCTGGCTCAGGTGAGAGAGCATGTGACTTCTGATCTCAGGGGCATGAGTTTGAGCCCCACGTCGGGTGTAGTTTACTTGAGGGAAAACAACAACAACAACACAACAGTAGCAAACATCAGAATTCCTACAGCTGGGGGAACTGCTTTGACAGGCTGATAAGGCATCTCGTTAGCAGAGGGGCCAGAACACCACAGTCACACAGGCCACTGCTTTTTCCTGCTGCCTGTACCACTGCCTCTGTAACACAGTCAGACACAATCATTGGTATAGGAAGAAACTAAGCTAGCAAGTGTCTGCTAGTTGATCGACTTACAAAATTTGTAGATCACATTTCCCCTACATGTTCTGTCTTCTGTTTTTCATCTAGCAAAATCAGTTACTCTTTCTACTCATTATTCTGAACACATCTTATTACCATTGCAAGAAACACTTTACTGAAAAGCCTTTGCTCATTGCTCACCAGAACCTCAGAGTTTACCAAGAGCAAGATTCACAATCTCCCAGCAAACTGCAGAAATACAGCAGAAGTGAAGAACTGGACCCACAGAGAAACATATTCTCATCTTTTGCCACTACCCAAAACCACACGGCCAAATCAGAAAGAGTCCTTGAATATAATAAACTTCAAGAGAAATACTGAGAAGCTACAAATGCATAAAGGGGTGCCTGAGGGGTTCTGTTAGTTAAGTGTCTGCCTTCGGCTCAGGTCGTGATCTCAGGGCCCTGGGATCAAGCCCCACGTCAGGCTCCCTACTGACTGAGGAGTCTGCTTCTCCCTCTCCCCACTGCTCATGCTCCCTCTCTCTCTCCATCTAATAAATAAATAAATCTTAAAAAAAAAAAAAAAAAGCACAAAGCCCAGAAGAATAAAGAACTCCCTACTTAGAAATGACAACAGCTTTCCATAAAACATACATAGCGTTTGCAAACCCACATCCAGTCTTTCTTGTCTCAGTCAGTTCATACAGGCTGCCCCCACTTCGAGGTCAATTTCAACTTCAGCCACGTGACGGAACCATCTCCATTCTGTGTTACAGGAAGACTCCAAATTATGGTGTATGAAGAATATGTACACAGAATTCATGAGAAAAAAGAAAGCTTTAATTCTTTCTATGCTTAAATGGGGAAAGGTCTCTATCACGATGCTCGAGCACCGTACCACAGGTCCCCAAACTTACATCCTGTCACAAACACCAGTACTGTCAGGAGATGAGAAGTTTTCATGATTGACAATAGTGCTGTACAAACCCAGTCCACATTTCCTTGCACAATAATGAAGGAATATGGCATTCTTAAATATCTTACTTCAATTGCTCCCCCTCTCGAATACTAAAAAACACTTTTCCTTTGGTCAAATGAAAGAAGAGATAAGGAAGGCTGTGAAAATAATGGACAGATTCATGGGGCGCCTGGGTGGCTCAGTCGGTTAAGTGTCTGCCTTCGACTCAGGTCATGATCCCAGGGTCCTGGGACTGAGCTCCGGGGTGGGCTCCCTGCTCAGTGGGGAGTCTTCTATTCCCTCTCCCTCTGCCCTTCTCCCTGCTCATGCTCTCTCTCTCAAATAAAATCTTAAAAAAAAGAGAAAAGAATGGGTAGATTCAAATACTCTCTTCAAAAGGTCAGAAGCAAAATGTTTCCACCATAAGTAAAGACCCAAGTTAAAACTGTTCCGTTTTTTTTAAAATTTCTAAAATTTATATCCCAGAATACATTGGCCGGTACATGAGAACACAAGAACATCACCTGGGTGGGAGGAACAAAGCTGCTTTCCTTCACGTACTGAGAACGTACAGGAGGAGAGCAGAATAAAACCCACCTGGAATCTACTCCTCCTACCCCTTACCTCTGAAGCGGGACCACAGGCCCCCACACAACAATCTTCCCGCATCCTGTATGCACGTGGGACAACGGACAGACTACAAAGCCAGCTTCCGGACGCATTACCTGCAGCACAGGGCTGTTGTCAAAGTTGTAGGCGCTGGGCCTTCCTTCTAGTGTTGAAAAGGCCACGTTGCCCCCGGTTAGAGGGGAAATGTCACTGAATTCATCTGTGCACAAGGCCTGCTGCTCGTCTCCTCCTGTCCTGATGAAGCCGCGGTTTGCCTTCGAGTAGGTGTTCTCGCAGGAGCCGCTGTAGTACTGGTAAGGAATCCAGGGCCCGTCCTCCCGTGTGCGCTTGTAAATGGCGAAGCTCTCCGGGCGGCTGGTGTGGAACTTCAGGCGCACGTATGTGATGTCAAAAGCTTTTCCTGTAGGACAAACATGAAGCTCATAAGTCATACGTATGAAGCAAAGAAATCCCTCTATTCCCACCCAGTTTGCTTTGGACCTTGACAAAGGAAGGATACACCCTAGACAAAGATGGTTCCAGAACCCACGACACACTGGCTGTGTCCAACAGGCGATTCTAAACCTGGAAATAGTGTGCGTTTTCCCAAGGAAATAACAAGTTATGGTTGGGGTCATTAGTTGGCTCATAAAAGCTTGTTTAAGACACGCATTGTTGAAATCTTGTTTGCCAAGAAAAATGGTAGCACTGTACTTACACCATTAAGCAAAACCAAAACTGCATTAAAAAGTGCATTTATTCTTAACTGCCGGGGCTTCAGCAAAAGCAATTTAATTAAAAAACAAAAGAAAATATTTGCTGGCTTTCTAGATAGGTATTCTGGAAACTTTCAAGGTACTTAAAAACTCACTCTATTCTTGTTACTTCTTGATGCAGGGAGACTATCACGAGCACTATTCTTCTACTTAATCCACCAAGTTAAGAGCGGAATTTGAGAAAGAGAGAAAAAGGACAGTGATTAAGAGATGGGGCAGGGAGCAGAGGAGGAATGAAGAAAAAATTCCTCCAGCAGCTGAACAAAGAAAAAAAGAGAGAGAGAGAGAGAAAAGGAGAGAGGGGGGTTTAAAGAAGTTGTTTGCATATGTTCAAAGAAGAATATGCAAGATCTCAGCACTGAGCAGGGAAGGGCAGCGAAAGGGAGGAGCCACGGGGCTGCCATCCCTCTGGAGGTCAGACAGCTTGCTGGGGCAGCCAGGGCAGGGTCTGGTGGCTGGGACAGCATGGCTGCCAGCCCGCGTGCCTTCAGGTGGGTCAAAAAGACAAAGTGCAACTGTTTTTCATCACCTTTCACTCACCAATTGGGTCTTTCCATCCCTGACAATATGTATTCTCTGCAACTTCCATGCTATCATGAAGATCACAGACTGGTCAACAAGTACGTGTTGGGCACAACTACACGTTCAGTCCTATGCTATATACTTTGGAGGACAGATGTGTTAGACATAAAAGGTCCTTGCCCTCAAGGGGCTTACAGTCTTTCCTCCCCAAGTGAATTAATTCCGCAGGAAGCACCATACTCATCTTCCCCTACAAAGCCCACAGAAGAGGAACTCCCGCACACTCTCAGAAGTATTGCAGATAGATTTCTACCGTCCTCATGCCCACCCATCCTAGGGGAGAAGGAGGGATGGTCATGTGTGGCCTGGAATCTCCTCGGCTCACTCTCCCCCCGCCTGCCTGAGCGCCCCTCTCCTCTCCTGCACTCCTCAATGCAAGACAGTGCGTCTGCCTCTGGGCCAAGGAGGCCTGCAGCTGTCCTACTACTAGATGTGGGACAACATGGATGAGTCCAGCTGGGCTGGAGAGGTGGGGGAGGGGGAAGAGCAGAAAGCCCATGTAAATCATGTGTCCAGGCTCTATTCTTTAATCCGGTATTATCCACAATAAAACTAATACCATGAGCCATACCTAACTATTTCTTAGGTGGTCCAGATCTTAAAAGAGAAGTTTGATTACCTGTTCCCCATATACATGAAACACACTCACACACATACAGTTGTGAACACAAAGGTGTGTGGCAGGATGGAAAGAACGCAGGACTGTGCACTGTGAGATGTGAGCTCAGGTCTGGGCTCCTTCAGTTACTAGCTGTGTGATTTCTGCTCTGCCATTTTCTCCTCTGCAAAAACAAGGGTGATGACCCCTGAGCCACCTACCTCAAAGAGTTGTTAGAAGGTCTAACTAAGATCCTGCATGTACTTGGTTAATTGTAAAACACCATACAAATATAAGACATTATTATAATAGAGTTTAGAAGAAAATTCCTGAATTAGGAGCCTGGATATGTTCACATGTAAGGGTCTGACTGCACAGGGACTCCACACAGTTGCCAAAGATTATACAAATCTGGATCTTCTACCTAAGATGCGGTACGTTTTGCCTGCACACAGGTTATGAATATCCAGTTTACACCCCACCTGTCAAAAGAATGAAAATGTAACCTCTATCTCTTTACTGTATCAAAAATGTTAAAATGTTACCCTTGAATGAAGGTGTGGACTTAGACTATAGTATCTGTGGCAGTCCAGATAGTGTGGCATTCCAATAAAACAATGGAGTTTTATTCAGGAGCAGGTGGTTTGGGATGTTCAAAGGCTTATTCACTAATCTGTGGATTACAGATTACTCCTGCTTTTCGACTCTCCCTGTCTCCATTTCTGACACCGCATTGTTCTTGAACAGCTCAACCTGCAGGAGACTGGATCAAATGGATCAAAGGAGAGAAGACAAAACGGGGCGGGGTATAATTGTGTTCCAGACTAAAATCTGCAGCACAGGACCACACTCTGAAAGAAACCGGCTCGTGGGGTCACTCTCACGGCTGCCACAGACCCAGAGCCATGGGTGGCAGAACATGACTAAGCAACTTTGCTAGCATTAAACTTTGAGGGAAACGAGTTTGCTGGAGCCGGCCCTACCTCACTAAGCCTTGTTTTCAGAGCTGCCTTTTTCATTCCAACCCACAGCCACAGGTGGAAGAGAAAAAGGGCTCTGCGGCCATCCGTACAGGAGGCTCGCACCTTCCACATGACAAGACAGCCACAGGCACTGCCCTCAGAGTTCGGGTCCGTCCAGTAGTGGGCGCAGACGAGTGCAATTCCATGCGATGGTGCTCCGACGGGGGCGTGCACAAAGTTTGGGGAGCACGGAGGAAAGTCACCCGAACTGGATTTGCAGGATCAAAAAGAACATTTTCTAGAAGAAGTGACATCTATGTCCAGGACCTGAGGAATGTGGAGGAATTATCTAAGCAAACAGGGATCAGCAGTCTAGGCAAATGAAACAGCATGTATGAAAAGCCCGGTGAACACAGAGGAGGGATCACTGAGGGGTTAGGGTTGCACAGTATAGCAAGAACGGGAGTGTGGCTGGAGACCGGCTCACCGGGAAGGAGAGCTGGCTAGGCCTGAGGCCACATTCAAGAGCAAGTTCAGCCTAAGGGCAATGGCGAGCCACTGAAGCCTTTATACAGGAAATACATGAGCAGATTTGACTTTTATTATATTTTTAAGATTTTATTTATTTTAGAGAGAGAGACAGAGAGTACGAGCCAAGGGAGGGGCAGAGGAGGAGGGAGAGGGAAAGAGAGAGAACCCCAAGCAGACTCCACAGAGTGAGAAGCCTGATGACCCTGAGATCATGACCTGGGCCGAAATCAAGACTTGACCACTTTACCGATTGAGCCACCCAGGCACCCCCAGATCTGACTTTTAAAAAGATCACTCTGGCCACTGCCACTGGGTAGAGAGGAGGTTGGAAGGGATGGGACTAAACGTGGAGAGAACAGTTAAGAAGATGTGGCAGTAGTCCTGGAGATGACAGCGGCTGACAGCTGGAATGGAGAGAAATGAGTGGATGTCAGTGAGATATAGGAAGTCGACCTCAGTAGTAACTTGGTAATCGATGGACAGTACGGGAGAGAGGGGGCCACTTCTGAAGCCTCCTCTACTTTTAGTCTGTGAACATGTTGTTTCACTGTCAAAGCTCCTTGTCCAGAAATAAGATGGAAGGATTAAAAATAACATTCAGTTTTCTCATTTAAAAACAGGTAGATGGAGAGTAGAACCACCACTGAAACACAGGACACGGGAGGTTAAGCAGGATTGGAGGCAGGGATGGAGGGCAGGACGGGGAGAGGAGTTCAACTTTGGATATCCTCGTTTTGAGGTGTCTGTGGATCATCTAAACAAGAGGAAATGTCCGGTAGGGAGTTGGAGGTGAGTGGTCTGAAAGCCCGAGAGAGAGTTAGATACACAGATTGCCGGATGGTAATGAAGGGTAGGTATGGTTGAGACCAACGAGGCAAGCGTGCTGAGTGAGGAGAGAGCGGACTTTTGAGATCACTCTGAGGACTGCGGAGGAGGCTGTGAGGCCAGAGAGAGGACGCCAAGTAGAAGAGTACAAATATCACGGAAACTAAGAGTGTCTGAGGAGGAAGTAATCAAGGGTGGTAAAATACACTGACAGAGTCATGCAAGGCAATGAGTGCAATGTCCACTGGCGTCAAGTCACACACAGGTCGCTGCTCTACTCAGGGAGAGCAGCCCGGGGGCAGGTGTGTGGGATTGAAGAGGAACGGCAGATACAAGGCAGGGCGGCAGACACAGCAAGTGTAGTCAACGACATGGGTCTGCAGGAGAGGAGAAAGAGAAGACAACGGTGGGATGGGACACTGCGTTCAGGAATATTTTTCTTTCTTTTTTGTTTTTTGAGATAGGAAATAGGAGGCTGTATTACCTGCTGTTGTGCTTGAGTCAGCCAAAAGGGGGAAAGCTGAATGTGGCAATGAGGCTGGGCACTAAGAACAAGATTCTGTGCTGGTAAAGGAACTGGCTCCCCACAGGAGACACCCCGCATCCTTGCTTTCTAGCTGGGTGCAAATGCAAGTGACTGAGTAGGTTTTAAGGGATGGAAGCTGAAAGTGTTCTGATGACTTTATCTTTTCTGTGCAGTAAAAATCAAAGGCACCTGCTAAGGGGGAGGAGTTGAGAGCAAAGCCAGTGGGGAGTATCTGTAGAGAGGGGAGAGACAGCATAAGAGCCACTGCAGAGGCCAGCGGAGGAAGCGGACCAGAGGAAAAGTAGGCTTGCTGGGCATAGACGGGGCTGCCGAGTCAAAGGTAGGGGGTCATGACGTAGTAGAGACATCTTTGTGCGGGGGTAGTTTTCGACAGCCACTTCGCACCCCCTTTAGAGATAAGAGACAAGGGGGCTGAACTTCAAGGAACTTGGAATCTAATCTGAATAAATCAGGAAGCCAATACAGAAAATGGAGAAGGGTCAAGTCTTGAGTTATCCATCACCTGTAGTCACGGATAATCAAGAATTGGGAAACTAAGGAGCTGGGTTTTATTGCATTAAACAGCTGCCAGTTGAGACCTGTCAAGTAGGCTCACTCCCGTTCTTTCTCGCCCTCGCCATACCTCCCTACTCTTTATCTACCCATCCTACTCCTTTCACAGTGGACAAAGTAAAAAGATCTAAATGGTAGATAAATAGAACACAGACCAGGTCTTCTAATTTCCAGTCCAATGATAGCTACTGTACTATTTTTACACCATGGGAGCGTGCAACCGTGGACAGTATGACTTTAAAGTAAAGAGGCCAAGCCAAACAATGAAGAAAATCAGCAAGTGGAAGTCTAGAAAGTATTCAGCAACTGGACAACTAGAACACCTCCCCCCACCCTTGCCTCGCATTCATGAGCATGAAGCCTAACCATGGATATACACACCCTCGGGAAAAGATTTAGCTTCTGAATGTTCTACTGCTCTCCCCCCTCCCCCTGCCGCATTCCTTCCATAAACAAAAAGACTCAAGTACAGATGTTTAGAATGAAGCACACAAAATTAACTAATACTTCCTGCTCGGAATCCTTCAGTTCATGCTGGCTGAGGGAATGAGGGAAGGGGAGGGGGTCGTCTGAACAATGAGAATCCAGCCTTTGTTCACAGAGGGCCAAGCCAAGGAATTCTGCTTACGCCTCCTACATGCTGAAGTATTTCTAATCTCTCCGGGTAGGGGAGAAACCCTTCCTGTCTTAGAATTGGATTCAAGTACTGACTGCTGGGGAGCATAAACGTCTCTCTGTTACGTGCAGCTCAGAAGAATTCCATGAGGGTCTTGTGAATGAATGACAATGGCTATACAGAATTTCACAAAACTTCAAAATGCCCTCCCATGGCCTGAATTCAATGCAGAAAACTCGTTCATTCTAAAGTATCAAATTCGGAGTCACTGATTCACTATTGTTCTCATGTGCTAACTCCTTAGAGTCAGAAAAGGACTGTTCTCCCTGAAGTCAAACTTGATCTTAGCAATACAGAACTTGTAATAAGGTGGTACTGTACAAAGTCAATTAGAGATGGTAGACGTTTAGGCTACGCAGTGGGATTCTCCAAACGGTTAACACAAACAGTAGTCACAGAGAGCAACGATCTGAAAACGTTTTCGTGTTTGTTAGCATAACCGCCGGCTGAAATAAGAGTTCCCAGGACAACGTGTACAGCTGCGTACCAGCTGTTATCATTCCACCTCGGCAGACAGATGGTACAAACACCGCCTGGCCAATCAAGATGACCAGGGCCAAGTTAATGCTGAATGTGGGATCCTCAAGTAGACACAGATGGGCGATCAGAAAGCAGCAAGAGGAACAAACACAGAATGTGTGGAAGTGATATGGGTACACGGAGTTCATGCCAACTGCTAGAAAACCCAGTCCTGACTGCCTGCTGAAAGGCTCGTTTCTACTGTCTAGAACTCATCCTCGAAATAGATTGTTTTTAAAAACTTATTTTCACATCGCTTTCCCTTAAATGTCAGCGCTCCTTTTTCATACTCTCTCTCTCTGTTAATCAGCTAAATGCCAACAGCGTAAGGGGACAATTCCATACGAAGCCCATCTTAATCAGCAGAACTTACAATCGAGGACAAGTAACCTGTATTAGCTTTGTATAAAATAGTCATGTTAAATTGAATTTATTAAAGCAAATGCAATGACATTTACAATTTGAGAAATGTAATTGAAATGCAAATGGATAAAGAAAATGCTTCAATAGTCCAAATTTCCTGAATACACGCAATAAGCACTTCCTATCACACACGAGCCACTGTCCTGACAGAAAGACATGCTGAGATTAGAGGCACCGGACTACGGAGAGTTTCAGCTGCAAACTGCCAGGACAGTTTGCAGTGAAGATAATCACTGTAGGGTTCTTTAATTTTTTTTTTAAGATCTTACCCATTCGAGAGAGCGAACATAGAGGAAGAGGGAGAAGCGGACTCCCCACTGAGCAGAGAGCCTGACGTGGGACTTGAATCCAAGACCCCAGGATCATGACCTGAGCTGAAGGCAGACGCTTATCCGACTAAGCCACCCAGGTGCCCTTTTTTTTTTTTTAATTTGAGAGAGAGAGAGAGAGGTCGCACAGAGGGAGAGTGAGTGGCGGTAGCAGACTCCCTGTTAAAGTTCTTTTAAAAGCTAAAATTCTAGGGGCACCTGGGTGGCTCAGACAGTTAAGCACTCAACTTTTGATTTCGGCTCAGGTCATGATCTCAGGGTTGTGAGATCAAGCCCAGCATCGGGCTCCGTGCTCAGGATGGAGTCTGCTTAAAGTTCTCTTTCCCTTTCTTTCCCTCTGTCCCTCCCCCCACACTCTAAAAAAGTAAGTACGTGAATAAATAAATAAAATCTTAAAAAAAAAAAAAGCTAAAATTCTATACCAAAGCTGTTTATAAAAACAGTGCTATGGTTATAACAATGGAGATACAGGGGGGAAAAAGTTTTGAAGTTGACTGACATGATCTTGGGGAAGATAATCTCAAGAAAACTAGATGTTTCCATAAAGTACCAACTTAAAATTTAAGCCCAAGAAGACAGTTCTCCTCTCTTCCTACCACCCCCCCACACACTACCCCCTGATGCTATTGCTAAAAAGACCATGGCACCAACCTGGTACAGCAATCCACAAAAAATAAAATCTTCCTGCTTGTACTACCCAACTGCAACACCCCAGAAATGCCATTTACTCTGCAGCACACCGAAGCATCGAAAGTGATTTGGCTTAACACACTAATTGAAATATGAGATCATCGGACAGCCATTATCTGAACAGAGAATTCTTAACCAAAGACTAGAATATCAAACGGTCTTGGAGGGTAATTTCAAATAGGTGCAAATTACTGTTGAAGATAGATATTTTCCATTATTTAGACACAAAATAAACTTATCCTAATTTGTATATCTTTATAATTTTACTTGAAACTTTCACCAGAATAAACAAGATTCCCAAGTAAGATTCCAAGCCAAAAACTGGGCCTATGCCTTATTAACCCAAACCTCATGTTTACAAGACTCAATACCAGTCCTAATTCAGGCTAGTGGGTCACAGGCACGCCTGAAATCCTTGAGCTGAGCTAAAGGAATGAAGCCAGCATTTACTCCCACTCATCCGAGCAGAGGCAAAAAATCCACTCTGCTGAACGACAGAATTCTAACTACAAGGAATTGACGGACATGTGGAATTTAATGGAATCCCATAGATAAAGTACTTAATTATAATACTAAGGAAATAAAGAAATAAAGTGGCAATGAAAATACAAGCTGCAAGGAACCCATACTTTAAAAATGTCTAATTGTTAAGATACGAAAAAGAAAAAAGACACCATAATTTTGTGGGAAGCTATTTCTTATTCTAGGACATCCACACACTATTGAGAATTAATTCTTGGCTTTCATCAACAGAAGAGTAAAGAATGGTAAAAGAACAGTGAGAAAATCTGGGGGAGAAAAGATCCTAATGTGTAGTCACGATGGCACAATGATAGACTAAGGTCGACTCTGGTAAACCCCTCCCCTCCAAAGTCACAGGAAGCTGACCAGCAGTGTACTTTTATTCATTCAACAACAATTTGCTAGATGAATTTAAGTGAAAGCCTACTGAGTTATTTGTAATAGTCCTTCATTTTGCTAGAAAGTCTTTTACTTTCTAGTTTAACTCCTAATACACTTGCCCCTTATTCCCCTAGATCATACACTATTCGTATCTGTCCTCAAAAGAAGAAATAACTACAGATACCATAAAATATGTTACATACCAAAATACCTTTCTCGGTTTTCACAATTGCTTAATTTCCTACCGCAGCCACCCATGAGGTCAAGGACAATGGCCCTACTGGTCCTGATAATTCCAAGTCCAAGTCCAAATTCTTCCATTCATTCAACAAATATTTACCGAGCACCTGTTATGGCACTGGGGCTAGGGCAGAGAATAAGCACGGCGAGGTCCCAAAACTGTGGAGCTGACAGCACAGTAGGGACTGGGGTAGGTAAGGGATAAATGACAATCACAAATCAAAACAAAAATGTTACATGTTAGGTGATAATGACACAGTGAAGAACAAAGTGGAGGTGGAAAGCACAGAGAAGTGCCATTTATAAATACACTGTCATCAGAGACCTGGATAAGGGGACATTT
The DNA here is from genome assembly GCF_024610735.1 of Ursus americanus. Taxonomy (NCBI): domain Eukaryota; kingdom Metazoa; phylum Chordata; class Mammalia; order Carnivora; family Ursidae; genus Ursus; species Ursus americanus. Next base: position 83,528,580 of record NC_142128.1, on the reverse strand, counting down.
GAAGAAGTGAAAGAGACACGGAGGGAAGAGCATTCTAGGAAGGACAGTGCAAATACCCTGAGGCAGAAGCATGCTGGCAAGTTCTGGGGAATGGTGAGGAGGCCAGGGTGGCTGAAGTAAGAATGAAGAAGGAAAGTGTAGGGGATGAGGTCAAAGGAACCGACGGGAGGGAGGGACTGCCAGTCATGTAGGCCTTGTAGGCCATTGTTAAGATTTTGGCCTCTACTTTGAATGAGATGTAAACCCACTGGAGGATTTTGTACAAGGGAGTTCACATGACCTAAGTGGTATTTAAAAGGATCATTCTGGCTGCTTTATTGACAAAAGATTATAGAGGCGACCACAGATTGACAAGAAGGCTAAGGAAGGGCTTTTTGCAATCACCCAGGCACAAGGTAGTGGTAGCTTGGTCCAGGCTGGGAGCAGACAGCAGTCATCAGAGTCTGGCCATATTTTGAGGGTACAGCAAACCAGTGTTACTGGTGGACTAGAGTGTAGGCTGTGGCTGAAGCAACTAGAGAGATGAAGTTACCATTTATTGAGCAAAGAATGCAGCAGGAACAGGTGTGGGGATGGAGAGCAAGAAAATGAGGAGTTCAGTTCCAGATATTTCAAGTTTGAGATGCTTATAGAACTTCTAAGTGGAGATGTCAAGTTGACAATTAAGATATATTGGGTTTCTGGAAGAGCTCCAAACAGTAGACAGAAATCTGGAAGTCACCGCCATACAGACAGTATTGAAAGCCATAGGGTTATTAGATCAACACGCCTAGGGACTGGATACAGATAGAGGAGGTACAGAACTGGATCTTGGGACATACCAACTTTTAGAGGTGGGGGAGAGAGGGAGAACCCAGCCAAGGAGACTCAAAGAGGAATGGCCCCTGAAGCAGAAGAAAATCAATAGAATAGAATTCCAGAGGTCAAGTTTTAAAAGATGTTTTAAGAAGAAGAGAATGATCAACAGAGCCAGATACTCCGGAAAGGCTGAGAAAGATGAAGACTGAGCATCGGTCGCTGGTTTTGACAACCTGGAGGTTACTGCTGCCCTTGACGACAACTGGTGTGGGAGAATGAAAGGGATGAGAGCCGGAGAGAGAGAGAGAGAGAGAGAGAGAGAGTGTATGGGGATTGGAGACAGCAAATAAAGACAATTTTCCAAGTAATTTTGCTATAAAGAAATAAGGTGGTAGATGGAGGAGAGAAGAGGGGTTCCAGGAGATATTGCTTTTTAAGGTATGTCGATGGGGAGGATCCATTGCAGCAAATGAATTTACACTGAACTGTGAGGCCCTTCCCTGGTGGTGGAGATGGATGAGAGTGTATAAGAGCCACTTTGGTCCACAGTAAAGTTCTCTGAGACTTCTCAAAGATTTCCCTCAAGAAAGAAGCAATAATGGAATAAACAGGGGTCACTGTAAGTATCTAGATTAAAGAACTATCTGGTATCCAACAGTTCAAAACCACAGGAGCTGTGGAAGGCCACTCCGCAGTAGAGCCAGCCCAGAGAGGTAAGCTTTCCTGCTACAGTAGTCCCATCATCTGGCCCCTGGTAAGAACCACACTGCCTGTCAGAATCTGTATAAGTAGATGCAAAAGTAGAAAATTTCTGAAAAAGTGCAAATCGTTGAGTCTCATTCCCAGAAGTTACATTTTTATAGGCTCCGGGTGAGTTCTCCAAATCTGAATTTCTAAAAGCACCCTGGGTGAGTTTTATGTATAATTACATTGGAGGAATATTGCCCTACTGTCAACTCTTCCACATCTTGGTTCTCGCCCTTCAAAGACTTAGGTAGGAAAAGAGTTCTGAGCTTGGTGCTGCCCTGCAGAATGAACTTAGGCACCCACGAGTGGTGACTCGGATTTTCACGTATCAGTATTTCAAGGTGAAATCTACTGCAAGCGTTAACTGTGCGGCCCGAGCGGTGACGCAGAGTCACAGTGGTCTTTCTGAAGACACATTCAGATGTTAAACTCACAGGGGCCACTCACTTCCCATCCCAGGAGGCCTGGTGACTGGACTAGCTGAACCCGAACTCCCCGACATTTTTCTCCATGCCAATTTCCTCTGTCGGTCAATTTGTATCCTCGAGGCCCTATTTCCCAGGCAAGTAGAAATATACTGATTTTTGAGAAAACTCGTCTGCTGCTGGGGGCTTCACAGCGCTACTCTTGGCATGCAGATACTGATCAAGAGTCCCTGTAAATCAAATTCCCCATCCCCTCTGGCTCCTTTACTTCTTCCTTCCTCCTCTGGACAATTACTAATATTTAATAAAATGATAACAAAACCAATAGCAATTCTCAATGACAAGAAGCAAATCTGGAAACAAAGAATTCACTTCTGCTTCAATACACTCAAAAAGATAAGAAACCGCTTTTTCTTCTTTGTCTGAAAGCCTAGACTTGTTTAACCCTAGTCTGTGTTGGTAATGTTGGCATTTTCAGGGAGGGTGTTACATTCTGTTGGCTCAAAACCAGTGTAGAAATATTTACTTTTCAGAGAAGAAATTTCAGGTATTAAAAAATGTATATATTTCATATATATATAATTGTATAGTAATAATTATATATATGTGAAGGGAGGCTTAAGAGCAAAGTACCAGGAGTTCATATTGATACTGGAGAGAGGGAGCGGGGCAGGGGGGAAAAAGGGGGACGGACAGAAAAGGTGGAGATAGAGATTGACTGAGGAAGTATAAGGACAGTCTAAAAACCCAGACTTGATAGTCTGGATTGTCCATACTCGCAGAGCATTCGCATCTCATCTGCAGGGAGTGCTTTCTTCTCATTTCAGAAATATTTTGAAGTAACTGATCCCATCTCCTTCCAGACTCAAGCCTTAGGACACACATTTAGTAGTTTAGAATCTAAGGTTGACCAACTACAGCCTGCAGACTGAATCTAGCTGTTTTGTAAATAGTTTTACTGGAACAAAGCCACACCCATTCATTTGCACGCTGTCTCTGGCTGCTTTCTGGTTACCAGGGCAGAGGTGAGCAATTGTGAAAGAGCATGCAAGGCCTATAATATTTACTATGTGGCCTTGCAAAGAAAACAGTTGCCAATACTGAGCTAAGAAATCAAAGACCATAAGAACAAAGATTTCTACTAAAATCTCCTCTACCTCTTGTCTACAGGGCATACTGTTTTAAAATCTGGTCCAAGGAAATCTGAATTTTTCCTCTATTGCCACAAAAAATATGCAGAAAGTTTATTCAGAAATTTTACAATATTAATAACAATTCTAATATATCTGATACAAGAATTACTTATTACTTCATAGGGGGAAAAATGCCACCTTTTTCTTTCCTGGCAAATGAACAGGCAAAAAGATCAGCAGTTAAAAGATGAGGGGATGGAAGGACGCCTGGGTGGCTCAGTCGGTTAAGCGTCTGCCTTCAGCTCAGGTCATGATCCCGGGGTCCTGGGATCAAGCCCCACATTGGGCTCCTTGCTCCACGGGGAGCCTGCTTGTCCTTCTGCCTGCTCTGCCTGCTTGTGCTCTTTCTCTCTCCCTCTGACAAATAAATAAAATCTTAAAAAAAAAAAAAAAGGATGAGGGGTTGGGGATGTAATTCATTTAGAAAATCAAATCTATAATTACCTTCTACAGCCTGCAAAAATAAACCAGCCAAGCAGAAAGAGGAGAGAGCAGTGCTGTGAAAAGTTGCACCATTTTCCCAGGGGTCCCCCCTCCGGAACCCACCCCAAGTGGAGACTTCATGAGCAGTAACAGCAGTGAAAGGAGGGAAACGGAGAAATCAGCTCCAACAGTAATCATCGCTGGGACAGCAGGAAAAATGACATGTTGATAACTGCAGATAAAGTGGAAAATGCGAGTAGATCCCACTTAGATCTCTGCGGGAACCTCCCTCCGTTGTCCTCTGGGTAGGAATTCAGTCCTTCACACAGGCCTCCTTGTGCATCTGCTCTTGTGAGCGGATGGACAGTTTACATCATGAAAACACTCTGCCAGCTGGCACTCTCTCCACAAGTGACTGATTGTGAGCAGATGCCTCGTAAGATAAGTATAAACGAATACCCTCTTCTTCATTTTTCATTCATCCACCCTCTTTGCAGAGGAATGGAAATGCACGCCCTATACACCATCCTTTAGAAACCAAAGCCTGTGTTCTTCACATTCCTCCATCTCTCGTGGACTGTGCTTGAACTTGCTATTGCGTTCCTGATTAAATTACGGCCCCACCAAATATCTCACATGTATGCAATCTCCCTAGATTATTTGTAAACAATCTTGCGCTTCCAGATGCAAGCATCTGCTCATTTTTTCTAAAGACGTGAGCACTGAATATCCCCTAGAATAGCCTCAGTTTAGAACGTTTGATAATCTACCACGACAAGAATCAGAACTTCCATCCAGAAGTCAATCTAAATTATTGGAATATTTAGTGTTACGCAAATACGCTTTTTTTCTAGTTAAATCACCTTCCCTGTAATGTACATAATTCCAGAAACATGTTTTAAATTTCCCTTCAATGAGAAAGTAGTGAAGAGTTTTCAGTGTCCCTTTCCAGCGAGAAGAAACTTTATGATCACTACTGAAACTGTTCTTATACATATGTATACATCACATTCCACGAGGGGATGTCAAGGGCAAGAAAAGCATCTGACAAATTATTCACATAGCATACTTCAGGTAGGTCAGTTGGTCAGATTCCTAGTACTTCAAAAACATAAGCCCTTCTTATCTGCTTTTCCTTCTACATGGAGAGCAAACATTTAGCAGTGCTATCAGAAGAAATGTTCTTCAACTCCATCCTTCACCGTATTGCAGACAGACGGTGCCACAGTCCGCATCCACGGGAGTATTTCACACGCACCGTAATGGGACTTGTTCTACCTCTCCATTTACGTTCTGGAGGACGGCCAAAGTCCTTTCTAGCTCTCTTTGATCTGATGCCAGAGACTTGGTATCTAACACCCACCTGGAAGAAATTCCCTTAGGAGCTCCGGGACCAAAGAGGAATTGGGAAGGAGTGGGAAAATACCATATATACCCATCCTACACCCTATCATTCTCTAGCTTACCGATCGGTACCAGTTACTCGACCTTGTGCAAATTCCTTAGGCATGTTATTGCAAGGCATTCATATTTCTGAACAACCATGCTTCGTTTTGTACCCTCAAACCCCCTCCTATAACTCTCCAGCACAAACTAAAACCTCTACTCCACTTTGCCACCTGTTTTATCCATATACCATTTCTCACTTCAGAGTCAACCTCTAGCCTTTACTTCCTCCAAACCCTACCATCCTTTCCAGCTTGAGTTCAAGTACTATGGACTCCATGACACTTGTATTATCATCTTAATTTTCTGAACACATGGCACCTACTATCCAAACCGCAGAACTCAGTACTTGACTATTCACTCCCTTGTGCAAGTTTCTTTTACCCTATAAGAGATTAACTTACTCAAAAGCAAAGGTATCTATTTGTACTTTTTGGGTATCCTCTACAATAGTATTTTTCAAGCTTTTTGGACCTTGACACACAGTAAACACAACAACACAACAAAAACTGACCACCTTGTATTGCAATCCTGAACACACACATACACTCAGAACTGAAGCTCAAATCTGATAATACTATCTATGATGCAATTTGATATTCTATTCTCCATTTTATTTGTTACAAAATGCTAGTTACAGCTCACTGAATTGAATTTATGACATTAGGGAGTTGCAACCCACCATCCCTCAGGCACTGTCCTTGACACAAACCAGGTGCTCAAGAAACATCTGTTTACTAGACTGACTCATCTGTTACACTCAGCAGGTCAGAATTCTACAATGAGATGATGTTTTCTGGACACTGACAAAGTTTAAGATGATGCCCTTTAAGATCTTCTTCCAATAATTTTAAAACCAGAACGATATTTTTAAAAGAGCCTCTCTGTGGCAGCCTTTAACAAGATCAAAGGAAAAAAACCTTTTCCTAAAGGTAAAAGGCCAGACATTCCATTCATCAACATGGCATCCTTAAGAGGATGAACCAATCCTTCCAAAGAAGTTCTTTGTAGCAGCTCTGGTTCCAGAAGAACTTCAACCATGAGCACGTGATGAGCCTTCAGTGTAGTAGCAAGGATTTCCTCTCTGAAAGATGGCTGGTGCGTGGTGCTGGGGGTTAGATTTCTACTAAAGAGAAGACATTTGGTTACTTATTGGGAAACTCCGTTCTCTATATCTCATGTTCATGGCACTTTTTTCATTGGATTATCTGTATCTGGAATTATCTTTTTTCTTGTTTTGTTTCTATGTCCACACACACAGACACAGACATGAAAGTAACCTTTTCAGGACAAGGAGGTCTTGTCTTATCCCCTGCTATCCCTTCACTTTGAGGTACATTCTTGTTGTCTTTTAAAAGGAGAGAAATGTCTGATGTGTAAAATAAGCAGCAATCCTATATGAGAAAGACAGTGGCCTAGGTAAGCCTGGTTTGTTGTTTCGTTCTTCATTCACTGATTTATTCATTTTGCAAAAATATGCTAAAACATACTGCATGCCAGGGGGTTGGTTAGACACCGAAGATACAAGGAAGAAATAAGACTCAGTCCTTGCCCTAAAGTAATTCTACATGATCTATAAGGGAAGACACAAATCATTAAAATGCAAAGAGAGAGACACACTATACTAGGGAGTGAGGAGCAACCATACATCTGTTTTTCTCTTCTATAAAATAAAGAGCTTGACAACACAAGCTTTAATGTCCACATCCAAAAAGTTGCTTGATTCTACAACCTTACCTGTCAGCCACAGTTTTTATCCATATACCATTGTTTTATCCATATACCATATCCAATGTTTCTAAGGATACCTCTCTCACCAGGTCTTTTTAATACTTTCTTTTCTTACAGGAACATTCTGGAGGAATGTTAAAAATGCCGTAAGAACTGATTTCACAAAGCCAAATAACATCGGAGACACAAAATACCAGCTGGTTTCCCATTAACTTCAGTTCTATAAAGAACTAAATAATTTTCTGCGCCTACACAGTGCTTTTGCCAATATTCCTAGCTCAGTCAAGTCCTATATTCCCAGATGCAGGTGAATGTTTATATTGAATAACCTGCAAAGGATAGCAAAACTTAAGGTACAATTTTTAAGGTTAAAGATGTCTAATGAACGAGCCCAGGGTTCTCAAATAATTGTTTTCATTTTTGGATGAGAAAAAGATAACTCTTGGTTTCTACGTCCTCAAAAGCTGACGCAGTTCCATCTCCAGGCTCTAAACAAATAATCATACATCTTCGTCCATATGTAGCTGGGAGGGACAAACGACGCGTCATGTTTCAAATTAAGTTTTTCAGGAGCAAGAAAGAATGGATTTTCTGCTCTTGCTTCCCTCACTTGAAAAAGCAAATGTCTGGATCTCTTTGAAAATTAGCCCAATCTATAAAACGACTGGAACTAAACTGGACTCCCACCACTACTTGGCTCCTGCATTCTTCCACAAGCTTGGAACAAAGACCCCCTTGACTTCCGCGTGTAGGCGGATTAGAATTGCAATGCGACCCTGCAGCACATTGCTGCACAGTGACTCCACGCTAAGCCAAGGAAGCCTTCTTGAGATTCTTCTTCCCTGTTCTCCTTCTTTCCATGGCAAGAAAATTTCAAGTCTACCATATACCATAGAAGTGTAATTTAGCATAAAGCAGGCCTGTCTATATATTTTTAAATAGAGAGATGGGCATTACTTCACTTCCCTGCTTTTACTGAGTGCTGTTTCCAGCCCTTATAGAGTCTCATCAAAGGCCAGACTAAGCAGACACGTGCTAAAGGTCAAACACTTCAAGTTCGTAAATGTCCAGGGAGAACCTAAAATATATATATTAATATTAATATACTAAAACATAAAAATATACTAGTAATACATAAAACAATGAAAATGGGAAGGAGCTGAATGGTAAAAACAGCAGCAAAGGGACAGCATGAGGGTAAACCAATTCTCACCAGTTTTCTCCAGAATTTACAGACCAAGTTTATAAACATTTTTTAGTGGTACCTCCTTTTTAATTTAATTTCTAAGCACATCTTGAATGCCTGAAGTAATGTATGTATGTAAGGATCAGTGTGTTCTCTGGCCTCACAAAGTTTGCAGTCTAGTGGGACCACGAATCAAAGTGCAACACAAAGAAGGATGTGCTATGTTTTAGCAAAGGCATCATCAGGGCAGACTGACTTCAAAGCGATGATTTCATAAATTTTTAAAAAGCAGTTATGGACAAATTTAGATTTTTCTGATAAAATACAAGTGGGTGATTCTGACACAATAGAGCTATATAATATACACCCTCGACTGCATTTTCTTTCAGTGCTTCTCCTGATATCTTACTATATGAGTTTTTAGAATACTGACATTGAGTAAAATGCCTGGCATTGTCATTCTTAACACCGGAATAAAAGAAGGGAGCATTGTAAGGAACCCACAGAGAGAACTTCCATGAATACACGTACAGATGAGGACAGAGCCTACTTCTACAGGCCACATATGCTTTAATATAATAAAAGAATTTCTCCCCTAAATTATCCTTTCAGAAAGGGAAGAACAGCTTTGTATTCTAGTTCTTACAAAGCTTCCCAGTTACTTCATTTTAGACCAAAATTACTGTGGGGAAATCAAATTAGCTTGAAGTGACCTCAAATAATACAAGTTTTGGAAGCTTATGGGACACAGAATAGAAGATTTTTCTTGTTCTGTTTTGTTTTTTAAGAGGCAAAGAGATTAACCCATATTTATGTAATTATCCCTGGGAGGTATGGCTTTAAAATGAAAAGTGCTGAATACTGTAAATAGTAAGGCTTTTAAAGAATATTTTATTAGGCAGTAGAGTAAGTGGTTATATTGTGAAGATTCCAAATATAAACTAAAAGAAGAAATGGAAAAATGCATACTGATACTACATGAATCAGTATATATGGCTTAAAATAAAATTTCCAACAATAGCAATCTTACACAAATTTTTAAAGTACACTATCATAAATAATTTATTCATGGAAATGAATATAATATGATCTGGGAAACTGTGCTGATGGCTAAAAAGGTGACTTTAATAATCACTGATGTCTAAGACGTATGTAAAGAATTAGAATAAAATGGTTCCATAAGGGGGCGCCTGGGTGGCTCAGTTGGTTAAGTGTCTGCCTTTGACTCAGGTCATGATCCCAAGGTCCTGGGATTGAGCTCTGCTTCTCCGCAGGGGAGTCTGCTTCTCCCTCTCCCTCTGCCCCTGCTCGTGTGCTCTCTCCCTCATTCATTTTCTCTCTCAAACAAACAAAATTGTAAAAAAAAAAAAAAAAAAAAAAAAAAGTGGTTCCATAAGATGTTAGAATGTGGAAAACAATCCTAATTTTTTATATATGTTACTTATAACACATAAATTTAAATTAAATATTTTAAGTAGGCATCTAATTATTTCACCTATATCCCTAAAATTTTTATATATTCAAGTTGGTATAAACCTGTTTTAAAAATCTTCTCAAAGGGAAAAAAAATGAGAAACAGCTTAATATTGGGGGTTGTCTTTTACACATTCATATGGTAAATTTCATGTTAAGACTCAAAAGAAACACGATGGTAGTCCAAAGGGGATTCGGTAGGAGAACTGTCCAATATTCAGCAGAGCAATACCCACACCAAAATTACAGTCTCAGAAGATTCCAGCACAAGTCAGGTAGCATATGGGTGGTAGGCCAGCCACTCGTGCAGGTATGATTCTTACTGTTCCCATGGAATAGCTGTAAGTCACCCAAGTGGAAGGAGGCCCTGCTTGAAACCCTTTCATCTCCTTCCCACTTTATTCCTACTTTAAAAAGGAAAATTAGCTGTAAAAGCAGATCAATCATCATCAACACTAATATAATGAAAGAGCATCCGTATTGAATCATTATAGAGCAACAGCATGAAATATACCCTTTATGATAAGAATAACAAGGGGGGAGGGATTCTTTTTTTCTCTCTCTTATTTGCCTTGTACCTATTCAAAAAACTGTTGCCTCTCTTTGCTTCCTCCAAAGTCCTCTCATCCATACAAGTGAAGAGCAAACATGTTGGAAGTCAGCAGCACAGACAGCAGAAATGCGAGCATTTAGCCAACTTTGCATGAGCTGTGCTACCCAAGGCCAGAGAGCCCTTGCTCCCCCGCATCATCAATAGGACAAACAATGATACTGTCCACATCAAGGCTTGGGCTGGGGAAACCTCACCACGAAACTATCCTGACTCTAAAGAGCACCGTCCAAAGTCATGGTTCTTACTTCAACTCTCAGCACTAGAATATGGTTGGCACAGATCATAATAAACCCCAGATTTACCCACCTTTTGGAGGTCCAGGCATATGCCTAAAATGCCACAGATATTTCTGCCATCAATACTATTATAATGAAAGAACATCAGTGTTATACTCACACTCATAGCATGACTCTATTTCTAACAATGATTCCAAAACATAAGACAATTTCTGCATGAGCTGTGGTAATCTGGAGAAGGAGGATTTTGGGATGTCCTTGCCCTTCGACCTTTCTCAGGCACCTGCATGCACGCACGCACGTGTCACACCCTACGGTCAACCCTTTTACCCTGACCCTCCAAACTTCACAGTCCTTTGCCAATATGACATCCTCGCAAGGAAGTCATTAAAAATACATGCAACATATCAATCTCCTTAGGATTAAAAAGCATCACTACTCTTATTCATTGTTGAGCAGAATGCAAAATGGTATAGTCACTTTGGAAGGCAGTCTGGCAATTGCTTACAAAACCAAACATACTCTTAACCATAAGACCCAGCAATGGTGCTGCTTCGTATTTAACCAAACAAGGTGAAAACTTACATCTACGCAAAAACCTGCACATGAATGTTTATAGCAGCTTTATTCATAATTACCAAAACTTGGAAGCAACCAAGATGTCTTCCCACAGGTGAACTGATAAACTGTGGTACATCCACACAGAATATCTCATAGGGATAAAAATAAATGAGCTATCAAATCATGAAAAGACATGGAGGAAACTTAAATGCATTCTTCTAAATGAAATAGAAGACAACCTGAAATGGGTACAGATTGTATGACTCCAACTATATGACATTCTGGAAAATGTCTGGTGATAGTAAAAAAAAAAAAAAAAAAAAAAAAATCAGTGGTTGCCAGGAATTTGAGAGGAGAGAGGGGTGAACAGGTGGAGCACAGAGGATGTTTAGGGCAGTAACATTATTCTGTATGATATCGGGATGGTGGGTACATGTCACTAAACATTGTCCAAACCCATAGAATTTATAGCACCAAGAGTGAACCCCAATGTAAACTATGCACTTTGGGGGACACTAATGTAGTCACTGTTGTTTCATTCGTTATAACAGATGGACCACTCTGCTGTAGGATGCTGACCATGAGAGAAGCCGTGTGTATAGATGGGGAGAGTACGTGGGACATCTCTGTACCTTATTTATAGTTCAATTTTGCTAAACTAAAACAGCTCTAAAAATAGCGCATTACTAAATTTCATTTAAGAGACTTCTTTTAAAAGCCAAATGAACTTTGTTACAGCCTTTCAAAGTCGTTTTTTATTCAAAAGTATTAAAATCTTAGAACAATGGATTACCAAAAAGTTGTCCTACTGCCAGTTTTTTAAATTCAAATAAATAAAGGATTATGTTGATTAAAAAAAAAACCCACACCAACTAAAAAATAAAAGCTTACCAATCTAACATAAACAACACTAATAAAATCACAGTCTAACAGCATAAATTTCCCTATTAACACAGTATCAAAAATACTAGCATCAAACTATAATGACCGATATTTAACATACTACTAGGTCAGGGGAAACAAACAGGAGGGAACAAAATCTCTGGTCCCCAGAAGGTATGACCCAGCTCACTGACTATTAAGTGTAGTTGGGGGTATTCTCAAAACTAACCTCCAAGGCTGCAGTCTAAGAAAATAAGAAGGAACAGGGAAGCCTTAGCTTCCATAGGAAGGGCCAGGGCAAAGTACTGGAGATGGAGAAAGGTGGGGTGGATCCTCTGAGGACTCCAGGAATAAGCCACATCCCATCCAACACACTCAGGACATACAGCTAAAACAAATGTCCACACTCCAGATTCTGCCCATGTCTATTTCATCACTGTTCCGTCTAGTGCTCTGGGAAATGGGTAGCCAAAGAACAGCCTAGAAACTGTAGAAACTATGTTGGTATCTTAAACACCACCTGTGGAAAAAATAGCAAGAACAATTTTAAAAACCCTTTTCCCCCCCTTTTTTAAAAATTTTCTGGGGACTGTTATTATTCAATAAGATGTCCCTTCATTACAAGAGAACAACAGTAATGAAAATCATTTATATTTCTATTCAATAGAATTCATGGAATCTGTGATAAAGACTAGTAACACTGGTTGCTTATTTTAAGCAAAATCATCTGATCATCAGCTTTAGAAATTCAGAAATTTGATTTTTTCAGTCCATCAGATCATTAAGCTCTTGCGCACGGACGGACTTGCACTAAACAAACTCAAGCAAACCGAGCTACATGACATAAACAACCACATGCTAACTTCTGAGTGAAACAGATTTTTTTTTTTTTTTCCGAAACAATACAGGCAGGAATCTGCACAGGGCAAGTCCTCACAGAAGACCAAAATTTCAAGATCAATAGGTTGCTTGGTAAGCAGGAAATTGGAGCAAATAAATGGGAGTTGAACACTCCTAGGCAACAGTTCTATCAAATTAGAGAAAACAGCCCGTCTCTGATCTAGAGAGAATTCACTCTAAAGATAATCACACCAGTTATCTAAAATTGGAAGACTCTCCCTCCCAGAGAATGGGGCACAGATTAAAATTTTTACTCATTTCTCCTTTTTCAGTATTCCTTATATGTCACTAACGCTTCTTACACTAACTGTGGGCCATAATCCCCCTAATCTCACAATGCTGCCTTTAATCATAACATAAAAATGAGTCAAAACTTCTCCATCTGTTACAGGTTTAGCTTTATCACCTTGATTCCAGATTTGGGGATTTGAAGATCTTATCTCATTAACTTGAGTTTTTAGACTTAAGTGCATTTAAAAAAAGGCAATTAACATTCCAACGTGATACGTATCTTTCCAGTTAACTCCTTAACTCCAGATGCAGAAATTCACAGAATCCATAACTAACCCAAAATAACAAATATGATAAAATTCTTGTTAAGAATATTCTCTCTGCACCAATGTCTTTCATCATTTTAATCCATATCTAAACTATCAAGGAAAAAATGCATTAAACACACAAGCACACATAAGCAAACAAAAAGCAAAATACGACTTTTAAAGGTTAACAAAAGAACATCAGAGTTGAATAAATCTAAGAAAGAACTTTATTGCTCCAAACAAGTAAACTCCAAAGAGACAAGAGAGAAAACTGATAAGAGCAAGTCAACACAAGTAACAGTACTAAGAACAACTTGACAGAACCCGGAAGAGGGTACAGGAAAAGGCGCGTAAACAGTAAGCAATGCCCACAGCCATGAGTCTCCCCTGCTCGAAACAACTCAATAGGATTATTTCTGGGATCACAGTGTTTAAAAAAAAAAAAAAAGCTACAGAATTATTCTGCCAGGTACTTCAAAGAAAGCTCCACTTCCCCAAAACTTTCAGCAAGTGTACCTGTTTGCATTTTTAGGTCCTTTCTTCTGTTCTCTCTAAATTAGAAAGAAGCAACCCTCACTCTTCTCCAGAGTACCTCTTAATTACACTAATTTCCAAAACTCATGAATTCATGAAGGACATCCTTGGCTTTTCAAGCTACCTCAAGAGACTGTAGAAAAAATGTCAATCACTAGGTAACAACCAAAATCAACAGGCCCTTCTTCAATTAGTTAGACATAAAGTTAAAATATTTTTCTGTTTAAATATTTATAAGGCATTAAATGGTGGGGAGGGGCGTACTGGATGGTGGGGAGGGGCATGTTGCGTCTCTAAGAGAAACGTTAATTTTTCATTTTTTGCACGTGCACTAATATTTTGAATGCCAAGTGATTTTCTGTCAAAATTTATATCAACGCTTCAATAACCAGTGATCAAACCTGTAACATTAATTAGAGAGTACAGTCACATAATGAATTGGTGATCGAGATGGTAGAAAAGCAAGGAAAACTGGTGGAGACCGACTTTGCTCTGATGTGGTCTTAGGAAAGTGTGGTCCAAGTACAGTGTCTCATCCTCAACGTCTACAGTGGTCCTGAAGTAAGGATATGCCGATGCATGAAGGCTGGTTCTCAACCATCAAATAAAAAGGGAAGAGAGAAAGCTAGTTAAACCCCTCCTGCCTTACTACCCCAAAGCCCAGCTTGGTTCCGTTGTTACCCTAGGAGGCTGGACAAAACATGGGAAAGGACGATGAACAAATTAATAGTCATTGGACATGTCATGGAACAAAACAAGTACTGCAATGTTTTCTCTCGTGTTTCTCATTCTTCATCAAAACCCCCATGACACCATTCCTTTGGTCCTTACGGCAAAAAAATAAAAATGACAAAGCTCAGTTAAACAAAATATCCTTCCCTACTTAGAAATAAAGGCAAAGGAAATGGGGCTGAAGGCATTAACATGAGGTGTGCCTCACAATCACAAAAAAGCTTGGATAGCACACAGCCTCTCAAACGGTGAATGGATTCCTCGTTTCCATCCTTCTTTACCATTGTGGAGATATATTTATAGATCCACTGTTGGGAAGGACTTGCCAAGGGAAGAAAATTCTCTCTGTATAATAGCTATAAGATCTGGTAAATTGACAGAATAAGGTTTCGTGATACATGGCTTACGGCAGCTGCAGAAGCACTTACAGAAACTGGCCAGACAACATGATGTCGAATCCACTGATCTCATGTGTCCCAGTGTGCCGAGAGGTTAAGAAACTCTGCCTGCGCTCACTACCTCCTACCCTTCCTCTCCACACAGGAGGCAGCTGAGAGTCACAAGCCAGAACATTCAAGCACCCAGAATTTGAGGATTTGATGTAAAGGAAATGGAAGTTTTAAAAACTCTCCAAGGATATGAGTTTTCTATACCAAATGTTTATTCATTCCAGTCACTGTACTACACAAATTAACACCATACCTGAAGTAAGCTAACTCCAGAAGTTGGAAATTCCCTATCTCTGGGGAAGGATGAAGGAGGCCAGATCACTGCTGCCCAAAATGAGCAAACAAGACAGTCCATGGGATGTGTGGGAAGAAAATATCAGAAACTCTATCTACATTTAAGTTCGATCTTATCCTTCTAAACTTTCCATTTATATACTTGACATATTACTATAGCATATATGTGTAACATTTATAAATAAGTCAGTATACATATATTATGAATATACACCAAGAAATATTTTACTACTAGTGCTCTTGATAAAAAACGTTGAGAGATCATGGGCCAGACAACCACTTAGAGCCCATGTTTGTGAAGGGAGTCAAATTCTGGGTAGGACTTTGAGATCATCTGAGAGTTCACTTCCTAACTTTAAATCCTTTCATTCTTGCTCAAATATATCTACAATTTTAATAACCTGTTTTTGGAAAATATTTTCCATTAGACAAGAAAAATACAAGCAGTGGACAAACTACTTCAGTACAATTCTTTTAAACTTAAGCAAGATTGAGGTTGTGTTTGAATTTAAAAGGAATAAGTTTCCTTTTATAAAGTGAATGAGATAAGGGCCAATCTGTACATCCAAAGGTAGATAAATGGAAGTGGTTACAACTACTTCTATTATCCGATATTTAGGTAAAGCTTCACCTTTCATTCTTGCAGCGCTGAGTAAAGAATTTACAACATTTTTTCCTTAGAGACTCCAATAAGATTATGAATTAAAAATATAACATTATCAGGCCAGAATGAAAAAGACCACTTTTTCTAACTCATGAAGTGTCAAAATGCTCTGTGACAGAGTAGATGGAAAGGTGTTCTATGTGCAGCCCTTCTTTAGGTAAGTACTTCGTCTCCTCTTCATTAATAAAACATGTGACTCAGGCTCTCTGTTCCAAGTCCCTATGAACTAAGTCTTTCACAACCTGACGGTTTAAAGGATCCAATAAAGACTGGGGAAAGGCTTAATAAACTCTGCCTATGTGGCTTTATATGCTTTTGCCTTCTATGCACAAAGAGTGAACCACACACCATATGATAAACTTGTACGGATATACTTCTTAGACAACAGCACTTGTTTTAAACAGGGAAATGTCATTCTTGGACTCTGAATACTCAGCCTTTTCTAAGTTGTAGATACACAGAGCTTAAGTGACTAAGCACATAAGAAATCACTTTGCTTTATAAAAATACTATATGGGGACACCTGGATGGCCTAGTTGGTTGGGCATCTGACTCTTGGTTTTAGCTCAAGTCATGATCTCAGTATCGTGGGATTGAGCAGCGTGTTGGGCTCTGCACTCAGTGTGGAGTCTGCTTGGGATTCTCTCTCCCTCTCCCTCTGCCCTTCCCTGAGCATGCTCTCTAATAAATAAATATTTTTAAAAGATACTATACGAGCAACAGAAATTTATGCATACTCAATGGCACTAACCTGTAAGTCTATAAAAGACACATATGACTAAAGTTACTATGTATCTGATCTGAATAATTTCATGATTTTAATTAAATTGCTCTTTAGAATTTTTCCAGAGAATAGAAACCTAAAGAATACTTTTCAACTCATGTTATGAAATTAGTATATCTTTGATACCAAATCAGATAGGGCCAGGATGAATAAGGAAAATTACAAGCCATTATCACTTGTGAATACAGATATAAAACATCCAGCAAATTAAATCCTGCCATGTATCTTTCAGTTCTAAAATTGTACGTTTGTTTTCTAATCTATGTTACTTTTTTGTTTTCTCATTCCCTGAAGAAATCCTCACACTTGTCTTTTTTCTGAGTATATAAAACATAGATGTTTCGTAGACCAGTAATTTCAATAACTAAAATTTGTGTGTCTGCTTCTCTTTATTAACTTTCTGATTTTCTTTCTTTATATCTTGTTTTTTCATGTGCCTAGTTATCTTTGACTATGTGCTGGACAATGTACCTTAAAAATGCACACACATGAATAATTTGAGATGCAGTATCTTCCTACAAAATAATGTTCAAGGGTTGCCTGGGCGGCTCAGTCAGTTAGGCATCCGACTCTTGATTTTGGCTCAGGTCACAATCTCAGGGTCCTGAGATCAAGCCCTGTGGGCTCTGCGCTGAGTGTGGAGCCTGCTTGGGATTCTCTCTGCCCCTCTGTCCACCACTTGCATGCTCTCACTCTCTCTCAAAAAAGAAGAAAGGAAGGAAGGAAGGAAGGAAGGAAGGAAGGAAGGAAGGAAGGAAGGAAGGAAGGAAGGAAGGAAGGAAAAAAGAATGTTTATGCCAAGCACCTGACAGTGGTTCCAAACTGGCTCAGTGTGAATCCAAGTTCAAGGCTTGAGCACCCCTGGATTAGCCAGGTGATGCAAAACTGGCTCTAAGTCTATTTGCAGGATGGTATATTTCTGTTTTCACTTTATCCAGAAGATGAAGGCCTTTTAGAGACCCAGCTGAAAGGTCTGGGAAGGTTGTCAGACAGTCTACTTTTGATGGGTCCCGGACTTTGTCTCCCTTGTCCCGTGAGGCAACCAAAACCTCTATTATGTAGCTATAGGTATACCCCACTTTTCAAAAGTTTGTGTTATGCTACTTTGCTTTTACAGAAGACCTATATTAATACATTTTCACTAACCAAAAGAAATTCAAAAAGGATTTTAGCTTTTATGAAAAAAGGCAAAAAACAAAAGTAGCATTTGGCCTTTGTCTTGTAGTGAGCCATTACGGAGGCAGTGTGCACCCCTGGAGGCAAGAGTGGCACCGCCAGGGGCGCCTGGGTGGCACAGCGGTTAAGCGTCTGCCTTCGGCTCAGGGCGTGATCCCAGCGTTCTGGGATCGAGCCCCACATCAGGCTCCTCTGCTATGAGCCTGCTTCTTCCTCTCCCACTCCCCCTGCTTGTGTTCCCTCTCTCGCTGGCTGTCTCTATCTCTGTCGAATAAATAAATAAAATCTTTAAAAAAAAAAAAGAGTGGCACCGCCAAGCTCCTTCCCTGGGAACTGCACCCAGCAGTATCTCAGCATCAAGTTGCCAGAGCTTTGAACTATGTCTGTGAGCATCTGTGCCTTATCTTGATTTATTTTGTACATCTGTTAGCAAGATATGTCCTAAGGTATCAGAAAATCTTGAGAGAAGTTATTTTTTGAGTCTGGGAATGCTCAAAAATTTTTCATATCAACTAAAGGTAATTCCCTCTTTGCTTTACGCCATTTCAGCTTCAGAATGGTTTCACAGGAACACTCTATTTTCAGATAGCAGAGGAAATCTGTATTTCTTTCAGATTGGAAACTGTGTTCCGGGCTTACTTCTGTGGTTCCTGCCTTCTTCTAGGTTTACACCCAGAAACTCCTACCTATTTTGTTAATACTTGGAGACAATTTTGCCCCTCAGAAAGACTGTGCTAAAAAGCTTAGCTTTTTACCAAGGCACAAGTAAGTCCTCCCTAGTAACATACAAAAAAGATACTGCATTATGTCCAAGTTGGGATTATTCGAGAAATACAAGGTTAGTTCAACAAGTTTTAAAACATGTTAATGTAATCTATCCTTTTTAGAAATTAAAGACAAATTACTGGTCACTTCACTAGGCAAGGGAAGCACATTTGATTAAATTCAATATTCTTTCATGATAAAAAATTCAAACCAAGAATAAAAGAGAACTTTTTTAACCTAATAAAGGTATTGACCCCAAAAAACCAAACCGAAACAAAAATACCTTTAGTATCATCACACTCAACAGCAAGGTGAATTCCATAAAAATACAAACAAAGATGCCTAAGTCCTTGACATCATACTAGAAACCCTAGCCAGCACAAAAGCAAGTTAAAAGTATAAGGATTAGAGGAACATTTATAGCAAATAAATAAAAAATGCTTGGGCTTTTAAATCAGTGAAATAAAAAATAAAACCATGATTATACCATTTTGTACCCATCTGATTAGTAACATTAACGATTCATCAGTGTAAAGTATTATTAAATATATGAGCTAGTTGTGAGCTTTCCACTATTCCATCTTCACCCCCAGCTGGGTGTACTGCAATACAACTCTGACATCAACCACTTGGAGTTAGCACTGGACCCCGCAGATTTATGCTCAGTCCTCCACAAGACACAAGACTGCCATCCCTTCAGATGCCAGCCGTTCTTCAGGAGTCCCCAGCCCACCCAGACTTCTGACCAACTGGTAATACATTCATGGGTTTCCCAACCCCTTCAGATTTGATGATTCACTAGGACTCACAGAACTCAGGAAGGTGTTATGCTTGCAATTACTTACAGGTGTGAAACAGCCAAATGGAGACTCCCATAGAATGAGATGGGGGTGAGGGGAAAATGCAGTGTTTCTATGCACTCCCCTCACAGAATCCAGGACAGTCACCTCCTAACACATCAGTGTGTTAACCAGGACACTCCACTGAGCCTCAGCAACCAGAGTTTTTATTGGGGTTTCATTCTATAGGCACGACTGATTAAATCATTGGCCACATGACTGAGCTCAATCTACCAAGAACCAAGGACACTGAAATGTATTATTATAGCACACGCAGTACTGTCTAGCCCAGGCTGTTATAACAAAATGCCAAAATATTGTTAAAACAAAACAACAGACATTTACTTCTCGCAGTTCTGGAAGCCGGGAAGTCCAAGGTCAAGGACTTCTGTCAACAGACTTAGTTCCTGGTTAGGACCCTGTTCCTGGTTTGCGGAGAGCTGCCTTCTCACTGTTTCCTCAAGGGCAGATAGAGGAACAAAGAGCTCTAGTCTTTCTTCCTCTTCTTATAAGGGCACTAATTCTACTACGAGGACTCCACCCTCAAGACCTCATCTAAACCTAATTACCTTTCAAAGGCCCCACTTCCAAATTGGGGGTTAGGGCTTCAACATATGAATTTGAAGAGGATACAAACAGCACATAATAAGAATCATTTCAAACAGATTTTGGAAGCTTACATTCAACAATTTTTATGGAAAAAATTTACAAATTTATAAATGTTCACAGTTAAACATTTGGAGTGTATCAAACTCATACAAAAGTTGAGGACTGACTCCTAGATATCTGATTCATATAAAAATAAGTCTATCTCCTCTAGGTTCCTTTATCATATGACTAAAGAGCATCCTCTAGATTAAACTATACAAATAGTATTTTTAGTGTGACACTTCCTAATACTGTCTTTTTAAGTCCACATATTTATTTGAACTTAAAGACTGGCTTAAGGAGTACTCTTCAAACAATAATGAATGGAATAAAATAAAGAGAAAGGACATGGAAGGTAATAGGTGAGTTTAAATAGCAAAAGTTCAGGGGCGCCTGGGTGGCTCAGTCGTTAAGCGTCTGCCTTCGGCTCAGGACGTGATCCCAGGGTACTGGGATCGAGCCCCACACTGAGCCCCGCATCTGGCTCTCGGCTCCGCTGGAGCCCGCTTCTTCCTCTCCCACTCCCCCTGCTTGTGTTCCCTCTCTCGCTGGCTGTCTCTCTCTGTCAAATAAGTAAATAAAATCTTTAAAAAAATAAAATAAATAAAAAGCAAAACTTCAGATTTAATGCTATTAAAAGAAAATACCAAGCAATGATGACACAATAATGTTCTGCTGACTCTGTCCTCTAACCTGCTCTACCCAAAAGTCATCTGTTCGTCACACCTAAGTCCATTCTCTCACAGCTCTGTTATAATAGTAATGTGGGAAAATTCTCTCCCACCATTTCCTGGATTCAAGTCAGGCATTTGCTCTGGAAAGACCATACCCATAAAGAAGGGTCTCTGTAAAAGAAATACAGTGTCTGAAAACCAGTGGAACAAGAGCCTCTTGGCTGTCAATGCAGGCATTCTAATGAAGCAGAAACATACACACACAGTCAGCCAGGACCAAGTCCCAGAGTCTGAGATAGTCCAAGAGCTGTCTGCAGACCTTGCAAGGACCACTTCAAATAAATGTCCCCAAGACTCACAATCTCTGGAATGTGTTATAGTAAGATTTTATCTAAACTCCGACACTCACCATGGTCACATTATCACAAATGGTGCCCCCAACTAACAGACTTCAGAAGGTCAAACTTTAAATAAAGAACTCAAAGTCAAATTTTACCTATGCACTATTATTTGTTCTTGGCTCCAAATTAAACAGTTCCTTTAATTCTCAAGAGATTTTTATTTTATCTTTTCAAAAGCATAAAAATTCCCCATGTTCACCCAGACAGGTGGACCATGACTAAGACCAATAACCTCCTACCCTAAATAGACTCCATTCTCATTACTCCTGGTAGTTTAGGTTCCATAAAGTTGTTGTGAATACTGATGCATTGCTCCTAGAGGAAATACAGGATGAGATTCTTGCAAGCCTCTAGTCACAACATTTCATCAAGACATCAATATATAACCTTGTTTTATGCATGTTTCTGTTTTAGGACACCTTATTATACATTGTTGATTCATTAAGACTGAACTCACGGCCAACAGTGCTTATAAACTCAT
The DNA here is from genome assembly GCF_024610735.1 of Ursus americanus. NCBI lineage: Eukaryota > Metazoa > Chordata > Mammalia > Carnivora > Ursidae > Ursus > Ursus americanus. The sequence goes on along the minus strand of NC_142128.1, from coordinate 83,506,986 downwards.
GCCTGAACAAAACCTGTCTAACACAAGTATTATCTCCCTAAAGCACATCAAAGCCTTCTTGCACTTAGGAACACTAGACCCTTGAGGGCCATTTTAGGTAGCAAAATCACCAAGAAAAAGCACAAAAATGAAAACCATGGCACTAAACAGGCCATGAAAAGGACTCACGTCTACAGTATGAGAACTGAAAAAAGAAGGCAAAGCACCATTTTCTTCAACTTCGGCTGAGAAGCAAGTCAACTTTTCCACTGCTCTGCCCACGTCCCCAAATAATTGCAAGAGTGTCTTGAATATTCATTTGGGGGTCACAAATAAAGTTTAGTGAGTAGGTGAATTTGTAAATATCATATCTGAATAATGAAGACGGATTTACAGGGTCTTTGTGTGAACCTCAAACAGCAACATAGTTGTGCTGTTTTCCCAGTGCCCACAAACAGAAAAACACAGACTGTACTATCCTTATTATTATTTTAAATTACAGCTGTATCTGGAGACATTTTCAATTTTTAAGTGAGAAATCCCACAGGATAATAGCCACAGAACACAGTGTAAAGCACTTTCCTCCACCCACATGTGGACTGTACTCACACAATTACAAGTTACTCATGTCTCTTCTGGCATCACCAACTCCCTCACTTGACACCACACACACACACACACACACACACACACACACACACACACACCCCTTTCAAATTTAGTGCCTTAAGAGACATTTCCTGGATCAGCCTTCTGTGGAACAATAAAATTGGCTTCCTGACACATAAAACACATTTCCTACACAGCAATCTTGAAAAGTACTGTTACTTTGTATAGCGACGCAGCAGGTGGCAGGGTGTGATGAAACAGGAAATGAGAACAAATGTCTCCCACACAAACTTGCAGACCACCACAGGGAATATGTTAGCACACAATCCCACATCTTTATCATCCAACCAGTCATCATCGGTAGGATTTCTCTTCTTTTAACTCACCCCCACCCACTGCTTAGTGACCCTTTCCACCTGTCCCACTATTCTTTACATATTAATTCTTTACATATTAGAAGAAATGTGTCAAGGGTGACATTATGGTGAGAAAGATCCCATTGATTTCAAGTTTAAAAAAAAATCCTAATGGGGAGCCTGGGTAGCTCAGCTGGCTAAGTGTCTGACTCTTGATTTCAGTTCAGGTCATGATCTCACGGTTGAGCCTGAGCTCCACGTCAGGCTCTGTGCTCAGAGGGGAGTCTGCTTCTCTCCTTCTCCCTCCCCCTCTGTCCCTTCTCCTGCTTGTGACTGTGTACGCGTGCACACACACACACACTCTCTCTAAAAATAACTCTAAACAAAAGGAAAAAATTCCTTTTAAAAAATTCTAAAACCACATCTTCTCCTTAAGCCCTACATTTAAAACTATAATGTTAATATCCCAAGGACTGTTAAACCCTTTTCCCCTAACCACTTCCAAAGCGTAAGGTTTCCCTAATTACCAACTAAATACAGCACTTATTCTACTTACAGTTATAAAAACCTAATAGGAGCTTTTACCTCACTGCCCCAGAGATCAAAGTGGCCAAATAAATACAAATGGTGGTTATACCCATGAGATCATGATTCAGACAACAAAGGAAGAACACACAGATGTTACCATCACCCACAAAACTGGAAGCATCCCAAGAACATCTAGGCATCCACAAAGCATCTTAGTCATCTAACCTCTATGACAGCCCAGAGTGATGCCTGCAGAGCCACGCCATGGAACCCAACAGAAAGGGCTCAGGTCTGCCCATCAGAAGCACTGCTCCCCGTCCCTTTACTTAAAATCATAGATGTTTTCAGGAGGAAGGAATAGAAAACCCCCCAAGCCATCTGCCTCACTTATAGGTGCAGAAAACGCCCAGAGATTAACCAATGTGCTACTATAACTACCGAATCACAGACTGAACTATTTGACTATGTGTTTGCCTCATAAACGGGCTATGGAAAGACGATTTATTAGGCAATAAAAACTACCCAAGTTTTAGAAAATACAAATCTGGCCGTTTCATTCCATTGTTCAGATCTTTCAATAATTTCTCAAAGCACAATGGACTTAAAAAAAACTCCTTAATACATGGCATAAAGGATTTTTGTGGCCAAGTCTACACATCTCTAACCCAATACTATGCTCACTCTGCAATCTAGTGTATTCGTTCGTTCCTTCCTTCATTCATTAGTTCATTCACTCAATCATTTTTTGAGTAATACTTATGAAGAGTCTACTGTGTGCTGGGCACTGTGCCATCCCAAAGTACTCAAGATTACAGATGGTCCCTGACTTAGGGTGGTTTGACTTACAATTTTTCAACTTTAGGATGGTGTGAAAGCAATGCACCTTCAGCAGAAACCATACCTTGAATTTTGATTTTTGATTTCTTCCCAAGCTAGCAATATGCAGAATGATGCTCTCTCCTGAGGCTGGGCAGTGGCCGCGAGCTGCAACTCCCCGTGAGCCACGTGGTCTTGAGGTTCATCAACCCATACACTTACAACTGTTCTGTTTTTCACTTTCATGAGCTACTCGACATTTTATTATAAAACAGGTTTTGTGTTGAATGATGCTGCCCAACTACAGGTGAGTATAAGTGTTGCAAGCACGTTTACGGAAGGCTAGGCTAAGCTATGATGTTCAGTAGCTTAGGGGTATTAAATGCATTTTTGACTTGGGATATTTTCAACTTACAATGGGTTTATTGGGACATAACCCACTGTAGCTTGAGGAAGATCTGTACTCAGGCCATTCTCTTTTTGGACTCAGAGCCTTTGCCTGTGCTCTTCTGTCTACCTGGAATGCCCCCTCCTATCTTCCACTTCTACTTCTAAACATACAAACACAGTAGAACATTAAACTTCATTTAATAATTAGGTTTTATAGATCTATGAATAGCTCCCATCTGTCTTACTTTGAACATGCATTAGCATAAGAGCGATAATGAAAGTCCATTGTTATTGTTCCCAGACACATACAAGACTGCTTTGAAAACCTGGTAAGAAAGGCAAGCTAAAATATGCCTATTTACCAGTGTATAAAGGGACCCAAAACCCTGACAATGAGCCCAAAACCACTCATTTGTTTCTTCAGAAGTTGCTGTAATGTGCAATATAGTGGGTACAATACAGTTTGTAATGTGAAGGCACACAATTAAATTTTAAAATATATAAATCAGGCAGAGTTCAACCATAAATTTTAAAAACAAATAGACAAAAAAATGTACTTTCTGGCCATTCCCTATTAAATCCCCCTAAAACAGGAACACTGCTGAGAGTTCCCTTACTGGTTCACCCAGTAACTGATCAGCTTTCTAATAATCGATTTATCAAAAATTTGTAAGTACAACCCACCATCTGGATATCATTTCAAACGCCCCAGGACCACAAAGTTAACTACCAGAGTCATGGAAGGGGACTCCCTGAAAGAACCTTGTTTCTTGGATTTAAGGAAACTAAGATCTGAAAACGTCACACCATTAAGTGACACAGTAGAGATTTGAATCTTTGCCCAACACCCCACATAGTACTTTTCTCTAAATGTGCCCAAACTGAAGCCCACTCAGGTTGCTCTTATTATCAAAAGTCATATTTAGAGTTTATGCTATAAATTTTGAAATTCTTGAAATGCAGTTTTAAAAACCTTTATACCCAGGTGTAAGGTGTTCGAACAGGTATCATCAAAGTAGGAAAAGCACAATGTTGAGATCATTATTTCCCTAAAACATTTTTAGTCACCATAATGGCTTTGCGACAATATTTTCCAATTTTGGCTTTCAAAGGACTCTTTCACTTTAGGTAGACTACATTTCCGAAACACCAGGTTAACAAAAACAGACAAAAAATAACAAGAATCTGATGAGCACATTTCTTTTCCAGTGCCTCCAGTACCTTAAAATGGAAGAGAGGGGAACTTCTTGAACCTAGTAAGGAATCTACAAAAAGCCTTCAGCAAGTATCATACTCAACAGCGAAACATTAAAAGCATTCTCTTACAAGACAAAAAAATGCCTGCTTTACCACCTCCATTCAAAACTCCATTCACAACTCACTGCCTTCACTTCCAAGCCTCAGAAATCCTCTGGTAGAGTTTCCGTTATGGCATATAATCATCTTCTTTCTTGTGCATGGTCAAGTGAGAAAATGAAAGGTCCCAGCATAGACTCCAGCCCACAGCTATGCCCGACCCAGCGTGGGAAGAGGAGCCGGTCCTTTCAGCCCCAGAGTCTTGATTTCCTCAACTAGAAAATCGGGATAAATCATTCCAGTAACAATGCATTTATTGAGATCGTATTAGCTGACAGACAAGATAAATAATGGTTTAAGAAGAACATGTAAACAGATATACTACTGTGAAGAAAGATATCAGAGTAAAAGGTATGAAAAGACTTTGGAAAATACAGATAAGAAACCAATTAATTCTGTCCTACTTAAATCACAGGACTGTAGTAAGGATCAAATGAGATATGTAAAAATCTTTTACAAGTGACAAATCCATCCACAAATATGGGTTAATTATTATAATATATAAGCTGGCATCTGTGTTTTGATGTATCTCTTTATTCCCTAGAGTATGTAGGACATGGTAACTGAATTAACTCAGTATTTACTGTGTAAATAAAAAATGTACAAAGCCCAAGAGATTGAGATTGATGTGCCAAGTATAATATACCTGGTGAAAGCTCTCTGAGAGTATGTCTTTTAACTGATACATAATTCATATATTACAAAATTCACCCCAAGTATATAATTCAGTGTTTTTTAGTATATTCACAAGGCTGTGCAACCATAATCACTATCCAACTCCAGAACATTTTTATCACACCAAAAAGAAACACCAAACCCACTAACAGTCACTTACCATTCCTCCTCCTCGTAGCTCCTGGCAACACTAATCTACTTCCTGTCTCCACAGAGTTGTCTATTCTGAATTTTTCATATAAACAGAATCCTACAATATGTGGCCTTTTGTGTCTGGCTTCTTTCATTAAGCATGTTTAGAAGGTTCATTGACATTGGGGGGGGTGTGTACATGTATATCCATATCTATCTATCATCTATCTATCTATCTACCTATCTGTCTATCTATCTATCTATCTATATCTACCTGTACTTCATTCCTTATGATTGAACAGCGTTTCATTGTATGGCTATACCACATTTGTATATTCACTCAGTTAATGGGCATTTGGGTTGTTTCTATATTTGGGATATTATGAATAATGCTGCTATGAACATTATGTACAAGTTTTTGTGTGAACTCATGGTTTTCATTCTCTTGGGTATTGTGTAAGTCAGGGTTCTCCAGAAAACACACCCAGTAGGAGAAGTATACATGGAAAGAGACATCTATTTTAAGGAATTGGCTCCCATGATTATGGAGGCAGGCAAGCCCAAACCTGCAGGGTGGGCTGGCAAGCTGGAGACCCACGGAAGAGCTGATATGGCAATTCAAGGCCAAAGACCATCAGGCTGGAGACCCAGGGAAGAGCCAGTGTCGCAATTCAAGTCTGAAGGCTGTCTGCTGCACAATTCCTTCTTGCTCAAGGAATGCCAGTCTTTTTTCTGTTATGGCCTTCAACAACTGGATAAGGTCCACACACAACACGAAGGGCACTCTTCTTTACTTAAAGACCAGAGATATAAACATTAATCTCATCCAAAAAACACCCCGAGAAAGATCAGTGTAACGTCTGGCCAAATATCTGGGATACCAGGGCCCAGCAAAGTTGACATATAAACCCAACACACCTAAGAGTAGGACTGCTGGGTCATATGATAATTCTATGTTTACCTTGACTGCCAAACTGTTTTCCAAAGCACCATTTCCCATTCCCAACGGCAATGCATAAGGATCCTTTCTCACTTCTCTACATCCGCACCAACACTTGTTGTTAAGTGTTTTTTTTTTTAACTGTAGTTCCCTAGTGAGTGTGAAGTAGTATCTCAGTGTGGGTTTGATTTGCATTTCCCTAATGACTAATAACGTTGAGCATTATATCTTTTCATGTACTTATTGTTCCTTCACATATCTTCTTTGGAGAAGTGTGTATTCAAATCCTTTGCCCATTTTACAGTTGCATTGTCCTTTTTATTGTTGAGTTGTAAGCGCTTATAAATTGTGAATACTAGATCCTTACCAGATAGATGATTTGTAAATATTTTGTCCCAATCAGTGAGCTATTTTTTCACTTGCTTGGTAGTGCCCTTTGAAACACAACAGTTTCTAATTTTGATGAAGTCCAATTTATCTGTTTTTTCCTTTGGTTGCTTGTGTTTTACGTGTCATGCCTAACCCAAGGTCACAACGATTTACCCTATGATTGCTTCTAGGAGTTTTACAATACTTAGATAAGTATAACGAGAAGAATGCTCTGGGTACACAGAGAGGGGAGGCATAACACCCCAAGAGATGTTAGAAAAGGCTTTCTAAAAGTTAAGACTTTCCCCACTAGGCTGAGTTCCTCAAAACCGTATCTTTAGAACTTCCTGCAGTACCAGGCATATAGTGGTCTTTCAATAAATGTCTACTCATCAATGAAAGAATGTTCTAAAACTATTTGAGGACCAAGTCTAAAAAAGCACAGATGCAAATACTTGCCTCTTTCCACCCCTGCCACTTCCTACTCTCACTCTGAGAATAAAAATATACAACTTGGAAACTGCATTTCATTTGGTATTCTCTCCATCACCTGAGGTACAAATATTCAAATGTATCAACATTTTCAATCTATTTAACCATCATCTATCCCTACCCTAATCACCATGACTGAAATATTACTGATTATAATAAATTTCCTATGAGATCTCTCTTCAATCATCTATTACGATACCTGCTATTTGGGGGCACCTGGGTGGCTCCGTTGGTTAAGCGTCTCTCGGTTTCGGCTCAGGTCATGATCTCAGGGTCGTGAGATCAAGCCTTGTGTTGGGCTCAGCATTCAGCATGCAGTCTGCCTGAGATTCTCTCTATCTCTGCCCCTCATGCTCCTGCTTGCTCTCAAATAAATAAATAAATCTTTAAAAAAAAAAAAAAAGATACCTGCTACTTAACGAGAACCTCACTTACTCCACTGTTAAGCTGAGAACATACCTTCCTCAAAAAGAGCCTCACCTCCGGAAGCCACCTAGATCCATCCTCCCATTGCCACTATTTCCTAGTGATTCTTTATTTTACAGAAATAACATAGCCTGATAAGAGGCACCCAACAGAATTAGTAGCTAAGTGGCCAACGAGTTGCTCACCTAAAGGGGAAAAATTAACTTCATTATTAGTTCAGGTTGGTTTACACTCGCCTTGAAAGGTTTTAACTCTAGAACATTACATAAAGTATGAGAAGAACTGGGGAGCCTGGGTGACTCAGTTGGTTAAGTGTCTGCCTTTGACTCAAGTCGTGATCCCAGGGTCCTGGGATGGAGCCCCACACTGGGCTCCCTGCTCAGCGGGGAGTCTGCTTCTCCCTCTCCCTTCCCCTTGCACCTCCCCTGTCCCGCCAGGCCTCCCCATGATCTCTCTCTAGCTTGCTCTCATTCTCTCTCAAGTAAATAAATACAATCTTTTTTTAAAAAAATAAGGCTTTCTGACATACTCTCTAAAAGCAAAAGAAACCATCAGATTGGCAAAGTCTACAAAGCCACAATAAGTACAAGGCTATGTTAAGTATTGGATAGCATTATGTGGCAACAAATTCTAATTTTTTTGGTGGTGACTTAAAAGAAAAAAGATGATAAAGATCCCATGACAGAGTATATGGGGATTCGACAAGTTCACTGTGCACCGCTTAGCTATTTGTTTTATAAATCCTGGATTTGTGCCAAAAGCATTTTTAAATTATTACCCCGGAAATATTTTGTAAATTCACAACTGGGTCTTTAAAAGCTTCCTTACAATTCATTACCTTTAACTGACAGAGCACCTAAAATCATCTATTCAAGTGAAAGCATTTACTAAGGACCTGCTCATAACAAGCACCCCACACTCATGCAAGTAAACTAGGAAGGACCCTCAAATCCTGGACTTTCACTGAAACACAAGCTTCTATGACTGACTGCAATTTGCAACTACTGACGTGCATATAGGTATTATCTAAAGCAACTTCCAAAAAGCTATATGGTTTAAATAATTAAGGGTAAAGAACTGGAATATTAAAAGTATAAACTGAGACCGTAAACTCATGTCCTGCTTTCTCTTTAGTCAAGAAGTAAGAATCACACAAAGAAACACATTTTTAAATTAATTCTTCATCACCAGACCATATTTTGGTACCTTTCTCATCAGAGGTGACAATCTTATATATTGAAATATTTCTGAAAACTTCCTAACTAGAAACTTAGCAAGCACGGGTCACTAAGACTACTTGTTCATTGAGTCAATGGTAGGGTCCCCAGAGAATGGAGTAGAAACCAATGAACCCAACCAGACTCCCTCAACTCTGAGATAAGGTTCCCGGTCAGTCCCCGCCCCCCCCTTCAGCTGAGCATCACTGCCGCAGCTGATATGGATCTGATTTTACAGCTCTCGGAAGTGGAAGGCAGGAGAAAAGTCGAGAAGGCCACTTCCTGGAAGGTGAAAGGTGACATCAACGACAAAAAAAAAAAAAAAAAAAAAAAAAAAGCTTAAACTTAAATGCGAATCTGATAAAGAACTACATCAGGTGAAAACCCTAATTCTGCTTGGGATGACAACAGTAACAGCTAACCCTGAGTCCTCACCAGGTGACAGGGACAGTGCACTGCCAGTACCTCTTCACTTAATCCTCCTGATACTCTTCAGAATCAGTTGTATTAAAAGCCTGAGATGATGGTAGGATTAGAACCCAGGCAGCTGGGCTGTTAGGCCCTCAGAATGGACCCTCCCCATGCCCCCAAACCACACCCCCCCGCCCCAACATCATGAGCCTATTCTGAGTTTTCTCAGGTTTCCCCATTCAAATAAAATCAAGGAAGCCAATACTATGATTAAACTTACTGTAGTTAGTTGCCAAGGAAAACAGAAAAGGTAGGTTTTAAACTCTTAAAAAACAGAGCAAAATCTTAACCACCATGTTGTTTCTACATATAAACTAGTAAACATGCACTGATTAACTGTCAAATAAGCTAATATTTTTATATTTTCTGAAAAAGAGACAAAGTTAAGAGATGGCTAATAAAAACCTACCAATGGAAAATATCTAACAAAATACCTCCATGGGGTAAGACTACAAATTATAAAGAAACTTTGAAGTGTGTAAAACAGGAAATCTCCTAATTTCACCTGCAGTACTGAAATTTCCCAATAACGCACGAAAACCAGGTTAAAGTGCACATTAATTTAGATGGAAAACAATGAGGTGGAAAAACCAATATTGACTTATACTGTCTCTAGAATTCAATGATGTATAGAAAATCAGAAACACTGAGCTGGTAAAAAAAGGTAGAGAAAAAAATGAAATGACATAATTTGTACGGACCTGCTCTTATTCCAGAAATACCACATCCTATCTACTATAGTGGTATCGTGGTAAATGCATAAGTTCAAATTTCCCTGGGAAGATTATTTTTCTTTGCCACTCTTTCTAACTATAAAAATAGAAATACTGATCCATAACCCCTTTTCCTCAAATCTGAAATTTCAAAAGCTCTGTAAACCAGCTTTTGTTCTGCTTTGTTTTGAAGTTAACAGCAAACTCCTTTGGCAGAAGACTCATTTGTAGCAAAATGTGACCTATATGACAAGGGGGGCTGTTTGTAGTCATTATTCCACTTACGTGTGAATTTTTCTGTATTTCACTACAGAGTCATGTGTTCAATTAAGGGGGATTTGGCCAAAAAGTGCTGAGCGAGGGAGAATACATAATATAAAGCATATACTAAAATATTCTAAACATCCAAAAAGTCATAAATTCTAAAACACGTCTGGCCCCAAGAGTGTTGGATGTGTGACTGCAGACCTGTGCTAATGTAATACCTACTTCTTGGAGTGGTTTGGCTAAATGTAAAATACGAGCACAGTGCCTACGCTTAGCAGGTCCTTTTTAGAAGTCAGGGGCTGCTGCTAGCTTCCTGGACTAATCTGGAGAGCACCAATACCCCTCGAACCTTTCTGGTGTGGACTGCTGCTTCCTTCTCACCTGAATGGACAGACTTACCTACCAATGCTTAGGTACTCTTAATGAGTACTAGCTTCTACCTCTTACCTTGGACTGTAATATCCCAGGTGCTGCTTTAATGTACATGAAAATAATTATCTTATACTTTAAGTTCATTTAAGCATCTGAGATTGGGACAACTGTATCCAGTACCATGTTTCATAAAAAGAAATCACAGTGCAAAAAACCATTAAAATGTAACTTCATCTTAGGCAGTAAGATTGTAGCAAAAGGTGGTTTTTGTTTTTTTTTTTTTTAACTCTACTTTCAAGTAAGAAACTGCATATTACCAGGTACTTTCTATTTAGCCCTTAAGCCTCTCAGGAGGTTACCAGGAAACAGATCCTAAGCACGTCTCCCATTACACTATAGGAAGCTCAGGTTAATGGACTCCAATCCGCTTTTCCTGGGAGATTCACCAAAAGCAACAGCTAAAAAGAATTAAGTCTCTTTTTGCAGTTCATTTTGTCACAGCCGCACCCATGTGAAGACCCCAATGTCGGATCTTTCCAACGTCCTCTCTGCTGTCATACTCCCAACACTATTAAGATCAATATTGACAAGCTACAGAATACTTAGTACAAAACTACAGCAGAAAAGAAACGAACACAATACATTTTGCAATAGTATGGTCAACTTCAGGAGAAGTCACACTATTTTTTTTTAAAAAACCCAAACAAGGGTATTTTATAATCTTAAAAACGCACTTATTGGGGTGCTCGGGTGGCTCGGTCTGTTAGGCATCTGCCTTTGGCTCAGGTCTTGATCCCAAAGTCCTCGGATGGAGTCCTGCGTTGGGCTCCCTGCTCAGCAGGGAGTCTGCTTCTCCCTCTGACCCTGCCCCTTCTTGTGCTCTCTCTCTCTCAAATAAATAAAATCTTTTAAAAAATGCACTTATTAAATAAAAAAAGAATTCCAAACAAAACTGAAAACCTTACAGATCAAAGATTACTTTTTATTTCTGAGCGAAATCCCAGAGTCCATCAATAAGTAAGTCATCAAGTTAGTAAGGCCCGAGGTAAGAATATGAACTGCTTTAAAGATTTTCTACAAAATATGGCTCCATTTCAAGGAACATTCGTTATCAAAACAAGAGATTAAGATTTGGATGTACTCTTTGAATGCACTTAACTGTAACCCATGACTTCAGAAAAATTATATACCAGTATCTAAAAACACAATAAACAACTTATTGTCCCAAGCTCTGTAGCAGATGCTTTTCAGCATTTAATCTTCAAACAATACTTTGAGGTCATAATGCCACTTATCTTCTTGGTTATTCAAATATAATATTCCTTTTAAAAAAGAATAAAATTGAAAGATGCTGGATTTTGGGGCGCCTGGGTGGCACAGCGGTTAAGCGTCTGCCTTCGGCTCAGGGCGTGATCCTGGCGTTATGGGATCGAGCCCCACATCAGGCTCCTCTGCTATGAGCCTGCTTCTTCCTCTCCCACTCCCCCTGCTTGTGTTCCCTTTCTCGTTGGCTGTCTCTATCTCTGTCAAATAAATAAATAAAATCTTAAAAAAAAAAAAAAAAGAAAGATGCTGGATTTTGATTCCATTTTTCCTCCTAAATAATACCAACAGCATGCTCAACAGGACACTTCCGTGCGGCTACCGTGTAAAAGATATATAAAGGGAAATTAAAAACATTAAAATGCAACATAAATGTAAGCCTATAGTAATCATCACGATGACAGGTTATCATGTACTGAATGCCACTATACAGCAGTCACTACACCGGGACTCTTACGAGCATTCGCTCATTGATTTATCAAAGTAGTCTGATGAAGTCACACCTTCTTTTATAAATGGGGAAAATTAAATTCAACCAAAGTTTCACAAATTGTAACTGGCAGAGCTGGGGTCTGAAACCAAGTTGCTCAGCTACAATCCTTCACTTTTTCAATACCTAACTACCTTTCATTCTTCTCGGAGCTCTGGGCTTCCAAAGTCATCACACTGAACAAAATTTAATGTATGAATTTTTTTTAATGTTTCAAAACTTATAATTAAAAATACACACTGTAATAGTTAATTTTATGTGTCATCTTGGCTACACTATGGTGCCCGAATGTTTGATCAAACACCACTCTACATGTTGCCATGAAGGTATTTTTTGGATGTGGTTAACAGATCAGTAGACTCTGAGCAAAGCAGATGACCCTCCATAACACGGGCGACCTCATCCAATCAGCTGAAAGCATGAAGAACAAAGACTAAAGTTCCCTTAAGATGAAGGAATTTTGCCTCCAAACCCCAACATAGAAATTCTGGCTGAGTTTCCAGCTTTTGGACTCAAGACTGCAATAGAAAGTCTTATCTGAATTTCTGGCCTGCTGACCTATAGATTTCAGGCTTCCCAGTCCCCCACAGTCATGTGAGCCAATTCCTTAAAATAAATTCATACATGTATATATATATATATATCTCATATACACACACACACATATACAGAGATGTATTTATGCACATATATATTGATTTCTGTACATATATAGGATAAATATATATTTATGTGTATTTATCTCCTATTGGTTCTGTTTCTCTGAAGAACCCTAACTACACATACACTTGGATGTACTGCATATAAAATCTGAACCACCAAATGCACTGATACAGATATGTTAATTTGTTTTTATGTAGACGTTGGAAAAACTCTTCTCCGTCTCTGTGGTGTATCTGAACCTACACATGTGTCTTTAATTAGACTGTTTACAGTTCTGCTTTGTCTTCATGCGAATTTAGCTTTGGGCTTGTCCACTTGTATAAGATTTTATAAGCACGGGGCGCCTGGGTGGCACAGCAGTTAAGCGTCTGCCTTCGGCTCAGGGCGTGATCCCGGCGTTATACGATCGAGCCCCACATCAGGCTCCTCCACTGGGAGCCTGCTTCTTCCTCTCCCACTCCCCCTATGGTCCCTCTTTCACTGGCTGTCTCTCTCTGTCAAATAAATAAATAAAATCTTTAAAAAAAAAAAAAGATTTTATAAGCACACACACGTCCACTGTCCTTGTGTGTCACACTCAAATGCCAGGGAAAGCCTGAGCATAGCTGCCCACCTCGTGCCTGCACCTGCCACAGTGTAAGAGTCAATCATACGATAATAAAGATGTTGCCAGCTCTGCTTCATAATACCTTAATACAGATTTAAAGTTTTAGGACTTACTGTCTTTTATACTTATAATCTGGCAATAAAAATGTAAGTGCTCTGTCATTCAAAATAATTACTGTATCACAGAATGAACTATATGAGAGGCAAACATTATTTAAAAAAAAAAAAAGAACAAGAAGAAAAACACAGCATTGAGGTTGATGGATGAGCATATTATGAAAAGAAAATTAACAGCATTATCTCACAACACCACCCAGGGCAGATTCTAAGCAAGAGCATCCTTCGCATAGGATGAGTTCATTCCACATCTGAAATTGACAAAACTCTTTACAACAATTCACTTTGATGAGACAGATGTGCCTCTGTCTTGCTTGCTTTTGTAACATGTGAGGCAGATTTACAAGTCATTACACTGTGCTATTGAAGGCAATGATAGGAAAGATGTCAGAAGTAGCATGGCTCCTACAAAAGCAACTGCTGAAATATGTCCAAGTGGTCAGTAATAAGCATTAGATGTCAGCATCTTCCAAACAGTAATGGGCAAAGCCATCCAATTTCACTAAGCCATCTTTGAAATGCTCATCTTCCAAGGTTTCTACACCCATATACAACAATTTCAACTTTTTTTTCATATCTAAGCTTGCTATTTGCTCTGGGGCAATGTGCTGATTTAAAATTTTCTTATGAGATTTTTAAAAATTACTTGTTCGTTGATAAATTCCATATTTAGCTATCTCTGAAAAAAACATATGTGCATTAACTTGCCTGTCCTGAACAAGCTCTCATCTTACTATAGTAAGGACTGCAAGTAAGTTAGTTTGTACTGAGCATGTAAAACAAAATAAATTTGACTATTACTGAAACTTTGAATGAAAAGCTAACAGTTTTCTGATTTTTTAAGTAACCATGAACACCTTAAAATATTATAAGGTATATTTAAAAACTGTTTTCTGCCAAACAGTGAATAATGAAACCGGATGTGGAAGCATTCACTAACTCCCTGTCTGCTGCTTGCTGCCCACCAGCCATGAACTTAACTGATAAGTAATGTGGGCATCACTAGGTATGATTAATAATTCAACTTTAAAACAAAATTTCCTACTATTTCTCCTTCTAGTTTTCTGGATCAGTGTAATCAGACAGTGCCCTAAAACTGCCAGAAAAACTATTTAAAAAGCAATTTGTTTAAAGATCCACATTGTAATTTTTAGTGCTTTTAACAATAATATTGACACAGGAAAAAACAAGCTATCAGAATTATCACATGACTTTGAATACTTACTTCAACTCTTACGTATCTCACACGTATAGGAATAAGTTATGTTTCAGCCTTCAAGGAGTTTCATCATATAACTCTCAACCTGAAATTTAGTGTGTCAAATAAAATAAATGTATATAACGGAACATTATTCTTATCCTTTTGATGTATCAGGAATTTGATTTCATTGGATAAAGGGTCCTCTTACTAAGAAAGTTTGAGAACTGCTGTATTCAAATGTGCAACGTCAACTGGGCATATTCAAAAAGATGTGGTTTTCCTTCTCCACCACTGCTCGATTACGCACAGTGACACAACTACTCAAATCCTTCATTTCCCTAATAAAGTAAGTTATTAATATTGACTTTACCAGGTATTGGGAGCACTCAACATAACGCATGTGAAGCACCTAGCTCCAAGACGGGCCGAGCAGGCACTCATTGTTCTCCTTCCCTTCAACAAAGAGAGAGGTCAATCAATTAGATGTTATCTTTAAAAAAAAGAAAAAGAAAAGTAAGGTTTTTTTCAATGTACACATTCACAGAACTAAACTGACCTCTGATTAGAATTCCATTTGGCATTTTTCATAATCCGTGAGAAAAAGACCTTACAAGAGTATCTCAAAGAAACAGAAAACTAAAAAGACATAAGCATCTTTAAAGAAAGAAAGAAAGAAAAGGGGCCCCCTGGGTGGCTCAGTCGGTTAAGCGTCCAACTCTTGATTTCGGCTCAGGTCATGATCTCAGGGTCTTGAGATCAAGCTCGCGTCGGGCTCAGCAGGGAGTCTGCTTGAGATTCTTTCTCCCTTTCCCTCTGCCTCTCCCCCCCCCAAATACATTTTAAAATCATGAAAAAAAAAGAAAGGAAGAGAAAATGATTTAGGTACTATTTTCAATAAGCACTCTTGTCAACAACCGAAACTGAATGTCAGGAAGCCATGCTCTAATGAGACAACTATAGGAACATCTTGTAAAAGCCAGAGAACTGACAAATTATTTCCCAAGTTTCCTTCTGGGCCCACAGCCCAGCAGAGATGAACCAGACCAAAACACAAAAACAAAACAAAACTAAAACAAAAATTACTGAAAGAACTTCTGTACCTTTTTGAAAAATCACAGTAGGGAATTTCAGACTAAGGTGGAGTTTTTAGGCGCTGATACCAAAAGACCCAAATGGAGAAAACTTTACTTTTGAAGGGAAGAAGAAAAATAAAAACTCTGGCAAACCAAAATGAGAGAAATCTTAAAGCGAACTAGTTTGCCAGAATTTTGTGGTTCGTTGTTTTAAATGTCTCTCCTCTCACCTTTCTGATTGGCATGACCCCTGATCTCAGCTCTCATTATTGCTGCAATGATCCTAGTACCCTAGGATCCAAACCTCCCCTCATTCCAAATCATCCAGCCACTAGACTAATTTTCTTGAACTCTGCTATGGAACCACGTTACTCCTCTGACAAAAACCTAAAATGGCTCCCGTCCATAGCGCATCTCAATTCTTGTGCTTAGTATTCAAAGCCCTCCAAATGAAGGGATCGTATCTTATCTTTTACACGAGCTTACTTCTCAACACAAACCCTTTCCAATCAAATTGTCTCATTCTTCCCATCAAAATAATGCTAATTTTGCAGCTTTATCTTTGCTCATGCTATTATATCAACTTAGGAAACCTCTAATTAGGATAACTCCTAAACAGTACGGAGGTTCCTCAAGACGTTACGAATAGAGCTACCCTACAACCCAGCAATTGCACTACTAGGTATTTACCCCAAAGACACAGATGTAGCGAAAAGAAGGGACACATGCACCCCAATGTTCATAGCAGCAATGTCCACAATAGCCAAACTGTGAAAGGAGCTGAGATGCCCTTCAATAGACAAGTGGATAAAGAAGAGGTGGTTCATATATACGATGGAATATTACTCAGCCATCAGAAAGAATGATTACCCAACATTTGCAGCAACATGGACGGGACTGGAGGAGATTATGCTAAGTGAAATAAGTCAAGCAGAGAAAGACAACTATCATATGGTTTCACTTACATGTGGAACATAAGGAATAGCATGGAGGACATTAGGAGAAGGAAGGGAAAAATGAAGGCGGGGAAATCAGAGGGGGAGACGAACCATGAGAGACTCTGGACTCTGGGAAACAAACTGAGGGTTTCAGAGGGGTGGGGGGATGGGTTAGCCCAGTGATGGGTATTAAGGAGGGGATGTACTGCAGGGAGTGCTGCGTGTTGTGTGCAGGCAATGAATCGTGAAGCACTGCATTGAAGACTAATGATGTTACTGTATGGAGACTAACATATAAAAAAAAAAGATGACTCCTTCCCTCCTTCCTTCCTTCTATCCTTCTGTCCTTCTTTCCTTCACACAAGCATCTAATGAGCATCTACTATGTGTCTGGCACCAATCTAGTGTTAGGCATACAAAAATGACTAAGACCTGGTCCTTGTCCTCAGGGAATGTAATGATTACTTAGTGAGTCAGACATGTAAACAAATCATTAGGACAGTTCAGTAACTGCTGTAACATTGTGTACAGGGTACTATGGAAACACAATACAAGTAGTGATTCACCATAAAGGAAGGTGGGACGGAGAGACCATGGTCTAAGAGACTACACAGAAGAAATGGGAATTGAATTAAGTCTTGAAGGATGACTAATGGGGAGTGGTAGGACAGGTTAAAGGGGCAACTGCTACTCAAGAAAAAAAATGAAAATGCAGACCACGTTCCAGGAACTAACTGCAAGAGATTCAGCATGACGAAAACACAAGAAGTAAAGCTGGAAAGTACGTTCACGTCAGCCTGAACTTTTAGATACGTGATGAGGAGGAGCCAAGGATGATTTTTAAGAGTGACATGACCAGATGTAAAGATTTTAAAGGCATGCTCCTTTCAAGATCAATAAAGCCTTCTTGTGATGGTTAATTTTAGGTGTCAACTTGACTGGGCCATGGGGTGCTCAGATTAAACATGATTTCTAGGTGTGTCCATGAGTGTGTTTCCAGAGGAGATTAGCATTTGAATGTGTGGACTCAGTAAAGCTGGCTGCCCTCCCCCGCGTAGGCAGGCATCACCCAATTCGCTGAGGGCCTGAACAGAAATAGGCAGAGAAAAGAAGAATTCACCATTTTTGCTTCCTGTCTGCCTCCATGAGTTGAGACATCTGTCTTCTGCTGCCCTTGGACTGGGATTTATACCATTGGCTCCCTCGTTCAGACTGGAATGACACCACCAGCTCCCCTGGGTGTCCAGCTTGCAGACAGCAGATCATGGAACTTCTCAGCCTCCAGAACAGCATGAACCAATTCCTCATAATAAATCTCTTTATATGTAT
Source organism: Ursus americanus (assembly GCF_024610735.1). Classification (NCBI taxonomy): domain Eukaryota; kingdom Metazoa; phylum Chordata; class Mammalia; order Carnivora; family Ursidae; genus Ursus; species Ursus americanus. Next base: position 83,489,138 of record NC_142128.1, on the reverse strand, counting down.
ATCTGCCATTGGGTCTGTTTCTCCCGAGAGCCCTGAGCAATGTAACTACTACTACAACAATGCTCACATTTCTCTCCGTCCTTCCCTCCCCCGTTAAACTACCAGAACAGTAACAGCGAACATTCTGGAACACCTCCTCGGTCCCACGCACTGTGCCACACACTTCACACCATCATCTCATTTAGCCACTACACCTCGATGATAAAGGAGCTTAGAGAAATTAAGTTCCTTGTCCAAATCTCACACAGCTTGTAAATGGTAGATGCCATTCAAACCTAACTCCAGATCCTATGGTCTCCATCCACAATGTCACACATACTCCTACTCTGAACTGCGCTCTTTTTGTCCTCTCCCTGGTTCCACATCTCTGTGCCCGCTCTCTTCCCTAACTCACGAATTGCTTCAGGACCTGGGTTCCATGCCCACAGCAGCCACAAATCAGGTGTTGCCTTACATTGGGCAAGTCACTTACCCTGTCTATTTTCCTCAGCTGAAATGAAGAATTAGACCAGGTGGTCTCCCAGATCACTTCCATTGTCTCCCACCACACACTTGGGGTTAATACAAACCACAAATGCCAGTATCTAACAGGGCAGGTGGGCTGAGAGGGCCAGGGATGCCATGATCCACCATGATGTAACTTATTAATGGTCCCTCTGTCAACATTTCTGCAAAACATCTCTCAAAGCAGGAATCCAAGCCTGAGTTAATAAAATCATCAGCAGTGAAGCCTCCCTTTTCACCTCCAAGCAGGTTTCTTATTCTCCTAACACAGCCTTCTCTAAGCATAGATGCTTTGCTTGTGAAGGCTTGAATCAGAGGCCACTTCATTACCAGGTGATTCTAAGAAAATCACAAGATAAGCAACAGGGTACAGGGAACACAGTAGAAGCAATTACCCACGTGAAACTTCCAGTTATGAGACACATAACAAAAACAGCTTCTGAGGTGCTTGGGTGGCTCAGTCGATTAAGCATCTGCCTTTGGCTCAGGTCGTGATCCCAGGGTCCTGGGATCGAGCCCGCATTGGGTTCCTTGTCCAGTGGGGAGTCTGCTTCTCCCTCTCCCTCTGCCCCTTCCCCCTACTTGTGCTCTGTCTCTTGCTTTCTCTCTCAAATAAATACATAAAAATCTTTAAAAAAATAAAATCTATTAAAGCTATCATTCAAGAAGATCTTTTGAGACTTTATTTTGAGGGAAGAAAACCGTACATGTTATAAAACAGAACCACATATGGGTATTACCTTACTTGAAGAGCCCGTGGGGCTGTGGAGACAGCCCATGGGTCTTACCTTTAACAAACACGCAGGCAGCTTTTTGTTGGTGGCTTTTTGTGAGGTTTTTCTCCTCCACTAATCACCTTCTTTCACCCTCCAGGGAAACCAAGTAGGTGGGCAAAAATTCCTGGAGGTTTTCTGGGAGGTACTTAGAACACCCACACCCACAGACATTAAAAATGCTTCAAGTCTACATCAACAGTCTTAGGAAAGAATTTGGTTAACAAGAAATATGAGTATGAGTAAAGATAAAATATTTATATATTGAGACATGAGAAAATGTTACAGGAAAATGGGAAATGTGTAAGAACTACAAAACTTAAGCCTGAAGTCTTTAACATGTGTTTTCTGATTCATTCACACACCAGATTCCTGAATTACCAAATCCATCATTCTCCACTCCAATGAGTGTTTTCTGGGGACAAAAAAAATCTCAACCTGGCTCTCTATTATTAAAAAAACTGCAGAGAAGATACCTGATAAATTCACACCTGCCAGGCAAATTAAAATAACCACAGAGGAGTCTTCCAAAAAGGAATGCATTCATTTCAAGAAGCAGTCAGACATAAAAATGTAGAGAACCACAAAGCATTTTAAATTCAGTCGCTCCCAGCAGCCCCACGCTGTCACTATGAAATGTAACGACTGACTACGTGCAACCACAGAATCAAAAAGGCTTGAGATAAATCCTTAAACTGCCTCTTTAAGTATACTTCCAAGAATTTACTAAATTTAGAACCAAAATGAAGCAGCCAATAGTGACGAACTTTTGGAAAACTACATCACAGACAAAAAAAATAAATGTCCTCCCATGTTCGAGGGTAGGAGAGAGAGCCTCTTTTTAGAAAAGTCAAATATACTCAGTGACATAAACGGACGGTTTATTTTTAGAAAGAGATGAGGTCTGCTATTATTTGCTAAACGAGCAAATCCTTCTAAAGATGACTTTCGATTATGACTTAGTTACTTCTTAGGTGTTGAACTGCACATAAAAAATACATGCTATGTTTGGTTAAGGCATATAGTATTTATTTAAGAAGAGAAAATAAGAAACACTTCAATAGACTGAATGAGGGTGATTTATATGTGTATTTCCAGCTTCCCAACCCTGCTAGCTTAGGCTGCAGTTTGACAGCTGCTAAAATTGTTCAATGAATTTCTATACGGTACAGGATGGTCTGGGAAGTTTCTGGAAAGACAGGCAACCTTGACAAACTAGACATCAGCCTGTGTTATAAAATCTGTTTGCCCACCAGAGATGGCTAAGGGAGCGGTAAGGAATGAGAGCTGACCAAATCAAGTACCTGGGAGCATCCAGAAAGCTATGAGGTGGGCACCACTGTGGCTCTGAAATAGAAACATACCTGCCTCTACCAAATACCTTCTCTTGGAGAAGCCAAGGTGAGAACGAGGTGAACACCAATCCGTGCTTCTCTGCATCTGTCTTGTGGGAAAAGAACACCAGCAAGCTAAGAACATTCAGTCCAGGGGCGCCTGGGTGGCTCGGTTGGTTAAGCAACTGCCTTTGGCTCAGGTCATGATCCGGAAGTCCCGGGATCAAGTCCCAGGATCAAGTCCCAGGATCGAGTCCTGCATCGGGCTCCCTGCGCAGCAAGGAGTCTGCTTCTCCCTCTGACCCTTCCCCCGCTCATGCTCTCTCTCTCATCCTCTCTCTCCCAAATAAATTTTAAAAATCTTAAAAAAAAATTCGGTCCTGCTCCAGAATCTTCCTTAGCCCCATGGTTTCTTAACAGCCCAGTAGGCTGGGAGTTCTCCAAAGGCACAGACTCTTTTTTGTAAAGCTCGCCGTTCTCAAAGCTTTGCACATAGTAGGTGCTTAGTGGTTATTATATTATTGATTCCGATTATCAATGCTTATGTTGTGATTTTTAATAAAAATTACTCAAATATTATACCATCTAAATAAAAGAGGTATCACAGGTATCCTGTGAGCACACTCAGATGAGGCTGCACACATGACCTCCTAGGAGATGGAGCCCCCAGTGGTGGGGAGAGCCCTGGTCTAGAAATGGGAAACGTGATTTGGGGCAACCACGATCTCCCCTGGCCTTCAGTTTCTTCAGCTGTAAACCAAGTGTGGTTGCTGAAACGGCTTCTGAGGCCTGGGGGAGGGGGCTGCTGGGAGGGGCTGGTCAAACGCCTGGCTAGTGGTGCTGGGGAGTTCATGAGAGAGGGTGTGATCCACAGGTGGGGATGGCAGCAGCAGAGGAGCCCTTGAGGATGAAGACAGCGCCACTGGTCCAGTGGACAACAAATACACCCCATCTGGGAAGGTCAGGCTGTTCATCTGGGCAGGAAACGGGGATGAGGAGAGAGAGGGGCCCGAAGATGAGGAGCCTTAGGTGTCTGGGAAAAGGCAAAGCAGGCAGAGGGAGGTAAGCGCTGCACTGGCCGCTCTGTATTCACTAATTTAATCCTTACAGTCCCATAAGGGAAGTACTAGGATTCACTTTCTATACCCGAGAAAACGAAGGAATTTTATACCTGGGAGACTTTTCAAAGGCCCCATGGTAACAAGCCGCCAAAGCCAGGCCGGACCACGAGCCCATGCTCTCCCCACTGCACCACACTGTCCACACACAGCACTGCAGCCACAGAGGGCTGGGCCACGTCCAGTCAGGTCTTGCTAAAGAAAGAAGACTGGCATGTAAAAATATGAAAATATTACTTAATTCCCATTTCCTACCCAAGATCTGCTAATGCAACAGTGTCTATAATACCTAATACACCTTTTAAGAAATGTCCCCAACTAGAGTCTCACTTTAATTAAGCTCGTTAAAAATAATCACTGCTTGTATTTGTGTTTGTGCCAAACACCAGGTAAACACTATGAATGCATTTACTTCATTTAATCCTCACATCAACCCTACCCATAGGTGTCATTATTACCCTACTTTTTCAAATGAGAAAAAGGCTTCAAGGGGCTAAGTCATCCTTAGCAAGTGTCAACAGCACAGCTCAATCAATCACTAGTAAATGGTTAAAAATACCGACCACCACATTTCACAAACAGGTAAAAGACACGGTAATCAGAAAGAGCATGTGCAAGGCTCGCACTAACCAAAGGAATGAGATGGGAGAAGAGAAGGCAACACAACAGAACACAAAGAACAAGGGACCCTGATAACCTGGCCTGTTTCCTCACTGGTAGAAGAGGTTAAATGAAAAAAAAAAAAAAAAAAACAAAGTCTCTCAGGTTTGTGGTTCTAGGAGTTCATACACACTCAATGTCCTATCCTCTAATCAGAGCCAAATTTTCTACCCCAGTTATGGGGTCTAGCATACGGTAGACGCTAAATATTTTAAAAAGCTCAACGGTTATCAAATAAAAGTAAATTTCACGCTAGGAGAAACTTCAGCAGAGATTTACTGTGAGATACACAAGGCAGATGAATCTTGAACCCTTAAGCAACCAAGTCCACTGAAATGTCAATAAAGACCTTACTTATCCCTTACTTATGTTTCATTCTTAACATAATCCCAGAATATCAATATCCTAGGGCAGTGGTACACTGTCACTGCCATTAGAATGCTGGAAATGACACTCAAATTTCAGGGATGAGTTACAAGCACTAACAAGTCCCCAAAAGTTATAAATAGTATAGCTACATTTTATTACGCTTAACGACTGCGCCACCCAGGTGCCCCAAATGTGACTGTTCTGATCAGATTCATCCACCAATGTGGTCTTTAAAAACACCAATTCTCGGGGCGCCTGGGTGGCGCAGTCGTTAAGCGTCTGCCTTCGGCTCAGGGCGTGATCCTGGCGTTCCGGGATCGAGCCCCACATCAGGCTCCTCTGCTGGGAGCCTGCTTCTTTCTCTCCCATTCCCCTGCTGTGTTCCCTCTCTCGCTGGCTGTCTCTCTGCCACATAAATAAATAAAATCTTTAAAAAAAAAACAAAACACCAATTCTCTCAGGGAAGCTGATTAGCCTCAGAATCTAACCCTTACCATTCAAGTCTTTATTATCTGAACACATTTCAAACAATACAGCAGTTTGAAACAAACAAACAAAATGTTCCCAGGTCAAGACCAACATTTAAAAACACTAGAATAAAATATCAGAGCACGATATATGAAACAATGGTAAGATTTGTTTTAAGGAACTTGTTTCAGTTATATGTTCTGACTAGGTGGCAATGGAAAATATGCTTTTTATAATAGGCTACAGTCAAAAATATCTGGGAAAAACTAATTAAAAACAGACAAGGACACCAAGTTCTTCAAGTTTTTAAGCAAATTTTTCGAGTTTTTAGATTTAATGCACTATAAAACCCTAACAAGAGATTTGATTTACAGCATCCTGGTACCATAAATTCAAACAAATAAATTCAGAAATGACTGATCTCTACCCTCCCTGGACAGGAAGCAGAATTACAGAGAACTCCAGCCAACACTAGGAAGTACAGCGTATTCATTGTCTAAATCTCCTGCCTCATTTACCTATGTTTGCATAAGGAAAGCCACATGGTTTCAAGACAATGATTCCTTAAGTTTCTAGTCACTAAACCCCTAAAGAACTTTCACGGAGTTTGAGTAAGAGAGAAGAAAACACAAATACAGAAAATAATCCAAATACTTTAATGAACGCTATTATATATTATGAATGAACAACACCTGTAGCTTCAAACTTCTTGTAATCTACCAAGGGATATGAGACAAATACCCAAAACCCAGGCTGACTGTTCTCAAGGTGAGGGAGGAAGGACACAAGCAGGAAGAATAAAGAAAAAGGATTTTAAGAAAAAGGAAGCAACTGAAATTAACCTTTTAGAACGAGCAGAATACCAATCGGCATTGTTCGGGAAAGACAGGATGAGGAGTGGAGAGTGGGGTGCCTCTAGAGGGGAGAATAGCAGGGAAAAGGCACGAAAGCGCAGTGAAAAGGTAGCTAGTCAGATACCTGTAGGAGAAGGGTGGGAGTTAGGGCTACAGCGCTGGGCCCACAGCGTCTTGAACAGCAACCAGGGCATGTGTATTTTCTTTGGTAGGCAATGAAAGGGAAGCTTTTTGGTCAAGGGAATGGCCGGAACCTATGGATTGTCTTCTTACAGTTACCCACATTTACAGCTCTCCTTGAGATCATCTTACCAATGGTTCCCTACCCTGTATCCCATGCAGTAGACACAAAAGGATTGGGAACAGAAAAGTCTGCTCTCTGGGACATAAGAGTCCTCTGACAGTAACTTGGTTTAAAACTTCGGCCAAGCTTCAGTTCTCACACAAAAATGCACAGCCTCAGGAGACTTCTGGCTCCTCTCCCACTGCTCTCTAGCTAAAGCTCAGGAGAAGTACAGTGTCTACTGAAAGTTGACAGGTTCTTTTTAAGCAACCACTGTAGGAAGGAAGGTTGATTCCTCTTGGGGAAAAACAGTATAGGCTCCCAACTCAATGCTCTAGACTCAGTAACGGTTCCAATTATCTACTGCTGCATAGCAAGCTACTCTACAGCCTAGTCACTTACAACTTCCACCATTTTTATAGCTCATGATTTTGAGAGTCAAAAATCGGGGAAGGGCTCGGCAGGGTGATTCACAGGCTCCACACAGTGTTGACTGAAGTTGGCTGAGTTGGTTATACCCAGTGCCTTGATGGGGATGGACAGGAGGCTGGACACAGCTGGGAACACACCACAGTGCCTGTTCATGTCCTCCCAAGCCTGCCAGTCTTAGGGTGGCTGGACTTCACTATGGCACCTCAGGCTCCTGGAGACCAAGGTGAGAGCTGCCACTCCTCTCAAAGGATAAGCCTAGAACTGGCATATCATCACACCTGCTAGTGCATATTGGGCAAAGCAAACGCACAAAGCACAGGCCAGCTCACACACAAAGGGAGGAGTGACAAAGCATGTGTGGTCATCTTCAATCCAACAAAACCACCAAAATCAGAGCTGCATCGAGGTAGCCATAATTTACTAACTACTGAACACTGGAAATTTCAAAACTCAGGTGAAAAAATTCATTTGACTACCTCACATTAGGAGAGGATGAAAGGGAATTCCTACAGCAATTGATACTCTCAGGCCCTGTTACTTAGAGTTTAAGGATGAACCACTAAAGGCCTTAAAAATATGCATGTGTTTTAATTCAATAATTCCATCTTTAAGAATTTAATATAAAAGAACAAGCAGAAAGGCACATAAAGTTAGGTAAATTTATCAAACCACTATAATAGTCACAAAGTAGAAGTAATCTTAATTTCTAATAAGAAATGCATTAAATACAGGTAGACAAAAATGTCTTTTAAAAGAAGATTAAGCAACATAATGAAGTTCACATGAAGAGTAAATAGGTAATAAAGTCCTATACAGTGTGATTGAGAGCAACTCTGAAATCTGATGATAAAGATCAATAAGTAGATAATTTTATGTTCACCGGAAACTCTATTTGCAGCACATAGGATGCTAAGTGTATTAGGCAAGAATATTGAATTTGAAAGAATACTGAATAGAAGAAACACATGTAAAATGCCACCCACTACAGATCTTACTACTGATGCCTCTCAAACTCTTTTTATACCCAAGTGAAAAAACAGATAGAAGGGCGCACCTTAGTGGCTCAGTTTGTTAAGCGTCTGACTCTTGGTTTTGGCTCAGGTCATGATCTCAGAGTCTTGGAGTCGAGCCCCACATTGGGCTCCTCACTCAGCATGGAGTCTGCTTGAGATTCTCTGCCTCTCCAACTCCATCTCCTTCTTCCCCTGCTTGCTCACTCTAAAATAAATAAATAAAATCTTAAAAAAAAAAAAAAAAACAGAAGGGGGCACAAGACTGGCTCAGTTGGAAAAGCATGCTTCGGGATCATGAGTTCAAGCCCCCTACTGGGGATAGAGGTTACTTAAATAAATAGATAAATACGCAAATAATGAATCATGGAACGTTACATCAAAAACTAAGGATATACTGTATGGTGACTAACATAACATAATAAAAAATTATTATTAAAAAATAAATAAAGAGATAAATAAGTACACAAACTTAAAAAAAAATACATATGTGACACAGAAGAGAAAAGGTCCAGAATGATTTCCTTTTTTTAATTTTGCTGAGAATGGGACAGTATGGTGTTTAAGGAGAAAAGAAAGAAATTCCCTCACCAGGAAACAAAAATGTACACAATAAATCAAATTCCAAATTAGAGAAAAGAGCTACAAACAAAAATCAAGAATATAGTATTGACATAACCCTTCAACCCTTCAGAAAAACTTGAAAACTAAGATTACTTTAATCACTGTTAAATATATTTTTTAAAAAGACTCCTGCCACAATTTATTCTAATACTATAATTACAATCAGACCAGTATTAAGGCCTTTCCGTTCCCATACATCTCTTCTATATCTAGGGGGTGATGTACATGCTATTCCACCATGGAAAACGTTAAGATGATATTCACCGCCAAGACCCATTTAAAGAGCAACCATGTACCAAAAAAAGGGGAGAGTTATAAGGAAACGTGGAGAACCTTCTCCAAATGTAGTTTCTATCCTAGGGAGGAAAAACTAGACTAAAAATATCAGCAAACACTTCTGGAGTACACACTAGGCACAAAGAACTATGTTAATCCTGGAGACATAAACAAATTTAAGACATAGTCCCCGCCTAGCATGTCTCCAGTTCGTGAGACATTATATACACCAAAAGTTAATACAAGTTAGTGCTTAGGGAAGTAACATTTGGTATTTTAGAAAGATGGTTTGGCTTCCCTTGTACAAAAGACTGGAGAGGAGAGAAAACATGGAGGGAAGACACAAGTTAGAAGACCACATATATGAAGATAACGCTTTATAGGACCATTCCCAAGCCTACCAGACTCATAACTGCTCTTGTGACACATATTTTGTAATGCCTCCCCTTCATCATCCTAAAATGAAATCCAAAAATTATATAATCGACAACATATGTAACTTCTAGGTGGTATGTGTATGTGTGTAGCCCTAACCATAATATAAAGCAGAAATTAAAAGGAAACATACCCATTTCAATAAAGTTCTGGGGATTACTACACTACAAGGCAATAACAAAGCTGTCAGACACTTGCACCTACTTATTTTAACAAAGAAGTATCTTTAAAAGTAGGAATGGATGCCATTCTGTACAAGACATACAGGAAAATGAAGGGGCAGAGGTATGGATGGACATCGCAATAAAACTTGGTGTCAGAAAAAGTAATGACAGACCTGATTTACCCATATGTTTTATGATAAAGAGGAGCATCACATTAACTGAGCAGGTATGACATGTCAGGACAAATCACAGACTGTCAAATGGAGAACATGAGGAAGAATGATATATCTCAGCCAACTTTATCAGCATGTTTCCTTATACAATATTCACTTAATCTTAATCTGCTTTCATTGCTCCGTAAGAAAAAACATGTCGGCAGAGTAGACATGTTGGTAACTGCTCATGTGTAGGAAAAGCTGTAAAAGCAAATTTCAAAATACCAACTGAATATTATCAACATTTCTTTACATTTGATATTTTAGGGAAAAAAAGAGGCTATAAAAGAATATACAAATATATACACAGAATCACTCTGATTGTGAGTGCTAGAAATGCAGAGTGATCTACGCGTGAACTGTAAGGGCACCCTGAACAACACAAGAGGCACTTGTGGCTGAGCAATGAGTTTCCTAATTGGTGTACTAACTCATGCTAAGCTCAAAAAATATTTATTTACATAGTAGTATTCATGGGAAATTATGTATAATAAAATTATGTAAAAGAAAACTCTGTGTTTATGTATAAAGACAAAGTTATGTTCTAGGCTCAGATATTTATAGTCGGGTTTTTTAATAGCACAAATGTCCCATGAGAAATCCCAAGTTGGGCAGAATTGGGGCAATTCTTTGTTGTATGGGGCTGCCTCTCCTCCCCTCCCACTTCATACTCCCTGCCTCCTGACCACTAAATGCCCCTAACGAGATAGTACCACACTCCTTTGAAAACCACTTCTGTAGGATTAAGAGGTGAATGACACAGAGGCTTATCTATCCCAAGAACTTAAAAGACTCACATTTATCATATTGTATATTGTACAAGACAATCTTTCCACAAAGTCCCATACATCCACCATTCCTTGTTTCAAGACTTTTAAATTCAGTCCACTTTTCAGATTTATCAACAACGTCTCAGAGTGCGTTAAGACAGACTTAAAGAGGGGAAAAGAGCTTAAAGTATATGACCCACATTAACATTATGAAAACCATGAAGACTGGCCTAAAACATCTCAGGAGCTTCCGAAATTTATCAAACTCTGAAATCTAGGATGATTCATTTATGAAGACCAAACCCAGGTCCTTCTGTAAGTGCTTCCTAGAGTTGCCACTGACCCAGTTTGCAGTGTTCTTTAGGGAAACAAATGTACTAATCAATCTTCAGTGAATTTTATAAATAGCAATGTTTTCGTTTTCCCAAATTACCACTTATCATGCCAAACAGTATGAACAGCAACTAATTTGATAACTGATTTTACCAAAGAGCAATACTTGTATATGACTACATTTAATATTTTAGAGCTATTTTAATACACTAAAACCTATACCCAAAACATATCTTAAAATGGTTTAACTGTAAAAAGTTGGAAATAAAACTAAAAAAAAATTTTTATTAATACACCTCTTTCCAAAAAAAGGAAGTGAGGCAGTTTACAGAAATAAATATTATGCAACAAAATAAAAAATAGCCTCAACAATTACAAAAGAATTGTAACCTAAAATAAAAGTACTTCTCATCTACCAAATTAGCAAAGCTTTTGTAAAATCATAGTACTTTAAGGGGAATGTTTAATAGGAACTTTGTATATAGTTCCAATCAACAAAGAAAAAATAAAAGAGTTAAGAATTGGTAAAGAGGGGGCGCCTGGGTCACAGCGGTTAAGCGCCTGCCTTTGGCTCAGGGCGTGATCCTGGCATTATGGGATCGAGCCCCACATCAGGCTCTTCAGCTATGACCCTGCTTCTTCCTCTCCTGCTCCCCGTGCTTGTGTTCCCTCTTTCGCTGGCTGTCTCTATCTCTGTCAAATAAATAAAAAAATCTTTAAAAAAAAAAAAGAATTGGTAAAGAGAAATAAAATTGTCATTATTTACAAACAATGATTGTCTGCATATAAAAATGAAAGAATCTAAAGACAAATCATTAGCATAAGAGAATTAAACAAGTGGTAATAAGATTAATATACAAACACCAAACACATTTTTATATACCAGCAACAGAGTTAGAAAAAGTAATTTAGAAAAAATTTTAATTGCAACAAAAAATAAAATATACAGGAATAAATCTAACAAAACAAAGCAAGGCTCATGGAGATAGAATTATAAAACATTACGGAATTCAAAAAGAAGGCCTAAATTATACTATGTTCATGGATATACTCAATGTTATCAAGGTGTCAATTCAACCCAAAAGAATGTATAAAGTCAATGCAATTTCAATCAAGATCCAAATAGAGGGGCGCCTGCGTGGCACAGAGGTTAAGCATCTGCCTTCGGCTCAGGGCGTGATCCCAGCGTCATGGGATCGAGCCCCACATCAGGCTCCTCCGCTATGAGCCTGCTTCTTCCTCTCCCACTCCCCCTGCTTGTGTTCCCTCTCTCGCTGGCTGTCTCTATCTCTGTCGAATAAATAAATAAAATCTTTAAAAAAAAAAAAAAAAAGATCCAAATAGAGGTCAGTGAGGAACTTGACAACCTGATTCTAAAATTTGCATGAGAGAGCAAGGGCCCAAAGACAGCTAGAATATTTGTAAAAAAGAAAAATAAGTTTAAAAGGCACTAGCCCTAAGAAATAAAGACAACACTCAAATGAATTTCAGGTGAATTAAGAACTTAAATGTAAAAGGCAAATTCAATAAAATATAGGAAAGATTTCTTCCATAAGACACATAATTACCAGAGAAAATATTGATATATTCAATCACACTAAAATAAAGAAATTCTGTCTAAAAGACATTACAGAGAAAATAAAAAGACAATACGGACAATATGTAGCTGATAAAGGATTAGTATCCAGAATATATGAAGAATTCTACAAATCAGTAAGAAAAATGGTCAAAAAATGTGAAGAGACATTTTCCAGGAGAGGAAATATGAAAGACTAATAAACACAGGAAAAGATATTTACCCTTATAAATAAAACCACTACGAGAAATAACTTTACATCACCAAATAGGTAAAATTTACAAATTCTCACACACCAAATGTTGATCAACAGCCTACTAACCCTGCTAGTGAGCATCTAAACCAGCACAATGACTCTGGAATACAATCTGCATTATCTCATAAAACTGAAGATACTCTTCATGACCCACCAACTCAGTTAAGGAGATTCTTGCACGAAAGCATCAGGAGACATGCCTGAGAATGCTCACAGAACATTATTCATAATAACAACAAAAAGGTCCATCAGCAGGATAATCAATAAATTAGCTCTAGTATAATCACTTAATAAAATGCCCCCCAGGAATGAAAATGAATGAATTACAACTACACTTTGGAAATGCACTGAGACAAAACAGCAAGTTGCACATGACTACATATACCATTTTTATTGTCTAGGGACGATAAAACTACTTTCTTTTAAAAGAAGGAAAATAAAACAATGTCAAGGGTAGTGGATACCTAGGGTGGGGGGTCTAAGTTGGATAGAAATGCTTCTAGAGTTACTGATCCACTCCATAGAAAGGCTTTCACTTCTATTCCGGATTTCTGTGCACTAAAACAGAATTATCTGCTGCACGATGTAGTTTTCTATTTTAACTAGTATTTTCCTATAAACACAAAACATCATTTCATACTAATCAGCAGCTGACCGTATGTATTTCAAAGCAAAACAAACAAACAAACAAACAAACAAAAAACTCCAAAGATGATTCCATTTATCACTGGTGAGTGCTTGAGAACCACTAGGCCAGGTGACAACAGGGTTTCCTACCTAAAGGAAGAGTCCCTAGGTTCACTAACAATCAGTATTAAGTATTTAAAAGAGAAGTTTAACATTGTAATAACCTTCAAAAGACGTGAAGAAAGAATTTAAACACCTACTTTACAGGACTTTGTATTTGGTGAAACAGAAACTCTTAAAGTCTCAGTCTGAGAAACTCTGCTATTCTAAAAAAAGAAAGGTATTTAACTTGGCATCGTGGATCCTGGAAAGGAAGAGGAGGCTTCTTAAAATGAAACAATTTTATGGTTGGTTTCAGCTATGTTCCTGTTCTTGAAAGAAAGTTCATTAGAACAAATGGACAGGTCTTCTATTATTATTGTCCACACAGGATATCTTAAATTTTGAGAAAACAGCTCTGTGGTCTTTCTTCAAAGATTAGTAAACACAACTCTTTCAAACACTCTTCCAAAGCCATGGTCTCCCAAAGAGCATTCAAACACCTATGAGTTCACGAGTCAAGCACTTAGCTCTAAGTTGCTGACCTCACGGTTTAAAATATAGCTCCTGCCCCCAATGAGCTGATATGAAGAAACAAAATACACATTAACAAGATTCCAGAACAAGGTGGTACGCTCAACTGATCACTGAGTGGTACAATATGTATTGTTGTATCACACTTCTAGAATGCTGAAATGAACTTAGAGAGAAGGCAATTTCCCTCCAAAAGAAACTGGAATGATAAAACCCAGAGGACAATGGGAGATATTTTAGAGCAAAGGACTCTGAGTAGATAAAGACAATGAGTTTGACTAAGGAAAAAGAAAGAAAAAAAAAGATTTCAATTCAAGGACACCACAAGCTTTGAGAAAGTGAAAACCATGCTAGAGAACTCTAAAGGCAAAAGCAGTCATTTGTAACCATTTATACAGTCACCCTCAACATAACTGATTTTTTAAGATTATTAGAGAGAGAGAGCACTCGAACACAAGAGGGGGGGGTGGCGAGGGAGAGAGAGAGAGGCACAGCCTCCCCGCTGAGCAGGGAGCCCAACTCGGCTCCATCCCAGGACCCTGAGATCATGACCTGAGCCGAAGGCAGACACTTAACCAACTGAGCCACCCAGGTCGTCACAACATGAGTGATTCTTTAAAGATTCCTAGAGATACCAATTTCTTACTGATTTAAAACACCTGAACAGAAAGAAAAACGTTCTGCTAAGGAGTAGGTAGACAGGGAGAGAGTAAGGACACAGACATGAAAATCATCTGCTTCTGAGAACAAGAAGAATATCAGAATTAACTTCCATTTTTCAAGAAGTATCTCAAATGAAATGGCTTTAATGTAGCCAGGTTCCTAACAAAACTGCACACAGGCACCGGGGATGAAACTGAATTTTTACACAAAACAATCAAAACCAAAAAATGAACTAACGCCAACAGAGGAAAAGGCTTTAGTTTTTAAATTCGTAATTTTTTGGTTAGTATTCAACCACTACTCCTTTTTAAAAATATTTACGTAATGCCATAGTTGTACTTCTAAATATTCTTACCATAATTTAGTATAATAACCCATCCACTCAAATTGTCTTAGAATAAATCTGTTCAAATTCATCCTCTCAATGAAATAAAAGTTCCTATTAAATGGACTTTTATTCACTTATTTAAATAACAAATTTGTCATATCCCTATTGCATGCCAAATTTTTACAGTCTTTAGTAATTATCATTCTCTGTAAAAAGGGATATACTTTATATAATCAAATGTGATGCAAGTCCATAATCCTTTATTTCTGAAAATATTCAGAAATCCTAAACGGCAAAGCATTTTCATAACATCTGACAACAAAACGCAGACTGAACTAGTGTGAGGCCATTACACTCTTTAATCACCCTAAAGCATGAAAACGTTTCACTGAAGAAACTCGAGTTTCTGACTGGGGGTACTGCTGCAGGTGTTACAGAATACAGATGCATTCGACAAAATTTACTGTGATTCCCTAAGTCAAGTGCCGAGCTCTAAGTCGCTGACCTAATTAGTGGTTAAAACACAGTTCCTGACCTCGATGAGCACATACTGAAGAAAAAGATAAATACACATTTAAAAAGATTTCAGAACAAAACGGAATGTTCAAATGACCAAAAAGTGGTACAAACAACAGGCGCTGTTTTATCATTTCTGGAATTCTCATACCTAAGACACATCTGGATTTTAAAACAGCTTTGATTCATCCATCACAGCTGAAGGTAAACACACATGCTCAGTAAGGTCGAGTAAACCAAGACTTAATGACCCTGCCTGGGATGTGCTCCTCCAAGACGGATGGGATACAGCGCCCACCAGGCAAAGTGCATTCAGCACCAACACAGTGAGAGCTCAGTGCCGAGAGGGGAGCACGGGAATGACAACTGGTGACGTCCCGGAATAAAAGAATTCTGCAAAGGTGGGGTGTGAGGGCTGCACACTAGGAAGAGCAGAATGAGGGTGCACCCCCTTTCTTCGCGCGTCTTCTCCTGAAGACCCAGAGGATGAGGGTCCACAAAGAGCGTGTCTGCTAGATTTTCTAGATCCTCCAAAGAAGGTGCTTCAGGAAGACCGAAACTTGGGAGAGCACGCCGCAGTGCCGGAGCGGCAGCTACAGCACCACCAGCCGCCAAAATCCGTTCTCCCTCCCCCAGAGCACAGCGGATCCGAGGCTGGCGTCGAGGCTGCTCCGCTGCACTGCATTCTCCAGCCTCCACTGTGTGGATGCGGTGGCCAGGTGCCTAAATGCTCTCCGGTGGCAGATGATACAATCATGTATGCCGCTTTCAGGTCTCGGTCTTAAGAATTACGGGGCACTTGGGTGGCTCAGTGGGTTAAGCATCTGACTCTTGATTTCAGCTCAGGTCATGACTTCAGGGTTGTGAGATCAAGCCTCATGTCGAGATTGACACTGGGTGTGGAGCCTGCTTAGGATTCTCTCTCTCCCTTTCCCCCCGCCCCGTCCCTCCTGTCTCAAAAATTTTTAAAAAATTAAAAATTAAAATAAATTAAAAAAAAAAGAATTAGGCATCCTCCATTCAGCAGCGTCCTCCCATCTGGAACAGAGAGGTGCCTGTCACCCAACTTCAACCACACCACACACACAAGGACAACACCCTAAGGGACGGCGGATCATGAAGATAAAAGGACCCTGGGTCCCAGGACGTCTGTATGGATCACAGCTACCCTGCTGCCCACTTCCCTCAGGACTACCACCTGAGACAGAAGCAAACTTCAATGTTTCTGAACTACTTTATTGTGGGGCTCTTTGCTCCTGTGCCTTAGTCCTTACCTAACACTGCTGCTGAGGAAGCTACACCACGGACGAACCATGCCACTCCACCTGTGCAATTTCAAGAGCCCTATGGAAAAGGCAAACTCCATCTCAGGATAATCTAAACAAAACTGCCATTTCTCAGCCTCATCTGCATTTTGTGGCCATAGCCTCACAGAAATAGGAATTCATTCATTCGGCAAACTTTTGAGCCATCTACTACTATATAAAAGGTAGTATGTTCCACACTAGGATACAAATGTCAATGGGAAAAAGAGAGCAAATGAAACCCTCCCCGGGTCAGCTCCTCCATACTGCATGCTTTTCACCCAGAAGGCAAGCTCTAGGTCATCTCTGCCCTGTCCCCAGCACTCCGCGGTGCCGTTCACGTAACAGGCGCTCAGTAAGTAGTTGTTAGGTGAATGAATTAAGAAATTAATAAATGAGTCCTGTCCTCAATGAACTCAGTCTAACAGGGGAAACAGAGAAAACAAAGTAGTACCCCATACCTCACGGGCACGCACAATGTTCACGGATTTTTAGAAATGAATGCATCAAATGACGTAACGCAAGTGCCGTGGAGGGGCGGGAGGCATTAGAAACGAGCACAGTCTTCCTAGCGAAGCTGAAATTTGCCATGAGTTCTAAAGAACAATGAGAAGGTAGCCAAATAAACCAAAAAAAAAAAAAAAAAAAGTAAGGCATCAAGGAAAGACGAGGCACCCACGCTGCGTGACCATGTTCACAAGGACCGGAACCAACGGCAGCGTTCCAGTCATTCAATGAACACCGCTAGTACTCCTCGACTACTACGGCTCCCCTTAATTAAGCCTACAGCTGAATTCTTCCTCTAGTGTTTGCACCACCCCACTTGCCTAATGTGAACTGCTGTACAAATTGTCATTTTTAATCTAAAAATCAGGACTTACTGAACTCATTCTAAAAAGCCCTCTACCATACAATCAAGGAATCTCAAGGTTGATAGGACTCAGAAAGGTCACTGGACAAATGTTCTGGGAAGTCACGTACCCTGATCAGCTATAATCAGATCTCCTCTGCAGGCGCTCGGGATTTTTATCCTGCTCCTACGGCATGTCTGGTTTTGCCTCAGAGGATATTTGTTGATGTACACATTCTTGCTCTCCCACTAGACAGCATGCTCTTCATGCGGCATCCACATTCTTCCGTATCTCATATTCCTCCCGTGCTCAATAATCAAAGGCTTGGCACGAAAACATCTTTTCATTCAACCCCATCAGCTCTGGCAGCCCCTGTCAAGTTCCATCTACCTGTTTCTGGGCGCAGACCCATCGCCCCTTTCAGTAAAGATGAGTTGTTGCACCTTCCTTCCTAGGACCCACAGCCATCCCCACGGGTAGAGCTACCTTCCTGCTTTTAATGCCAATAATGCCACATTACTTCTTTTTTCGCCTCCATTTCTATTTTGGATTAGGGCTTAATCCTCTAAGCATTAAAAAAAAAAAAAAAGGAATAAGTTCCAAATAAACCATCCCATTTGTAGGGTGCAGAATGTCTGTATCTCAGAAATTGTCAGATGTTTCCTGGCAGATGTTTTAAGCCTGGAATCATCAATGGCCTTTCCAGTTCCATCTTTTGTTCCTCTGACAAGGTTACTGTGCTTCCTTGAGACTTCCTGTTTGAATAACCACACACTTGGGTGTTCAAACTCCCATGTGTTCATTATTCACCATAAAAGGGACCTGAGGAAGTAACCAGGCAGTTGAACACAAAATGATGTATGAACAAAAACAGCTGTGTGTTAGCAAGATGGACAAAAAGACAGCAGGGATCGAGGCACCGCTGTGAATTTCAAAAACAAGGTCTATTTAGTCAGGCATGGTGAAAAGTCTGCTGATTCAGAGCATTAGTGACCCGTGTCATAATTTAAAATCACTAGAGATGTGAATAAGTCTGTTTTCAGTTACTACTTCCAGAGTCTCACCCCCACCACCACCCTTCCCAACAATCTCTCTCTCGTGGGAACAAAGCTGCCTCTCCTTTCCCTCACAGAAATGGCAGTACCAACTCAAAATATTTCATGCAAAAAAATTAATACCTATTTTATTTCCCAAACCAAAAAGCAGATCCCCCCCCTGCCCCAAGGGACTTTTCTATAAAAACACAGGAAAGCACAGATATAGGTACACATAGGAAAACACAAACAGCAGCACAGAAAACAAGCCTACATTCTCCAAACATCTGGAAAGTAGGTTAACTTCCAGAATCAGTCCATCTTTTGGTACCCTGAATTCACCATCCGTGTCTCGTGCCAGGATGTAAGAGCCTTAAAGTGGACATAAGTTTAAAACCAAAACTTTATTAGAATGGCCATAAAACTGAATGACCCCAATTCCACCAGGAGTTGATGCTCACTTATTTCTTGGCATGTGGCAAGAATGCTGCAAACAGCAGTAAACAAACCAGCTTGAGCCTCTAAAGCAATCCTGATAAAGTAAACAAATTTTATTACAGCTGTATTACAGATGTTCCCAGAAACTTTCATAATCTAGTAGAGTTCTACAAATTTGGTCTTTACCAGACTTTCTATCCCATGAACTTATCTAAAATATTCGCTATAAATTCAAAACTCTGTATAGAGCCACTCTAAAAGTTAATCCTGGACACTCAATCCCACAGAACACGACCCTTTTTCCATGAAAGGCAATCATATGACCAAAGCAATTAAAGCACACAATTGTTCTTTTGGTTTCCAACTGCCCTCTCTCCTCATTCCCCCCCCCCCAGCCGCCCACCCCCTGCCAAGGATACTCATCTCTACCAGATCATGATCTGGCATTAAAACAGAAATAATCTCAAAATTTAGTGACACCAAAACAACAGAGGTCAGCAGTCCTATCAGAATAAGGCCCATGACAAGCAGGAGCCACTGGGATAGGGGGCACAGCACGGACGCACAGGTGGACAGACTGCAAAACCAAGGCAACCACACCCTCACGTGAAATTCCACGTCTGGATCAAATCATTTTACATTGCCAAGTTATTCTCATTTATTCATAACTCAGTAGTTTTTGATCATAAAATGATCTCTGATCTTGAGAACATCTGGGCAGACCATTCTTCCCTCTAATCAGTTTTTGTGCTGCCAGAGCAGGAAAATACCACCTCCCAGTCCCACCAAAGCACAGAAAGCCTTTACGCTAAGAGCTGTTCAACTCATTTTCATCAAGGTATCACTACCCCCTCTTCAAAAACGGTGAAGCTCTTCTCTTGGAAATAGAATCCTTTCATTCTCCTTGAAGAAAATTGATGGAAAAGCTTTGAGGGAAATACTTATGCTTCTATATTTTACCAACTGGCAAAAAAAAAAGGGGGGGTACATTTTAAGCCCAACACTCAGCCCTCAAGTGTAGCAATGGTACCATCCCACCCACCCGCCCATAAGAAAGGAGCATGCACATTTAAAAATGATTAGTCACTAGGATGTGATGATGTAACCACATGTATCACAGAAAACACAATGTGTACTGAGCAGGTCTGTAAAAAGGCAGAAAAGTTAAGACTCTGATTCAGTAATATATATTTACTTATTTATTTATTTATTTATGATTCAGTAATATTTAAAATGTAATCAGTCAACTCACACCTGTAAAGAAAAACCAATCCTAGAATCTCGAGTTCAAGAAGTGGAGATCGTATGTAGTGAGGGAGCAGCACAGAATACAAAACAAGTGGGAACTATGACCTCTCCTTCAGTGATGAAGCAAAAAAAAAAAATTAGGTATCTAAGAATCCCGATTGAACCTTAGCTCAGCATGCTCTGGAGAAACTCAGGAGATATAAGTTGAATAAAGGATAGATATACAGAGAAGATACATGAATTAAATAGGCCATTATAGATTTACAAATTACCACATACAGAAATTAATGTGAAGGGAGTCCCTTCTGAGCCTGAAAGAAACCTCCTAGGACCACAGTAGTGACGTAACAATCAATCAGTAAAAGGTTGGCTAGACCTATTTAGCTGGCAAACTTGAACAACAAAAGAGCCACCACGCTGGGCGCCTGGGTGGCTCAGTTGGTTAAGCATGTCTTCGGCTCAGGCCCTGATCTCAGGGTCATGGGATCGAGACCTGCATCGTTTCTCCCTCTCCCTCTGCCCTTAACCCCCACTAGTGTGCATGTGTGCTCTGTCAAATAAATAAATAAAATCTTAAAAAAAAAAAAAAGCCACTATGTAAGAGTTAGAATTTATTTGGAGCAGAATGGAAATGAAATCCAACTTGGAGATGGACCTGGCAGCCTTATCTTTAAGGATGTCAGATAAAGTAAGCAACTGAACTAAATTCAGCAGTTCTCAACTAGAAAAGAGTCATGGATAAGGCAGAAAGGAGATAAGGTAGCACTCCCCTGACCACCCTTCAGGAAATGGGGTATATGGTACACTTTTCCTATCAGTAGACACTGACAAAACCCAGGCTCTCATTCTGAAATTCAATAAATTCCTTAGAAATGCCTAGAAGAATTAACAGCTTAATATTATAAAACTAGCGTACGTACCCCAAACCTAAAATTCTTCCATTGCCAACAATCCTCTGTTCTTCGCAAACAAGCGCAAAGCCCTCTGTAAAAGCAGCAATCCAAATCCAGAGCACCTCAAGCAGAGGTCTCTCAGAGAAACCTTTGGTTTGGTCTACTTTCATCTCACCCCTCAATGAAAGGTCTTTCTATAGTTCTCTATCACTCTTGAGGTCTGTTCTAACACGGGAGACTAGGAAGAGCATAACCTATCCACAACAAGTCTAGAGTGCAACCTAAACTCAGCATGTGACTTCTCTGAGGTCACGGTCATCTTAACGTGATTATTCCATGGGGGGTAACAACGGTTCTCGACTGTTTTTGAGGATTCAAAAAGGTGTGAAGGGGTACTCTCCATGAAAGGTGATTTACTTTCTTTTGTCCCCTAATTTTCAGGATCCTTGTCTTCTCAGAACTCATCATGCATGTCTCCACTACTCCACGGAAAGCAAATAATGCCTTCACCATTATCTAGTTACTTTTAAATCTTTAGTTAAACAACACATCCTCCTGGAAAGTTCTCCATTCCCAACCGCTATTTTTCTTCAAGACCCAAGAAGCTCTTCCTGGCTAACTTCAATCTATACTCTTCAAAGTGTCACAGGTATTCCTTCTGCACTTTAGAGTTTCAACTGAATTATTTTTATTATGCTTATATTCTCTCATTGATTCCCTCTGCATGAATGTTTTTATCTCATCTCCTCAAACACATTACAAATTACCTGAAGGTAGAGTGTTTCAACATCTGTTGTTACCCACACATCGCATATTACAACAGCCATAAATGAAAGATTTTCCCACCAGGGTCACCTTATTTACAGACGACCTTTGCCCACTAACTAATGAGATTTACAATCCAATAAGCTCATCTCATTTTGGTAGGTAGCTCTTTTCACTTACTTGGAAATACTTCACAAAATTTCATAAACTTCTCTAAGAAAGCCGCACAATTAAAGCTTCAGACTTACTATTCTGAAAGGTTCAATGAGAGGAAGCCACTACTCAGTACATGTCAAAGGAAAAAAGATGGGGTCTTCACACATTATAAGTAATTTATGAACATTTAGATTTCACCACAGAAATTAAATAGTAAGTTATATTAAAAACCAGATAGCGTAACCAAAGCACAAGCCATGTAGACATGCTTAGAGGATTCTCTGAACCTGCAGCAAAACCTGCAAACCTACGATTTTACCACTTCAGACCACAAAAGCATCCACCAAAACCACTACCTGCTTAAAGGTACGTGAGAAGAGCAAAGACACATGGGCGCTCGTCCCGCACCCTTCCCCACACTCCACTTCCTGAGACTTTCCACGAAGCTCACCTGAATGCTTTTCTGAAAGCCACTCTGCAGGTGCTTCAATTAAAACCATTTGTCCACTCACCCAAGAAACATCTGTTAACACCTATTAATGCCAGCAACTGCTGGAAGAGAATAGAAACACAGTCAGAGGAACAGATCTTAGGTGATTAAGCCTCAGATTCTGCGCTCAACTATTTTAAGCCAAAATCATACCAGAAACAAACAAAACCACCCATATATTCGTTTCTATAACTGACTGAAAAGTTTAATTTTTTTTTAATTTGAGGAATAATTTACACACAATGAAATGCACAAATATCAAAGGGACAGCCCTGAACGTGTACGTACCTACACACCTATGTAACCTCCTCCCAAACCAAGACCTAGAACGTAAAGTCAGAACTATACGGGAGCCTAAAGACTGGTCATTAACCGTATCTCTGAAAACACTGACAGGCGCCTCTGTGGTCACTGTCACAGAGAATCATTTCGGTTAGCAGAAACCTTCACATACTCTGTGATTTAGCATCACAAGACAAAATTCACTGAGTCCCTAACTCTATACAAGACCATTTGCATTTTTTTAAGAATTTTTTTTTAAATGTGAAAGAGGCTGATTCTGGATTAATATTTCCAAGAACTTTCAAAACAAAAAGATAAAATAACAAAAATCCAAAGACAACGATATAACAAAAAGTCCACGTTGCCTTCAATATAACAGGAAGCGGCCACACAGTTGGAAACAAAGAGTGAAAGAAGGGAGCCCAGGGAATATAACTCCTGAAGTTTTAAAAAGAAATCATGTCAATCCCCTAATTCATCTCCCAGCCTTGCCACAGGGTTCTCCTCCCACAAGAGATCTGAGAGCCCCATTGTCTAAGAAAGAGATAAGTCTGCTTTATTTTAATTCATGAATATGTAGCTTCATAGGGCACCAGGCTGACTGGGCCCAGTTATTTTAGGATGGCTTCCTGGAAGAGCCCATGGAAAGAAAAGCAGATAGACTTAATGAGTGTCCCCACAGTCTGGCACAATACTCTAAAACCTCAGAGACAGTTCTATAAATGCATTTTCTGGTAACCCCTTTTAGCAAGACTTCAATTTTAGGCCCTAATGAGCAAGCATCTAACTTTATCATTTTATAAGAAAGGAGATGCTTGCAAATCCTAGCAAGGCCCTCTTTACCAATCTAAAAGCAAGCAACTTAAGCAAGATAATAGAACGACCACACAGTCATCTTGGAACTTTACCCTTTGAAACTGACAATTTAAGGTAAGAGACAGATTAATCCCTTATTTTTAAAAATCTTCTCAGGAATTTCGGGCAGTAAAAATAAACAAACAGCTCTGCTCTGAGCTTTGACACTTTTCCCTGAAACTCAAACAGAACAGGGGGTAGAGCTGTCAATTAGGTACAGCTGGAAACAAGTAACAAGTAGAGAAGAATCTGTTGGTTCTGCGCCTGTCAACTCTAGGTAAGTAAGTGATGACTGTCCATCTGCCTAACGACTAGAACGTGGTTCTTTACTAGCCTGCAGGGAAGGGTCCCTCAGTATGCCTGTCTTCTGACTGTACCCCAATGAATCAAACTAAAAACGATGCCACACACAATAAGCACATAAGATATGTCACTGTCACTTTTGCCCACAACTGCTCTTTAAGATACACAGACGTGAGCGGAGGTTTTATTTTTTTTTAAGACTTTTTATTTATTTATTTGACAGAGAGAGACAGCCAGCGAGAGAGGGAACACAAGCAGGGAGAGTGGGAGAGGAAGAAGCAGGCTCATAGCGGAGGAGCCTGATGTGGGGCTCGATCCCAGAACACCGGGATCACGCCCTGAGCCGAAGGCAGACGCTTAACGACTGCACCACCCAGGCGCCCCGTGAGTGTAGGTTTTAAAGTAAAATGTTTAGATCCATTTCTAAAGAAAACACACACGATATGAACATTCAATTTTCAGAAATACATATTCACTATGAGATTCAAATCTGAGAAGATAGCTTACTCATCTAATGTATCCAGATGACTTCAAATCACATAAAAGTCTAATTTTTACCCAAAAAAGGACACTCACAGATCTTTCAATTCCATGTCAGTTCCACACCTAACTCACTATTTTTTTTAAAGCTAATAGAAATAAAAGAACAACGTACCGCATTTAATATTAGCTAATTACAGTGGCATACGTCTCGAGAAAATAGAAAGAAGACGCTGATAAAAAAAAAAACACAAACCCCAAAGTATTGCTGAGGAGAATTTAAAGAACCATGAGTGTTTGGGGACTTCTTATAATTCAGGCATTCGTGTATTCACTCCCTCTACATGTATTTACGGAACACTATGCCAGACACATTGCTAAGCACTGGAGATACAAAGACTCTAGCCTCCATCTCTGTGCTCACACCTTTCACTTACGACTTATTATATAACAATGAATGCACCGGTCTAGGGTGGAAGTCACAAAATGTGTGCTGTAGAGGCCCAGACAGTAAATATTTCAGGCTCTGAGGGTCAAGACATACAGTATCTGTTGCAATAACTCAACTCCTTTATAGCGCAGAAGCAGCCATAGACAATAGGTTAATAAATGAAATTCACTGTGTTCCAATGGAACTTTATGAATACCAAAATTTGAATTTCGTGTGATTTTCACGTCACAAAATTTCATTCTTCTTTTGATTGTTGAATGAAAAATGTAAAAACATTCGCATGGTACATACAAAAATAGGTGGCAACCCTGGGCTGGATTTGGCCAGTAGGCTATAATTTGCCCACATTCCAGTCTAGAGATATAGGTCTCCACATCTAAGCCACAAGTTCCATGAGGTCAGGGCAATGTCCTATGAATCACTACGCATCCAGGAATTAGTATGGTGCCAAGGAATGGCAAGCAATTAACTACTGGTGGCTATATTGAACTGAATTAAAAGACTAAGTCCCTGACCCCGTCTTCAAAGACTTCACGGTCAAGAAGTGGTAACAGACAAATTAAGAAACCTATAATACCACCGATGAGTGCTGTGGGAGATACCTACAGGGTGGTGTGAGTGGGACACCTAACCCACGCCTGGGAGAAGGATGGAAAGGGCAGAAGACAGAGAAACTGGGGAAGAACTCCTGAAGGTGGTGACACCTGGGAGAAGAGTTTCAAACCAAAGCAGCAGCCCTTTGAGCATGTAAGATGACAAGAGATAAATCGAGAGGTTAAAACAACCGTCCAGACCCTAAAGTACCTTGTGGACCATGCCAAGGAGTCTGGAATTTATCCTAACGGTTTGAAGAACCACTGAAGAATTTTAGCTGGGAAATGATATCATCAGATTTGCATTTTATTTATTTTTAAAGATTTTATTTATTTATTTGACAGAGACAGAGACAGCCAGGTAGAGAGGGAACACAAGCAGGGGGGGTGGGAGAGGAAGAAGCAGGCTCATAGCGGAGGAGCCTGACGTGGGGCTCGATCCCAGAATGCCGGGATCACGCCCTGAGCTGAAGGCAGACGCTTAACGACTGCGCCACTCAGGCACCCCCAGATTTGCATTTTAGAACCATCACTCAGTCCGAAGTGTGGCTGCCTGAACACAAGGGGCAAAACGGTGGCAGAAAAGTTAGAAAGCTGTTGCAGCAATTCAGGTGAAATTCAAGGGAAGCCTACAATAAGGTAGAGATAAAGGTGAGGACTCAAGAGACACAGTGGCTGCATATAGGAGGTTAAGAGTGGCATCTTGGACAGACTGTAGTAAGGAGGGTGGGGAAGAAAGCGGTGGAGTTACAGTTGTCCGAAACTGCCTGGCCGCCAGCAGTGGATCCTATCTGCTCTACAAACAGAGTAATCTTACTAATGAGAACCTATCAAGCCTGCTTATCTTTTATGAGAGACTTGGCAAAAAACTGGTCTAGAGCCTCAGGATTTAATAGTAGTACATTCACTGAGATAGGACTTTGAGTTGCGTAAGACAGTGAAGAATGAATATAGTGTTGGACATGGCCTCTGGACACCCCAAACTGACCATGTCCAACAAATCGTTAGGACCGGAGTAAGAGCTGGCCCAGAGATACAAGTTTAGAATTTATTAATATGCAAACAGTAAATAATGCCTTGAGACTGAGAGGAATTCACTCAAGGAGAACGAGTCACATGAAAAAGAAAGGAATACAAAAATATAAGTGAAAAAGAACAGAAGGAAAGGGAGGAAAACCAAGAGTCTGGTATCTCCAATCTGTGTGTACATGAACTTGCATTTTAAAGCTGGCCCGGAATAAACCAGTCATTCTTCTGAGAGATCTATTAAAGAAGCTAAGAGCTGCAGGGGCTAGTGCAATAGACTAAGGAGTCTAAAACCTACCTCTACTGTGACTTTTGGCAAATCTCACCTCCGGATCCTCATCTTTGCTTTCACTGAGTTGCGGAAATCTAATCAGTGATAAACTGGAAGTTTCATAAAGTGTAAAATGTTATAAAGGGACTCCGATTTATTATTATTACAACAGAATACGAAAATTCCATCTAATAGAGTACAAACTTCTGAAGACGCTATACACCTTTTTATCAGGTACTGCGCTATGTATTAAGTAGGTATTTTAAAAACGTTTGCAGGATATTTGGCAGTAACATGAGAATGTATGCATGGGGGAAGGAGCACATAGCAAAAGGCATATCCAACTTCCTAAAAGGATTTAGAACTGAAATAATCAAACCAACCCTCCCACGACTGTGGCCAATGGCAAAATAATGGGGGGCAGGAGGTGCTTATAGTCTCAACTTCTCTCCTAATGTGTAAACTGTTTCTCTGAATGCTTCAGAAACATGGAGAAGGTATTTACAGAAAAAGCCATGAATTGTAGAAAAGGAAAACAGCCAACAGCAACTTTATAAAACTGTATTCAACTACCGCAGGCCATTAAAGAAGAGCTCCCTAACTTCTCAAGTTGAAACCTGCAACATGTAAATCAGGCCTTTGTGAGACGAACTAAAATAGTGTCCCCTCAGGGTGTGCAAATACCACAGTGAAGTCACCAGAGCGAACTATTCCCTGACACAGTCAGAACCTACCTTGCAACGATTGTCCTGGGGGAAAAAATTGCTGTTTGTTTCATTTTAAATATACGCTGAAAGGAAGAAACAGAATAAAATGCAGTATCCTTATATATCAATTATTCTGATTTAGGATAGGTACAGCTAAAAAGGATAGATACAGCTAAAAAGTGTCATTTAATCACTGTTCCTAAAGCTTATAGAGGGAGGTTGGAAACAAATCTGGTCCTGGTGTAAATTTTAGGAGTTCCATAAACTTTGATTGAGTTGGCTTATAAGCACTTTCTTCCTTAATCTAATTGTTTTCAGAAAGGGGGAGAGCTACCTTCCTCTAAGATCCAGACCCAGCCTGCCAAGTTTCCATCCGCAGTGACTATCAAGTTAATTAAAAAGGCTGTTTAATAAAAGGCAAATCCTCAGCTACAATCTTACTATCAACTATCCCACTGATACTAATAAAACTTATTATGATTTATTATATAACACAAAAGCCAAACTTTTAAACAGCAGTTGAATAATCCATACAGAAGTCAGGAAAGAAGATCCAGAAGTTGAATGCAAAATAAGACTTCTTTTTAGAACAGGGTGCCTGGCTGAGATTCCTCTCCCCAACAGGCAGAAAATGCAATTCTTGTTCCCACAGCAACTTGAACTGATTATATCTGAGGATACATTGCACCCTGGATTACTGTATAAGGTGCTTAAGACATGGCTGCTTTCAGAATCAACAATGATTTTCCTGGCTTCTGTACAAGTAATGATAATGGTACAATGATCTAATTTGTCCTTGCCATCAGTTAAAAAATCTGCCTTACCGACTACCCCCCAAGTGGTAGCAGTTAAAACAATAACATAATTTTATATATACATGTGTATGCATGAAAAGTTTCTGGAAGGCTGCATGAGAAATTGTGAACGGTGGTCCAACTGAAGAGGAAGAGACTCCCTAGTCATTATATGTAACTGTTTTAATTCACCATGTCATGTTTTATTTTTACAAAAAAATGACCTACGATCAATGCCAAAACATGTATGTTTCTTGTAACGGCTTAAGTGCAGTCTGACTTTGCTTAAAGTGTACTGCGTTGAAAGTTCATCACCAAAAGGGAGGGGAGAAAAGAGTTGGCTAGCCCTGCTTCTTTCACACTGCTCACTTGGGAGTTTCACAGGCTCTGTAAGGGCAAAGCACAATATGCATCACTTGCTTAAGGGTATGTGAAATGTGAACTGGACGGGAGATTTAATAGATGCACAAACAGTCATGGTGCTTGAATTCATGGGAAACAGCGAGCTAGAGCCCATGGAGTAACTGCAGTTAGCAACTGAATGCCAAACATCAGAACACACAGTGATACAAAACGCAATGCCGATACGTTATAGATCCTAACCTGCACGTATGCGCACATCCTTGTCATTAAAAAAAGAAGCAGGAGAGGGGCGCCTGGGTGGCACAGCGGTTAGGCGTCTGCCTTCGGCTCAGGGCGTGATCCCGGCGTTCTGGGATCGAGCCCCACATCGGGCTCCTCCGCTATGAGCCTGCTTCTTCCTCTCCCACTCCCCCTGCTTGTGTTCCCTCTCTCGCTGGCTGTCTCTATCTCTGTCGGATAAATAAATCAAAAATCTTAAAAAAAAAAAAAAGCAGGAGAAAGGTGGCGAGGGGGGAGAGAGGAGATACTGAGAGAGGGAGAGAGAGATTGAGACATCACCCCCACGACACACAAATCTCCCTCCCCTTTTCCACCTTCTCCACCACACACAACTTCCTCTGGGACATCATTTCGGATCCAAGAAAAAGTACAATAAGTTCTAGTCAGGTTTTTAGAAATTGTCTATTTTAAAAGTCTCAAGTAAATGTTTTCACAGTTAATCACAACACTCATATGGAAACTACTTTAAATAACTTTTTTTAAACCCATAGTTTTATGAACTTCATTTATCACGAATATTACCAAAAACTGAAGACTTTCTCAGCAAAAACAAGTCCAACCATATAACATTTTGAGAGTACAAAGTCATGTAAGAGTCCTAACTAGATGGCCTCTGAGATTTCGACCTTTAAATCACCATGACCCAAAATTAATATATCTGCTCCCCCAACAGGAACAACCTAACTTGATTGTTACTGTCTTATCTACCACATTACCTTTACCTTTGTAACAGAGAAATAATCTTTAGTAATCTACATACCTCTGCAATCACCTGAAATAACCTTTTGCTACGTGGTGCCCACAGCAGACAACTCAGAAGGCCAAGACTGATAGCCTGACTTTTACCTAAGTAACAGATGCAGAAATTTTCAGTTGAATCTCAGACACTTTGAGACATTGAGCAAATGCTTTCCCTTTGAAATTTTTGGTACTTGAAAACAGATAAAATAAAACTTTGCAGGCATTCCAAATTCAACACAAAAACATTAATACGTCAAAATTTCCATTAAAATAATTGGATATAAATTTCAAAAATAATTTTGGCCAAGTTTAAAAATATGACACCTAAGAGCATAAAGCTATCTAAAGAGTTAAAGAGTATTCCCATGAAGTCTTAGAAGACCCTAGGTCTCTTGCTGCGTCTTAGAAAGGCACCTGTTCCAACATACTGCTGGTTCTAGGCATTTCCAATACCTTCAAAACACCAAAGTACAGTTCACTGCTTCCATCTCTGAAAAAGAGGTGCCTCAGGGTTTCACTTTATGAACTTATTTTCCAAAAATCCATCTTCCTAATAACTTCTCTAGAAATAAAATGGTATTACAAAGGTGCTAAACATTGCTTTTCTAAAACTTACTCCACACACAGTAATTTAACTACTTTTCAAAGTACTTTTTGTAAGTTATATTCCTTCTCTGGAATCTTGACACTACATAAAGTTTAATGTACCAGAGAGCAGTGGAAAGAAAAATGCAAAACCATGACCAGAAGAACTATTTGCCTATAAAACATTCCTTTCAAAAACCCTCAAATAATATTAGCCTTATAGAATGATCTGGCTTTGACTGGCTTGGGCCCTCTGTTCTCCCTGAAAGTTTATTACTACCAGCTACCAGTAAAATCAATTCTTCCAATGCAATGGGGACTGCAGCTCTACAAATCAGAGGCCAGTTTCTCACACTTACTTTACTCTGTTGAACACAATAATGAATTATTCTGCTTGTTTATATATTTCAATGATGAAGAAAAACTTACTTAGACCAAACATGATTTTTGATACCCTAGGATAAACATGTCCATCCTCATCCACCACCCAGCAACAAAGTTTTCTATACATCCTTTTCCTGATGTTTAAAAGGTCATTCATACATGTTTCTACACTTGTTCTGAATCAAAGTAAAAGGAAAGACAGTAAGGAGAGCCTTTTTACCCAGGGACCAAACTGTGGCCAGAAATTACAGTGAGTGCACACTTTCTTTTGTTTTCTGTTCCAGGAGTAGCAGTGAAATAGCTTTGTGGCCGTTAATTAAGTCTGAACAACTCTAAAGAACAGTAACTTTAAAAGTGAATTTCTATTTTAATTACACATAGGCCACACCGGTAGTAAAAGCATTCACTTCCTTCAAATTCCCTTCACTAGAGACCCTTTGCTCTCTAGTTTATTCAACAGAGCAAACAGCAATCACGCTCAATCCTGGAGAGAGAAGCATTTAAACAAGACGAAAGTCCTGAAGGTGGACCTTCCTATCTCTGATCCAAGAACGCTCTATGATGACCCTGCGAGGAGGGAGAAAAGCGAGAATGGGGTTTTCTGATTAAGGCTTCCGAAAAAAAGGGACAAAAGCAGCCCAAATAGCCAATCACCAAGGGATCGAAAATCTGGTTAAGTTAGAAAGAACAGAAAAGCAAACAGAGATGCCAGCGCGAGGTATCCTGACCCTCGCGGAATGTTAAGTGCTAGATCTAGTTTAGAAGTTGGAGAAGGGACTATCTGTGTGGCCCATGCTGGGGAGCAGAGAGCCAGCACGCGGCTGTTTGGGCCCCGCAGGCTAGGCCAGGAGGTGAAGATGGCCAGGGAGCTGGGCTGCTGGCGAGCAAGCAGCAGGAACAGGGCTGTCACCGCTTACCCAGGTGCAGCGTGAGGTTGATGGAGTTGGGGTACTGCACCCCGGCCAGCATGGTCTGGCTTTGCCACCAGGTGGTGTCGGCCTGGTTGTTGTAGTCGGTCAAGAAGGCTGCCCCGTGCTGCAGGTGGGGCTGCCCGGCGTCGCACAGGTGACAGGACTTGGTGACCCCGG
This sequence comes from Ursus americanus, assembly GCF_024610735.1. Taxonomy (NCBI): domain Eukaryota; kingdom Metazoa; phylum Chordata; class Mammalia; order Carnivora; family Ursidae; genus Ursus; species Ursus americanus. Next base: position 83,457,536 of record NC_142128.1, on the reverse strand, counting down.
TCACCCCGGTCTGCACACAGTACTCCTCGGGCGGAGCCCCGCACGTGTTGGTGGCCACCACGGTCACGTTGAAGGCGGCGTTGACGAACTCGGGCATGCAGCGCTGCGACCGCCCGCCCTCGTCCGTGCACTCGTCCATGGCTGCCCGGGCGCAGCCGGCCGCAGCGGCCGCCAACACCGCCAACACCGGCCAGAGCCGCCCCTGGGGCCGCAGCGCAGGCGCGGCCCGCTCGCTGCCCCTCATCCCGCCGCCCGCGCGCTGGGCCACGGCGAAGGCAAGGGCGCGGGCGCGTTCCTCTAGCCCAGCGGTGTCCCGGGTTGGCCGCTCCGCGGGCTGAGCCTCGGGGCCCAGGGGCCGGACTCTCGGGGAGGGTGGTGGCGGCGGCTCGTATTGGAGAGACGGGCTAGTGGGCGCCGCTGGCGACGACCGCGCGGCTCGCTGACCACTGCCCGGCTCACCGCCTCCGCGCCTCCCTCACCCACCCGGGACACAGCCCGCACTCGGCGCCGACCCCCGACTTCCGAGCGCGGGCCCGAGAGCGCGCCCCCGGGGAGGAAGGAGCAGGGGGTGGGGTCGGCAGGGTGGGGTGGGGTCTGGCGGAGGAGAAAGCCCAGCCCCGGCCTCCTCTCAACAGCTCCCGCGGCCCCCGTAGCTGCTCCCCCGCCCTTCTCGCGCAGTGGACTGCGCGTCCGCCCGGGCGACTCGCTGTGGCGGCGGTGGCGGCAGCGGGGGCGGCGGCATCTCGCGCTCGGGCCCGCGGCGCGGGATCGGCGGGGGAGGGGCCTTGAGGGGCGCGAAGGGTGGGCGGGGAGTGAGGAAAGGGGAGGAGGAGCGGGGACTGGGAGGGGGAAGAGGGAAGGGGGAGGCGGAGGGAGAGCGGGGGAGGGGAGGGGAGGGGAGGGGCGGCGGGGCGGTGCATGCTGGGAGGGAAGAGGAGGCTGAGGAGAGCCAGCGCCCTGCGGGAGTTGCACGCCGGGTCTCGGGGCTCCGCGTCCCCGGAGGGCTCCGATTGGGGGAAGGGGTAATGGAGGGAGCCTTAAAGGGGCGACGTTGGGTCGATGAGGTCACTTGGAATCGGCCTTTGTGCCCCGCGCCAACCTGGGCCGCGGCAGCGCGGATCTCCGCCCCACCAGGTGTCGGTAGTTGCGTCCAGCCGGCCGCGCCCTGGGGCCGGGACCCGAGGGACCTGATGGTGGGAGCTGCCCGCAGGCTCCTCGGCCCCGCCGGCCGCCCCGGGAAGGCCCCCTGCTGCGCGGGGCGGGGCTCTAACCTTTTCCAAGGAGGGGTCCCGGGGTGTCCAGGGGACTGACACGGTCCCCGGAGAATTAAGGGTCTTGGTCTCAGCATCAAAATGAATTTTCTGAAGCAATTTCCTGCCTCTAAATTAAAGTGTAACCCGTCGTTTAACAGGGGCAGAGAAGGAAGTGAAAGGGCTGGGAATGGAATGACATTTTTCCCCTGGGTAGACAGACCCACTGCGAAATTCTTCCACTGTGTTGTTTATGTTCCCCATCTTGCCTTTAAAAGACTCGAAATTATCTGGATCTGACATCCTCCTTTTCGGGCCTGCTGAGTCACGGAATATTCTCTGTGCCAGAATGACTCAGTTCACAGAACCTGAGCCAGAAGATCATGAGTTTTAGTCTCAGATCAGAACCTGGGCACTTACCCAGTGCTGATAGGACAAGCAAGGATCGGGAAAGCAGGCTGCTGTGAAACTGGATGGCCCGGGATCGGTGGTTTTAAACATTTGGAGCCTCTAGGCAAAGTGGATGCAACTACTGGGTGCTCATTAGACTGATTTTTTTTTTAACTTTTCCAAATCTTAATAGTACAGTGAGAATAATAAATACATGCCCCCCCCCCCGAAAAAAACCCAACCCCACAAAAAGAAACAAAAAAAAACCCATACCTGGGTTTGGATTCAGTAGTTCCGTTTAGAGTGGGGATCTGAAATAATGAAGTAAGTGAATGTTAGGTTACTATGGCTGGGGTCAGTGTTAGCTCCAGAAGGACTTAAAGGATAATGGTCGGGGGCGGGGGGTGCCAAAATGCTGAGTTTGCTTAGCAGATGCACGGATCACTTGTATTGTTCATTTATTTGATGAGATGGGTGAAGATGATGCATTACTAACTTTGGCACCTCCACTTTGGAAGAAGAAAGTTGTGGGACTGTGGGTAACAGTATTTTAATTCTTTCGTATTTGAGTTGAAGCAAAATAAATATATTTATTTATACCTAGAGAGGATGATATTTTTTCTCAGTCTTTCATTGTACTTGAGAACGAAGGCATATAGGATGAAGATAAGAATGTTAGTTGTAAATAAAACTACAGATGTTTTTAATAAATATATTTAAGTAAACATATTAATGCATTTGCCCTTAGAAATTTTCTTAGATATTGGCAAACCAAGTGGTGGAGCTCCTTTTGTTTTCTACCAAGTCAAACCAGAGAAAGGTAAGGAAACCCCAAAGTTTGCAAAATCAAAGTAAATCTTCATTGTCACTGCTCCCTTTTGGATTTTAATGGTCAAGGGTAACTTTATTACTTCTGACCCATAATTTCATTTCCAGAACGTCATCTGATATTTGTAAAGCACATAAAGAGACTTTGAATTAATTTCTAAATTCTGTTGCTCATGGGAATGTGACAAGGAAATACCTATCTTGGATAGAGGTAAAATGTAACTGGGCCCAGGCCATATGCTTGATTAAAAAAAAATTAACAAAACAAAACTTTTTCTCCAATGTTTGAATCCTGATTCAAACAAAACAAAGGTTAAAACAAAAATTTTAAGACCATTTGGAGAATTTAATGCTAATTAGATATTTTGTGACAACAAATTATTGTATTTTAGGTACCTGGAGATTTTACTGTTTACTACATAGACGGTATTTTTTAAATAAAGTGAAAGTGTGTGAGATTTTCTTTTACTTAAGGTTACCCTATGGGTTTTTGTTGTTTTTCTTTTTTTCAGGGTTGGGGGGTGTCAGGGGAGGCAAATGGAGAGGGAGAGAGAATCCTAAGTCCATCAGGGAGCTCAGCGTGGGGCTCGATCTCACAACCCCAAATCATGACCTGAGCGGAACTCAAGAGCTTAACCGACTGAGCCACCCAGGCACTCGAAGGTGACCCTGTTTTTTTAAATAAAAATTCCATGGCCCTTTAATAATACATGTTCTTAACTGCTTACAAACTACATTATCTAGTTAACAGATGTGGTGTTTAGAAGAAAAATGTGAAGGTATGAGAGAAATGGTTTCAGACCCCTTAAAAAATGATATTAGGGCTCAACCACCAGGGTCTCTATGCAGCAAGAAAGGTAGAGTGAGAGGATGTGGTTGTTTATAATACAGACAAAAGAGTTCCAAAATTTTTTTTAAAATCCCACTTACAACTCCAAAGAAAAGAGATTTCCCCCTATCAGGATCTATCTAAACAATTTCAAGGAAGGTTGCTGATTTTCCTGGCTTGGGTCACCTGCAAATCCCTGGGCATACCCACCCCTGGCCAGTTGAATAGAGTAATGCCACTAAAGCAGCCCACCAGAAAGCCAGGGAGTTTGGGAAAAGCAGTTCTTCAAGGAAGGCGATTGCTGTCGCCAGAAGGGGGCAGGTTACAAGGTAGAAAAATACAATAGATGTCTACTGCATCCAAATTGAGAATGTGTGATAGTTAGAAAAATAAAGGGTTATATTGACCTTTTAACATCGAAACTTTGCCCTTTTAAAAAATCTTCTGTAATTACCAGTGTGTCCATTTTCCCATTCCTTAGTTTTTGCTGCCTTCACTTCCCTGTTTTTTACCAAGCCTAAGCACCACCAATATATCTTTTATATTTAAAATGCAATCTAAATATAAGTTAACTACCAAAATAATGATGTTAGCCTATATTTACCTTCTGTCTTATGGTTTTCAAAGTGTAATAACTCTGAAGCAGGAGATATTAACTATGTGGAGTTGACGAAACTAAGACTTGAAAAGACTAAGTGATCTCTAGCAAGCAGCAAGATCAAGACTGGAGTCTGCATTTTCTGGTTCCCTATCCAGTGCTGTTTCCTTTTCTGCTGTGTAAAGGTCATGGTCGAGTGTAAAGAAGAGCTGCCTCAAACTTCCAAGGTTTTTAGGTTATCAAATAGGAATTCTAAATTAGATGAAAATTAATGTGATACTGGAAGAGAATTAACAATATCCCTCTTCAAAGTTACACTAACTACACACGATCCTTTGTGTTGGGTTTATAGATCCTTCCTGGGTCCTTGGTACAAGTCCAAGCATAACAAGATAACATATCTTTTGTGGCCATGTTCAGGTAAAGACAGGATTCCTCTTGTATGAGGTAAAGCCCTTCCTTCCCACCCAGTTCCATGTACCCAATTTAAACCATCTTTATATTATGATGCTAGTTTAAAAAGTAAGAGGAAAGGACACATGTCATAATTCATAAAATTTAAAATCGAACTTTATTACAAAGACAATAAAAAGGGAAATATTTCCCAAAATGAGGAGCAAAGCCCCAATCCCTCCCAACCCAAAATCTTCCCATCAAAGGAATAAAGAACTTCACATCTCAAAAATTGTATTATTCTACTAACCAGATGTGGACTACATCCCACCATATAGAACAGAAAGATAATCTTTTACATGCAGATGACATGGTTTTATTATGGGAATTCAGAATATCCTTAATAAGTTGTTGACCTTGACTGGTTAAATACTGTCAGAAAGGGTACAGCATTGACTGTAGTTAATTATATTGTATCACATATTTGAAAGTTGCTAGGAGAGTAGGTCTTAAAAGTTCTCATCACAAGGAAAAAAAGTTAACTATGAATGGTGATGGATGTTAACCAGATTATTGTGGTGACCAGTTTGCAGTATATATGAATATCAAATCATTATGTTGTACCCCTGAAACTAATATAATGTTATAGTCAATTATACCACAATTTTTAAAAATCAACTCTAAAAGAAAAAGAAAGGATATTTCTTTCAAAACCAAAGTTATTATTAGTAGTTTTCTCCCAACATCTGATTGCCTTGTAGTTCATTACCATAATTATTCAACTACTTAGATATATATTGCAACAGTTGTTTGGTTTTTTTTTTTTTTTGGAGGATGTGCCTGAAAATTATATTGTTTAAAATTAGAAGTTCACACCTTTTTGAGCAAGATTTTTTAAAAAAGATTTTATTTATTTATTTGTCAGCGAGAGAAAGAGAGAGAGAGAGAGAACACAAGCAGGAGGAGCAGCAGGCAGAGGGAGAAGCAGTCTCCCCACCAGGCAAGGAGTCCGATACGGGACGTCATCCCAGGACTCTTGGATCATGACCTCAGCCGAAGGCAGATGCTTAACCAACTGAGCCACCCAGGCAACTGGAGCAAGATTTTGGGAGGGAGGGGCTGTTATAATACAGCTTTACAATTTTTTCTGGTTGTAATTGTTGTGGTCCTGGCCCAGAACTCAAGCGCCTGCATCTCCAGTTTATATATGTATTTGAACAAACGATAAATTAATTTTCCTCCCACACAAATTTTATTTATCATAACAACCAAATTAAAAGCAAGATTTTTTAAAAATTCACTCATAATTCTGCTATGCTAAAGTGACTGTCATCTATCAGAATTCCTTCTCCTAGCCCCTATCATTCTACCGTCCTAATAGACATCCGTTACTGAAGTACAATCTACATACCAAAAACAATGCACAAATTCCAAGGGCTCATATCACAAAGTGCAAACACTTCCATAATTACTACTCGGGTCCAGAAACAGAATATTGCCCTAACCCAAAAGCCCTATCATGTCCCTCAACAATCAGGACCCCTCCCTTCTCCCCATACGTGACATCTATCCTTACTTCTGTCTCCCACAGATTAGATTAGTTTTGCTCATTTTTGAATGCTATTTAAATGAAATCACACAGTTTGTATTTTGTGTGTGGATGGCATCTTTTGATCAATATTATGTTTTTGATATGCATCCGTAGTGGTGTATGTAGCAATAGTTCATTATTTTTCTTTATTGCATGGTATTCTGTTATATAAATACACTGTGCTTGTTTATTCATTCTACTGCTGGTGGACATTTCAGTCATTTCCAGTTTCCAGCTATTAGGAATAATATTACCTGTTACTACCAAAATTCTCACTTGTCGTATGAAAATATATGTAATTATGTATATACATATTTAAGGGTATCTAGTCGGAATGGGTACTATGCTGAGTCATAGGGGTAGGGGTAGGCATATTCAAATTTGGTAGATATTCCCAAAGTGTTTTCCAAACTAGTTGTACCAATATTCTCTCCTACAACTGTGTAGGAGAGTTGTGGTTACACCACCTCCTCACAAACACTTGGTATTGTCAGCATTTTTAATCTTCACCATCCTAGGCTAACATTATCATGACATTGCTGCTGAACTCCGGGGCTTCTCACTCCAGTGTGTATGGACATGTGTGTATGTTATATGTGCGTATGTTTTATATATATGGTAAATTGTGTCACTGACTGTAGTATTGAATTGTGGCTTTATTTTCTTAATTACTAATTAGACTAACATCATTTTCATATTTTTTTTAACCATTTAGGAATTCTCTTTTGTGCCTTTTCACTTTTTTTGCTCATTTTTCTTTGAGTCGACTGTCTTTTTCTTAATCATATGTACGTATTCTTCATACATTTTGGACATAGGCCCCCTTTCTGGTTTTATGTATTGTAAATATCTTCTTTCACCTTGTCTTTTCCCTCTTTAATAGTGTCTCTCGTTTTTTAAACTTTAATTTATGGAAAAATTCAAACATAAATAAAAGTGGAGAAAAATGTGCAATAAAACCCCAGTTTCAAAAAAAGATTCACAACCCATCTTGTTTCAGCTATGCTGTCATTTCTCCTCCACCTCACTCCTTCCCATCACCACTTAATTATTTTGAAGCAAAATCACAGATATTTTACCATTTCATTTAATGCTATCCTTTGAGGAAAGACATTCCTCATTTAAATGTAATCTAGTTTTGAACTTTAAGGCTAGTGCTATTTCTATTCTTATTTAAAATCTTTAAGGTTATGAGCATATCCTCCTGTGCTGTGATTTGGAAATTTTGTTTTGTCTTTCACATTTAAATCTTTAATCCACCTAGAATTGATTTTTGTGTATGGTATGAGGTAGAGATCAAAATATATTTTTCCATTTGGCTACCCTACTACTAAATCACCATTATTGAAGAGACTATTCTTTCCCCCATTACTCTGCAGGATGAGCTTTGTCACCAAACACCCAAGTCGTCTATTTCAAACATTTGTATTCTGTTTTATTGTAGCTTTATAATAAGTCTTGATATCCACTAGGGTAGGTTCTCCATTTTTTTCCCCTTAAAGACCATGGGGATTATTCTTGGCCCTTTGCACTTCCATATAAATTTAGAATTGGCTTCTCAATTTCTACCAAGAAAATTTACCCAGAATTTTGTTTGTGATTGCATTCAATCTCTGTATTAATTTGGGAAGAAGTAACATCTACGTGACACTGAGTCTTCCATCCCTCAATATCTACATATAATATAGATCTAGGTGTAGATACATAGGTATATGTCTCCATTTCTCAGGTCTTCTTTAGATTATCACAGCAATCTTTTATCATTTTCTGTGTAGAAATTTGTACATTTTTAAATATTTTGCTAGGTATTTGCTTTTTTTATCCTATTGTTTGTTATTACAATATAAAAATAGAACTGCTTTTCTTATTTTGGTTTTACATCCAGCAATCCAACAACCTTACTAAGTTCACTTTTATTTCCAATAGTTTGTAAATCCTTTTAAATTTTCCATCTGCAACATCAGGTCATTTGTGTATACTAACAGTTTCATTTCTTATTTTCCTTTTATTAAAAGGAAATTTTATTTTTATTAGAAGGAATCCTTTTATTAAAAGGAATTTTCCTTCTCTACTTGCGCTGGTTAGAACGTCTAGTATGATGTTGAATAGAAATGGTGATAGTGGATATCTTTGTCTTGTTCCTGATCTCAGGGGAAGGTTTCAACATTTCACAAGTACAATGTTTGTTGTACATTTTCTACGTTTACCTTTTATCAGATTAAGGAATTTCCTTTATATTACTAGTTTGATGAGAGGTTTTTATTTTCAAATTATGAATGAATGTTGGAATTTGTCATGATTTTTCTCAGCTATTGAAATGCTCATGACTTTTCTATTATTCATACTACATATTATTAGTTTGTTAATGTGCTGAGTTATATTCATTAATTATTAAATGCTAAACCAACCTGGTATTCCTGAAAGAAACCTAGTTTTGTTGTGTTATTATCTTTTTATCTTACACTGAATTTAGTTTCTAATATTATATTTATGATTTTTAAACCTATGTTAATGAGAAATTGCCCTCTTATATGCTCCCCCCTTTTTTTTACATCCTGTCAGGTTTAGTACCAAGATTATGCTGGCTTTCCAAAACAAGTTGGGAGGCATCCTATTTTTTATTTTCTGGAAAAATTATTTTAAGCATTATTTCATCTTTAAATGCTTGAAATCATTCACCAGTGAAGCCATTTGGTTCTGGTTTTAGTTCTTTTGTTTGTTTTGGTTTTGGTTTTTAGTGGTGGGGGGAGTAGAAGAGGAGAAGATGTTTTAAGAGCAGATTCCATTTTTAAAGTAAATATAGAACTATTTAAATGTTCTATTTCTTCTATAGTCAGTTTTAGTAACTTGTATTTTTCAAGGAATTTGTCAACCTCATCTAAATTTCAAATTTATTGGCATGGAGTTACTCATAATAACTTCTTATTCTCTTTTTAATGATGGCAGGAACTTCATTCCTAAAATTGGTATTTTTTTCTGTTTTTACTTACTAGTTTTATTAGTTTAACTAATTGTTACAAATTACCAGCTTTTTGCTTTTTAATTTTTTTTATTATTTGTTTACTATGGTGCTCATTTCTGCTTTTCATTATATCTTCTTCCTTTGAGTTTGATATCCTATTCTAATTTCATGAGTCAAATCTCAGATAATTAATTTCAGCCATTTTCCCCATAATATGTGTGTTTAAGGCACAAATTTCCCTCTAAACACCACTTTAGCTACAGTCCATGAGTTTTGATGTGCCATACCACCATTATTATTATTAAATTCAAAATATTTTCTAATTTCTGTTCAGAGTCTACTTTGGCCCATTGGTTATTAAAAGTGTGTTGCTTAATTTCCAAACATTTGGAGATTTTCTAGTTATCTTTGGTATTATACTGTTTGTTGTCATATCGTTGTTTAAAATTGAATAACTGAGACCTAGGAAATGTACTCTTAATTACTGTGATGGTCTTGCTTGGATCATGGAGTCTGCCCTTAGCTGTACATTAGGAAGGTGAGAAAAAGTACTTTGTGGTTTGAGCAAATTGAAAAGGAGGGCAGGGCACCAGCACCTCTCTGACCCAGGACACTGAGGTTACATTGCAGGAGCAGCAATGGCCTTTCAATACTGACCCCTTGAGGCTGAGTAACAACCCCTGGGTTCCTGCATTTACCATGACATAGGGACACAGAAAAGGAAAAACATTTTCATAATAAGCAAGACAATCTTTGGAGTCATATTACTACTAAAAATATGTGACCTTAAGTTATTCTCAAGACTGGCTAAACAGGCTATAGCGTTTTCATTTGATATCATATTTCACTTGATATTTAGGAGGTATGAATATAATTTAGTTTCTGTAAAATGATTATTATATCTATTGCTAATATTTACTCAGCACCTACTATGTGCCAGGGACCTTTCTAATTATTTTGCCTCTATAATTTCAATTAGTTCTCATGTCTATTATTATCCCCATTTTCAAATGAAGAAATGAAGTCACTGTGATATTAAGTAACTTGCCCAAGGTTATTCAGCTGGTAGTGGAGACTGGATTTAAACTGTGGATGTCTGACCCTACAGTCAATGCTCCTACCCACTGTGGATAATAATAACAAGCTTATTTGGAGTTTCCTAGGTAGCAATGACATTTTAAGTGCTCAGTGCATATTAACTCATTTAATCTTTGCAATAACTCTATAAGTAGGTATTTTTACTATCATTCCATTTTATACGGATGGCTCAGTAACTTGCCAAAGACCACAAAGCTAGTAAGTGGCAGAGCTGAGACTCAAACATGCACAGTCTGGCTGCAGAGTCTTTGTCTTCACTGTTATATAATACTGCTTCCCAAACGATATTGACTTATCAAAGACACAGCCAGTCAGAAACATGAATCGTCATTTTTCCAAAGAAGACATCCAAATGGCCAACAGACACATGCAAAGATGCTCAATATCACTGATCATCAGGGAAATCCAAATCAAAACTACAATGAGATATCACCCCACACCTGTCAAAATGGCTAAAATTAACAACAAAAGAAACAACAGGTGTTGGCTAGGATTCGGAGAAAGGGGAACGCTCTTACACTGTTGTTGGAAATGCAGACTGGTGCAACCACTCTGGAAAACAGTATGGAGGTTCTTCAAAATGTTAAAAATAAAAATACCCTATGATCCAGCAATTGTGCTACTGGGTATTTACCCAGAGAATACAAAAAGATGAATTCAAAGGGATACATGCACCTCAGTGTTTATGGCAGCATTATCTACAATAGCCAAATTATGGCAACAGGCCAAGTGCCCATCAATTGATAAATGGATAAAGATGATTTGTACACACACACACACACACACACACACACACACACACACACTGGCATATTACTCAGCCATTAAAAAGAACAAAACCTTGCCATTTGCAAGGACATGGATGAAGCTAGAGAGTATTATGCTAAGTGAAATAAGTCAGAGAAAGACAAGTACCACATGATTTCACTCATACGTGGAGTTTAAGAAACAAAACAAATGAGCAGAGGGAACAAAGAGAGAGAGGGAGGCAAACCAAGAAATAGACTCTTAACTATAGAGAACAAACTGATGGTTACGGTGGCAGGGACGGGAATGAGTTAAATAGATGATGGAGATTAAGCAGTGCACTTGTGATGAGCACTGGGTGTTCAATGGAACTGATGAATCACTATACTGTACACCTGCAACTCATATAATACTGTATGTTAACTAACTGGAATTTGAATAAATACTTAACAAAAAACAACAGCAAAGATACAGCCAGTGTCAGATACACCAGTTCACATATTTTATCAAATTAACGTTCACCTAGATTTGGCAATTATGTCAGGGATGACGAGACATTTATTTCTGAATGGACGCTTTGCTCATAAGTAAGGTCTTCACAAAGTTCTTTCCAACTTTTTAAATTTAAAAACACAATTTATAGGCATAATAGAAATAACCTGCAAAAATAATGTTTAGGACAAAAATCACTATGCAAAAATACACGTTATATTTTCAGTTTGAATTCTATAGCAAAAAGCAATGAGTATTACAGCTAAGATCGGCTGAGGGAAAGAAAACTTCAGTTTGCTGAAGTCATGCACACAGGTTATTTTTTCCACAGTTGCAACCCGAATTATTAAAGTTTAGAAGTTAAACGTTAATGTTAAACCACTCAAGGGCTTCATAAATATGCTGTAGTGACAAGGTTTATTCAGTGTTAGCTCCACATGAAGGGAAAAAGGGTCCATTTCCTTCCACGTCCGGAGACAGGGTCAGCTAATAACCCACTAAGCTTAATGACAGCAAAGCCAAACAATCTGCTTGTGTCCCACACATTACATTTTTTTAACTGTCCAGTAAACTCTAGGGTAATTGAAGTCCTTCACTTGCTTTTATTGTGTGCCACAGTTGAAGTATAGGGCTTTAAATCCTTTCTCCAATCATCTGACTGAAGTAATATTAGTTTTCTACTAACCTTTCACCTTTGATCTTCAGGATATGTTCACTATACCCATTTGTTAATCATACAGGATATGCTTTTCCAAAGCAAGAATGGATACTGCCTCAAACTGATTTTACAGAAAAGTCATTCCAGGAAGTAATTTGACATCAGTCTCAAGTGAATACAAGAATGACATTTTCTTTCAAAGATCTGGATGATCTTTTGGACGTCCATTGCATGCATGTCAGTAGAACTTTTTAGGCATAAGGCATCCTTGTTTTGTTTTTAATAGCATGTGAACATTTGTGCTAATGGAAGCATTGATCACTTATTCTGGAATGAGTTGTGGAAAGGACAGTCTGAACAGAAAGGACCCCTATGACATCGCTGCAGTTTTAGCAAGGAAAATACTCCAGGCTTTATTTAAAGCAGGAATAAATATAATCACTACATAAGGCAAGTAAGCAAAAATATTCCATATGGCTTCCTAAGCAGAAAAGGAAAATAACCACTTCCAAAGAATTCTTCCCAGTATGTCCCAAAATGAAGGTCAAAGCAAATTGTTAAAGTCTGAGAAATAAAGACCAGCAGAATGTTAAAAAAAAAAAAAAAAAAAAAAAAAAAAAAAGTAACACACTCCAGAAATTGGCACCATGGCAACAGTCAGAAATGCTTCAAGAAAAAAAAGTCTTTAAATAATTTTTATGGACTGAATGTAGACCTCAAAATTCATATGTTAAAGCCTTAACTCCCAATATGATGGTACTTGGGGATGGGGCTTTTGGGAAATAATTGGGGTTAGATGAGGTCATGAGGGTGGGGCTCTGGTCTGATGAGAGTAGTGCCCCTATAAGAATAGACACCAGAGAGCAAGCTCACTCTCCCGCTCTCTCGCTCTCTCTCCTTCTCACTCGCTCTCTCTGCCATGCGAGGACACAGCAGGAAGGTGGCTGACTGCGAGCATGGCCAACACCCTGATCTTGGACTTCTGAGCCTCTGAAACTGTGAGAAAATAAATTTCTGTTGTTTGAGCCACCCAGCTGACCTAATATAGTTGTTAAAAACTATCTTTAGTTTGTTTCAGTAGACATAGAGTTAAATTTCCTATATCTCAGAAATTGTGACTCTGTGTATGTGCTGAAAATGAGCCTGCTTTTTCTTAATCAGTTGTGGAACCTAAAAATAAGAATACATTATATCTTAATAGGCCCAAATTTGTCACAATCTAATATTCACTCATGTCTAACATATACCAATAAAAGCAACAATTCAGTAACCCAGTAAAGTTCCTGTAGTCAGAGCAAGATGCCAAAATCCTATTTGCCTACAGCTCTGAGCTATGTTTCAGCTCTGAAATCTTGTGGTTTATTTAAAATTTAATTTCAAAAATGTTAAGAATGGATTTCCTTCACTCAGAATGTATAACATCTGAACATTCTCATGGAAGTAAGGTGTAAGAACTGAGAATTATAATACTTTTCCCTCATTTTGTGCAGAGCGTCATTTTAATTAACAGGACAGCTTTACGTTATTTTCAAATACTGGAGTATTTCTTATTCTGGAATCCCCATCTTGGATAGCTCCTTACGAAAACATCATATCAATATCAGTTGAGTGCATGAAAGAATCATTGTCATCAGGCTGCCTCCCCGAGCAGTCTTATCCCCTCATCTGAGATATATAATTACATAGCAGCATGGGAGCTACGGAAAAGTCCAATGTGCTTCCTCTGCTGTGTCACAACAGCCAAGGAAAGAGTCCTTCTTAGCACAGGCAGAGTCAAGGCAATGGCCAGCAACACACAAAGAATAAATCCACTTGTGTGCCTGATTGCATTCATACAAGATGGGTCACCTGAAGTTAAAAGCCAAGACTGTTTTTGTTTTTGCTTCATTTTAAATATTAATACTAATGAGAGGTGAGAGGGTGTAAGAAAAAAAAGTAAAGATAAGTTAGATCTTAACATTAACTAATTTGTAATGAATAAATGCAGTTTACTTTAGGTTTTTGCAAGTTTTAAATATATTTAAAAGGACCTTAGAAAAACAATTTTCTCCTCCATGGATTGTTTTTAAGGTGTCTTACACATAACATGGGATCATTAAATGTAACTGACTGAGTTGTTGGAAAAAATGCATGGTGGGATGGAGCCCAACAAAACTAAGACAATGAACACAAGCTACTTATACCTCTGACCCAAGCCCTGGATGCCAGCCCCAAAGGTCATTTCTAGCTTAAGGCAAAGCCAGGAATCCATTCCAATTATCTGTCTGCTGAGCTTTTCTCCCATCCATCTTTCACTCTTGTAGGCTAACTCTTGCCAATCCTTTAATTATTATTACTTAAATAAGTGATCTGCATTTGCAGAAGGCTAGGCACCAGGAGGGTTAAGGTTGTGAGGGGAGGCAAGAGTTTCAAAACAGAGCTCATAGTTTTAATTCTAAGTGATTTTATAATTCAGTTGAGAAGACATGTATGTAAATGTTAAAATTACTGAAGAATGTACACAAAATAACACAAAATTTTGAATATTATGTAATTCAGATACATACATGCATAAGAATTAATATGCAAAGAACCTCCTTCCCCAATAAAAGAGTGAATAAATGAGCCATGGATTAGAATTTTAAAGGTTGCAAGGGCTGACATAAAAGAAGAGAAAGAGCACTGAAAGTTAAAATATGCACTGATAAAACATTTCAGAATGTATTGAAATTCATAGTTGCTTGAATATATAATGAGCTAGATGTTGGCTATTTATTCAAGAAACACCTATTGAGCACCTACTAGTTTCCAAGTACTCATTCATTCATTCATTCGTATATTCAACAAATATTTGGTACTGCCTGTTGTGTGTCAGAAGCTGAAAATATAGCAGTGAACAGGCAAGACAGGGCTATTCCCTGAACACACTTGAAACCCAAGGGGAGGTGTGATATTGTGATTTGTATGTATGTATGAATGTATGTATGTATGTATGTATGTATGTATGTATGAATGAATGTATGAATGTATGTGTTTGGTCATTCAGATGGCCAAAATATATTTTTCATATATATCTGGTCTTATTTAAGCATGGAAATTATAAGATCATATATGCAAATTTTAAAACATCTTCCTCTTATTGCAGATGAAAAATGAATCACAAAGGAAGGTGGTGGCTACCATCCCAACAAGAGATAGACAATGAGGGATAAGGGGATGGAGAAACATGGCAAACTCAATATACTTGGGAAGCAGAATAAGTTTCTCCTAGATATTCTTGAGATAAGATGATTAAGAAGACGATAAAAAAGGTAACTCCAGATCCTGAATTGAGTGACTGTTAACAGTGATGTCATTCAGTGAGATAAGAAATACTGAAGGAGGGGCGCCTGGGTGGCACAGCGGTTAAGCGCCTGCCTTCGGCTCAGGGCGTGATCCCGGCGTTATGGGATAGAGCCCCACATCAGGCTCCTCTGCTATGAGCCTGCTTCTTCCTCTCCCACTCCCCCTGCTTGTGTTCCCTCTCTCGCTGGCTGCCTCTATCTCTGTCAAATAGATAAATAAAATCTTTAAAAAAAAAAAAAAAAACAGAAATACTGAAGGAGAACAGGTTTGCGGGTAAAGTTTGAAGATACTGAGTTCAATTTCCACAAGTTCGGTTTGGTCATAACACTGTGTTAGATGCAAAACAGGCATTGCATCTGACCTTGAGGGTTCATAGTATAGGAGAAAAATAATTAACACATTATCATAATTTAGCATAACAAAAGGCTAAACAGAGATACACAGAACACTGAATTAGTCAGGATAGGTGTGGTTACACTGTGGTAATGAATGAGCACCAAATCTCAGTGACTTAACCAATAAAAATTTATTTCTTGCTTATATGAATTCTAATGTAGTTTCAAAGGGCTTTCCAGAGCAGCTCCCCCATTGTGGCGTGCTTGGGACATTTCCATCTTGTGGTTCTGCCATCTAGTCAAAATTCCCCTCTACTTTCCCAAAAGAGAAGAGAGTGTTGGAAGGTCATGTCTTGGACCAGAAGTGGCATATCTCACTTAACACTTCTAACTCCTTGACCAGAAGAAATCACATGGCTCTACCTCATTAGAAAGGAGCTGGGAAGTGTGGGGCATCAAAAGATTACTCAGTGAGGAGCAGGTGTTTCTGGCATGGGTCTGAAATAAGAGTGATTAATTAAATGGAAAAGTCAAGACCTTCATAGGGAGGCCACATTCGTACTGGGATTTGAGGGAAGGCTAGGAGGTTGGCCATGTGATGAATACAGGAGAAGAACTCTGCAAACCAAGGGAACATCACTGGCAAGGACACTGAAGCATGAAAGGGCTCAAGATGTTGGAGATGTCTGAGGGATGGCAAGAAGGAACTTGGAGTTAGCATAGAGGGTTTCAAAGAAATACAAAAAAATAAGGTATTATAAAGATTGGGGAGGGCATGAATATCTTACTTAAGGAGGTTGTATTCTGATCCATAGGCAACGGTGACCCATTGGTGGTCTCTAGGTTAATAACTTTATCAATTGGGGAGGAAAAATGACTAGAAAGAGGTGAGACTGGAGGCAGGAAAACCACCTAAGGTACTGTCGTATAGTCCACAAGAGCCTCAACCTTTGGAAGAGGCAATAGAGATATACCTACTTAGAAAACTGGGACACCTGGGTGGTGCAATGGGTTGAGTGTCTGACTCCTGGTTTTGGCTCGGGTCATGACTGGCGTTGTGGGATCGAGCCCCACATCAGGTTCACACTCAGCATGGCATCTGCTTGAGATTCTCTCTCCCTCTCTTTCTGCTTCTCCCACTCATGCTTTCTCTCTCTCTAAAATAAATAAATAAATCTTTAAAAAGAAAAAAGAAAAGAAATGAGCAGGATGTGGAAAACCATTGACATGTCAGGGTGAGGAAGAAGGTGCTATGGAGAATAAATCTAAAGTTTCTAGCTTGTTTGGTTCAATGGATGGTGAAACCATGGGGCGCCTGGGTAGCTTAGTCGTTAAGTGTCTGCCTTCGGCTCAGGGCGTGATCCCGGCGTTCTGGGGTCGAGCCCCACATCAGGCTCCTCCACTATGAGCCTGCTTCTTCCTCTCCCACTCCCCCTGTTTGTGTTCCCTCTCTCGCTAGCTGTCTCTCTGTCAAATAAATAAATAAAATCTAAAAAAAAAAAAAAAAGGATGGTGAAACAGAGGCAGGGAAAGCAGTCACTGAAACAGAGTAAAGAGTAAAAGAGTAAAAATAAATTTTCTATAGTTAAAAAAAAGTTCAAGACTCTAGGATCATCCTTTGTTGAAATTTGTTTACAAAGAGCTAATCTAGAACTATGTTGTAATAATATTTTTCTTTAAAAAAAGTCTTTGTCTAGGGAAACACTGAAGGAGTAGACTTTGTTATTCACTAAAACCGCCCCCCTCTTTGAGTCTTAGCCCGGTTTCTATTGCCTACTAGATCCGATGTGCTTGGAGCATGGAAGCATCTGGAGCAGCCACGTTTCCTTACTCAAGCCAAAACAAGTTAACTCATCTGTGGCTTATCTCATATCCGCCCTGTAGATCTCATGGGAGGATATAGCCCTTATTGCTAAAATAATGTGTAGAAAACAAAAATAGCAGAGAAAGAAGTTTCTGAACATGATCTTTATAGCTGCTTTTCAAAATAACTTACTCCTAAAGTTAACATAAGTTAATGTTTTCTGCTCAAATATTGCTTGAGTTTTGATAAAGATCTTTGTTATTATTTTTCTGTATTCTTATGTAAAGTCACTTAACTTTGGGAGAATCTTTTTGTAACAAGAAACTGTTAGATTCTATTTTTTCCTCTACTGATTTTATAACTTGTGAGCCACTTGACCTTTTGACAATTAAGCCTTTGATTGTGAAACAGGATAATAACGTTTAACTCTCTGATGAGAATGTTACTGAGACTTATTCAATCAAAGGCTTTAAAACACTGTTGCACCCTTGGGTGAAACGTATTCATAAATACTGAGTATGAATGATGACTACTATTTATTTTGAATATAAGGATTTATTTAGTCCTTATTTTTAGTGATCCTCTATTATATGTTAGGTGCTGAAGATAGAAGGATAAATCACATATGGTTCCTACTTTCAAGAAATTCTCCATTTTTGTAGGGAAGATAAACAATAAGATCAAAAAGTCAATGTAAAGAAATACAATTTCATGAATGGTCAAGTAAATCACTAGAGGAAAAAAAAAAAGAAAGAAAGAAAAAAGTCGACAGAAAATTTACCTGAGCTAGCTGTTCTAAAAAACTTCAAGAATCTTAGTTGACTTTTTTTTTTTCAACTAATAATAAGTTATAGTAATTTCCAAAGCTCCCCCTTGGTGGCAAGTTGTTTGAAGCAAGTCATATTTTTCAACATAGTATCTTACTTACCACAAGGATGTAGTTAAGAGATTTGGCCCTGGATGTGGATCACCTGTGTTTAATTTAATTACTGGCACGTGACCTTGAACAAGGTTCTAAGCCACTTCATGCTTCAGTTTCTTCATCTGTAAAATGGGAGTAATACCAGCAACACCTCATAAAGTGGTGGACGACTAAACAAGTTATACATGCAAAGTACTAAAAGCAATTGACACTTATTAAGCATTCAGTATGTGCTAGCTATTACTATCATTTGACATATCTCCTAGCACAATGTTTTACGTATAGTAGATACATGCTCTTTGA
Organism: Ursus americanus; assembly: GCF_024610735.1. Lineage (NCBI taxonomy): Eukaryota > Metazoa > Chordata > Mammalia > Carnivora > Ursidae > Ursus > Ursus americanus. Next base: position 83,439,012 of record NC_142128.1, on the reverse strand, counting down.
ATTGAATTAGCAGGTGCTTGGATATAATCCAGAATCAGATAAAAGGATTCATTCAACTGTCATTGTTATTGACAAGGATCCATTCAACTGCCACTGTTATTAACAAAGACAAATATAAAGTCTGGGAAGATCTGACTTCATGAAGAAATGAAGACCATGAAAAAGTTCTACAGAATAAGAGGAAGGGAACAGTACCTTTAGCATGCCATGGGAGTAGGGACAATGCCAGTCCTATAGCCCTGACACCTACCTCATATCTAGCACATAAAAGATTCTCCATAATATTCATTGATTCACAATCCAATGGGGAAAATGGGGCAGAACATAGTTCTGAAAATCATCCTAGCACATTACTCAGAAAGAAATTTCCATTTTTTTGTCTTCTTCCATAAAAAGCAAGAAGACATATCCTCTATGAAACAGTATCAGAAAACCATAGTGAGAAAAGGAAAGGACATTGGTAGTCCAAGGACTAGTGATAAAAAAACATAAATTACCACCTGTGATGACTTTAAAGGAATTGTCTATTAAAGGCAAGGCTTTAGGGGCGCCTGGGTGGCTCAGTCGTTAAGCGTCTGCCTTCGGCTCAGGGCGTGATCCCGGAGTTCTGGGATCGAGCCCCATGTCAGGCTCTTCCGCTGGGAGCCTGCTTCTTCCTCTCTCCTCTCCCACTCCCCCTGCTTGTGTTCCCTCTCCCACTGGCTGTCTCTCTCTGTCAAATAAATAAATAAAATCTTAAAAAAAAAAAAAGGCAAGGGTTTAGCTGATTGTCACATCAGCTGCAATAGATCTTAAGCAAGAAGGTTGGGGGTGGTGCACATGAGGAGTCAAAAACTGCCAGGCAGGCTGGCTGCTCCTAAGTGCTAATTTACATTGTCCAAACACTGAACAGTGAATATGTGCGGTAATATATTCTAAGGATGTTAGATCAGGAGGCAGGAACATAACTAGACTGGGCTGAATTTATCAATTGGCATGTATTCATGAGAGAGTCTGGGTTCAGTGAGCTAACTCAAGCAGCTGAGAATAGTTCTAACTGTTGGCTTTGATTTAACAGTGTTCTATGCTGAGTTAAATTGAGATAACAGAAATTCCTTGGTCTTATATGAAACAGTTATTCTCAACCCTGTTAGACCCAATGTCCCCTTTTTATGATAATTTTATGGTAATATCCCCTTTATTCTTAAATGAAATTTATAGTTAATATAATCTACTTAAACATATTATGTTTTAAACCAACATAATATTCTAACTGTGACATAAGAAGATAAAAGTATCATCATTTCAGTGTATGAATGCTTAGGCACAACTCTACTAGAAGACACAGCAAAGTAGTCCTATGTCTGCATCTATATTCAGAGTTGCCTTGATTACAACAGCTCCAGATGCAGACTGATATAGATGTGTTCTTTTGAAGAGAAAATTTCACAAGCAGTACTGCCATCAGTAATATGACTTTTCCAAAATGATGAAATACGTGTTGGTAAAGTTCTGAGCAAAACAATATAGTTTATTGTTTATTTATTTACGTGATTCTTGCTTTCCAGAAAATCTAGTGTATATTAAAACCTTGCAAAAGTATATATATTGTGTTTATATATTAGGTGGAGTTAGGTTCTAGGTTCAGATTATTTTTTCACATACAGTAATGTCTGGAGGACCACTGAATGTTATGCAGGGTGCAGTACAGTTCTTTGTTCAGTCAGTCTGTCCCATGAATTGCGGGACATTTACTATTCCTGGCCCCTGCCAACAAATGCTAACAACATCCCTAATCACTGTGATATCCAATGGTTCCACAGATTCCCAAAATTCCCTCAAGAGGTAGCCCCACCCCAGGACTATCACTGATACAGAAGAACAAATCTAAACACTCAGAGGTATGGGGATCTTAGAGTGGATTGATCATGTGGGCCAGCTCAACAACCCCCTATATGCTCTTGGGAGGTTCCAAAGGTTATTTCCTTTACTTGGGCATCCAAAGTTTAATGGTCAAGGAAATAAGACTATTCTTGAGAGTTGCTAAGTGCCCGTCCTTGTAGGCTGGGAATTAAAGAAGGTGATGTTGCCATTTAAATGGGCTCTCTAATTTCAACAGGAACGATGGGAAACTATAATGCAAAGGCTAATTGGCAGTACTTAACCACAGAGGCAAATGGGCATGGTTGCTGTAATAGGCATCAGGACAGGAGGGACAGACTAATCTTATTCTCAAGAATCTTCTGCAATCATTAATTGGTCATGTAGTCTTTAGAATTAAATAACTGGACAGCACACGAAGGTTCTACATGACCTATATAACCAAACCAAATCAAATCAAACCAACCAGCCAATCAAACAAACAAATTTTAGGTCTGGTATATAGAGCCTCACCATACTATGAATCTGTTTCAAACCCAGAGCTCCTGGCTTTTTCCAAAAGACCTCATGTCATTTACTGAGGTAACTGTACACTGGGGAAAGACGAATACTCTTCAAGGATTATTGAACACCAATGGCTATGAGCTGCCACAAATCCCTGGGAACCCAGAACATTACAATGGTCACTCAGTTGAGTTTTACTTTCAAGGTAAGGTCATAAATGGAGTTGGGCTCCAGTGCATCTCACAATGTGTCTTGACGTTTACAAAACCAATGTATCATTACTTCTATTATTCCAGAGTGTATATTGGAATAGTATACTAGCAACTGGTAGAATCCTAACATTAGCTTCCAATCAAGTAGTAAGTGATACTATGGTAGAAAGGTCAAGTAGACCACCCCTCCCGATTAAAATAGTAAACCCATAGCAATACTGCATTCCCTTCCCAGGAGAATCCTTGAAATTAGTGCTTTAAGAGGTTTAAAAAACTTGAAACAAACAAGATGTAGTAGTCCCCATCTTATCTCCATTGAACTTGACACTGGCCTGTGCTGAAGACAGATAGGTCCTGGTATCATAAGCTTAATCAAGAAGAGTAGACAATTGTATCTATGGTCTCTTTACTGGGTCAAATCAACATAATTCTACATCTCGTATGCAGCTACTGATTTATAAATGCATTTTTTCTATCTTAATAAGCGGAGAACACTAAAAGCAGCTTGCTTTCACTAATGTGAACAGTACTACGCCTTCATTATCTTGATAAGCAGATATCATGTGTGCCAAAGAATGGTGAATAAATCCCATAAAAATGAATGGTCCTGCTACCTCAGTAAAGTTTCTAAAATTCCAATTATTTGAGTCACAGCAGGATGTTCTCTCCAAAGGGAAAGATACAGTGATATACCTTAAAACTCTACTTTGAAAAAAAGGCACAACGCTTAGTGGGATTGTCTGCATTTTGGAGTTAATATGGGCCATAGTTGGGTGTACAGCTCTGACTTTTTACTGAGTAACCTATAAAGCTATTGCTCCTAAAGCAATACACATTCAGTAGAAATTGTACTTCAGATTTTGAATTTTGATCCTCCCTGGGTTAGCAATACGCAGCAGGCTACTCTCTTGTGAGGCTGGGCAGCAGCAGTGAGCCCAGCTCCCACCCAGCCACACAATCATGAGCCAACCAACACACTTACAATGATTCTGTACCTATTTTCACTTTCAGTACAGTATTCAACAAATTACATGAGATATGCAACCCTAGTTTAAAAAATAGGTTTTGCATTAGATGATTTTGCCCAACTCTAGTCTCGTGTAAGTGTTCTGGACACTTTCAAGGTAGACTAGTCTAAACTATGATATTTGGTAGGTTAGGTGTATTAAATGCATTTCTGACAGGATATTTTTAATTTATGATGGGCTTATCCATACATAATCCCATCGTAAATCACAGAAGATCTGCATAATGACTAATTTTCCTTTTTCCCTTTTTCTTCCCTCTGCTTTTATACAAAGTATATTGGTAGAGGTGAGTTTATTTAGTCCACATGTCATAGGTTATCCAGAGAGGCTTGTGACTGAATTAGAGGAGGAAAGAGCATCTCTCCGAAAGGGATACAGTGACTGAGATTTTGGGTCTCTTCTTTTTGAAAGATGGTAAGGATATTTTCATTTGTACAAAGTATAGTTGCATTGTATTAAGTGGGAATACATTGTTGTTGGGAGTTTAGGTATAAGAAGAATGGTAAGTATGGATATTGGATAACCAAGAGGACTATCGCACATACTGCAGAATGATTTGCACAACACCTATTGTGTTGTTACCCTTGTCCCAGAATGCCTACCCGTAATGAAGAGGTCGGAAAGCAGAAAGCCATTCATCCCAGAATTTAGATTTAAATTGCAGCTAAGGTTCTAGATTCAGATTATGTGTATTGGGCCAAGGATATGCACTCTGAAAGAATCTGACTTGGAACTGAATTATGTGAGAATAGAGACTGATACAGATTGTAAAGAGGAGATAGGGTTCTAGAGCTGGCAGCTATGGCTGTGGCATACTGATTCCCAGGGATCCTCCTGATTTAGCACAGGGCTTTAGATTCAGAAACTCTGATGTGGCAGAGGTGGTCTGGTTCTCGTGCCAGCCATTGTGGAAACAGCTTCCTGATTCAGCAGCTTCCTGATCATGACAGAGTCCGACACTAACTAGTTTTATGGTATGACTTTGGCAGAGGTCCTAAAAGCTTGACCTAGAGATTACTCCTTCAGCTCTTTCAATGATTATACAAATCAAATAATTTTCTTTGGGCTTAAACTAGCTAGAATATATTTTCTAGACTGTTAAGAATCTATAACAAGAGAGGTGGAAGCTAGGAAACAGGAGATCTGCCACTGGAGAATGACAAAGAGATGTCCGTCTTAACAACTACACACCAGGCCTAGGGGCCAATTGGTTCATTTTAGAATAGGAGGACAGTGGACTTTGGGACAAAGGCATCAAGCAAAATAGATGGAACTTATAGATTATCTGTGATGGAGCATTTAGAAAAATAGCTAGGTGATTTGGAAAAATTAATGGTAGTAGTATTTGGAAAAACACTTAGAGCTACGTACAGAAGAAACTAAAGCAAATTTTAAAAAAGAGGCAATTATTACTTGCAGGAAAACCAGAGAGTTTACAGAGAGGACCTATCATCAAAGTACATTATTTTGCACAATAGTGAATGATATTTACATAACATTGGATACTGCTTTAACAAATTCTTTTGAGAATGGAAAAAGGGAAGTATAGAAGTAAATCCTCAACTACCATAATAGGTAATCTACAGGTTCTGCCTAAAATTGATAAGTCAAGAAATAGCATAAGTATAATTTTAGAAAGATGGAGATGAATAGCAGAAGACACAGCTAAAAAAGGTGAAAATGGCTGGTGTTAGGGGGTTATATTTAGTGGTAGAAAGAGAAAAGGTTACTATTTTTTTTCTCTTTCTGTCTCTCTCTCTTTCTTTTTCTTTTTTTCTTTTTTTTGGTCACCAGATGGTTTTATTTGCTTCTATTTTGAATGAGTTGTTACAGGCATTCTCCACTTATTAGATTCAGTGTTTTCCTGTGCATCACCTTTTCAAAATGCTCTTCCTTGTTTTATGAGTGCTTTCTTTGAGCCACAATCTTATGACCAATATTATAAGGTCAAACACATGTCACAGTCCTCCCTTGATGATTTCACTTTTGGCATCTGTTCGAGAGGTGTCTCTGCTGAGTGTGCTCTCTTGCCCTACATTCTTTTTCTAGAAATAAGTCTTATCTTAAGACTCTTGTTTTATGCAAACATTTGCTGTCCAAGTATATCACAAGTGTTTCTGCCAGTTTGCACAGATTCTCAGTCTCTGAGAAACTGGTAGAATATAGTGGGCAGCACAGCAGTTGCTCACGAGTTCCTGATCTCTTGAAGGTACCATTTTACATTTTTCAGTTTAATAGAGTTTATAGTTATATACTAATTAATGTAAAATAGATATGTAATACCAGCTTCCTATTGCAGCCTTTACACTAATGGTTATGGGAATTAATGGTGGTTGTGTCTTTTCAGACATTAATGAACAAAACTTTGGCTGTTTCCACAGCAAGGACTAAGAAGATTTTGCTTTTTCATTTTTCCCACCCCCACCAACTTTAAAAAATTTTAAACTTACAGGAAGTTGCATTGTGGACCCCCTCCCGTACCCCTTGCTTAAATTCACCAGTTGCTAACATTTTGCTACATCTTCTTTATATGTAGTTCAGCAAGTTCTAAGAAAGAAGACCTCCTCTGCTTAACTATACTAGGACCTCGCACTCAGGAAACCTCCCCCAGTGCCACTATCTAGTGTCTGGTCCTTATGCTCCAACCAAGGATTATGTGTCAGGTTGAGTTGCCATGTCTCAGTTCTTGGCTTTCTTTTCTTTCATAACATGGGCATTTTGTTGAAAGTCAAGGCCAATAATTGTTTTGTAGAATGTCCCTCAATTTGGATCTGACTTGTTTCCTTGTGATTAGATTCAGATTGAACGATGTGCTACATTTTAGAGTAGACCCTTTGGGGCGAAATGCCCGCTGTACATGCACTGTACCTGACCTAGATGGTCCTTATTTTGAAGGAATTATTAAATGAAAAGACAAAAAGATGTAGATGTTAGGCCCATTGTAGTCATTCCCGGAGAAGAGACCAGAGGTTTCTGAGCAGGAAAAAGCAAGGGCTGTATCGTAGAAACTTCTATGGTTGTAAACTAACTCAAGCTCACCAGCCTCGCAGGCATTTAGCTCAACTCAACTGTTTCCTGCTGTTGATCCAGCGCCATACGGTGCTCTTATTCCAGAGTCAGATTGTGATTGTCTTTTTTGTGATCCCTCTTATTACCAGCCCTGGCGCCAACTCCTTGCCTCACATCATCCTCAGATGCTATCTGATGGATGGGCCAGTGGCCTTCCTTACCCTCATAAGGGACAAGCACCTGGAGTTCTCTCCACTCCAAAGAGCCCAGTGGTCCACCATGTGCATGCTGGTGGAGCTGCACAGTCAGAGCCAGGACTGCTTTGTTTACACCTGCAAGCACCACGTGGAGACCCGCTGGCACTGCACTATCTTCAAGGTAGGCCCCAGGGGTGGGGAGCAGAGGGCACTGGAGGGTCCCTGCCTCAGGGCAGTGGTCCAGCAGATACACCTGGAACACCTACATTCTGTACCAGGTCAGATCGCACACAAGGACGGAATGCGGCCATTTCTCACGTTTGTTCCAATAATGTGCTAGGAGGTGTGCCCCATCCTCCAGCCTGGGCTTCTCTCTCCAGGCGAGCCCATGCTGTGTGCTCCTTCCCACTCTGGCTGGCCTTGCTCTGGCAAGGGCTGCAGCCTTCCAGCTGGGGGTGTGTGGGTGGGGTGATGGCAGGCTGGCCACCTGACAGGGGTAGACCGTGGGACCAGGTGTGGCAGTTGGCACTTAGAAATAGGGCCAAGGGGCGCCTGGGTGGCTCAGTCGTTAAGCGTCTGCCTTCGGCTCAGGCCGTGATCCCAGAGTTCTGGAATCGAGCCCCACGTCAGGCTCTTCCACTGGGAGCCTGCTTCTTCCTCTCCCACTCCCCCTGCTTGTGTTCCCTCTCTCGCTGGCTGTCTCTCTCTCTGTCAAATAAATAAATAAAATCTTAAAAAAAAAAAAAAAGAAAAAGAAATAGGGCCAAGCCCCACCCCACCACCAAGGCTACTATTTTTTAATGTAAGCCTCTAATACTACTTGATTATTTATCTATTTGTATATATTGCCTTGATTAAAGTTTTACAGATTAAAACAAAATACAATACAGGTATTAAATATTCCACTCAAGAAGTCAGAGGAAAATATAGCAAAATATAGCCAAATAAGTAAATGTAAATACTTAACAAGAACAAAGAAATGAACTGATGAATAAGAACCAAAACCAAAACCAAAAATGTAATCTTAACTGAGAAAACCAAAAGCTGCTTCATTGAAAATACCAATAAAATAGAAAAACTTTTGGTAAGAACAGTCAAGAAAATAATGAGTACAAATCATTAAGCACCATTAAAAACAAGAAAGAGACACACTGCTTAAAGAAAGATTAGATGCTCTTAGATAATATTGTTAATTATTGTACAAAAGTATCTTGACAAACTATTTGAAATGGATGATTTTCTAGGAAAATATAAATGTTACTTTTGATTCAAGAAGGAGTAGAAACAATAAATACCTTAGAAGAAAGTAGAATCTGTCAAAAAACCACTCTAAAAAATTAATGAATTTTACACAATTTCTTCATAGTTTCAATAATTTTCGTGTTGTACAAACTGTTCAGGACCATGTGCTTAAAAAATGTTTCCATCCCATTCTATGAATCTAACATACCCAAATAAAATTATTTTTGCATCTTTGTTCATTAGATTCTATGGTATATGAAAAGATGAATACTTTTGCCTAATTAGGTTTATCACAGGAATATAAAGATGCATCAGCTTTACAGAATCTAAGAATGAGATTCACCACATTAACAGAGTTACATAAAAGTGATCATCTCAAAAGATGACAAAAGATGAATTCAAAAAAATTCCACATCTATAAAAAACCTTAGTAAGCTAAGAATATATCTGATAAAAGTGATCTACCAGAATCCATGACAAACTTCATATTTAATGGTGAAACATTAAATGCAATCCCATTCAAGTTAGAAAAAAAAAAACTGATAGTATCAACACTGTACTAGAGGTACTAAGCAATGCAATAAGATAAGAAAAAATGCAGTATAAATTTTGAAATGGGACAAATGGTCATTATTTTTAGCAATATGTACTACTAATATTACTTACAAAATGTAATGAAAAAAATAAACAAGTAATGTCAAAACAAACACACAAAAACCCATATAATGCCAAAGATTAAATCTATTAAGACATGAGGAAGACCCAAATGAAGAAAACTATAAAATTTTACTCAAAGACACAAAAGACAATCTTACACATAGAGAGATAGATCATGTTCCTGGATAGAAAGACTAAATACTTCAGTCCTTTAAAATGTAACCTGTAAATTCTATCAAAGGATATTTAATTTGTTTCCAAAACTTCATACATCTTTATGAACATCCAGACTAATCTACTACCAGTCTGATTATCTTTCCTTTGTGGATAAATATTTTTCTTTCTTGAAGTATGTAAAGTTTCTTTACCTTTGAAATCTGTAAACTTTATCAGAATGCACCTAGCTGTACATCTCTTTTTCAGTGATCCTGACTGCATATCTATTTATAAGTTTCTTTTGATTGTTTACTTTGTTTTAACTTCTGGCAACTCATTAAAAACAAAACATTAGATTACTTACCTCTGCATTCCATGTTTTTACCTTTAATGTAATAATTTCCATCAGCCTTTTTGTTCTCCATTATGGAATAATACACACATTTAATTTTCCATAAGTTGGTGCTCATTCAGTTACAATCTATCTTAACTAGGTTTGTTTAAAATATATTTCTCTTTCTTATTCTCAGATTCCTTCCTTTGAGCAGGAGCAGAGCCTGTGGCTACAGAGATTGCAATCTCCCTGGAGCAAGTTTCCAAGCAGGCTTCCTCTTGTTGAGTGGTTTTGAGAACAGGACCAGGCACGTCTTTCCCTGGGGGCAAACCTGTAAAGAGGTTTCCTCCAGAGTGGGAGGCTAATAAATATTTGCGAACCAGCCAGTTCTCCTAGCAAGCAAAAAGGATATGAATCAAAGCCATTCTCTAGTTCTCCCTAGAAAGAATGGTTAAAGGTAACTGCCAACAAGTTGGTGCTCCTTTTTCTTACGTTAGCTCAGTGAAAACTCCTCGAGTCTTGAAATATGTAGGTGGGATAGGTGTTTATTTTCCAGGATTAGGCAAAACATACCCATTTTATATTTGCTAGACTATTTTGGTAGATATTTACAAAGGAAGGTTGTCAAATACACGTGCTTATGTTACTATCTTACCTTCATTCCAGGAAGAATTTACCTATCAGATGTTATTAATTGGAAGGGTAAAAAAGGAGGATGTGCAATTAGAACAGTGCAAACAGTAACTGTAAGTTATTTTTACTTTTTTTGTTGAAGTACATCGAATGTAATATAAGGTAAATAAAATCTGAAGTATACAGCCTGGTTAAATTTTTACAAAGTGAACACACCTATGCAACCACCAGCCAGGTGGAGAAGACTTTAAGAGGCCTAGCTATATCTTCTGTTGTTCTGCGAATCCAGCTATCAGACTGAAACAAGATTGGGCTAGACTCCTGAGTGATGGGACACTGTGTGTGGAGGGAAGAGGGGGGGGAGCATACATGGAGGAGCACACAGGAGACAGACAGTGAGTGAAGCTACCTTGGAACTTCTAGCACAACTTCTCGTTGAATGCAGCTGAGTGAGTGACCCCAGCTTTTGCTACACAGAGTAACCCCAGCTTTTGCTACAAAAACTGCCTGAGTCCTGCCTGAATTCCTGACCCAGAGAATTGTGAAAGAGTTCCATTCTTTTTCTTTGTATGCATCATATTATCTTGATATCATCTCAAACTTGGAAAAAATTGCAAATATACTACAAAGAACTTTTTCCGAAATAATTTGGGAGTTAAATTTCTGACTTGATGTCCTAACAGTAGGAATGCTTTATGAATTCATAACCACAATACAACCATCAAAATCAGGAAATTAACACTTATGATCTCCTTCATAGGAAACGAATTCAATCCAGAATCACCTATTACATTTACTTGTGATGGATCTTTAGACACCTCCGATACCAAACAGTTCCTTAATCTTTCTTTCATTTTCATGACCTTGATATTTTTGAGAATTACTTGCAAGTTATTTTGTAGAATGTCCCTGAATTTGGATTTATGGGAGATTTCCTTATGCTCTCAGGTATTGAACCTTTGTCAGGAACATCACAGGAGTAATGCTCTGTTCTCATTCCATCCAATCCAGGCACACAGAATTTTTATTTGTTCCATTTAACTCTGATCACTTGATTAAAGGGATGTCTGCCAGGCTTCTCCACTTCACAGTAACTCTTTTTCCCTTTATCATTAATAAGCATTTTGTAAAGTGGTACTTTGAGACTATGTAAAGTTTCACCAAACCTTCAATTTTTTCACTTATTAATTTATGTTACAATGGACTCATGAATTCATAACCTGTTACAAGCATCATTCTGTTGTTATATGGTCCCCATTTTGGCCAATGGGAACTCTGTTCAAATGGACTTCTGTGACTTTTTGACATGTCCCCATCATTCTTTGAGTGTTTCTTTTCTTTCCTTTCCTTTCCTTTCCTTTCCTTTCCTTTCCTTTCCTTTCCTTTCCTTTCTTTTCCTTTTCTTTTCTTTTCTTTTCTTGGTCTGGAATAATAAAATATCCCAGGCTCATCTTTTACTTTCCCTGCACCAACTCGGGAATCAGCCATTTTTATAAGGAGTCCTGATTCCATTTAGTTGAGAATAATAATATTGAGAAGACAATTTCTGGACAGTTGGTATATTCATTGCTATTGTGGGTGAGGCATTGCTGCTCTAGGCCAAAATTAGGGAATGTATATATCTTATATTTATACGTATTTTCATATCTGTCTACAAATACTGAAATCCATGAGTTCATAACAATACTTCTAATTCCAATCCAATCCAAAGTGTTCATTCTAGTTTTGTCCTTTTGCATGTCAGTTTCTCCAAAAAATAAGGAACTTGGCACCCATCATCATTAATATATTTTGTTATTTTTGTATATTATACTTGTATTTTATATATATTATATTTTTATGTATTGTCTCCCATTGTCTCTGCTGCATGCTTTACTTGTTTAAGGAATAGCAATAAGTCTGGTGTAGCAAGAATGCGGGGAGCAAAAGGGAAAGTGGTAAAAAATGAAATCAGCATTATATCACGAGTATCCTAATATTAAATCTTCCTTCTGAGTCCATGAGAAAAATAGAATAGGTATTATATAAATGTTAGCTAAATTTAACTTAAGTTGGGGCACCTGGGTGACTCAGTCATTAAGCTTCTGACTCTCCATTTCAGCTCAGGTAATGATCTCATGGATCATGAGATCAAGCCCACTTAGGGCTCGGCACTCAGTGGGGAGTCTGCTTAAAGATTCTCTTCCTCTGCCGCTCTCCCCACACACACGCACTCTCTTTCTCAAATAAATATATCTTAAATAAATGAATAAATTTAACTTAAGTGATACCTAATCTTATACATGGATTTCCAGACATGTACATTTTTTCTTCCTGTGTTTTGTTCTGTCTTTTGAATTAGCATTATTCATCCTGTATGTCTCATAATACTTACCTAGCACATAACAGGTGCCCCATAATTTTTTATTATCTACTTTAAATTAAAATTTTAAAACTTAATAAATTTAAATTTGTTTTTAAAAACACAATTGAATATTTCAATTTTCTAAATAAGTATTGACTGATACTTTTCATAAAGGAAATAATGCAGTGTTTCAGAGGAAATTGGCTTATTTTTATATATTCTTAAGGTTTTCTTTTTTAAGCATTCTATTGTTTTAAATATGTAACTTAGATTCTTAAAAATAACATTTCCTTCCCCTAAATACCAATTATTTATTTTCTCCTATTTGGCAAACATTGATTTGGAGCTTCCAAGGTTTATAATAGAATGAAAATCAACCCACACCATTCTCAAGACTTAAAATCAACACTCACCTTATTGCGTTTCTCTTTTTGGTTCTCTGTTCGGGATAACTATGTAACAGCTTCTTAATGCTATACCTTGGTGAGCAAATGTATTTTGTAGAGTGTAATAATAGGGTCCAGTCAGGAAATGGAAACTACTCTCAGAACTATGAACAAAAGGACCTTAATACATAGAATTGACTATGTAAGTGATGAAGGCCCTGAGAAGCCTCACAGGGACAGGTGGCAGCCCAGGTATTAGCTGGGGCAATGGGATGAAGAGTTCTTATGAGAGCCTAGAGGACAGGCCATGAAGCAGGGGGATAAAGCCACAGTGAGAAGTGCCCACTGGGTGCTAGGATCCTAGAGAGAGGGGCACCCAGTAGGAGCTACAGCCACAGAGAAGGCGCAGTGACTGATGGAGATATCACCTGAAGCAAAGTGAGAAACAGGAAAATGGCTTGACTTCTCCCTTTCTGCTACCTTCCAATCTCTTGCCAGTGCCTCCCATTTGTATGAACCTAATGGGATCAGTTAGCAAGGGAGCCTGGGAAATGCAATCCTGATGAAAAGCAGGGGAACAGAGGAAAATGAATATGCAAACAAACAGCAAATGTGACACAGCGCGTGTTTCTTAGCTCTTATTTTCAGGAAAATAAAGCAATAGTGACTTTTTGAAACAATAATAATGCCTCACGGAATTTTAAAATATATGTAGAATTAAACTACATAATGATAGTAGCACAGAGGCAGTAAGAAGAAAATTAAAATCAAGTGTTCTAAGGTCCTTTCATTACCTGGGAAAAAGTAAAAGTTATAAATTGTATTAGAAACTTTAAAAGGTCAACAGTTACTCAACATCACTAATCATTATGGAAATGCAAATCGAAATCACAATTCATACCCATTAGGATGCTTATTACAAAACAAAAGCCAAACAAAACAAAACCAGAAAATAGTAAGTGTTGGTAAAGATGTGGAGAAGTTGGAACCCTGTGCATTGATCGTAGGAATATAAAATGGTGCAGCTGTTTCTTGGAAACAGTATGGAGTTTCTTTAAAAAGCTAAAAATAGAATTACCATATGATCCAGCAATTTTACTTCTGGGAATATACCTAGCATAATTGAAAGCAGACTCAAAAATATATTTTTATGCCCATAGTCACAGCAGCATTATTCACAATGGCCACAGAAGAAGATAGGTGACAGAAGAAAGAAGAAACAGGTAGAAGAAAAGATTGAAGAAACCAAGTGTTCATCAACAGTTGAATGAATAAATAAAATATAAAAGAAAAAACCCAAGCGTCCATCAGCAGATGAATGAATAAACAAAATGTGATATATGCATAATGAAATTATTCAGCCTGGGAAAGGAAGGACGTTCCGACACATGCCACAACATGGATGAACTCTGGTTATATTAAGTGAAGTAACTCAGACACAAAAGAACACATTACTGTATGCTTCCATTTATACGAGCTACCTAGAGTAGTCATATTCATCGATAAGAAAGTGGAATGGTGGTTTCTAGAGTCTGAGAGGAGGGAGGAATGGAAAGTTTTTGTTTAATGGGCACAGAGTTTCAGTTTGGGAAGATGAAAAAAGTTCTAGATGGTGCTGATGATTGCACAACAGTGTAAGTGTACTTAATGCCAGTGAGCTGTACTCTTAAAAATGGTCCAAATGGTAAATTTTATGTTATGTATATTATACTACAATTTAAAAAATGAAATAAAAAGTTAAAAATGCATGTTGTAAAAATGCATGAGAGAATATTAAGAACAATTTTATGACAATAAAATTTTAAATGTAGATGAACAAATTCCTAGAAAAAAACACCATTTAACCAAATGGATAGTCTTACATCTAATAAAAAAGTTAAACTCTTAATTTTAAGCTCTTACACAAAGAAAAGTCTAGGCCCCTTGGGCTTCAGCAATAAATTTTAGGAAACAGTTAAAGAAGAAAAAACACACCTTACACTTTCAGACAATGAAAAAAGCATATACATTTCCCAACTTGTTTTATGAGGCCAGCAAACTTTGATATCTAAGCCAAGGACATATAAAGAAACAAAGAAAAAAATCACAGATGTCTCTGATAAATTATATACAAAATCCTAAACAAAATATTAGCAAATAAATCCAGTGATATATAAAAAAGGTAATACATTATAACCAAGTTGGAGTTATTCCAAGAAAGCAAGAATGGTTTAACATTTGAAAATTAACAAAATATGAGAGAAAACCAAATATTCATCACAACAGATGTAAAACAAAAACATTTGGTAAAATTTGATACCTACTCATGGTTTTAAAAAGGGAAAAACTTCTACCAACTAGACTAGAAGAGAATTTTCTTGATATGATAAAGGGTATACCTTTTATCATAATGTGTCAAAAGAATACACTAAACATCTCACTTAATGGTGAAATGTTCACAGCTTTTCCCCAGAGATCTGTAATAAGCTCATTCTTACACCTTTTATTTAGCTAAGAACAGGAAACACAACCAGTGCAATAAGGAAAGAAAAAGAAATAAAAAGTAAAAGCATTGGAAAGAAAAGAAAAGAAAAGAAAAGAAAAGAAAAGAAAAGAAAAGAAAAGAAAGAAGGAAGGAAGGAAGGAAGGAAGGAAGGAAGGAAGGAAGGAAGAAAGAAAGAAAGAAAGAAAGAAAGAAAGAAAGAAAGAAAGAAAGAAAGAAAGAAAGAAAACCCATATTATTAAGAGATGCCATGATTGTGTATGTAAAAATCCAAAAAAAATTACAGATCAACTCTAACAATTAATAGAAGAATTTCACCAGGTCACAAAATTAATTCTAGGTGGTTTAAAAATCTAAATATGAAAAGTGAGACTTAAGTTTTAAAAAAATAGCTTAGAATAGTTTCATAATCTTAAAGAAAGAGTTCTTGAATGGGACACAAAATACACTAACCATAAAGGAGACCATTTATATATTGGAATATCTTAAAATTAAGAGCCAGTCTTCATCAAAAGACAGCATTAAGACAGGAGGAAAGAGTAAGCCACAAAGTGGGAGGAGATATTTGCAATAGATCTATCAACTTGTATCCAGAATGTATTAAAAAACTGCACATCAATAAGAAAGAAAAGGAACCCACGGAAAAATTGGAAAGATAGGATTTCACAAGAAGGATACTCAAATGGCCAATAAACAAATGAAAAAGTGTTCAATATCATGAATCATCAGGGAAATGCAAATTAAAACCATAATCAGATACGACCATCACCCATCAGAATGGCAAAAATTAAAGGACTGTCAATACCAAGCTTCTGTGAGAATGTGGTACAACTGAAACTCTCAAGCCCTACTTAGGATAGAGCAAATTAGGATAACTATGATGTAAAACTGTTTTGTATTGTGTACTAAGGTTAAACATATACATACCCTACGACCTAGCAAATCCCCTCCTAGACATATATCCCACAGAAATACATATCCACAGCAAAACAAAACAAAACCAAACCCAAACTAAAAGAATATTTATAGCACCATTATTCTTATTAGCCCTAATCTGTAAACCCAGATGTCCACAAGGATTATAATAAATTGTGGTGTAGTCATGCAATAGAATATCATATAGCAATTAAAATGAACCAACTACTTCTACGTGCAGCAACATGGATGAAACAAACATACCATTGACTAAAAGAAGCCAGAAAGAAAGCTTACTGTTTAATTCCATTCACACAAAATTTTAAAACAGACAGACTTAATCTGTGGCTTAGAAGGCAGGATAGTGATTCCTTTTAGGAGAAAGAAGGCATTAACAATTGGGGCAAGGGAGGGCACTTAGCGAATTCTAGAGTGCTGTTAATGTTCTTCCTCTGGGTGGTGTTATGTGATGTGTACACTTTGTAATAGTTCATTTATACATGTCCATGCAGAATGCAATACAAAATTATTAGTAAAAACTTATTCAGGTGAAAAACATACTGAAAATGTTTTCTAAAACAATAGTAAAGGTTGTGTTAGAGCTTTGACATTGTGGATGACTCTCTGGCCTTAGTTTTCCAAATTTTCTATACTATGGTTATTAGTTTATAATATACTGGCTTGTTATAAAACTACCGCTATCATTTAAAAAATATGTTTATAAAAGTGATTTACTTTTTCAAATACGGATCAGATCTAAGATATCTGTGAGACAACTTTTAAAAGAACCACTAATGAAAGTCATAAGATCTATTAATTTCGAAATCTTTCAAAACAGAATGTCTCTGTTACTCCTAATTATGGCCTGGCATATTCTTCATTAAGTAGTACTTGTGGATTTTAGATAAAAAGTAGGTAACTCATCCAGGTGATTTACTCATCATAAGTTCACTTCATACAAAAGCTGAACCAATTTCTGATCGGAGCTTGGACAAAGATTAAGTCTATGCATAAACACATCAGGTGCAAAAGGGCAAGTTCCTGTCTCGTCTAGTGTGAATCCTCTGTTGGTTTTTAGTTGTAACACGAATGTTCCAGTTTGTTCCAAAACAAATCCTGCTCAAAGAAAGCATGTTGTTCATTCTCCTCTGAACACTGAAAATGATAATGCACCCTTATGGATGACTTAATAAAGTATAGCATTTTATGGCCTTTGCCCTTTCTCAGTCTAATTCCTTTCTGTTCAATGATGTGTTCTGACTTCACTTTAAAAAGCAAAGCCTTCTTTTACTTGCCCAAATGCCTATCAAGATTTAGTTTGATGCTATGGTAATTCAAACTAAGGGAAAACACATCAATAAAACAATAGAAAATTTTAAGATTAATGATTATTTGGGAACTTGGTATGTGATGGAAAAAGCTATGTAAACTAGTGGAGAAACGATGCCGTAAATGATCTTGGGACAACTGGATAATTCACATTTTAGAAAAAGCTATTAAGGGGTGCCTGGGTGGCTCAGTCGATTAAGCATTTGCCTTCAGCTCAGGTCCTGATCCCAGAGTCCTGGGATCAAGCCCGCATTGGGCTCTCTGCTCAGAAGGGAGTCTACTTCTCCCTCTGCACCCCCCCCACCCCTGTACTCAGGCTTGTGTTCTCACTCTCTCTCTGAAGTAAATAAATGAAATCTTTAAAAAAATTCAAAAAACTATTAGATCTGTATTTTATATATTTTTAAAGATTTTTTTCTTTTTTAGAGAGAGAGTGAGAGCAAGCATGGGTGCGGGAAGGGGCAGAGGGAGAGAGAGAGAGAGAATCCTCAAGCTGACTCCCTGCTGAGCACAGACCCTGTCTTGGGGTTCAATCCCAGGACCCTGTGAGCCGAAATCAAGAGTTGGCCGCTCAACCAACTGAGCCACCCAGGTGCCCCTAGGTGTATACTTTAAATCTTATACAAAAATTATTCCAGATGGATTAAGGATTTAACGAAAGGTAAAAAACCTTAAAACTTTTACAAGAAAATATAGGAAAAATCTTTATGACCTCGGAAGGGGAAGTATTCTTAAATAAGATAAAAACCATAAATCATAAAGGAAAATGTTGATAAATTTGACTACATAAAAAATTAAAAAAATATATATGAAAGATACCACAAAGTTAAAATAAAAGTGACAGCCTCAGAGAAGATACTTGCAACATATACAACCAATAAAAGATTAGTATTCAGAATACTTGAAAACAAACCACCCACTAGAAAATTAGGCAAGATATATAAACAGCCAAATCACAAAAAAGAAACTAAATGGTCAATAGTAAAGATGATCAACCTCACTCTTAATTAGGGAAATGCAAATTAAAGTGATAAAACCAACATTCTCCAGCTGGTTGGGCCAAGGCAGCTTTCATTTAACTCTCTGTTTTTGGTATACTCCCACCTTCCCATGGGCATTGTGCCCCAAGTCCCAAATTCTGTCATTGTTTCTCTCCATTATTTTTATGTACTTGTGGATTTATGACTTTAAAGTTCATTCATGTATGTATGTACAGTATACACTTTATGTACAGTATACACTTTTCTATCACTCTAGTTTGGGAGAAAGCAGCTGTAAAAGTGAATTCAATCAGCTATTTTAACTAAATGTTTCTTTTGTCTATTTAACGCAAATTAGTTCTTTTTTTAAAAAAAAAAGATTTTATTTATTTATTTGAGAGAGAGAGAGAGCACAAGCTGGGGTAAGGGGGCAGAGGGAGAAGCAGCCTCCCTGCTGAGCTGGGAGCCTGATTCGGGACTTGATCCCAGAACCCTGGGATCATGACCTGAGCCGAAGGCAGACACTTAACCACCTGAGCCACCCAGGGGCTCCAAATTAGCTCTTTTTTAAAAATTAATTTTATCTCCATGGGGCACCTGGGTGGCACAGCGGTTAGGCGTCTGCCTTCGGCTCAGGGCGTGATCCCGGCGTTATGGGATCGAGCCCCACATCAGGCTCCTCTGCTATGAGCCTGCTTCTTCCTCTCCCACTCCCCCTGCTTGTGTTCCCTCTCTCGCTGGCTGTCTCTATCTCTGTCAAATAAATAAATAAAATCTTTAAAAAAAAAATGCTTTAAAAAATTAATTTTATCTCCAAACAAAAGTCATTTTAAATGTAAAATTCATTTTTAATATAACCACAATCTCCTTATCACATATAAAAATACTTCGTAATTGCCTAACATCCTAAGTATCTATCAGCACTCAAATTTCCAAAATGTATACAATACATAAACGGTTTGATGTTTGAGCATTCCCACATGTACCAGGTGACAGCACTTCTGAATTTTATGTTTGTCATTCCCTTGCTTATGCATCGTTAAGCATTGTATTTCTAATCTTTATATAAATGGAATCATACCTTTTTTCCATGCCTTTCCCACCCCATCAACATTAAGTTCACATGATTAACCCACGTTGAAGAATTCACTTTCATTATACTATTCCATTCCATGAATGCAGCACAATTTACCTATTCTCCTAAGGATGCAAATTTGGGTCAGTTCCAATTATTTGCCCCAGTGAACAAAGCAGTTACAACCATCTTGTATAGGAGTCTCTTGGTGTACTCATGCAAGAGTTTCTTGTTTCCAATAACTGGGGGGTGGAATTTCTGGGTTATAGGGTTGAATCTAGCTTTTGTCCCTTCAGCTACACTCAAACACCCTTGTCAAGATTGCCAAAGGCCTCCATAGTGCCAGATGGGTAATTTTCCATTCTCATTATGCTGTTCTTCAGCAGTATTTAACACAGCTTCCCCCCCTTGAAGCACTCTGCCCAGGGGTTCCTAGGACGGTGCCGTCTGCTGACATTGCTCATATTCCAAGGTAGGTCCTTCTTGGTCTACTTTGCCAGCTCCTCCTAAACCCTCTATCCCACTTCTCAACATGGGAACCCCTTGGAAGTCCTTCCTGAGCCCTTCCTCTTCTTCTCAATACCCGTATGTTGTCTAGGTGAACCCATCTATTTCTGTGACTTCAAATACCATTTATTTGTTTTAAACCCTGATTTTATTGATCCCCAGCTTGCTTCTCTGAACTCTAGTTGTATATTACCTGCTTAGATGACTCAGAGTCATCTCAAACTTAATATGTTTAACTGGTGTTTTTTTATTTTCAGCCATAAAGCCTGTTCTGCTCCAGACTCCCACATCGTAATGAATAGTTCTACCATTTTTTCAGTTACCAAAGCCAGAAGCCTGGGACTGATTCTTGATGCCTCCCTTTCCTTCATCCTCACCCAGCCAACCTATCATTATGTCCTGCGGGTCCTGCCTCTAACGTAGGTCTTGAACCTAAACACACCGCTCCGCCCTGATCGCTACTGCCGCAGCCCGGGCTACTGTTATCTTTCACTGGCTTTCCGCAATAATATCATGACTGATCCGCACACTTCCATCTCTGTAATCCTTCAATTTATTCTTCCTACAGCAGCTAAAATGATTTCTTTTATTAATAATACTCCCCCTCCCTTAAAGACTTCCAATAATTTTCCAAACTTTTTACCCTGGCCTACAAAGACCTTCATCTGTATTTTTGCAAAAATCTATTAGTTGGTCAGGAAATCAATTCAGTAGGTAGTGATCAGCATTTTAAAATAAAATTACGGAACAGAATAGAACATATCATAGGCATTACACATTATAAGAGTGGGTCTTGTTTTGTGCATTGGCTTTGTTTAAGGAGTGAATGAGATATAAAATATATTTCCCACAGTGAGTCATTGTCAAAAAAATTTTGATGGAAGTTTCCCTGTAGGATCTGTATCCACCTATTTTTCCAACCTCATTTCACGCCACCTTCCCTGGTCCTGATGCTTCCCTCGTCTGAGCCTTATGTCAGCTCTTTTCTAACACACCAAGCCCTTTGCCTTGCAGGCCCTTTGCACCTGCAATGCCTCTGCCGGCCTTGTTCTTCCTACCAGATTTCCCATGAATGGCTTCTTTTCATCTTTTGGGTCTCAAGTTAAAAGTCCCCAACTCAGAAAGGACCTCCCTGATTACCTTATTTAATTAGTTTCCCTCTGTTATTTTCTTCTCAACACCTTGTTTCTTTCAAAACACTAATCACAACTTGTAAAAATATATTTTAAAAAGATACTTACAGGGGCGCCTGGGTGGCACAACGGTTAGGCGTCTGCCTTCGGCTCAGGGCGTGATCCTGGCATTGTGGGATCGAGCCCCACATCAGGCTCCTCCACTATGAGCCTGCTTCTTCCTCTCCCACTCCCCCTGCTTGTGTTCCCTCTCTCGCTGGCTGTCTCTATCTCTGTCGAATAAATAAATAAAATATTTAAAAAAAAAAAAAGATACTTACAGTCTCCACCACTGTAAGCTTTGTCAATCTTTTCGCTCTTGTACCCCAGCATCTTACAAACTCAACCTCATTTCAGTTACAAAAAACTTGAAAGTTATGAATAAGACCCATGTTACATCCTCAGATTTGCCAAAGTGAATAATTTATTATTATTTGTAAAATATTCATCAGGCTTGACAGTAGACGTCATTAAGAGTTCTATGCGTATCGTAGTAGTAGAGACGAATTTCCTTAATAAATTCCCGTCTGACTCCATCTGTCTTGTTATCCTGCTTCCTTAGTGGAGGATATTTGGTGGTGATTTCTGAAATGCCATTAAAACCTTGTTTAAAATTCCATCAAACTTTTTAGCTTGACCACACAGCACTGATCAAAAGTTCAGTCTTGAGGAAATGAGGCAATCCTTTTTTCTTGGCTTGGTTACCTGAATAGCCACCAAGAGTCTCTTTGTTTGGTTTGGTGGGTTCAGCTCTATGAATGAATGACTCCTTTACCAACAAACAATAGCATACAGCTGGGCCACTAACTAGTTGAGAGGTGTTAATCTCCTTGCAGATAATTATTTCCAGAAATCTAGCAACTACTAGAATGTTTGGATTCCTACTGTGTCCTGGAAATTTAAAAAACCAATGTAAAATGTTTTTAAAACTTTTTAAAGATTTTGTAATTTTCTGCTGCAAACTTTTCAATTTCAAAAGTCATAGTTTCATATTGAAATCATAAAGTTATAAATATTTTTCTTGAAATTATTATGAATTCATAGTTTAGAATTTAAGAGACTGATTTCCTTTATCATTTTCAGTCACATTCGATTCTTAAACACAGGGAACTGATACATTGACCAAATGTGTAGTTTACCATTAGTACTTTCACCTTTTCCCCTGAAGTGATACGTAAAATCTACACCGTCACTGCTGAGACCTGCGAAAGTTCACTTCAAGAAGTTAAACATCAGACCTTGAGTAGGGGTTAATCAACAGTCTATTTCTAATAGCTTGCTGACAAAGACAACCTTATACTGTGTGTTTCTAAAAACCACCAGTTAGTTACTGTAACTTCACAGGGAAAACAACAAGCATGCTTTGCCTTGATGTCCTGAGAAGCCACGGAGTCCTTAAAAACCAAAAGTAAACTTTAGAATGAGAAAAATAACTTTTAAACTCAGTCTTCCTCCAAAATTTCCAGTTGCAACTAAAGTAAACTGGGATTCTTCCCCACACCTCCCTGTGAATTGGAACATTTTGTGCTGAGTAAATTGCGCTCGGTAACACACCATGCTGAATTTAGCTCGTATTTGAAAAATACCACAACCATGCTCCATTGTTTGATCATATTTACTTTCTGGCTAGAAACAACTTCCAAGGAGTATTTATTCTCTCAATCTCTCCTAGGCCCTGGATTTTTGCTCACAGTGGTACACCTATGTATGGTGGGACAGAGGTTGAGTTCTGAATGCTGAAAAGGCATGATTGGATTTTTCTTAAAAATACCATTTGAGGGGCACCTGGGCGGCTCAGTGAGTTAACTGATGGACTCTTGGTTTCAGCCCAGGTCATGATCTCGGGGTTGTGGGATCGAGCCCCATGTTGGGCTCCACACTTCAGTGCAGTCTGATTGAGATTCTCTCCATCTCCCTCTGCCCCTCCCCTGCTCACACACACTGTCTAAGTTAATTTAATTAATTAATTGTCAATTAATTAATTACTTGAAAAAAATACCATCTGAAAATACAATCCATGTCTCACTGTCTTGAATTTATTCCAGTCCAATTTTACACAAGATTTCTAGACAAAATGATATAATTATTTAAGACCTCCTGAGACTCAGATTAAAAAAAAAAAGACAACAGAAAGACTCAGCAGTTTGTCATTTCTGATTTAATCTTCCTATCATGTAGATACCAGATTCATAAGGGATGAGACTCTTCATTCCTTTGCTGTATCATCAATTCTCAATTAAAGGCCTGAACTGCATCAGGCTCCTCAGAGAGTCTTCAGTTTCTCTTCTGCTGATAAAGCACGCTTCGCCTGCTGAGCTCTTCCGGCTTCCAACACTGACACATGGACAGCCTTAGCTCTCTCATGAGGTGAGCAGTAGCTGATATTATATCACAAGGACATTAAGCAGGAGCGGCCTCCAAGAATGGGCTTCCTGATTGGTAACATTTTACCCACCGTGACATTTCCATCTGCATTTGTCTTATTACATAATTTAATTTTTTAAACTACATAAGTCAGGGCACCTGGGTGGCTCAGTTGGTTGAGCCGACTCTTGATTTCGGCTCAGGTCACGATCTCAGGGTTGTGACATTGAGCCCTGCGTGGAGCTCTGCCCTCAGCATAGAGTCTGCTTGAAATTCTCTCTCTCCTCTCCCTCTCTTTGCCCAGCCCCCTGCTCACATTCTCTCTCTAAATAAATAAATAAAAATCTTAAAAAACACCCGACATAAGTCAATAAAATATAAAAGTGAAAAGAAAGAATATTGTTTCTGTGAAAACTAAGTCAAATGTCCTGAAAACAATAAGGTCTAATGACTTAAAATTATTTAGTTGTCAAATTAGACGTGGGTTAAACAATAAACAAAAAAAACTGGCATAAAAAGGTCTGAGGACAAACACAAAGCATAATAAAGTAGCCACCTCACTATAAGAGTTAATTCTATGGGCATCAGACAGATCAGTAGGTGGAAGTCCTTGAAAGAAAATCCACTTTAATGTTGACTTAAACCATTTTTATGATATTCTTTATTTTAAAAATCTATCAAGAGTGTGATAAAGTGTTCCAAAGAAATCCAATTGAACAAATTAAGTAAGAAAGACTGATAGATAATGATGATAATAAAACTGTCAAGAAAACATCCCAAAGAAAGTGCCAGATCACCTCATGATTATAAACAACTCAATCAGAGTTTTTACAAACAACAGATGCTGACTCTGGGTATTTAAGCAGTTTATGAATAGGAGTTTTTAAAGAATACTAGGTTAAAATAGGTGATCTTGATGGTACGTCAACTATACCTTGGTAAAGCTGTAAAAGAAAAACAAAGGATACTAGGTGTCCAATGTGTGTTTTTTCTTTAACACCACCAAGCAATCAACTCACTTCTGACACTACCTACCTAGAGACTGTGTCAGATCCCACAGGCTAAGGACTCAGTCCTGCAAGACTGCCCCCTCTCCCCCACTTCAGATGCCAGTCACAAGTCCACGTTGTCACCTGTGCCATGGAGCAGAGGTTCCCATGACCCCCTTCTCAGGTTTAATTAATTGCTAGAGCAGCTCACAGAACTCAGAGAAACATTTTATTTACTAGATTATCAGTTTATATAAAAGCACATATGGGAACAGGAGCAGCCAGAAGGAAGAGATGGACAGCGTCAGGTATGTGGGAAGGCGGCATGGGGCTTCCACGCCGTCTGATCCTGCCCATTCCCCCCACATATATCTCCAACTATTCACCAACCCAGAAGCTCTCCAAACCCCATCCTTTTGGATTTTTATGGAGGCACCATTACACAGGCATTATTGATTAAATCGGTAGCCACTAGTGATTGAATTCAATCTCCAGCCCCTCTCCCTTCCTCAGGATGGAGCTGGGTGGGGGGCTTGGGGGTTCGGCACGCTGAAAACTCCAGCCCTGTAATTGCTCCATTGGTTCCCCTAGAGACCAGCCCCATCTGTAGGGTCTTTCCAAAAGTCACCTCATTAACAAAAGACATCTTTTTTTTTTTTCACTCTCATCACTGGACAAAAACCAAATATGTATTTCTTATTATAAATCACAGTATCACAGGATGGCTCACAGAATCAGTGGGAGGACCGGAGAAAACAGATGTGAGTTGAAGCTACACTTCCAGGAGCAACAGTGAAAACCATAGTGCAGGAATGGTCTGACGAGGAAACTGCTAGCCTAGCTCTCCCTCCCATGGGGGGCCCACCATGGTCCCTCTGCCAGGAACTGACTTTACAGTGTCCATACTGCTGGCCAGCACCACAGCTAACTCCTAGGTGAGAAACCAACCTCAGGACCACGGCTGTCCCTCCTGCTTCTACCCTTATCTGCAAAATGGATGGTCTCCCCTGAGCCTATTTCCTTGTACGACTTCGGAAATAAAGTCTTGCATGCCTATGGGCTAGCTGCAAAGGAGCCCAAGGAATTGAATTTTCAGGGTTTCTATCTTGGGGAAGCAGGACTCCTAAGTCTAGAGATTTCCTTGATGTAGCAAGAGTGATCAGAAATTGCTGGGCAGACTAAAAATGTAAGAAATATCCACTTCAACAGCTTCCAGTGTCAATGGATCTACTCATGTTCAGTCAAATTCAACTAACCTAGTACTTATGATGTTAGACCTCTAGAATTTCACATGCAATGTGTGACTTAAGAAAGTCTTTGATTTCTCCAAAAGAATATAATAATTAAGAATAACAGTGATCATGTACACACACACACACACACACACACATCTCTTAGTAGTTAAGAGCCTGACTCTAGAATCAGACTTTCTAGATTTGAATCCCTGTCTGCTACTTACTAGCTGTGTGACCTTGGGCAATTTATTGTAACATGTCAGTATTTTCAACTGTAAACTGTAAACTGTGGATAATAACGGTAACCCTCCCCACAGCAGTGTTGTGTGTTTTAAATGAGTTGATAGATGCAGAGCTTTTAAAACCATGCTTGAATGAATAAAGGTGAGCTATTATTATGGGTACGACATAAATACTATAAGAAAATGGGAATGCACTGAATCCATGAGCTATATAATATGGGCAAAGCACATAGGTGGAGGCTCAAAGGTGAAAGAGGCATGGTCCTTGCATTCTGAGCAGGCAACCAAGCGTGGAAGATAAACACATAAATAGCTGTGATACAAGACAGCCAGCAGTAAGTGTGCAATATCAGAACACAGAAAATACTATGGGAATATTAAGGACCGTGAAATTCTTTCCTGCCAGAAGAACTTTGTGAGGCACTTGGGTATGTCCGTTTGGAGCTATGCCTTAGGAAAAAAAAAAGTACAAATTTGATGGGCAGATACTAGGAGAAGGGAGAGGATGAGGGAACTCCAAGCAGGAACGGAGCAGCTGGAACAAAAGCCCAAAGGTAAGAAATGGTTCGAAAGGTAAGGGGTAAAGAAAGTTTAGCCGGAGACAAGGCAAGAAAAGAAGCCTGGACCAGTTTGTGGAGTGTGTTCAGCTGGGGAGATGCACTTGGCCATGGATGCAGTGGAACTTTCAGTTGTTTTATACCAAGGAGGGGGGTGTGTCCCAAGCCATCCCAAATCATTCTACCCCAAACCATTCCATTTTCTTGTAGTCAGTTACCCTCTGATTCTAAGTTCTTTAGAAAGGCATTAACTTTTCATGGCTACAAGATAAAATGAATTACATGTCTAAGTCAAACTGGAACCTGCTTTGAATTAGCCTTGAGGGAGTTTTCCAATTCTCCATTTCTATATTCCTCCCTAGGCTGCCTGAAGGAGGTTTTTTTAAACCTCTAAACAGGCAGAAGCCAGTTAGCAGTATTCCGGTATTCAAAGACTCAAGTTTCTTGGCAAAGACGTGGCTGCTCTTCTCATTTTCCTCTCCACTAGCATGTTTCTTTTCTCTTATTCTCTGAGATCAAAGAGAAGGGCACGGAAAAATCCTGTTGAAGTCAAACAGCTCCTTATCTGAAATGTAGCTCATTTCCCCTTTCCTTAATGTTTGATATGTTCTCTCCAGCAACAAATCCACAGCAGAAAGATGGGTGAGGGACTCCCTGGAACAGTGTTTGCTCCCTCAGCCAGCCCCCGTGTGGCAGGAGCCCCAGGTCAGCCAAGTGCTCTGGCATCTCTCCCCCCGCGGTGAGTCCTTCGCTTGGTGAGACTTCCATACCTCCAACCAGTAAGTTGACTTACGGATTGTGTTCACCAATAAAACATACTTACAGCTTTGGTGTTTTTTTTTTTTTAAAGATTTTATTTATTTATTCGACAGAGATAGAGACAGCCAGCGAGAGAGGGAACACAAGCAGGGGGAGTGGGAGAGGAAGAAGCAGGCTCATAGCGGAGGAGCCTGATGTGGGGCTCGATCCCAGAACGCCGGGATCACGCCCTGAGCCAAAGGCAGACGCTTAACCGCTGTGCCACCCAGGCGCCCCACAGCTTTGGTTTTTAAATATATATTGAAACAAATCTGAGTTAAGCAGTATTCCAAAATCAATAGAACTTGGAATTGCTAGGGATAGGGAACAAACATACCAGTGTAAAAACTTTGGCATGACTCTATCAGTTCATGCTCCGTTAATTTGGTTCTATGACTCAAAACTAGAATAGGAAACTCGTTTGTTCTACTGAAAACCTGTTTGCTTCATTAATATATGCAACTATCTATTATTGGTTGTTTTTTAAAAAGCATTGGGATTTATTGGCCAATATAATTGAAGAGTCCAGAAATGGTTCCAAGCTTCAGGAATAGTTGGATCAGGGCTCTGGCTCTCCTGTCTGTTTCTTGTTTTTGCTGGCTTTGCACCCAGTCTGGCTTCCTTCATGATTGCAAGAAGGTTTTTAGCAGTAGGACGACTTGTTGGAAAATGATCTTATGATTTCACTGTAGGTTTAATGCATTGTTTTACTTTCCTTCAAAATCTAGCAGGTGCTGTATTATTACACAAAGATAAGAGCCTTTTAGAAATGGTTCTTTGAAGCATCAAAGTGCTAAAGCCCCAAACTTCTGGTGCTGGACAATGCGTAAGGGCTAAGTCACCGTGGGTGTCATGGATATCCTTCTTGTCTGAGCCCACGTGGTCTCTTCAAATTAGATAGCTCTGCTGGTCACATGTCAGGGGGGCATCCAAGCCTTTGCTTGTTTGGATACCCTGGCACTCAGGGTTAACCTTTCTTACATTTATTACTACATGGCCACTTTTCTTCAGAGTTCTTCCATTATTGACTACTTTACAGAAATTTGAAAAATAAAGCAATGGATATTTTTTTGTTGTTTATTTTATTTTTTTAGTAATCTCCACACCCAATGTGGGAATTGAACTCACAACCTTGAGATCAAGAATCGCATGCTCTTCTGACTGAGCTAGCCAGGCACCGTAAGACCTATTTCTATGGACATAGAGGACCCCTAAGCAATAATGTGAAAAGAAATGTCATGGGGGTCATTCTCTATTATTATATTTTAATATGTCAGGTTGTTCTATTTCTGGTCCGATTGTTAGGAAAATGAACTAATTTGTATGACTGCCTGAAATAGCACTGAAGACATTTTCTCTATGGCCTAGCCTGTGTTTTTAGTGTGCCAGTGTTTATATGTGTGTGGACTGTGTGTGGGCGTGAGGGGATGGTCAAGGGAGTGAGAATTAGGTCCTGTTGCTGAACTCCACAGCAGGCAATATAAACTAAGCACCTGTATGTGCCAACCATGGTTTTGAGCTTTTTTTTTTTTTAATTTTGTTTTCAGTTTTGAGCTTCTTACACACATTATCTTATTTAAGTCTCATAACCACCCAATGATATGATAT
Source organism: Ursus americanus (assembly GCF_024610735.1). Classification (NCBI taxonomy): domain Eukaryota; kingdom Metazoa; phylum Chordata; class Mammalia; order Carnivora; family Ursidae; genus Ursus; species Ursus americanus. The sequence goes on along the minus strand of NC_142128.1, from coordinate 83,410,197 downwards.
CTATCTTCTTCCCATTTATGGATGGAGAAACAAGTTCAGAAAGACAAGTATATTTCTCAAGGTTGCACAGTCCAGGGGTCTGTCTCCAAAGCCTGAGGACTGACCTGCTAGCGTGTACCTGGCTCCCAGCGCTCTCCCCTGAAGCATACTGCTTGATGGACCCCGGGAGTATGACAAAAGATGTCTCCCATCTCCATCCAGTGCCCTTTGAGAAGTCTTTTCTCTGAGAACTCCATAGAACTATGGTTTAGTGTCAGGGAGAGAACAGCTTGCCTTTTATCCCCACCGGAAACATTTCATTTCCTCCAGTGTAATGACCTTCTTCCCTTTCCATATAATTCAACATGATTCAGACGCAGACAAAGAGCTACTACTTGATTCTTTAAAATATATTTTTCTGAGTGTGAAAGAAATACACGCAAATTGGAAACTTCTGGAAAATGGAAAACATGGAAATCTGTAAAGAACCACATAAAACACCCTAACACTCCCAAAACAGTGCCATTAACATTTTTGTGCATTTCCTTCTGGCAGGCACAGCTTCGCATTTTGGTGAATCCATACATGGTTACATGGTAAACATGTGTCCAGAAGTCTGGAGGGCAACAACTGGTTTGTTTTTTTTTCTTGGTCAACACTGTACTTCCAAATGAACTAGAATTTAATAAAAACCTGAAATAAAACAAACAAACAGACAAAAAACAAACAAAAAACCCCACTATACTTCCAGGCCTAGCGCAGTACCTGGCAGAGAGCAATGAGCATCTAATTAGTACTCTCTAATTATTTGACTTAATAAATAATTGTTGATTGAATGACTGACATTATATACCTTCCAAAATTTTTTAAAGGCCAGATGATTATGAATCTCTGAAATAAAACATAACTGTGAGATCACATTAAGATAGTGCACAGCTCATTCCCAGAGGCCTCACCAGGGTGAAGGCAAAATGGTGCAATGCAGAGAAGGCCGGGGCAGGGGTGGGGCTGGCAGGCTCTCGCTTAGCTCGGCCGCTGCACACACAACAGCACACACTCCATTCTACTCCTTAACACCGCAGTTTCCTTATTTGTGATGTGAAGGGGTTGATTGGACTGCTTGCCAAGATGACCTTCTATTTTTACACTACATCATTTTCCCTCTTTGAAAGGATGTTCCTCTAGTACAGAGATACATTTTATTCGAAAACATTGAAGTCATTCAGGGTTATACAGGGTGAAACATTGAAATTTCCCTTTTACGAACACCCCCATCCCCAATACCACTCTCCTCCCCAAAGTACAGATGGATGTCTGTAAGGCCCTTCCATCCTTCTATGCTTGTATATATGTCCAAATACAAATATGAAACTCAAAGAATCATAAATGGAATCATATTACATGTATTATCCTGAGAATTGCTTCCTCCCTCACCCCCACCCACCTGCCATTTTCCCTACAATATGTCTTTGGGGCTCTTTCTGAGTCAGTGTATCTAGATTGACCTCCTTTTGATAAAATGGATGTATCATCCGTGATTTAGGTATTCTGCTAGTAACGGGTGTAGGCTGTTTCCGGTTTTACAATATTAGAAACAACGCTACGGTAAATACCCGGTACTGCACAGTGCCTTGGTTAGGAGAATCAACTCTGCCGTCAGACTGCCTGTATTTGAATCCTGCGTCCACCACTTTGTGGTTGTTACTTAACCTCCCTGTGCCTCTTTCCTCATCAGTGAAGAGGGGATCGCTGGGCTACTGTTAGAATTACGTTAGTCAATATACGTAGAGTTCTTCAACCTGTCTGGCACACAGTACATGCTAAATGCTGTTATCAGTGTTACATATGAATTACGTACCTAGACAAGCCATTTCTGGGGAATTGATTTCTAAAGATGGCACTGCTGAATTGAAGTTAAGCACATTTGACACTCTGAAAGATTTTGCCAAATTGCCTTCCTAAATGTCTTGAATGATTTCAACTTCTATCAACAGTGGTTGAGAGTATCTTACAGTGGTCATTATCAATATTATGTGTTTTCCCTACTATTAGATATCTAGTCACTTTCTGAAATGTAGGCTAATTAGCCATTGTTCCTGTCATTCTTAGTGTCCTTTACTGTCAGATTGAAATGTAAGACTGTTGAGCACTATTAAGGCAAGTTTGGGCCATTGGCTGTTTACCAGGGAAGCTACTGTCAGCCGTTTGGGGCTGTTCCCTGTCCATATCACGTATCGCCTCTCTTTAGTAGAACTCATGTGCCCGAAACATGTCTGGTGATTCTTTTCTTTTGTGTGGTTAATGTAAAATTAAAATCCTGTATTTATCTCAAAAAGAGCTAAAAACAAAAGCAGAACACAGAACAAGTATCAGGGAGTTAGTACACATCGTCAAAGTTTGAAGATTTAACAGAACATCACATTTGTGGTTAAAGAAGTATTAGACATTAGAGAGATGTGTCTGAGCTTGTCCCCTAGCAAAGTGGTGTGCAGTGTGATTCTGAGTCAGGACTGGGGCTGGCTGGGCCTAAGGATCTCTTCAGGCTCCACTTAGCCCTTTGGGATTAGGGCCCTTAAAACGGCCCAAAAGCTCTCCAGTGCCCTCTTCTGGCAAAAATGAGGAGTTACATGCTTCCAGGAGAGCAGCTCCTGCCTGGTCCCACCAGAGTTGTTTACAAAGTTAAGGTCAAAGAGTTAAGGAAGAGGGAAAAAGTCCTATTTTAAGGGAGGAAAAATTAAAGTACTTGGGAATAAATTGCTGACTGAAGTTCTCATTAATATTTACTTATTTGGGGGCACCTGGGTGGCACAGCGGTTAAGCGTCTGCCTTCGGCTCAGGGCGTGATCCCGGTGTTACGGGATCAAGCCCCACATCAGGCTCCTCTGCTGGGAGCCTGCTTCTTCCTCTCCCACTCCCCCTGCTTGTGTTCCCTCTCTCGCTGGCTGTCTCTATCTCTGTCGAATAAATAAATAAAATCTTTAAAAAAAAATTTACTTATTTGTTCAATTGAGAAAGCCAAGTGGAGAAACAAATACAACAGCATTTCACAGAATCCTATCCAAAACGATAAAAACCAATCTTCACCATACAAAACTTCTAAAACTCCTAAATCCCCAGATGTGCTCATTTAGTGTTTTCTGACCAATGTGAGCCTTATTTAAATGCTTATCCTGTGAGGAAATGTGAAAATCATACGCTAGTCGTATTATGGACTTTCTAAAACTGTAGTTACTCCTTTTTTACCTGTTTTCCTTTTATCTGAATTGCCCTCTGGAAATAACTGGGTGATGGAAAAAAAGTTTCTTTCCCTTGCATGTCAAAGTCCAATATTTTCCTCTTTAGATCTGTACTCACTCAAATGTCACCTATGGGTGAGACTTACCCTCCCTACTCTGTGTAAAAATTGTATGTCTAGCCCTACCCTCTACAACTCCCCCATCTCTGCTCCCTCCATATTTTTTATAATTCTCATAGCGCTTATCCCTATAAATTTTACTTTTTCAAATTTATTTTAAATCACATACCATACAATTCACCTATTTAACACTTACAACTCAATAATCTAACACTTACGACTCAATAATTTTTAGTGTACTCTCAAAGTTGTGCACATCACCCCTAAAAGAACTCCTGGGGCCATTAGCAGTTAACAGGACCTCATTTCCCCTCAAGCCATCCCACTGCCCCTAATCCTCGGCAACCACTAATCTGCTTCCTGTCCTTATAGATTTGCCTATTCAGGACATTTCGTATAAATGGAATCATATGTTCTATGGGCTTTTGTGACTGACTTCATTCGCTTAGCATGTTTTCAAGGTTCTTCCACGTTGTTATATCGGTACTTCATTTCTTATTATGGCCGTTTGACATCCATTATATGGATGATACCACATTTCCTTTTTCTGTTTATCAACTGATGGACATTTGAATTCTATTCATTTTTTGGTTATTATAAATAACGCTGCTCTGAACCTTCTTGTGCAAGTTTTCGTGTGGACATGTGTTTGCTTCTCTTGGGAATTTTACTTTAAAAATGTTTATTGTCTATCTCCCTTATCCAGAATGCAAGCTTAGAGATTTTTGTGTATTTTGCTATATCCCCAGCACTTAACACCATGCCAGCACAAAGTAGGTGGACAGCATGTATCTGTCAAATGAAACAACTACTCCTCTCTTTTCTCTTTGCTACACGGGATCCCTCAGTTCCTCTTAATTCTGGTCCCAACTCTTCCCCTCAATGCAGATTAGTCACCACTAGGAGGAAAGGAAGGTGAATCCTCCCAGTCTCTGCTGTCTCTCCAGTCCATCTCCCCAGTCCCAGAGCTGCTTGTATTATATTTCAGCCCCTATTATCTGTACTTATATCCAGTACATCTGTCTACTCCTGACCCTAAGTCACTACTCTACATAATAATGAAATCTCAAGGAAACTGAGTCCAGGTGAATCTCTGAAATGTCAGTGAGTCTTACCTATTCTTTTTTTTTTTTTTTTCTAATTTTATCTATCCATTTCAGAGGGAGGGAGAGAGAGAGAGAGAGCAAGCACAGGAGCAGGGGGAGGGACAGAGGGAGAAGCAGGCTCCCTGATGAACAGGGGGCTCGATCCCAGGACCTAGAGATCTTGACCCGAGCCAAAGGCAGATGCTCAACTGACTAAGCCCACCCAGGCGCACCAAGTCTTGCTACTCTTGTTTTGTCTACAGCTAGGTGTTATTATTCATCAATGCTTTGCTCTTTCCCTCTGAGAGCAAAAAAGAAAAAAGAAGATCTCAAAGAAAAAATGTTCAGGGACTGGAAGATTGAAAGAATTTATAAGCCTACTTTCTGCTTCACAGTGACCTAGGAAGAGAAGTTTTGATCAGAAATATTTTTCAGATAGACAATAATGAGTTCTGATTTTTAAATAAGCTTTTGTAATTTAGATCATTTGTATATTGGAGACAGCCTGTGGATTTAACTTAAAGCTCCTCTAGAGAGCCCAAGCCGAACAGAGTACAAGCCTGTGAATATTCCCATTAGTTTATAGAATTTAACCCACATGCTAAGTAAGTTCTGCAATGGACATAAAGATGAGTAGACCTGATCCTGGGTGGGCATCAAGGAAGTAACATCCTAGAAGACGAGAAGAATGGATACACATTTCAACTCAGAAATTGGAAAAAATATTGATTATACTCCTATAGTGGTACCATTCTTAAAATTTTTAGTAGTTATATGCCAAGGACTGTGCTAAGTACTGGGGATAAAATATACCTGTCCCGGTACATGAAGTGTTTTCAGTGTTGGTAATACTGTGCAGAAAGTACTCTGAGAGCACGGAGGAGGAAAAACTTAGTTCTCATGAGGGTTGTGTGTTGGAACCTGGCCTAGGAGAATTCTGACAGGTAGAGACAAGCAGGAAGGACATTCAAGGTGAAGAACACAGCATGAGCAAGGCAGGACAATGGCTACTGGTCAGATCCCTAGAAATAAGAGATAAAGAAAGATACCAGGACCTTAGATTTCTCAAGTTCAATTCTGCCATAGCCAGGCATCTCCGTCAAGGTCTTTGTGAGAAACAAGAAAAGGCCAGCAGGTTTTGGCCACAAAACCCAATGTGAAAACTAGCCACGTATGTAGGACCCACAGACTGCCTTGTACATCTTAGGCAGGCCTGAGCCCAGTGCCCACACAAACCAGGCAGCAGCCCGCCCTTTCCACCTGGGGCCCCACTCAACACCCTCCCTCTTGTGTCTCACCACTTCAATGGGAAGGAAGAGCCAATTCAAGGAAAAGCCTCTAAGGAGAAAGAGGGGAAATGAGTTTTTCCACCCCAAGACATAGAACAGAGCTGGCCTCATTTAACGCCCAAGGCCTTGCTAGTTAGAATCACTAATCAAATACAAGAATTGTTTTCAGAATAGAAAACCCAGAAATGGACCCACGGCTCTTTGGGCAACTAATCTTTGATAAAGCAGGAAAAAACATCCGGTGGAAAAAAGACAGTCTCTTCAATAAATGGTGCTGGGAAAATTGGACAGCTACATGCAAAAGAATGAAACTTGACCACTCTCTCACACCATACACAAAGATAAACTCCAAATGGATGAAAGACCTCGATGTGAGACAGGAATCCATCAAAATCCTAGAGGAGAACATAGGCAGCAACCTCTACAACATCGGCCAAAGCAACCTTTTTCATGACACGTCTCCAAAGGCAAGAGAAACAAAAGATAAAATTGTGGGACTTCATCAAGATAAAAAGCTTCTGCACAGCCAAGGAAACAGTCAGAAAAACTAAGAGGCAGCCCACGGAATGGGAGAATATATTTGCAAATGATGCTACAGATAAAAGACTGGTATCCAAGATCTACAAAGAACTTCTCAAACTCAATACGCGAGAAACAAATAAATCATTAAATGGGCAGAAGATATGAACAGACATTTTTCCAATGATGACATACAAATGGCTAACAGACACATGAAAAAATGTTCAAAATCATTAGCCATCAGGGAAATTCAAATCAAAACCACACTGAGATACCACCTTATGCCAGTTAGAATGGCAAAAATAGACAAGGCAAGAAACAACAATTGTTGGAGAGGATGTGGAGAAAGGGGATCTCTCCTACATTGTTGGTGGCAATGCAAGTTGGTACAGACAGCCACTCTGGAAAACAGTGTGGAGGTCCCTTAAAAAGTTAAAAATTGAGCTACCCTATGACCCAGCCATTGCACTACTGGGTGTTTACCCCAAAGATACAGACGTAGTGAAGAGAAGGGCCATATGCACCCCAATGTTCATAGCAGCAATGTCCACAATAGCTAAATCGTGGAAGGAGCCGAGATGCCCTTCAACAGATGACTGGATTAAGAAGTTGTGGTCCATATATACAATGGAATATTACTCAGCTCTCAGAAAGAACGAGTTCTCAACATTTGCTGCAACATGGACGGCACTGGAGGAGATAATGCTAAGTGAAATAAGACAAGCAGAGAAAGACAACTATCATATGATTTCTCTCATCTATGGAACATAAGAAATAGGAAGATCAGTAGGGGAAGAAAGGGATAAAGAAAGGGGGGGATAATCAGAAGGGGGAATGAAACATGAGAGACTATGGACTCTGAAAAACAAACTGAGGGCTTCAGAGGGGAGGGGGGTGGGGGAATGGGATAGGCTTGTGATGGGTAGTAAGGAGGGCACGTATTGCATGGTGCACTGGGTGTTATACGCAACTAATGAATCATCGAACTTTACATCAGAAACCAGGGATGTACTGTATGGTGACTAACATAATATAATAAAAAAACATTAAAAAAAAGAATTGTTTTAACTGCTACAGGAAAAGAAGCTGATTGAACATGGGATGGGATGTGCCTCAGCACTACTTAAACAGCGGAACACTGAGGGCGCAGAAACTCCTTACCACAGACTGTTATTTAAGTCCCATTTTACTGGCAAGCAAAAGGCCTTAGAGAAGAGGAGAAACTTACCTTTACATCAGAGCCACACCATGGAACCCAGGCAGTCTGGCCAGAGTCCATGCTCTTGACCATTCATTTTACAATATAACTTCACCAAAGAAATGAATTGAGAGAAAGTACCAGAGGAAAAGAAAGCTCAAAGACATAAGTCCAGTGAGATCAGCTACATGGACATTCAAAAACTTCTCAAGCTCTTTGCCTGTCTCCATCCCTCAAATCCCTTGAATCCCAGCCTTGGGGAGAGGATGGCAAACACTTTGTATGGTCTCCCGTCAATACCCAGAGTGAAACCGACTGACTTCTAGACAATAATCTCAAGTGCCGGACTAATGCTGTGTTCGAGGCCAATGGCTCAGGTGAGTCAGCAGCAAGCCCACTTTGGTAGAGTTTTGTTCTTATATCCCAGTCTGATAACTGTGCGGAGAGGATGCCGTGGTTTGCTGCCCCCAAGCCTTCTTTTAGAAGCAGGACATGCATTCTCTTGGACGTTGGAAGTGTTGGCTGCTGGAAACTCTAAATCCCTCTCAGCCAAAAGGGGCTGCTGCTATTCCACATCGATTAGAACGGCCAGAACACCGACGACACCAAATGCTGGTGAGGCTGTAAAGCAACAGGAACTCTCGTTCATCGCTGGTGGGAACGCAAAATGGTGGCTTTGGAAGTTTGGCGGTTTCTTTACAAAGGGAACGGCCATATCAAGGTCATGCCTCTCTCCATGGGCAGCTCACCTCTAGTGCCTGGAAGACGCAAGGATGGAAAGGCCCACCCCTTGTCATGACTCAAAAGGGCCATCCTGGTCCAGAACTTCCAGAAGGAATGGCTGAGAACTCTGCTATAAACACATTATAGTTCCACAGTTCTCTTTGCCCATTCCCGATTCTCTCATTCCCTTATAGATATCATTCTTGAAAACATCCCCCCCAAATTCTCTTTATGCAAGTCATTGCCTCGGATCCTGTTTCCCAGGAGGCCCGAGCTAAGACAAACAGTATGGAAGCAGATTATAAAGTGATAGGTTGGAGCTGGAATCACCTTCTAGGCAGCTGTCTCTGAGGACGCGGTCATTTGGTGGTCCGTGGAATACGGATCCTGCTAGCATGCCGTGCCGGCGCAATTGTTCAAACTTCCAGTGTGGGTGAAAGTAAGAGAATGCCTGGTGCTGCAATGTCAGGAGTTCGAGAGGTTTGGTGGACAAACTATTATAAGGACTGTGGAATCAATGGTCTCTTGCTGAGTATTATGTATTTACTTACATAAGACAAAGACATGCTGAGATAATCAATTTAAGGTGAAGTGTCAAAGCCAGAAGGCCTCCATTGCAGTACATAAAGAGATTTATTTACAGCTGAAGGGCAGAAAAAAACGTGGGCTCCAGGTTTTTTATAAGGGTAATAGAGTTCCAGGGGCACCTGGGTGGTTAAGCATCTGACTTCAGCCCTAGGTCATGATCTCAGGGTCCTGGAATCAAGACCCATGTCGGGGCTCCATGCTTAGCGGAGAGTCTGCTTGACATTCTCTCTCCTTCTCTCCCTCCCCTTCCCTGTTCATGCTCCCTTTCTCTCTCAAATAAATAAAATCTTAATTAAAAAAAAAAAAAGAGTAATGGAGTTCCAGAGAAGGTTAAGTTCTCAGAGGCAGGATTGTTAAACCAGTCAGGCTCTGACTGGGAAGGAGAGATCCTGAGACATGGTATGAGGACATCCTGGTTGATGCATTGGGAGATACTGAATCCCCAGATTCCCCTGAATCCTCTGAGCTCACTTCTCCCCATTAAAAGCTAGAGTCCCCCATGCTTGCAGATGATACACAGGCTTCGGCCTTGGAAGACCCATGCACCACCGCTGAGGATCGACCCCACATTCCCTCCTAGCCACCAGTCCACTACACAGCTTGAGACACAACAAAGCCCAGCCAGAGATGTGCTGGGTTCTCTCAGGGAGGACGGGGACTGGCCAACATGTACTGGCATGACCTGGGAAAGTTTATGTGGGAATGGATACGGAGGGTGCTCGATCAGAGAGTGGAATATCAAGTTAGATCAGGGAGAGTTTCTCAATATGGTTAGAATTCAACTCCTTATACACATAACATACATGACCTTCTGTGAGATGGCTTTTGTATGTCTCTCCGACCTGAGGTTTTGTCCCAGTTTGCCCCTTCTATTCCAGCCATACCAAGCTACCTAGACTAAATTCTTTCACTCTTCTGTAAAATCACTAATGACTCTCTCTGCCTAGAATGTTTATTCTACTCCATCTCCCTTTCTATTCCCAGCTTAGGTGCCTATAATCTACTATTTCATAACACAGCCCATCTGGGAATTATATCTGCTAATGGAAGTAGAAATTCATACACATCCTTTTTGGGAAACAACTTGGCAATACTAGCAGCCTTAAAATGTTTACACATCCTGACTTGGGAATCCCACTTTTCCCTGCGGGTGAGGGTGGGGGATACAAAATATAGGCAAAACTTATGCACAAATATATCAAAATGGCATATTCATTATTATAAAAATTAATGTAACCCAAACTCTGAAAGTATGGGTTTATGGAAATTATATGCAGCCATTGAATAATATTTAATTTTTAATATTTTACATTTACTATTTTAATAATTTAAAATTTAATATATTTAAATAATTTGTAATAAGAAAATACTTATCCTAAATAAAAGACTAAATTAAAAAATTAATATGATCTAAGCTATGTAATAATGTGATAGGAAAAAATACTGAAAGAAAATATTCCAAAATCTAACAGTAGTTATTGCCAAGCATTGGAAGTACAACTGATGTAAATTTCCTTCTATTTCAAATTGGCACAGATATTGTTTTCATAATCAAGACTCTGCTTAAGTATCACTTCTGGGAAAAAGATCTTTTTTTTCCAAAACATAATGGGGTTAAAAAAAATATATATATATATATATATATATATATATATATATATATATATATATATATATAAAATCAGGGTCCTTACCAAACACAATCATCTATTGACCCATCTGCACCCTTCACTAAGATTATGAGGATAGGAATTCTGTCCTTTGTTTCTGTAACTTTGGCATCTCTGCATTGCCTGGCACATAGCAGTTTCCTACAAATATTTGTGTTTTGTTTTGTTTTTCTGGAAAGAGGCTGTTGTTGTTTTTAAACTTTTGACTAGGCCAAGTGGTCTCTGTTACCTCTGAATCTAAGAATCAAAACCCCACAACTTATTAAAAAACAAACTTTTGGAAGAAATGCTAGAGTAAACAGATTTTGCTTTGGGTGAGTGAAATCTGTAGCTAAGTACAATTTTAAACAAATTCCAGGACTCCTGAAAAAAGGAATAAACTTAGAGTCAAAAACGTGATAAATGTTGTAATTATTCCCTGAACATGATATTAAGACTAATATTTTCCTCAAAATAAACTCCAGATTTAACACAGTGTCCTTCCAGATGAGTGTGAAGGAAGGCAGGTGTTTTCCCAATGCTGTTCTTTGTGGGAGCTGTTGGCCCCAGGGCAGTACTTCACAGCTAGAGAGCAAACAGGAGTTATTCCAACTGGCTCCACGCACGTTTAATAGTAATGTAACAGAAACGAGTGGTCTCTGTTCTTCTCCAGAATGTATTATCTTGAGCAGACTTTCATTGTTAGGGTATTCATAGTTTGCACACATTACTCCCAGCTGGAAATTTGAGTCTAGCTGAACAGTTACATAACATAATCTTTAATGGGAATTTCGAGCAGCACAGCAGAGACATGAAATTAGACTAACCTATCCTTTATGGCAAAAAGTGTTTTGTTCAAAATGTAAAGACAGTTTTATATTGGGAACCGTGTGAATAGGCTGGGGAAACTCTAGGTCGCTAGGGGTGTCACTACAGTGACATGAGCAGAGGGTTCCAGTTACTGTCGTCCCCAGGGTAAAACTAAATTTTCTTTCAGATTGTGTTTGTGTAGATGCGCGTGTGTGCAGTGATAGGCGGCGCATTAGTTAGGTCACGATGACCTGGGGGTGACTCACAAACACCCTGAAAACGAGAAGACCCTGGGGAGAGAATTCTCTCGTTGGGTGGGTCCAAGGGGAGCGGCGTAGGGTTAGGGCGAGCGCCCTGCGCGTGGGCGCCACCTAGTGGGGAAGCCGCACTGAGCGCCACACTCTCCACCCCGGCCCCGCTCCGCAGTACCCGCGCCCACCCCCCACACCGCGGGCAGCCGTCCCCTCCACCCCCGCTCCCGCCCCCACACCAATCCCCCAACTCACCCGCGCCCGGCGTCCCTCGAGGCCCCGCGCTCGTTGCGGGCTCCGCGGGCGCCGCTCGCTCATTGGCCAGCGGGCTGAGGGCGGGAAAAGTGAGTAACGGCTGCAGCCGGCCCTCGCGGCGTGAGGAGATGGCGTCGGGGGCCAGGGCTCCCGTGTCGGAGGACTCTGTCCGAACCGTCAGCCCCGGCCGGCGAGGCGAGAAGGGGCTGGCCGCGCCCACCGGGGCCTCGGTGGCGGTAGGGGCCCTGAAGAGCGCCGCATCCCCGGTGCGGTCGGTGGTGGCGTCCCCGCGGCCCATGAAGGGGAAGGCGGGCCGCGAGGCGGCCCGGCGGCGGCTGCAGCTCCTGCCGGCCTCCCAGGCCGAGGGCCGGGACGAGGGGGCGGAGGACGAAGACGAGGAGGAGGAGGAGCCTCTTCTGACGGTGCTCGAGGAGGATGAGGAGGAGGCGCAGCCGCTGCCCCCGGTGTGCGTGTCCCCCATGAGGGGGATGTGGCGCGACGAGAAGGTGGCGCTGTACTGCGACGAGGTGCTGCAGGGCTGTAAGGTGAGGGGCCGGCGCGGGGACGCCGGGTCCCTCTCCCCACGGGGCACAGCCCGCCTGCAGTTCCAAGAAGCACGTGGACTTGGCATTTGCAAAGGGTTACCGTGGGCTTTTCAGGCACACAAACCATTGTCAGTGAGGGCGGCAGCCCTGGTAGAGCGTTTGCAGGGTTTCTGGCAGCTTCCAAGAGATCAAGATCGGATAGGCCTTATCAGTGCCCAGGTTTACATCTTAGGTCGAAAAGCCTTATCAGTGCCCAGGTTTGCGTCTTAGATCGATAAGCCTTATCGGTACCCTGGTTTGCGTCTTAGATCGATAAGCCTTATCAGTGCCCAGGTTTGCGTCTTAGTTTTCTCATTTAACGACTTGTGCCCATCCCCAAGGCTACGATGACCTAGCCTTGACTTTGACCCGACAGTACCGCACAGGTCTACACTCGGTGGTTCCACCCAAGATACAAAACTCGTAACACTGCATAGAACAAATATCATATGTTTCTAACCTATTTTTTAAACTTCTAGTAGAAGAATTTGTGTACAAAGATATTCGTTGCACTGATATGTATCAGAATTAAAAATTAGAAACTGAATTTCCGACTTAAGGGGGCAGTAAAGATCTTGTGGTACTGCATGTAGTGGAAACCCATGCAGAAGTAAAAATTAGGTTTTCAAGAACATTCGTTACATCTCACACTATAATGTTAAAAAAAAAAAAAGAGACAAAAAAAAAAAAACATGATTCATATGTATGGATGAATACATACGTAGAAAAATGACCGGAGGGAATTAGCAACAATGGTTATTTGGGCTGTCAGGATCAGGAGTGGGTTTTGTTTTCCTTAAATTTTGTGAGTTTTTCTGATTTTCTTTAGGTGAGCCGTATTTTGTAATTGGACGAAAATTTTTATTTATAAGAACACTGTTACCATAAAACTAGGACAGTATTAATGGCCAATTTCTATCTCATAATGAAGGTTGGAGAAGATGAAGTCTCTGAAAGGCAATTGAAAAACGTTTATAGAAATTTTTGTGCTATTAATCAGACGGGATCTAATGCTGGGTTTCACAATAGCTTAGATGATTAGCATCCTTGAGGTAGCTGAATTTAAATTTAAAAAATCAAATGGGTAGTATTTGTTGAATCCTTAATATGCTCTTTGTTTTAAAGAATGGAATGCTGTTTTAAACTTTTATGTACTGACTATGTTCTAAATAGGTTATTGTATCTTTAAAGTTCAGAGAAAATAATTGCTGCTTTTAATATGATAATTACTATTTTTTAAATGTATAATTACAGTTCTTTCTCCTCAGTGGATTAATAAAACAAATTACTTAAATATAAATAACAAGTAGATGTTTCAGCACTGAATTTCCCTATTGAGTGAATGGATCTCTTTTAAGTTTTTAATGTTTATGTTATTTTCCAGTAAACATTGATTCAATTAAAATCTGTTACTTTCCAGGTTTTTTATTATTTAAGGGTATATTGGTCCCATATTTAAATAGAAATCAGTAAAAATATTTATATATCTATGATTTTATATACTTACACATACATATTTTTTCTTTTGCTAGGCGGAAGATGCTGATGAGGCTATGAGTAAATATCTATCAGAAAAATTAAAGTTGAAAGACAAATGGCTTGGAGTCTGGAAGACGAATCCTGAGTTATTCTTTGTGAAATATGAAGAAGCTTCTATCCCTTTTGTTGGTATACTGGTTGAGGTAAATAACCTTTACCTGAGCTTTGTTCTTTTGAGTGAAATTATCAGTTCTTTGTAAGACCAAAACATGACCTTACTAATTTGGGGCTTTGATACTTACACACAGATTGGCAAAGATTAATGTCTATTTTAAGTTTCTAAGCAAATTAATAGCATAAAAAGACGGGGGATATTAGCATCCATTTACCTGGGCACAGTTAATTATTAAATGGAATCTAGTGTATCAGACAGTATTTATTAGCTTAGTTTCAATTGCTTAAATAGCAAAAGTGCATTTCTTTTTTTTTTTTTTTTTAAGATTTTATTTATTTATTTGACAGAGAGACAGCCAGCGAGAGAGGGAACACGAGCAGGGAGAGTGGGAGAGGAAGAAGCAGGCTGCCAGAAGAGCAGGGAGCCCAATGCGGGGCTCGATCCCAGGACCCTGGGATCACGCCCTGAGCAGAAGGCAGACACTTAACGACTGACCCACCCAGACGCCCCTAAATAGCAAAAGTGCATTTGTTTAAAATTAGTAATTTAGACTTTAACAGACTTGGGCCTTCTCTTTCCATCATTTTCCTTTAATCTTCATTTATCTGAATTATGAGGTTTAAAGACAGAAAAAGTGGATCAGAAAACTGTTGGTAAAATTTGAAATTTCTCCCTGTGAAAAGTACCCTTTTAGTATACATCAACTTCCAAGGCTTCATCTGATAAGATCTTACTTTTTTATGTCTATAGGTTAAATATTGTGACATATTTGATGTCATAAGTTTGATTCCCTTAAAGATTAGTTATCCTTGTGCAGACATTAATATCTATAACCACAAATGGTATCCCTGCCTCAGATATTTCAAATCTGTTGTTTGGTCACAAGAAAAATTTGTGTTTGAAATTCATTACAGTGCACACTACCTGAAAACAATTCAATTCTATGTTCTATGGCGAAGTAAGTTAGTGGTATTTTTACAGTTAAAAAATGGAATATTTTTTATCATAGAGACTATACAAAAAATATGATAGAGACTTGGGATTCGTTTTTCAATAATATTCTGTTTTTAGTGTTTCCTTGCGGTTTCCTCAACTTCAGATTTTGAACAACTTTTGCCTGGAACTTTAATAACTTCTCTGGACTTTTTTCATGTGGATAAAATAAGAGGAAGTGTACTGTATCGATATTTTTAACGTTTTGGGGGGAGGATTTTTTAGTCAAGTTTTACGTGGAAGCCTGACATATACAACACATTAAAGCAGGACATTTCTGATTGCAATGAAGGGGATGGCATTCTAGCAATTGACTTTTCTTCCAACACCTCATGATAGTACCTATATTCCATAAAACCTTGAAAGATCCTTAAACTTATATGAAAACTCACTGGATTAGATTATCTAGAAATTATATCAAGTTCTAAGGTTTTACATGCAATACATTGATTATTTGCTCTCTTTCTTACTCCAAAAATAACAAGATTACAAATAATTATATTGCTTTAGAATCCTCTAGGGATTGCCAATCCTCTAGATTGCCAGTGTCTTTAAACATTAGAAGGGTAGGAAGAAAAGGGGAGAACAGAGCAAAAAGCACAATAGTGTATTGGCAGATTCTAATTCTTTGAATTATGTGGCAGTAGAACTGGCTCTTGGGACCTCTTAAGGTAGTGCTGCACAATTCAGATGTTGTTTTGTCTGCCAAAGCTTCTTAAATCTTATTTGGATTGAAGTATTAACAGGTGCTATATGATACTCCTTCTTCTGAAGTCATAATAATTTATTTCTATGGACTTCATTCTCTTTTTCTTTAGATGCTCAGTTTTCTATTGCTGCTGCAAGAATTTACTATAAGTTTGGTGACTTAAACAATACAAATTTATTATCTTACGATTCTATAGAAAAAAAATCTGACATGGGCCCAGTGAGCTAAAATCAAGATATAGGCAAGGCTGCATTCCCTTTTGGAGGCTCTAGGGGAAAATCTGTTTCCTTGTCTAGTCCAGCCTCTAGAAGCTTCCTGTATTCCATAACTTCTGGCCCCCTCTCTCCATCTTCAAAGTCTTTCTTAGACTCTGTCTGGTTCTTTGCAGGCTGAAAAAGTGCATGTCCTTTAAGATTCATGATTAGAATGGGCCCAACTGGGTAATTCAGATAACTTTCCCATCTCAACTCCTTAACCTTAATCACATCTGCATAGTCCCTTTTACCATGTAAAGTAATGTTAATATGTTCACAGGTTCCAAGGATAAAGGCATGAATATCTTTAAGGGCCATTATTCTGCCTGCTACAGAATCATACAATAACGAAAAAATTTGGAAATTTTTGATTGGAAGAAAATCTAGCATATCCTTAATCTTGGTTACAAAATGGTCCAGAAATTAAGGGATTTTTTTTTTTTAAAACCTCTGTAAAAAGCACTTTGCCACAATATATTAAGAATTTTAAAGTAGGGGCACCTGGGTGACTCAGTCGGTTAAGTGTCTGCCTTTGGCTCAGGTCATGATCCCAGGGTCCTGGGATCGAGGCCACATCAGGCTCTCTGCTCAGCGAGGAGCCTACTTCCTCTCCCTGCCACTCTGCCTACTTATGCTCTCTCTCTCTCTCCCTCTCTGTCAAATAAATAAAATCTTAAAAAAAAAAAAGGAATTTTAAAGTAGTTCACTCATTATATGTCAATTATCTCAATAAAGCTGGAAAAAATAAAAAGAACAAAAATAAATAGACCCCACTGCACATAAAAACAAGTAAAAATGAAAATGAAAAAGTTCACTTAATTTCTAGAAATTTATTCTACAGAAATCAGAAATGCAGAAAAAGATTTATATATTGACTGATCACAGTGATATTTATAAAATTAAAAATTGGTAATAGCATAAAACTTTAATAAGATGCTGGTCAAATAAATGATATATCCATAAGATAGAATATTATGTAGTCATAAAACTTATATTAACAAAAAACTTTTCATGATTTAGAAAAGTGCTTGTTGTATATGAAAGATAAAATAAAAGATTATAAAACTAGGTATGCAGTATGATCCAATTATGTAAATTATATAAAGACAGGAATACAACTGGAAGATAAAAAGGTTAATGGTAGTTGGTTATCTCTATTGATAGAATTATGGTTGATTTTTAAACATTTTATACAAAGAGCATGTGTAGTCACTATCAATAAATTTAGAGAATCTTTATTTTTTTTAAGTTTTATTCAAATTCCAGTTAGTTAACATACAGTGTAATATTAATTTCAAATGTACAATAAATATAGTGATTCAGCACTTCCATACAACACCCAGTGCTCACCACAAGCGCACTCCTTAATACCTGTCACCTATTTAACTCATCCCCCCCCCTCCCTCAGGTCCCCATCAGTTCTCTATATTACTAGTCTTTTTCTTGGTTTGCCTCCCTCTCTATTTTTCCCCCTTTGCTTGTTAGTTTTGTTTCTTAAATTCCACATATAAGTGAAATCATATGGTACTTGTCTTTCTCTGACTGACTTATTTCACTTAGCATAATACTCTCTAGCTTCATCCATGTCCTTGCAAATGGCAATATTTTGTTCTTTTTTTATGGTTGAGTAATATACCACTGTGTGCATATATTATATATTATTATATATTATCTCACATCATCTTTATCCATTCATCTATTGATGGGCACTTGGACTGTTGCCATAATTTGGCTAATGTAGATGCTGCTGCTATAAACACTGAGGTGCATGTATCCCTTTGAATTCGTATTTTTGTATCTTTGGGTAAATATTTAGTAGTGCAATTACTGGATCATAGGGTAGTTCTATTTTTAACTTTTTGAGGAACCTCCATACTGTTTTCCAGAGTGGCTGCACCAGTTTGCATTCCCACCAACAGTGCACAAGGGTTCCCCTTTCTCCACATCCTAACATTTATTCTTTATTGTGTTGTAGATTTTAGCCATTTTGACAGGTGTGAGGTGGTATCTCATTGTACTTTTGATTTGTATTTCCCTGATGATCAGTGATGTTGAGCATCTTTTCATGTGTCTGTTAGCTATCTGGATATCTTCTTTGGAAAAATGTCTATTCATGTCTTCTGCCCATTTCTTAATTGGATTGTTTTCTCACTGTTAAGTTCTTTATATCTTTTGTATACTAACCCTTTATCAGATATGTCATTGGCAACTATCTTCTCCCATTCAGTAGGTTGCCTTTTAGTTTTGTTGCTTGTTTCCTTCACTGTGCAGAAACTTTTTATCTTGATGAAGTCCCAATAGTTTATTTTGGCTTTTGTTTCCCTTGTCTCGGGAGGTGTATCTAGAAAGAAGTTGCTATGGCTGATGTCAAAGAGATTACTGCCTATGTTATCTAGGATTTTTATGATTTCAGGTCTCACATTTATGTCTTTAATCCATTTTGAGTTTATTTTTGTGTATGGTGTAAGAAAGTGATCCAGTTTCATTCTTTTGCATGTTGCTGCCCAGTTTTCCCAACACCATTTGTTGAAGAGACTGTCTTTCTTCCATTGGATATTCTTTCCTGCTTTGTCAAAGATTAATAGACCATATATTTGTGGGTTTATTTCTGGGTTTTCTGTTCTGTTCTATTGATCTATGCGTCTATTTCTGTGCCAGTACCATACTGTTTTGATCACTACAGCTTTGTAATATAGCTTGAAGTCCAGAATCGTGATGCCTCCAGCTTTGCTTTTGTTTTTTTCCCATCGTAGTTTTGGTTACTCAGCATCTTTTCTGGTTCCATACAACTTTTAGGATTGTTTATTCTAGCTCTCTGAAAAATGCTGTGTTGGTATTCTGATAAGGATTGCATTGAATGTGTAGATTGCTTCAGATAGTATAGATATTTTAACAGCATTTATTTTTCCAATCCATGATCATGGAACATCTCCATTTCTTTGTGTCATCCTCAATTTCTTTTATCAATGTTTTATAGTTTTCAGAGTACAGGTCTTTTACCTCTTCGGTTAGGTTTATTCCTAGATATCTTATTGTTTTGGGTGCAATTGTAAATGAGGTTGATTCCTTACTTTCTCTTTGTGCTGCTTCATTATTGGTAAAGAAATTTAATAGATTTCTGTATGTCAATTTTGTACCCTGCGATTTTACTGAATTCATGTAACAGTTGTATCAATTTTTTGGTGGAGTCTTTTGGGTTTTCTATATAGAGTATCATGTCATCTGCAAATAGTGTAAGTTTTACTTCTTCCTTGCTGACTCGGATGCCTTTTATTTCTTTTTATTTTCTGATTGCTGTGGCTAAGACTTCTGGTACTGTGTTGAACAGCAGTGGTGAGAGTGGACATCCATGCCTTGTTCCTGACCATAGAGGAAAAGCTCTCAGTTTTCCCCATTGAGGATGATATTATCTGTGGGTTTTTCATATATGGCCTTTATTATGTTAAGGTATGTTCCCAGTTTAGAGAATCTTTAATTTGGAGACATTTTAAGGGATCTCTAAGTGGATTCTGGAAGCTGGTTATTTACCTGATTCTACTGTATCGTAGTTCTAAAGAGGAAATAGTCACTTTGAACTGTTCTCAACATTTACATCTTGCATTGTGGCTACTTCCACAAACTTCCACCTTTAGTTATAGAATCCTTGGCTTTATTTATTATTATTTTTATTTGGTGGGGGAGGGGCAGAGGGAAAGGGAGAGAGAGAATCTTAAGCAGGCTTCACACCCAGCATGGAGCCTGATGTGAGGCTCAATCTCACAACCCTGAGATCATGACCTGAGCCAAAATTAAGAGCTGGACACTTAACTGACTGAGCTACCTGTGGTGTTTGGCTACCCCTTTCCTCGTCCTTTGGCTAGAGAAAGCAGACCTTTGGGGGTGGGGGCAGGCTTTTTCATTTTTATTTTTTACTTTTGGTCTACACCTATTAGTATTTTTAGGTTGCCAGCTTCTCTGGTACCCAGTCTAGGATATATGAAGCAAGCTCAAGGAAGTTACTGTTATTCCTTGGGTCATGAGGTCCCTAGGCACTCTGCCTTCTATCCATCTTTTAGAGTCTTATGTTGGTTTTATATTAATATAATCCAGGTTTTTTGTTATACTTGGTAGGAAGAATAAGGAAAAACATGTCTACTCCATCTTTCTGGGAGTGGAAAAATACAGTAACTGAAATAAAAAAAACTTAAAAGGATGTGCTGAACAGCAGAATGAAGACAGAGGAAACAATCAGTGAACTTGACAATAGAAAATTGAAAATTACCTAATTGAACACCAGAAAGAATATAGACTGGAAAACAAAATGAACTGAGCTGTAGGGACATGTTGGACTATAACAAAAGACCTAACATTCATGTCTTCTGAGTCCTAGAAAAAGAGAAGAAAAGGTGTGGCTGAAAAAATATTTGAATAAAATAATGGCTGAAATTTCCCCCAAATTTGGCAAAAGACATAAATGTACAGATTTAAGAAGCTGTCTTGAGAAGTATGGTTAAAGATAGCAGTATCCCACTGAGAAGAAGGGAATAGGTCAAAGTTTACTGGTACTAAATGTTAGGATCCTCTGCCTTCTACTCTGACTCTGCTTCTAAAACACAAGCAGCTAAGGCATATTCCTTCAGGCATGAGAGGTGGAGGATTTTTCTATGCTCAGCTCAAAAGAACAGACCTAAAGGCAGTTGGCATATTGAGTTCCCATGGAAAGAGCTGGTGCAGAACACCCTACAGATCTACAGGTAGAACAGCCGTGCTTGTTCCACCCATATACACAGACCTCCTTTTTAGTGCTCCACTTTTAAATATGAGTAGACAGCCAAGGATCACCAGGCATTTGAAGAAACTCTAATATCAAAACAGTGGTTAAAACAGCAGAAAAGAAGACATTTTTAAGAAACAAATGATAAGGAAAAGAAAAAAAAATATATATATAT
The DNA here is from genome assembly GCF_024610735.1 of Ursus americanus. Taxonomy (NCBI): domain Eukaryota; kingdom Metazoa; phylum Chordata; class Mammalia; order Carnivora; family Ursidae; genus Ursus; species Ursus americanus. The sequence goes on along the minus strand of NC_142128.1, from coordinate 83,389,374 downwards.
ACACATACATATGTACATACATATATATATTAAAAAACCTATTAATATTCTCAGGAATATAAGACAAGATAAAGCATCCATGAATCAATGACTGGAACCTATCTCCCTCCCCCCAAAAAAAAGAAGAGGAAAGAAAGCTTTCAAATTCATTCTATGAGGCCGGCATTACTCCAATACCAAAGCCAGATACAAAAACACTACCAAAAAAAAAAAAGAGAGAGAGAGAACTACAGGCCAATATCTCTGATGAACATAAATGCAAAAATCCTCAACAAAATATTAGCAAACTGAATCCAACAATACATTAAAAGAATTACTCACCACAACCAAGTGGGACTCATTCCTGGGATGCAAGAGTAGTTGAGTATTCGCAAGTCAATGTGATACATACCATCATCAAGACAAAGGATAAAAGCCATATGATCATTTCAATAGATGCAGAAAAAGCATTTGACAAAGTACAACATCCATTCATGATAAAAACCCTCAAAAAAGTTGGTTTGGAGGGAACATACCTCAACACAATAAAAGCTATATATGAAAAACCCAGAGCTAGCATCATACTCAGAACTTTTCCCCTAAGGTCAGGAATAAGACAAGAATGTCCACCGGCACCACTTTTACTCAACAAAGTACTGGGAGCCCTAGCCACAGCAGTCAGACAAGAAAAAGAAATAAAAGGCATCCGGATAGGTAAGAAAGAAGTGAAACTTTCACTATTTGCAGGTAACATGGTACTATATATAGATAACCCCAAAGATTTCACCAAAATACTAAAACTGGTAAATGAGTTCAGTAAAGTTGCAGGATACGAAATCTGTATACAGAAATCCATTGCATTTCTATACACTAACAATTTAGTAGCAGAAAGAGAAATTAAGAAAATCCTTCCATTTACAATTGCACCAAAAATAATAAAATACCTAGGAATAAACTTAACCAAGGAGGTGAAAGACCTGTACTCTGAAAACTATAAAACACTGATGAAAGAAATTGAAGGCAACACAAAGAAATGGAAAGATATTCCATGTTTAGGGACTGGGAGAACAAATATTGTTAAAATGTCCACACTACCCAAAGCAATCTATAGATTTATTGTAATCCCTATCAAAATACCAATAACATTTTTCACAGAACTAGAACAAATCATCCTAAAATTTGTATGGAACCACAAAAGATCCCAAATAGCCAAAGCAATCTTGAAGAACAAAACTGGAGGTATCACAATCCAAGATTTTAAGATATACTACAAAGCAGTTGTAATCAAAACAGTATGGTACTGGCACAAAAACAGACACATAAATCAGTGGAACAGAAGAGAAAACCCAGAAAGAAACCCATATCAAAAACAAACACATAAATCAGTGGAACAGAATAGAAAACCCAGAAAGAAACCCACAACTATATGGTCAATTAATCTTTGACAAAGGAGGCATGAAATGCAATGAGAAAAAGATAGTCTCTTCAACAGATGGTGTTGGGAAAACTGGGCAGCAAAATACAGAAGAACGAAATTGAACCACTTTTCTAAACCATACACAAAAATAAATTTGAAATGAATTAAAGACCTAAATGTGAGACCTGAAACCATAAAAATCCTAAAAGAGAGCACAGGCAGTAATTTCTCTGACATCAGCCAAGCAACGTTTTTCTAGATATGTCTCCTGAGGCAAGGGAAACAAAAGCAAAAATAAATAATTAGGACTACATCAAAATAAAAGCCTTCTGTACAGAAAAGAAAATAGGCAACAAAACTAAAATACAACCTATGGAATGGGAGAAGATATTTGCCAGTGACATATCTGATAAAGAGTTAGTATCCAAAGTATAAAAGAAATTATACAACTCAACAGCCAGAAAACAATCCAATTAAAAAATGGGCACAAGACATGAAGAGACATTTCTCCAAAGAAGACAATCAGATGGCCAACAGACACATGAAAAGATACTCAAACTGATCATCAGGGAAATGCAAATCAAAACTACAATGAAATATCACTTCACATCTGTCAGAATGGCTAAAATAAAAAACAGAAGAAACAACAGTGTTGATGAGGATGTGGAGAAAAAGGAATCCTTGTACACTGTTGGTGGGAATGTGAACTGGTGCAGCCATTGGAAGACAGTATGGAGGTTCCTCAAAAAATTAAAAATAGAGCTAGTGATTCAGCAGTTGCACTACTAGGTATTTACTCAAAGAAGACAAAAACACTAATTTGAAAGGATACATGCACCCTATGTGTATTGCAGAATTATTTACAATACCTAATTATGGAAGTGGGCCAAATGTGCAGTGATAGATGAGTGGATTAAGACAATGTGGCATATATATTCACAATGGAATATTATTTAGCCACAAAAAGAATAAAATCCTGTAATTTGCAACAACATGGATGGATCTAGAGAGCATAATGCTAAGTGAAATAAGTCAGTAAGAGAAAGACAAACACCATATGATTTCACTCATAGGTGGAATTTAAGAAGTAAAACCAAAGAGACAAACCAAAAAATAAACTCTCAGTTATAGAAAACAAACAGATGGTTACCAGAGGGGAAGTGGGTAGGGGGATGGGTAAAATAGCTGGAGAGGATTCAGACTTATCTTGATGAGGGGCGCCTGGGTGGCTCAGTTGTTAGACGTCTGCCTTCGGCTCAGGGCGTGATCCCAGGGTCCTGGGATCGTGCCCCGCATCAGGCTGCCTGCTCTGCTGGCAGCCTGCTTCTTCCTCTCCCACTCCCCCTGCTTGTGTTCTCTCTCTCGCTGGCTGTCTCTGTCTGTCAAATAAATAGTCTTTAAAAAAAAAAAGACTTGATGAGCTCTGAGTAATATATAGAATTGTTGAATCACTATATTGTACACCTGAAACTAATATAACATTATTAGCTACACTGGAACTAAAAGAAAGAAAAGAAGAAAGAAAAGAAAGAGAGAGAAAGAGGGAGGGAGGGAGGAAGTTTGAAAAATTGTATTATTTAATTAATTTAATTTATTATTTAATTATTTTATTTAATTTATTTAACTATAATTACTTTGTGTGTGGTTAAAGAGGTCATAAAATTTAAAAGAAGAAATTTTATAAGCAGATCATGTATGAGGAAAAAATCCTCATGGTTTATTTTGATTTGTAATGACAAATTTTATAATATTTGTATCTTAGGTAACTTGTAAACCACGCCAAAGCTCATCATCTTGTTTCAAAGTTACTGTATCTGTTGCTGAGCCCTTTTCTTCTAACATTGCAAATATTCCAAGGAATTTGATCAATGGGATTTTGGAAGAACTAGAGCATAGTGTGCCTCTCTTGGAAGTGTACCCTGTTGAAGGACGAGATTCTGATATACGTGATATTGCTTTGGCCTTGGAAGTTGTAAGGTATATTTAGACCTTTTTACCTCTTAAAGTTAAAATTATCATATTCCAAAAGTTAATATGTAAGTATACACACACTTTATAGTTATTGATTTAATTTTTACTCATTGCTGAATTCAATTTGTCCATTTTTAAAAACTTTATTTATTTATTTTAAGTAATCTCTACACCCAACATGGGGCTTGAACTCATGACTCTAAGATCAAGAGTCACATGCTGCATTGACTGAGCCAGCCAGGTGCTCCTGACCATTTTTAATGAACATATTTGTAACTCTTTTAACATTCTCTTGCAGAAGTATTATATACGGGCAATGAAAAGTTTGCCATTTTTTTTATCTTGCTTCTTCAAAAACTGATTTTTAAAAAGTTCTAGAGACAAGGGGCGCCTGGGTGGCACAGCGGTTAAGCGTCTGCCTTCGGCTCAGGGCGTGATCCCGGCGTTATGGGATCGAGCCCCACATCAGGCTCCTCCGCTATGAGCCTGCTTCCTCCTCTCCCACTCCCCCTGCTTGTGTTCCCTCTCTCGCTGGCTGTCTCTATCTCTGTCAAATAAACAAATAAAATCTTTAAAAAAAAAAAAAAGTTCTAGAGACAAGTAACATTAAATTTTGTTCATATTTAAGCATCTTAAATATATTAGATTTTATGTTTCACATGTAAGGGCATTACAAATACTAGACGTCATCATCTACATTATGATTGCTTCTTAAAAGTTTATACAATTTGAGAGAAGCTGTCCAAAACTATAATACAGAATATTTTGGGGGCATATTTTTCTTCTTCTAATGCTTCCCCTGAATATACAAATATGATTATATCTTAAGTATTATTTCTTTGTTGAACAAAACCATAGCCAAAATCTAGGGAATTTGGAAACATTTTTCATTCCCACTTCAAGAAACATTATTTGTAGTAACCTGAAATAGGATCTAGATAATCCAATTTTTAAAGGTTTGATTTTAATACTAGTTCACTGAAAAGTCATTTAACAATACTTGTCTTAGAATTCATACAAAAGAATTCTGACATGAGAGTGTCTTTAATTATATACATGGTATTGACTCTTTTTGATCACTTTTATATTATTTTGATTCATTATAGGTTTTTTTATGACTTTCTTTGGAGAGACTGGGATGATGAAGAAAGTTGTGAGAATTACACTGCTTTGATTGAAGAAAGAATTAATTTGTAAGTATAGTTAAAAACGAACTCAGCACATTATTATAAGATAAACATTGTAATTATATTGATACTTTTCAGGTGGTGTGATATACAAGATGGAACCATACCTGGTCCTATTGCACAACGTTTCAAAAAAACTTTGGCGAAATATAAAAACAAACGTGTTGAGCTCATCGAGTATCAGAGTAACATTAAGGAAGATCCATCTGCAGCAGAGGCCGTTGAATGCTGGAAAAAATACTATGAGATAGTAATGCTCTGTGGATTATTGAAAATATGGGAAGATTTACGCCTCCGGTAATAATTTGCTCTATTTTAAACAAAAAGATTACATGGTCTTTCTTTTATCATATCACTTAACTTGTCATATATGTTACCCTGACTGAAGTAGATTATAAAATCAGATGTCCCATTTTTGACATAAGAACAAAGTGCAAATAATAGTATTGGAAAATTATTTTTATATACCTGAATTCACTGAAATCATTGGCTTTTTGGATAAAAAACATGTCATCAATCTAGTTCTTTTCTTATCTTTCATCTTTACATTCTTGATTTTGGCCAAAGCCTAAGAAAAGAGGAGGTAGATCTCCATCACATATAATATACAAAGTAAAGAGAAAGTTGAATAATTTGGCTGCCTCTTAATTTCTTCTCTTTTAACCATCATGAGTTGATAAGTTCTTTTTATGATAAATAAAACAATGTAGATTTAACTAGCATCACTCCAGAATACTTCAAAATGTCTTAAAATATTTTTATATTACTATGCAGCAAAGTACATATTTCTGTCTTTGTTTTAGATAGAGAGGAAATAGGAATTCTTGGTCATGGTTTCAAAATTAATGTAAAATTTTTAATGAAGCCAAAGGACATCTGACTATTTCATACTAGATTGTTAAACCTCTTCCTTTGTGTTCCACCGATACACGTTTTTTGCTTTAGAAATTCTGAGCCACATTTTGCTTGTCCAACAATTAACTGTTAGCCTAAATAGTTTCTTTTTGTATTTCTTTCAAATTTGACTTTTTTTTTAATCATCAAGAATCCCATTTTAGTGCCTATTTTTGATGTTGTTATTGGGATTCCTATATAAGAAAACCTTGGGATTACCGTGGGAAGTCAATATAGATAAGATTTTTAAAATCTACTCTCTAGAAATCTAGATTCAACAATTTGAATACAAGCTATCATCACTAGACTTCATATTCTAATGGCATAGGGCAACACAGGGTTCTCTCATCTTAAACGTTATAATCACAGAGAATCTAGGTCTGGGAGTGGTAGAGTAAGTAATTGATCAAACCCTTGCATAGATAACAACTATAAAATTTGGACAAAAATGTATTAAAATATCCAGCTATTTGAAGGCGTAAAATAACCAAAGCAGGCAACAGCCTTGAAATGTATTTATCCTTGGAATGGGTAAGAAATGGGAATTTGTGGCTTTTCAGTTTGAGAACGATCACCAGTTCTCATAGCTCTGGCAGCAAAAAATGCAGTCCAACTATTTCATGATGGCAAAGGACAGAGTTCAAAGCTGGCAGAAGAACTGGAAATGTAGGTGGGGTATCCTGAAAGAAGTGAGTTGCAAAAGGGGTGAGATCTAGAATTTTAGCATAAACTCTGCCCAAATTCTTGACTGACCACTAAACTGTGCTAGCATTGGTGGGGGAGAGAAATTTGGGAACCCAGACAAGTTAACTGCAGAATACAAGACTAACAATCCTCAGAAGAACAAAACACAATCCAGAATTATGAGAATACATTTTCCAAAGTCTCCAGTGTTCAACCAAAAATTAATGGGCATGGAAAAATCCCAGAAAATTAGATCCATACCTAGGAAAAAAAGATATTTAATAAAATCTGAGTTTGAATGGGCCCAGATGCTAGATCTGAAAGATTTCAAAACAGCTATTATAAATATGTTCAACAAATTACAGGAAAACTGGTGTTATTAAGTGGACGGAGAATCTCAACAGAGAAATGGAAACTAAAAAACAAAATATTTTCAGATGCAGCTCTGACATGTAAAGAGCTTGTTAATTATCGCTCCCATCCTTAAAAAAGAAAAAAAGAAAAAACTGAAAATGTCTTTCTTGGACCCATAAGAAAACTGAGGTCACAGGGCAAACTGCCACCTTGAAATCTGGAGAGAGAAGTAAATTCAAAATCACAACAAAGATCTGTTTGAGCCCTAGAGCCATAAACTGTAAGAACACAAATGGTAATTTTGATAACCTGCTGGACTTTGAGTGTGGACTAGTATGCAAGTGAGAAACTCCTGGAGGGATGCAGTTCCTAGGGAGATACCCCACATCTCTGTGGGGTTTTGCGTCCAGGAATTCTGGTGAAGAGCCAAGAAAAATCCCATTATGCCTCTGGTTGGGGAAGGGAAAAGTTACTATTATGAAATATACCCAGAGCATCTCCATGACAAAGATTTATTCACCAGAGGAAAAGACTTTATCAGAGCCTTTTCCCACCTAGGGGAGAAGGGCATTTCCTTGACTCCAGCCCCCTCTAGCCTTCCTATCTGGGAAGAGGAGGACACTAAGAAACTTGGGAAAGTCACAGTCCAGGGACTAAAAGACTAATATTTAATCATAAGATTATAAAACATACCACACCAACCACATCAGTCAGGCTCCAGTATAATAAAAGAACACCAAGACACAAACTCTGTCTAAAGAGGATTTTTTAGGGAGGCTCAAAGGCAACAGAGGGGACACAAATATGGAAACCATAGGAATGTGAGGCCTCTGACACCTACAGCTATAGCAAACATTAAACAGCTTACCTCCTGGCCAGATTAATATAAAACCTCACTCTAAAATCCTGTTTACTTCAGTTTCTAGTCAATGTATCATGCTTGGCTTTCCACAAATATTACAGGACATACTACAAGGCAAGAAAAAACTAAGCCTGAAGAGAGAAAGCAAGCATCAGAATCAGACTCATTATGATTTTGGAATTAATCAGATGGAATTTAAAATACCTAATTAATATGTTAGCTTCTAATGAAAAAAGGACACAAAATGTAAGAACAGATAGCTAATGTAAGCATAAGACAGAAACGCTAAGAACGAATTAAAAGAAAATGCTAGAAATAAAAAACACTAAATAAAAATGATGAATATCTTTGATGGGTTTACTAATAAATGGGATGAAACTAAGGAAAGAATCAGTGAGCTTGAAGGTATGTCAACAGAATCTTTTCAAACTGAAATGCAAAGAAAAAAGTGAAAAAACAAAACATCTAAGAACTGTGGGACCATTTCAAAGGGTGCAGCATATGTGTAATTGGAACACCAGAAGAGAAAAAGAGCAAATGCAGCAGAAGAAATGTGAATTAATAATGGTGAGAATTTTCTAAAATTAAATGTAGACCCCCAACCATAGATCTAGGAAGCTCAGAGAACATCAAGCAGGATAAATACCAAAAAATCTATACATAGGCATATCATATTCACACTGAAGAAAACTATACATAAAGAAGCTGAGGGGGAAAGGAACACCTTATCTATAGGTGAACAAGAATAAGATGTACAATGGATTTCTTATAAGAAATGTAAACAAGATGAGAGGAGTGAAATGTTCATAGCTTTAAAGAAAGAACTACCAACCTAGAATTCTATATATTTGGTGAAAATATTTTTCAAAAGTGAAACGATAATAGCTCTTTGAGACAAAAAGGGGAAAAAAAACACAAAACCTTGAGGGAATATATCACCTTGTAAGAAAAATGAAAAGTTCTTTAGAGAGAAGAAAATTGTTAAACATCAGAAACTCAGATCTATGTATAGGAAGGAAGAAGAGCTTTGGAGAAAGAATAAGTAAAGGTGAATTAAAATCTTTGATTTTTCTTTATCTAGATTGAAAAGATACTGTTTAATAGTTGTTATGATGGTATTGGGTGATATTGGTGTATAGATTGGTAAAATAAGTGACGGTAATATACTGAGGGGAGAAACGGAACTACTCTGTTAAAAAGTGCATGCGCTATATATGAAGTAGCGTAGTGTTTTTTGAAGGTGGACTAAGATTAATTTAAAATATATATTGCAAGACTCCAGCCACTGAGCATGTGTCATGCGACAGCTTTTCTGGGACAGAATTGTGCCAAGTGCACTGCAAGGCTTCCCTCCAGGGGAAAGAAGCAGTCCGTCCCTTGCCGGGCCCTCTAAGATTTGGAGTTTTGAATCCCAGCCATGCGACAGAGATAAAACAGGAGAACTGGGGTGTCAGGTGTGCTGATAGCTGGGCACAGACAGGTTGAAGGCAGTGATCTGACAAAAGCCTAGGACATAGGAGAAGAGATTGTTTGCTTTTCTCTGATGGCCTCCTGAACACCTGTGGCCATGACTTCCCCTCCCCGGGGACAATAGGGCAGGGTGATGCCATTCCTCCCACCCCCACCCCCACCCCACCCACCAGCGTGGTTGGACTTCAGAGGGAAACACAGCACCTCCGGTGGAGGCTTGAGTCACTTGCACAAAACCCTGCCCCCTTGTACCCAGCAGGGGCATTTTGCAAAGGCAGTTCTGACTGTGAACCAGCTCAGAGGGCCTCTCCCTCAGAAGACCTACACCCCCCCACACCCCCCCCCCCCGCATGTACCAGGTCTGCTGATCATAGAGTGCTCCAAAGTGTCAGCCCAGTTCTGGTGGAAATAGGACCAGGCTAGCTGCCTGTCTTGTCTTGTCTTTTCTTTCTTTTCTTTTTTCTTTTCTTCTTTCTTACCTTCCTTACCTTTCTTACTTTATTATTATTTTTAAAAATTTCTTATATTTTCTTTTTCCTTTGGTATCAGGCTTATAGTTTTTTTTGTTGTTGTTATTCATTTGTTTCCTTTTTTTGGATCAAGCTTTTTTTTTTTTCTTTTTCTTTTTTCCTTTTGTATTCTTTAGAATTGGGCTTATAGTTTTTTGTTTGCTTTTTTTTGTTCCTTTTCTCTTTTCTTGGATCAGATTTTTTTTTAAATGTTTATCAGGCTTATCTTAACAAACAAACCCAAGCACACCTAGTTAAAGGTCTGAACACTCCCCACTGCAAGCAAGGAGCAACCCTGTAGAGGACTGACCTGTGGGAAAGAGCAGGCAAAACACAACAGCAGAGAGCACACAGCATACACAGAAACACTTCCTGAAGCACCAGGCCCTAAACAGTGTATGAACCCTTCTTAATATAGTATACTCTCAAGAGCAGAAACAAAACAAGCTTTCATAACACGCAAAAGACAGAAACCTAGACATAATGACAAGATGGAAGAATTCTCCCCAAAAGAAAGATCAAGAAGAAATCACAGCTAGGGATTTGCTCAAAACAGATATAAGCAACATACCTAAACAAGAATAGAACAGTCATAAGAATACTAGTGTGGTTTGAAAGAAGCGCAGAAGACACCAGAGAAACCCTGGCTGCAGAGACAAAAGACCCAAAAACTAGTCAGGCCAAAATAAAAAATGCTTTAACTGAGATGCAAAGACAACTGATGCAATCATAATGAGGATGGAAGAAGCAGAGAAACAAATAGGTAATATAGAAGATAAAATTATAGAAAATAATGAAGCTGAAAGGAAAAGGAAAAGAAAACTATTAGATTACGACTATAGACTTAGGGAACTCAGTGATTCCACAAAGCACAATAATATCCGTAACATAGGAGTCCCAGAAGAAGAAGAGAAAAAGAGGCAGAAGGTTTATTTGAACAAATTATAGCTGAGAACTTCTCTAATCTGTGGAAGGAAATAGGCATTCAAGTCCAGAAGGCACAGAGAACTCCCCTCAAAATCAACAAAAACAGGTCAACACCAAGACATATCATAGTGACACTTGCAAAATACAAAGATAGGGAATTTGAAAGCAGCTAGGGCCAAAAGGTCCTTAACCTACATAGACACATAAGGTTAGCAGGAGACCTGTCCATAGAAACTTGACAGGCCAGAAAGAAGTCGCAGGATATATTCAAGGTGCTAAATGGGAAAAATATGCAGCCAAGAATACTTTATCCAGAAAGGCTGTCATTCAGAACAGAGGAAGAGAGAAAGAGTTTCCAAGATAAGCAAAAGCTAAAGGAGTTCATGAACACTAAATCAGCTCTGCAGAAAAAAAAAAAAAAAAAATTAAAGGGGACCCTCTGAGCAGGAAAGAGTGACCAAAAGCAACAAAGACTAGAAAGGAACAGAAACAATCTACAGGAACAGCAACTTTACAGGTAATACAATGGCACTAAATTCATATGTATCTATAATTACTCTGAATGTAAATGGACTCAATGCTGCAATCAAAAGACATAGGGTATCAGAATGGATAAAAAAAAAGCCAAGACCCATCAATATGCTGCTTACAAGAGAGTCATTTTAGACCCAAAGACACCTCCAGATTGAAAGTGAGTGGGTGGAGAACCATCTGTCATGCTAATGGACATCAAAAGAAAGAGGGAGTAGCCATAACTTCTATCAGATAAGCTAATTTTTTAAAAAGACTGTAATAAGAGATGAAAAAGGTCTCTATATCATAATAAAGGGGTCTATCCAACAAGAAGACCTAATAGTTATAAATATCTATGCCCTCAACTTGGGAGCAGCCAAATATATAAATCAATCAACAATAAACTTAAAGAAACTCATTGATAATAATACAATAACAGTAGAGGACTTTAACACCCCACTCACAGCAATGGTCAGATCATCTAAAGATCAACAAGGAAACCATGGCTTTGAATGACACTCTGGACCAGATGGACTTCACAGACATATTCAGAGCATTTCATCCAAACCAGTAGAACACACATTCTTTTTTGAGTGCACATGGAACATTCTCCAGAATAGACTGCATACTGGGTCACAAATCAGACCTCAACAAGTAAAAAAGAATTGAGATCATACCATGCATATTTTCAGACCATAGTGCTATGAAACTTGAGGTCAACCACAAGAAGAAATTTGGAAAGACCACAAATACATGGAGGTTAAAAATCATCCTACTAAAGAATGAATGGATTAACCAGGAAGTTAAAGAAGAAATAAAAAAAGACATGGAAGCAAATGAAACAAAACACAACAGTCAAAAACCTTTGGGACACAGCAAAGGTGACCATAAGAGGGAAGTATATAGCAATATAGGTCTTCCTCAAGTAGCAAGAGAAGTTATACCTAACCAACCTAACCTTATACCTAAGGAGCTGGGAAAAAAAAACAGCAAATCAAGTCTAAAAACAGCAGAGGGGAAATAATTAAGATTAGAGCAGAAATAAATGATATAGAAATTTTAAAAAAACAGTAGAAGAGATCGATGAAGCTAGAACTTAGTTCTTTGAAAGAATTAACAAAATTGATGAACACCTAGCTAGACTTATCAAAAAGAAAAGAGACTCAATAAAATCATGAATGAAAGAGGAGAGATCATAACCAACACCACAGAAATACCAACTATTATAAGAGAATATTATGAGCAATTATATGCCAACAAATTGAGCAATCTGAAAGAAATGGATAAATTCCTAGAAACATAGGAAACATTCCAAAACTGAAACAGGAAGAAATAGAAAATTTGAACAGACTCATAACCAGCAAAGAAATTGAATCAGAAATAAAAAATTTCCCAAAAAACAAGAGTCTAGGGCTGGATGGCTTCCCAGGAGAATTCTACCAAACATTTAAAGAAGAATTAATACCTATTCTCCTGAAGCTGTTCCAAAAAATAGAAATGGAAGGAAAACTTCCAAACTCATTCTATGAGGCCAGAATCACCTTGACCCCAAAACCAGACAAACACCCCACTAAAAAGGAGTATTACAGACCAATATCCCTAATGAACATGGATGCAAAAATTCTCAACAAGATACTAGCTAATCAAATCCAACAGTACATTAAAAGGATTATTCACTATGATCAAGTGGGATTTATTCCTGGGCTGCAGGGGTGGTTCAAAGTCTGCAAATCAATCAATATGATACACCACATTAGTAAAAGAAAGGATAAGAACCATATGATCCTCTCAATAGATGCAAAAAAAGCATTTGACAAAATATAGCATCCTTTCTTGATAAAAACCCTCAAGAAAGTAGGGATAGAAGGAATATACCTCAACATTATAAAGGCCATGTACAAAAGACCCATAGCTAATCTCCTCAATGTCCATATTCTCAAAACTCTCAGTTTTTCCCCCAAAGTCAGGAACACAACAGGAGGTCCACTCTCACCACTATTGTTCAACAGAGTTCTGGAAGTCTTAGCCTCAGCAATCAGACAATAAAAAGAAATAAAAGGCATCCAAATTGGCAGGAAGATGTAAAACATTCACTATTTGCAGATGACATGATACTCTATATAGAAAATCCAAAAGACTCCACCAAAAAATTGCTAGAACTGATACATGAATTCAGCAAAGTTGCAGGAAATAAAATCAACGTACAGAAATCTGTTGCATTTTTATACACCAATAATGAAGCAGCAAAAAGAAATCAAGGAATCAATCCTATTTACAATTGCACCAAACACCCTAAGATACCTACGAGTAAACCTAACCAAAGAGGTGAAAGATCTCTACACTGAAAATGATAGAACACTTATGAAAGCAATTGAAGAAGACACAAAGAAATGGAAAGACATTCCATGCTCATGGATTGGAAGAACAAATACTGTTAAAATGTATATACTCCTGGGGCACCTGGGTGGCTCAGTCGGTTAAGTGTCTGCCTTCGGCTCAGGTCATGATCCCAAGGTCCTGGCATCGAGTCCCACATCACGCTGCCTGCTCAGCAGGGAATCTGCGCTCTCCCTCTACCCGTCCCCGCTGCTTGTGCTCTCTGTCACACACTCTCTCTCAAATAAAAAAAATCATTTAAAAAAAATGTCTATACTCCCCGAAGCAATCTACACATTCAATGCAATCCCTACCAAAATAACACCAGATTTTTCACAGAGCTAGAACAAACAATTCTAAAATTTGTATGGAACCAAAGACCCTAAATAGCCAAAGTAATGTTGAAAAAGAAAAAGCAAATTGGGAAGCATCACGATTCCAGACTTCAAGCTGTATCATAAAGCTGTGATCATCAAGACAGTGTGGTACTGGCACAAAAACAGACACATAGATCAGTGGAACAGAATAGAAAACCCAGAAATGGACCCACAACTGTATGGCCAACTAATCTTCAACAAAGCAGGAAAGAATATCCAATGGAAAAAAGACAGTCTCTCCAACAAATGGTGCTGGGAAAACTGGACAGTGACATACAGAAGAATGAAACTGGACCACTTTCTTACACCATACACAAAAATAAATGAATCAAAATGAATGAAAGACTTAAATATAAGACAGGAAAGCATCAAAATCCTAGAGGAGAAAATAGGCAGCAACCTCTTTGAACTCCGCAGCAGCAACTTCTTACTAGACATAGCTCCTGAGGCAAGGGAAACAAAAGCAAAAATGAACTGTTGGGACCTCATCAAGATAAAAACTTCTGCAAAGGGAAGGAAACAAGCAACAAAACTAAAAGGCAACTGACAGAATGGGAGAAGATATTTGCAAATGACATATTGGATAAGGGATTAGTATCCAAAATCTATAAAGAACTTATCAAACTAAGGGCACCGGGGTGGCTCAGTTGGTTGAGCATCCAACTCTTGGTTTTGGCTCAGGTCATGATCTCATGGATCATTGGATCAAGTCCTGGATCAGGCTCCATGATCAGTTGGGAGTCTGCTTAAGGATTCTCTCCTTCTGCCCCTGCCCCCACAAATAAATAAATCTTTTTTTTTTAGATTTTATTTATTTATTTGACAGGGAGAGAGCACAAGTAGGCAGAGGTTTTAAAGATTTTATTTATTCATTTGAGACAGAGCACAAGCAGGGGGAGAGGCAGAGGGAGAGGGAGAAGCAGGCTCCCTGCTGAGCAGAGAGCCCAATGTAGGGCTCGATCCCAGTACCCTGGGATCATGACCTGAGCCAAAGGCAGACGCTTAACTACTGAACAACCCAGGCGCCCCATAAATAAATAAATCTTAAAAAAAAAAAGAACTTACCAAACTCAACACCCAAAAAACAATCCAATTAAGAAATGGGCAGAAGACACGAATAGACATTTTTCCAAAGAAGACTTCCAGATGGCTAACAGACACATGAAAAGATGCTCAACATCTCTCGTCATCAGGGAAATACAAATCAAAACCACAATGAGATACCACTTCACCCCTGTCAGAATGGCTCTAAAACTAACAACTCAGGAAACAACAGGTGTTGGCAAGGATGCAGAGAAAGGGGAACCCTTTTGCATTATTGGTGGGAATGCAAACTGGTGCAGCCACTCTGGAGAACAGTGTGGAGATGCCACAAAAAGTTAAAAATAGAGCTACCAAAGGCCCAACAATTGCAGTACTAGGTATTATCCAAAGGATACAAAAATACAGATTCAAAGGGGCACATGCACCCCAATGTTTATAGCAGCACTATCAACAAGAGCCAAATTATGGAAAGAGCCCAAATGTCCATCGACTAATGAATGGATAAAGATGTGGTGTATGCAACTAATGAATCATCGAGCCTTACATCGAAAACCGGGGATGTACTGTATGGTGACTAACATAATATAATAAAAAATCATTATTAATAAAAAAAAAAAGATGTGGTGTATACACACACACACACACACACACACACACTGGAATATTACTCAGTGATCAAAAAGAACAAAATCTTTTCATTTGCAAAAACATGGATGAAGCTAGGGAGTATAATCCTTGGTGAAATAAGTCAGAGAGACAAATATATTATTTTACTCATGTGGAATTTAAGAAACAAAACAGATGAACATAGGGGAAGGGAAGGAAAAATAAAATAAGATAAAAACAGAGAGGGAGGTGTCCCGACATCAGTAATCACTTTAAATGCAAATGGTCTAAATATATAAATCAAAAGATAGAGATCGTCAAAGTAGATAAAAGACAAGATCCAACTGTATGTTATGTATAAGAAATCAACCTTAAATATAAAGGCTTAGAAATGTTAAAAGGAAAGAGTCAGAGAAAGATACTACATGCTAACACAACCATTAAAAAGTTGGATTAGCTATATTAATTTCAGACAAAGCAGGCTTTGGGAAGAACCAGTTAAATTATCAGGAATAAACAGGGGCATTGCATAATGATAGAGGGTTCAGTTCTCCAAGAAGACAAAGCAATCTTTAATGTGTATGCACCCAACAGAATATCAAAATATGTGATGCAAAAACTGATAGAAATGCAAGGACAAATAGAAAAATCCACTATTATAGTTGGGAGACTTCAGCATCCCTTTTTCAATGATTGATAGATCAAGCAATAATAAGGGATAGAGGAGAATTCCTCAAATTGAAGAAGAACATCTACAAAAAACCTACAGCTAACGTAATACCCAATGGTGAGAAATTGGATGCTTTCCCCCTAATATAAGGAATAAGGCAAGGATATTTTCTCTCATCACTTCTATTTAATATCATGTTGGAAGTCCTAGATAGTGCAATAGGATAAGAAATGGAAATAAAAGATATACAGATTGGGAAGGAAGAAATAAAACTCTTTGCAGCTGACATAATTGTCTACATAGAAAATCTCAGAGAATCATCATTATCATCATTATCCTCCTCCTCATCATCAACAACAACAAACCCTGGAACTAATAAATGAGTATAGCAAGGTTAATATCCAAAATCACTTGCTTTCTTATATACCAGTAACAATTTGAAATTTTAAAAATATCATTTATAATAGAGCCCAAAAAATCAAATATTTAGGTATAAATCTAACAAAATATGCATAGGATTTATATGTGGAAAACTACAAAACTATGATGACAGAGACAATGTAAATAAATGGAGACCTATTATCTGTCAATATTGTTAAGATGTCAGTTCCTCCTAACTTGATGTGTAGATTCTATGCAATCCTAGTGAAAATATTTTGCAAGCTATTTTGTAGGTATTGACTATTTCTAAAATTCATATGGAAAGGCAAAAAGCCTACAACAGCTTACACAGTACTGAAGAAGAATAAAGTGAGAGTACTCATATTAACCCAATTTTAAGTCTTATTATAAAACTACAGTAATCAAGAAAGTATGGTATTGGTGAATAGACACATAGACCGTGGAACAGAAGAGTACAGAAATAGATCCATACAAATATAGTGGACTGAACTTTGACAAAGGAGCAAAGAAAATTCAACGGAGAAAAAAATATTATTTTTACCAAATGGTGCTATAGAGTAATTGAATATCCATTGCAAAAAGATGAACATAAACACAGACCTTACGACTTCACAAAAATTAACTCAAAGTGATCCAATGACCTAAATGTAAAATAGAACTGTAAGACTTCTAGAATAAATCATATGAGAAAACCTGGGTTGGCAATGAATTTTTTAGATAAAACACTGATAGTATGATCTGTGAGAGAAAAACATTGAGAAATTGGACTTTATTAAAAGTAAAAACTTATGCTCTGTGAAAGATGCTGTTAAGAGAATTAAAGACCAGCCAAAACTTTGAAGAAAATATTTGTAAAATACATATCTGATAAAAGGCTTATATCTAAGATATACAAAGATCTCTTAAAATTCATCCCAAGTAACAAACAGCCCAATTAAAATGGACAAACATTCTGAACAAACACTTCACCAGAGAAAATATACAGATGGTACAAAAAAAACCAAGTCTATAAAAAGATGCTCAACATCATTACAGTTAGGGAATTGCAAATTAAAAGAATGACATAATGACATACCATTACTTACCTATTAGAATGGTTAAAATCCAAAAAAAAAAAAACAAACAAACAAAAGCAAAAACAGAAACAAACAAAAAAATCCTGACAATACCAATTGCTGGCATGGTTGAGGAACAAGAACTCTCATTTATTGTTGGTTGGAATGCAAAACAGCACAGCTTCTTTGGAAGATATTTTGGCAGTTTCTTAAAAGCTTAATGTGGTCTAAGCATATGAACCAGCAGTAGTGCTCCTAGTTGGTATTTACCCAACTAAGTTGAAAACTTACATCCACATAAAGACCTGCACATAAATAAAAAAGGATTACTAAGGAATACTCCAAACAATTATATGCCAGAAAATCAGATCACCAGATCAAGTGGACACATTCCTGAAAAGATAAAATCTACCCAAACTGACTCAAGCCAAAACAGAAAACCCGAGTGGACCTATAGCAAGTAAGGAGATTAAATTAGCAAATTAAAAACTACCCACAAAGAAAAGCCAAAGACCAGATGTCTTCACTGATGAATTCTACCAAATATTTGAAGGATTAACACCAATTCTTTACAAACTTCAAAAAAATAGAAGGGAACACTTACCCAACTCATTCAGTGAGGCCACTATTGTTACCCTGATACCAAAACTACAAAAACATCACAAGAAAACTACAGAATAATATCCCTTATGAATATAGATACAAATATCCTCAATAATATGCTAACAAACTGAGTATACCAACATATTAAAAGAATCAGACACTATGACTAAGTGGGATTTATCCCAGGGTTTTAAGGTTGATTTAACACATGAAAATGAATCAATATAATACATCATATTAATAAATAAAAAGCAAAAGCCACACCTCAATAGACAAGAATTTGAGAAAATTCAATGCTTTCATGATAAAAATTTTCAAAAATCTTAGCATAGAAGGGATATTTCTCAGCCTATATAAGGCCATCTATGAAAAACCTTTAACTAAATTCTCCTTAAAGGTGAAGATGTTTCCCCACTAAGATCAGGAAGAAGATAAGGATGTCCACTCTTACCACTTCCAGTCAAATTGTACTAGAGGTTCCGGCTAGAGCAATAGGCAAGAAAAAAGCCATCCAGATTGGAAAGGAAGAAGTAATAAAATTATCTCTATTTGCAGATGACATGATTTTGTATATAGAAAATCCAATAATGAAATGCTGCTCAGCAAGATAAAATGCTGATACACAAAATAACATGATGGATCTCAAAACAGACTGAATGAAAAAAAAAAAAAGCTAGACACAAAAGAGTACCTCATGTATTATTTCACTTTAAAATTTCATTTAAAAAAAATCCAAGAAAGGGAAATCTATGACAGAAAGTAGATCAGTGGTTGCCTGGGAATAGGTGTGGAGGATTGACTGCAAAGATGCATGAAGGAACCTATCGGTGTGATGGGAATGTTCTATATCTTGATTATTGTGATTGAGTAAAGTGGGTATACACATTTGTGAAACTTCATGGAATGGTTTACTTAAAATGAGTGTCTCTTATGTAAATTATACCTTAATAAATTCGATTTAAAAAAAACCACTGATATATACTTTTGATTTTAAAACTAGGATTGCATGATAAACTACTGTATTTCCTGAACGTAGGATGCTGTACTCTTTGAGCAGCTAGTGATCAGGTATATGGTGAAGAAATGTGTGAGTAGTTCTCTTTCTCAAGATCATAATCACTTGCTTAAATAGGTATAAAAATGCTGAATGGGTTTACTTTTGAAATGTTGAGCGAAACCTTTGAAGCTGAAAAATATTGGTACTAAAGCTGCATCCCATTAGTATCAAGCAATAAAGTGCTGCAGAGAACCCAAAATATGACACTTAAGGAGATTATTAGTAAAGCTACATCTGTTGATAAAGGAGTGTCCCCTTCAGCTGATAGTAATGATAAAAAGTATACTCAAACTTTCTTTTGATGATACATGATTAAGAGATAGGAAACAGGAAATGTAAAGAAGATCAAAAAGAAGAGAAAGTGCAATTAATTAGAAGTGCTGAAGAGCAAACAATAATAATAATTAAAAAAAATACAACTCAGAAGCTAGAATTGTTCTGTTGGGAGGCCACAGCCAATGTATCTATGGAAACCGTATCCTTTGAAACAAAACACTCTGTTAGTTGAACACATCTAAAATTGGGCATTTCCCTAAACACTTTTATGCCTCAGTATCAGAGACATAACTACACCTTTGCTTTGTTGTGAGTCCACAATTCAGTAGACTATGAAAGTACAATCAGGAAAATTTTCTGCTGTATTGAAGAGCTGAGGTGACAGGTATGACTGTAGTGGGTTACATACAGATTTCCAGGTACAAACCATGAAAATGAAAAGATTTTAGAGTTCAAGTAAACACTCAGTTATCTAAAAGATTTTAAACATTCCATTGCTCTCAAGTTGCTCATTGCTCTCAAAGAGCTTAAAATTAGTGAAACCTACTTCTCAAAGATCCTTTGATAAGTTTTATTTTCTAAGTAAGTATAACTTGAGTCTTTTTCACGTCAATATAATTGTAACAAATGTTTTCAACCCTAGAGTTCATGGACCTTTCTTTCCAAGAATACTGAGGCGCAGGAAGGGAAAAAGAGATTTTGGAAAGACTATAACACATATTGTGGCAAAAGTGATGACTCCTGACATGGTAAGAAATACACTTTATCCCTATTTGTTCATTTAAGTTCTGTGTAATTAGAAAAGAAGCTCTTTGAGGGTAGAGTTCTTGTCTGACATTAATGCCGTATTTCTCCCATTACATTCACTTCAGTGATTAGCATATAAATAAATAAATGTCAGCAACTATTTACTGAGTACAAACTTTATTGCTATGCACTATGCTAACAGTAGCTATGGGAACAACAGGAGACAAATATGAGAAAGACTGCATTTGAGGGAGACACCATTTTATTTATTTTTTAAGAGATTTTATTTATTTATTCAACAGAGATAGCCAGCGAGAGAGGGAACACAAGCAGGGGGAGTGGGAGAGGAAGAAGCAGGCTCACAGCAGAGGAGCCTGATGTGGGGCTCGATTCCATAACACTGGGATCACACTCTGAGCCGAAGGCAGACGCTTAACCGCTGTGCCACCCAGGCACCCCGGAGACACCATTTTAAACCAGATCCACAGTCTTGCTGCTTCATATGTTTGAGAAGTTATTGAAGGATAGTTTTGCTAGCTATAGAATTTTGGTTGACAGTACCCACCCCCCTTAAATATGTTATCCCACTGTTTTCTGACTTCCATGGGTTCTGTTAATCAGCCATTAATCTTATTGCCAATTCCTTGTATATATATGACGCGTTATTATGTAATCATTAAAAATTAGGCTTTGACAGAGAAAGACAATTATCATATGGTTTCACTCATTTATGGAACATAAGAAGTAGGAAGATCGGTAGGAGAAGAAAGGGAAGAAGAAAGGGGGGTAAACAGAAGGGGGAATGAACCATGAGAGACTATGGACTCTGGGAAACAAACTGAGGGCTTCAGAGAGGAGGGGGATGGGGGAATGGGATAGGCTGGTGATGGGTATTAAGGGGGGCACGTATTGCATGGTGCACTGAGTGTTATATGCAAATAATGAATCGTGGAACTTTACACCAAAAACTAGGGAGGTACTGTATGGTGACTAACATAATAAAAAAATATTTTAAAAAATTAGGCTTTGAAAAAATATTTAAAGACATGGTAAAATATCATGTAATGATAAGTCAGGATTCAGGGGTGCCTGGGTGGTACAGTCGGTTAAGCATCTGACTCTTGGTTTCGGCTCAGGTCATGATCTCAGGGTTGTGAGTTGGGCTCTGCGCTCAGCCTGGAGTCTGCTTGAGGTTCTCTCTCCCTCACTTTCTGCCCCTCCCACTCATGCTCTAGCTCTAAAATAAATAATCTTAAAAAAAAAAAAGTCAGGATTCAAAGCCACGTATATGTATGGTATGATACATTGGCATTATGGATAATGAATATATGCATGGAAAAAGACTAAAAGGAAATCTCTATATAAATACATTTTATTAAGGTTAAAATTTCACTTTATCATTTTTTACATTTTTATAACCAGTTTTACAAGCAAAAAGACATGAATGACAATGCCATTTCTATTGCAATAAAATAGTAAGCATTTTTTTCAGAATATATTTTTAGTTTTCAAATTTTATTTTGAAAGCTCCCCACTCTTGATGGTACTAATAGTGAAGTTCTCTTCCCTTTCCTACTCTCTGTGCAGATTCCTGGTATCTTTTATTTTTAGTTCAAGAATATTTAATATATAAAGTTTTATTGATTTACTAAAATTATAGGATTAGTTTGAGTTAAAATAAAGTATTAGACTGGAAAGAGATCTGGTGTCATAAAACCCTGGATCTAAAGCTTAACCACTCACCAACTCTGCATCCTTGAGCAAATCATTTCATCTCACCGAGTTTCAATGTCCTTCACCTGATAAGGGATAACATTACTTCCCCTCAAAGAGCTGTTGTGAGGCTTGAGAGATAATATGCTAAGTTCAAATTCTGTCTTCTGGCACACAGTCTTTCATAGCTGTAAAATTGTTAGCGATTGCAAAGAAAATCCCATTTCAGCATTCCCTTAGTTGATGTGCTGATATTTGGAACATTTAATGAACATAAAGACATAGTATTTACAGCATATTACAGTGTAATATACAAGGTAAGTCTTTGAGAAAAGCACATCTTACTTATAAGCTAACTGATTAAAATGACCTATTTCAGTTTATTTCATTGTTAAAAGTGTACTGTTTTATTTATTCTTTTCAGGTAAAGGACTTATCTTCAGACACACTTCTCCAACAGCATGACGATTTGGATTTGGCTTTGGATAGTTGTTATAGTGGAGATACAGTAGTTATTTTTCCAGGAGAATATCAAGCTGTAAATCTTGCTTTATTGACCGATGACATCATTATAAAGGGTTAGCAGGGCATCCTTTGCAATCTTTTTATAGCAATGTATACTGGAAAAATGGTATTATTATATTATAAACATGATTTACCTAACACAAAAATCCCTTATGTGCCTTATACAATTAAGACTCACCTGTTCATGAGTATATTATCTGTACAGGTGACCTCATTTGGACATAACATACCAAAGCAAATCAATGAGACCACTTCTTCCCCATGATAATGTAGCACTACAAGCAGATTCTAAAAAGATCAAAACAATAAAAACACCAAAAAACCTGTTTGTAATGTTTTTACCCAAACTTTTTCTACCTCTATTGCATTTCTTATCACTTTAGTAGGAAGACCCAAATGTAAGGCTATATTAAAATATATTCAGCATTTTCTCAGGTTAATTCACATGCAAACTTGCTAAAATAGAAGAGTTTACTAAATTTCTTTCAGATTCTCAACCTATTCAGTAATTTTAAATCTGCCCTTTGACATTGAAGGATATTCCCACTGTCTGGCCAAAAGAAAAGAACCAGGTGACTTAGGCTTTGCCTATCAATTCAAAAATTGAGCAAAAATTCACTAGATCTTGATGACTGTAACCAGTAGTATTTTGCTGAACTGCATAGGTAATTAGGAATGTATTTGTCATTTTCAAATTTTTTAGCATTCTTGAAGATACAACCCCTCATTTTTGGATTGATGTTAAATTTAGATGACTGCTTTGACCAGATCAAAATTGTGGATATATTAATCTTATAACCTGATTAACAAGTCTCTGACAGTCTTTTTTAGTTATGGTAATTTATTATGGTTTTGAAACCAGGTTATGATAAGATAGTTTTTATACCTTAGACATTTTGTAAATGACTGCTGATTATGTAATAGGAAATTTAGGAAAATATATTATGGAATGAGTATGTTGAATAAATTCATAGGTACATTTATAATGACCATAAACCAAGATTCTCCCATCATGGCATCAAAATATGGACAAAAGATTACATTATAGTTAAGTATCTAATTACATATATTACTTATTAAAAAAATATAAAAACAGTATTATTGAATGACTAAAGGACTTTAAACTTTGTGATTACTGATTTAATTACATTCTTGTCTCTATGAATTAGGAGTTGGAAAGAGAGAGGAAATTATGATTACTTCTGAACCTTCTCATGACAGTTTCGTGGTGTCTAAAGCTGATAATGTGAAGCTAATGCATCTATCTTTGATACAACAAGGGACAGTTGATGGTATTGTGGTGGTGGAGTCTGGTCACATGACTCTAGAAAACTGTATATTAAAATGTGAAGGAACAGGAGTGTGTGTTCTTACAGGGGCTGCTTTGACAATTACAGACAGTGAAATAACTGGTGCCCAGGTATTTCATTTTATAGAAACAGCTTTATATGACAATAGATAACCCTGAGTGATCTTAATGTGCAAAGAATAACAATTAATTCATCTTTGAATTGAGTTATAATCAAGCTTAGAAACTGATAAAATGAGGACAAGTACAGAGCGTCATAGCACACGTAGGAAAAATGAACTAAGTTAAGTCCAAAGTAAAGAATTACAGGCTTTTAATGTGATTTTTTTTTAATCTAGGAATTGGTGGCTACAAAAGAGATCATGAGTCAGTTAACGTTTACTTAAAAAGAAATGAGTTTGAGTCTTCAGATAACAATCACAAAGAGCATTAAAATACTGGAAAATGGAATGAAAATAAAGATTAAATAAAGGAGATTTTAAAAATAGAATGACTTAATTTCCACTAAACTGAGGAAGTAGACATTAGCAGCACTGAGGGATTTAGAATATATATAAATAAATTTTTATAACTATGGAAAGAATTGTTTAAATAGATTTTTGGCTCCCTTCTAGAGATTTCATTTGGGTGGGAGAGCAATGTGACTCAATGAGACTCTGTGACTTCAACTCTCCTTCTAGGCCCAATCATCTTCTTCTTTTTTTTTTTTTTAAGATTTTATTTATTTATTTGACAGAGAGAGAGAGACAGCCAGAGAGAGAGGGAACACAAGCAGGGGGAGTGGGAGAGGAAGAAGCAGGCTCATAGCGGAAGAGCCTGATGTGGGGCTCGATCCCATAACGCCGGGATCGCGCCCTGAGCCGAAGGCAGATGCTTAACCGCTGTGCCACCCAGGCGCCCCAAGGCCCAATCATCTTCTAACACAGATAATACTAGTTTTCAAAGTTTTTAAACATTCTCTCTACAATAAATCATTACACGAATTATCCTATTTTTGTGTAACTTAGTGTGTTGAGAGTGCTAAAAAAAGAATTACAGTTTTTTAATCTAAAGAAAATTTTGGAGAGGTGCATGTGTGTTTTGAGATTGTTTTATTTGCTTTTAATTTACAGGGTGCTGGTGTTGAACTGTATCCTGGGAGCATAGCCATTTTAGAAAGGAATGAAATTCATCACTGTAATAACCTCAGAACCAGTGACAATTCAAAAAGCACCTTAGGTGGAGTTAATATGAAGGTATTCTCATATTTCTTAATATAGTTGTTATAAGAATTATAAATATCATAAAAATACTAAAATATTACTTATAGACAAAGTTTAGTCTAAATGTTATTTGGAAAAGAATAGTAGAGATAATTAAAATATGGTTTAAATGATGGCTGATATAAAACAAGTTGTCTCTAATAGATTCAACTTAAATTCTTAGATAACTTTGATAAAGTGGATAGTTTTGCTTTTATAAAAATGTTTTAGATTTTTCATTGGGCAGATCTGTAGTACGTTTTGGAAAGTAAAGCAAATAAAAAATTAACAAATATATTAAGAAATATTTGTCTTACCTTCAAAGTTTGTAAAATATTTTAAGCTAGCCAATTAAAATAGCAATAATTTGTAAGTGAAATGCCTTCCCATTCCTTTTTAATTCTATTAGCTCTACCTTTCTAGGTCCCTCTCTAGACTTATGTAGTTAATGAAGTTTTTCTCTAGAATTCTAGGTTACATATAATTATTTGAAATTACTTTTATATTATTTCAAAATTTATTATTTTCAATATCTGAAATTATTTTCATATTTATGTTATATTAAAAACTTCATGAGATATTGTTGTATAAAATAAATTGAAAACTTCATTTAATATTTCAACACTAGAGATTTCCTTGGTTGTTACAGTAATCAGTGTGAGGAAAATATCACTTGCTCAAAACAGATTCAGTTGTTCTAAAGAAACATGTAAACCTAAGAATAAATTCTAGAGTCATATTTTATTTTTATAGAAATTATTGAAAAACTAATTTCCTTGAATATTTTAACAGGTTCTTCCAGCACCAAAACTGAAGATGACTAATAATCATATTTACAACAACAATGGCTATGGTGTAAGCATTCTTCAACCAACTGAACAATTTTTTATTGTAGCAGAAGCAACCCTCAACAAAGGGGCAGCTTCAGGGGATAAAAAAGATGACAGTATGCTCTCCAGGGTAATGCAGAATCTGAACCTGGAGATGAACAACAATAAAATAGAAGCAAACTTGAAGGGAGATATCAGAATAGTCACAAGTTAAAGCATCTGGATTTATGTTAATGTTTTATATTTCAGAGATTTGTTTAGTAAATAATTCTCATATCCCACAGAAATGGTAGTTTTAATTAAATTCAAAACCAATTAAAAAATAATTAAACATTCTAATGATTTTACTGTATGATTCATTTTAACTTTTAAATAACAGTTTTGAGACATAATGCACACATCAATAAAATTCACCCTTTAAAGGTATATAACAGTATTTAGTCTATTTTTAGTATATAGGTACCACCATCATCACTATTTAATCGCAAAACAAATGTGGTTTTAAACATTGTTTTTGATATTCATAGTCCAATAAGAAGCATTAGGTATTCTATGTAGATAATAGAAAAAAAATTCATTTATAGGCAATTCCTCATTCATTCCCATTTATCTGTGCTAGGAACTGGCATAAGGTAAGACACCACTGTAGCAATCATTATATTATATAGAATTAGGTTCAACTGCAGCAAAGAAATCCAAAATAAGAGAGGTAAAGAATATAGAAATAGGGGTGCTGGGTGGCTCAGGTGGTTAAGTGTCTGCCTTCGACTCAGGTCATGATCCCAGAATCCTGGGATCCAGCTCCACCCTGGGCTCCCTGCTCAGCAGAGTCTGCTTCTCCCTCTCCCCCTGCTCCTTCTCTTTCCCACTCACTCTCAAATAAAATCTTTAAAAAAGAAATGTATTTCTTCCCCATAACTCAAAAAGTCCAGAGGTAAGCAGTATAGGGTTAACAGATGTTGCATGTTGGTACTTAGTGTAGGGTTGGTAAGTAGGTGTTCCAGGTCAGAAATTCAAGTATCTGGGGGCGACTGGGTGGTTAAGTCGGTTAAGCGTCTGCCTCTGGCTCACGTCATGATCCTGGGGTCCTGGGAGAGAGCCCTGCATCAAGCCCCTTGCTCAGCAGGCTGCCTCTCCCTCTGCCCCTCCCTCTGCTCATGCTCTAATAAATACTAGTAAAATCTTTTAAAAAATCAAATGTCTTCTATCTTGTCTTACCGTTGTATGGTTTCCATTCAAAATCACTGCATGGGCA
The DNA here is from genome assembly GCF_024610735.1 of Ursus americanus. Lineage (NCBI taxonomy): Eukaryota > Metazoa > Chordata > Mammalia > Carnivora > Ursidae > Ursus > Ursus americanus. The sequence continues at coordinate 83,362,521 of NC_142128.1, read as the reverse complement.
AAGATAGCAATTGAGTAATAGCTCAAGCCATTGTTTAAATTCCAGCCATGCAACAGAAGGGGTAGGACCTTTCTACAAAGTTACACACATTCCAACTTTCCTGCCTCCCTCCCACTAGAATCTAATTACATGGCTCCACCTAACTGCAACTGAAGCTAGTCCTACCATAAGGTTCTCCACCAGGACTACCCACCCAATGCATAGCTGTATACATTTAAATTTAGAACCTAAATGAGGGAAGGTTCCATATTTCTGCTCTTCCCTTCCATTTTGTGCACATACCTGGCTTTCTTACATGACTGTAAATTTCTTAATATAGGTACTGGGTCTTAGGAACATTATATCCCACGTTGTATGTGCATTCCAAGTAATAACTGTTAAAGAATGATACTAATGGCTCTCTGCCTATGCTAAAAATGGAAATAAGATTTACAATCCGTGACTTTTAAGGACTTTTCATCACAGTTGCTGGGGATGAAAATGTTAGACTTCTGAAGGTATTGACTGGACAAATCAAGATTAGAAGCGTAGCCTGCGATGTGGAATGAAAAGGGATGAATTTGAATCCCTTTTTGCTTTTTCGGAAGATGAATTTTGAATCCCTTTCTGCTTCCTTTGTTCCATTACCTTGCCAGCAGCAGCTAGGGTAGAGCCTCAGCTGAAGAGCAGAATGGGACCCACAATGGTAGAGCCTGCCGCCAGTTTATGACGTAGAAGCAGTGAAAGTGGCAGGTGACTGAGAAGACATTCCTCTGGCAGGACGGCACAGAAAAGTTCTGATTATAGGAGCAAGCTGCCATTCTGAGACACCTGTCCCAAAGTGCATACGTGTTATCTTCTAGACTGAACAGTTGCAACCAGAAAGATTTGCATTTGAGGACAGGGGTCTAATTTTTCTAAAGTACTAAAGTGAAAAATGAGAAAACTATATATACTTTCAGTGATTGAACCAAATCAGGTGTTCTTAAGCTGAAATATATATAGACCGGTTTCAAGAGTCTGTGAACTACTGAAATTTTAAGTAAAAAAAATTGTGTACCTGCTTTTTGGTGGACAGCCCACAGCTTTCACCATATTCTCAAAGGAGCCTCTCAGCCCACAGAAGCTTACCACCACTGATTTGGGTAACATTTAAATTTCCTTTCACATATTATTGTTCAACTGAAGCCTCAAACAGTTGTCTTTAAACAAAATAATATGTCCTGTAGAACACTCAGGCAACCTTATAACTCAGTATTTTAATACTAAACATTATGACAATACAAATTTTTGGGTGATTTCAGATTTTGCGGCTGCATAAGATGCACATTTCTTTTACTTACCAATAAAATTCTGAAGCCACTGACAGGTATCATTAGAAATACTAGGTTTTTTTGAAAATGCTCAAAAGTATTACTAATGCCAAAAAAATTTAGTTTTATTTAGATCAGAAGGTTAACCATATCTTATTGTATTTCCTATTATTTTAAAAACTATAAATTTTCAGTCATTTGAATAATTACTAAAATGTTACAAATAATTACTAAATATAATTATTTTACATATTTATAGGTTAACATGGAAAATACAGGTTTATCAAAGTCAGAAGTGTTAAACACTGGATTATGTAGACAATATCCTTTATTGCCTCTATAAATTTATTTCTAGGTTTGAAGGAAATATGCAATTTCAAAGTTAAGAAATTCCTGAATGATTTCCCATTAAGATTAATCCTAGGGTGATCAACTTGTTACAGTTTGCCACCCTAATTAGTTCCCAGGAAGTAGATTCCTTCCTACAAGCTAAATTATCACTAACCTCAGTTAGCTCTGAAAGATTCAATAGTAAATTTTCTCGTGTCAGAAACCTTTTACACTACATCTAATAGGACAGTCCACAAATATCAAAGGTGCACAAATACACTTTAAATAACTTTCCTGTCTTCTGGCCAAATCTATCTTTCGGGTAAATCCAACGGAATTCAGGAACCTTATTTCCAGTCAAAACCATAAGCCGTAAGTCAGTTTCAGTGCAATTCAAAACTGCATTTCTAGTGTCCTTTATTGTCCTACAGTCCCAATTCTGCTTCTAGAATCAGAGGCAGGGAAATGGGCTTTCAAATATGGGCTTTGCCGCAGTTGAAGCTCTTTCTAGTGTCTGTGCTGACCCTAAGCTGACACACTGTTCGTATTCTCCTCTGTTCCTTTGGCATAGGTGATGTCCCAAGGGGTTTATGTGCAGCTCCACAGCACGGGAGATCCCATCAAACTGCAGCTGTTGCTGAAGAGCACAGTGCCAACAGAGTCTCCCGACACGGACAGCTCTTCAGCACAACTTCCTGGAAATGGCACATCCACGTATTCCCCCAGTTAACTTTTTGGCCTCTCTCTGGGCCCAAAGGAAACTTCCAAATCCCTTCTACATCACCCCTAGCCTGAAAGAAAGCTTCAAACTTCTCAGTACAGTGAAAATGCCATCACAGACAAAACAGGTCCATTCTCATCCCTGCCTAAATTTCTAGAAGGGCAGACCCAATTTTGTCACTGCCAACTCTCATTATCCAAACCCTAATGTTATGTGTATGGTGGCCTACATATTCTTTCTTTCCAAATTCTCTTCCCCATACTGTGTCCAGCTCCTTTCATCTCCTGAATGAGAGTGGTGCAATCGGCTCTCCTTTTGGAAAGACTTTCCAGTCATCTACACCTGCTGCAACATCCCTTAAACTGAATATTCTCTTTGTTCTACACAGACTGTAGAAGGATGCTTGAGAAAGGAAACACAGCACATTGGCTGAAATCTCCAGGTATTAATAGGCCACAAAATACACCATGTGGCCTTCTGCTCCTTAAATCTGATCATTTTTTTCGAAGGAATGATTTCTGGATATGATGTTATAATGGACTGACAATTAAAATCGACTTAAGTTGACTTCCACTTAGAGCAATGACAGTCTGATAGTTGATTATCCTCCCCATTCCCATGTGAACAACTAGAAAACCAAATGATCTATTTTTTAAAAACTATTTCCACATACAATATTATATATACCTCTACATATGCGCGTATATATATATCTGAATCAACTGCTTTCAGGCATCAGACAGACAATGCAGAACTGTGGTCACCAAATTAAGGGAAACAAATGAGATGAGCCCTACGATCACCCTTCCCTTCTGTGTGGAGGCACTCTGATAGATCACGGCAGAGGAAGAACGAACCAAGCAGAGCACAAGCAGTCTTACGGAGCTGAAAAAACAGAAGCCAGTTTAGGGAGGGTAGCTACGATTTGTGGGGACACAGAGAGCAGGCAGCCACAGAAAGAGTTCTAGAACTCCACATAGACATTTCCTTAGGTTTTTAGCTAAAGACTAAAAGATTATTAGAACTATCCCTAAGTCGTTCTTCAAGCTTTAGAGAATGTAATTTGGCATCTCTCTCAGCCATTTTGGTCATCTTTTGATTTCCCACTTCTAGTTGAAGTTATTGGAGAAATGAGTACCAGTTAAGCAAGGCATTATTGAATTTATACTTTATATGGTACAAGTTTCCACATGTGCAAAAGGCAAGAGGAAACATGGTATTAACAGGGATAAGGCTAGAAGTTCAGTATGGTTGGTTAAGGAGGACTGAGGCTAGAGTAGGAATCACTGGTTCAGGCTGGGAGCAGGTGGTGGCGGCGTTACTAGATTTGAATGGGAATGTTTACTCTGGCTGTAGTATGGGGAACGGATTGTAGACAGTAGTACTTCCAGAAGGAATGATCAGTTGAGAGGTTGCTGCATCACTGTACATCCAAGTTAATGACAGCCTGAATACAGCAGGTAGTTGGTTTACAAAAGCACAACTGGAAGGTGTTTTGGGAGTAGAACTAACTACACGTGGTAATTTATTAAGACTTTGGCAATCAAGCAGCTGAAACTTCCGTGATTTAAAAACAAAACCAAACCAAACCAAACCAAAAAGCCACACATACTTGAACAGAGAATAGAGTATAGGATAGGGCACAGGTTGAATTAGGTGGTTTTCAGTCTGGAAAGTGCTTAGTTCTTTATTTCTGTGGGATAGCTGAACAGCAACAGATGTCTAGTAAGCACCTGTTAATATGATCTGATGCTCCGAAAGGAAATCTCAGTTGAAAATACAGATCTGAGACTCTGTAAATAGATAGGAGTCATCAGCTGTCAACAGCAGGTTACCTAAAGGACCTATGTAGAATGAGAAGATTTTGAAAAGGATACTAACGCAAAATACAACTTGCCCAAGATAATTCATGCATCCTAGGGCAGCTGTACGATAGGAGTCCACTTCTATTTAATCCAAAGCCTTTGTAATCTCTACTGTACTGTATCTCAAATGAGAAACATGAACATTCATTAAAAGCCATAAAATGTTATAAATGTATAAACATCTCTACTAAAATAAACTTGATGCACTGGTGAAGCTTCCCTTACCTTCATTCTTTGACTAAATATAACCTTAATTCAAGAATTTTGTGAGTTAATTTTTAATTCTGATTAAAGTTAATTTTTACACTGCAAACTAACTTAGAAAAGAGAATGCTGACCTGGGTCTTAGATTTTTCAAAGACAAAGCTTGGGAAAAAAGTCAAAATGTTCAGCCCTAGGTCAAAAGTTTTATTCAGGGGCAGAGGTCCATGCGAAACTGTGCGCTGGCCAGTATTTACTGGAAGAACAATTCTATTTCAAGGGTATTTATTCTAAATACTACAAGTAGCAGTATCACTTGGTATACTTTGGAAAACAGAAAGTACAATTTTTCCTGTGATGCTTAAAATAGATGTGACTGGCATTGCAAAATTATTCTAACGTGTAACATCAACAATGAACTACATGGCCAGTATTTGGTGTAATACTTTATTTTCTATTGTATTAAACTAAAGCCAAGAAAATATCAAGTTAATTTTAAAGGCAAATCTTTACTCCTTAAAGAAAAAATACAAACTGGTAGTTTCAGAATCAGTGTATTTTACATAATATAAACAAAACCACTAATGTATCTATATGCTTGGTTTCCTTAAACTATAATCAACCACAAAATGGGTGGAAAATGGGTTTACTTACTGGCATCAAATAAACAACTTGGGAAAACAGGTAGCATGCATTTTTTTTAAACTGTCTATGCATAGGCACTGACATAACAAGTCTTAATAGCCACCACCTCCTCTTCCTTGTCCAAAGTAACCACTCCCATAGCCCCCTCGGACAACCCCTCGCTGGAATCCCCCAGTTCCTCTGTAGCCTCCTCCACTAGACCCTCTATAGTCTCCTCCCGAGCCACCTCTGTAGCCACCACTGACACCTCCTCTGTAGCCTCCGCCATAGCCTCCGCGATAGGAGTTGGAGCCACCAGCGTAGCCGCTGCTACCATAGCCTCCACTACCAGCATAGCCTCCAGCACCTCCATAACCTCCGCTGCCGTAGCCTCCACCACCATAACTAGAACCTCCCCGTCTATATCCACCTCCATTGTCATATCGAGCCATCTTGGGAGGACGTGGACCATCTCCATACCTAGGAAAAGTACAAAATCACCACTTTAGCAAAGCATTCTTAATACTTCTCAGCTAGTCATAAAATATAAAGTCATATTTGAAAAGTTAATACATAAAGGGAATGAAGCCAAGTACACAAATATAAACTGAAATGAAATAAATGTTACTCCATAATAGAGAAGAATGCATCAACTGTAACCATCTGTTTTTCAAGTTCTTTCTGGTTCATTCTCAAAGATCTTACACTTTGGCAGTATGTCCTTACACCTTAAGATGGCTGGCTGGCTTTCACCGAGCGCCAGCCATGCGGCATTCTACAAAGCAGTAATACGCAAGAAAGAGGCTCCTGGCGTTGGCAGTGTGAGCTCATCTTTATCACCACGCAGCTTCCTGCATTAACGCTGAAACACGTTTTTTAAAAAAATGCCTGTGGTGATTTGTTTACACATACATCTGTTTCGTGTGGCAAACAAAGAAAATGAGGGGTAATGAAAACGCGCATAAATCAAGATGTCTCACTTAACAACTCCAACTCAGCATACCCCAACCTGCTTTTTCTTCCTGCACAGCTTTTCTTACAGAGACTAGCACTATGAATTCAGCAGCTGTCCAAGTCAGAAATGTAGCTGGGATCGTGTTCGCTCCTTCACTGCCCCGCTCCCCCCATTTCAATCCATCACCAATTCCTTCTGATGGTTCTGCAAACCTGTCTAATCTACTCCACCCCATTTCAATTCTCCCTACTGTAACTCAAGCCACCATTATACTCATGCATCCTAAACTCTTTCCTGTATTTATCCCATCCTTTCTAGGTTCTGGACTTCTGTCCTTCACAGAGCAGATTAGACACGTGAAGCTGCCTTAATCGCCACCCCTCCTGCCAAGAGTAATCTCTCTTCTAAATATCTATGAGCACCACATTTGTATCTGCCTACGACACTTATTATTTCTTCCTTTTTGAAGACTCCTCAATAATTCTCCCGTATAATAGACCCACTGGAGGAGCAAGGTACAGCACAATAAGTAAGAGCACTGTTTCAGGAGCCATTACTGCCTTAGTTTGAATCCAGTCCTACCATTCACTAGCTGTATGGCTTTGGGTCTTAACTTCTCTGTGCTAGTTTCCTTATTCATATTAAAGGGGACAAAGATCTACCTATATCATAGATAGACCGAATATTAAAATGAGTTAATGTCAGAAAAGCACTTAGCACAGTGCCTGGCACACATTGACTACTATGTGTATGATTAATAAATGTTAAACAGTAAATCGTTTATAGCAAAATGGGACCCACAATGCTTTATGAATTCTAGCAGTTCTGTATATTAAAATTATTAACAGTTTATAACCAGAAGCAGTAAGTGATCCTTGAAAGGGAGATTAAAGAATATTTCTGGATAATTAGAAAAATTTTAGTATGTTTGTATATTAGATAGTGTTGTCAAACACTCAAATTTTGGGGGTGGGATCATGGTACTGCAGCTGTGTGCTTAAAAGATGCATGAGATATACTGATGTAAAATGTCTGCAACTTAGTCACAAATGATTAAGTAAAAGTAGGTATGTGTGTGCACACACATGTATGAAAGCAAGTGTCACTGAATGCTGACAATTAGTGAGTTTAAGTTACAAGACAATATGGGTGTGTTCACTGTACTATTCTTCTGCCTTCTCTGGAAGTATCAAGTATTTCTAAATAAAGAGTTGTGAGCAAAGAAAGATTAAAAAGGTGGAAAAAAGTGAACCAAATAAGACATTTTAAGAATTAAGAGAAATTTCACACTTAAGACATTCACATTCTTACATTTCCCTACTAAGATAAACCTTGAGGCTTTTCATTTGAAAAAAACAGCAATTTAACCCCTCCATCAACATTTTTTCATTAGAGATGGCAAACAGTACTGTGGAAAGAGAACAGTCTGGGCTCTTTCACTTTCCAGTCATGTGACCCACCCTGGATTTTTATGTACTTTTAAGGTCCCTTTCAATCTCCAACATGCACTGATATAATACACTATTAACAGAGATAAAAGTTAGTAACATCCTTTTCTCTGAGTGTGTTAACCAGAATTAAATTTCATATTCAATGTTTGTTTAGAATTTTAGTTTTATTTAATTTTAAATAAACAAGGCCTTTATCAGCTAACTGTGAGGATTTTAGGCCAGTATGATCGCCGTCCTCTGCTTAGTTCAAAAAGAAGTTACTGTGTACTCACCGTGTACTGCCAATCATGAGGTTGATACCAGCAGCTGAGGGCCTGGAGATCTGGCGGATCATGTTTAGCATATGTTCATTAACAGGGTCTAACTGGCTGATGATATTAGGCTGTTTGGTTACTTCAACAACCAGAGCCTCCATGGCTGCCCGGAGAGCAGTAATACAGGCAGCAGCCTCATGAGATATTTGCAGTCTGATCCTAAAACACAGAAAAATGATAAAGTACAAGAAGGGTACATACAGCAAAAGACTACTGTCTCTCAATTTCACACGTGATAAGTGGTGGAATAAATTTAACTTCTTACTAAGTACCAATACTTTCAACTCCTGCAACAACCCCAGACTTGGGCAAACACAGGCATGAAGAATGATAACAGTCTTACACTAACTTCTTAAAACTCACTGCTGGCTACTGGCAGGTATTGTAAACCAGTAAGTCTATCAAGCAAAATACGTTAGCAATACGGATCACTCAGCTTCCAATAAAAGAATGAAAGAAGAGACTATGTGAGGAATTTTCAGGAATATGACTGAGCTTACCAAGTGTCACTAAAATCTATTCCATTTTCTTCAAGTGGTTACTACATGCTTACCAGTAGTCTCTAACCACATACAGAGTACACGAAAGAGGTACCCAAATTCCAATTAAATTCCAGTTCCCTGGGGTAGTATTCACGGGGGCAGATGTGGCTTCAATGCCTAATGCATTTGTTTCCACTAGTATGACTTACTACCGAGTATGAACTATACTACCAAGATATACCTCTCTCCAAGAAAAGACAATGTTGTAAAGCACCTCATTTAAGTCACGAAATTTTGTCATGTTTATTTCACAAAGTAAGTTAGATTAGCAGTTGAATCCCATTACACCTCAACTGTAAGAATGCCGTTTGGAGTTCACATCTGAAAATCCGTACCAGTCATCTACAAGCACAATCTGTCCATCAGACTGGACTTTCTTGGAAGCAAAGAGAAGCAACTGCAGGGGAGTGACTAAGGTCATGCCTTTAGCAGAGATGGCTCGGGTTCGAATCTGCAGATGAAAAAAGAAGCAAGAGGAAACAGATGATATTTCAGCTGCCAATAAATTGCCATATAATAATGAACTATGCTCTGAAAACTAAAATTCATGTTCCCACTGCACATTAATAAGTAATGACAATGTAGGTTTTCAACGTAAATTTTTCTTTTGGGGGGGGGCAGTAAGGGGCAGAGGGAAAGGGAAAGAATCTTAAGCAGGCTCCATGCTCAGCAAGGAGCCTGACATGGGCCCTAAGATCATGACCTGAGCAAAATCAAGAGTCAGATACTTAACGTACTGAGGCCATGCAGGCACCCCTCAACATCAATTTTCTAAACTAATCTTTTCTTACCTTTTCACCAAATACAAAGAAGGGAGATGGGTACTTCATGTCTTGGCTGCTAAAGGGACAATTAACAGACGACTTGTGGATAAGGGCATTACGCCCTTCAGTGGTGAGAATCTTTCTTTTTTCTTTATGATAGCACACATTAGGGTACACACCAAAAGCCAGGAGAGAGATAACAACATCCAAATTATTATCTGGTCCAGTGTTAGTAAACACTTGTGTCAACAAGCAATCTGTAAGAGGAAAGGGGTAAAAATATCAGATATCTGGCTAATCCTCATATTGCATGTAAACTAGTTAAGAGAATTAGGAGAACTGACTCCTTCCCACGTCTTTTTTCAGATAACCTGCCTAATTTCCTGTCTTCTCAGAACTCTTGCACCCACATTAAGTTCAAGGAGAAATTCTGCTAAGTCTCCACAAGAAAACTAAAATATTTGCATTTTCTTATAAACTCAACCATAACACAAGCTTCGAGTGATTTCTTAAAAAACAAAAAGCCACCCCCCACCGCCCCCGAGCCCAGGTTAATCATCTACTTGCAGAGTGAGCGAGACCAACAGGTGAACAAAATATTTCATCTGCTGGGGCGCCTGGGTGGCGCAGTCGTTAAGCGTCTGCCTTCGGCTCAGGGCGTGATCCCAGTGTTCTGGGATCGAGCCCCACATCGGGCTCCTCTGCTAGGAGCCTGCTTCTTCCTCTCCCACTCCCCCTGCTTGTGTTCCCTCTCTCGCTGGCTGTCTCTGTCAAAAAAATAAAATCTTTAAAAAAAAAAAAAATTTCATCTGCTGTTCCTAAATAGCTGTTCTTTCCAGAGAAGATGGAGTGACAGTCTAAGGGGAGCCCACTGGAAGGAGGGCTGATGTTTTCACCCACGCTATGCTTTAGTACTTCATCATGGTTTGGGACGTATGACAGTGACCACTAAAGAGCATGGATACATTCTGTGGACAAACCTGAGTTCTAATCTTATCACCTCCTAACTGAATGAACAATTAATTTAAACATCGGTGTTAGTTTCCTCTTCTATAAAACGGGGTAACAGTACCTGTATCTCAGGACTACTGTGAGGATTCTATCACAAAATATGCTCTTTTTTCCTTGATTTTGACAAAAAATTACAAACTTAGTTTACAACAGAGGAAAACATTTTGTCTGTAGTTATTTAGGGCATATCCCTTTAAAATCTGCCATCCTGCCCGACTATGTTCTGTCTCTCAACTACACAGCTATTTCTGGTTATGTGCTTCAATTCCCAATTTTAGGAATTTTAATCTAGTTGGAGAACAAAAGTTCAATAGCTCAACTAATATAAGAAAAAAACAGCTAGATTACGGTTTCTCCATCACATTATCCAAGCCCTCTTACTTGCCGGCACACTGAAATCTTACTTAAAGGCACTTAAAATTTAACAATGGTAAATTTCATGTCTAAACATGAACATGTGGGCAAAATGATCACTTCACAAACCACTGTCTGAGGTTATTCAACAAACTGACTAGTCTACAACTGCTAAAAGCTACACCTCTGTTCTTTGCAAGATAAGAGAGACTAAAAAAAAACCTCTCAAAGTAGCACAATTCTTAAAACATCTACTCATCACTTGTGTAGTACGTTACAATTTGAGCATCACCACCTTTTGCTTCCTTTTTAAAAAGAATGAATAAATGTGAAAAACTGATAATCATTATAGTTCAAAGAGTTAAGGAATAGCTAGGAACACAGACAAAGCACAGGGTCTAGAGTCTGAAGCTAAAATATACTGCTCTGCCAATGTGCACATGCTACATAAATGCCACTTCAGATAGAACTTTATTTTTTTTATTTTTATTTTTTTAAAGATTTTATTTATTTATTTGACAGAGAGAGAGACAGCCACCGAGAGGGAACACAAGCAGGGGGAGTGGGAGAGGAAGAAGCAGGCTCCCAGCGTGGAGCATGAAGCCCAATGTGGGGCTCGATCCCAGTACCCCGGGATCACGCCCTGAGCCAAAGGCAGACGCTTAAAGACTGAGCCACCCAGGTGCCCCAGATAGAACTTTAGAATGTGAGAGGCCTACCTTCTGGAAATCCAGAATTAATCAGAATCTCTTTGAGCTGAACTTTGGCTTCCCAGGTCATTCTTAGTGTAGCCATATTGAGTCTTTTGTGCTCACAAAAACGTATCTCTGCTTCTTCTCCACCCATTCTAAAATAGATTAAGAGTCATTCTCAAAGCCCCAGAACACAATAGAAACTAAAGACAGTTCTCACATCTTACAACTTTCCTCTTTCAAACCCATACCTAGCATCATCCCAAGCTTGGAAGACTGATAAAAGGGCCACATGATCAGAAAATCTGTTTCCAGCAAAATTTCGATGAATATAACCCAGTCGCTTTCCTTCACTAATGAAAGGCTCCGGAAAGCAGGTGGCGGCAGAGATGGTACAGACAGCATCTCCCACACTGAAACAGACAGGAAAATTCAGTCTCATCATACTCTTGTTCCAGGGGTTCATGAGCAGTACTGTCACTGTGGGTTAGAGTCTTTACTGGCTACGATACTGCATTATCAGCACTGAGACTGGCTTAACAAAAAACTTTTACAGCTGCTCTCTCCAGAAGCAGAAAGAGAAAAAATAAATAAGGAGCTCTGATATTAATGGATGCATATTTACCATAAATTATGACCAAGTATTAGATTTTTCTTCTCCATATTCTCTCCCCCATCTTCTCAAATCTCTTAATCTTCAAAATTTCTTGATAAAAATACCTGTTTTCCCAGTGCCTTTTTTCTTTCAAAGACAACTACTTATGTGCCTGAGACGAAATGCAATTCTTTTGAGGACCTTGTGCTCTTTCCCCCAACAAATTGGGCTCAGGTGTCTATTAGGACCATGCACTCTTCTCGTTTCATTCTTTTCTTAGTATCTGAAGTATGCCACTTCTACACATAAGAACTTAATTTTTTCATCTCAACCCATCCTGTTTTTATGGGGAGGGGAATAAAATTATGAAATTGTTCTACTGTTTAATTATCAGCAATAAAACAAAGCACTTACTAGAAAATACATCCCATTATCATCATTTTGCCAAAACGAGGCTCAATGGGGAGTTTAGCCAGGATTCGTCCCAGAGGAGTCAACTCATCATTGGCATCTAATGCATCAAGCTCTGTGGGGAGATATTTCTTTGTGAGCAGAAACAGTAATGAACACTCTGAGGCAAAGATGAAACATTTCTTTACAGGTTGAGATTTCATTATTTATCAAACCAACTGCCAGCACCATGCCCATAGCCAACAACTGTCCTCACTCAAAAATACAACAAAACCAAATTCTAGAGCACCTGATAGGAAGGAGGTACTAGAATTAGGCCTTGTAGATTGTAAAACGGAATACAGTCTACGCAAACTCTATACATACAAAAACTAAAGTAACAGCGTAAATACACATGCCCTAACAAGTCTAATACCATCTGCTGGTAATTTTTAGAGAGAAATGAAATCTGGAGAGTAAGTCAGATGAGTACTAGATTCAAAATTCAAAATCAGATTCCCCTGGCCAAGGCCCTTAGTTTTTCACATGATACTATACCACTTCTATGACATAATTAGGAAACACAAACATGTTGTAACAGATACATTTAAAATACTGTGTTGTAATTCATGTTCTGATCATTAAATATTGGTTTAGAAATGACATTTTTTACCGAAAGAAGACTCATGTTACCCCTTTCTTACCTCATTTTATAAAACTGACCACACTAAATATGTAAGGCAACACTGGAAGTCTTACCACAGCCTGCTGAGCGTACCTTGATTGATCTGTTACATGTTAGTTGCCAGAACAAGACAAATGGGAGTAGTTAGCATTTTGTGAGGTAGGTCTGTATTTGAAGGTACCTCTAAGAGTGTGCTCTGCTTCGATCACAGCATCCAAAGGCGGAGGTTCAATAGCCTTGGCCAGGAATTGTCCAATTCCTCCCAGACGCAGAAGTTTTATGCTCAAAGCAATTTCATGTAATGGTGTTCGGAACATCTCAGGTGTCATGTGGGTTTCGAGTCTAAGTGAAAAAAAAGCATAAAAAAACCATCCACTCTTGTATATACACATCTGCTCAATAAAAATCTCTGCAGAGAGATAATCAGGTTTATAGAGTTGTCCTTCCCTTATCCTTTTACAATTATCAAAGAATGTTTTGTATTTACTACAAAGACTCTGGATAAGACCCTCTTAACTGCTTGAGCAGTGGTTTACAACTTTACATTTACAGCTTGATGTTATTTTCACCTGTGGAGTGAAGGAGGATGAAAATTATCCGAAATTCTTATCCATACCTATGACTTCTTCAGGTCTTGCCTGCTGACAAACATGGGTTAAAAATAGTGGCTAGACAGGGGCACCTGGGTGGCACAGCGGTTAAAGCGTCTGCCTTCGGCTCAGGGCGTGATCCCGGCGTTCCAGGATCGAGCCCCACCCACATCAGGCTCCTCCGCTATGAGCCTGCTTCTTCCTCTCCCACTTCCCCTGCTTGTGTTCCCTCTCTCGCTGGCTGTCTCTATCTCTGTCAAATAAATAAATAAAATCTTAAAAAAAAAAAAATAGTGGCTAGACAGAGCAGAGGGGATGGGGTGAGGGGACAGGCAAAAATGGGTGAAGGGGATGTGCAGGCTTCCAGTTATGGAATGAATAAGTCACAAGAGTGAAAGGCACAGCACAGAGAATATAGTCAACAGTACTGCAGAAGTGCTGTATGGTGACAGGTAGCTACACTTGTGCGGAGCATAGCATAATGTATAAAGTTGTTGAATCACTATGTTGTACAACCAAAACTAATGTAACATCGGTTGTCAACTATACTCAAAAACAAATACCTCACCCCCAAATGGTAGTAAGACTTTCCGTGGAGATTTAGGTTAATACTAACATATCCCCACAATCACCTTCCCCTTCCAGATTCATAAAATTTAGTGCTACCAGAAAGGATTTTATAGATCATCTAACCCTTAAAATTTTTTATAATAAAAGTTACTATTACAAATTAGTATTAACAATGATAATAGCTAACATTTACTGAGAGCTTACCATGTGCCAAGCATTGTTCTCAGTATTTTACATTATTAACTCATTTAGTTCTCAAACAAATCCTGTGGGTTAGGTATTATACTATCTTCCTTTTTCAACTGAAGGAGCACAGAAAGTTAATTAACATAATTTCATTTTACAAAATGGGGAAACAGAGGCCTAAAGAGTATAAAGACTTAGGTTATGTGATAGACTAGGTACAAACAGTATTAAAATCCAGTTTTCTCTCTTTTTTTTTAGTAGGCTCCATGCTCAGCATGGGGCCCAACGTAGGGCTCGAAAATCACAACCCTCGAGATCGAGACCTGAACTGAGATCGAGAGTTGGCGCTTAACCAACTGAGCCAGCCAGGCACCCCCAGGTCTCTAAATTTCTAACTCGGACTTGTTGGCTATACACTATTCATGATGAAGATTCATGGGAACCATTTACAGATGATTCCAACACTGCTGGCAAGACTTAGGTCAGCTTAATTAAGGTTTACATAAATGCAGATAGCCTTATTTGTTCCTCAACCTACAAAGAACATAAATCCTTTATTACAGGTGTATTCATGCCATTACTAATTAGTAGGTGGTTTCCACTCTAAGATGTTAGAGTACAGTACTTGTTTCTTCAGTTCAAGGGACAATCTAACCTTTAAAAAGTAGGTATCTTCCAAATGTTGCAGCCAGTCTCCTGAGCTAATTTCTGATGCTCAAATAAACCCACATTTACTATTACCAGGGAGCCGTAAGTTACCAGTACCAAAGCAAATCAAAGTTTCCTTGCAAAATTTTTCTTCAGTGCATTATGTACATCTGGTCACCTAAATTAAGTCTGTCCCACAATACTTTTTTTTTTTTTTTAAAGATTTTATTTATTTATTTGACAGAGATAGAGACAGCCAGCGAGAGAGGGAACACAAGCAGGGGGAGTGGGAGAGGAAGAAGCAGGCTCCCAGCAGAGGAGCCTGATGTGGGGCTCGATCCCATAACGCCGGGATCACGCCCTGAGCCGAAGGCAGACGCTTAACCGCTGTGCCACCCAGGTGCCCCTGTCCCACAATACTTTTTTGTGATAAATACACACATGTACAAACCTCCTAACTCTATCTTATGGTCAATCGGTTAAAGCAAGTACACACACATGGATATCCAGAAACATATAACTATAGATCTTTAATCTATAACTCGAAAAGATAAGGATTTTCTTAAACCAACAAGTTCCAACCACATTCCCCAAAAGGCACAGAGTATAAATGGAATTGGACAAGGTACTAACAGACTTGGGTTTCAGTCCTGAAGAAGTCAGCTAAGCACCTTAAGCTTTAGTTCCCTTATCCAAATAATGCCCTCTATTTCTCAGGCATATGAGGATGTGCTAACAGTGGAGGGAAAAAGTGTACTTTTTAAATGTTATTTTTCAAGAAGTTAACCATTCCATAAATATCAGTAATCCTAAAGTGACCTATGTGGAACCAAAATAATGTCTGTATAGCCTCCCTTTAAAAGATTAGTAGTAATCAGAAAATCAGTATCAAACATGCCATCACTGACAATTTCATCCTCATCCACAATCTTGTTATTTAAGCCGTAACTGGAGGCATTTATGTACTCTTGAGTTCAGTAAGTTTACAGCAGGGTGGGGGCGGGAGGGGATGTATTGTATGAAGGGGTAAAAAAACAAATCTGTAGTAGTCTTTATTTAAGAATTGGTCTTACCTCTCAAAACGAGCTCGGCTACATAGGTGAAAGCAGAATCCAGGCCGCACACGGCCAGCTCGTCCTTTCCGCTGCTCAAGGTTTGTTTTGGATGCCCACACTGTAGCATAGTTGGTCATATTGTTGTGAGCAGTGAAGAGCTTCACCTTCTGCCTAAATAGGAAACAGTGGCTAATTCTAAGACTCACATGCACCACCAGTACATAACTATCATATTTCCACTAAGGGATGGATGCTTTCCAGGTAGCTATGCTGACATGAAGCCTGTGAGCAGCACCAGAAAAATCTGACTGTACCCTCTGAGTTGTCTACCTTGTAAGACACAGTAACAACACGTCTGTGCCACTTACCAGCCGAACGGTCTTGGCCAAGTTACTAACCTTTCCGTGCCCCATTTTCCTCATCTGAAAATGGCTATAATACTCTTACTGACCTCACAGGGTTTTTATTTATCAACATTAAGTGAATTAATGAATGAAAAGCATTCAGACAGGATTTGGCACATACGGGAGAGTAAACAGTAATTATTCAAGCCAAGTCTATTCCAAAGTTCAGTGTAACTTCCAGGCTATCTATGATCTAAAAGTTGATGACCTCACCAAGCAGTGCCCGCACAGTCCTGCTGAACCACTAAGGAACCTGAGAATCCTTCAATGTTCCACACAGGCAGCTGGCACAGGAGAACTGCGTGCAAGGCACTATTCCCTACAGTGGGCACTGTCAGATCTTTCTAAATTGCCAGGGGAGGCTGAGGGACTATGTAAAGAAGACACGGGGCACAAGCTAGCCAGATAATAACAGTTTTGACTTTTCTGTCCTGTGTATCATTTACCATATAATTGTGTACTTTATACACAATGCATCCCTGTGTATTTTCCAGGCTCATCACATACCAAATATGAATTCTTTTAATTTGTAAGTGAAAGTCCCATAGGTAGGATATTTGTCATAAGCTAAATATTGGCCATCTTTATACACTAAACAGTATGCTACTGTATGGCTGCGATCAATGGAAATACACAATGAGAAATGAGCAAAGATCAGCAGACAAGAGCAGTGGGAAGCTCAGAAGTTAGAGTGTCAAGCTTTGTCACTTTCTACCATGATAACTGATTTGTGATAAATCAACACCAAGAATTATTAATTAGCCTGTAACCCAGTATATACTCGGCCACGATAATTTAGACAGTACAAGAACACAGGACTTCATAAAAAAAAAGGGTGATTTTGACTCTGTTAACTGATACTAAATACTACATGGAACATTCTTAAGATTTATTCTAGGCAAATAGGTTCCTCTGAAACTTACTTGCAGGAGTCAATGACATAAACGACATCATTTATGGTAATACTAGTCTCAGCAATATTTGTGGACAAAATAACCTGTGAAAAAATATTAAGAAAAATTATACTTCAGAAAATATTTTCCTGTTATGCACTTAAAAAAATGACTTGCTTATATAACAAGTGACAAGAGAATTCCAGGAGCCTTAAAAAAAATCATCCACCCACTGCCCAGCTAATGAAAAACCTACTAAGCTCAGGAAGAGAAGACCCTTTCTTTCCCTCCTCAATTTAGTGGGATTATAATTTTGGGGGGGTAGCTCTTTGAAGGCCTGTAATATTTGTTTAATATCTATGTAACTTCCAACCTCATAAATGTAAATGTTTACTATTTACCTTGGTTACTCCAGCTGGTACTGGATCAAATACTTTGCGCTGTTCCTCTCGAGGAATCTGAGAATGCAGAGGTAGAATCTGATACCTATGGCTTCCTATAACAATAAGGAAAGGTTAAGGTCTAAAAATAATAGTCTGTTTTTAAATAGAAACTGCTCTATATTATGTATATTTTTATTCAAATACTGACACAACACATTTTGTTTTCACATGCTGGCTAGGGCACAAGCACAAATACTCATTTTTCACTGTTAAATATGTGAGAATTCAAAGACTCATACCAAAATGTGGATTCATCTCCAAATGCTTCTGCATAGTATAAATCAAATTCCAGCCAGGCAAAAAAACCAACACAGCTCCAGGAACATTAAGGGTCTCAATGTACTTAAGTAGAGCTTCGATGAGTTCAAAAGGGGTTTCCTTTTCATTCAACTGAGCCATGCTCATCTTTGTTTCTGGACCATACTCATCACCACAGATCAGGTTGCAATTTGCCTGAAAAAAACAGGGAGACATATTTTGAACTGTCTTAATTAAAACAGCTCATGAGATGTCTCTTAGATTTGTTTTTAACATTCTAATAACACCTAAAGTCCTTCTTAATTCTAACTGATTAGTCATATCTGGCATACAGAAGAAATTTAATTTCCAAAAATGTAAAACCTACTACATATTGAGATACTAATTTTTCTCATGACCAATATTTCCCAGAGGCAATGTCTAAAATTCAAGCACAAACTCTTAAAATTTGACTCTGAAACTTCTAATGGCTCCCAACTGTATTTAAGACTTTTACTCCATTTGTTTCTCAAAAATATTCTCCTTAATGATTAATGAACTGCTCCTATGATCCTTTTTATCAATTACCATATAATTATTTTACCTATACACAACACCTCCCTGTGTAATTCCCAGGCTCATCTCATACCAAATATGAAGTCCTTTAATTCTTAAATGAGTGTCCAGCTGGCAGCTCATTTGATCACCTATTTCTAAAATGTGGTCTGTATTTTCTAAAAAGTCTTAGAATCAGTGCTAAACCAAGCCTTTTAGTAATGAGAAAGTTGTTACATTGTCTTTTTTCTGCCCAATAAACTTTCTCATTTGCTATTCACTTATATCCCACCTTCTGATTAAAAATATTCCAACTTACTGCCTATCAAATTCTGCACTGCTAACTATCTGACAGTATTCTGTTCAAAATTCCAGATACAAGATGCATTTTTGTATTATCAGTGGTCCAAATCTCAAAATCAGTGTTATTTTTCTTTCCTCTTTCTTCTTAGGAAATCCCTCATGACACGCTGGTTTAATACTCTCCATCTGATCATGTCATCACCACACAGGCTCTCTAATCTAGAAGGGTAGCTGCTGCTTCAAAAATTTTATTGTACATATGGATCACATGGAGATTTTGTTAAAATGTACATTCTGATTTAGTAGATCTGGGATGGAGCACCTGACTTTGCTTTTCTACTAGCTTGCCGGGTACTGTGGCCCGCGGAAAACAAACCCTTGCAAAATGGGAGTTGTATCTAACCACATGTGGCCTTTACACATCTTACTCTTTCCTCCTTATTCTTTTGACCTTTATCCAGAGATGACTTAACTTGTAGTATGAAAAGAGCCTGTCACTGAACATGGAATCCTTTGGAGTAAAATACACCAATTAATTTAAAAATAGACATTACATTCACTTTTTTAAAAAGTTTTCTATAATGCTAATTCATTGCATGTTTTTACTAAAACCATTCTGTTCACAACAATAACAATTTGTCCCTAATGAAAACTTTCCATGAAGATTCACTTACATCATCATCCTCACCACCATCATCTTCCTTATCCTTCTTCTTCTTGTCCTTTGGTGGAGGAATAAAGTGGGTCATCTGAATACAGTCTTCCAAAAAATATTCTGCCAAGACAATCCAGTCAGGTGAGTACCATCAACTTTCAGAATGGAGCAGTCTTCAAAACTCATTTTCTAATTCCTAACTCAAAATGACCTTAATACCCTTCAATCTGATTCTTCATAACAAGCAAGAAATTCCAGTGGTAATAAATAACCTTTTTTTCCAAACTCAGTGTTCCTGTCTCTTGACCTTGAAGGAGGGTGAGGTATCTCTCCTACACGTTTCCACTAAGCCAGACAGGGTACCCTCTATATCCAATACTCCATCAAACGTTTGTGGAATGCCTATAGAGTACATGCACTATGGTGTACCCTCCCATGGTATGGCAGTTAGATATGGAAAGAAAGAATGTGAATACAGTAATATACTGTAGTCCATTCCTCCTTTATCAGGATATACACATAAAATGGGTTCCCTTTAGTTACTACTCTATAGAAGGACATCAGCAAAGCTGGAATATCTGCTGATCAATTATACTCCTGAGGTTCTCTGCTGGGCCCAGAAATGTCTCATCATCTATAAACAATTCCCCCCTATATCCTAAGAGCCCTAAAGTGCTACTGTTCACATTGTATCGAGGGTACATACAACCAATATGACTCTCACTGATGACGTTAAACTCGTTCACCTGAGACAGTGTTTGTCAAGTTACTCCAAACAGCATATACAAGAGTATACAAGTATACTCCAAGTCACTGTGAAGCTACTGTTGTTTCTCCCCTTCCATCCTCTACTCTGTGGAAGCAAGTCATTAAACACAAGACACTCAAGGGACAAGGACGTAAGCCTCACTTTTCTGAGTTAAGAGGGAAAGTATCTATATAATTTTTCTGGAATTATTCCATATGAGAGATGGTTTTTATTACCCATTTATTCATTCAACCACCATATGGACGCATGGATATTTATTTTATCCTTAGAGTTATAATCCAGTACTATGTTACTTTATTTATTTTTGTTCAAATTATTCCAACTCTTACAGGTTGGCTCTTGTGTCCCTCTGTCTCCATCACTGTGGTCAGCAGACAGAGCTAGGAAATATACACAAGCATACTCACCCATGTATCCACACATATTTTTAATTATCTGTATCTATTCACTTGTATCCGAACACGACTTCTTACTAATGTTTCCACATGGTTCATTCAAGCCTTCCCTCCTACTTACCTATAGCCTCTCACTCCAACAGTAAACCTGGCTCCCCCATCTGCCATCCACTTAATAATTTTTTCAATCTCAATATACATGTAAACAGTTTTACAACTGTCAATCTGTACCTTCACAAGATACAAGTGCATTGCCTTTTATTGTAGAGCTACCCTTACTTCTGATCAAAAAATAGTACCCTGACATAATCATTTATCATTTCATACCCACACAGCAAAAATTTCTTAGCTTATTTTCATGCCCTTAATTTGACTGTGCTGGAATTCACTTTTTTAACCAAGCTATTAGATGACTATCCTAAAAATGGTGATAAACTATTCTGAAGAAAGTAAAGGAGTGGGGCGCCTGGGTGGCTCAGTCAGTTAAGCATCCTACTCATGGTTTTGGTTCAGGTTATGATCTCTGGGGAGATCAAGCCCCTAGTCCTCAGGCTTCTCAGGCTCTCCACTCGGCGGGGAGTCTGCTTCCCCTCTCCCAGTGCCCCTCCCCCTGCTCTAGTTGGCCCACGGACGCTCTCTCTAAAATAAACAAATCCAAAGAAAAAAAAAGTAAAGGGGCTCTTACTTATCGGAAATACTCGATCTTGACATACTCACCTTAATGTCATTTTAACACATGCCGGCTTTGGCTCTAAGAAAGATTCTCTTGTAATTTGACTCTGGCTACGTAAGCTTTTTAATAGTATTTCTCATAAACATCTATAAGCCATACTGATTTACACTTGACAGTATATAATTCTGAAAGTTATCTTTGGCTATAAGAAAAAGGCAGGAAATTTACTGGATATGCCAACTCCTCAAGTAATGAATGAAACTTGTTCTTGCTCCTCAGATTGTACTCACTACTGCTTGACTCAAAGCCCAAGAATGCTATGATGCATTTGATATTCTACTTTGGACTGTATTTTAAATGTCTTTTGAACTATTACTCCAATCTCCAAGATTAAGAAAATCCAAACACCAATACATAAAAGATATTCACCCTCCCACCCCACCTCCAAACTATTTACCTTGAACTGGGTAAGTCCTCCCATAAACTTCAATGATGGGGCAATTGAAGAAATATTCACAGAACATACTCGTGTCAATAGTAGCAGACATGAGAACAATGCGAACTTCAGGATAAGCCTGAACCACATCACGCAATACTACCAAAAGGAAGTCGGTCTATTAAAACACAAATGAAAAAAATTGCATAAGAAGTTCATGCTAATGACAGACACCCAAGAGATTTCTTGTGTCATACAGAAATCAGTGAAATCCAGTTTCTTTGGTGGCTTGCAGAAACATAAGATAAAGGGTTACTGCGGGATTCAGTAGTATTTATTTTTAAGAACAGTTGTAGCCTAATAGCTATTGGGATTAGAAATGAGTGCTATTTAGGTAGAAGGGAAGAGGAAAAAAAATTAATGAGAGCAAAGAATTCATCTCAAAATTTCCAGTGAAATTTATATTTGTAGGTATACAAACTTTAACTAGGGAAGAGGGAAAGCCATGATGAACCAAAACTCAGTTATCCAACCACCTGCAAAGCTAATCTTAAAAATGTTGAAAAGGTCTTATTTGGTTCATTCAAACAAAATAATGGACAAAACAGTTATAACTTAATAGGTGATACCAGACAACACGAAAGCTACAGCTCTGACAAAACTTTTCTCTGGCTGTGTGGCCCTCTTGCCCATCACTGCCTCACTCAACTAGAGAAAACCATCCTGAATCATCTTATTCCTTTTCATATACCTTTCCTCTGTCATCTGTACAGATACCTATACTACACACACACACACACACACACACACACACACTACATATACAGAAATATATTTCTATTGGACAGTGCTGTCTAGATGTTTAATTGTATTTTTTACTTATGATTTTAAAAACTGCTTTGGCATTTAAGTCCTTAATCTATCTGGAATTGATTTTTGTATCTGGATAGGAGGCAAGGATCCAACTGCAAATATTTCCTTATGATGACCACTTGTTTCCAGCCAATTTGTTGAAGAACCCACTCCCCTTCCCCAATGACCCAATATGCCATCGCTCTCTTATACCAAAGCGGCATTCAACACACCATCTGTTTCCAGTTTCCACATTCTGAATAATTCAAGGATCAAACTGTCAACTCATGTTCTATCTCAATTATTATAGCTTTGAATTAAGTCCTGATATCTATAAAGCCAAGACAATCCATTCTGCTGTTCTCCAGAAATCCTGGTTATTTTTGGACATAAATCTTCGCTGAAGTATTCATAATCAGTCTATTAAATTCTATGAAAAACCCTGATGGGAACTTGATTAGAACTGCACTCATCGGGGGCGCCTGGGTAGTGCAGTCGTTAAAGCGTCTGCCTTCGGCTCAGGGCGTGATCCCGGTGTTCCGGGATCGAGTCCCACATCGGGCTCCTCCGCTGGGAGCCTGCTTCTTCCTCTCTCACTCGCCTGCTGTGTTCCCTCTCTCGCTGGCTGTCTCTCTGTCACATAAATAAATAAAATCTTAATAAAAAAAAAAAAAAAAAGAACTGCACTCATCAAACTGGATCAACTTGGGGAGAAGTGGTATCTATAGGATTGATTTATTCTGAAGTACCTGACATTCTAACTATTGCAATGGTATCTTTTGAGTTGTTTTCTAGCTGTTTGTTTATAATACACAAAACACAACTGACTTTTGTAATTAACTTTTTCATCCAGCCGCACTGTTAAATTTTCGTATTCCCTACTATTTATAATAATTGGCCTCTAAGTTGGATAATTTAGGATAAGGGTCATCTGAAAGAGAATATAATAAGTTTCTACAAAGGCATTTTTTCATTTTTCACTGTGAACAGTATATTTATACAGACCTGACAGCTTTGAAGGAAAGCTGACCAAACCACTTATCTGTTTTTTAGGAAAATAGTAATGATGATCCATGATATTTCCAGTAAGATCTGGGACAAACTCTAAAAACTGGTATGTTACCATGCTAGTGAAGATAATACTGAAACATTTCATTTTAAGTTAATCAGAAAAAGAACTACAGTTTTCAAGAGATTTTGAATGACAAAACAGCAAAAAATTTATCCCACTGAAAAGTTAAATTTCAGATTTTAAAAGCTATCTAAATAAACTTTCTTACTCGTTTTAGCTCAACCATAAAGGTCAAAGTTTTGCTAAAGTAAAGATGATGAGCAACAACAGCTATACAAGTATTTTCTAAAGAGAAGGTGCTCCAGTAAATGTTTTGAGCAACAGCAGCTTGGTAACAGTTCGAATGACATATTGCCTATTCACTGACACCTTTGTTTGGATATGTAAAATAGTGGCATAAAGACAAATCATTGCTTTATGCTATCAACCTTCAAATTACACAATTATACAGTAATTGTATACAAATTTTGCCAAAGACCAAAAAAGGGAAGGGTTATAAAATAAATTCTAGTTTCTTCCTAATTTGGCATGATTATCATTAATATCTGAAAAGATCAGAGCTACAAACATCTAGAAAGACATTACTAATTATACTGCATTTTAAAACTTAGAAAATTTATCCTGGATAAATCTCCAGTTCAAAGAAAAACTAATTATTAAAATTCTATCAATGATTCAGTCATAAACAGTTCAGCTGCTGAATTATGCTACCTCTTACTGATCACTGCAATGATACTTAACAAGAGGACTTCCAGAATTCTGTGCGTTTAACAAAGACAAAAAGGTTTATTTGCCTTGCTAAAAAAACAAGTGTCCAGTATCTTAGTGACTGATTTTGATAGAAGATGTAAAAAAAGTAGGAAAAGGGAAGACATTCTACCTTGATTTTTTGATTCAGAATATTAGCATTAGTACTTTACTGTATCTCTCAAGTTACTTACATTTATGTCTCTTTCATGTATTTCATCTACAATTACGTGACTGATTCCTCGAATGCCTGCTTCTAATTTTCTTAGGAGCACACCTGGAAAAGGAAATGAGCGGAACAACGAGGTAAGTTTCTATGTTGATTAAAGTAGGGGGAGGTATAAAAATGTGTAAAGAAACAAACTTCTAGACAATCAATTATGCTTCAGTTAATATAACCCCAGCAAGATTTTAGAGAAGAAATAGTAATCTGTATATTTAAATTATTAAAAGGTAACAGTGTATTCTGAAACACATTCGTTCAATGAAAAGAGCATTAAAAGACATAACTCTAGTAACCTAAGCAGATTTTATCTACAACAACCAGCGGGTAACATAATGCTCTCCATTTAGAGAAAAAGTGCCACAAGTTCTACTGAAACAAGAATTCTGAATCTGACTCCTTGACTTCTTATTTCTAGCCACTCTGCACTGTTACCAAGTTTCTTCATAAATAACACAATATAAACTCCAAGTCAAAGACCAAAATAAAACAAATTACTGACCGACAGTACAAAACATTATACTGGCATGAGGGCGGGGAAGGACAGACTCAAATCGAACGCTATAGCCACAGCTTTTTCCAGGCTCTTCTCCTCTCTCATAGGCAACTCGTTCAGCCACAGAAACTGCACTTATTCTCCTGGGCTGAGACAAGAAAAAAGAAAGTGATTCAAAGCTACAAAAATAACAGTTACACTTGTTTATTAGGGTTAAATTACCGTAGTAAATCTGTCCCACTGCCAGCTCAGCAATCAACACAAACAGTAATAGTAATGATTTTTTTTTTTAACCAAGCTCCAAAATTCAGAACAAAAAAATTACCACTTAATTCTATGGCAGACTCTTAAAAATGCTGTTTCTCATTTTGTATATAAAATAACTCTCAGGTTTTTATATAAAATAAAATGTTTTCACCATTGGCCCAAACTCTTAATAGTCAGAGTAGTTTTCCAGTAAGAAAGGGGGCAGAGCACATATCGGGAGTTCTTGTAAATGCCTACCAAAGGGAAGGCACATGTCTAAAAAATTATTTAACTGAGCTGTATTAAGTATGAGGAAGGTAAATAAGCTCCTTCTTGGCCATATCTACTATGGCCACCTTTCATTCAATCATTCTATTAACTCATAAAGACACTACTCATTGCATATTTGCATCAGGTGCCACAGACAGTGCTAAAGACGGAAAACTAAATGAAATCACTCTTGTTCTTGACAAGCTTGTACAGTGAGGAAAACAGAGTGTATATTACTGCTTCCAGCAATAAATATGCCAAACCCAAGAGGAAATGCTGCTAATGTTTTAAGTGTTGGACCTTAATTTTTCTGAAAATAAAATTTTCTCAAGTATTCCATGTTCCTGTAGGTATGCAAAAGAATATTTACTTGGATACTATGGCTACTACTATGTCCTGAAGGTACGGATATGGAGGTACACGCAGATTTATAAAGACTGAATACTTCTAAGCTGCCTTGAATTTGATTTTGTCAAAAAGTTCTTGATGACAGGTTGTACTTTAGTCCTTGCTTGGGAAAACTTTTTCTTTTCTTTTTTTTTTTTAAGATTTTATTTGTTTATTTGACAGAGAGAGAGGCAACAAAAGAGGGAACACAAGCAAAGGTAGTGGGAGAGGGAGAAGCAGGCTTCCCTCTGAACAGGGAGCCCGATGAGGGGCTCAATCCCAGAACGCTGAGATCATGACCTGAGCCGAAGGCAGACGCTTAACGACTGAGTCACCCAGGCACCCCGAGAAAACTTTTTCTGAGTTTCATATTTAAATATCAATATGATGTTACCCCAGGTTATGACATGACTCTTTAGGAAATCAGAGACTAATAACAATCTTTAAAACAAAACAAGTCCAAAACAAAACCTTAGTAACTTCACTAAAGCTATTAATATTTTTTGAATCAATAAAAAACATGATTGATTAATTTTATAACCCTAATTTAGGAGTCCTGTAGGGTATGGGGCTGGTAACAAATATAAGTATACAATCACCTAATTTATATTTATCCTTTCCACAAAGGTAAGGGATTAAAAGACGCCGTCTTGAACACATGCTGTTGAGTTTTCCTGAGCTTATACTCTGGTTTCTGTGCCTTGACTTGCTGAACTATGCTAGCTTTTACTGACCACTACTGACCTGTACTCTGCACCCCACTAACTGTGAATAAGTGTTACATGAAGAATTGAGTTCTATATTTAGCCTTCAAGAGAAGTTCGACTATACACTTCCATCAGGAAATGTAAAAATAATATTCCACTAAATGTACAAAATATAATGTTTTCTGGGACCTTTCAAGAAGTTCACTGCTTTCTATAAACACATAAATTATTTTTTTTAAAAATTATTTTACTTATCTATCTGAGAGAGAGAAATCACGAGCAGGGGGGAAGGGTAGAAGAGGAAGCAGACCCCCGCTGACCAGGGAGCCTAATGCGGTACTGGATGCCAGGACCCTGTGATGATCTGAGCTGAAGGCAGATTCTTAACTGACTGAGTCACCCAGGGATCCTAAACAGATAAATTCTTGACACCACTCTTATCTCCTTGCTCTAGTTTTGTCTTTCCTAAAGTTTTCGACATTCCTACTAAATAGATGGCTTCTAGAAGAACTTCAAATCTATGGGGTTATCTGACTCTTCGGAAGTATATTCATATGTTATTGGGTACTTGGGGGTTGCTTTTATCTCCTTGGGGCTACCTTCAGGTCTACCATCTTTATAATTTCCAGCCTCTTAAAATGACTATGGACAGCAGATGGCATATTCCCTAAGCAGTACCTATTGTAGCCCTCAACTCTATAGGGCCCCCAAGCACAACTGTCTTAAGAGACTCAAGAAAGCCATCCATGATAGAGGTTACAAATTAACATAAGAAGTTCTAAAACAACCATCTTCAGAAGCTCTATGGGCCACATCTCCTTGAATCAGTATCAAGATGACTATTCATTCAAACAGCTAAA
The DNA here is from genome assembly GCF_024610735.1 of Ursus americanus. Taxonomy (NCBI): domain Eukaryota; kingdom Metazoa; phylum Chordata; class Mammalia; order Carnivora; family Ursidae; genus Ursus; species Ursus americanus. The sequence goes on along the minus strand of NC_142128.1, from coordinate 83,335,063 downwards.
GAAACAAATAACCTTGCAATCTTCTTCCCATATTTCTGTATGCTTCTCTGACTTCTCAACTTTCAGTATTCTCAACAGCCCTGACTTTAAAATAAATAAAAAACCCACTTAAACTACATAGTGAAGAGAAAAATTTCTTTCATTCATAAATAATTTGATGGGATTTTTCCTGAGGTGGGTATAGCAAAGTGCATAAAAGTTAAAATATGTATAGGATAGGACTTTCTCTGAGGTGTGTATATCAGGTGCATAGAAGTTAAAATATGTATACCATCTGACCCAAAAATTCGTTTTTGAATCTATTCCAATGAAATAATCAAATGAGTATATAAAGATGCATATACAAGTACGTTCATCTCAGCATATGTAATACCAAAATATTAGAAACAATCTTAAAAAATATCCATCATTTAAGAATAACAGCATATGCATAAAATGGAAAATTATTAAGTTATTATAGAATTATATTGTTGCTCTACCACAATACATTGCTACACAAAGAGGACAGGTTAAGATGGTATACATATAGTATGCATAAAGTCTGAGAGGATAAAGATCTAAAGTAAAAATGTTTACTTCTGGATGATGAGCTCTTGAGTGGGTTTTGCTTTTAAAATTTACTCTATTTTCTAATTATCCCCCTAGTGGACACACACTACTTTTATAGTTAGAAAAAAGTAGTTAAAAAATAATCTTCGAATTCTCATAATTCTTAGCTCATTGAAAATATTCACAGGACAGGCACTTTGTGTGGGAGAACACTGCTTAACATGGAAGAGGACTAATGAATGTTTAAATATTCTCAGACTGTATGCCACTTGATACCCTATGAAGAAAGTGCTCCACTTATCCCTTGAATAATTTATCTCCTTTCTCTTGATTTTCTGTGCTTCAATAACTGTTTTACATACCATCCCATAGTGAATAAATACAAGGCAAGGTTCACCGGTAAAACATCATTTTTTGTCTACACCTAGAGATCTACCTTTCCACATATGGCTTCACTATTCCTTTCTTTACTATTCTATAGTATAGTGGTAAGGTTAGGAGTCATGGTTTAAGCCATTCTGTTTTATTCTAATCCATAATAACTCTCAGCTTGTGCTCTATGACTTGAGATAACACATATAAACCAGGAACAGAAAAATTTAGGTAACGACCTCATGTGTTTCCTATAAATGGCTACCAAGTGGGAGAAAAAGAAAAAGATAAAAAGATACAATAGTGATATTACTACAAAAATTACTAATGCTGTCTCAGATTGCCTTAACAGAATACTATGTATTTTTTAACATTTTTTTTCCTTTTAAAGATTTTATTTATTTGGGGAGGGCATGCACAAGCGGGGCAGGAGGGCAGAGGGAGAAGTAGACTCCCCACTGAGCAGGGAACCCTGTCGCGTGGCTGGATCCTAGGACCCTGCAATCATGACCTGAGCCGAAGGCAGAGACTTAACCGACTGAGCTGCCCGGGTGCCCCTGAAGTACTATGTATTATTAAAAACAATATTAAGAATATTAAAAATTGGGGCGCCTGGGTGGCACAGCAGTTAAGCGTCTGCCTTCGGCTCAGGGCGTGATCCCGGCGTTATGGGATCGAGCCCCACATCAGGCTCCTCTGCTATGAGCCTGCTTCTTCCTCTCCCACTCCCTCTGCTTGTGTTCCCTCTCTCACTGGCTGTCTCTATCTCTGTAGAATAAATAAAATCTTAAAAAAAAAAATAAAAATAAAATAAAAAAAGAACACTTTCGGGCCCTTCTTTAAAAAAAAAAAAAGAATATTAAAAATTATATTCTACAATGACCAGTCAGTATGCTAAGGCCCATCTTTTATATTCCAGGTAGGATGTCAATGCATTCAAATGTGGTTAACTGCCTGTCTTCAGGGCAGAACTCTAGATGTTTATAAGACAAAGCAAACATACTGGAACCCCACAGAATTTTTTAAACTTTTAAAGACATTACAGGAAAAAGGTATCAGACACTGATTTTGAGACAAACACTAGGACAAAGACTTATTATGACAGTTCAGAGTTATTTGTCCAAAATCAGAACACAAGCTACATTCCCACACAGATGGAAATGTTCGAGTGTAAGTGACCACCTCTTATGAACATTCTACCCAGAGAACAAAGATGGAATAATTCTCTGATGTATCTTTCAACTCCATGATTCTATCACTTTATGAAGGAATATAAATAAAAGAGGACTAATAGAGAAGTGAAAGCTGTTTTCATATGCAAGGAAGTAAAGTAACATTTGGCCCACCATTCCACCCTGTAATTCACTGCTTACATTTGTTATAGCCTATATATCGAAATCTGTGCATTTCACAGATAAAACCACTAGAAATGTCCAAATTATCTGAGAAGGGACACAAACTAGTAAGCAAATTATACAAAGTTTAAGACTAATACAAAAAGCCTATTTTGTCTAGAACACAGAAAAGCCGTTTTTGGCTAGATTAACTTGGCTTTGACATTTATTAGGTGGCTAGTGAAAAAAACACCTCACTTGAGCAGGAAGTGATTTTATTCTACTCATGACATGTAAACAACTTCTGAGTGAGAACACAGGTTTTCAGCTCATCTGCTGAATTCTGCATCTCTTCCTATGTGACAACTTTTTTTGAGATTAAAAGTGTAGAGTGATAGTAAGGAGGGAGGGCAGAGCAGAGCTCAAGACTCCTCTTCTGAATAATATACCTCCTACAAGACAGGTAAGCATTAAGAGCATGGATATTAACAAAAAACCAAACAACAAAAAAAAAGAGCAAGGGCATTTTATTGGTTACCGTACTTGGGGCTGGTACTTTCACTATGAGGCAAAGGATTCATAGCCAGTTTTGCAAGTGGGAAGGACAATCAAAAAACATTTGGAGAAGAAAGCTAAGGGTCCTTTCCCAGAAAAATGTAGACCTATCATATTTTTAGCCTAAGACAGCACTGATTTTAAATGCAACACTCATCCCTTCAGTAATTTTTTTTAGGCCAAAAACCCAACTGTCATATCAAACATAGATACCGGTTATAAGATCTACCACAATTTCAGAAATTTTAAAAATGTATGTATACATATAAATGCACAGGCACAAATAATTTTTGCTATTTTGAGGTTCACTACTTCTCCCCAAGGATCAATTTTGTGTCCCAGGTTAAGAATCCCTAAGTCAAGGTCTGAGGCAGCCTGGTATCTGGTTTCTATGCAATGGTCTCCTTCTAGGTGCCAGGAAGTACAGGGTTAGAGCTGATGGGAACTGCTTTAACCTGAGAAGGCTTGGAAGAGCTAATTAGCTTTTCCCTAAGCTCTGGAACAAACTCACAGGCATCACTTATTGCTGTTAAGGTAATACAATGCAGTAGTTAAGAAAAAAGAATCCTAAAGGCAAATTGGTTTTGAATCCCAGTTTCACTACTTCCTGTGTTAATAACTTGGGCAATTTATTTAACTCTTTGTACCTTCATTTATAGAAGGAGAAATACTATATAAAATAGTATGTACATCTTAGAGTCATAATAAACTTCACAAGTTTAAAAAATACCAACTGTTTAAAACAGAACCTGGTATACTTTAAGCATTCAGTTAGAGTCAAACATTAACTGTTTTGTTAGCTTGCCTACTCCTGCTCTGAGTATTACGGTAAGATGGAGAGGACCAAGACTTGCATGTGAACTTGGGGAGAATGTATTCTTAGTCTTGTCTGATTCTAGGCCCAAAGACTCCCTCTAGCCCAGACAAAAAGAATCGCTCACATGGTTCAATTCAGCTTATCAGTGAAGGAGATGAGAACAAGACTTAAATTCTTCCTCTTCTTTTTTTTTTTTTTTTAATTTTAAAGAGCTTAATGTGGCTACAAGGGGGAGTTAATCGAAGAATTAGAAATAGCCTGGCCTCTAGGTGTTTCCACCTCTCAAACTCTATCCACACGAAACACATACCTTGTAAGCTGGCTTACTACTTACCTGAGTTACTACAATATTACACTCTGCTGCTCGGTCATTCTGGATGAAGTCATCTAGAATAAACTGTGGAACTTGTGTGGTTTTACCACATCCAGTAGCGCCTCGGATAATGACAACCGAATTTTGACTAATTGCTTCCAAGATTTCACTTTCAAATTTCTTCACAGGCAGCAACTCTCTCTCCTGTAAGATCTTTTTTTTTTTTTTTTTTTTTTTTTTTAAGAGAGAGAGAGAGAGAGAGGAGGGGAGGGGCAGAGGGAGAGAATCTTAAGTAGATTTCCATACTGAGCACAGAGCCTGACACGGGGCTCAATCTCACGACCCTGAGATCATGACCCGAACTGAAACCAAGAGTCGGATGGCCAACCAGGTGAGCCACCCAGGCACCCCTAAGATCTGTTTTAGGAAAGCTCCACCACAAAGTTTTACCAACATATACATTAGAAACAACGGTCTTAATCCTAAAAAAATTTCCCATCTCTATAAAAACATTCCTTTCCACTGGCTTCATACTCAATATATTTTTTCATAAAACAATGTACACATTTGTATCTCTAACAGAACTGTCCCTCTTCACTGAGTTTCTGAAGAATCTACCTTGTGGCCTTGTCCAACCTCTTGTTTTCCTTTCTCCCTGAACATTCCATATACATTCCCCTTCTTACAACATTTTAATGTTGTTTTACTCAAAAAAGTAGTGAAAAATGCTAAAAAAAAAAAAAAAAAAAAAAAAAAAAAAGTCTGGAACCTCTCCATTTACATTAACTAAGAATCCCAGGCCCTTAACTCAAAACAATTATCCTTAGACATAAGTACAATTAGAGGTTTGGTAAATACTTCTGGATCCACCTCCTAGAAAGGGCAAAATATATTATTCACTGTTCTTTTGCCCATACCCAGAAAGTTCTAAAGCTCTGGGCACAATATGTCTAAATACTTCACTGACTTACTGCTGGCAAATCGTGATCCTGTTCCAGTTGGTACATTAACTCATTCTTGAGGTCCATGCTTATTTGTTCTGGAGTAGCCTGTGAAATGAGAAGGCGACAAGCAAAAGCACATAACTTAGCTTCAAATTGAAAACATTTTTTAAAATCTGGGCATCTTAATGAAATATATTAAAAATAAAACACAAAGAGTCTGAGCTCAAAAACAATGCTGCACTCACATAAGCCAGAGGCCCCTCATCAATGTTGCTACTAGTCCAAGGATTCCAATTGGATTGTGGAGGTGACCAAGGAACCACACCCATTTGGTTTTGTCGCTGGGATGGCTCAAAGTGAGCCAATTTGCCAAGATTCAGTACGACAGGCATAAAAGGATCATCAGGCTATTAAAAAATAAGAAAAACAAAAAAAAACACCAATACCAGTTGCTTGTCAGACTAGAAATTTTCAATACAAAGGTGTACTAAATTAACTGTATGCTTACTGGGGGCACGATCTCAAGATTTAGCTCCTGAATGATGTTTTGCAGCTGATGTTCTAAATCTTGTGAGAGGTTAACTTTGTAAGGCTCCACCTACAGAAAAAAGGATAGCCATGAAAATTATGTACCACACACATGAACACTACTCAAATCTACTACAGCAGGGTTAAGAGCATATAGTCTACAATATTCCTAAAGCCAACAATGAGTCAGTTCCTCATCGTGAAAGAATGATGATTATTTACTCATTGTCCACTCTGAACACAGTATCATGCCAGACAGATGATCAGCAGGGCCATTTCCATTTCTTAAGGTAAGATTCCAAGAACTATGAATTAAACTTCTTTAACCAGATACCAATCAAAAGCTAAATTAAATCTTACAATATCCCTCTGGGCTACTAAGTCTAAAGACTCACTGTCTCTCCTTCTTTCTTCTTTGTAAGTCCAGAGTAAGCTTCAATTACTCCAAGATGGTAGAGTTGTCTGACAAGTGACAGGGCACAGGACTGTGCTGCCAGTTTTTTATTTGATCCATGTTCACGTGCAAAAATCCCTATAATTTAAGTTCAGGATTACTAAAGATGAAAGGATAAATCATCCGAGTAAAGAAACATCTCAATATAGGCAACTAGGGGCTTGGGTACAAAAGTCCCCCTAAAACACAGAGTATGTTATAGACTCTTTCTTTTTCATGTTAACTGCTAACCAAAAGCAATTCCATTAACAGCACATCAATTAAATAACTACCTTGATTACAGGCAGATACTAAGACACAGACAAATCATTATAAAAGCAGTAAACCGATTTCAACCAAGTTGTCATTATTAATATCATTTGGTGTTAAAACAAAGAAAGAAAACGTAGTTTAACTTTTGAAAAGCAAAACAAAGAAAGAAATGAAAATGGGTCCAAAGTGGTTACTGAGACCCGGAGTTGGCAATCTTCTACAAAGAATCAAATAATAGTTTAGGCTTGGCAGGCCACATAGTGTCTGTCACAGCCACTCAACTCTGCCTAGCCTGAAAGCATCCATAGACAACACATAAACTAGGGTTTTACAAACTATGGGGCCAAGAACTAAAAATGGCTTGTACGTTTTTAAAGTGTTGTAAAAATAAGACAAAAATAACAATGGGTGATATACGTGACCTGCAAAGCTTAAAATATTTACGATCCGGGCTTTTATCAAAGTTTGGTAGCCCCTGACATAAACAAACGAGTGTAACTATGTTCTAATAAAATTTTGTTTATACAACAGGTAGTGGGCTGTATTTGGCCAGAGGCCTATAATTTGCTGATCCTAGCACAAGGCCGAAGCCAGAAACTACTCAAATTCTTAAAGAAAATGCCAATAAAGTTTCTCCTCCTCCAGATATCATTCAGCTTTAGGAGATGACATAAGGTAAGGAAGGGGCACAGATACCCTTAGGCCTACTAGCCAATTTAGTCAAATTAATTCTGAAGGTCAGATCAACGGCACAACAAGCTGGACTGCCTTTATCCTCTTCCCTTAACATCCCATCTACTCAAAGTCTAACTTGTTTTTAAAGTCTAGGATAAAAAAATTCAACACCATCTCTTTCTGATTCATTTGAAGGTTTGATTTTATGAGGAAAGTCTTTCATGTACTATAAATTCAAATCCTTAATGTTAGCTGCAGAATTCACAAACTGAAAAGACTCTTAGGCCATTTCTCTCAATATGCAGATTAAGTTAATGGGGTCCCAGCAATGTTAGTAACAAAACCAGTAAGCTAGTTCCTTACTTTCAAGCATAACACACTGTTTGCTTTAAACTTACTCAGAATAGAGAATACACAATTATATCTTTGCCTTTTCACTTCCTTTATGAATACCCCCAATCCATTCCTGTTTCCTCAGGATAACTTTTTCACCTCTTCTTGATGTTATGACTCTTAAATGCTACACATCCACGTTGGGGCTTCAAATGCTGTCATCTACTCTAATCTACTCTACTTTCTAAATTTCACCTAACTACCTGAACAAATTTATGTAGAAAGATTAAAAAATATATATTTTAAAGCTCATGACTGGCAGACTCCTAAGTAGCCTCACTACCATCTCTTACCCTTTGAAATATAATACTAGCATGATCTTTTTTTCTTACCTGCAAACTGGGAAACTGGGCCCTCTATATAATTACTAATATTCTAAAATACCCAGGATGCTACCTTCCAATTAATACTCTTTCAATTAATAAACATTATATATATATATATATATATATGGCTGAAGACTTTAATGTATTACTCCACTATATAAAACTCAGTATCAGGGAAGCAGTAACACTTACTTCTGCCCAGCTGCTTGATATAAATGGTCATTTCTGCAATAAAGCTCCTGTAACAACACATACAAACAAGGTTAGGAATTTTACTGTTAGAAATTACTAAAACCAGGACTCCCAAATCAGGCAGGCTTTCCAACTGCTTAGGCAAGTCACAGCAAAAAACCACTGTAAACACTTATTTCTGTTCAATCCTAGAACGAATCAAGTATATGTAAACTTCAAATAATGTAGAACATGGTACAAGACAACTATAATCAAAGCTGACAAGCCAACTGTTCATGAAAAGAAAATGTTAAGGTTTTAGATTCTGTGTTTACTTACTCCAAAGGTTGCAGTCTCAATAGCTAGAACACATTCAATGAAAAGGAATTTTCCATTTAGCCTGGGGCCAAGAAATAACACTGGCCCCAAATTCTTTAAATTATAGTTGTGATTATTTTAAGATTGCTTTGCAAGGGTCACCCACTAATGACTTCAATCTGTTAAGCTAAGCTAAATATATGCACGCATGCACACATACACATGAACATACAAACACTATGCATGTATCTGTGGCTCCTGAGGCAGGGGTCTGGTATCTGCCTGCAGTTGGAAGCAGCCCTTGATAACAAAAAACTTAGCTTATTTATATCACACTTATTTAAACCAGGGAACAAAGTATTTTTGGAAATTAGAGCTCAAATCACTAGCAGATTCTAGGGGATGAATTTAGGTTTCAATAAAGCAAAGACTGTCCTTTGAAAACTATATGCTTTCTGATCCTTCCACTGCTCAGGTACATTCTAGCCTTGACTTTGTGCTGTGAATAAAAGGTTAGGGAAGGCTTAAGAAAAAAATAAATGTTAGACTCCTTCCTATACCTCTTGTGAACTGACCTTCAGGCACAGCGGCTTCAGGGGTCAAAGGCCACTGGCTTTCAGGGGAACAACATCCACCCTTTCATTAATGACACCGATGCCAGTATGTTTCTCAGCCAGGCTTAAAGTCAGCACTCAATCTCATTCTCCTCCACCTAGGGGGAACAGCGACACCAGAAATCAGTTTACAATAGTTTTCCATGTGATTGCTTAGTTCAGCCTAAGCAGCAGCACATGTGTGTATGAACACAGACCTCTGGTGTTGCTGTCTGTTATGCCTTTAAATAAAGGACATACAAGGAGATGCTGTCCTAGCTCCCCCAATTGTCTCTGCCTCCCTCATTGTTATATCCTGAATTCTTGAATTCTATCAGGAGACAAATGATAAGATATTGGTATCAAAACATGTTTACAACAACAACCTTCAGACACATTTATTTGTTCTTAAAGTCACTGAGTGCTACTAATAATCTCAATCAGTTCAGAAGGACAAAATATTAAAGAAAAATCAACAAATGGATCCTTTATAACCTCCGAGGGTTTTAAAAAATGTGATGTCAAATTAAGTATCTAAGAATTCAGGACTGAACAAACAGGAAGCAGGGGGAGCCATGCTCTAAACATCATTTTGACCACAATGTCAAAGTTTTATTTTAGTAATAATTATTTTAGGATTACTAGATGCATCGAAGGGAGAACACTCTGATTTTCAAGGAAAATACTTTTAATGTATTTTGAATAATTTATTTCATATAAATAAAGGACAGCAAATTAAATCATCCAGAAGGTTTCCACTAGCCTTCTTTCTCTTCCAATAAAAATTACAGTGCCCCCAGAAGTGTCTAATCCAGATGAGCCTTCCTGGGAGTAATAATTACTACACCCTGGAATGCTCTCAGGAAGAATAGCAAGCAGGCTGAGAAACATACTGTCAACTGTTACAACAACCTCCCTTTATGTTCAGTTTTATATATTTAACAGAATAAAAATAAGCTAATTTAACTCACATACAAAGACCAAAGCTACCCTTCAGCTTTACAATAAGCCCTTAAACACCTCAACAGGACTCTTAAGAGCTGGCAACTTTCAAAGCTAAAGGAAAATTTGGATCTAGATGTAATGGAGTCTACCTGAGACTCTGGAACTCAGTCTAACCTGACCCATTAAAGAAATAATCCTTATAACACCTTTAACAATACCACAGTGAATAAACTCACCACCTCGGGCTGCTTTTTAAATGAGGGACAAACCACCGCTTGTGGCTGATTTTTGCCTCTCAGATAGAAATGAGAACCTCAGAAGTCTAGCAACACAAACAGCAGATTTTTGCAGAACTTCTAAAATCCTCCTCCTAAATGAAAAATCATGGTAAACTACTAATTACAAATCAATGATAATTTTTCTTATGCAAAGTATCTTCTTTTCACAATTCATTGCTAATCCACAAACTAAATCAGATAAAACAAATACAAAAATAGAACAATGACTATACAAAACAGCCCTAACTTACTATAGAAGGAAAAGAATGAAACAAGCAAACCTGTTGTGATCAGGACCCACTTGGGTGTACTTATATTCTCCTTGGATCTTTTCCTTTTGGAAATACTGGTTCAGACGAGCCTTAGCATTTTCTAATGTCCAGTTTCCATGAAGCCCAGCATTTAAATCCACTTCTTCTGACTCTAAAGTCTGTTGAATCAATGGTAATTAAATTTGGCTGCATTAATTTTAGTTTAGTTATGCATATTTAAGGTACAGAAATTTGTAACAATATCTTCTTTGTACCATCCTATATGCAAAAACTGTTTTTAATGCTTCTATTCCTAGACAAAATTGAGAATTAGTTTTTACTGCATCTGCTGATCCTATTGTATAAACAAGCTATTAGTTAATGTACTGTGTATTTAAATTATTTCCTAAGAAACCTTAACAAATTTTCTTGTGTTGGCTTTAATACTTTAAATATATTATTAGGTGGAAAAATAAGCTTTTCTAAGAAGACATTTTTGAGTGCTCACGAAATGAGGTTTACTAAGGTAATTACATTTCCTGTAAAACGGAGGACACATTCTACCACCAGAAAAATAATGTTTTGTTTCATAGGCAATTCTAGTGACCAGATTTAATGGGTAGCTTAGGTTTATGCTGTCTTGTGTGAACGAGCAGCCTCAAACAATGACTTAAAAGAATCACCAAATTAAGTTGTGAATATCTTAAATCTTGCAGTGAACCAAGTACTGATAATCCTGGGTATGTGACAAAGGGTGACATGATAGCCTTACCGCTTGTACTTCTTGTTCTTCCTTTCTTGAATAATAATCCTTCAAGTTGGCTCCTCGATCCCAGGTGGGCCCAGGAGGACCATAGCCAGAGGCTCCAATTCCAGAATTATTTTCTATAAGAAATGAAAATTATTATTCTCTTAAGGAATTGAACTGTAGGAAGATCCTAAGTATTTTAAAGAGTATTTTTAGATTTTGGCATTCTGTAACTACAAAGCCAAAGTTTCAATTATTTGGAAATGTGCCCCAAATCTTAATGACTTACTTGAAAAGTGTTTCATGATTGAAATATAGGTCTAAATTGATAATCCCAAGGCTGGTATGTAGAGGAGAGCTACTAGCAATGATCATAAGTGACTGACAATCTAGCATACATTTTCAGTTGATTAAACTTGGTAACTGATTAAATTTGTTCAAACTGCCTCTTTTTTTTTTTTTTTTTTTTTTGCTAAATATGACCTTGAGAGAAACCTGTTAGCACTAGTGATGGGGATAAGGAGAAGCTGAAAAGGTATAACAAAGTGCTGAATCTTGGTAAGAAAGCAGAGTAACTAAAGATACCTAATACTGCCTGATTATTAACTCTACTAAGTCTATGACATGCTTTTTAAAAAATTTATTCCTCACAACAATCTTATGAAAGAAATATTACTGTTATTCTCATTTCATAAATACCAGATCTAAGACTTAAGTAACTTGACCAAGATCCTAGTTAATCTATCCTATACTGGGGCAGACCAATAGAAGTTTTTTTTTCCCCCTCTCAATTTTATTTATTTGACAAAGAGACAGAAAGACAGAGAGAGAGAAAGCAGGGGGAGGGGCAGAGGGAGAGGGAGAAGCTCAGCAAGGAGCCTGATGTGGGGCTCAATCCCAGGGTCCTGGGATCATGACCAGAGCTGAAGGCAGATGCTTAACCAACTGAGCCACCCAGGCGCCCCTAAAAGCTTTGATAATATACAGAATTCAGTAACACCTTGGATCCATAAGGTATAAGTCTACAATCTATTTGGTAGGAATGAGTTAGAAACAAGAAAGGGCAATAAATAAGACCCTTCAATCAAATGTTCTAGGCTGTGCAAAATCTATCCAGAAATAAAAATTAGTGGGGCGCCTGGGTGACACAGCGGTTAAGCGTCTGCCTTCGGCTCAGGGCGTGATCCCGGCGTTATGGGATCGAGCCCCACATCAGGCTCCTCTGCTGGGAGCCTGCTTCTTCCTCTCCCACTCCCCCTGCTTGTGTTCCCTCTCTCGCTGGCTGTCTCTATCTCTGTTAAATAAATAAATAAAATCTTTAAAAAAAAAAAAAAGAAATAAAAATTAGTAGCTAATGAAAGCAAGGAATTAGCCTGTATCACACTTCGTAAGAGAAATCACGGGTGGTATTGGTAAATTTATGAAGGGCCTGGGTTGTCTCAACATTATGAATTCACTGTAGTTATCTTTCTATCCAAACGAGAAAAGAGAAGATCAAGAAGGATCATGTGTATCTTATCACGTCATACACACACACTCAAGTCCCTTACCTGCCTTAAGAGCCAAATGTGGAGGAAGAGGCCCTCCCATGGTTGTTGGTAAACCTCCACCCGTAGTTGCTGCGGTGTCAGGTATATCAGTAAGTGGGGGTGGAGGAGGTGCTACCTGCAAGAGGAAAAGTCAAGGCAGGGTCAGTATTTTACCCTCACAGGGACTAGTAAATTTTTTTATACTTAAAGGAGGCCCATGTGTCACCCCTTCCTAATTCCACAATATTAACATCTTTGTTTTCAATGTTTATAAAACTATTATGTTCTTGGTTGAAGCAGAAAAGAATAAACGTAGTAAAAATTACTCGTTAATTCTCCACAGGAGATTTTATATGTATTGTGTAAACAAATACAGTTTTTCCACAAAACGTGGGATCGGTTTATGGTATATAGTTAATTTTTTTCCACTTAGCAGCTTTATAAGTACATTCCACATTCAAGAAGTATCTGTTAGGAACCTTCTATAGAGTAGACACTGTTCTGGGTACTGAGGATAACATGAACAAAAAAAAAGAGACAGCTGTTCTGTACTTAGAGCTATATTCAAATAGCTATATTCTAATTCTTACAGAGCTAAATAATGAATAAATACATAATATGTCAAGTATGATACAATACTATAGAAAAAAATGAAGGAGAAAAGAAAAACAGGGACTGTGGGAGATCACTATTTAAATAAAGTGAACTGGCAAAGCCACATTCATAAGTGAAAAGAGATAAGGAACAAGTGAGGAGAACAACAAAGAGTATGGGGAGGAGACATTTTCAGAGAATGTCACGTTCCAAGATGTAAAATATCTTATGTACATCTACTTTTTCTTTTAAAGATTTGAGAGAGAGCACGCTAGACCGAGTGCGTGCACGAGCAGGGGGGAGGGGCAGGGAGAGAGGGAGAAGCAGACGCCCGGCTCAGCAGGGAGCCTGAGGCAGGGCTCAATCGGAGGACCCTGGGATCATGACCTGAGCTGAAGGCAGACGCTGAGCCACCCAGGTGCCCCACATCTTCTAGTTCTTTAAAGATTAATAATTTACATTCATTTTAATGACTGACTACTCCATTGTATGGATGTAGTAGATATAACTAGCAATACCATGCTGATGAACATTTAGCTTGTAGCCAATCTTAAATTATAAAACAATACTGCCATAAACCCTTTGTACTTTGGCTTATTCTTCTCAGGTAAGATTTGCTTAAGTGAAATTCCTGGGTCAAAGGCATCAACTTTTTTTTTTTTTTTTTAAGATTTTATTCATTTGTCAGAAAGAGAGAGAAGAGAGTACAAGCAGCAGGAGCAGCAGGCAGAGGGAGAAGCAGGCTCCCTGCTGAACAGGGAGCCCGATGCAGGGTTCGATCCCAGGACCCTGGGATCATGACCTGAGCCGAAGATAGCTGCTTAATTAAGTGAGCCACCCAGGTGTCCCAGGATCAACATTTTAAAAAGCACCATAGTGCATTACTGAAAGGTTGGACTTCCATACATGCACCTGCACTATATATCTGACAATCTATTTTCTCACATCCTCTCCAATTCTAGGAATTACAGCAAGTGTTTTACATCTTTACCAATATTAGCTTAGTTTTTTGTTATAGCAACCTATTATTTTAATTTACAATTTTCTCTGCCTATTCTATCTGGATATTCACTGATCTCATTAATTTCTAAGAAGTTAACATTTCAGTGCTACTCACTTCACTCTTTCTCATACAAGTTGCAAATAATTTTTGTTGTCCTTTTCCTTTTTTCACTTTGTAAATGCTTACCACCCAAAAAGTTATTTTGTTTTTGTTTCTGTAATCAAATCTAGTTTCTGCCTGTGATATCCTCCATAAAATGGCCTTTCCTGTCCAAGACCTATTCAGCATTATTTTCATCTATTTCATTTTGGAGATAGTATCATGTAAATATAGTTACTATAATCTTACAATAATTAAAATTCTTTATTAATATATGGACCAGCTACTACTTCTAACTTATTAAAATTCTTCTTGGCTATTTGTCAACAATTATTTTTCCTAATTAATTTTTAAGATTTTATTTATTTATTTGAGAGAGTGAGCGAGAGAGAGAGAAGGTGCAGGGTGGAGGGAGAGGGAGAAGCAGACTCCTCGCTGAGCAGGGAGTCTGATGCGGGGCTCCATCCCAGGACCCTGGGATCCTGACCTGAGCTGAAGGCAGATGCTTGACCATCTGAGCCACCCAGGTGCCCCAAGAAAAAAATATTTTAAAGCAGCAAGACAGTTATATACAAGGGAAACCCCACAAGACTATTAGGGAATTTTTCACCAAAACTTTGGCAGCCAGTAGAGAATCGCATGATAGATTTAAAGTGCAAAAAATGAAACGCTGTAGTAAGTATGACAACATATACATAAAACACTGGGGGGAAGAGGAGTAAAGAATGGGTTTGAACTTAAGTGACCATCAACTTAATATAGACTGCTATATGCAGAAGATGTTATACACAACCTAATGGTAGCCACAAACTGAAACCAACGAGTAGATATGCAAAGAATAGAGAGAAAGCAATCCAAGTATATCACAATCACAGAAGAAACCCAGCAAACCATGAAAGAAAGAGAAGAATCAGAGAATACTACAAAAACAACCACAAAACAAGTAAAAAAAAAAATGGTGATAAATACATATCTATCACAATTACTTGGGCTCAATGTTCCAATCAAAAGAGGGTGACAGAGTGGCTTAAAAAACAAGACTCATATGCTGCCTATGAGAGACTCACTTCAGACTGAAAGACACCTGCAGACTTAAAGTGAAGGGATGAAGAAATATTTAGATGTAAAAAAAAAAGCTGGGCTAGCAATATTTCTGTCAGACAAAACAGACTTTAAAACAGGCTTACCAAGAGACAAAGAAGGATACTATATAATAATAAAGGGCAAAATCCAACAATAAGATATAACAATTATAAATATTTATGCACCCAACATGGGAGCACCCAAATACTTAAAGCAGTTAATAATAAACGTAAAGGAAATAATTGATGGTGATACAATAACAGTAGGGGACTTTAACATACAACTTACATCAATGGACAGATCATCCACATACAAAATCAACAAGGATACAGCGGCTTTCAGTGACAAACTGAACCAGTTATTTTTTTTTTTAAAGATTTTAATTATTTATTTGACAGAGAGAGAGTGTGTGTGTGTGCGCACAATTATGGCGAGTGCCAGGCAGAGGGAGAAGGAGAAACAGGCTACCCATGATGTGGGGCTCAAAGTCAGAACCCTGGGATCATGACCTGAGTGGAAGACAGATGCTTAAATGACTGAGCCACCTAGGCGCCCCTGGACCAGATAGATTTAACAGATATATTCTGAACATTCCACCTAAAACAGAATACACATTCTTTTCAAGTGCACACAGAACATTCTCCAGAATAGATCACATGTAAGGCCACAAAACAAGCCTCAACAAATACAAAAAGGTAGAAAGAAGTCACACCGTGCAAATTTTCTGACCAGATGCTATGAAACTAGAAATTAACCATAAGAAAAAATTTCGAAAGGCCACAAATACAGGGAGGTTAACACGCTACTAAACAATGAATGGATCAACCAAGAAATCAAAGAGATGAAAAAGTACATGGAAGAAAGTGAAAATGAAAACACAATGGTCCAAAACCTTTGAGATGCAGCAAAAGTGGTTCTAAGAGGGAAGGTTACAGCAATACAGGCCTACCTCAAGAAACAAGGTAAATCTCAAATAAACAACCTAATCCTACACTTACAGGAGCTAGAAAAAGAACAACAAAGAAAACCCAAACCAGAAGAAAAGAAATAAGATTAGAGCAGAAATTAATATAGAAAACCAAAAAAACAATAGAAGAGATCAATGCAATCAGATTCCTGTTCTTTGAAAAGGTGAACAAAATTGATACCTCTAGCCATACTTATAAAAAAAAAAAAAACCAGACTCAAACATAATCACAAATTAAAGGAGATAAATAACAACCAACACCAGATACACAACTGTAATAGAGTATTATGAAAAAGTATATGCCAACAAAAAATTAGACAAACTGGAAAAAAACGGGTATAAATTCTATAAACATATAATCCACCAAAACTGAAGCAGGAAGAAATAGAAAATTTGAACAGACTGATTACCAGCAAGGAGACTGAATCAGTAATTAAAAAAAAAAAAAATCCCAACAAACAAAAGTCCAGGATCACATGGCTTCACAAGCAAAATCTACCATTTAAAGAAGTTAATACCTACTCTTCTCAAACTGTTCCAAAAATAGAAGGAAAACTTCCAAATTCATTCAACAGGCCAGTATCACCTTGACAGCAAAACCAGATAAATATATCACAAAAAAGGGAAAACTGAAGACCAATTACCTCTAATAAACATAGTTGCAAAAATCATCAACAAAATACTAGCAAACCAAATCCAATAATATATTAAAAAAATCATTCACGACTATAAAGTGAAATTTTTCCTGGGATGCAAGTGTGGTTCAATATTCACAAATCAACATGATACATGACCCCAATAAGAAAAGGATACAAACCATATGATCATTTCAACAGATGCAGAAAAGGCATCTGACAAAGTAAAACATCCATTCATGATAAAAACCCTCAACAAAGTAGGTCTAGAGGGAACATATCTCAACACAATAAAGCCATATATGAAAAACCCACAGCTAACATCATATTCACTGGTGAAAAACTGAGAGCTTTCCCCCTAAGGTCCGGAATAGGACAAGAATGTCCACTCTCACCACTTTTATTCAACACTGTACTGAAGACCTAGCCATAGCAATCAGACAAGAAGAAATAAAAAGGCATCTAGATTGGTAAGAAAGAAATCAAACTTTCACTCTTCGCAAATGACATGATAGAAAACCCTAAAGATTCCACCAAAAAACTTCTAGAACTGGTAAATGAGTTCAGAAAGATTGCAGGATACAAAATCAATATGCAGAAATCTGTTGCATTTCTGTACAATAATGAAGCAGCATCAAGAGAAATGAAGAAAGAAATCCCACTCACAATCACACCCAAAATTATAAGATACTTTGGAATAAACCTAACCAAAAAAGTGAAAGACTGGTACTCTGAAAACTATAAAATGCTGACGAAAGAAACTGAAGACACAAAGAAATGGATACTCCATGCTCACGGATTGGAAGAACAAATATTAAAATGTCCACACTACCCAACGCAATCTACAGATTTAATCCAATCCCTACCAAAATACCATCAGCATTTTTCACAGAACTAGAACAATCTTAAAATTTATATGGAACCACAAAAGACCCCAATAGCCACAGCAATTTTGAAAAAGAAAAGGAAAGCTAGAGGTAGCAGCAGTAATCAAAAGAGCATGGTACTGGCACAAAAACAGACACATAGATCAACAGAACAGAAAACAAAACTGAGAAACCCACAATTATATGGTCAATTAATCTTTGACAAAGGAGACAAGAATATGCAATGGGAAAAAGATAGTCTCTTCAAAATGGTACTGGAAAAACTGGTCATGCAAAAGAATGAAACTGAGCCACGTTCTTACACCATATACAAAAATAAACTCAAAATGAATTAAAGACCTAAAGGTGAGGCCTGAGACCATAAAAATCCTAAAAGAGAGCACAAGCACTAATGTCTCTGACACTGGCTGGAGAAACATTCTTCTAGATATGTCTCCTGAGGCAAGAGAAATAAAAACAAAGTAAACTATTGGGACTACATCAAAATAAAAAGCTTCTGCACAGAAAAGGAAACAAAACTAAAAGGCAACCTAATGAATGAGAAGATATTTGCAAAGACTTCTCTGATAAACAGTATCAAAATATATAAAGAACCTACACAGGGGTGCCTAGGTGGCTCAGTCCTTAAGCGTCTGCCTTCGGCTCAGGGCGTGATCCCAGAGTCCTGGGATCGAGCCCCACATCAGGCTCCCCCACTGGGAGCCTGCCTCTTCCTCTCCCACTCCCCGTGCCTGTGTCCCCTCTCTCGCTGGCTGTCTCTCTCTCTGTCAAATAAATAAATAAAATCTTAAAAAAAAAAAAAACTACATAATTCAACACCCCCCAAATAATCCCCAATTTAAAAATGGGCAGAAGTTGGGGCACCTGGTTGGCTCAGTCAGTTAAGCATCTGCCTAAGCTCAGGTCATGATCTCAGGGTCCTGGGATCTAGTACCACATCAGGCTCCCTGCTTAGCTGGGAGGCTGCTTCTCCCTCTCCCTCTGCGTCCCCACCCCTACCCTGGCTTCTGTGACCTCTCTCTCAAATAAATAAAATCTTTAAAAAATGGGCAAAAGACATGAAGACACATTTATTCAAAGACATACAGATAGCCAACAGACATATGAAAAGATGAGCACTCAACATGACTCACCATCAGGAAAATACAAATCAAAACCACAATATCACCTCACACCTATCAGAATGGCTAAAATAAAAAACACAAGAAACAGCAAGTGTTGGCAAAGATGTGGAGATGCACTGTCGGTGGGAACGTACATTGGGCATCCATTGTGAAAACTAGCATGGAGGTTCCTCAAAACTTAAAAATACAAATACCATATGATCCAGTAACTCCGCTAGGGGGTATTTACACAAAGAACATGAAAGAATTTGAAAGAATATATGCACCTCTACGTTTACTGCAGAATTACTTACAACAACCAAATTATGGTAGTAGTCCTAGTGCACACTGATAGATGAATGGATAAAAAAGATGTGATATATATATATATATATATACACACACACACACACACACCAGAATATTATTCAGCCATAAAAAAAGAAATCTTGCCATTTGCAACAGCGTGGATGGATCTAGAGAGAATAATGCTAAGTGAAAGAAGTCAGAGAAAGATAAACACCATATGATTTCACTTATATATGGAATTTAAGAAATAAAACAAAGGAGCAAAGGATAAAAAGGGGAGGGACAAAACAAAAGACTTTTTTTTTTTTTTTTAAGATTTATTTAAGACAGAGAGAAAGCATGAGACAGAGAGAGACAGAAAGCACAATGGGCGGGTGAGGAAGGGCAGAGGGACATGGAGAAGCAGACGCCCTGCTGATCAGGGAGCCTGAGGTGGGGCTCAATCTCAGGACCCTGAGATCATGACCTGAGCTGAAGACAGACACTTAACTGACTGAGCCACTCAGCTGTCCCAAGAAACAGACTCTTAACTATAGAGAACCAACTGATGGTTACCAGAGGAGAGGGAGGTGGGGGGACGGGTGAAATAGGTGATGAGGTAAAGGAGTACACTTGACCACTGGGCGATGTATGGAAGTGTTGAATCATATTTTACACCTGAAACGTTGTTAACTCTACTGGAATTAAAAAAGAAATAAGAGAGTATTAAAAGTGTGAGGTAATGCATAACCTTTGCTCCAAGGAAGATCTAGTGACCTGAAAAATTACCTACTACGTTAAGTGAAACAAACAGGTTACAAAATAGTATATGCAATACATATTCTATCAATTAAAATACACATGTAAGTATTGAAGCAAAAACAAATCTACTGGCAATAACATAGTTCATGCTGCCATTACAATTTGTATGTTTTGCAAAATTTCTGCAATATGCATTAAACACTATAAAAATGTTTAATTCTAGAAGAACTTATATAAATAATACGTCTAATTAATAAAACATGAGCTGATAAATAAATGAATAGACAATTCAAATGAAGAAAATTAGGAGTGCCTGGGTGGCTCAGTTGGTTAAGCGTCCAACTCTTGATTTCAGCTCAGGTCATGATCTCAGGGTTGTGAGATAGAGCCCTGTATCAGGCTCCACACTGGGCTTAAAGAGTCTCCCCCTCTGCCCCCTCACCCCACCCCACTTATGTGAACACATTCTCTCAAAAGGAAAAGAAAATTAGAAATAACGAACATCTAAAAGAAATATTCCATTTATTAAATAACTAAAGAAATGCATATTAAGTTAAACTTTTTTATCTCTTAAATTAGTCATTTTTTTAGGCTACCAAGGGTTCTGGTTGAGATAGTGATGTAGGAAGATCATGAACTTGCTTCCTCACACAGACACACTGAGTCTACAGCTACATATGGAACAGTTTCCTTTAAAAAAAGTAATCTAAAAGCTGAGTGATGACTACACACCAGGCAAAGATGGGAAAAAAACCACATCAAAACAGGTAGCAAAGGCTGGGGCAATCTTGCCATAAGCCCCATTCCAGGTGTGGCAACCCACAGCCAGGTGGGAACTTAACCTAGAACTCCTCCCTGATGAGCAAAGAGTTCAACCCTCAAGTTTTAAGACATACACTTGAAACAAGCCTCCAAAACACCTAATTTTAAAAACTGACAGAACTTATATTCCAAGACCCACAAGATGGGAGCAATCTGTAAAATGCCTCTTAAAGGGCTTGTGTGCTTGGGAGTCCCATCCCAGGGCCCAGCTCAGAAGCAGCCAACTGTGCCCAGACTTAAAGTGCAAAAGACAACTGCTTATATTAAAATCCTGTCCCAAGGGACAGGCATCTACTTTAATACACACATCTAGAAGTCTGCTGAAACACTACCGAGGAATGGAGACCAGTGGGTACTATCTTTGCATGCCTCAGAGCACAAGTATCTCCTAGAAAAGAACCTTTACATGTGTGTGGTGCCCAAATTTTTGTGGCTGCTGCACAGGGGATGCCTCTTCACCTGGCTCTGGAGGCCAGGGAAGCTTGTGCTCCCAGTCACAAAGGACTGTAATAATCAGCTCCTTTAGAAAGGAGCTCAAAAACCTCTCTGTGGCCCCAAATTTCATGACTGCTGCCAGGGGACACCTCTACTGTGCCTGGGTCAGGTGGCCAGTGCAGCTTACACTCCTGGGTCCCACAAGACTATAACCAATGGAGAAAGCATTCTTTTTCCATTAATTTTTTTTTTTTGAGTATAGTCAACCCGTGATGTTACATTAGTTTCAGGTGTACAACAGTGATTTGACGTGTATATGTTATACCGTGCTTACTGGAGATAGCTCTTAAACATCTATAAACAGCTATCACACCCATGGCACAGAAGAGGCAACAGATACAGGAGCTGTCTTTCTGTGAGGGAGGCCTATCTTTAGCTAATCATCGTGACTGTGGTCTGAGGAGTAGGCTTCTAATTAAACAGGCATCTAGGGGCTGACTATAATCCTTTCCAGAGACCTTTGAGGGAAGGTGCTATCTCATTCTACTGCGTTCCAGAGTGCCAGTGTCTCCTGAAGGAAAGCTTTACATGTATCTGGTTTCTGCAGCTAACATCCAGGGATGCCCCTCAATCACCTGGCTCTGGTGGCCAGAGGGGCTTACATTCTTGCATCCCATGGGACTGCGTTAATTGGAGCAACAGTTCTTGGCAGGCTACCAACCCCAGGCACTGTACAGTGAGTGGACTGAGGCACACCCCCCGTCTTTCTGTGAAGGTCGCTTCGTTTGTCCTGAAGTGTCAGACAGAGGCAGGCTTCAGGTTTGCCACACGCTACCTATGTAACTACTCTGAAGGAATACTTGCCATGGATGTCATCTTGGTGATCCTCCTCTGGTTTGTTCCAGCTTATTGGTTATCTTCCAAAAAGGAGATTATACAATCATCTGGAGCCCAAATATTTGCATCTGCTGCCCAGGGAACACTTCTAGATTATCTGGCTCTGGTGGCCAGCAGGGCTTATGCTTTTGGCACCTCAAAACTACATATATATTCATATACTTTTAAAAGCTGCTGCCTGAGGGTCTGGCTTCTAGCCTGCCTGAATCTAGGTGCTGAGATCCTACCCTTTGCGACACTGAGTGACCTTAGCACAGCCTCAACTACTAGGAGCTATTAAAAATACAACAGATCTGCCTGGACAAGCACAGAGGTTTAAGAAACAACCAAGAGCTGGGGCAGGGCTGAATGAGAAAGCTCACCTCCTACATAAGGCCACTCCTTTAAGACTTAGGAGAAGTAGTTTCATCTGCTGTACAGAAACCAACATAGGCAGGGGCGCCTGGGTGGCACAGCAGTTAAGCGTCTGCCTTCGGCTCAGGGCGTGATCCTGGCGTTGCGGGATTGAGCCCCACATCAGGCTCTTCCGCTATGAGCCTGCTTCTTCCTCTCCCACTCCCCCTGCTTGTGTTCCCTCTCTCGCTGGCTGTCTCTATCTCTGTCGAATAAATAAATAAAATCTTTAAAAAAAAAAAAAAACCAACATAGGCAAAATGAAACAGGAATATGTTCCAAATGAAAGAACCAGATAAAACCTTAATGAAATGGAACTATGCTAATTTATCTAATAAAGACTTTAAACTAATGGTCATAAAGATGCTCACCAAACTGGGGAGAAGAATATATGAACACAGAACTTCAACAAAAAGATGGAAAATATGAGAAAGTACCAATTAGAGAAGACACAGCTGAAAAATACAGTAACTGAACTGAGAAGTAACACTAGAGGCGTTAAACAGCAGACCAGATGGAAAAGAAGAAAGGATCAGTTAACTCAAAGCCAAGGAAGTAGAACTCACCCAAAAAGAGCAGCAAAAAGAAAAAAAGGTGAAAAAATGAAAACATCAATGGACTAATATTCGTATCACTGGGTTTCAAGAAGGAGGAAAGAGAGAGAGAGAAGGGGCAGAAATTTTATTTGAAGAAAAAAAGGGCTAAAAACTTTCCTAACCTGGGGAAGGAAACAGACAACCAGATCCAGGAAGCCCAGAGGATTACAAGTAAGATGAATGCAAAGAAACCTAAACCAAGACACATTATAATTAAAATGTCAAAAGGTAAAGCAAGGAGAGAATAAAAAGCAGCAAAAGAGAAATATCTCATTACACACATGGGAACCCCCATCCATGAGCAGATTTTTCAGTGGAAACTTAGTGGGCCAGAAGGGAGTAGAATGATATATTCAAAGTGCAGGGAAAAAAATTCTGAAGCAAGAATTTATGTACCTGGCAAAGTCATCATTCAGAACTGAAGGAGAGAGAAATAGTTCCCCAGACAAGCAAATGCTAGAATAATTCATCACCACTAAACCTGCCTTATGAGAAATGTTAAAAGGACTTCCTGGGCCCCCTGGGTGGCTCAGTAAGTGTCTGCCTTTCGCTCAGGTCATGATCCCAGAGTCCTGGGATCGAGCTTTGCATTGGGCTCCCTGCCTAGTAGGTAGCCTGCTTTTTCCTATCGCTCTGCTGCTCCCCTTGCTTGTGCTCACGCACTCTCTCAAATATTAAAAAAATGTTTTTTAAAAAGGACTTCTTTAAACTATTAAGAAAGGGCACTTATTGGTAACAAGAAATATGAAAGAATCTCACTAGAAAAATTAACATATAATAAAAGATTAACTACTTATAAAACTAATACGAAGGTTAAACAAGAAAAATAGCAAAAAATAACTATGATTATAATAATTAAAGGATACACAAAATAAAAAAATGTAAAATATTATATCAAAAATATAAAACGTGGTGGTGAGGGGAGTAAAAATGTTAGCTTTAGAACTCAAGTTACTGACTCAAAATATTATCTATATATGCTGCTATATGTAAGTGTAATCGTGATTACAAAGCAAAAATCTGAAATACACAGAAGAAAAAGGAGTATGAGCATACCATTAAAGAAAATCCTCAAACCACAAAGATAGCAAGGAACAAATAGAATCTAGAGAAATAACTAGAGAACAATGAACAGAATGGCAATAAGCACACGCCAATCAATAATTACTTTAAACTGTAAATGGACTAAATTCTCCAATCAAAAAACAGAGTGGCTGAATGGATTAAATAACATGAACCGCCTATATGCTGCCTATGAGATACAATTTATTTTTTAGTAGGCAAAGAACTTTATTAACCTTGTTTCAAACTACTCCCAGGCTTCTTCAGCTTAATTAGCTACAAAGAATGAACTGTGTATAAGCAAAAACTGAAAAGAGCTGTGGCGCCCTAGGCGCCTGGCCTTAAAAATATTAGAGATCTAGATTTTATCAGATCCACGAACAAAATTTTAAAAAGCAGTCGTAATATAAAATAGCATCTTCCAGTAACTTCTTCAAGTTTTATCTTCTTCAGAAGTTGACTCAATTCAGTTTGCTTTATTCTTAGAAGCTTCATCAAAATTCTCCGTAAGATCTGGATCTTCATCCTCCTCCTCCTCTCTGATAGCAAGTGGTGCTTTTACATCCATATATTGTTTGGGCAGAGCTTCAGTCCACCTTCTTAAAGGAGTCAAACTGTCTCCACTAAGTTGGTTTAAGATACTGGGTAGCATTTCTGTCAGCTGCTTTGTTTTTTTCTTAGAATGACCTGTGATGGTTATTATTAAAGTGTTCGCACTGCCAGGGATGCCTGAACTTTAGGGTTGTTAAAATGGATCACTGTCCCTTGGTTTGTGAACACATTCACTTTTTCAATACCAGAGGTATCGTTTATCCCTAACTTCTTTAAAGAGAACTGAAGTTTTCTATCATCTGCTGTAGCCATTCCAAGAACCACCTTCTTGGTAAGCAGTTCCTTTTCCACCAACGCACACGTGCGCTTGCACTTTGGAAAGTTTCTCCTGGTTCATGGTTGTTTCTTTCATCTTGTTGGAACGGAAACGGGACCACATGAGGGAATAGGGTTGGCACTCAAGAGGTCCCAGGTGGACCAGCTGAAATTAGGTACACACACGTGGGGATGCAAGATGGCAGCCAGAGGGAGACCAGAAGTGATCCAAGAGATACACTTTAGATGGAAGTACACACAGACTGAAAGTGAAGGGACAGAAAAAGACATTCTGTGCAATGGAAATAAACATTTCCATTCGTCTGGGGTAGCAACCAGATAACAGACTTTGTTTTTTGTTTGTTTTGTGTGTGTGTGTGTGTGTGTGTGTGTGTGTAGTAAACTTTGAAACAAAGAGTGTAATAAGAGACAAAGAAGGGCATTTCCTAATGATGAAGAGCTCAATCCAACAAAAGGATATAGCATTTGTAAATATTTAGGCACCCAACACAGAAGCACCAAAATATATAAAAAACAAATATTAACAGACACAGAAGAGAAACAGATAACAACTACAACTATAGTAAGGAACTTTAATACCCCACTTACGTCAATTGATAGTCATCCAGACAGAAATCAGTAAGGAAACACTGGATTTAAATGACTTGTTAGAGCAGATGGACAGGTATTTATAGAACACCGCTAAATAAAGTGAAATAATCACACATTTATTTTGCCTTCCCTGTCTAAACTCTAACTCAGGGTGACTAAATTATTGATTAAAGAAGTTTCTTGTTATAGAAGTATTCCAGATCAAAACCAAAGGAAACTACTAATGAAATAAATCCACACAGTGATCATAAACCACTGCTCATACCACAATATTACATGCCTCCTCCTGATAGAACAGTATTTTCTTGTTCTTGCCCCTCCCCTCCAAATCTGAATCTAATCAAGTCTCTAGATCTAACCAATTATGGGAAACAGAGAGGCAGAGAAATGTTTTATGATACCACAGAGATGTAATCCAGAAATTCTGAACTGTGGGAAAATAAAGAATAAATGACGTGCTTTCTTCAACAAATTGCAGAGAAAAGTGAGAAAGAGGGTAAGAGAATCGAGTGATTAAAAGAGATATTAATCGCTTGCTATATAAATATGACATCATTTGGAGCATGATTTAAACAAAATGTAAAAAATGGATTTGTGAAACAGGAAAATTTGAATACTAACTGGATATTTGAGGACATTAAGAAACAATTCTTAAAATTTTTTAGATTTGATAATGGAATTGTTATTGTGTTTTTTAGAAGGATTATCTTTAAGATATACAAACTGAAATAGTAACAGATGAATGACAGGATGTCTAAAATATACTTCAAAATAATCTGAAGAAACTAGAAAAAGACTAGAGATGAATGATGACTGGCCACATTGTAAAGTATTGCAACTGGATTATGAAAATATGGGCTCACAGTATTATTCTTACTTCTGTACACATTTGAAATTTCCACAATAAAAACATTTTAAAGTATCCTCCGCACTCAGAAACAGGTCACTTTTGGCAAGAGCAATTTGTGGAATGAAAGGGCAAATGCTAGATGAGGTAAGTGACATGACCAAGGATCTCGCAGGGATGAGGAGATGAGATAAAGATGGTAGCTTAAAGTAGAGATTGGTTTGTTATATGATGCTTTTCCAAATTCGCCCATTCATCATTCATTCATTCAACCAAAACAAACAAACAAACAAAAAAAACCCCACCTTCAAGTGCCTGCTGTATAGGCCAGAACTATGCTAACATTGTGGAAACAGCAAATGAACTCAAAACAAAACCCAGGGCACATGGGTGGCTCAGTTGGTGAAGCGTCTGCCTTCGGCTCAGGTCTAGGTCTCAAGAGTCCTGGGATTGTGCCCAGCGAGCTCTGGGTTCTCTGCTCAGTGGGGAGTCTGCTTCTCCCTCTCTCTCTGCCTCAATCATGCTCTTTCTCTCTCTAATAAATAAACTCTTAAAAAAACAAAAAACCTGCTCTTATGAACTTTTATTCTTATATGAAAGCCTGGGGAAAAATGAGGTTAGAAAAGGCTTTATCACACTCAGTACAACTGACATTTTGGGCAAAACAATTCTTTGTTGTAGGAGGCTATCTTACGCATTGTAGGATGTTTAGTAGCATCCCTGGCCTCCATATATTATAGGTTAGTATTGCTGACACTCCCTTCCAGTTGTAACAAAAATGACTCCACACATTGCCAAACATCCCTGAGACAAAATCACCTCTGAGCGGAGAAGCACTGGGTTAGAAGTTAGTAAGTGCTACTAAGAAAAATAAAAGGGGATAAGAAATACCAGGGTAAAGGTAGCAATGGATTTACAACTTTGACAAGGATGGCTGGGAAAGAGCACTCAAGGCAGAAAGAATAGTTACATACAAAAGTCTTGAGGTAGAAAGGTGTTGGCACATTGAGAAATGGCAAGAAAGCCAGTGTAGCTGGAACAGAGGAAGTTAGGGGGAAAGTGGCAAATGCACAGACTAGATTGACCTTTCTGCAAATAATAACATGAAATCTAGGGGGGAAAATATACAAAAAAACCTGCCCCAAAAACCCCAAAGTCCCCCACAATTATATGCAAGCACTAAAAAGTGAACAAAAGCTGGAAGATTATGGAGGTGACTCAAAATGAGAAAGTAAGGAATAGCCAAGGTTGTAATTCCAGTCTATTATAGCTTTTAGCCTAAGGGAAGACCATGTGAGACAATTAAAACTCCAAAAGAAAACCCAGTCTTTTGGGCCTGAACAATCAGAGAATATGAGCTTGGGGAAACGAACGCTGCTAGAAAATGAGGAGGCAATCCTGGAAAGAAAAGAAGGAAGAACCTCAGTTTCTGTGTATAAACTCTGCCCAAATCACTGGCTAACACCCAAACAACACATGTACAAGACAAACTCCAAGCTGCCTAGCAAGGATCAGAAAACTGAAATGAGATTTGAGCTGTTATCCAAAAAATAGTTTCTGCTGTAGGAGTCCAACCAAACAAATTGCATGACAGTAAACAAAATCAGTAATCTTTCAACAAAAAATGTAACATTATTTAGGGTCTCTACAACATAATTATCACAGTGCCCAAGATATAATCCAAAATTACTTGACATACAGACAAAAAGGTGAGAAAATACAATCAACAGAACCCAACCTGAGATGACCCAGATGTCAGATTTAGTAGACTAGAATTTTAAAGCTGTTGTAACTATGCTCAATGACATAAAGAAAATTCACATTTGTATTATGAACACATGCTTATAATGAATGAAACAGTAAGAAATGCCACCAGAGAAAGAAAATCTCTTTAAAAAACAACAACAACAAAATCTGTTAATTCTGGAAAAGACAAAGACAATATATGAAGTAAAATTCACTGGATGGACTGACAACAGCAAAAGGGAGTTGACAGAGAACAATCCGTGAACTTGAAGATAATCAGTAGAAGTCATCCAATGTGAAGAACAGAAAGAAAGAAAAAAAGGAAAGAGCCTCAGGGAGCTTTGGGATAATACACAAAAGTTTAACATATGAGTCCCCAAAGGAGAAAAGAACAAATGAGGCAAAAAAAAAATTTTTTTTGAAAAAATAACAGCAAAAGATTCCCCAAATTTGGTAAAGGACATAAATGTACAGATTCAAGAATCTCAGCAAATTCCAAGCAGGGTAAGTACAAAGAAAACCACACCTAGTCACATCATAGTCAAACCGCTGGAAACCAAGAAAAAAATAAATGCAACCACAGAAAATAACACATTACATATAGGGGGAAATGATTTGATTATAACTGACTTCTCATCAGATAACAATGGAAGAAAAGAGGTGCTGAAAGAAAAGGAAACTGGAACACCAGAATTCTACATTTAGTGAAAATATGCAAGACAGAACGCAAAACGAAAACATTTTCACATAAAAGAAAATTAAGAAGAATCTGTCACCAGCAGACCTACACTTTAAGAGCAAGAGGCTAAAAGATACAGAACAGGTCATAACAGATGGAGCAAATGCCAATGTTCCAAATATTTGAAAGATATTTGCAGCATTCTTTTCATAGCCGGAAAGAATCTCCAAGATCATCTTATCCAATCCCTTTATTTTGCAGATGGGCCAACCAATTGCAATTACCTAGTGGTACAATATACTACTAGAGAGTAAGTCTCCTGACTTCTGGGTCAAAGCAATGGAAGGAAATAAAATATTTATATCAACCTTTATAAATAAGTCAAAATACAAACACAGTGAAAATGAACTGTTAAAATTGATACAGATATTATTCCTAAAGGTTTTATAAAAACTGAATCTTTCATTTAAGTTACCTTGGTTATTAACTTAATTTATAATGTGAATCTTTTATATTGTTAAGAATTCCTCTATCTTTGTGAAAACTCAGCTTTTCATTTTTTAATTAAATGGAGATAAAGTTTATTTCTTAAAAACAATACTAAAAAGGAGAGTGTTGCATACTTACACAATATATTGAAGTAATCATGGTATCAGAAACACAAGAATGATATGTCATTGCATAAAACAGAATTTTCTCTCTGCTGTAATAAGGAATTGTCAATGGGAGTAAACACTGTCTTAAAGTATTTCTGATTTTTATACTCTTTAAAATATTATCTTTGGAAGTACATAGAACACAACAGGCTCTTAAAATTAGTTTATGAATGAATGAAATATATAAAACCACAAGAGACACAGATTAAAGGAATTTCCCAAGCCCACAATTCACGTACATAATCAGAATAAAATCAGAATTTTCAGGAACTCATCCCAGGGCTCTGAGAAAATAAGATTCCAAGGTTCACTAAGGAACACATTAATATATTTGAAAACATCACTGAAAATCATCACCCTGTGTCTCTGTATGTAACAGGTTGGCATTACCTTACCACATACATGCTAAGTGCTGGGCCTGCCTAAGTACTTACCCCAACAGCTGGGACTTCTTCACTCTTTACTTCATTTATCCGAACCAAATAGTTAACAAAATCTCTGGCAGCATTGCTCTGTGCATCTTTTTTATTGGTGGAATTGCCCATGCCAATGTAATTATAACCTTCCACTCGAACCTTGAACAGTCAAGAAAAAGTGTATTAGAAGAGACTGACCTGGGTAATCCTGGGACTTAAAAAATACATAACTCAATAGTCCATTAAGAAATAACAGTTAAATGTTGAAGATATGCTCTATAAAAATACTGAAAATAACACATCTAAGAAAATTTATAAGTTGACTTATGAAAAAGCTTGAATTGTGTTGTCCAGTGATAAACTAATCTAAAAACAATATTAATTTATGTGGCTCAGACAGTCTCTTCTTCTGTAACAGGATGTTCCACATTAAAATTTGATTTTATAAGCCCCCCCCCAGAACAAACTCCCCACCTGTATTTATTTTAAGCAATTTGACTTGAAGCAATTGCTCTACTTTATACAGGAATTAGTAAAACTCGCAAACAGCTGATCCACCTTTTCTAATCTGTACTACTGGTACTGTGGAAGCTGAGGAAGATACATGTTCTAACGAGAATAATTTACCTATCAGATTGTTTTAGAAGTAATGCTCACTTGAAAATGATTTATAATGAAACAAAATAGCAAGCAACCGACAATAAAGAACATACAACACACTACTGTTTCCAAACAGAAAACATTGTCCTCTTAACAGCAAAATAAGTGTCAAAAAATCACATAAATGCAACTATATTCTCTAGTACCTCACACATGAATTTTTGCCTGTTTTTGTTCCCCACTGCTCTAATTTCATAGGATGGGGTCATCTTCCTTTTGCCACACCAGGCATACAGAAAATTTTTAACATCACCCATGATTCAACTGTCTTCTTTAGACCTAAGAAAACAAAAGTTAAACTGCGTTATTTATAAGAGCAAACACTACAAGTGACAAATAACTGGAATTAACTGAAAATTTAGGTTAAACACAGGATATCCTATCATGCTGCTATTAAAATTGCTTATGACAAAATTTTAATGACATAATTGGAAGGCCTATGACATGTTACACAAAAAAGCAGGATACAAAACGATTTGAATTATATAAAAGTATATATGCATAAATCAAGACTAAAAAAGAAATATCCCTCAAAATGGTTATCTTTGGGTGACTACAAGTGATTTTTGACCTTTTTTTTTTTTCTTTGAGAGAGGAAGAGAAAGAATCTTAAGCAGACTCCATACACAGCATGGAGCCTGATGCAGGGCTTGATCTCACAACCCTGAGATCATGACCTAGGCCGACATCAAGAGCTGGATACTTCCCAAGTCAGCCACCCAGGTACCCCTGACCTTTTCTTAAAAACACTTTATGTGACGTGCCTGGATGGCTCAGCCAGTTGAGTGGCTGATTCTGGATTTCAGCTGGGTCATGATCTCAAGGTCCTGGGACTGAGCCTAGTGTCAGGCTCCGCCTCTGGGCTAGGAGGAGAGTCTGCTTGAAGATTCTCTTTCCCTCTGCCTCTCCCCTCCACGTGTGCGCCCTCTCTCAAATGAATAAATCTTAAAAAAAAAAAAAAATTTCATGCAACGTCCTACTTTTTACAATAGGCACCTTATGTGTTAACTCAATCCTCAAACAATGGGAGATAAAATTATATGGTAAATACTATTATCGTCTCTCTACAGAGGAAGAAACAAGGGCATAGAAAGTTTAAGTAACTTTTCCAAGTCACCCACTGTGGAGGCATAAATTCAAACTCAAACTACTATATTAAGAAATGGTCATCAATCATTTTGTGTGAAATTCAAAGAGTTTACTCTCATTCTGAGGTGTCTCCTAACAGACTGTCCTCAAAGCTGTAGGCAATATATTACACTACTAAGTCCAAATACACTATTTAGACTAGAAACACTAATCTGTTAAGTACCAAATCTCTCATTTAGGCCTTGTAATTCATTAAAATTTGAGGATATTAAGTTTTCTTGATGTACACCATACCATACGTGTTGGCACTCTCCCTCTAATCTAGTTTATAAATATACCAAAAGATACAGAGCCTGTGAGTTTAAAATCTGAATCTAAATTAAAAGCAAGATACCTGAAGGGTGCCTGGGTGGCTCAGTCAGTTAAGCCTGATTTCTTGATTTCGGCTGGGGTCATGATCTCAGGGTCGTGGGATCAAGCCCTGTAGTTAGGCTCCATGCTCAATGGGGAGTCTGCTGGAGATTCTCTTTCCCTCTCCCTCTACTCCTCCCCACCGCACAAACATGCCCTCTCTCTTTCTCTCTCTCTCAAAATAAAAAATACATCTTAAAAAAAAAAAGGCAAGATATCTAAGACCAAATTTAGATCCAGAAAAAATATGCAAAAAAATTAGTTTGCTGTGAGAAGAAACCCTTTTACTAGCATTAAGCCTTTACCTTCTGTTCAGTGCATTTTGTTAGCACCTAAATCTAACATCCTAAAACTGGACCCCAGTATCAACTTATTCTGTAGTCACAGTCTAACCCTGGGCAAATCCTGTTAACTGAAAAGCTGTGGAAAGCTCATGTCTATCTGTAAATTCAACCCCTGAATAATTAAAAAAACAAGACCTCAGGGTAAATGAGTACCATGAAATATGAAGGACTATACTATCAAATTCCTTCCTTCCTAGGCAGTCTCATCTAACTCCATTATATTCAGTATCAACTATAGGCTAATGATGCCCAAATATATATTGAAAACTTAGTCTTTTCTCTTTAAGCTCCAAAATCAAATTCATCCAACTGCAGCACTAATGTGCAAATGTTAACCTGACACCTCAGTAGAAACAGAATTTAAGTTTCCTCCCCAAACCTGCTCCTTCTTCCCCCAGTCCAACTGTTTCCATCTCCGGAAATGGCACTGCCATCTACCAAGTTACTCCTGTCACAACTTGGGAGTCATACGCTCCCTCGAGATCCTCCACAGCCATCTTTTGAAGCGCCAGGCAGTAACCTTATAAGATCATCTACATGAACTATTTTCCTTAACCCTTACAATAATTATACTGATAAGACTATTAGTATTCGCCCCCTTTAGGGATGAATAAACTGAGACAAAGAACACTTTGCCCCAGAGAAGACAGAGCTCTTAACTGGGAGACCCACAATTCCAAGCCAGGTAGTCTGACTCCTGGACCTACACGCAATTCTGCCTCCAAAACATGTTTCCAATCCATTCGCTTCTCTTCATCCCCTGCCACCACTACCGCACACCTGCCGTACAGCAATAACGTTCTAGATCTACAGATCTAGATCCCGGTTTCCACTCTGGCCACCCAAAAACCAGGAACATGGCCTTCTTTGTTTCTTTCCAATGTCTGCTCTCAAGCGCTGACTAATCCTTCCTTAGCTCTGCAATTCTGCTTTTCCACCGCATCTTCAGAGCTGACGCGTTCTCGACCTCAGCTCCAAAGTCTACCTCCTCCGAAACGCTTTCCCTTGCCACCCCAGTGAAACTAGAATTCTCCCTTGGCAATCTTCATTTCCTCAATCTTTTTACTGAAACCTGCAGACGTTTCGTTTTTCTGTTGCCTCACCACCACCGAAACCTCCATGCGGAGGGGGGAGGGGCTGTGCCCCCACGTGTTTACGGCTCCGCCACCATGGCCGCAGGACAGCGCCCGGTCTTTGTTGGCGGAATGAATGGATGAAGGGCCCTAGGCGTGTGTGGCGTCACCGCGGGCTCACCACCCGGCGAGTCACCCCCTTTCACTCAGCGGCGACAGCGCCTCCGCCGAGCGCAGGCCGAAGGAGGAAGTGGGGTTTGGCTGCTTCGGATAGGGACTGCCTATTGCTGGGGGAAAAACGGGTCTACACCGCGGCCCGGGGCGCGCAGGCATGGCGCGGCGAGCAGCACGCAGCCCGCAATCCGGGAACCCGGCGGGCGTCTCGCCCCTTCCCCCACCCGCCACCGCCGCCCGCGCTTCGCAACAAAGCCCGGCTGCAGGAGCGCGGGGCCCCACGCCTCCAACGGGTGGCAGAGACGTCTCTCCCCTACCGGCGTCTGCTTCCTGGTGTCCGAGAACACAGCCCTCTCAGGACGGTCCGTGGCAGCGGCCTTCCTCAGAGATACCGGGCAAACACACCGCAACTCGCGTGGAGGCGGCGGAGAAATGGCTCCGACGGCGGCGCCAGGGGGGCGGGGTCAGTGCACGTACGCATGCGCACGAAGCGAGTTTAGGGCTGAGGGCGCCCCAAGGGAGGGGCGGGGCCGCAGCTACCTCTTCCCCGCATCGCGTCCGGTCGCCAGGGAGATCATCCGCACTGGGCCTGCTGCGCCCCAGCCGGGGTTCTTCCCATGCTCCCTACTTTTGAACGTTTCTGGGAGTTGGGGACCTGTAGCATTTTGACGCAGCAAAATGTTTCATAGCTTCTATCATGGGGACCTCCGGTAGATGACAGATAAAGGGTAGAAGACAGAACTGGAAATTTTAGGGGCTATGAAGAGTGCTTAGGGCAGTACTTGGTGCATAATAGGTGTTCAATAGGTCTTGTTATTGTAGTGATTCAGATACTCTAATGCCAGTGTTTTCTGAAAGAAATAAGCTCAGTGAAGGCAAGAAACCTGCCTAGCTAGTTGAGGCCACTCACTGCCGTGGGTGGCACATCTTACATGCTCAGTAAAAAACGAGCTGAATGAGTGGGTAAAAGCTGCAAGGTTGTTTTTGCTTAAATTGGATAACCTTTTGTCTTTAGAGTCTTTGGAATAATTTGTATCTTTAGCTATTGTAGTAGTCACTATTACATTTTTTGAACTCTAGTGCTTCCCATGAAGGCAACAATACAAAATATTTCAAGTTGGGGTTGTTTCAGTCTGGGCCCATCACACCGTATCCATCCTTATTATTCACTTTTTATTGCTTTTTTTTTTTCTTAATTCTTCCAGTTCATAGTGATCAATCCCTTTATTTTTTTATATATTTTTTAAAGATTTTATTTATTTATTTATTTGACAGAGAGACAGCGAGAGAGGGAACACAGCAGGGGAGTGGGAGAGGAAGAAGCAGGCTCCCAGCGGAGGAGCCCGATGGGGGACCCGGTCCCGGAACACCGGGACCACGCCTTGAGCCGAAGGCAGACGCTTAACAACTGCGCTACCCAGGCACCCCAATAGTGATCAATCCCTTTAAAACTCTGTTGCTCCTATAGTCAGGATAACAGTTTAGCATTTACTCTTTTATTTTCTTCATGTGTTTGCTGTCTTCAGTTAAGAGTAAAATCATTCAGAGAAAGACCTTAATCTTTTTATTTATTTCTTTATTTACCTTTCAGGGTGCTTAAAGTAGCAGGTTCCTGATAGTTATTTATGATAAGGGAAACCAGCATATATGGATTGCAAATGTTTTGTAGCAGATAATGAATACAGCAAAAGTGTCAACATGTTAAGTATAAGTAAAACTTTGAGAGGTGGATCTTTCCAAGGATTATGGGGAGTTTTATTATTGAGTTGGTTCATTAATTTGGGCCTTGCTCCTGAGACCTAGAGTCCCCAGGGGATTGTGGCCATAACTGGCATTACCTTTGTAGGTTGCTGTTGGCAACTAGCAACTAGATCTTAACGTTTGTAAATGAAGCTTCAAAACCTGCTCCAGAAGTACGGTGTGGTCAGATTTCAATACAACTAGATGTTCCCGGTATATGACTATCTAGATGACTACAGAGGTTAGTAAAGCAGGATAGAGCAGTGTGACTAGTACTTAATAGTTCATACTTACATTTTTGGCTAGAAATAACTTATGGAAGGGGCGCCTGGGTGGCACAGCAGTTAAGCGTCTGCCTTCAGCTCAGGGCGTGATCCTGGCGTTATGGGATAGAGCCCCACATCAGGCTCCTCCGCTATGAGCCTGCTTCTTCCTCTCCCACTCCCCCTGCTTGTGTTCCCTCTCTCACTGGCTGTCTCTATCTCTGTCGAATAAATAAATTAAAAAAAAAAAAAGAAATAACTTATGGAAGAGTTGACTTAGTTTCTGAGTTTGGTAGAAAATAAAGATTATAAGGATATGGATTAAATTTGATCTGTGGGGTGTATAAAAAAATACTAGCAAAGTTTCTCGTGTCATTTGTTATTTCTGCCAACTCAGTGGACTGGGGCAAAGTTTCTGCCAGGGAGAATGAGATGGTGATCACCACACCTACAGTTGAAATGAATGATGAGAAATGAGGGAGAATGTTTTGGTTCATTGTTCTTGCTCCGTTTCTCAAACTAGCAGAGGGTTGGGGGTGGGGGAATGGAATAAGAAAGCCTGCAACCAGAACTAGGATTTAAGCAGGGTCATGATATCTTGAAGAAGTCAGTACTGGTGAACTTTGAGCCGACTCATAAGCTTGTGAACACCAATGACACTTGTGCCCTTCAACACTCTTGTACTACCATATACAATGTTGTATCCAGACAGGAATGAAGTTTTGTTTGTTTGGTTTGCATTTTAAAAGGCTTACAGAGACTTCCTGACCACTGCTGTAGCTTGACTTCAGAGTCTTAGGAAGTGGTCTACTTTTTATATATATATAAAAGAAAGTTTCACTTACGTCCAAAGAGAACATATAAAATATATTCATTACAACATTATTTCTGTTGACAGGTAGTTAGAGGCAATTTGGTGCTCTTCCCTACATAGATAAAATGCATCAGATGTTAACCATGGAATTCAATGCAGCTGTCAGAAGAAATGAATTGGATATACACAGAGCTTAAGGGCACAGGGGTGGTGAAAAAAAAAATGAAACAAAATAAGTTATACAACAGCATTTATGTAAATTTAAAATGACAGCATATGTTTTGCATAAAAATTGTTAAAAGATACACAGGAAACACATTAGAATGGATGTCTATTGTGGGGGGAGAAATGAGGGTAAGGAATTATTTTAAAAGGGGACATGAACAATACTAGGCTCCTTTGGATAGATATGGAGGACTGTAAATGATACAGATGTCAGGGATATATATAGGGTCTAATTCTTATATTAATTAAATGTTTATTAAGGTTGTTTTTTGGTTTGGTTTGTTTTTTTTGTTTTTGTTTTTTTGTTTTTTGGGTTTTTTTTTTTTTTGGTACTAGGCACTATTCTAGAGGAAACGGCCATAAGTAAGACAGATGAGATCCTTTTCTCATAGAGCTTGCATTTAGAGATGACTTCTGTGTATGACAGAGTTGCTTTTATCAGACGAACTCTCCTGCCAGAAGCAACTCCAAAATCTGAAGGAAGAAAAAGTCAAAACAAGACAGCTGTTTGAAGTATTAGAAGGAAGGCAGTTAATATCTGAGGGACTAAAATCCTGGTGAAGAGGGAACAGCAGAGCTTTTGTGTCACTTTTCACTTTGATCCATTTACTGATTCCTAAGCTGCCTAGGGCAAGAGATCAAGAAGCCAGGTAGGAAACAGAGGCTGCAAGGCTGAAAAGCTAGGTAGAGCGTTCAGGAGCCTTATGGTACTAGAGAGACAAAACCTGGAGTCCACCAAGGAAGACAGACCAGGCTTTCATCTGACACCCCTTGCAGAGGTACATTCTAAAAGGAAGGACAAACTCAGGGGAATGAAAACCAGCCTTAAATCATCTCACTTCCTCATTGGACCAAAGTGCTTTATCTTCCTCTTTCTGCCAGAAGAGGAAGACAGAAGGACCTATTGCTTGTACAATTTTTTTACAGAATCTCCCAAATTCAATAAAAAAAGAGTCTCCAGGCAAGCCAGGAGACAGGCCAAATGACTGAAAATTAAGAGGAGAAAATAAAACAGAAATGTGCCCATAAATGATTCAGATATTGAAATTATCAGAGACTTTATAAAAATTGTTATTAATATGTTCAAGAAAATAGATGAAAATGTTGGAGATAATTTACAGAGAGCTGGAATAAATGAGAGGTATCAAATAGAAATCTTAGAAGTGAAAATAGAATCACTGGAATTCAGGACTCAATTAATGGGTTAATAGATTGTACATAGCAGGAAAGAGGATTGGTCAATTAGAAATAGATCAGTAGAAAATATCCAGATTGACCTTGCAAAGAAAAACAAATGATAAACACACGAAAGAACCTAAAAGATGAGTGGAACCTGGTGAAAAGGTCTAATGTACATGTAATTAAGTTTTCAGAAGTGGAAGAGAGATAGAATGGAGAAAAAGCAATATTTGAAGAAGTATTCCCTAACCAATGAAGACATAAAGCCACAGATACAATGAAAGCTTACATTTTAGCAGACATACAATAAAAAAGGATGCAAATAAAATATTCACTGGTAATAAGTTGCTATGCAGAGAATTAAGTATAATGCTGGGATAGAATTTGAATGGGTGGGTAAAAATATCAGCTCTGAGAAGGTAATATTTAAGCTAACATCTGAATAGCAGACAAGAAGACAACCACGTGAGAATCAGAAGAGCATTGCAGGCTCTTATATCACTCTGTAAGGAGGAAAAGAGGTAACAAGTCAAGTCAAGTAGGGCTGGATAAAGTTTGAAACAGAACAGTGTCTGTGTTCTCCAAGTGCCTTGAGTACCACGATCTTCCCAGCCAAGCAGGTCCAAAGATTATCAGTTAAAGACAAGGCAGCTCCAAGGGGAAACTCTATCACAGGTCAAGGCAACTCTTTATGGTTTGGGGCGCCTGGGTAGCGCAGTCGTTAAAGCGTCTGCCTTCGGCTCAGGGCGTGATCCCGGCGTACCGGGATCGAGTCCCACATCGGGCTCCTCCGCTATGAGCCTGCTTCTTCCTCTCCCACTCCCCCTGCTGTGTTCCCTCTCTCACTGGCTGTCTCTCTGTCACATAAATAAATAAAAAAAAAATCTTAAAAAAAAAAAAAGGCAACTCTTTATGGTAAAGGCCTAAGCTCTTAGTAGGAAAGGTGTGCAGCACAGATAACTGGATACTTGGGAGGAGTGGATGGTGGGGGAATAAATGGCTGTTATCTCTCCATATGATCCAAATTCCTCCCTTGGAAGCAGAGCTGGTGGCCACAGTTTTTGCATTTTGTTTCATTCCTTCTGATCCATTTTTAGTCAATCCCCTGTGAGAAAGGTCTGTGATTTCCCTGACTGTGGGCCACAAGCATGAGTCTTTCCTGAAGTCCCTCAAGGGAGTGAACTGTTCTGGCAGATCCCCATGCTTTTAGTTATATACAGACTATACTAAAAGAACTCACCCCAGGGGCGCCTGGGTGGCACAGTGGTTAAGCGTCTGCCTTTGACTCAGGGCGTGATCCCGGCATCATGGGATTGAGCCCCCCATCAGGCTCCTCTGCTATGAGCCTGCTTCTTCCTCTCCCACTCCCCCTGCTTGTGTTCCCTCTCTCGCTGGCTGTCTCTATCTCTGTCGAATAAATAAATAAAATCTTTAAAAAAAAAACTCACCCCAAATTTTTATACATAATTAATTCAGTTAATTGCGGTCCCTGTAACTGAGGTATTTACATATATAAAGATGAACAACTCTTAAATGTACAGCTCATTTTTTTTAACCTATGTGTACATAGGTCAGAACTACCACCCAAATCCAGATATTGACCATGTCTATCATCCACAAAGTTCTCTTGTGTCCTTTCTCAGAGGTAACTACCATTCTGACTTTTATCACAATAGATAGTTTTGCATGTTCCTGAACTTCATGAAAGTGGAATCATGTAATATGTACTGTTTTGCATCTGGTTTTTTTCACTTAACATAATATTTTTGAGATTCGTCCATGTTGTTAGATATAGCAGTACTTTTTTTTTTATTGTTGTTAGTACTCCATTTTATTATCTACGATTTGTTTATCTATTCCCCTGATGATGGGCATTTGAGTAATTTCTAGTTTGGACTAATAAGAATAGAGTTGCTATGAACATTCTTGATTATATCTTTGGCCCCTCTGTTTTTAGTTTTAGTTTTTGTCTGCAGTGGGGGAAACCACAGCCCTTTGGCTTGCGGTCTTAGAATTCCAGCAAAGCAATATTTAATAACTGTATTAAAATCTGGCCCTGTGTCTGTAGCCTTTAATTCAATTATCATCAATAATGGGGCTTAGGATTAGTTTAGTCTTCTGATTATGATTTGAAAGAATTTAAAAGACCTTGGGCAGCTTTTTTAAAAAGAAATTTAGAGACTAAAGGAAAAGAAAATGTAGGTTGAGCATACCATTTTCTCAAAATCGTCTCAAAGTTTAGTTTTCTATTGCTACATAACAAATGAGTATAAACTTAGTGGCTTAATTCAACACTTTTTCCTCACATTTCTGTAGGTCACGTTCTTGGTAGAATATTAAAAAGACTGTGGTCCTGGGACATCTGGGTGGTTCAGTCAGTTAAGCATCTGCCTTGGGCTCAGGTCATGATCACAGGATCCTGGGATCAAGTCCCACATCGGGCTCCCTTTTCAGCAGGGAGGCTGCTTCTGCCTCTACCTCTCCCCCTGTTTGTGTTCATTCTCTCTCTCTCTCTCTCAAAAATAAATACATAAAATCTTAAAAAAAAAAAAAAAGACTGTGGTCCTATTTGCTCTTAGGAAGAGTAAACAAATTTTATGATGCTAAATTTGAAGTGTTTTAAGTGGCTGGTCCCATCCTACATGGTACTAGGACTGGTCTTTTTGATGACTAGCATACAGAAAGGATGGTAGATCACTCCTGAGATTGCTTTAAATGACTATGATTTCTGTTTGGGTCTGGCACATTCCTTCTGTCTCTCTTTTGGAAGGAAGCAGGCTGAAGCCTCTGGCCAACAGCCAGCAAGGAACTGAGGTCTGCTTGCTACTATATAAGTAAACCTAGAAGATGATTCTCCAGCCCCAGTTGAACCTTGAGATGAGTGAATCTCTGGCCAATATCTTGACTGGAACCTTGTAAAACACTTGAGCCAGAACCACCCAGTTAAGCTACTCCTGGATTCTTGACTCTCAGAAACTGCCTGAGTTAATAAATGTTTGCAGTTTTAAGCTGCTAAGCTTGGGGGTGATTTGTTACATGTAATAAACAACAAAAACAAGTATCTTCTATATCTAGGTTCTGTCTATTCTTCTTTCATTCCTTGCTGCCACTTCCTTAGGTTAGGGTTTCACCACTTGGTACCAATTGCCATAGGCTACCCAATGGTTTACCTGTTCCCCGTCTCTGTCTTCCAGTCTACTCATCATGCTGCTTCAAGAGTGACACTTTTAATACAAAGTTATGTCATGTACCTCCCTATA
The DNA here is from genome assembly GCF_024610735.1 of Ursus americanus. Classification (NCBI taxonomy): domain Eukaryota; kingdom Metazoa; phylum Chordata; class Mammalia; order Carnivora; family Ursidae; genus Ursus; species Ursus americanus. The sequence goes on along the minus strand of NC_142128.1, from coordinate 83,294,037 downwards.
CCATATGCACATCTTTTACTGATGATGACTCATTGTTTTCCCTTTTCTCACCCATGCCTCTTTGACTTGCTTGTTCCTCTCAAATCACTTAGTGAAAGGCATTGTCTCATTGTATAAGTCACTGTTCAAAATAGTCACACATGGCTCATTCAAGAGCCCACAGAGATTTTTTATTTCCTAGCACCTGTGGTTAGATGGAAACACAGTAAAAAACTTCCCAACCTAGGAAAAAATTGGAGAGTGGCACTATCATCTGGGCTCCATTAATAATAAATGCAATTTCTATTGCAGCTCTTGCCTGGGGTTTAGTACCATTTTCAACTTTATTTTGCCAGCTATTAGTTAAAAGGTTTAGCAGTGATGTAATGTTTCTCTGTTGTATAAAGAGCACATACTGAATGCCCTGGAAAGCTGCAAAAACTAATACTTCACTGTGTTTATGCTGTGCCAGATACTATTCTAAGAACTTTATATGTATTATTTGGTGTGATCCTCATAATAACCAGGAAACAGATAACAACATCAGGAGATAGGGGCTCCTGGGTGGCACAGTCGTTAAGCGTCTGCCTTCGGCTCAGGGCGTAATCCAGGCGTTCTGGGATCGAGCCCCACGTCAGGCTCCTCTGCTAGCAGGCTGCTTCTTCCTCTCCCACTCCCCCTGCTTGTGTTCCCTCTCTTGCTGGCTGTCTCTCTGTCAAATAAATAAATAAAATCTTAAAAAAAGAATAACATCAGGAGATAGATATTCTAATTCTCATGTTATAGATAGCTGAAAGACTGAGATATACATAGTAAGTGACAGAGCTGGGACTTGAACCCAAACAGCCTGGATCTGAGCACATACCTTTAATCATGGGGCAACTCTGCCTGTCATACAACCATGGCGTACTGTTCGTCATTTCATGATACATCGAACCCAACTCTCCACTACATCAGTAGGTCCTTGGGCTTGAGTCTTAAGGACAACACTAGCTAGAAGGTATTGTATTAAAAGTGGACATAGAGTTTTAAGATCCTCAGTGTGAAATATAGTCTGGTGTCACCCAGTTAAGATTCATATCCTGGTCCGCCACAGACCATGCGTGACCGTAAGATACTCAACATTTCTTAGCCACAGAGTTACTTCATTTTTAAAATGGGAAGGTGCTAAGTTGTAGCGATTCTAAAATACACTTTAAAAAACATTTTGCTATCTCTAGACTGAGATGGCATGTTCTAGATAAGGAATCCAGGGTGAGCTGCAGCGATCAGTATGTCCCAGAGCACAAAAAGTGATGTGCCACCTTTTAGGGACAAAATGTACCAACCCGGGATATCCCAGTAAGGATGCATATTTTGCCCACTGGACTAGTTTTGTTAACAAAATGACAAGTCACAGAATCTTATCTTCTAAGACTTAGTTTTAGATGTATGACTACAGTAACCCATGGCTCAAAAGCCGGGGAAGCTTAGGCCTAACATTAAGTTCAAACCTAATGCTATAGATCCAGAGAGAGATGCTGCTGAGTGTAACTGGGCATCCCCACTACCTGAGCGCACGGTAAGGAGCTGGACACCGTGAGGACAGGGCCTGGGAGATGCTAGACACAGCAAGTACAACACAACAAGATGAAAGCTCAATTTATTAAAAGTGGAATTAATAACGCTACTCAGAACAGCTTGAGATTTAAAGGACTGCTGACTTGTTTAGTGTGGTGAATGTCACAGATAAAGTTCATCATCTGGATTCCAGCAGAAAGGATTGTCTATTTTGACGATGAAAAATGTTACATATCACATATCTGATACCTTTAAAATTATTCTCTTCCTTGTTATATAGTCACCGTATTCATTGAAATGCCAATTGCTATCAGAATTCATTTTTTGTGGCTTGCTGTGCATATAGACCAGTAAAGAATTTGCTTTTTTTTTTGTAAGCAAACATGACATTGGAAATCATTCACACGTTATTTTTCTGTATCTGTTGTACCAATTTCTACCAAGCCATTTGTTTATTTACAAGTTTATTCAAGTTCATTAGATTTTGCAACTTGCTTCATTCCACTTTTACAATTATATTTGCTTTCTCTGCCTTTATTCTATAGGAATTCATTTAAATTTAGTTTACAGTTTGGCTTGCTTCTTACTTAGGTAACCACTGAAAAGCCATATTCACGTTTGCTTTAATGGTTCCCATATTAAGGTGTGGGGTTTAATCTTCCCATGCATTTGTATATTGGAGCATTTTGTTGCCTGCTTATACCAGCTTTCATGGATACTAATACATTTCTATAAGATAATGAGATTTTACCTTTTTTCAGTATTAGTTTCATATATTCACAATTTATAATTTCCTATTGGATACTAGTACAGTATGTACTGTATTTTCATGAACAAAATAATATGGTTCCCTTTTCAAACTACTTTTTAAAAACTTTTTTTCTTTTCTTCTTCTTCTTTCTTTAAATAGGCTCCACGCCCAAAATGGAGCCCAAAGTAGGCCTTGAACTGCGACTGTGAGATCAAGAGTCATTCACCAGGGCACGTGGCTCAGTGGGTTAAGCACCTACTTTCAGCTCAGGTCATGATCCCAGGGTCCTGGTATCCAGCCCTGGGATTGAGCCCTCTGCTCAGCAGGGAGCCTGCTTCTCCCTCTCCCTCTGTCTGCCACTCTGCCTATTTCTGCGTTCTCTCTTCATCTCTATCAAATAATCTTATATATAAAAAAAAGTCAGACACTTAACTGAGCCATGAAGGTGCCCCACTTTACAAACTTTCAATGAAAATAAATGGGATATACTCACCTATTAAGAGAAAATGACTCATAGATTGGAACACATACCAAAATACAAATTTACTCTATTTATTTATTTAAAAGATTTTATTTATTTATTTGACAGAGATAGAGACAGCCAGCGAGAGAGGGAACACAAGCAGGGGGAGTGGGAGAGGAAGAAGCAGGCTCATAGCGGAGGAGCCTGATGCGGTGCTCGATCCCATAACGCCGGGACCACGCCCTGAGCCAATGGCAGAAGCTTAACCGCTGTGCCACCCAGGCGCCCCAAATTTACTCTATTTAAAAGAGGCATCTACAGTGAAAGATTCCAACAACTTGAAAAAAATGGAGCTCTAAATAAACCTACTAATGAAAAAAAATTTTTTTAAATATTGAATACAGCGACTGCCCCACCAGAAGTGCCGTAGTCGGCGCTGTGGAAGGCCAGGAGGGCTAATGAGCCTCAATGAGGAGCACCTGGGGTGGGGGCTGGGGGGTGGGGTGGGGTGTCGCGTGGGCAGGGGCAGGTCACGTGCCCCCCGCGGATTTCGTGACCGCTGAACCGGAAGTGCCGTTTCCGGCACCATATTGGGTCCGGGTCCTAATGAGCCTAATTAGCAGCACCTGGGGAGGCCAGGGGCGGTTCACGTGGGCGGCGGAGGTGAGTGTGTCACGGGGTGGCACTCCGGACTTCTGCTTCCATCTCTGGAGCCTGGATGCTGTCTCGCCTCCCTGGGGAGGGCTGGGCTGACCCTTGTGACAGTCTAGGAAGGTTGACTTAACCCGACGACCTTGCGGATGGAGAACGTGAGGCCTAGGGGTAGGTGACTCATTTAGCAGGCATGGCACAACCCCTGTGGCCAATGAGATAATTTTCACTGTGGCCTAGGGCACTCCTGCGGGGCTTCACCATGTGGATTTGGAAGAATGTCCTGGTGTTAGGGAGGCTCACAACCCTGGGCCCTTCCTGCCCACAGGCTCCCTGTTCTCACCTCTGGGGCAGCCAGACAGCAGCACCCTTGTGGCTGTGCCCATCTTTCTGCTGCTTCCCAGCCTGACCTACCTGCCTTGTGTTCAAGCTTTCGCCAGGGTTGGTAGCCAAGGGGCGCCTGTGCCTGTGTATGAAAGTGTTCGTGTGTGCATGTGGGGGTGTGCGGTAGGTGGGGTATCTGGGCCAAACCCGTCTCCCTCCCCACCATCTGGTCCTGGATGGGGTGGGGGATTTGAAGCCTCTGCCCTGGACCTGTGGAGAGTTCCCCGGTTGTGAGGTGTGTTGGGGGCAGTAGGGCCCCAAAGAGGCTCAGAGGGACCCAGGTTCTCTGGGACCGATCCACCCAAGATCCTCTCTCCTGCTTCTGGAGGTGCTCTGTGCTTTGCTGATTTTTAAACACCTTTTGTGAAAATATAGTTTGGGGTCTCTGCTGTGCTCAGGACCCCGGTGAGCGCCACAGAGAGCAAAACAGACGCAGGGCCCATTTGGAGTAAATCGTCACCCATGTCAGGTTGTAGGAGGGGGCGCAGAGGAGACTGGCCAGGTGTGCACTGGCAGCAGAAAGGATGAGAGGAAGTTGCACCGAGAGAGCGGGGTGGGGTGTGGGTGGGGATTTGGGAGGGGTGGGGAGGTGAGGGAGGAGATGCTGGGCACACTTGACACGGAGCATGTGAATCAGGGTGTAGCAAGATCTGGTTTGTGTTTGGAGGATAGATTTTGGTGGGACGAGGGGACGGGGAGGACCCACCGGGAGGCCAGTGGTGGTGTCCAGAGGGTGGCGATTTGGTTGGAGTGGGTGGGAGAAGCAGAGAGGGAGCAAAGTGCAGGGAACTGCCAGGCCTTTGGAAGAGAAGCCGAGGGGGCAGATGAGACAGGACCTGGGGAACTGGAGGGGCCGCTTCCTCCCGTGGGAAGCTGGTGAGGCTGATGGGGACCCGTTGTGTTGGAGCCCTGGGCCACATCCTCGTGGGAGGGCCTGTGGGTCTGTTGTTCAGGGAGGAGTCGGGTGGGGCGGGGAGCTGCCTCCCGTCCACCAGTGGCACAAGTGTGGTTCCTGGAAGTGCCAGCTCCCTCTGTGGGACGAGGACACAACGGTCATCCTGTAGCCTTAAACCCACCATCACAGCTCACCCTGTAAAGGACGCCTGTCTCGGTGGAAGTGAGTTCTATGGGATCATTAGCCCGGGAGGCCGCAGGGGCAGGTGCTGGCTGCCCCGAGAACAGGTTTGGATCCAACAAGAGGCGAGAAGGCAGGCAGCACAGATGAGGCAGGGCGGCCTCTGGCTGGACGGGAGTGAAGCTTCCATAGGGAGCTCATGCTTCCTGGAGCTGGGCCTCCGAGGACCCTCCTTGGGTGTGCGGAGGCCCCAGCTGTCCTCTCCTGGCCTCAGGGTGAGGAGGAGCTTCTCTCAGAACGTGCCCTTTCCAGTGGCATTCTTCCCGCCCCTCTACAGTGTGCACAACGGGGACTTCCAGGTGCGTGCACAGCCCGCGGCAGGGGTTGGGGGCAGGGCTGGGGTCACCCACCTGTCTGGCCTGCCCAGGATGTGGGCTTCGGGTGAGAGTTGGGGGCTAGTACGGGGGCCTTCGTCAGTGCTTTGAGCTTTTTTGGTGTACGTAGTGGGTTTAATTGGACACGTTGTGTCTCAAATGCGTCAAAACAAGTTGCTTTATTCTCTCTGGCGGGTTTCTTTTTGTTTTGGGGTAGCAGCCCCTGTGAGGTCAAGGGTCATGTTATAGTGCAAACTACGACGGCGTCTGCAGCTGCCGCGTGTCTCGTCCCGGCTTCTTCTCTGAGGGTGTCTGTGGGGAGGGTCTGGTGCTTGTGCTGTCCTCAGGGCCCTCCGTGGTCTGTGGGCTACTGCTCTGGTGGCACTGTGGAGTGCCTGGCCCCTCCTGGTTCCCATGGGTGGCATGCTGGCACCTGTGGCCACTGAGCCCAGTCCACATTTCCCCCTTTGTGGTGCCCTGGTGAACACCACCTGGAGGGTCTTTGCATCAGAGCCCTCCGTTCCCACTGGCCTGATGGGTGGGGAGAAGCTCCAGTGGGCGGTCTCGGGTTCTCCACTGCCGGCGGAGGATGGGACAGGATGCTTCCTGGGATCCTTCCCGGATCTCCCTGCCATTGCTGGGTTTCCCTCCGCCTCACCCGGGTGTCTCTCAAAAGGGAGCCCAGAAAAAAAATTGAAAAAGGGGGGCCAGGTTTCAAGATTGTTGTCCAAAAGTATAACTCAAAGCTTAAAGCTGAGCATTTTGTCCTTGGTGGAGGCCACCTCCTTCTCCCAGGGAGTCACTGTCAGAACCCCTAGGCGATCGTCCTGGAGTGCTCATCGGGGCCACAGGCACCCAGCGCTCCTCTGTAGACCCACGTCACCGGCTGGGTTATTTAGAGCCCCCGGTGGTGGTTTGTTAGCCATGGGTCAGCTCTCCAGGGATCAGGGCAGACACAGAGGGTGAGATACGTGTGGTCCACTTGGTGGTGTTTCCTGGTCCCACCTAGGAAATCCTTTCCTTTCGGAGGTGGGAACCTCCTGTGGCTCCACGGAGAGGTCCGGGTCTGCTACCCTCAGCCCAAAGGTGCCGTTCCCAGCAGCGTCTCCCAGGGTGCGTGCTTGTGTTTGCCCAGTCTCTGTAGCTGATGGGAGTGTGTGGAGCAGCAACCAGGGATTTTCTCTGTCCCTGGCACCTGTCAGCACCTGTACCCTGTTTCAGGCTGCTGTGAGCACCGGGCAGGAAGGTAGGGGATTGCTGAGGGTCCTGAAGGGACTCGGGGTCCTGGGCTGAGGGTGGGCTGGCACATGGGGGGAAAGATAGAAGGTTGCAAGCACAGTCGTTGCTTGGACTCTGGGTGAGGATGTCAGGAGAGCTTCCTGGAGGAGGAAGGGAGGCTGCTTCCAGGGAGAATCTTGAACATGCTGCCTGAACCTTTCCCACCCCCTCCTGCCATGCTCTCTGTTCTAGACCTGGCTAGGGGCCCACAGAACTGGTCTGCTGCCGAGCCAGGACTGTGCCGGTTCCCCACGAAGAGCCTCGGAGTCTAGTGTCCGGGAGGCCATTGCGTGGCTGACCTAGGACCCAGTGGATCCCTAGCAGTCAGTGGTCCTGGAGGAAGAGTGGGCGGGCCCTGGCGCCAGCCTCCCAGAGTCTGTGCTGTTAGGGGGGCATGTGGTCCAGGGAGGGCAGCCACTTGCCTACCTGCCACAGGAGGTCTGGGTCCCCGTGAACCCCACCTGCCAGTTCCCCCATGCTCAGATTGCAGCAGTGGTGACTACTGGGCCCTGGGCTGCCCTGGGGGGTGGCACCCCTCCACCTTCCCAGGAAACACACGGAGCTCTGGGCCCAGCCCAGCTTTGGCCTGTGACCTTTCTTGGGACCAGCAGAGCCTTGATGCCTGGCAAGAAAGTTGGCCTGTGAAAGTCAGTCACAGTGAGAGGCAGGTCCCCGCTGCACGGATCCTGTGAGGACCTCAGGGCCTTTTCTTCGCTCCTACCCTTTGCAGTCACCAGGTTAGATCTAGAACCCTGACTTGGCCAGCTGCAGGGTCTCTGAGAATGGAGACCCTGCACAGACATCCTGACTGGATGGAGGCAGGCAGGCAGGTGACCCCTCCTGCCTCCCTTCCCCTCCCCTCAGCAATCCACTGCCCAGCCCCCACTCCCTGGCCCACCACTTCCCTCCCTGCTGTCTGGCTCCATCCAGGCCCCTCAGAGAAGGGGGGTGTTAGCCCCACAGCCTGTTCTGCCCTCACCCCCTTAAAGGGCCAGCTTACTCCTGGCAGACACAGATGAGGTGGTGCTGTGACCTCTTTCCGTGCCTTCCTGGGGTTGTCTCTCCTACTGAGGTGACAAGAACTGGCTGCTGGCTGGGAGAGGGGCCCAGAGGAGGTGCAGGGGGATGGGATCTGTCTATTCTTGGGCTTTCGGAGGTGGGAGGTGTGGATGTTGGGTTTGAGCAGAGGCAGAAGAAGGGAACCCTGGCCAAATTTCCTCGCATGGCTCCGAGCTGCTGGTGACCCACCCTGCTCTTTCGGATTTTATCTGTTGTTTGATCTCTCTCCTCTGTGTTTTCAGGTTTTGTGAATATTTTATGTGTCTTGTTCGATTTATACTTAAGAACCTTCATTTTTGTACTGTGATTTTTTTTTCGTTTCACATCCCAATTGTCCTACACATCATTGCTGATCACCTCAGTCCATCAAGGCTACTATCAAAATATCACAGACCAGGTGGCTTATAAACAATAGAAATCTATTTCTCACAGTTCTGGAGGGTGCATGTCTGGTCTCTGGTGGCAGACTGCTTGTCTTACCCTCACTTGGAGGAAAGGCACTGGGGTCTCGTTTACAAGGAGACCTCACCCTCATGACCCAATCACCTGTTCTAACACCATCCCATTTTTCATGAGGATTCCAACACATGAATTTGGGGGGAACACAAACATTCACACCATCGTCCCGATATCCACTGACTTGTGTACATTTACCTTCTAGTTTGCTTTTTGTCATCTTTCCCTTTTCCTACCAAGGGACAGGACTGGTGGGCTGCGTTTCAGTTGGAATTTCCAAATGATGACACTAGAAACGCAGAACTCTAAATTTCAGAGATTCCCCAGACCCTTCCTGAGTGGGTGAACTGGTCACAGCTAAACTGTGAGTGGGTGGTGGGGATGTCCGCGGCTTCCAGACCATTTGGGGTTGTGCGAACAAAGTAGAGAGACGGTCCTCAGGCTGCAGGAGGGAGATCCATGGCGGATTCCCCAGAGATGTGTCATCTGAGGCGAGCACAGAACCCTAGGTGTTCGACTTACTCACAGGTTTATTTTTGCTTTCTCCTGTAGCATTTCAGCAGGACGTATCTTACACAAATGTCCCTTCGTCGGGGCTCTGGCCCTTCATAACCATGGCCATATGTCATAGTGCTTTTTACAGATTCTGTTTCTTGGAGAGGAGAAGCACCGAGAACATCCGCTGTAAGTGTGCATGGGGCTGGAGCAGGTGCGCGTGGGGCCGGTGGCCTGGCCACCCTGGGCCCAATGCGAGGTCCTCTCTGCTCCGTGTTGACAGGTGGATGCGCATGGAGAAGTAGGTGTGTTAAAGACGGCAACGTGATTTATGTTTAATGAGATTCTTTACACCAAGCCTGAATTGTTGAAAAATTAACTTTTCTTTTTTGAATGGAAGGAAACTCATCAACCATTTTTTTTAATGTTTTTTAATTATATTATGTTAGTCACCATACAGTACATCCCTGGTTTCTGATGTAAAGTTCCATGATTCATTAGTTGCGTATAACACCCAGTGCACCATGCAATACGTGCCCTCCTTACTACCCATCACCAGTCTATCCCATTCCCCCACCCTCCTCCCCTCTGAAGCCCTCAGTTTGTTTTTCGGAGTCCATAGAACCATTTTTTTTTCTTTTGTTCAGAAAGTCATGGTTAAATTGGCAGCACATTTCACTGGAATCCTCCATTCGAAGAACTCTATAAATACATCAAGCTTTGATAGGATCATCAGAACACTCAGGTGTTTCCTATGAACCCATCTGTTTCTGGGGAGTTTTCCAATGGGACATTTCTAAGCCTTACCGGTGATCTTTTCATGCTCCTTGGTCTGTTTCTATTTTCCTTCTATTAGGGTCCATTTTGTTTATGTGCATTTTTATTTAGAAATTACTCATTTCCTCTAGGCTTCCAGTGTTCTCTTATTTGATTTTTAGAATTTTTAAAGATGTTATTTGAAGTAAAATTGGCAATGCAGGGCTTAAACTCAGGACCCTCAGATCAAGACCTTAGCTGAGATCAAGAGTCCGACGCTTAACCTGTTGAGCCACCCAGGTGTCCCACTCTTATTTGACTTTGAATCTCTATTCTGTTTCTATTTTTTCCAGAAATATCACAGTTAATGAACCAAGATTGATAACTTATTACTAACTGAAGTTCAGATTGTGTCCGGTTTCCCTCTGTTCTGCCTTTGCTGCTCTAGGGTCCCATGTGGGACAGCACATGACAGGTGGTCATCGCGTTTCTTCAGGCTATTCTTATAGACTCTGACAGTTTCTGAGATGTGCCTTGTTTCAGTGACCTTGACGGTGTTGAGGAGGAAAGGTCAGATGTTTTGTGGATTTAGCTCCACCTCTGAGATGGGTGGCTGAGTGTCTACATCAAGCGTTTGGAATTCTTGTGCGTTGTTTTCTACTCATTACAAAAAAAAAAAAAAGTCTATGTAATAAGTTATTTTTACCACCGTGAACCCTGGGTAGTTACTATAGGCTTTGGTTTTATTCCAGCAGTAGGCTGTGTATTTGATCAGTTTAGTCCTGCTGTTAATTAGAAACGATGACACTTCATGTGAGTACAAATATCAATTAGAAAAAGAAAAGGTAGGAAGAGTCCTGAATGTTGAAGTCATTGATGAATTAGACTAACGACAGGTTGTGCGTGCATGTGTGTGTGTGTGATTGATTGATTTTCAGGGAATGGTTCAGCTTTTTGTAGGGCCTCTGAGAGAACCCAGGTGAGCCTTTCAAGTAGTTGGTACCTGTTCTCAGAACTCGGGAATCTTTTAGTCCAACAGTCAATCCGGTAAACTTTGAGGTCTCGAAGAGTTTCAGTCCTCGGAGACCATGTCGCAAACCCTTGTGAATATAGGCATTCTAGGGTATGCTCAGAGCCCTCATTGGCTGGTACTACCATGTGACGATTTCAAACAGCATTTCTCAAAGAAGTACCTCTTGGGTCTGTGTCCATGTCAGTTCCCTACACTTCCTTACACTAGTTATGTGACCAGTGGGTTTCAGGATAATCCCCACATGTGATTTCTGCTCTTTCCTACCAGTCCTGTCTGTTTCTGATCTTCTTCCTTTATGGTAGGGGTTGGGAAGCAACCTGTGTGGTGCAGTAAGGGGTGTGGTAGGTGTCTGCCTTCAGAGGACTGGATGATGCCTAGAAATTGTACTGTAGTTTGAGATCTTCAGCCCTAACTTAGGTCAATTATCCATCCTCTGAGCGTCAGGAATTCCATCACTTGACTTGGATGCTCGTCTGTTCTCCAAGTTGTCCTCAGAAATAAGGATGTCATCCATCTAGGGAATACTGGTTTATGCGTATGTTTTTGTTTTAGGAAAGGCCTGGATGTTCCTGAAAATAACACTGTGGAGCACCCTTTCCTGTGCTTGTTGGCCATCAGTAAATCTTTTGTGAAATATTCGTTTTTAAATAGACGGTCTTTTTATGGTTCATGAATAGGAATTCTTTCTTGACAAATCTTTGTCAGTGTGTGTATTGCAAATCTTTACTTCCCAGTCTGCGGCTCACCTTTTCATTTTCTTAGTGGTCAAAAGATAGGGAGAGATGTCACATTTTTAAGGGGAGTGTGAGAGGGAGAAGCAGCTTCCTGCCGAGCAGGAAGCCCAATGCGGGGTTCCATCGCAGGACCCTGGGATCACCAGAGCCAAAGGCAGATGCTTAACAGCTGAGCCATCCAGGCGCCCCCTGAATTCTTTTAAGTGGTTAGTACACTCTGTGGCCTACCCTAAGATCGACATGTTCTACATTTTCTTCCAGAAACTGTCTAATGTGAAGCTACAATCCATCTCAAATTTCTCAGTTCCATGTTTCATTCTAATAGGGTATTTATAGACTCTCTTGGATTTTCTATGGACACAATCCTATCTGTGAGTAGTCACAATTATCACCTCCATTCTTACACTTTTGGTTTACACTGGGTAGATTCTCCAATGCAATGTTGGATAGAGTCTCATTGTTTGGAAATTTTAATATACCTTTTTCAATATCTGATAGAAAAAGCAGACAAAACATTGGTAACAAATGTGACCTAACTGACGTCTATGGAACATTCCATAATAAGTGCAGAATACATTATTTTCCAGTGGTCATAGACTATTTACCCAAACAGATGTTACGTTGGGCCATGAATCATGTCTACGTTTCAAAATCCTGAAATTAACTAGATTATATTCTTAGGCCACCAAGGAATGGATCCCTAGTCCTAATGAAAAGAAAACCAGGAAGTCCCTCCATGTTTAAAAATTCAATGTAACTTTGCTGCATATCCTAAGGGTCAGAGAGGGAATCGCAGTGGATATTCTCAACCTTTTCTACGTCAGGGCTCACACACAATGGCCCTTTGTCTGTGAAGAGCACTCCCTATCCTAAGGTAGACATGAGTTAAGCCTCCTATCAGAGTTCTGCGTGTCCCAGACACACCTGGCAGCCTTTGCCTGTGTCCCCCCCAGCTGTCCTTTCTGGTGTCCCTGAGTTAAGGGGGTCAACATAGCTATATGGAGATGGGAAGCTCCCCACTCCTAGTGATGATGGTGCTATTGTCCCCACCAGTCTAACAACATGATTTCTGAGAGAAATACGACACAATAGCAGCTTCTTGACCTTCCTTAAGGTTTGAAAATTATCTTGTGAGTCATCTTTTAGAAAAACGGTTTCAACTTGTGTTCTTTTCTCTGGAAAAGAAATAGACCCAATGGTAATTATGGCTTCCTGAGCACCTGCTCTTGGGAGACACCATCCTGGCTCTGTGTAGCATTCTCCCTCTTAAACTTCTAAACCAGGGTGTAGATAGAATGAGTCCCATTTTCTAGATGGTTAGACAAGGGCTCAGAGACGATATGAATTACAGAGGATTTTAGTGTCAGAAACCTAAGTGGGATCTCCAAACTGACTCCAAATCCCTTGTTCTTCCATACAGGGTACCATTTCCCTCTTACTTCTGGTCTTCTCGATCTGGAAACCTAGGAAGTTTTAGGATTTTCTTGTTGTGTGGCCAACTGGAATGAATTTGGCTGCCCTTTTAACCTCTGCCCATCATGATCATGAAGATAATTATCTCAGTGGAGGACCTTCAAGTAAGAGACTTAAAGATCCCTAGGAGTAGAGATACTATAATATTTTTCTGATATTAAAGTAACTGAAAGAACTATCCTTTTTTAATTGATGGAGGCTCTGGTCTCTTCAGAGTGTGCTGTAAGGTCGGAAATAGTGTTTTAAAACACTCAGCCTCTTCTACAGAGTGAGACAATGCTTCTAAAGATGGCTAAAATATTCCCTTACCTCCGGTTATTTACTTCCCAACCATCATAGTGTTTCTGTGTTAGGACTATGATTTCCATGAGGCTAAAGTTGCAGAGAAAGAACTTAGTGTATCCAGGGACACTTTCGTGTTGTGACAGTGAGCTATTCTGTTGTATTCTGTAGTCCAAGGGAATGGTGCCAGACATCTCTAAGATGTCTAAAATTCTGACTGTAAATGATCTCTATGCTTCAGAGATTTGGGCAGGACCTGTGTTGACCATGGAACAGGTAACCTTCTGTAGGGGTCCTTTGGATTTCTTTGTACTATGTGAAAGGTGCTTTCCTCTCAAGTTCCTCCATTTGGTAGTGATGATAAGGATAAGAGTAATTTTTATTTCATACCATCTGTGGGTCCTGATCTTGGCCTCCCAGGGAAGCTATCCTTTAACATTTTACCCAGCTCAAAATGACTGGGCAAAACCTCATAGCATGGGCCCTATTTCTGCCCCCAGCACATATTGTCCATCTGCTTCGAAAAGAAAAAGAGAACCAAAAAATGCCTTTGCCAACATCAAGGTAAGAACACAAAAGAACCTCTCTGGCTCCCGTAAGATGAAAGTCATACTGACTTGTACATACTGAAAACATAAGAAAAAGTCTGTCACTTTCTGGAATCTTCTTCCTCATCGTGATGTGTAACTGTATGTAACACAAAACAGAACAAATATATAACCCTGCCCCAAATGTTCCTTCCCCGGAGCACTCCCTTCTTTGTGAAGATTGTGTCTCCCAGGCAGCTGTCCTGACTTGGGTTTGAATAAAACTCTCTTCCTTTCTCTCTAAAATGTTTTAAAAGGTTCATTCATTTAGTGTCAACAATAACAGTATGTTTTCTTTTTAAGTGAAAAATAAATATTCCTGGTTCATGACTGCAACAGCACAGAAGGCCTGTGTCCTCCTGGCTCCTTCCCTGCAGAACCAAGCATGTGTATATAGATTCCAGCACAAATGGGCTCATCCTAGAAGGATGCTTTGAAGGTCTGAGAAGCACTAGCCACTCCATGGGTGAGACAAGAAGGCGAAGCTACTCTCACTTGGAGCATTCCTTTTTGGGCTTAAAATTGCCTTGGAAATGCATGAAAGCATTGCGTTTCCTAAAGCCCAAGGCTGGAACGGTCTGAGAGCAGCTGACCTTGCCAGGAACCAGGCACACCCCTGCAGGGAGGGTTGGTGCAGAAGGGAAGGGGCAGGGCTCTGAGGGTGGTCTGCAGCTAGAGGGGTCTGCGGAAGGGGCCGTGTGTGTGTGTGCGTGTGTGTGTGTGTGTGTGTGTGTGTGTGTGTGTGTTTGGGGCCCTGCCCACAATCCCACTCACGCCTGCACAGAGCACTGCGCTAAGGAGGCACCTCCTGGACCCCCGGGGATCCCAGAATTGCGAGTCATGGGGGTGGGTTGCCCGGCATCCAAGGGGCTGGAAGCACCACACTCCTCAACCAATCACCGTGTGGGGGTGGAGCTACATCTCTGTGGGCGGACCCGGAGCAGCCTGAGGTCGCAGACTGGGAGCCAGAGAAGGGGAGCTCTGAGAGAGTCGACCTGTGGAGTTCCTGGCCGAGTGAGTGCGTGCTGTGTGCCAGGGTGGGGGTCCGGGAGTAGGGGGCACCCCGGGTGGGACGCAGGGTTCTGGAAGGGCGTGTGGAGAGAGTTCATCGTGGAGACTCAGGTGAGTTTTCTTTTTCCTTTGAAAGTCTCTTCTACCCAGTCTCGGTCAACTGGCCGTATGCCCCAGACCCAGGAACTCTGGGGCGCCCGCTCAGCAGAGCTTTTGTGGGACGGGTCACAGACATTCCAGGGTTTCCCGTGTTCCCCAGTAAGAGCGAGAGTAAGGACCACACAGTCCCCAACTTCAGTGGGGTGCACTTTGTCCCCCGACACAGTGCAGGTAATGGACCTTGAGCAGTACCCCCGAGTTCAGCAGGGTGTTCCCTGTTCCCTCAGGCACAGGTGTGGCGGTAAGAAGCCCCAGAGCCATTTGGGGGCTTCAGCATTGTGCGTCCTATCCCCCGGGACGGTGGGAATGGGCTGTGAAGATAGTTCCTACTGAAAGACAAGTCTGTGTTTCCCCTTCGCCCAGAAACCGCAGCACGTGTGCAGGCTTTAGGTCCGAGGAGCCGCCTTCTCCCCGGCTGACAGCACTTCTCTGCTCTGGCTCCACGAAACCCGAGGTTTTGAACGTCTGCGTCTGAGTCAGTGAGGCCGCTTGACACGGGACGCCGGCGTTCAGAGAGAGCCGCAGGTCCGTTTGGCGAAATGTCATCTCCACGTCAGGACTGGAGGTAAAACCTCTCATTAACCGACACCTCCGGGGCTTTTCTCTTTGCTCTAGTTGAGCCATGAAGTAAAACTTAAGTAGTACTTGTCAGCGTTCTGGGTTTGGTGAAAGAGGTACTTAGTTTCTGAGCAGGGAGAACTTTGCAGGGCATCCCATTTTCCCTGTTCATTTATTGCTTATGAATGTATTTTGAACAGCTGTTTCCTAGAAACACTCTTTTATTAGAAAGGGAAGGTGAGATTTACTCTTTGTGTATTTTTAAGATATACTTTGTTCCTCCATCTAACAGTTGGGCCTAAGATATGGTTGAGTGGCCACCATTTGGAGTTAGATGGCTTTTGTCATCAGATACAGACTTAGATGATGTCTTGTCATTTGTCAAAGGTGATGTTTCATCACTGATTAGTCTTTTCATCCAAAGAGTTACAATTAGGGTCGAGGGACAATTCAAAATTATTCAAAGCAGCCTTTCCTGTTTAAAAGTTGAGCTTGACTATCTAGCTTTACTAGATGTATCATCTCGATATTTTGAGGTGCCATATTCTCTCTGTCGTTTCTTTGGTGGTAGAGTCAGAAGGAGAGTCTTTGGGAATTCCTTTGGATAGAGGCATGGTAGTGGCTTCAAAGGGCTTGGCGTCAGGAGCCCTGGGCTGAGTTCTGGAACTGCTTGCCTGACGTTGGGTTAGTCAGGTTATCCCATAGAGTTTGTTTCCTCCTTATGAGATTGCTGGAAGGTGAAATAAGTCAAGCAGAGAAAGGCAATTATCATATGGTTTCACTCATTTATGGAACATAAAAAATAGCAGGGAGATCAGTAGGAGAAGGAAGGGAAGAATGAATGGGGGGAGGTTAACAGAAGGGGGAATGAACCACGAGAGACTGTGGACTCTGGGAAACAAACTGAGGGCTTCAGAGGGGAGGGGGGTGGGGGACTGGGATAGGCCAGTGATGGGTATTAAGGAGGGCACGTATTGCATGGAGCCCTGGGTGTTATACGCAAACAATGAACCATGGAACACTACATCAAAAACTAATGATGTAGTGTATGGTGACTAACATAACATAGTAAAAAATTTAAAAAAAAAAGAAATTGCTGGAAGGTCATCTCTATGGAAAGGCTTTTTACGCAGAAACTCTCCTGCCTCATGAAGAACAACTAAAAACGAGGTGATTTGGGCTGTATTATTCTGTAAATAATCATTTTAAAACTCCCTGTCCTAGGGATACGGTATGTTATTGCACAAGGAGGTCTGAGAAGGCTGCAATGAAAGATTGAGATCTCAGAGCACGTTCATGTTCCATGGATATGTCACTTAACAGTTTGCACATGAAGGAAGGTAAGTGGAGAGAATATGACAGAAGGGGATAGAAGGTGTGAACCATTCATTAGGTAGCCTTCTCCCCTTCTCAGGAAAGCCTTGGGCCAGTGTAATTTTGGAAGAAGAGGGGGAATCCTGGAGCTTTGCAGCAGACAGAGGAGTTCCAGGTCTGGGTAGAGGTGACAGGGGTCCCAGAGGAGATCTGAGTGCATTCTGCAGCAGGGTGTGGGCAGGGTGGGCTCCAGGGGTGGCTGTGAGTCTCCCGTGTGACAGTTGTGACAGGTGAGGACTGCGAGAAGGTTCCTGGCTGAGGACAGGTGAGGCACAGGTGGAGAGCTGGCTGAGCCCCTTCTTCAGGGCCACCAGCCTCACCAAACACACACAGCCTCATCGTCTGTCCCTGTCACTCCGATTCAGACTGTCAGAGTTGCCAGGCCGAGAAGTTTGGCGGTGCTTCTTTCCTTGCATGCGTGAGGAGTTTCAAACCTGAGGTGACGGACATGATGGGTCCTCAGAACATCTGTTACTCTTATTTCCTGCTCTACTTTCGATCAGTGAAGTGAATCAGACCTGCTAGTGGAAGGGGCTATCTGTGCATTTTTATTTCCTGGTTTAATTAAACAATGGAAAAACAGTCTTCTGAAATATTAAAGGAATCCTTTGTGGGTGTTCATGTTTTTCTCTTCTGCGAGCCATATTCCGATATTAGAAATTATTTGTTAAAGGAAAACAGCCTCAGAGCTGTCCCGGGGTTTGGTGGCCTTCGCGAGAGGGAGAAAGGGAGAAGGAGTGTAGGTTCTTTAGGAGCTCGGGGAGTGCCACGTTGTGCTCCCAAAGAAAATGGAGCCTCCTGTCAGCCTTCCCGGGGCGGGGGCCGGTGCTGCTTACCTGGAGACTCCACCTGGGCTCTGGAAGCCTGACCTGGTGAGTCATTTGCTACTTGAGCTGGGGAATTGATGAAGAAAACAGAATGAATGCTGGGGTTGCCTGTATCCTGTGGACTCAGACAACTCCATGTAGCAAAGGAACTCTTCACCCGTGAGGCGTGTCGGGATCCCTGAGGGTGTGGGGTTTGCTTCATGGGCTGAGGTTGTGTCTTCATCCTTATCTGGACCAGAGCCATGTTGTCTGGCTGTGGAGATCCAGACCCTTAGGTGACCATGTCATCATCATCATTATCATTATCATTATCATTATCATTATCATTATCATTATTATTTTAACAAAGCAATAGAGACATTGAGATAAAAATACTGAAAGGAACAACACAAGGTTAAATATATACGTGATGATTGAACTTGTGGTATCTCTCATTGGTGTGGGTCTTGTAGGGCTGCCCGAATGAGAAAGACCAAGGAATTCTATGTGGATAGAAGTGTGCTGTGCAC
Organism: Ursus americanus; assembly: GCF_024610735.1. NCBI lineage: Eukaryota > Metazoa > Chordata > Mammalia > Carnivora > Ursidae > Ursus > Ursus americanus. The sequence continues at coordinate 83,276,209 of NC_142128.1, read as the reverse complement.
AGGGAGTGTTTTATTCCATCATTTGACTTCTCTCTCTGAAGGGAAAATAGAGTGGTGTCTGGAGCTTGGTTTCTGATTGGAAGGATTGTGAGGCCAGTGAATTGAAAGAGCAGTGTTCACGCTGACATGGTGCTCAGTGCCCAGTGAGTGAAGGTTGGAAGCTTGGACTCAGAAGCGTTGGTGTCCAGGGAGGATGTTTTCCGAGTTTGCAGCACATCGAGTCACTTGGCTGGTCTGCCTAAATCGGGCCAGTTTCTGCATTTCTAAGGGCAGCTTGAAAGTGGCTTGCAACCCTAGGGCATTTGCAGAGTGGTCTGCATGGGACCCCTGTGTGGGCCAGTGTAGACACAACCCAGGGAATTCCAGAGCTAATGATGAGCACGTTTGTGAGGCTGGAGTTTGCTTCTCTGTGAGAAGAATTGAGCTGGAGTGCAAAGAAGTCTCTGGGCCTTAGGACTCACTGAGCGGGTCCGAGCCTGGCAGGGTGGTCGGATCAGATGTCTGTTTCCCAGGACCTTGGCCAGAGGGAGATTTGGACCCTGGGAAGCGTCTCTGCTCAGCTTTCTCAGATGAGCACCTCAGGCAAGGGGAGGAAATGTGTGTGCTCACCTGTCATCGAGGAAGGTGTCTGGTTTCAGGTTTCGTGTGCAGGTGGTTTCCTCGTATGGCTCCCTTTCCTGATGGTGTTCAGGGTGCAGGAGGTGGGTGGACCCCTTGTCCTGGGCATCGCGGCTGTACAAGAGCCCTGGGGCACCTTTTCCCCTGGGGATTTGGAGCACGACATTGGCGGGGGGGGGTGTTGGTGAAGCCATCAGTTTATGCCTCAGTTTCTTCCCTGCCGAGATGGAGTGGAGACTCTAAGTGCTATGGAAATATAAAGCAGGAGACAGGGCTGGGGGTGCTGAAGGGAAGGTGGGGGTGGTGTTTGCTATTCACATAGGGGCCAGGTGGTACTTCACTAGGAGGGTGATACTTGAGTCAAGATCTAAAGAAGGTGAGTGATATCACATCAAGAGCATTGTAAACAGAAGGGAAAGCATGTGCAAAGGCCGCAGGCAGGAGCATACCAGGTGTACGCAGGAGCAGCAAGAAGGCCCTGTGGCCACAGCAGACAGCATAGGACATGACCTCAGGGAGGTGACAGAGTGTGACAGAAAGCCATGGCAGGGCTGTGACCCCATGGGACCCTGTTTCACTGGGCCATCCTTTCTGCAGGGTTGAGAACAGATGACAGAGGGTTGAGGATGGGCAAGGGAGGTCAATGATGATGCTTTTCCAGGAACTCAGGCAAGAGATGGGCTCCAGTGTGGACCAGACAGGTGGCCTTGGAAGGAGTGATTAGTCCTATTCTGGGTACGTCTTGAAGATGGAGCTCACAGGATTTGCCAACGGCTTAGATATTGGGGATTGGAGAAAGGAGGAACTGGGGTAACTCCCAGCTGTTGTGGGTTGTCCTGAGCAAGGGGAAGGAGAAGGTTTCTGGGGGTAGGTGGTAGGAGGTAGCCCGTGTTCGCATGCTGAGGAAGGTGCCTTTCCCGGTGGATCTGCTGAGGTTTGTGTCTGGGAGAACCTTTCACATCTCCTCCCTCAGCAACATTCAAGTATTCCCCACTTTTTAAAAGTTCATGGGAGGACACTTGGCTTTTTGGAAAGATCTCCATTATTACCTGGTTTCAGTAATGGGAAGAAACCTGAAGAGGATTTTCCTCTTATGAAAAAAGCTGAACAGCGAGCATCGCATTCAGCATCTGTTTTGGGGAGAAGCACGACAGAGACGGCGTGCACCCTAACCCGCTCCTTCCTGGGAACCGCTCTCCGCGTCCAGCCACCAGCGCTTTGAATTGTGTGTGTGAGCTTTATCTCCATTTATTTTCGGCATCCGTTAGGAGTTGTGTCCTGAGGCCTAAGAAAAGCCAAAGAGAAGTCATTTTTGGAGTCTGAGCGTGCTCACTCATTTTTCCATATAAATTAATGGTCATTCCTTCTTTGCACCATTTCTGCTGTGAAAGGTTTCTTAGGAGCACCGTACTTTCAAAGAGCGGGGGAACCTGTACCTCATCCTGCAGGGTTAGCTTTAGTCTCCATGCTGCACAGAACATTCCATGACTGTCGGATTTTCTCACTCAGACACTGCGTCTTTGACCACCTTCACCCGTCCCCCCCGCCCTGTTCCCCAAATCAGGTACCCACCCATCTGTTCTCCATATCTATGCATTCAGTATTTGTTTATTCCACGTGGAATACACATGAGAGCATCTGGTATTTGTCTTTCTGTGTCTGAGTTACTTAGCATAAGGCTCCCAAGGTCTGTGTTTCTATGTCTGTTTATTGGGAATAATGCTGCAGTGAACATGGGAGTGCATCTGTCTTTTTAAGGTACTGTTTTTGTGCTCTCCAAATCAATACTACTCAGTAGAGCCATTACTGGGTCGTGTGGTAGTTGTATTTATTTTTCAGGAACCTCCATACCGTTTGTCACAGTGGCTGCACCCATTTCCATTCCCACCAACAGTGCACAGGGTCCCGTCGTCTGCACACCCTTGACCACACCTGGTGTCTGTCTCTGGGACGATTGCCGTTGCAACAGATGTGAGGTGATAGCCGATTGTGGTTTTGACTTATGTCTCCCTGACGATGATTATGATATTGAACAACTTTTTCTGTCTCTTTTGGCCACCTGTATACCATCTTTGGAAAGTATCTATGCACACATTCTCCCCGTGTTTTATACTGTGTGTGTGTGTGTGTGTGTGTGTGTGTGTGTGTGTGTGTTTATTTGAGTGTCTTGTGTATTTTGGATATTAGCCTCTTCTCACACATATGATTTGCAGATACTTTTTCTCATTGAGTCCTCTGCCTTTTTAAGTTTTTGATGGTTTCTTTGGCTTTGTGGAAGATTTCCATTTGATGTCGTTCTACTTGTTTATTTTTGCATCTGTTGCCTTTGCATTTGGTGTCCGATCCAAAGACTCTTTGCCAAGACCAAAGTCGAGAAATTTAGTACCTGTGTCTTCTTGGAGGTTTATGGATTCAGGTCTTATGTTCAAGTCATTCATCCATTAAAATATTTTGTGTGCAGTGTAAGAAAGTGATCCAGTTACATTCTTCTGCATTTAGTGTCCAGTTTTCCTGTTACCGTTCACTGAAGAGACGGTCCTTTCCCCATGGCATATCTTCTGCTGTTTCGTAAGTTAGGATCATCTAGGTGTGGGTTAGTTTCTGAGCTTTACTATTCTGTTCCACTGACCTGTGTATGTGTGTGTTTATGCCAGTACCATACTGCTTTGATGACTATGGCTTTGTAATCTAGCTTGAAATTTGGGAGTGTGGTGACCGCAGCTTGCTTTCTCCAGATCACTCTGGGTATTTGGGGTCTTTCGTGATTCCATAGGAACTTTAGGCTGTCTTCTGTGTCTTTGAATAATACCATTGGAATTCAGGTAGGGATTTCATCACATCTGTCCATTGATTGCTTTGGGCACAATGGACATGTTCACATAATTAACTCTTCCAGTTAATGAGCATGGCATACACTTCCATTTATTTGTGTTGCCTTCCAAATCTTTGACCCATACATCCCCCACCCACACACGTTTTTCCTTTCTTTTCTGCCATGTGTTGAGTGTACCAGGTCTTTCTCATTCTTGGTTCCTTTTATGCCTAGATTTTTTCTCGATGCAGTTGTAAATGGCATTGCTTTCTTAATTTCTCTTTGCAAAAGTGTGTCATCAGTATCTAGAAATGCAACAAGTTGGGGCACCTGGGTGGCTCCATCAGTGAAGCGTCTGCCTTCAGCTCAGGTCATGGTCCCAGAGTGCTGGGATCGAGCCCCACACTGGGCTCCCTGCTTAGCGGGTAGTCTGCTTCTCCCTCTGCCTGCCACTCCCCCTGCTTCTGCTCTTTCTCTCTCTCTGTCAAATAAATCCATAAAATCTAAAATGAATAAATAAATTAAATGCATGAATGCATGCATGCAACAGGTCTCTGTATGTTGACTTTCTATCCTGCAGCTTTACTGAATTTGTTTATTCCAACAGTTTTTTGGTGGAATCTTGAGGGATTTCTATATATAGCATCATTTCATTTGCAAATAGTGACAGTTTTCCTGTATGGAGTTCTATCTTTCTCTTTTTTTTCAATGATGTTATGATAGTCACCCTACAGTACTTCATTAGTTTTTGATGTAGTGTTCCATGATTCATTGTTCACATAGAACACCCAGTGCTCATCACAACACATGCCTTGCTTAATACCCATTACCGGGATAACCCGTCTCCCTACCCCCTCCCTTTCTGCAACCATCAGTTTGTTTCCCAGAGTCTCTCATGGTTCATCTGCCCCTCTGATTCCCCCCCTTCCTTTTTCCCTTCTTTCTCCTCATGTCCTCCATGCTATTCCTTCCATTCCACATGGGAGTGAAACCATATGATAATTGTCTTTCTCTGCTTGACTTATGTCACTTAGCATAATCCCCTCCTGGTCCATCCATGTCCAGCAAATGGTGGGTATTCATCCTTTCTGATGGCTGAGTAATATTCCATTGTACGTATGAACCACATCTTCTTTATCCACTCCTCTGTTGAAGGACATCTTGGCTCCTTCCAAGTTTGGCTGTTGTGGACATTGCTGCTGTGAACATGGGAATACAGGTGCCCCTTCTTTTCACTACTTCTGGGTCAATGGGGTAAGTACCAAGTAGTGCAATTGCTGGGTCGTAGAGTCACTCTGTGTTTGTTTTGAGGAACCTCCATATTGTTTTCCAGAGTTTCCAGAGTTGCATTCTCACCAACAGTGCAAGGGGGTTCCCCTTTCTCCACATCCTCACCAACATTTGTGGTTCCCTGCCGTGTTCATTTTAGCCATTCTTTTTTTTTTTTTAATATATTTTGCTTTATTATAAAGCAAATATATATTGTTTGTTTGGGATATATTGTTTGTTTGTTTTTTATAATAATTTTTTATTATGTTATATTAGTCACCATACAGTACATTCCAAGTTTTTGATGTAAAGTTCCATGATTCATTACTTGCGTACAACACCCAGTGCACCATGCAATACGTGCCCTCCTTTTTAGCCATTCTGACTGGTGTCAGGTGGTGTCTCAATGTGGTTTTGATTTGTACTTCCCTGATGTGGAGCATGTTTTCACGTGTCTGTTGCCCATTTGTATGTCTTCTTGGGAGAAGTGTCTGTTCATGTCTTCTGCCCATTTCTTGACCAGATTATTTGTGTTTTGGGTGTTGAGTTTGAGAAGCTCTTTATAGATCGTGGATACCAGCCGTTTCTCTGTAATGTCGTTTGCAAATATCTTCTTTGTTTCTGTAGGTTGCCTTTTAGTATTGTCTATCGTTTCCTTTGCTGGGCGGAAACTTTTTATCTGGATCAAGTCCCAGGAGTTCATTTTTGGTTTTGTTTCCCTTGCCTTTAGAGACTTGTTTTGAAAGAAGTTGCTGTGTCCAAGGTGGAAGAGGTTGCTGCCTGTGTTCTTTTGATTTGGATGGGAGACAGGAATACATTATCTTTCATTCCTGATTGTATTTGAGCCCTCTCTCTTTCTCGGTGAGTCTATGTTTTTGTTTATCTTTCCAAAAAAGGAAGCTCTTATTTTCATTGATTTTTTTTTTTTTTTTGGTCCTTTTAGTCTCCATTGGATTTATTTCCATATTCCTTTTTGTTATTTCCTTATGTCTACTAATTGGGGGCTTTGCTTTTTTCCCCCTACTTCTTTACCATTTAAAATTAGGTTGTCTATGGAGAGCTTTCTTGTGGATTGAGGAAGACCTGAATTTCTGAGAACGTCCACCTTAGAGCCACTTTTGCTGCCTCCGGTAAGTTTTTGTAGGTTCTCTTTTTCATTTGTGTCAAGGTACTTGTAAAATTTCTTTTGATTTCTTCTTTGTTGGTTGTTCGGTAGCATGTTGTGAAATCGCCACCTATTTTTGACTGTCCCATTTTCTTCTTGAGATGGATTTCTCGTTTCATATGATTGTGGTTGGACAAGATTTGAAGCAGAAGGTGAAGGGAGCATTCAGATTAAAGGTTTGTTTCCTCGGGATTTTTCTGAGGGTAGACCATGAGTTGCATGGGGACAGAAGAAGGTTTTGTGAGATGGGGGAGGGGTCAGCCCTTGTTAGAATTACTGACTCCTAGCATGTTGGCCACGTACCACCGTTCACACCGTAGTCCTGATGGACTTGTACTTCATTAGAAATATTTTCTAGGAGGTGCAGGGGTAGCTTTCTCTAAAAGAAAGGTGCCATGTGGGCTCATGGCATGACCCCAGGTCAGCAACCAGCAACCATGGCCTCCAGGGTATTGTCTTCTCTCCCATCTAGTTCTCCTCCTCTGTCCTGTGCAACCCGATGCCAGGGTAGCCTTCTCGAGAGGCAGCCCTGTCAGTCACCTGATGGAACACTTCCATGGATCCCCTGTGAGGGGAGGATGATGCCCTGCCCCAGAGGGGAGCTGCGTGTCCCCATCAGGAGCCACATCTCTCTTTCCAGCGTTCTCAGAATGGACCTCTCAGAACCAAAACTAGGGTTAGGGGTTAGGCCTAGGAGAATGGGAGTTCCAATAGGCTGGCTGTGTGGCTAATTACCCGAGGGGGGTGTTGATGGCATGGGTTGGGGTGAGTGTCAAGCATTGGATTTGTGGCCTGGGGACCGGTGAATGTGGGGATCGTGGGGATTGACGCAGGCAGACATTCAGATTTCTCCTCCTCTGCTTCCGTTCTGGAGTCCCAAATGATACCGTTTCCTTCTCTGTCAGCCTGAGTCCTTTGGTATTGCTAATGGATGCCCAGTCTCTGGATTTTATGGCCAGGCCTCTGGGAATGGAACCCTCAGAACCCAACTTGGGGTAAGGTTAGGGCCGAGGCCCATGGGAGATCTGACATGCCGGCTGCATACACACAAACCTGGATGCCTGAATCGAGGGCGTGGTTTGGGGGTAAGCGTCAGGCTCAGGGTTTTTGGTAAGTAGTGTGGTGAAAGTGGGGGTTCGCTGGGATCGGCTCAGGTGGGCATTCCAATTTCTCATGCTCTGGATTCTGTCTACAGCTCCCAAATGGCACGGTTTCCTTCTTGTGTCATGCTGATTCCCAGGTATGGCTCAGGTTTCCCCAAGCCCTCTGTCTTAGAGATAGGCCACTGGGAATGACCTCTAAGAACCCCACCTAGCATGTGGGTTGGGGCCTAGGAGCATGGGAGGTCCAATCTACCAGCTTTGTGCTGATCGTCCCGGGGCCTGATTTGAGTCGGTGGGTTGTGGTGAATGTCAGCTCAGGATTTTTGTCCAAGGGTCCCCTGAATGTGGGAGTTGTCTGGGATCGACTCAGTGGGACATGCAGATTTCTCCTGCACTGAATAGTTTCTGGAGTCCCAAATGGCATGGTTTCATTGTGTGTGGCATGCCGAGGATCATCTTTGGCTCAGGGTTCCCAAATCCCTATGTCTTTGGATTCAGGCCTCTGGGGGTGAACTTCTGAAACCCAAACTATGGTTAGTGTCAATGCCTAGGAGAATGGAAATTCTGATAGACCATTCTGTGGGCAGTCCGGGGCTAAGTGGAGAGAATGGGTTGGGGTGAGTGTGGGTCTCAGGATTTTGGTCCAAGTGCCCCATGAATGTGGGAATTCGCTGGGATTGCTCAATTGGACATACAGATTTCTCCAGCTCCTGATAGCTTCTGGAGTCACAGATGGTACGCTTTCTTTTTTTTTTCTTTTTTCTTTTAATTTTTATTGTCATGTTAGTCACCGTACAGTACATCCTTAGTTTTTGATGCAATGTTCCATGATTCATTACTTGCGTATAACACCCAGTGCTCCATGCAATACGTGCCCTCCTTAATACCCATTACTGGCCTACCCCAATCCCCCACCCCCTCCCCTCTGAAGCCCTCCGTTTGCTTCCCAGAGTCCATAGTCTCTCATGGTTCATTCCCCCTTCTGTTTATCCCCGCTTCATTCTTCCCTTATTTCTCCTACCGATCTCCCTGCTATTCCTTATGTTCCATAAGTGAGCGAAACCATAGGATCATTGTCTTTCTCTGCTTGACTTATTTCACTTAGCATAATCTCCTCCAGTCCCATCCATGTTGCTGCAAATGTTGGGTAATCATTCTCTCTGATGGCTGAGTAATATTCCATTGTATATATGGACCACATCTTCTTTATCCAGTCATCTGTTGAAGGGCACCTCGGCTCCTTCCAGAATTTAGCTGTCGTGGACAATGCTGCTATGAAGATCGGGGTGCCTATGGCCCTTCTCTTCACTACCTCTGTATCGTTGGGGTAAATACCCAGTAGTGCAATTGCTGGGTCATAGGGTAGTTCTATTTGGCTGGGGGGGGGGGGTGCCTAACGAGCCTAAGGAGCAGCATCTGGAGCGGCGGGGTGTGTGTGTGTGTCACATGCCTCCCCTGGGGCGGGTCACGTGACCGCCCCACTGGATGTGCGGTAGCGGTGCCGTAGAGGGCCAGGAGGGCTAATGAGCATCATGAGGAGCACCTGGGGCGGCCGGGGGGGGGGGGCGGGTCAAAAAACGCATTGCTGTGCTGCTGCCAACAAAGTAAAAATATGGGTTAAAGGTAAACAAAAGTGAAAGGGAAAAATGAATCCAAAGAGGCAAGAGAACTCTGATGTAAGCACCTACCCTGCCAGAGTCTACTGATCCCTGATGGACTGGAGCTTCCTTTCACTGAAAGCTGCATGGGGCTTAGGAGAAAGGAGACAAGGCCTGCAGACAAAGCTGCCCACAGTGCAGAGGCTGAGACGCACCTATAAGTCAGAAGGCCTTATACCTGCAGTGAAAAGGAAACAGCAATAGCAATAATAAAACAAAATCAAAAAACAAACAAAAAACAAAAATAGCAAAAAGCAAACCCGGAGGAGGAGCATATTAAGGAAGGTTGTCCGTTACAAACTAGATGCTGGGTAAGGGGAAGAAAGATTCACTTACTGTGACGCTCCCAAAAATCTCAAGTCAGTTAATTTAAAGCGGTCACTAGTCAGCAGGGATAAATCACCTGGATGAATTAAAATCATATCCTCTTTGGTAGAATGCATTTTCCATCCAAACTTGAAATAATTATTACATATAAGGGTCCACTGTACATAAACACAGTTAAAAATCATAAAATGTGAGGATAAAAGGTACCATGAGCATCAATAGAAAAAAAAAACATAGCCAGCAAAATTGTTCATATTTTAAATGTTAGAATATCTGATACAGAATATGAGTGTATCTATCATTCCTTCACGTTTAATTCACCCGACTGCTAAATAAAAAGCCACTAAAAAAAATTTTAATTTTAACCAGAAAAATCATGCATACTACCCGAACCCAAGAAAACAAAAAATTCCAGATAGAAAAATATATCAATTTTTTCCCCACAAAATGAGTTTATATAATAATAACTTGTAACAACATACATAGTTGTACATAAGCTGCAATGTAGTGAAGCCTTATTGTAAACTTTTCTTCTGCACCTTTTCCTTAACCCATTTTTCAATCTGCTGGTCGACTTATATTACACTCAGAGTTAAAGCAGAGAGTAACATTTTTAGTTTAAAATTCCTATGACTTACAAGGCCTTCCAGCACCTGGCTCCTTCCCGTCCCTTTAAACTCTTTCCTTCCTATTCTTTCCTTGGTGTCTGAACTCTGGCCCACTGAGTTCTGCTCAGATCTTCACACTCCACAGACTCTGTTGTGGCTCAGAATTGTCAGATCTTTGGCTCCTGCCATCTGGAATGCACCCTCTGCTTCTCTCGTCTGGCTCCTTCCCAGGATTCTAATCTCGGATGAAGTCTAAGGGACACAGAGACACTTCCCTCACTGTTTTGTGGGAGTTAGTCTCTCTTCTGCACCGCCATCCTCCAGCACTTTCTTCTGGCCAGACCCAGTGATCTTGATGGAAGACCCACAGATACTGGAATTCTGCATAGACAAGTGAAAGAGCAAAAGGTAGAGAACACCCAGTGGAATGATTCAGGAGGGCTGCTCATATTGGGACCTCAAAGCTGACTGAGGTTACTTCCTTAGGGAAAGGACAAGGATGATACTCATTGGGTCAATGTTTTGGGGAGTCCAGATAGTGCAACCTGCAGACCGCTCAGACTTGGGAATATTACCTGCAGCTCTGAGCAAGAGATGGTTTAGATGTGCGCATTCCCTCGAGTCCTGAGGTGGATCACTTTTGTGCACGCAGTCCAAGGATTCCCGGGAATGTGGTGTGCAGTCCTTGTGCCACTTCCTCCTACCCAAGGCAGGGGACCTTCAATGGGGCAAACTGGACTTGGACTATATATAGATCACTCTCGGCCCCTGACGTGCTTGCCCTTCAGTGGGAGCCCACTCCCAGGCCCTCAAAGATGACTTTGTTATGTGTGCTTGTTGGTGGGCGAGAAGCCTGTCCCTCACACCAAAGGTTGATATTTGAAAAAATTTTCTGTGCCTACAGGGCCTCATCCCATTTTTGGCTCAAGTCTGGGAACTGGCACTGATGAAGGTCATTCTAGCTACCGTGTAAAAAATATTTTGGAGGTGAACATGATGTCCAAGCTCCTAGGTGGTCCATGTGGCATAGACCTCAAACACTCCCTATAACTGGTATACAGATACAGGTAACAGGCCCTGCTGGACACAGCTTCTACATATATTTTGTGGAATCCATTGATTATGTTTACTAATTCCATGATTAAGATTTAGGAAATTTCTGTAGGTTTTTCTTTTGATTGTCTAACTTAAATGAAGAAGTGTCCTATGTATCAAATGACCTCTCAAGAGTCACCAAAGGGGTTGGCAGAGAAAACATGATTTGGGTTAGTTATTTTGTCCACCAAGTGGCCATTTTTCAGCCCCAGAAACCCAAAGTGCACGGCGGTGCCCCACTTCTACCTAAGGCTTAGCTCTGCTGTCTGTATGACTTTGATTCCAGATTCCTTCTCCATGTGACTGAAGGAAATTGGGGTTGAGTGAGCCTGTGATAAGGACAGTGGTTAAATGGGTTAGATCCATTCTTTGCTCTTCTTGCTTTGAGAGGCATGTAAGTCCCACTCCATTCTTCCTTATGTGAAAAGCCCCGGTGAGCCGAGGTGGGTGCCTGGTCTTGGACTGAAGTCATCTTAGAATGTCCCTTATTTAGCCCAGCCCAGCCCAACCCAGCCTTCCCTCAGGCTCAGATCCCTGACAGAAGGGATTTTATGTGCCCTTCAGGTGATCATAAAGAGGAAATTTCTCTCAAGTTGTAGCAAACAGCCTTTCTGGGGAAGAACATGCATTACCTATTCCCTACCTCACCAGTGCCCCACACACCATGGGATTTTCCTACACCTGTGAATAACTCAAGAGAACCTAAGTAAAACCCGTTCCTGGAATCACCTTGTCCTTCCACCATCCCCAATGAATTAATCTCAGAATTCCATCTTGAAATAAACAGAGGTTGGGGCACCTGGGTGGCTCAGTTGTTAAGTGTCTGCTCAGGGCGCGATCCTGGCATTCTGGGATAGAGCCCCACATCAGGCTCCTCTGCTGAGAGCCTGCTTTTTCCTCTCCCACAACCCCTGCTTGTGTTCCCTCTCTTGCTGGCTGTCTCTCTGTCAAATAAATAAATAAAATCTTAAAAAAAAAAAAGGTTAAAAATTCACTTTTGGGGCACCTGGGGGGCTCAGTTGGTTAAGCATCTGCCTTGGGCTTGGGTCATGATCCCAGGGTCCTGGGATTAAGCCCCGCATCAGGCTCCCTGCTCAGTGGGGAGTCTGCTTCTCCCTCTGCCTGCTGTTCCTCCTGCTTGTGCTCTCTCGCTCTGTCAAATAAATAAATAAAATCTTAAAAAAAAAAAAACTCTAAAAAAAATCTGCTTTTAGTATTGTGCTGAGTGAAGTATTCACATCATTATTTTAGTTTTAAAATTAAAACCTAAATTCAGGGGCGCCTGGGTAGCGCAGTCGTTAAGCGTCTGCCTTCGGCTCAGGGCGTGATCCCGGCGTTCCGGGATCGAGTCCCGCATCGGGCTTCTCCGCTGGGAGTCTGCTTCTTCCTCTCCCACTCCCCTCCTGTGTTCCCTCTCTTGCTGGCTGTCTCTCTGTCAAATAAATAAATAAAATCTTTAAAAAAAATAAATAAAATTAAAACCCAAATTCAAAGGTAACAGTAAATTCATAATACTCCAAAAATTTACTTTTGATAAAAGACAGTAACTACTGCTATATATAACACATTCATTTCCAAGGAGTTGGATGTTAGAACACACAGAGCTAAACTTAACCCTGGTCACTGAAAAAAAATCATCTTGTTTCTCTTTGTGTTTACAAGATCTTATTAGTCATCTTCAGAGTTCTCTAAGCACCGACTTCAGAAAAACAAAAACAGAAAAAAAAACCATCTTGGCTAATGGATAGCCAAGATTAATCTTCATAGAAAAAATTAATTTGGCTTTAATATACTTAAGTAAGGATATGACCTCCTCAGAACCAAAAACCTCCCTTTTCTTCCTTTGTAAAGAAAAGTTTCAATGAGAGAATATAAGCTCACATAAACCACTGCAGTTCAATTTCTTATTCCGACACCTTACTCCTGAAGGAGACAGAAATATGAGACATGGCACGTGTCATTCCTGAGCAAAAAGAGGAGTGAGGAGTCATAAACGTAACAACCCTTAACTAGCTGATCAGTTGGCAATGGTGACTGAATCCACAGATAATTTCAAATTCTCATTTTGAAAAAGTTCTCCTTTTAAGAGATAAAATATAAAGAGTAAAACTGATAAGAATTTCAAATATTTTCCTTTTGTCAATGAGCAGACTCAGTAGAGAAGAAACAAGGACAAAATCCTAGGTAACGGATAGACTGGATAGTCAGGTTTCCAATCACCAAGGGTTGACTGGCAATACACTTTGTTACTAGGAAGCGCTCACCAGTGTCTGTTGGAAAGGAGACTAAATAGCCATATTACCGAGAAAGAAAAGAATAAATAAGGTATGGAGGGAGACAAGAGTGAAATTGTTGGGTCCTCCCCAAATCTTCCTTCACTGAAGAAATGTGCTAGCAGCATGACCAGGAAATAAGTTAGCCCCTGGGTTCACCATAGAGCGGATACTGGCCTTCACTTGCAGTCATTCAGGGTGCTGTGGGGGAGCCACGTTCTTCCTGTGGGGAAGCCATTCACTTCCTGTGGGGAAAGGGGAATGTGTCGTGCCCAGAGGAGAGCTCTTCTGTTCTTTAAGATTTTGAGCTTTGAAAAGTTCTATGTATAGCAAGAAATGGAAACTTGAGTTCATCTTTGGGGAGGGCCTTTTCTTTGTTCTGTGAAAAGCTACTCTAATGGGCCCTTGAGTGGTAAGAACTGAAGCAAGTCTTCACCTAATGCAGTGTTTTGGGGGGAAACTGACATCACAGTTCATCTGAAAGCAGATATTCTAGAATTAGACTGAGTAGCCAAGTGAGTTATAGTTGTGTGTGTTAATAGTTGTATAAAGTTGAGTCATGTTGTAATTTGGCATTAAAGTAAGTGTACCAGCCAAAATGAAGTAGCTCAGTTGTCCTAGATTCCAAATGAATATTTATTAAAATGAAAGTACATTATAGTGGTTTAAAATTTTAAAAAAAATTTTAAATATGATTAAGAATCAGAAATCAAGATAATGGGAGCTCCTAAAGGCAGATGGAATGAATCATTATAATTTTCCTCTTGATTCCATTTCATCCATATAAGCAGAAATTTCTCCACAAAAATTTTGTGAAATATTGAATGACTCAGGGGTCATGACTCCTTTTAGAATTTTTGCTCCTTCACAAAATAAAACATTTTTAGGATCTTAGAAGGTATTTAAATACTTGTTGATTGGGGTGAGATTTCATTTGCTAGAAAAGAGTTTAGTCGAAGTTCATCTAAAAAGTCCTTGAGAAATGAAGGCACCATTCAAGGTACACACTGATTTGACAGAGAGGCACTAGCTATAGGATTCCAAGTTTCCATCCTTTAAATCAGTGGAAGAAAGGAAACCCAGGCTCTTCAGCTTAGCTTTTGCATCATCAATAAACTCCCTGGAGGCTTTCTGCAGTGGAGGCCGGGGTGGGCCCATTGGAATCCCAGAGACCAGAGTCATGATGGCTTTGGTCTGCGATACTCCAAAACCTAGATGGGAAAAATAAATAAGGAAATGTGACTGGGACCGTCCACTTTGCCACAAACATCCTAAAGAAGAGATTATATTCTAGAGACTTCTATAATAGGATAAGGTGGAAGTAAAAGAGGGGAACATTTCTTATCACTATGGCAGACTGAGCAGACATAGGAAATCTCTCTTCCTGCCTCAAACATATAGAAGAGGTGGAAAATTTTTAACAAATTGACAAACTAAAACAAAACAAAGGAAGACTTGAAGTCAACCTCAAAAGCAAGAAGGAGGGACCAAAGGTACCAGGAATAAAGAGGTCAGTGTGGTGAGTTGCTAAAGCCAAGTGGTCCATGAGTATAATCTGAATCAGGGATATATTGCATCAATGACAGAATTTAGTTCAATCACATCTAAGAAGTCCCTGAGAAATGCACTACTTAAGATGCTGCTGTTTTAGGGCTCGTGTTATAAAGCTGGGGCAGGAATGCAAGATGAAGCCTTGGGTCTATGCAAAGCAGGGGGCTGAAATTAAATGCCCTGTGTAAAACTGGTAGTCAGCTTTCTATGAAAGGCAATAGGAGAAAACCTGGCCTGCTGGCCTGGGGATAGAGGCACAGAAGCTTGACTTCTGCCAGACTGTGGATGGAAAAAGATCATATGAAAGAAATCGCAAGCCTGTGCCATCTATGAATGCTGGGCCCTTATTTGCATCAGGCACTTGGTGTAAAAACTGGACTAAGAAATTAACCTAAAAACTGGTTAGAACTGGTGAAACTCTAGTGTCCAACAGAGGCAAATGTAAAACCACTTGTTAGGACACCTTATAACCTAGAGCATGACGGATTCTCCAGAAAACAACAGTTTCTGAGGACAAGTTCAAAGTTAAAAATTACAAAAACACACGAGAAAAAGAAGCTGAACAAGAGCTAGCAAACGCACAACTGACAAATCCCACATCCTGAGAATAGATGATACAGAATTCTGAAAAAGACCTCACAGAGATGACAGGAGGAATAGAAGCCATAGGCTAAATGAAGGGCATATAAATAAAGAAGAGGAAAATCTGGAAAAAGAAATACTAGAAATGAAAAAATATATATTCAGTGAAATGAAAGCGTAGAAAACAGAGCTGAAGATAGAATTAGAGATGTTGAAGGTAGATCTAAGGAAACACTACAGCACAAAGAGAAAGGTATTTGTTTTAACTGGCTGTGGCTTTTGGATTCAAGGCGTGAGAAGTAACTTTCTTTTGCTAAGCTAACTAATAGTAACAATTGAGCATCTGGAAGGAAAATACTAGCATGACCAAAAATACACGGTATAGTTTGATGCATGCGAAATGGCCCTTCCAGACTTATTACAAATGGCAGAATAGAGAGCTACCCTCACAATAAGACTACAAGTTTATTAAGATAAGTCTCTCCTTGCCTAAACCATGAAAGCTCCAACCTGCCAAAGAAGTCTGAAATGGTTTCTTTAAAGATATGTTCTTTTAAATCATAAAAATTATCTTGAAGAGTCTACTTTATCTATCTTCTTTCTATCTATCTATCTATCTATCTATCTATCTATCTATCTATCTATCTATCATCTATCTATGGGGGGGGCAGAGAGAGAGAGAATCTTAAGCAGACTCCAGGCCCAACATGGAGCCCAACACAAGACTCGATCTCTTGACACTGAGATCATGACCTAAGCTGAAATCAAGTTGGATCCTTAAACAACTGAGCCACCCTGGCTCCCCGAGTCCACTTTAAAAATGCAGATATTTTGGCAAAAGAGTAAATTCTTTCAGCTAATATCTTAGAACTATATTTGGCAAAAATGTTGCCGTCTCACTGCTGGTATACAGAATGATCTTTTATATACACAGGTAAGCTTTTAGTTGTATTTTAATAGTTCAATATTTATTTAAATGCACCTTAGGAACATACATAACTATCATATCAAACCCACAATTTTGTGAAAAGTATTGCTTAGGACAAGGGAATAATAATAGGTAATTAATGATACTTGTGGCACGTAAATATGACAGAAATCATGAGAGTGAAAAGCAGATGGGAAACAGTGTCTTGGAAGGATTAAGAGAGCTAGCAGAGAACCCTGCAAGAATTCGGGCCATACCACATAATAGGTGCTTGGGGCTCGGGAGGAGTTGCCAGGATAAGGCAGAAAGGCTCTGAAAGGCAGGTGGGAGGTCTGCCAAGAATAAACCTAAAACTTTTTCTGGACTTGACCCAGGTTCTCAGGAAGGGCCAATCTCCTTAGAAGTGGAGTGAATGGTGGCATTTGTCATTTGTGATGGGATAATATTTAGGAGACTGAGAAGGTTTCTCTATGCAAACTCACTATTATTTCCCTCAAATTTTACTTTGTCATATTATCCCAACCTCCATCCATTTGAGCTTACTTATGTTAATAAACTCTTTTTACATTGCAAATACTCTTGGTAGAGCTGTCGGTCATTCACAATTTAGTAAGATCTATATTCAGACTGCCTTCCTCTAAGCACTCAGGCTGAAATCAGCCACAGATTTTTAATGAGCAGAGGCAAGTGCAGAGAGCGAGTGCTGAGAAGGATCAAAAGATGGTGTGCAGAGTGGGGAGGCGAGTAAAGTGCTAAGATGGAGGGACGAGACTCGTTGAAGGGTGCCAACTAGATTTACTTCAGCACATTATAGGGTTGGCCCTGAAGCTAGTATTGGAAATAAAACTCTGCTTGCAACAGAACATTAAAAGGTGTCTTTGTTGAACCCTCACGGAAAGTGACGGTGTACCATTTCCTTAAAACTCACAGCAGGCAAAGCACAAAACTTACCGAGTTTGAGCACAAAGTTGATAAATCTCTGAATACAAAACTGGAAAGGAGAAAAAAACAAATCTACAGTCAGTATTACTAAGCTGTGATAACAATTTAGAAATTTTGGAGGTCAAAGGACAGAAACCCCAAATGAAAAAGCCCACACACCTTAAGTTTTCCGAAGGCCTGTCAGAGTGGAGAAAAACAGCCAAGGGAGGATGGGTGAGATCCATCCAGTATGAGGAAAGATCTTTTCATACATGTAAGCTTTATAAAAAGGGGCCATGCAGAAAAGAAGTGCCAAAGACAGAATTGCACAATAGAGTTAAGATGGGGGTAGGCACCCTTTATCCATCTAGCTGACCTTTACCATCTAAACTTATCAGATAGTGTGGCTGTTTTCAAACTGGGGTACGCTAACTTCTGGGGTACTCTCTAAGATATCTAGGGGGCACTTAGCAAGGCTAAGATTTATGGGAATAAAAAATTTCTAGATCCTAACTTCTGTAAGTGCTATTTTCTAAAACTGATGAGACTAAGGATTTGCATGGAGGTACAGGTCGTTCTTTTAGATTTCCTTTTCCTAAGTGCTTCTTTTCCCACTTTTGAAAAAATATAGACATATCTCCTATATCACTGCCTTGGGACACCTCTGGGAACCAAATAAAGGAGCAGATCAAAATATTGGTATTGGCATCGACAAAGTGACAAAGCGGTTCCTCTCATTAATGGGTAACACGTCCTCCAAAAAATCACAGGGCTTTCAACTTTTTGCTTTCAACATTGCTTTCAATGTTGCTACTCAGGCTGTCAGCTGAAAATCACTAAAGCATTCTGCGATTTTTAACACAACTCAAAAAAACTGTTCAAAGAATTGAGTGACATTGCTGTAACAAGATTTCTTCTATTCTTACTACAAGTTCATAGGAACAGGGTTTCATAGCATTTATTTCTCTAAAAATAAACAACAGAAATAGTACCGATGCTGAAATTTGACTCATCCTAGCATTAAGTAATATTCATCCATGAAATCATGAACTAATGCATAAAAACAGACTCCCATCCATTTCATTAAGAGATGCATTTTTAATAACATTTTACTCCTATGTTGTTTTAACCAATTATATACAGTCTGGTAACAAAAAACTCAGTGTAGAATGAAATTTTAACACCCAGAGCCTTAAAACCATATATGTGTATGTTCTTTTTTCCCCTCACACACAAGCTGTAGTACATTACATTCACAACTCTGTATTCTGCTGCTTTTGTATACTTAATAGATCATGGAATCTTTCCAGATCCGTACATAGAAAATGATCTCACCCTTTTAAGGGCTGCATATAATTCCATTGCATAACGCAAACATAATGTTTTTAACCATTTCCTTATGGATGGGTATGTGGGTTGTTTCTGTCTTTTGCTCTTATGAACGTAGTATGGAACATCTCTGTACATGTGTCATTTCGCTTATGTAAATACAACAGATGGTATTTAAGTCCATGAGAATGAATAAATTCTGCCCTGACCTTTTGCTGGTCTGCTTCTTCACTTAACTGCAAATTCCTTTAAGCAGAGACCAGCTTGACTGAAGTTACGCACTTGGCTCAGCCCTCGGCATACGAATAAACGAGTCAATGAGACCCACTCACACTAGCCTTCTGTAAGGAAAGCCAGAGAATGTGGTAAACTACATTCCTTACCAATACCATTTTGAGGGGGATGACTTATTTGAGTGGGACTCATGGGGGGAAAAGAGGTGGAAACTGGACTAGTTAATAAAAGAAGTTGCTGAACGAAAGGGCTCCTCTCACGGCTGTTTTACTGTCTACTCTGTCCTGTGGTTGTCCTGTCCTACAACTCAGAACAGGTTGGAAGTTTCAGAAATAATTTTCCCTGGGAACCTAACTTATTGGGACCGAGCACCTGCTCCGATCTTGCTTATGCCTTTCACTCCCACTTATTTCCGTGGGGTACTCCACTCAGTTACTTTTACTATCTTGAAAATCCCTGTGCCTCTTGGCGTCCCAAAAGTCCTTCTCTTACTGTGGCTATGCTGTTTCTTTCCACCTCATTCCCTTTACCTCATGCACACATACTACCCAGCTGCAAGACTGGTTCTGCCCTTCGTGAGGCTCTTCATTCTCTGGACAGCTAGCCTGCCCTCAGTGTAACATTAATGGCAGCCAGCCACCATTTCCCCTCGGGTCTCCCCTGTAACACACCAGCTCCCGCAGCTTTTCTCTTCCTCTTTCCAAGCTAGTGTCGCCTTTTAGATCACTCACTTGGCTCTTGTTTCTGCCTGGTAGATGCCTCCAGTTCCCAGCACATGGCAGGTGAAGATGACTGACCTGCTCTGACTCTGGATTAAGTCTCCCCATTTTGGGTTACCAGCTTCACAGCTTCTTCATATCCTCTGGAGACTCAGCTGTGAAGTCCTCAAGGGAATGGCATGTGGTCATTTCCCCAGAAATCTCTATTATTTTATAGTCACAAAAATACTTTGAACATAGAGTAAAAATAAGATCATTTCTAGGAGGAACACAGAGAGAGGTCATTCCCCTATGGGGCCTGTCCTGATTAGACATGGTGGGGACACAGACAATCGGGACAGGTTTGGCTTTAAACAAGAACAGGTAAGAGCAGGAGGAAAGTAAAGAAAGAGGCAGCGAGGCAATTTTAACGAGGGCAGGTATGCTAGGAGTGCTGATGAGAGAGAATAAGAATTATCCAGCAGGAAAGAAAAGTTAACCTGATGGTTCAGGGCTGAAGAGAAGTCCTTTCGCTCGAAAGCCTCCAACATCTGGTTTGTCTTTTTTCCCAGGTAGTTATAGGTACTGGAAAGAAAATGGTACACACTGTAGGATCAGTAACTCAGCGGGAGAGGTCTAGATCTTCAAATCCCTTTGATGCCCTAAAAGGGAAAAATATACCAGGCCTTCCAGAAGTCTGTTTTTTGGCCCTAATCTATTAGAGATCAGGTGTTTTCACTTCTGAGTTATCCAGCAACAGTAAGCCGTGCCAAGAGGAGGCACAGAATACCAAAGGGGATAAAGAAAAGAAAGAAAAGTCAGAAAAGGATAAAGTTATAAAAAAGGGAAAAGAGCTAGAGATGGAGGTGTATTTGGTAGGGACTGACTGAGGCCAACACCTGCCCCAGGGCACATGTGCAGGCACAAAGCTAGAGTCTAATTGTGGATAAAATGCAGTATCCGAGGTGAGGCCTAAAAGCCTTATGCTGAGGAACTGGGTGAATCCCAGGGCAAATCCCAGCAGATTATCTGAATTCTGTGCCAATTTATATATTACCTGTAATATATATGCTTCTACAATTTATATGTTACCTAGAGACTACTTTCTAATAATAATATTAGTGAAGATGGTAAAATGAGAGAGCATTTATTGTCCATTGTGTTCCATAAGTCATATCTAATCCTCTTAAAGTGCTGGCTTCTGTTTGGTTGTGAAGAAACTATGACTTAAGGAAGGCTTCACAATTGTGGCAAAGGCTTTCATCACTTCATGCCACCATCTCCTACAATTCAGCAAAAATGAAAGTGAGAATAAGTTATTTGATCTGATAAAATGTGGACTTAAAAAAAAAAAAACTCCAACCCTCCCAGTAAAGACAAATACCTCAGGCTAATCACTGAATTCTTAGAGAAATCAGCAAGGTGCAAGTTTACAGAAATTCTCAGCAAGGATGTTTCCCCAGTTTCTAGCAATTTCTCAAATAGTAAGTCAGTCTCAGAAAAATATATTTATCTTGATGTACCAAGAACGGAATGTTGTTGGTATTTCATATATGGAGACCCTGGAGTGAACAGCAAGGGATTCCAAGAATGTGAAGTTCCCATTATCTTCTGGTAATAAAGTAAGGAAAACTAAAATATAATAGCTGAGATAAGTCAGTTACCGACGTGAAACACTCCTGAGTCACAATATGTCTGAGGAGTTTCAGAATACTAAAATTCAAATCCCAGGAGTCTTAGGCATATTTACTTAGAGAGGAATGTAATTATAATTAAGAAGAAATAAAGTCTAACGAAATGTACTTTGCTTACAGATTATGTTGACAGAATTAAAATGTCCTGTCTGGAGGCCAAAAAACAAAAGTCAAGAAAGTAAGAATTTCTGGGAGAAGAAAAAGAAGAATTTCGGGTCAGCAGATCCAGGCATTCAGGTTCCCGTGGTAGAAATGTCCCTGTAGTGACAGTGGATGTCGCAGGCCATCCTGGGTGGTGAATAAGCCACTGAGATTATCCAACTTACTAATTCTTCATCAAAGCCATGCTCACCAAGACATGTTATCAACATTCTTTGCCTCTCCTACACTTTTCCCATTGAGAGCAAATGCATCTTCAGTTACCACGAATATTTCCCTCAATCCCTTGCAGGCACGTTTCTAATGAATTAGGTAAACATGTGCAGTGGACATACTAATCGGATTGCCTGCCTTCCCTAAGCCTCTGCTGAGTAGGCGTCAGGCCACATAATTCTACTTTTCTGGCTGCAGCTGATTGGACTTAGGTGAGCCGAACAGGCAGGGCTGTCTAGTGATATCCTGAGGTGCCATGACCGGGCAGCCACGATTGGCCATGGCATGCTGAAGCATGGAGAGCGCACCTGGAGAGCAAGAGAGGGAAAGAGAGGTGTGCAGAGACACGCAGGGGTGAGAGTCTCCAGGACCACAGATGAACCATCTGTCCTGGCTGTTGAGAGCTTTGCAGTCCTAGGTTCTCATCTTCTCTGAGGCCTGGCTACACTTCCTCCTCTTGAGTTTTACCCAACTTCCCAGTAGTTTATAATGATGTATCTTATTCCACATTAGCTATTTTCAGTGGGTTTCTGTTATTAGTGACTAAGTAATTTCTGACATTCTGTGCATGCTCTTAGCTCAGGCACCTCACCTCTAATTGCAACAGATGCTTCTAATAACAGTGACGGAGTTGCTAACAAGCTGCTAAGCTCTACTTAATTCCTTTTTACTGCGGGAGAGAAAAGGCAGCTTTTATTAGAAAAGGTGTCCATGCAAGAAGTATAACCACATAGGTAGCGAATGCCTCCATGGGGGGACTTTACATTTATAACTGTGGGGAAAATGAGTCAGGCTTACCTGCCCACTGCTCCAGTTGCTCCCATCACCAGGGCGCTCAATAGTTGCTAAGCAAAAACAGACACAGAGCATGCACTTTTACGAAGAAGAGTAAGAGAAAAGATGCTGCTATCTAAACAGCTTTACGAATTGTTCTGGAGGGCAAGTAACCTGCTGGGACAGGCCAGTGGGTGACTCACCTCATCTACCCCAAAAAGGAAAGCAAACTGTCGCTGGCGATTCTGATCAACACACTGCCCGAAGTCTAAGAGATCGGTATCACTGAACTTCAGCCCTTGGAAGGTGGGGATCTTATCCTGAATCCCGTCCAACAATTCCTCAGCACGAACTGCTCGAAACAGAAAATGCCTCACGAATCTGCACACCTCCAGAAAATGTCAAGTCCCATCCTGTAGAGGCCCTCCCATCTGCGCTCAGTGCCAGGGGCTGTTCTCAGCTGGACGTCACTTGCCCTCACTTAGTAGTTCCTATGTACTTGTCAAGTTTCAGCCCCCACGCCTCCACTCCCTGAAGACAATAGATAAATCTTTCCAAAGCACAACTTCTATTTTTTTTTTCTTTTAAGTAGGAAGGAATAAAATCTGAAAAATAATCTCCTAAGAAATCTCATCTAATGCTTCTGGAGAAGCATAGTAACAATAAAAGAAAAGCCAAAAGAAAAGTGAGGAGGGATCAGAGCACCTTCCTATGTGCCAGGCGCTGAGAATACAGTGGAGTACAAGGCAGACGGTCTTTGTCCTTACGGGGCTTATAGGCTTGCGTCTTCTCATATAAGAAGTGGGTGTGTGGGGGACAGACCCAAGGTGTCTGCTAGAAATGCATCTTTCACACTTAAAAACTTTCATTATAAGGTAGTGTCAATGATTGATAAGAGTGACTTATTTTTGATAAGATTGACTTATTGTACAGACAACTGGAACCATCTGGTCAACAGTTTAATGCTTTTGTGACACGGAGTGGAGCGCGATGGAGTGGGAGTTCCTTAGTGAAACAGGGTAAGATGTGAGAGATGGAGGGAAAGACACATTGAAAGAAGCAATACTTACTCTTTACCCCTGTCAGGGCTGGAATGTGATAGTAATAAAATGGCAGTGCTGGGGCGGTGGCAGCCACCTCCTTTAGGAAATTAATCAAGACATCTGAAAGAACAGCAGGGAAAGCCATGGTGCAAACAAGTATAAAACACCGGCTTTCCCTGGTGTAAAAAAAAAAAAAAAATTAACCATCTATTGAAATGCAACCATCCCTCTCAGAAGCTGAAAATTCTCAATAACTCTTACCATCCCTGAGATTGTTACTGCAACGTCTTTGCAACCTACTTCATTCAAAGGTTTACTTTCCTTTCCGTAGAAAAGCCAAAATAAGACGATCACTTTCCTGCTGTATTAAAATACTATTAAACAACTGGTGCAAACCTTCCCAAATATTAACAGAAGCTCATGAAATACTCTTATCAAAGCCAGAAGCCTGTTGGTAGGACTCTTGTGCTCTTACGCTACAAGGGTCAGTGAACAAGGAATTTGCATTAGGATCAGAATCGTCAAGTTGTAACAGAAAATTCTACAACAAAAAGGTAAACATTTGCTCAAAGAGGGAAGTTATAAGAATAGTGGCACATCTCACAATAGTTCAACCAGAGGTTGGCACTTTTCCCATTTTGGGAGAAATCCAGATCTAGCAGAAGAGAATCCATTCTAGTTTATTGAGGATTTGCAATTTCCTGCATCATCCTCTATGAGCTTTCACTGCGACACTGCTGCAGAGGAGAAATAAATCCAGCAGACTTGCTTACACTGGATACTGGGAGAGAGAATCTTATGTACTTCATCTGAACACCGTGATGCTGTACTCTGTCCATGATAAATATTTGACAAAATTATTATGTATAACTCATGATCTTTCCTTTGTCTTTTGAGAAACATATTCATGTAAAATTTTTATAATCATGTGAAAAAAACTTTTAAAATGTTCATTCTCAATTCCCAAAATGGCAGCATTTAAATTACTTATCCTATATTAACAATTATTTTCTCTCTACCAATAATAGATGATATTTCATGATAATTTTGACCCAATTACATTTAGCTAATTTATTTAATCATGCATGCAATCATGGATTGTCTGTTTTCAATCCTTCCAAAATTTGTATTTCTTTGTTTGCTAATCAGAAGGATTAAAAAGACTCGGTAGACTTGGAAACCACAAATAGGTTCCGTAGAGAAAGCAGAGAAGAAGGAGAAAGCAATTAACTTGGTATTTTGGAAGATAATGGATCTTTCTCTGAAATCTCCCTCAAACTCATTACTTACTCAACCCTGAATTGAACATGTAGTGTCAAGATGCCCATCACTTATATTCCTCTTTTTTTGAGAAAAATGATCCCATGCGTTGCCATGTGACTCTGACACCCTACACAACCAGACTGGACTAGGAGTGGACACCTGACTCAAACCTGTAGGTTTGACCTGGGTTTTGGTGGATGATGACCCAATCAGATTACTTGGCAAAAGAGTTGAAGCCCTTCTTAAAGGAGACTTTTCTTTTATGGATCCAGGGAGACCAAACATTCTGGACAGGTGTCATACCGCTGCAGCTTCAGGCCATCAGTCCACACAACTTTACTTTCAGGAGTTCAGTATGACCATTTTGAATGAAGGCAAAAAGAAGTGGACCACGTGAGGCACTGTGTGTTTAGACATCTGCTTACCTTTGTTCCATGGCTTGAGAAAGAAAGGGGCAATGACAGCGATGCCATCAGCTCCTATTTCTGCTGCGTGTCGGGCCTTTAAAAGAAGAAAGAAGACTATTATGGGTCTGGTCACAATTCCAGTGTCTGTGGGTTGGGGGGTGGTTTCCCCACATCAACAAGCAATTCTCCGATACCAGCTACATGTCCTGCAATTCTACTCAACTCTGATACTGTCTACCTGGAGACCGAATCAGATTGCACAGGTTCAGGGCTCAGTCCTACAAGACTACCTGCTTCCCTGAACTTTAGATGCTAGTCACAAGCCCAGGTCATCACCTGTGCTTCTGACTGACTGGCTACAGACTTGGAGGTTCTAATGATCTCCTCCTTGGGTCAATTAATTTGCTAGAGTGGCTCCCAGAGGATATAACTCAGGAACAGATGTGTAAGACAAGGTATGGAGAGAGGGCTTGTAGTTTCCATGTCGTCTCCAAGAGCGAGTGTGCCACTGTCCCCAAATTTTCACATGTTCATCAACCTGGAAGCTCTCTGAAACCTGCCCTTCAGGGTTTCAATGGAGGCCTCACTACCTATGCATGGTTGATTAGATCACTGGCCACTGGTGACTGATTCAGCCTCCAGTCCCTCCTCTCTCCCCAGAGGTAGAGGTCGAGTAGGACTGAAAGTTCCAACCCTCTGATCACATGGTTGGTTCTCCTGGCCACCAGCCCCCATCCTTAGCTGCTTTCTAAAAATCACCTCATTCATATTACAAGAGACACGTTTATTGCTCTCATCACGGAAAACAGCAAGAGTGTTAGGAACTCTGTGCCAGAAACTGGACAGAGAACAAATACATATTTATTATAAATCACAATACCACAACTATCTTGGAATAAGTGATTTACTACATTCACCTATAGCTTAGATACTGACAGTAGCAACAAACTTCACATTTGCCAACTGATGCACCACTGGAGAGCAGAAAATAAGCCAAATTTAAGGATGAATGTCATTACCAGGAAAAATCCCAAACTGCAAAGTAGAGACCCCCGGTGGAGGTGGCCTATGCATTTAATCCTATTCTTCTTCAGACTTTGTCAGCACAAAAAAAAACCTTGCTAATGGAGACATGAGTGTTTCACTGTGATAATTATAACTAGTAATAGAGAAACTTGCAAGTGTAATTTCTCCTCTAGTGTTCAGCCCATTGGATGATGCTGTCTTTCCTGTCCAATGATATGAGTCATATTTTAAAGTTTATTCTAAATTTATTAAAAAATTTTAAGTTATGGATTGGGAAAGCAGTTGAGAAAATTTGAGAAGAAAAAGATTATGCACATAAAGGAAAATACAGTGCACCACTATTCTGAGGTTTTCTCAAATTCTTCCAGAAAAAAACAATCATTTCCTTCTGCTGGGCCCTCAAAACATTCCTATCTATTTCAAGTAGAGTACCTAAAATCTACTACGTTGCAAGACAGTGTGTACAGTGACTGTTCTCAAATTGAATAAGTTCCCGAGGGCAGGGGTCAGATCTTACTCACTCTTGTGTACGGTTAGTTAATCATGGTGCTGAGCACACAGCGGGGACTTGCTGACTGCTTCAGAACATGTCCCCCTACTTAAAAGAGAAAAACGCTTTTCTCTGAGACTTTAACTAATAATATCTATCTCTAATAGATGTGATTAGCTTCCTGCAAAATAAGAGAGCCAAAGAGAAGACTGGGATATAGTCCAAAGACCAATCATGACATTGGGTATAATTTCATTAACACCGGTTGTATGTTATATATTTGAATCATTTGTTTAGCATGCTGTTTAAGACAAGAGTAGAAGGATAACCTTAGCTGAAAATAAGGAAAAAGGAAACAGCTAAGAGACAGTCGATGGCAGTGCCCATTCAAACATCATCCAATGGAGTTATGGCTAAGCAGATGCCAAATTACAGTCTCGTTGGCAAGATTATCCCCATGGTAGGGGTTTATTCCTATAGCAGAGGATTTTCTCTACACTAAGATTATCTCTACACTATTTTAGGGTTCAGCCCGATGGATGACAATCTTTCATGTCATGACAATATTTTAAAATTTATATCATACATAGGAAAAGAAAACAATTAAAAAGAGATGAAAACAAATTTCCTATATCACACTACCTTAATTGAAAGCCCTACTGTAAGAAAAACAAATCATGCATAAGAAGGATAAATCAAGTCTCCAAGTTCTGATTCTAGGCTTATTTTTTTTTTAAAGATTTTATTTATTTATTCGACAGGATAGAGACAGTCAGCGAGAGAGGGAACACAAGCAGGGGGAGTGGGAGAGGAAGAAGCAGGCTCATAGTGGAGGAGCCTGATGTGGGGCTCGATCCCATAACGCCAGGATCACGCCCTAAGCCGAAGGCAGACGCTTAACCGCTGTGCCACCCAGGCGCCCCTGATTCTAGGCTTATTAAGCAACCACCTAGTAATACGCCTTCCCTTCTGGCTTGCCTAAGAGTATTGAGTTGCAGTTTTGCAAATATATATAATACATCCCCTTTCTAAATTCAGTAATAGGAAAAACAAATAAAACCCATCAAGAAGATGTTGGGGTTAGATCAAGTCATTGTAATCTTTGGAATCAGAATATATAAATTCTGAAAACATGGTTAATTTAGTAGTGGTCCAGGTCCTGGGCTTTCTGGTAAATACCTCAATACTTCCGAGCTTTCTTTTTTTACCCAATTCACAAAGTCCTCAAAACCACTAGGTCATGTACTTTTCTACCAGAAACTTTAACTCCTTCCATTCCTGCCTTTTGCTCCACCTAATCAGCTAACCCCTAAACCTGGTGCAATCCAATTGTTGTGTTCTTGAACCTATGTTCTGCTTGAGGACTGTACTTAGAAATTTTCGTAACTTAGTTGAATGACGGTAAGACAAATTTATGACTTACAACTTCAGTTGGTTTTTAGCACCACTGGGCAATCCTTTTTTTAAAAATTAACTAATTAGGGGTGCCTGGCTGGCTCATTTGGTAGAGCATGTGACTCCTGATGTCAGGGTCGTGAGTTCAAGCCCCATTTTGGGCGTAGAAATTACTTAAAAAAAATTTTTTTTTAATTGGGATGAAACCACATAAAATTTAGCACCTTAATTATTTTTAAGTGTACAGTTCAGTAGTTTTAAGTATATTCACATTATTATAAAACAGATCTCTAGAACTTTTCATCTTGCAAATCTGAAACTCTATACCCATTAAATAATTCTCTCTTCCTCTAGCCCCTGGTAACCACCATTTTACTTTCTGTTTTTATGAATTTGACTACTTTAGACACCTCATTTCAGAGGAATCATAGTATTTGTCTTTTAGCAACTGGCTTATTTTATTTAACATAATGTCCTCAAAGAGGTTCCCCTATATTACAGCATGTGACAGGATGGATTCCCTTCCTTTTTAAGGCTGAATAATATTCCATTGTATTGTTAAAAAGAAAAGCACAGGACCCAAATGGAGTCACTTATGTTAAGGCCCCATGTCAGCAAACCAAGACTTAATACCTAACCTGACCGCAGTTTCAATCCTCTGGGAATGTAACCTTTAAACTGTCAACATGGAATTTCCCGGTCAGCCCTAGGAAACTCACTGCCAGACCCCTACCATTCCCCTTAGGAGGGCGATCTTGCTTAAAATAATGTGTTCTTTGCTAATAATTTCCTTTTTCTTGCTCCCTCTCTGTCTTTAAAAACCTTTCCTTTTCCACAGCTTGATAGAGCTCCTTTCTATTTGCTAGATTGGATGCTGCTGGATTCATTCAATAAAGCCAATTTGATCTTTTAAATTACTCAGTTGTATTTTTGTCCTTTAATAGTATGTATATACCACATTTTGTTTATTTATTTATCCATTGATGGGCATTTGGGTTGCTTCCACCTCCTTCTATTGTAAATAATGCTGATATGAACCTGGGTAGGGACAATCTTCCTGTGTTTCAGTTTTCCCTCCCATTCCCCCTGGGCAGCGATTCTCAATTTTTACTGCTCTTCACGTCTCAACCCCACCTTCCATCTCCTTCATGGCCAGCAGATGGCTTTGCCTTTTGCTTCCTAGAGAAACTGAGGTTGGCTCAAGTTCTCCCTACTTGCAAACTGAGCTACATCTATACCCACCCTTACTTTGCTCCGAGGAAGAGGGGCCTCTGTCTTCTATTTAAGACTCTGCTACAGGAGTTACCACCTCGGGCTGCTCTCATTATGGCTCTGTGTCTGCTTCTGGATGGTGAGCTCTGAGGTCCCACATCTCATATCCCCCAATGACAGCATCCAATATATAGCAAAAATGGTATTGAGTTTAACTTCAGCATAAAAAAGGAGCCCCTTCCCTTATGCGGAATCTAAAAAAACAAACAAACAAACAAAAAAACCCAAAACAAATGAACAAATAAAAAGTGGAAACAGACTCGTAAATACAGAGAACAAGCTGGTAGTTTCCAAGGGGGGGGTGGAGGGATGGGCAAAATAGGTGAAGGGGATTAAGAGGTACAAACTTTTAGTTATAAAATAAACAAGTCACAGAGATGGAAAGTACAGCATAAGGAATGTAGTCAATAATATTGTAATAACGTTATATGGTGACAGATGGCGACTACACTTAACCTGGTGAGCACTGAGAAATGCACAGAATTATTGATTCACTATGTCGTATACCTAAAAATGAATTAACATTGTATATGTCAACCAAACTCTAATAATAAAAGGAAAAGGAGGCCCCTTGAGTGGTCTCTCCCAAATGGACCTACATACATACCAGTTCTTGTGACTCTTTCAAGCTCAGGGCTCCTACGTGAATTACTACCTGATCCAACCTGCAAAAGAGAAAACGCTTTTGCATCTCTTGGAAGTTTACAGTAACACGGAAGGCCTGCCCTACCCTGGTTTGTGCTGGTTTTGGCTGTTAGCTAATGTCCGGCTAATCTCAACCTCACAACTCTTAAATTCTATAGTGGTCTATTTAAAATTAGTCTAATAAGAGATTTAAAAAAAAAAAGAATGTCCAGGGAGCAAAAATTAAGGTCCAACCAAGCAGAATTTTGAAACCAAGAATTGATGAATCAGTATTTGAACACATACTTTGACGAAGGACTGTTTTAGATGGTGTATCTGATAGTGATATGTGCCTGGAGATCGGTGTAACATGGCGGTATTTTCAGTTGGAGATAAAAATAAAGAGGTTCTTCAAAGAGTACAGCCAGGAACAAACCATACGAGAAATGAATTCACTGTAAAAAGCTTTTTCCTATCTCGTAAGTCCTCAGAATTTGGCCTCCTATGAGAGGTTTCCTCTAAGACCGCAATATTCATCTTTGGGGGTGCTCCATATGGCCGCATGGGCGGAGGCCACAGTGAGCCTGTTGTTCTCAGAGGAGGATTAATAAAACTCAGTTGTGAGTCTGGTCACCCCAGCCACTCTTCTGAGGGATCCTGAATAATGCACATGTCATCCTCAAGGGATGGAGATACCACATTCTTGTTTAGGCCCCAGTGACTCTTGACTTGTCATGTCTCAGGTGAAATGGGGTCTCACTAAGGAAGTGATGCGATCAGGGTTGTATTTTTAAAGATTTTATTTATTTGAAGAGAGAGAGTGAATGGAGGGGTGGGGAGGAGCAGAGGGAGAGGGAGAAGCAGACTCCCCCTCCACCCAACTGATCAAGGAGCCTGATGTGGGGCTCAATCCCATGACCCTGAGATCATGACCTGAGCTGGAGGCAGATGCCTAATCGACTGAGTCACCCAGGTGCCCCAGGGTTGCATTTTTTAAGGATAAGACCTCTGAATGGAGAAAGGAAGGCTGACTGATAGGCTCTACTCTTATCAACAGCTTTTCTGCACAACCTCCTTAAACCTTTCACACCCCGTCTCCTGGCTTAGGTTAAAAGAAGCCATCCATTCGGTCTTCTCTTCCACCCTGCTGCTAGAGAAAACCACCCTATGGCTTTCATCCCAACTTGTCCTTTACCAATTCAGGAGAACAAGGCTTCAAAAAGCTTTCTGGTCATCATGACTGACTTCCCTGCAGTCGCTAAATCTGGACTATTCTCAAGCTAATTCCGACCCAACTGTTTGTTCCTGCCAGATATGCTCACTTCCAACACACCAGAAATATACAGACTCTTCATACACAGACTGCCCGGCTTTTCCTCTTCTGCACCTCCACGCTTAGCCACACCCTCATCTATGCTTTCCTCCCAGCTCCCGGGCTGTCCTCTAAAGTCACACTATCTACTTTTGGTTTTGTTTCACCCCCCCACCCCCAGACCTTCGCATCAAAAGTATCAGCTGTCTCCTCTCTCTCTCTTTTTTAAAAAAGATTTTATTTATTTATTTGACAGAGAGAGAGACAGCCAGCGAGAGAGGGAACACAAGCAGGGGGAGTGGGAGAGGAAAAAGCAGGCTCCCAGCGGAGGAGCCTGATGCAGGTCTCTATCCCGTAACTCTGGGATCACGCCCTGAGCTGAAGGCAGTGGCTTAACGACTGAGCCACCCAGGCGCCTCTGTCTACTCTCTCTTAACCTCTTCTCCCGTAACTGTCTTTTCAGCAGAGAAACGTGCTCAAGACTTCCCCACTTTAAAACAAACGACCCTTCTTTTCATCTTGCTTCCTCCTCCCTCAACTACTACTCCATCTCTCCTTCCCTTCACCAGAAAATGTTCTGAGAATGAGCTGCGCTCATGGCCCCCACCCCTCGCACATCGGCATCGAACCACCCATCCCACAGTTCACTCCAGGCTGCTTCTGTTTCAACAACCCCACTGGGTCTGCTCTCTCTGAGGTCATCGGTCACGGTCACTTCAAACCAAGCGGACTTCCCAGTCCTCCATCTACTGACTTTTTACAACATCTAATGTTTATAACAAACGTGATGACAAACACAGCATCCACTGCGAATAATTATAATGAATTCCTGTATAAGACTTACTACTACGTGCCAGGCACTGTTCGAATCCTTACCACCACCTTATAAGATATGTACTTTTATTCCAATTTTATAGGTGAAGCACAGGTAAGTTAAGTGACTTGTCTGAGTTCAGAAGGCTCGTAAGAGCCAGAGCCAGAACCCAAACTCAGGCAGTCTGGCTGTACAGTCCCTGCTCATAATTACCATGCTACATTGCACACTCTGAAACATTCTTCCTTAGGTGGCAGAATTCACCCCCGACCTCCTGCCCTTGAGGGCTTTCTGTCTTTGCCCTCTTCACTATCTCTGCATTTCTGATGCTTTTTTTGTATGTTGATCCTTAACCTTCCTCGTTTTTCTGTCCACGGTCTTTAACCTTTTTGGGCCCACAGTCTGACTGGAAATGAGCTGAAAGCTGATGGATCAGCAGAAACGGCTTCCACGGACATGCACGCAGCCGTGGCATACACTTTCAGAGTACTCAAGGTGCTCTGAAGCCACTTAAGGATCCCCAAGGAGGTCATGGGCTTCACACTGACAACCTCCGCTCCAGGCTCACTGGGGACTTACCTCCAATCTTCACCTCCACCCAAGGCAACGTCAGTCATTGCCTTCTCTGATCCGTGTTTATGCTATTTATCAGAAGAATCAGTGTTAAATTTCATGATCTGACATCTCCATTGGATGGCAAGCAAGCTGGAGGCAGAGACCCTATTTCCTCTCCCCGGTGCCAGCACAGTGCATAACACACAGCAGAACAGACAACAAATAAAGCTTGGTTAATTGAGTGTGCATATTGAACTGATCCTGTCCTATTTGTCTACCATGGCATGAACTGAGCGTTACCATTACACTGAAAGGATGCCGAAATTCCCTACGACTACAAAAGGAAGCGCCACAGAGAGCGTGCTGAGTCGTAGGCACAGAGATGTAGGGAAGCAAGGGCTGATACAAGCATCAGGTACCCATCCTGAGAGGAGTTGTTCAGAAGAGCCAGGGGACAGCAGAGTCTGTCACCAGCCCCTCCCCCTCTCATCCCCTCGGCCCAAGGACAGGTAACCGGAGGGGACTGGCTTTGTAGATAGATAAGGGGCAGCTTTCAGCTTCCAGATGGACCCTCTGGGAGCCAGATGGGCCTTGCAGTCTGGCTGCCCTTCCACCCAGAAAGGAGGGGCGCTTCTCTGCCTCAGCTCCTTGCCAGGGTGCCAGGATCCCCATGCCTCAAGCCTGACCTCTGACCAGAAGGGGGGGAGGCTGTGCCATTGGAAAAGAGCCATACTCTATAGTCTACGCAGCTCTCTCGAAGAGTGCCTTTATCCTGGTGACGCCACTCACTTGTTCCGCCCTCTTGTCACCCACTCCTCTGCAACCTGGCGACGCTCTGAGACGCTCAGGGACAGGCCTTCGCCCGTGGTGCCATTCACTGTTCCAAACAGAGAGTCAGTTAGCAGGGCCAACCAATTCCTTTTGCTCCTCCAACACCAACACTGGAAGTACCGGGTCAGCACTCCCTGCTTCAGGGGAAGGGACGGGGGGAAAATCAGAGGATGGAATCTGGAGGGGAAATGCCAGGTTTCCATTTTTATCTAAGACACTGTCTTTTTTCCATCTTCACCTTGTTCAAAGCAGCGGGAATGTTAATTATGACTTATAATGACAAATCTGTCCTTGCTATCAGGGACAGAAAGCGAGTATTTGAATGCAGACTGAGATAACTGCCCTCATTTTAGGCAAATATCCAATCACACCACGCTGTTCTATTATTTGGGCTTGAATGGCAGGAAAATCAACACCACCCAGTACTGGGCTTTCAAAGGGATCATAAGTGGGAGTAACTTATGAGGGCAGAAGTGCATACTACAGATTACAATGACCTCAGTCTATAGTTTAACATGATGGTAGCACTCCAGGACAATTTCTTCATGTAATTCATAAAAAAACACCAAGGATATTAATATTTCTTGTTTAAGCACCCTTACATAGTCACTTATTCTCACAGCAACTCTGCAAAGTACAAAGGATTCTTCTCATTTACAGATGAAAAGATGAGGTTCTGAATGACTAAATAAGTTTGAATCCAGAGGTCTGTGTTTCCAAAACTTTCCCTTCTAATACAATAATCTTTTAATGGATCACAGAAAGAATGCAAATGACCCTAGGATACATTACAGAGGCCTAATGCATATGGCAGCACTTTGGATCTCCAAATATGAGCACTCAGTTGGGGTAGAGAAGGGGGGATGAGAATAGGAAAGAGTGTTTTTGTCACTCCTTTGGGGTCTTGAGACACTTCCAGTATGCTCTATGAGTAGGGATGTTCCTACTTCTTCCCTATACCCAGGAGAGATCGGTGGCCCTTTGAAGAGTAAGAATCAGTCTTCCCCAACCATGGCTTGGAGCTGTAGGGGGACACCAAGTGGTTCTGTAATAGGTTCTGGTTTTGACATGTGCCCTGACCCCCTTTTCACAGAGGTTTTAACCTGCCTCGATTATGACCTTGTGCTTCCAGTTCTTGAGGGACCCCTGTTGGTAGAGCAGGAGCTTGGGAAAAAGCTGTAGGGTCCAGTCTAAGGGGCCAAGCACCCAGAACATCACACAAGGGGCAACTCAATCACAGGTAAGTATAGTTCTCAGGCCTAAAATGTTAAGGGTCTGATTTTTTAATATCCGTCTCTGAAATCAATGAGGGTAACTGCTGGACTCGTGATTCTTTTGTGTGCTGCATTTAGTCTTTCTACATTTACCATATGAAAGGTCTGGGTGAAGACACAATAAAGCCCATTCTTAAGAGAGAGAAGTCTGGATTTTGCTGTTATTTGACCATTTTTGGTTAAGTGCCTTTAGACACCCTAAATAATATATTTGAGCTATAGATTTTCTTCTTTACATTGGGATAAAAATAATACTTTATCTGTTTTGAAGGTATACCACCAAATTAAGTAATCTCTTGAGGTGCTTTCCAGGTCTAAAATTGATGAGTCTACAGATTCACAAATTTTACTTAGCTTAGTCAGGCTCAATCATAAGCTATGACACAAGACACTGTGATTTCCTAACTAGTAACCACGTGAGAGCTGCTTTCTAAGGACCGGGCTAGAGATGTGTAGAGAAATCTTTAAAGATGACTCACCAAAAATATTCTTCACTCCCTGTTCTTCCACAAGATAATCCACGTATTGACCAATGACTGAAAAGTTGATTTCTCTAAAGGACACAGGGAAAAAATGAAACATATTTAGTCTTTAGATTATTTTTCAACCAATCCTCAAGTCTATAAACTGCTCTCTTTTGTTAATATTTACTAAAAGTCCACCCAGCCATATCATGCTAAGTGAAATAAGTCAGTCAGAGAAAGAAATACCATTCGATTCACTCACATGTAGAATTAAGAAATAAAATAAAATAATTAAGAAATAAAATAAAATTAAAATTAAATACATAATAAAATAAGAAATAAAACAGATGAACATAGGAGAAGGGAAAGAAAACATAAGAACAGAGAGAGAGAGAGACAAACCATAAGAGACTCTTAACGATAGGAAACTGAGGGTTGCTGGACGGGAGGGGGGGATGAGGTACTGGGTGATGGGCATCAAGGAGGGCACTGGATATAATGAGTACTGGGTGTTGTATGCAACTGATAAATCACTAAATTCTATCTCTGGAACTAACAATACACTACATGTTAACTAAACTGAATTTAAAAAAAAAGTCCACCTAGCCAATTTGTAAAATTCTTAACTTGCTCTAAATAATGTCTGGATTTTTCCTTGTATTTTGAGTCTGGTGATTTAATATTTAAAAAGTAAGCAATCATTTTTTAGGCTTACAAGATAGAAAAGTTTGAGCTTAATAATTTAAGAATTTTAGCACTTCATATTTGTGACAGCAAATGAAAGCTTCAATTGTATATGCTAGTTTTAAATCAAAGAGGATTAACACTGGAGAGGAACTTTGCTTTCATTGCCTCTCAAAGCACGGTCTGTGAAAAGCAGCATAGCCGTCTGGGGAGTCTGTAAGAAATGCAGAGTCCCAGGCCCCACACAGTCCTACCCAGTCAGAACCTGCATTGTAACAAGATCCCCTTGTGATCTGCATGCACTCAGCAGTTGGAAGAGCAAAGACCTTGTAAGGATCTGACGCTTGAGGCAATAAGGGCTCTTTTCCCTTAAAATCACGTTGATTTTAAAATCTAGAAACTGACTCACACACATCATATAAAGTGACATGTTCTCAATCAAAATGCAGGTGATGATGATGGGGGATGGAGAATGAAAATGCAAAGGAAAACTGTGGCTACAAGCAGCTAGCAGGTGTTAAATGTCGTCAAAGCCATGGTTACATGGCCAAGAACAAAAAGTACTAGTTAGCTTCCATTTACATTTTTGTCAATGGGGGTCAGAGAATCTTAGTTTAATTTCAACCTTATTAACATCCTTTTCATCTTTGCGTATTGTATTCCTTAACAAACAAATACAAAACAAAAAAAATCTGATGCATATACAAAACAAAGACATCAAAAGCTAGTTGTCAAAGGTAATAGGAACACATGAGATAAAAGCAAAGAATGCACAGGTGATCCCTGTCCACAACATGCAAATGACATCAGAGCCAGCCACTTGGGAAGAGTGTGCTTTAAGGCGGTTGTAAGGCCTTCAAGGGGAGCAGACTCCCTCCATAACGGCTCGTGGTATTGTAACATTGCCCTCCCTGCCCGCCTTGCTCAAATGCCAAATCCTGGCCTCTGTCTTGCTGAGCAGGGAGGCTCCCTGAACGCACAACAGGAACAAACTTAGGTTGTTCTCACCTAAAGAAAGGACAGCCAAGTTATATGCCTAGACAATCTATTTCAACACCTCATTTAGGTCAGCTTGACCTGCTCAACTTGAAATGTCTAAGCCTCAGACATTCCTGACCATTTGGAATTCCTGGCTGCTTCCATCAGCCCTTCACCACTTGGGATAAGCTCTGAGATTCAGGGACAATCAGCAGCGCCTTTGTTCGCAGGACACAAACTCAGGTTTTGACCTATGATGCCCATCCACGAACGCAACCAGGAAACAGCTCGTGATCACACTTCCAGATCACAGATTGGAGACAGGAAATAAACCCAGTGGGCAACACATCGGCTCCCAGGCCCTGTCACTGAAGTCTGGGTACCTCTCCAAACCCATCCCAACCATGTACTCAAGATCTCCTAGAGTAGGCCTGGCTTTTTCACTAAAGAGGAGCGTGCGGAGCTCTGGATGGTCAAGGGCTGGGAGGTAGTGTAGTCCCTTGATGTGTGTTCTTTTGGTTTAATCCAAAGCTTCATCATTTGGAAGGGAAGCTAGAGAGCCTGTTTCCATTTTCAGAAATTTACGTAAGGAGAGAAACCGTTTCTGTTAGGGGATGTATGTGTATATCCCCAAAGTGGACTCTCAACTCAGCAGGGACCCACACCGCCAGTCTACTACACGTGCTCAGCGCTCTCCCTGGCGCCAATAAAACACTCAATCATTACTGCCGTTAACTGCTCACCATCGTGAAACCCAGAAATACCTCACACCTCTATTACTGTGTCAGCAAAGTTCAGATCTCTATTATTACAAAGATCATTTTGTAAATTGTTTATGCCCACCCTCCAGGCTAGAGCAAGGACTTCCTGAAGCCAGGCACTGTGCCTTTTCTACCTGACAATCCTTAGTCTGCATCTGGCACAGTGCAGAAGCTCAAGGAAGATGGAACACCCATGATCTTTGCCTTCGAAGCAGCTTATCCCCACCTGCAGGATACACGTAAACTTCACCATTAACTGAGGAAAGGAGATGGCAGAGCATACGAGTAACTAGAATATTAAAGAATGTATGTGGAGGGCTAGGACTGTGTTAGGAAGTGTACAGGGGTTCAGAAGAGGGACTAATCATTCCAGTTAGGGAGGCTGGGAAAGGAGACTTCACGGAGGAGGTGGGTCTGGAATAGATAGGATGAAACCCTGTGCTCTTCCTTCCCTCTGATATTCTCGAGTTGCTGTCTACCTGGCCCTATTCTGGTCCCTTCTCTTTCCAGGGAGTTGGCTGCACCCTCAGGCAGATCTAGGCTAGTATATGAAATTCAAGTTTTTTCTCCTTCCTCAGGGAACTCCACACTTCACTCTACGGCTTCAGTGGGTCGTGCTTCCATCTACACTGACCCCCTTCTTTACGCTTTGCTGGATGACAGCTACCGTTTCCCTTGGGTTGGGGGTGATACATTATCTATCCTTTCAAGAAAGCAGTTTGTTGCTTCTTATAAAACGCCCCAAGCCTACAGGAGTGACACTAATGGTAGAATTTGGTGGCAGAGTCACCCCAAAATGTCCTTGGACAGATAGTCTTTTGGAACAACCAAATCCTCTTTGAGAGAGAAAAAGGTTGAAAAGAGATGGCTCCTACCCGTGTTTTGACTTTCACAATGTTAAAAATTTGTTTTCTTGTTATAAAATAATGACTGAAAAGCCAGAAGATCTAACACTTCTGTACAGCACCGAATGGCGGGGAGGAGCCGTGGCTGCCCCCGTTGGAGGCACAGAAGGCCCCCAGACCACCTCGGGATTGCAGGTCTCTGGCTGACTAGAGGGGCAAGTTTGCCGCCCTCGGCATTGTTGCTCAGGGGCTACAGTCACAAGTGAGCCCGGGGACACCACCCAGAGCTGTCACCCTAGTTGTCACAAAAGTACCCAACAGCAGGGCCAGGGTGGGAGCAGGAGGATAATTCTCTCTGCGGACGTTGCTCCCTTCCCTGTTCTCCCACCGTAATCTACCTCTCCACGGTATGTGGGTTTATGGTGATCGCCGCAGGCTCTGTTTCAAGTATC
The DNA here is from genome assembly GCF_024610735.1 of Ursus americanus. Taxonomy (NCBI): domain Eukaryota; kingdom Metazoa; phylum Chordata; class Mammalia; order Carnivora; family Ursidae; genus Ursus; species Ursus americanus. The sequence continues at coordinate 83,237,708 of NC_142128.1, read as the reverse complement.
TGGAAGGCACTAGCGATAATGCAAATGGTAAGACTGGATTCTTTTCCACCCCGCTGGATGGCCATCTGGGGCTCATCGCTCATGGAAGTGAGAGGTGGCACGAGCCAGTTCTCTTCCAAAGGTGGGACTGGCTCTCCATGGCATGTCTCTTCCTTTGTGAGCCCCAGCAACACGTCTAAGTACTGGCCACCTCGGGGCTGAACGACTCAGAACGAAATCCCATGCTTGCTGAAGTCATTCCCCTACTTAACTCCAATTTATTATCTTAATTTCAGTTCCAATGGGTTCAGATTCTTTGCCTTAGGTCAATGATTTTCTTTTAATTTTTCATACTATAGAAGCTATGTTGTTTATTTTTGACAATAAAAAAGGAGTGAAAACCCCACTCATTGTCTCCTTAGAGATTATCACTCTTATCAGTTTGATATTTTTCTATTCACAAACACACAATGCACCATTTTCTTAAATGAATATGGTCATATTGTACAAAGTACTGTAATATTTTTTCACTTAGCATGCCAAATTGAGTATTTCCCCACATCTTCAGATACTGTTCCTATACTGGCTATTCAGCATTTCATTGTATGAATGAACAGAATTTAGGTAATCCTCTACCCTTGGACATTTAGTTTACTTCCAAACCATGTAAGAGAAGAAAATGTTTATCCAATTATTTTTGCAACAAATTGAAGCCCTGAGTGAATACAATTTGAAACAGCATGTAGGCTGTATCTCTTCTCTTAGGACAGAAGGATAACAGAATTTTCTGAAGTGGTGTTTCAGAGAAAAATCTCTCTTGCTGTTCATTTCCTCTCCTGGTGTATGACACAAAGTGAAAGACTTTCACTTTATTTGAGAATACAGAATCACTAGGGAGGTCTTTTTATAACTGGCACAAATGTCAGAAAATCTGACGTTCCTTTTTTTTTTTTTTTTTTTTTTTGCCTTTTACATATGACTCTCAGCATTCAAAATCAGATGAAATTTATGTGTGCTTTTGGCAAAATAACTACTTGGCTACTTTAAACCTCCTTCGGCAGAGAAGTATTTGGGGACCATAACTGCCCTGCCTTGCCAGAAAACATTCTGTTCTGGGAATCTGGGTCATGTAGTCTCCCAACACAGTAGAAAAGACAATACACAGCTCCGACTCCAGCAGTCCAGGCCCCTTCTGACTGGGATAACCAGTCTGTTTTAGAGGCTGTTGTGAGGATTCCCATGCTGAAGCCAAAGGCATTTGAGGGAGAAAACTTTTTTTTTTTTTTTGACATTTTGGCCAATCTGAAATGGATTTCCTTCCTTCCTTCCCTTTTTAAGATTTTATTTATTTGACAGAGAGAGAGAGACAAAGAGAGCACAAACAAGGTGAGTGGCAGGCAGAGGGAGAAACAGGCTCCCCGCTGAGCAAGGAGCCCTATGTGGGGCTCGATCCCAGGACCCCGGGATCATGACCTGAGCTGAAGGCAGACACTTAACCGACTGAGCCACCCACACGCCCATGAAATGGACTTTCTGTTTGAACGATTGTACTTGCCCAAGGGAAGAAGTGACTTCTTGAAACCACTAAGGAAAGCAAACATCTTCTCTAGTGTAAAAGACAAGAGCTGAGATGGGAAGAGAAAGACCCTTCTCCCCGGCTCCATGGCTAGGCGCAGTGTGATAATGTCTAGGATCTTAATCTCATCAACTCCAGAAACCGAGGTTGAGGTTCTCTCTCCGAGTTGTCATGGAGATGAATTCGGGAATACGCACATTAAAATGCCAGCACGATGACTGACACATAGTGTTTAGCCAATCAGTGTTAGCTTCTTTTCCTCATGAAATAACAAAAGTTACCATTCACTGTGCTACATGCTGAAGAAACAAAGATGAATAAGAAACAGGCTCAGTCCTTGTATGTGGCCTGGTATTCAATAAATATCTGTGGAATAAGGTGAAGCAGCTCAAAGCCTGTTGGGAGAGACAGGCATGTAAGAGTTATTACAGTAATTTTCACTAGCAAATACTTCTGATGTAATGTGAAAAGGTATGCACAGGCTGCTATGGGAGCACAGGGGGAAGGACTCTTTTTTTTTTTTTAAAGATTTTATTTATTTATTCAACAGAGATAGAGACAGCCAGCGAGAGAGGGAACACAAGCAGGGGAAGTGGGAGAGGAAGAAGCAGGCTCACAGCGGAAGAGCCTGATGTGGGGCTCGATCCCACAACGCCGGGATCACGCCCTGAGCCGAAGGCAGACGCTTAACCGCTGTGCCACCCAGGCGCCCCGACTCTGTAATTCTTTATAGGAAATGAGGAAGAAGCACCAGAGACGGCTTTGATGAGTGAGCAGAAGTGTTCATGTGGAGTAGAGAGAGGAGAGGATGGTGGCAGAAAAAGGCAGAGGAAACAGAATGTGTGAAGGGAAGAAAGAACATGAGGTGCCTGGGGCAACAGAAATGTAGCAGGAGAGGTATCCCAGATAGTCTGGGCTTTAACTTTAGATCGGTTCATCTCAGACTTTAATGTGCTAAAGAATCATGCAAGGATAGTTAAAATGCGGGTTCTGATTTAGTGGTATGTAGGAGGACCCGAGATTCTGCCTTTCTAGCAGGTTCCTATGTGATATCGAGCAAACAGTCCATGGGCTACTTGATGAGCAGTAAGGCTTAGACAAAAGGGGGTCGGCTGAGAGTCTTAAAGAGGGAAGTGACACAATTAGATTATTTATGAGGATGCTCACTGGGCTGCAGTGTGCAGGTTGGAATGGGGCTATAGGTACTTTATACATTTTTCCTGGGTTCACTACAACATCCCTCATGACATAACACCAGAGGGCTGCACTCCAAATTCAAACGGGCCTTGGAGATGATATAGCTGAACCCTTTACAGAATATGAAAGAGAACTTTTAACAGATGACAAGACCTCCCCAGGGTCGGACAGCTTATTGGTGGTAAAGCTGGGGGTCAAGAACTCAGATACTCTAACTAAAGTCCATTTGACCATGTTCTTCCTGCCAACTTCCCCACTTCAGAACACCAACTTATATTCAAAATTGAATCCGGGTATTTCTTAGAATTATAAAGAAAAAAGGATCCAGGGGAATAGTTCTTGTTCAGCCATTCTCAATCATAGAGACTGTGGCTTACTTTATAAGCCAGGTTGGGAAAACTCCCATGATGGCAGGGCACCAGGCAGAATTTCCAGTTATTCAATTCCATGTGACCCTTCTTTCTGTCTCCTGGAAACGTGTCAGAAGTTCACATTCCCCTGTGGGCAAGTAGGCAAATGCCCACCTGCTCTCGGTGGGTGCTCCAATCTTGCTTGGTACCCACAGTAATGTTTGGATGGGGCAGGTGGTAGGAGAAAGGGGAGCTAATGTTACATGCCTATGCCTACTATGTGCTCTGTAGTGACATACATTTTAATTTAATTCTTAAGGCCATTGAAAAAAAAATGCATTCTTATTTTGATTGCAACAGAAATGTAGCAGGAGAGGTATCCCAGATAGTCCGGGCTTTAACACATCAGGAAAATGAAGGTCCTAGAAAGTCCTAGAAGGGGAAAGAATTGATGAAAAAACGAAGAAACAGAGAAATAGAGGAAGCAGGGCCAGAGGTATTGGGGAATGGAGAAGGATCCAGAAAAGCAGAGTCATTTATCTCCATACATGGGGCCTGACATCCCTGGAAAACAGCAGAATAGGGAAGAAGAACACACCAACACTCTCAGTGAGTCCCAAATGAACAAACAAGACTGTTCAAGAAGTCTCTTCGAGGAGCGCCTGGGTGGCTTAGTTGTTAAGTGTCTGCCTTTGGCTCAGGCGTGATCCCGGTGTTCTGGAATCGAGCCCCACATCGGGCTCCTCCGCTGGGAGCCTGCCTCTTCCTCTCCCACTCTCCGTGTTGTATTCCCTCTCTTGCTGGCTGTCTGTATCAAAATAAATAAATAAAATCTTTAAAAAAAAAAAGTCTCTTCGAGGCTGAGGGGTCTGATTAAAAAGGTTAAAGCAGCATCAACCAGATGTAGCCTTGTGAGTCTGCAAACAGGATCCTTCTCAATAACAGGAAGTGAATCCTGCCTGCTCAGGCAATCACATGATTTATCTGTTTTATTGGCCCAACGAGTGGCTAACACATCGACAAAGAGCTGACACCAGTCTTTCTTTGGACTTCTGAAAATGGAGAAGCAACAGAAAAAAACAAAACAAAACTGCTACAAATCACTGAGTAATCTAAATGCCACCTCAGCAAGAATTTGATTTAGACCTAGTCAAGATGGGATTTTTCATGAAATTTAGAAGCTGGAGGTCTTAAACTCCAGTGATCTAAGGGTAAACTGTGATATGGCCAACTCTGAATGACAATACTAAGTCATAAGAAATTTCACCTATTGTAAAGGGGGTAGGGTTAAGGTTTACAAATTCAGGAACAAAAGACCAAAAAAATAAAAGCCTTTCTTAAAGATCTCTTAAATGCCACATCTTCCTTTTATCCCCATCTGATGCTACAATCGTGGCTCAAAGGAACATACTGACCAAAGTGCATCCTGACCCTGCGCTGAGCACAATTATATGGATTATTTCACTTTAACACTCAGAACTCACCATGCAAGTTAATTATCATTGTATTTTATAGAGGAAAAAAAAGGAGAAAGTTAAAGAAGCCAGAATTCTGACTGTTTTGGCAGACTGACCCCTCCAACGGGTCAAAAGCATTTAGATCCAGGTGGATAAATCCCCTTTTTGTCCAGGGCAACGTCCAGAGAGGGGTTACACTCCTGTGGCACCTGACTGTTAGCTGATAGTACGAGCGAAGGGGCTGCCATAACGTTCACTTGGGGGTGCTTGTCTGGGTAATGAGTTCTCTCCTCTGTTGTGACCTCCCACTCCTGCAGGCCCCCAACGTTTAACCCATGTTGAAAGGAGACTATAAACATACTAAGGGGTCCACCTTGCAGCTAACTTCCCCTCTTTCCATAGGGGAGGACATTTCATCACATCTATGAATAGCCTGAGATGGAATCATGCAGCTATCTAGAGATAGGACCTAGAGGGGCCAGGCCAGGGTGTAGTCGCAAATCCTGCTAAAATGAGATTCTGCTCATCCAACTCTACCGGCCATATTTGGGAAAGCCAGGCAGGCCTCTGCTGACGTCCAAAGAGAATTTGTTTTGTGGAGCTATAGACACTGGGAGAAAGGCAAGATGTCATATCTTACCTTCTCTCTTTCTGCACTGTTTGTGATAGAGACTTCTCTGACTTGGGATCAGAGACAGTACGGGGGAGGGATGAGAAGCAGCCATTTGGCAACTGTACTACAGAGGTGCAGAATCTAAGCGACCGCTATTATAGAGAACTTCTGTCCATTTTGGTAGAGTGAGAACAGATCCCCTTAGGTCCCCAATGATAGTTACCCATGCTCAGTCATTGGTGTGATGGTTGCAGCAACGAGACCTTGAAGCTGCTTCTTCGGGGAGGCCATTGAGCTGCTGAAAAAAGTCTGCAAAACATACGATATAATTCCTCTCCTTCTTCAAGGAATGTCCATTAACGATAAAACTCCCAGGCAAAGTCCATTCCCAGTTTAGAATAGTGAAGAATGCTGACAAGTACAGAAACACACAGAGCAAATGAAAAGAATGTAAAATGTAGAGCTTAATTCCGCAGAGGAGGAGACTGTTTTTAAAGACAGGAGAAGGGGGGAGACAAGAAGGGAGCAGTGTTCGGGAAATGACTATCAGAAAGGCCTCCCACTTTATCTCTACAGGTGATTCAGGCAGTCTGAAACCTCAAAGGGCAGGGGTAAACAACAGCAGACCCAAGAAAGAACATGAATCTAACTCAGGGAGGTCAAATATATAAAAAAGACGACCATTACTGAAATTGTAATGTGGTCAGGGGAAAGGGGACATCCCTTTCTTTTTCTGTATCTTCATTGTTTTAAGCAAGAATCTCACCTAAAACCAGCACTAACAATTGTAAGGCTTCAGTGTGATCTACTTAACTATCTTCAGATTCCCCTAACTATCCTTTCATATTCTGATTTTGACCAGTTTTGCCCTGTTTTCCTACCTCTAGGGAACCATGTAAACTGTATCATGATTGTTTACTCACCTCTCCCACACTAGACCAAGCTCCCCAGGACAGGGAATACATTTAATTTGCCTTTGCTTTTCCTGCACTGAGTTACCTGCTGGACACCTTGTGTTCAATTAAAAAGTGATGAATATGTGGGTAATTGAGTGAGGTATTCAGATTGTAGTTGGATGATGACTTCCACAGACAGGGAGATCACTGCTGGCAGACTCAACCTGACCCCACTCATTTGGGGCAAAAGGATCCCTCACCATCTGACAGAGAGTACGCCTGTCATGCCAGTGGAAAAAAGTCTAGAGGCTGAAGAAAACAAGCATGAGAGGCAACAGAGTATCCTAGTTAATAGCCTGGATTCCACAGGCCGACTTCTGGTTCAGCTCTCAGCTTTGCCACTTACTAGTTACAGAGGTGTTATTATTTTTTGAGCTGTAAGACATAAAAATTCAAAGCCACGAATGCAAAGTCTAACGACTTCAGAAAAAAGAAAATATAACCAGAGTATATTTGGTGACAATTAGACAAAAGATGGTTGGCTTAGAGCAAGCACGGTGATGTCCATAGGTAACAGACAAGATGGGGTGTATTACAGTTTAGAGGTCCCTGGCATATTTAAAAACCCAATGCCCACTACACTTAAATTCGACCTACATAATGTAATAATTTTGAACTATCTCATTTTGTTTGCTTTTTATAACTGTTCATCTCAACTCCCTAAATGGGAGTATAAACTTACAGAGTACATTCATTGTATCTTCTACTTTTTCCGTATCCCTCAAGAGTTCTGGCTCAGGTGAGCCCCTGAAGCCAGGAACAGGACAAAACAAGGACAAAGACATGAAAGGGCACAATATGGCAAAACGTCCTGCTTTTGTAGAAAGCCAGCATGATACCTCCTCTGACAAACAGATATGTCCCCTAGGAACTCTTGCTCCTGAAATTAAGCCCAAATCTGTTGAGTAGCTTTGCTCTGCATGGAAGGGCAATAAAGGGGAACCTTACCTGATATATGGGATTCTAGGATTTCTCTGACTTTTCCTAGTTTGAAGATGAGACTAAAATCCTGTGGGAGGCTTTGAGAGATAAGTGGGTGTTCATCGGGAAAACACAAGGCCATGACACAGGCCCTGTCTATCCCAGAGGAATGTCTGTGCATGAACTGAGATGAACGCTATGCCTGCTGCATATCTTCACCAAGCACTCCTGCGAGCATCTGAACTCAAGATACCCGCCAACCTGTCCCCTAAGATTTCTTCCTTTGTTCCTTATAGTGGAGGGGTTGGAGCACTAGCTGTGGAGTCAGACATCACGGGTCTGCATCCCGGCTCCACCACTTACCAGCGGGGCGACCGTGGAACTGTTATTCACCTTCTCTGTGAGTCAGTTTTCTCTCCTGTAAATAATAGTCATCATATTTCATTGGTTGGTGAGAGTAAAATGAATGAATTCTTGTAGAATGATTAACAAGAGTGCCAGACACATAGGAAGTACAACTATGAAGTCTTGTCAGATGGCTACAGGACGTTAGCAAGTATTATTATTTTTACCAGCACCTTCTTTCCTGTCATCTCAGCTTTACTAGTATTGCTTCTCTGACCCTCACTACTCTGGTCCATTCAGGGACTAAGTCGTTTCAACGCTCTTATCTTCCTTCCCTGCAATCCTTCCCTCCCCTGTTACTAACCCTCTCAGAATTCACCCTTTGTTACCTCTTATCTAGAGCAATGGGCACAACCTCAGGTCCAAGAGGCCCAAAGGGGCTCAAGAAGGCATAAATGATAAAACGCTCAAGAGCTAGGTTCAGCACTAAAAGTCTAATTCAAACCCTACCCGGCTGTTCACTCTAGACTTCTGTATTCTGACCTTTTAGCTGTATTTATTTCACATTTAGCGCAACTACATTTATATTCTTAGGACTGTCAGAAGCTTGGATGGGTAGTTTTACATATGCTTTTGAGTGAAAGAAATAAAATTAAGTGCACGTAAATGCAATTTGGTTTAAAAAAATTTCAAAAACATAGAGCCTGTAGGGGTGTGGGGTCAGAGTTGGGAATTATTGCCCTAATCCCCACTCTCCTCCTCCAATCCACATAGGCTGCCAGGTTAATCTCCTGGTAGCACAGACATTTCTGGTCCTGCCTTTGCCCTGCTCAGAAAGTGCCAATAACTTCCCCCTGGCTTCCACAGGAGAAATACCAAACTCCCTGGTGTAGGTCTCTTTACAGATCTCTTCGTTTGATCTCAACTGATCTCTGTTGCTCCTCCCTACCATGTCTGGCCTGCTTCCTCTCTCCTGAGGCTCTCCCATCTGGAATGACAATTATCTCCCACTTCAGCCAACTTTTAAAACTCACTGAAAAGCTAGAAAACATGCTCTGTCCCCCAAGAGGAAGATAATTTCTTACTCCTCAAAATTCCCTCCAACACTTGCTTTTCCTTAAAAATTTTACCTCAGTTTTTAAGGTAGTTTTGGCTCTCTTCTACAGTGCAAGCCACCGGGGGGCAGAAACGGCTTCAAAAAAATTTATCTTTCTGCAAAGAGCAATACGCTATGAGCAAAATTTGCTGACTGTGAACACTGAAACTCCAGGAAGAGATGGCACAAAGGATCAAAACAAGGGTAACAGATAATGGTTGGTATTTCGTAAATTTGAATTTGAAATAAACTTGGTAATGTCTAGCTTTGGCATTCTTTATAGCTTGTATCAGAAGCAAATGGTTAGAATGTTCTCCAGCCTAACTAATAACTAAGGCTTAATGTAAATTCAGAATGTTAACACTGACACGCTGGGGAGGGGATATTACTCTTGAAATCTTGTACCTCTGTTCACAGACAACAGTACAAAGAATTCAAGTTGCCTAAGTCCATTCTCTTAAAAACGACAAAGTTTTTTAAAAAATCTCTGGGGGAGAAGGATGCAGCTCTGGGCATGGTGAATGACTCGAAAAATACATGGAAAAGAAAGGGAGAAACTAAAGAAATAAACACAAAAACAAAACGCGGAAATGTAACCAAGTTCCCATAAATAGAAGGGACTGGATCAAATGCCATCGCTAAAGTCTGTTTCGCTCCACCGCTGCCTCGGGTCACTTTGAGGAAAGAAGCCTTACTGAAAGCTACGCGGTCCTGAAAACGTCCAGGGCAGGGATGCCTCTGCCCTCGGCGGTGCGGACGCCCAGGCGGAAGGGTGTCGCGTTCACACTTCCTCTAGCCCCACGGTCCCAGCTTTTCTGCCCTCCCCTCTCCTCCGGGCCGTCCCCGTCCCCCTCCCAGCCCGGAGTCTCGTCCCCACGTCCTTCTGTCCCCATCCCCTGGTGGGCTAGTGGTGTCCGTCCGTCCGCCCCGTGCCAGCCGCGCTCACCGGGTGCGCCCGGGTCCGCCTCGCTCGCGGTGGTAGCCGCCGCCGCTCCCCGCCCCGCCCCGCGCCCCCGCCACGGCTTTTGTTGCCTCCGCGGCCGCGCGGCCCCACACCACGTGCCCCTATGTCTGGGGCCCGGGGCCGCGGCGCCCGCGCCTGGACGCGCGGCGCGCGGGGAGGCGCGCCCCCGTAGAGCCGCGCTCGCTTCGCTCGCCCCGCGCCCCCGAGACGCTGCGCAAGCGTGCGGTTCCCTCCCCCCGCCCCTGCCGCGCTCTCGGCGTTACCTGGGCGGCGTGGGTGAGGCGCCGGGACTGCGAGCACCTGAGCTTGCGCCTCGGGACCCGCCGTGCGCGCTGCCGGCCGTGCGCCTGGATCCCGCGGGGCAGCCTCTCCCTTCCTCTTCTGCTCAGCCGGTCCTTCCGCCTGCGGACGCCTCCTGGGTTCTCTTTCGCCTTAACGTCTGTCCAGGGCCCTGCAGCAACAGGTACTTCGTGGTTGTGCGCTTTGCAGTTTGGGCTGCTGTTTCAGAAGCTTGCTGAGGACACCGCCTGCCAGTCGGGGATTCGGTGCTTTTCAGGCTGGGGCTGCCGCCCCAACCCCGCCTCTCTCGTGTTCAAAGGAGATGACGGATATTAAAAGCGGATTAGTTACTAAAGGGGCAGCTTTCCTGCATATTCTGGAGAACAGTTGAGTTTTGAAAGGGAGAAATAATATTAAACAAAATATCTCTAATTAAAGGAATGTCAAGAGTTTATTTTCTAATATGTACTGTGCTAATAAATCAGAAACACAGCCATAAACAAGTCCTCAGCTCCCTCTTGCTTAGGTGAATTAACCTCAATTTTCCATAAAAGGCAGTGACCGATGCTTACTTCATGTAGGGAAAATGAATTTCCCAAAGGCTTTCTAGTTTGCACCGTGCTTTTCCATTATAGAAGTTCTTCCGTTTCACACAGCTCCAGAAACTAATTCATTAATCAATTCATAAAACAACCCTATGTGGTGGGTACTGTTTTTTACGTTCATATTTTACAGTTGAGGAAGCATCATCCCATTCAGCGATGTAGAGTTTAAGTGATTTGTCAAAGGCCATCGTGCCCTTGAGTAGTTGAGCAGTGATTTGGATTCAAGTCGCCTGGAAGGTGATACTTTTAATCACTACTCTGTTATCCTGCAGAAAAGGAAAGGGAAAATCCTAGGTTTGTCTTGTAGTATCGACAAGAATATTATATCCTAATGGGACAGTGTTAGTAATATTTTTTCAAAGTCACATTTTAATATATGGAAAATGAAATATTTCAGTACCCAAAAGGTATAGGACATTAGGTTTAATATTGTCAACCAATAAACCAATATGCTAAATGAATGAACTACTCTTTAAATAAATATGGTGATAGAAAGCAATGCCTTCTAGTAATGTGCTAAGAAACAGATGCCAACATGGGATTTGATGTGCAGAAAATTTATTGAGGGAGGGACTCGAAGAAGGCAGGGAGAACTTTGATTGTCATTCAGGGCTGACACCTGTGGAAGAAACTATGGAAAGAAGAGGGTGGGGAAGGAAGAGTCTCACTGGAATGGGGGAGGGGGCTCATCACAGTCTCCACTATATGCCCTGAAGAAACTCCCAGCTCCTCCAATGAATTGTGGGGAAGATGTTTATCTTTAAAAATATGTATGCCTGTGCAAAGAAATGAAACACTGAGGGAGGGGAAGACTTTAATCTGGGCAGAGGGGTGAGTGTGTAGGTATGTATGTATGTTTGTATATGATGAAGCAGGATGGTGTTTCTGAAACGTCTTCCTGGGCGAGGTGATGCCTGAGCTGTCTTAGAAAAGGAGTAGGTCTTAGGAGAAGGAAGAGGAGCAGAAGGCTCACTGCTGGCCAGAAGTCCTCTAACACTTGTCTGATAAGTGGCATGGGCTTTGTGACCTTTCTTCTGTTGTTATACAGTATCATTTAATCATCATTCCTTTTCATGCTTTTATTTCTTACCCCATAACTCCACTGTGAGGTGCTCAAGGCAGGTGCCACGTCCTATTTCTTTGTTTTTCCCACAGTGCAGACCGCAGTGCTTGTCCTGCTGCAGGCCAAGAGGGTGGGATTTGGAGGCATTTACTCCCTTCAACTCTCCTTTGTTTTAAAAAAATATATTGGGGTTCCACATCGTATTGTGTTCACGAAATTCAAGTTTGAAACTCAGTGATATGGAGGAAAGAGCTTGGGGGATACAGTGCACTGTAATTGATCAGACTGGCCACATGTTCCATCCTTGGAGTGGGCAGTGGAGCCTTATCACAGCCTCCTGAACTGATGTGGGGAAAGGGTGATTCCCCAGAAGGGTTCCCTTCACCTTCTTGTAATGATGCTGAAATGCTCTAGTACCAATCCCGGTGTGTGGGTGGTGTTCCCCACACTAAGGAGGAAAAGTTCTCTGACACCAGCTGGATGTCCTACAACTTAACTCAATTCTGATACTATCTACTTGGAGATAGCATCAGATTCCACAGATTAAGGTTTCAGTCCTACAAGTCTGCCCTCCCCAACCCACCCTCACTTGAGACGCCACATCAGACCCAGCCTCCTACCTGTGCTTTTGACCCACTGGCTGTAAAGCAGACCCCTTCTTTGATTAATTTGCTGCAGCAGCTCACAGAACTCAAACATTTTACTTACTAGATCACTGGCTTTTTTAAAGGGTTATAAGTCGGCAGTAGCCAGGTGGAAGAGATGCCTAGGGCAAGGGATGGGGAAAGGGCTCATAGTTTCCATGTTTTCTTTGAGTATGAGTGCACCACTCTCCTAAAATCTCCATGTTCACCAACTGGAAGCAGTCTGAAAAAACCTCTGGGTTTTTATGGAGGCTTCATTACATAGGCATGATTGATTAAATCACTGGCCATTGGTGATTAATTCAACTTTGGAGAAGGTTGTGGGGGGACCTGAAAGTTTCAACCTTCTAATCACATGGTTGGTTCTCCTGGCAACCAGCCCCCATCCTAAGGTACTTTCCCAAAGTCACCTTATTAACATAACAGAAGACATTTATTGCTCTCTTCTCTCAGAAAATGCCAGGAGTTTTAGGAGCTCTGTGCCCGAAATGGAAGACCAAATATACGTTTTTTATTATAAGTCACAATATCACAATTATCCGTACCAGAAAAGAGGAAATGGATTGTAGACAGCCAGAATACTGCTACATTGGGGAACTTTCATGAAGGAAGGAGAATGTAATTTGAATCTTGGAAGTGTTGCTATCCATTGTGGGCCTGAAAAAGTTCTGTCCATAGGTGAGCAAGAAGAGTCCTTTGCATTCCTTGTAAAGATATACAACCAAGTCATAAGTATGAGAATTACGCCTGGAAATTCTGGTTGTGTGGGCATGTTGGTGGGGCTGATGGAAAAGCCAAAGTTTATTTTTTGCATCAAAGTCCAGAGATCTTCAGAGCAGGAAGCAGGCCATGACTAGAAGTGGAACAGATTGCTGGTCCCCAAGACAAAGACCCTTCCAGGGTTTTATTTCTGAGGCTGAATACCAACATCTCTTGAGAGAAGAAAACTCCTGTGCAGAAACTGGGTTTCTTTGGGGTCACAAGAAGGGATAGTCTTGAGAGCAGTCATGCTCAACTGTCTCCTGGCCCTGCCCTTTACTGAACACGTATTGGGTTCCAGCTCAAAGGAAAAAGTGAGCAGAAGATGTGCTTCCATATTTGGCATTCTTAACCAGGGATCTGTGACTCCAGATTTTTATTTTTAATAGCAATAATCTTAATCTTTTAATAATACTAAACTTTATTGAAATACTATTCAGTACTATATGATTCACCTATTTTTAGCATATTTCAATATTCTCTACTGTGATTTCACAGAATTGTGCAACCATCGCTACAAGCAATTTTAGAGCAATTTCATGATCCCCCAACAATCCATGCAGTTAGCAGTCACTCCCCAGTCCCTTCCTTCTTCCGGCCCTGGCTCTAAGCAACCATTAATCTTCCTGTTTTTATAGATTTGCCTGTCCTGGACATTTCATATAAATGGAATCATACATTATGTAGTCCTTTGTGTCTGGCTTCTTTCCCTCAGTGTAATGTTTTCAAGGTTCATCCATATTGCAGCAGGAATCAGTACTTCTTTCCTTTTTATGGCCAAATAATATTCCATTGTATGGGTATACTGCATTTTCACCAGTTGATGGACATTTCTGTTCTTTCTGTTTTTTGGTTACTATGGATAATGCTACAGTTGTGATGGCGGATTTTAGACCTCCTGGAATATTGTGGTATCTTTTTTCCAGTGGAGTTAGGTTATAGCATTCTGGCCTCTGTTTCATTTTTCGGAAGCCCCAAGTCCTTACCCCAAGTCCTTACCTGTGCCCAGGCTGACTGCTACTCATCCTTCAGATCTTGGCTCAAATGTAACCCTCCTGTGGAGTTAGCTGGTGCAGACCCTCCTCATAGCACCCAGTGCTTTCCCTTCCTATCACAACTCATTTGTGTGTTTAGGTTTCCCCATTTGTTGATGAGTTTCATGAGGACAGTGATTTGTCTGTTCTCTTCCTTGGGACACATATAGTGCCTGATACATGGTAGGCACTCAATAAGTAGTTGAAATAGTGCACAATGCAGAATGAATCTTGATAAGTGAGAGCAGAATCCTAACTCTGTTGCCGGAACATAGACTTTTGCTCTGATGGGAGGAGAGTACCTCCTTGTTGGTAATATAAGAGTCAGGACCCCTGTGGCCAAGAGGGATGGTGTCAACACAGAGAATGAGAACTAGGGAGCATTGAGGACACAGTAGCCATATAAAGAGGACTGTAATGCTGATGTGGATTAAACCTGGGGGACGTTGCCTTGTTGCTGACTTGGAGCCGCTCTTTCTGAATTGTATCTGTGGACTGACATGCCAGTGGGTTCCCCACATTGATTTATCATCCCCTAATAACTGGAAATCCCTTTGAAAATTTGGGCCTAGTTTGATGATTGGCAAGGGGGAATTATGAGGGTACTGTAGTTTGAAAACAGAAAAGGAAGTTAATAATATTCAGTTTGTTTGGCAGAGCTTCTTTGAGAATATAAAAATAATTACAGAGGCAAAACTTCCTTTTGAAGGAAGTTCAGCCTGTATTAGGTATTGCCTACAGGAACATTAAGCTGTTGGAAGGCACACAAGTGAGTCTGTTTTACTTGGCGACAACATTCTATAAGGTTCCCCAGGGATCTCGCAGAGAAATAAACATGTCTTCCTAAAGCATCCCAAAGCTCAGTAGCTGCTCATATTATAAATTAGGTGAAAACTCACCACTAGGTGACAGTCTGTCAGCAGAAATTGCTTTCTCATTTAATGACTTTCCCCAAGTGAAAGTTTCTGGGAATATCGGTAAAAATAAAAATATTAGGTAATCTTTTTCTGACCCCATTTCCCTAGCTTCCTTTTCCCAAAAATCTATGGAGCTGACATCTTCCATTTTAAACATGCGTCTGTAATCTCTGTCTCAAAATTAAAATAATGAAAAAATGATGTATGGAAACACAGAAATCAGACATAGAAAATTCAGTCCCTCATAAACTAGTTCTTTGGGTTTTGAAGATGAATATGGCTATGAAAAGAGTACACTCAGTGGTCTTGACTTTTTGAAATCTAGAGGATGCTTAAAAAAATCTGGTTCAGGTTTAGTTTATAAGTATTTTCTCCCTCATGAATATAACTCTGTGCTTCCTTTCAGCATTTGAGGTGAAGATGGAGCTCTTAGGAGAAATAGATTTTAGCTCATTTATGAAGAACTTTCATTTTATGTCCTTCTTGAGTGAAGGGAAAACTCCCTGGAACGCGTTCAGTGAGGTAAGTGCAACTTGAAATTTCCTTTGATTCCACCCAAGGCTGCTTCTAACAGCTGAACTCAGGTGGTAACAGTCTGGGCCCAGGGAAGTTTGGGCCCCTCCTGTCAGCTGGTAGCTGGGGGCAGGAGCTCAGATGGCTTCTGGAGGGGCACTGGGGGAAATTTCGTTGGTCCTGCCCCTCCTCATTCCCTCTGCCCAAGCCATCCAGGCACTACTGTCTTGGACTAGCAGACTCAGCTTCCCATATTATTCCTACTGCCCCCATCGACCAGGTTCTTCTGGGCCTCCCCGAAAGTTGCCGTAAGTTATTCTAAAGTCTCTTATTCCTGTGCTCTGTTTCTCAGGTTAGGTATCTTAGTTACAGCTAAATTATGTCAACTCTGAAAGAAATACCGACAATCTATATTTGGCCATACATTTGAAGGTGGGCCAACTGGTTAAAAAAAAAAAAGAAACAAACAAAGAAAAGCAAAGTACAGAACAGTATTTATTCAATTCTTCCATTTGTATTAAAGGAAAAAAAGTGTGTGT
Organism: Ursus americanus; assembly: GCF_024610735.1. Taxonomy (NCBI): domain Eukaryota; kingdom Metazoa; phylum Chordata; class Mammalia; order Carnivora; family Ursidae; genus Ursus; species Ursus americanus. Next base: position 83,221,901 of record NC_142128.1, on the reverse strand, counting down.
CGAGACATACCTGTATCTGTAGGTACGTTATCTGGAAGGATAACAGTGATATTCAAACATCTAACAACTGGGTCAGCTCTGGGAAAAGGGATGGCTGCTGGCTTTAGATCTGGAAGCCAGCGGCAGATTCTGAGTAGCTAAGCTTTAACTCTTTAATGACTGATTGAAATTCTGGGGGGCAGCACTCCAGGGGCTTCAAGCAGCAGCTGTTTACCAATCTAGAGAATCTGTAAACAGTTTAACGACAGGCGCTTATCCTAGTGGATGACGGCAGTTCTCAGCCGTTTCTCCTGGGAGTGGAGGGGATCTTTCTTTTTCAGTGTGCCCTTTAGTACTGTTTAAAATGTTTGGTTGTTGTTGTCATTGTTTGAATTCTATTCAATCATTGACTTGGAGATCGAATTTAATTTTGTTTGGCTCAGGGGATAAGTCTTATTTTTAGAATGTGGATCTGGACATTTCTGTCTAGTCATCCGACTCCAGTCTGCCTGCATACTTGGGGCTGTTCTCTTTAGTGCCATCTTGTAGGAAGCTCCCCCACCCAGAGCTTTGCTTACATCCCTCTGCTCCCCTGGCTGACCCCCTTGCACCAGCACTCAAGCCTCCATCTCCAGTGTTTCAGCGCTGCTGTCTGGATCTCCTTTTGTTACTTATCCTGCACCTCTTGTCTCTCCACCTTACCAGACCTCAGTTCCATTACTAACTAGCATAGATATTGCTCTGCTTATTCTTGAGACCAGAAAATAAGTGCATTTTTGTGTCCACACAACTCTTGTGTATGGAGAACTTGCCCTTCCCTAAGTTTTATCTGAGCGTCAGCCTGCATGGTAATGGTTATTGTAACCATGGTAATAACTCACAGTGCATTGGTTTGTGCCGCCATCTGCCTCGTGAAGAACCATCCCTGCCTCCAAGTCTCCCCCCCCCCCGCCCAGGGTGTGTCTGGGAGGCAGGGTGGTACTTGTAGTGGGCCCCCTTCCATCCTTTGCTGTTCTGCTTTGAGCTCCTTGTTGGTGTCGCCTGCTGTGAAGCCACTGGGGGGCAGTGTCTCATCTCAGCCACAGTCACAGTCATTCTCAGCCAGGGTTGCTCTCTCCTGGCGCCTAAAGGTGTGGAGAGAAGCCCTTTCTCTTCTGCCTTGCCGCATTCTGTCACGCAGGCCCCAAAGCAGCATGAGTGGTATTCAGTGTCTCACTGAGCTCCCTCCCTCTCCATCTGAAGGGTCTGCCTCCCCAGGGCTCAGGTAGGAGTCTACAGAGCAAAGGCAGGGAACGAAAGATGGAGACAAGGCATTCTCTCCTTTCCACCCCAAGGCTACCCTCCCTGTCCTTTCTTCCACCCAAGGCTGCCACAAAACCGCCTTTAAGTAGTGGTTTCCTTGAGTCTAATCAACTCCTAACCAGTCAACTATTTCCTTAGATTTATCAAACAAAGTTGACCCTCTGTGGTGGGCATGGCTGGGCCCTGGCCACAAATGTTCTATTTGCACTTATCTCACTGTGTAGTAATTATCTGTTGGCATGTCTGCTTCCCTGTTTGACTGCTGGTTCCTCAAGTATGAACTCCTAACTGTGTGGTATTCATCTTAGTATGGCCGGCGCCCAATCCCTGCCTGTCACGTGGCAGACCTTGGTAAATATTTTTTGGAGAATAATCAAACACAGTCATTTTGCATAGATATGAAAAAGAAAACCTCTCATCTTTACTACAGGGACACCCAGGCAACACACACACAGGGAGGGGAGCTATTCTTAAAGGGACATCCCCTACCCTACAAACTAGCCATTCAAGGCTCTCTGGGCTCCTTGGGTTGTCGGGGAGAGCAGCACTTCTGGGAGAGGCTTGCATTGGTCTTGTTTTGAGAGAATAGCATGTTGAACAACTGTTTGACTCGTTACATCGTATTGTGCACCTGCCAATTGAAAAAACAAGGACAAAAACACGGCAGAGTACAGTATGGCAAAACGTATTGATTGGAAAGGGAAAAGGCAGATGACATACAGGGACAGAACATTTTATTTGTGTCATCCCAAATTCAGAGAAATGTGGTTAACTCAGCGCTCCAGTCACCTAAATGTTCACAGCAGAGGTGAAAGTGTCAGACTGAGGCATGGATCTGCTAATGCTGGATATTGGGTGTTGCCTCTCTTATTATTTACTAGAAGTAAGTCTGATGTCATGTGATAGACCACTAAGTGTAAACGACTCTTCAACCAAGAAAAATAAAGAAATTATGTAACTACCTGACTTTATTCTCTGAGAAGCAAACCCATGAATCACAGCCGAGGCAGACACTCTTCAACTAGCGTGTGAGACTAACAGAGGTACTAATTACGTTTATTATAATAATAACAATATTTAATGCTTACCTCAAGGCATGGCATTTGCAGAAATTAGAAAAAATAAGACTATTCCAGCAGGCTTATGGATACTCTATGGCAGTATTGCAAATAATCACAGTCATTGGAATCATTTCAGAGATGAGAAACAAGGGTTTAATTTTAGGGAGAGGTGTTAAACAATGTGTGGGAGGTCACACAGGTGGCAAGAAGTCTCTCTCATTCTAAAGCATGACCTCTTCCTCTGCACAGCAGCGCCTCCCTCATTGGACAATGTGACAGTGTAAAATCTTCAGATGAAAAACATGTGATTTTCATGTGATTTGAAAAATGATATTGTCTGGTCACATGTCTTGGTTTACCTGTTCTATGTACCTAGAAAAACTTGGAAACTAAATGACTTGCTGGGTGACAGAGCAGGTGGTACTGATGGGGAGTGGTGGGAAGGACCACAGCACGGAGCCTCCTGCCACTCAACGTCTTCCCTGTTGTGGGTTCTCCATAGCGCCGCCAACTTAGAGCCCATAAAGTCAGTCTACCCATATCCCAACCCACCCACCAACCAGTGAAGTGCTCAGCATTTGTCGAAAGCCCACTTTGTTGTTCCCAGGGCAGTGTTTGGAATGCCAGAGCAGCACCAGACAGGGCCTCCTGCCACCCTGGTGCTTGTAATCTAGGTGGAGAGACAAGGCAAAAAAATACGTGACACAATTACAGAATCTGACAGAATGTAATAAAGTGCTAAATTGTGTGGTACAGACAATTAGAGAACAAGACAGTATATAATAAAGTGCTAATTGTGTGGTACAGACAATAAGTATAATAGGAGTTCAGTGAAGGGATGGATGAGTGTGGGCTGCAGTCTTCAGGGAAGGCTTCTCATCATGTCAGGGCTGCCGTGTTTATCCAGTGCATGATGGGAAACTGAATACGAAATAGAGGATGGATGTACAGCAGAATAACTGTGCTGTACTTTGGTATCTCTTCTCAGTCTAGATGAGGGCAGAAAGGGAACGAATCCTTTGAGAGGTGGCATTCTCCATTTAAAACAAAAATCAAATAGAGAAATACCTTATCTTTTCTATTAATTGTGTTACAGAAAATTTCCACAGAAACTTAAAATCATATTTTAAATCGAATGATGTTCTGCATTGGACTAGGAGAGTTCTGTTTAGAGAAATCATATTGTAAATCCTTTTCGTTAATGAAGAGGACTTTTGTATGACAGATAATCACTTATTAGTTTATGCAAGACACCTTAAAGCAGATAAATGGATATTCTTGTATACCAGTGGCAGGATTGATAAACCTTTTGCAAGGTAACTAGGCAGTGGGTACCTCAGACCTTGAAGACGTGCCTGTTCTTCGGTCTACCAGTTTTACTTTGGGAATTTATCCTAACGATGTAATAATCATGGCTGATGGCAAGAATAATTCCTCTACAAGGATCATTAGCACAGAGTTGAGAGAAACTGGGGACAATCTAAATGTCCCCAAATAGAGGACTAACGACATAAAGGAACATATTTGTAAAAATGGAATGTGTAGTCATTACAATGTTACCATGCAAAACCATTGAATGTGGTGGGAAATGTTCACAGTATATAGATAAGCAAAAAAAGAAAATTCCACAAGTCCTAGAGTATGATTCCATTTCTGTGAAACATATGTTTTATGCAGAGAAACATATCTCAGTGGTGAAGATATATGTTACTTCCACTTCTTTATGCTTTTGTGAAATTTCCAAATGTTTTCCATGCTACATGGTTTACTCTGAAATAAAACATGTATTAAAATCCTATGGTTCTCTGATTTGTTTTGAAAGTTTGGAGAGTCATAATTTGGACTGTCATCACCAGTGAGTTTCCTTCAAGTGGAGTAGACCAGCCCTGGGAGGATTTCTACAGACCTCGGAGGTGGAGGTAAAGGTAGAGATGGAAGTGGGGATAGGTTAGAGCTGTAGATCCCACGTAGCAAAGAAGTTCTGGGCCAAGAGACAAGCTTCAGAAGCATGATTCCATTTTCTATGAATTATAAATAATTTCTTGTGTACCTCATTTTCATGAACTCACATCAAGCTAGGAGATAATGAGAGCTATGCATACTCTTTAAGGCTTATACAACATGAATTTTTAGCAGCGGAGCCTGTCAGGGGGCAGAAAGCCCAGGGCATGGATCAACTTTCAGGACTTACGGAATACTTAAAAAAAAAAAAAGTATGGATGTACAAAACAGAGTTTCAGAAATTGTGGTGTTCTAAAAATGCTTATCTTGAGCAAATCAGTACCTTTAACCCAGAGAATACAAAAACAGGAAGTTAAATTTCATTTTGAGAGTATGTTAAAAGCCTGGATTTGAGATCTTTGGTGAATATTTGGGTCCAGGCTAAATTAGGCCCTGCCTGGAAACGTGTGGGGGATGTGGAATTATTGTAAAACATCGGAAAATATCTGGGAAGGATTTTGGAATTTTGGTCCAGGGGATTTTCCGCGTCTAAAGTGAAGACAAAATACTCTTTTTCTATTCTGAGAACTTTATTTAGAGCTATGTTGAAAGGGGCCTTTCTCTGAAAGATTTCAATACAAAAGCACTGTATTTTCTCATCCGATGACTTGGTGTCTCCCATTTTCTGGATTTTGACTAATTTAAGGTCTTAAAATATACATGTTTCAACCCCTTTTAGTTAATAATTTTCTATTTTTACCTTCCCATCGAGCTTCTCATCTCGTAGTTGGCCCAGTGAAAATAAAGTGCAGTAAAGTCAGAATTTTACTGCCTTTCCTATGCCCCCCAAATAGAGGGGAAATCCTTGGATACCCAGGTTCTTGGGAAGTTACACCTTAGCTAAAACTGGGACATGTTTGCTTCTCTTGAAGAATCCATCCTGTAGGAAGACTTCCTTTTACCAATATGGGCAGTGTCCCCAGAGTAGAAGTTGTAGGGACTTGTTCCTGCACATTCCTTTGTCTTTCAATTAATTTGGTTGAATTAACCCCTCCGTGCTCCAGGCTTTCCGTTGAATGGCATAGTATAGTGCTCAACTGAAATATTTGTGACATATAGCAGCCTGAGCTGACATGGACAAGCCTTCCCTCTCACTACTGCCACATAGAAAGCCTAGATAAAATGTGGCAGAAATGTCAAATATTTATATACAGCCGGTCTTGAAAAAAGTAAGGAAAATAGACTTGTTCTTACTTTGAAAAAGGAACTCAGAGCCAGTGTGATAACTGTAGCTAATGTTGCTGGAACTACATATAGGTCCTAGAATCTGGCCTACATATTGAGGCCATGAAGGGACAGAATATGTGGCCCCAAGGCCAAGTTTAGGCAGGGCACTGTGACTAGAGTTGTCAGATTTAGCATTTTTAAGTGTAGGATGCAGGGGTGCCTGGATGGCTCTGTCGGTTAAGCATCAGACTCTCGATTTTGACTCAGGTCATGATCTCAGGGTCTTGAGATCAAGCCCTGCCTGCTTAAGATTCTCTCCACACCACCAACCGCCGCATGCACTTTCTCTCTCTCTCTCTCTCTAAATAAATAAATAAATAAATGTACAGGATCCTAGTTAAATTTGTTTACAGATAAACAATGAACACTTTTTAAAAAAATATATAAGTATGTTCCAAAAGTTGAATGGGACATACATATACTAAAAAACGTTTATCTGACATTCAGATGTAACCCGGTGTTCCGTATTTTATCTGACACTCCAAGGCAGAGTTCTCTCAATAAACCCTGGGGGCAAGGTGGGGGCTTGCCTCATCCATGAAGGCATTGTGTAACTACCTGATTGTAACTACCTTGGGGAAACATTGACAACTGTTGTGGGGAAGCAGAAAGGAAGCTTTAATTGATCTGGGGCTATTGGTGGGAAAATGTAAGTGTCCCCCAGGCCTTACCATGAGTTAATGTAGGATTAAAATTTATATAACCTATGGGATGTAGAAATTTCAACCTGAAAAATTACCATAAAAACTGGTCCAGGACCTTTGAAACCTCAAAATTTCACCAGAGAGAAACAAACTGCTGTGTTAGGGGTGTTTCTACAACTTAACACACAGGTATCCATTCGGATAACTGGTTCTGCTGAAGATGAAGTATTAATAAAAAATTACAAACCATATGAGGAGATGAATCATCCTGATGGGGAACCTGGAGATAATAGGGCAAGTTAGTTTCCCCAAAACTGAGCTAACTTAAAAAATCTGAAAGAGGTTATGATATAGGTGTCTTTTTAAATGTCAAAGATGTAAAGGAAGGAATAGAATGAAAGAATAGCTTATTATGAAAAAAAGAGCAGGCTTATTTGAAAAAGAACCAAATAGAGGCGCCTGGGTAGCTCAGTCGTTAAGCGTCTGCCTTCGGCTCAGGGCGTGATCCTGGCGTTCTGGGATCAAGCCCCACATCAGGCTCCTCTGCTGGGAGCCTGCTTCTTCCTCTCCCACTCCCCCTGCTTGTGTTCCCTCTCTCGCTGGCTGTCTCTCTCTGTCAAATAAATAAATAAAATCTTAAAAAAAAAAAAAAAGAAAAGAAAAAGAACCAAATAGAAAGTATAGAAATTAAAAACATATTTGCTGACATTAGAAATTTAGAGGGACCCTTTAAATGCCGCATTAGACTTCTGAAGTGAACAAGTGAACAATGAGAAAGAACTAAGACATTCACCTAGAATGCAGCACAGAGAAATAATGAGGTAGAAAAATAGGAACATGAATAAGAAAAATGGAGGTTAGAATGGGTCATGTGTGGATGTGTGTGCGCACACACACGCCCACACACATACACATACACACACACTAAGGAAGGCATAAGGAAAGGGGAGAGTGGAGAGAACAGAGGTACAACTGCTAAGGTATAATAGAAGTTGCTTTAAAAAAAAAAGACCCTAAAATACAGAGGCCTAAAGAAGATAGAAATTTATTTCCCGTATAACAGTCTAGATGCCAAGGGCTGGTGAGTGGCTCTGTTATTTTAATCTGTGGATTCTATGTCAGGATCACACATGATTTCTTTAGCTCTGGTCCTTGGGTCTGGATCCTAAGCAGGGGTGGCAGTGGTGGGGCGGGTGGTTGTAGTGAAGGGAAGAGTCATGTCTGCCTGTGTCTTTTAAAAGCACTATCTAGAAGATAAACATAGCACTTCTCCTATCACAAACCCATTAGGGAGGCAGGGAGAGGTTCTATCTATGTTCCCAGGAAAAAAAAAGTGATTGTTCTTCTCCCAAAGGAAATAGAGAATGGTGGATATGAGAGGACAGCTAGCAATTATCCTGCAGAGGTAAGGCAATGCTAGCAGAGGTCATGACGAGGAGTTTTCCAAAGTTGATGAAAGATAAGCGTCCTAAGAATGAAAATCAGAGCATGCCCCAAGCAAGATAACTAAGAACAAACCTCACAGTGGACTGATCCTGCAGACTATTAAAGAAAAATAAAATGTTAAAACAACTAGAAAAATAGATTAATCACCAACGAAGGCCAAGTAGAGCAATAGAAAACTTTTTATCAGCCTCAACAGACACTAGAAAACAATGAAATAATATCTTCAAAGTGATGAAAAATAATGTTCAACCTAGGAATCTATATCCAACTGAACTGTCATTCAAGAAATGAGGAAAAATAAAGGCATTTTCTTCTTCTTTTTTAAGATTTTATTTATTTATTTACCAGAGAGAGAGCATGAGCGCAAGAGAGAGAGAGAACAAGCAGGGGGAACAGCAGGCAGAGGGAGAAGCAGACTTCCTGCTGAGCAACGAGCCAGATGTGGGACTCTATCCCAGGACCCTGGGATTGTGACCTGAGCAGAAGGCAGCTGCTTAACTGACTGAGCCACCCAGGTGTCCCAAGGCATTTTCTGATAAACAACTTAAAAATAGACTCTAGTTGAAAGAGCTATGAAAGAATATATTTTGGTAAGATGGACATTGAATACAGAAGGAAAGTGTGGGATGCAAGAAACAATTGGTCACTTCCTCCCTTTATAATATTCTTAAATTCAGTTATACTTAAAAACTCATCTGAAAATATAGAAAGCAAAAATGTGGCGGGATTATGAGGATGAGAGGTACCATGGAAAGCACATCAAGTCAGAAGACTTGGGTTGTGGTCTCTGCTATGACACTTTATGTTTCAGAACTTCAGGTGAGACTATATATTTCTATCATTTATTCTAACTTAAAAAAAAAAACCCAGCAACAACTCAACTCTGATCTATTAGTTTTATGGTCTTGTGGTATAATCTTTCTGAGTTAGAGATGGGCTTTGGGTTATTACAGTTCTAGTTCAAATCCTCGCTCTCTCATTGACTAACTTTGTGATCATAAGCAATTTAACCTCCTAAAGCTCAGCTTCCATACCCTAGAAATAGGAAAAGTAATTGGATTAGCGTTCCTGTATTAGTCAGAGTTCTCTAAGCAACAGAGGCTGACTCTTGCTGAGTAAATGGAAAAGCGTTTTATTTAAAAATTATCAGGTGGATCACAGAACTGTTGAGTCACTGGAATTCTGGGCTTGAGGCTAGGTCTTGGCATGCAGTACCCCAAACCAAGCCACAGATCGGAGAGGAAAACTCCTGCTGCTCCACACTGCTACTTCTGCATCAGAAAGATACCACTGCAACCCCTGGGAAACAGTCACCACAGAAAAACAGACACCTCTGCTCACCCTCACCAGTGAAGATGCAAAGGTGGAAGGTCCATGTAGAGCCTCTTTCCTTTTTTGCTTATTTCTGAATCAGTAGCTTATGATGGTGTCCCTGATGGGCAGTAACTAATCCATGGACCTGAATTCTAAGATTGCAGATTACATTCTGACTCCTATGCTGGAGTGGTGATGACTCATGGTTTGAATATTTCCCCAAATATAGGAAGGAGACTCAAAAAAGATAATAAGCTGCCATGAATAGGATAGATGCCCATAATAGTAATAATAATAATAATACCTACTGTCCAGATTGTGCACCCTCTTCTGTTTGGGGAAGCCACCAATTTGAGAGTCTTGCTGGGTGGAGGGTCTTCATCCTACAGCAGAAGCCGAAAGAAGGCCAGATGCTAGTTCACTTGAACCCTTGATATGAGACTTAGTATGTGCACATGAGACAATCTCTTGTCCTGAGCTGTCCAGCAGCGAGAGTGACAGAAGGAAGCAGGGGCAGTTTGGTCATCATTTTAGTGGCTGTGGTGTTGATGGCTATGATGTTCAGCTTCCAATGTTCAGTAGCAATGATGACAATAGGGTGCAGAGTCCACAGCTCCTTCTATCGTGATGAACATCTTTTTCTTTCTCTGAAAATGCACCTTACTTTGGAGGGTGTGCGTAAGCATTAATCAGGAGGTGCGTCTGAAAAAGGCCTCTGAGAACCATCCAGCTCCTAATCTGTGCTTCTCCTATCACAATTGCCAGCCTTGGGAACATAGCATAATATTTAAAGTTCAGAAGAAAAGGGACAGTCCATTGAAACGTTAAGAGAATAAATAAAACATGTAGGAGGAAGCAAAGAATGTTCATTCATTTGACCGTTATTATTCATTGACTGTTACAGGATTATAAATGCAACACTACATTCACTCCCTGGGTTAAATGACAGGTCACCTGTTTTGACAAGTGGGTTATTCCATCATTATATTAGCGTGCCATTGAGATGTTTGAATTCCAGCTGTAATATGTCTTTTGAGTACATTCATTTGTGGCTCCAGATAAGGCTGATTCAAAATTCTCTGTCATATTACGGTCACTCTCAGTTTAAAGAAAAAAAAAAACATGACACCTCATTGTCAGGACCTTGTGTGGTAGGAACGTACAATGAATTTACCAAGGTTTTTCATTTTGTTTTTGTGTTTCTATCTTCATAGTGCTGTACCTCTGTAATGTTTCCCATCCAATATTTGTCTTTTTGTGGCATTTGGAGTGGAAAATAATGGTGGGGGGACTCTTCAGGCCTTTTGGGCTCAGCGAATGGTATGCTGGCAAGCCAGCTCTTGGAGACGGGAAAAAAAAAACCCCTCTAATTTATAGCATTTGTCAGTTGCCAGGGTGAAATACTCCCACCATGGCTAATTTCAGGCTACCAATGTGATGTCACAAAACATGGGGTTGGGAGGACATGTGCAAAATGAGTTCTAGCTAGCCGGAGGCAGCCCGCTTCCAAAGCACGCCACTGTGTGCATTGTAAATGTTTGCTCTTAAAGTAACAAAACTCCACGTAGGCCATAAATCACACTGTTTATATCTCAAAGCTATACTGGCCAAAACCCAAAAAAACAATAAAGCAGAGGCAGATTCCTAATAAAAAGTTTTATCCCAGGGAAACCTTGAAATGTACTGTCCTTCTAGGCTTCTTTAAAATGTGGTAATTTAGATGAACAAGAGGCAGAGACCTCTCCACCCTTAAGTGAAGGTGGAGAGGCCTCTGTTCAGGTGGGAGCCCCTTCTGGGAGTTGGTGTATGAAGGAGCCTTTTCCAGCTGTATTGAATTGTGTCTTAAACGTTTATATGAAGCTTTAAAGTTTTCTTCCTTTGATTCTCCATTTTGAAGTGGAGAAAGCTTACCAAATGAAAGGATTAAGACTTGATTGTTTTGATTCCAAATCTGGTGCTTTCCCTGCCTTCTCCAGGCAGCCAGAACTTTCCCTGGTTCCTCTCTCTCTCAGTACAGCTCAGACAGGATGTTTTCTGTCTTCTGCCAGGAAGCAGCTTCTTTCATCAATCCCTTTTTCCCACTTTCACAAGAGGAAGTTCCCTTGGCCTTCGATGGACTTGCTATTTTCAGTGTCTCCTCGGATCACATTCCTGCCAAAGCCTTTTTCCGCTGGCGGATAGACTGTGACTAAGCACTCCGCATCACCCCTCAGAACTGTGACCTGTCCCGTGTCCCCGCAGCCCTGGAGAAATGCAGGGCTGGAGAGCAGCTGGGGGAAATGTTAAGGCTCATCCTGAGAGGTGCTGTGGCTGGGCCGAGTCCTTCTGCCGGCCTCACGATAACATCGGTCCACTTTGTTAATGGTGCTAATGATGAATTTTTATGATGCCGATGACTAGTGTACAGACTCTAAGGCAGCTCAGAACCTTACCTTGATTGGCTTTAGAAGCACTCACAGCAACAGTGATCACTCAACATTTTCATGCAAGGACGGGAACATACTCACTGCATGAGAAACTCAACAAGCGGGGGCACCTGGGTGGCGCAGTTGTTGGGGCGCCTGGGTGGCACAGCGGTTAAGCATCTGCCTTTGGCTCAGGGCGTGATCCCGGCGTTATGGGATCGAGCCCCACATCAGGCTCCTCCGCTGCGAGCCTGCTTCTTCCTCTCCCACTCCCCCTGCTTGTGTTCCCTCTCTCGCTGGCTGTCTCTCTCTCTGGGTCTAATAAATAAATAAAATCTTAAATAAAAAAAAAAAAGAAACTCAACAAGCTTAAAAAACATTTATTTAATGCATTTCTATGTTAACCTTATATGTATCGTGCATCTGTCGCGTTGACGGCTCTGTCGGAAGGCCTGGAGACTCTCAAGGTGAAGTGTTGGCGTTTGCATTCCTCCTGGTTGTGCATAGTGGCAAGGCAGACATACACGCACTGATGGCTGTAATGGAATGTGATGCGTACTACAGTAGAGACAAGGGCAAGCACGGAGGGGAAAGTGTGTAACTGCCCAGGGGGAATGAAAGAACCTTCCCAAGGGTTGAAAGCTGGAGCTAGGATTTGAAGGATAAGAATGACACCAATTATGGGGGCGCCTGGGTGGCACAGCGGTTAAGCCTCTGCCTTTGGCTCAGGGCGTGATCCTGGAGTTCTGGGATCGAGCCCCACATCAGGCTCTTCTGCTATGAGCCTGCTTCTTCCTCTCCCACTCCACTGCTTGTGTTCCCTCTCTCGCTGGCTATCTCTATCTCTGTCAAATAAATAAATAAAATCTTAAAAAAAAAAAAAAGAATGACACCAATTATGTAGTACTTACTATGTTCCATGAACTGCCCTGTTCTAAGCATTTTCCATATATTTACCTATTTAATTATCCAAAAACCCTATCAGGTTGATTCAGTTATCATCCCCATAGAAAACTGACTCACAGAGAAGTTAAATAACTTGCCCAAGGTCACCTAGCTGGGGAAACACAGAGATGGGATTTGAACCCGTGCTACTAACCTCTGCGTTACACCTCTGATTTGCTAGGTTGAGGGGGCGGTTGGGGTAGCAAGAGTTGGGGGGGCGTGGAGGACATTCCGGGCTGAGGAAACAGCATGGGCAAAGGCCCAAAGATGTGAGAAAATATGACATGTTCGTGATCCTTGCTTTGAATGTTGGTGGGAAGGCAACATAGAGCCATTCAACATACATGCGTCATTTTTCTTTCATTGCAGAAGCTTTCCTAGAGAATATTTGGAAAGGAATTTATCAACACCGTGTCTTAAAATTTGAGCATTTTAAAGTGGCTACTGTCCAGCTGTTCATTCTGCTGAGTTGTTGGCTGAGGGAGGTTTTAAATAACATCCCCAGAAGGATACACATTTCTTGATTTCCCATTATTCCTGAAATTGATTTATTCTAATGCTACTTGAGACCAAAATTGCAAATGGATTCCCACAGAAGGCAGTTAGCATTTTGGGAAGAAAATACACGACAAAGTATATTCTTGGTCGTGGCCAAAGTTCTTGCCAATGTCAGCGATTGATCGCCAAGTGTATTCCATACAGGACTTCAGCACCCCCTCAGGACATGTGGTGTGTGCTCAGAAGTGTGTAGTTTAGTAGCAAAACAAGTATGGCCATATTTGGCCCAGAGCAGCACCTAAGTGGAGGATCACCTGGCCAATTCCATGTTGCTTTGGTAGTTTTCTGCTCTCAATACCCTGAGATAGGTCATTCCTTTATTCATTCAGCATCTTTAAATGCCCCCTGTAATACAAGCTGGTAATAACAATTACCATTAATAGAACTTACCACGTGACAGGCACTGTGCTAAGCACCTTAAAATGATCACATTTCATCTTCCCAATAACCCGCTGGAGTAAGAATATTATTATCCCCAGATGAGAAAATGGAAGGATTAGGGAACTTGCTCCATATGACATAGCTTATTGAGCCGGCAGAGCTTTTCACCACAGATCATCTTAGTCTGGGACCTGCTGTGCTATGTCATCTCCTCGTGTCCAAGGTTCTATAGCAGGCAGGGTTAGGGATGCAGACAACAAGCTGTAATCAAGTGAGAAAGAGACAGGCATACTGGTTCTCAGTCTTTTGCCCACCAAAATGTATGCCACCTGATAGGCATGCACGGAATGCATTCTCTGGGATAACACCAGCATTTTACATGATTCCACTCCTTTCCCTTTTCGCCCCACCCTCCTGCCCCAGGGAAACATGTTAGAATGCACATGAGTAAGAGTGGCATTATTATATTAATGACATTGAATCAGAACTATTTATGAAGATGATAAATCCTTTGCATATTTTCATGCAGGAAGATAGTGGATATAAATCTCAGAGCACAAATGAAAGTGTCCAAGAAATATGACATTTCCTTTGTTTCTACAAATCAACTGAATTTTGGCTCTGGACACTCAACCCCTTGGACTGACGGGAAATTTAGCCTATGTCATTTTGGTCTAACCTCTCTTCTCTCTTACTTCCCATGAGCTTGTGTCAAGATTCTGGAGTTCTATGCAGGGCCAATGTTGGGTAGAACAATTATCTCTACTGGGTCCATGGAAACGGCCTCTGCTTTGTCCCCCAGAATCCCTTTGGCACCTTGGGCCCTGAAACCCATGAGGAATCTGGGAGCCCTGGGTGAGAACCCAGTTTCCCAGCTTCCCCAAAGAGGCACAGGGCCTTTTCCTCTGAGATCCCTTTGACCTGTCTCTCTTCCTAACGCAGACCAGTTCTTTTTCTCAGAGGGAAATCCCTCCCGATTTTCTCTCTGATGTCCTTTTTCTCCGATCAAATTCTGATTCTCCTCTATGGGTTTTTGCTCTCTGGCGGGGGTGGGGGGGCGGTGAAGCAAGCCAGGAAGTGAAGTATCTTTTCTGCTTGTTCTTGCTGCTAACTTCCTGCGAGGCATGTAAGCTAGAATCTGCTTGAATTAGAAGGGGAAAATAGTAATAAAAATAATAGGATCTGGTCATTAGAGTAGAATTCATATGGAAGCAGATATCCTTCATTTCTTTTTATTTTCCTCCTCTTTCCTTCTCTTTTTTCTTCTTTACAAAATGCAAACAACTTTGTTTTCAATGATAAAAGATGCCATTGAGCAAATTAACACTTAACTGCAGTGTGGTATATATTTTTTCAGACCTCTTTTTTACTACGCATATAACATTCAACAGTGTTTAAGAGATATTTGAGTTCTTGCTGTACCTTGTAAGCTTGTATGAGTAGGTTACATTTTATCGAGTGTCAACCCATTGGGGAGTCTGCAGGGCAGTCACTGAATCTTTTTTTACATGTTTTAAAGATGGTACCAGCTATCCCATGGAGGATGGATTTGCAGGACAATGCACTATTGTAGAGGTCCATATAAGAGATGTTTGGGATAGGGTGGGAGTGAGGTAAAGAGATAAGTGGGGATTCTGGATCTGGCTGGAAAGGTAAGTGGACAGGGCCAGCAAGGGACTGGATATGGAGGTAAAGGGCAGCAAAGAACTGAAGATGATTTCTAGGTTTGGGGCTTGAGTAGCTGTGTGTGTGTTGCCATCTAAAGATAGGAAAGACTGGGGTGGGGGGTGATGTCCTTCGTTTCTTAAAACTCCACTAGAAGAACACTTGCTAACTCCCAGGACCTTCTAGAGTGTTGAGCGATGGATTTTGGGTGTGCATCTTGACCAGGAGCCACAGGATGATCCAATGGGCTGCAGGAAGAACATTTAAAATCGCTATTTAAACTTGTTATTTCTTCTCATCCTTTTAAATGTCTATTTCCACGTATGCTTTATAATCTGCATATTAGTACCATGAGTTTTATATATACACATTTGCATACTTATAAATAAATAAGAATGACTAAGTAAAAGAAAGAGGAAACTGTGAGTTGTAGCAGATAGCTAATTGTTCACTGCAGTCCATCCTTCATTCCAGATTATACGATTGTAGCTGGGAGTAGTTGTGGCTGTAGTTGCAGCTCAGCCAGAGACAACTTTCTCACACCTCTCATAAGTAGCTGTTACCAGTTCTCCCCAATGGGAGGTGAGCAGAAGTGATATATGTCAGTTCTGGACCAAAGCTTTTGAGAAGCAAGCATGCTTCCTTTGTACTCTTAGCTCTTCTGCTGGCTTACACGCAGAAAATGGCCTGGGAGGCGGGAGGGGGTTGGGATGATGGAGGTCTGAGTTTGGAAGGGGGAGGAGAACACGCACTTACCACGAACATCCACCTCAAGCTATTACAGGGCCAAGAAATAAACTTTTGTGTAGCTGAGCCATTACACACGTCTCGGTCCCTGTTATTTCTGCTAAGCATACAGGGAGCACGTGTAACATTTTTTTTTTTTAATTGAGGTGCATGTGTAAAATATTTGGAAGCACTGGTCCTAGCACTTGCCTAATGCAAATGTCAGGGTTGTCTCAGCCTGACAGATGCAGGGGACAGCAGCTTACCGTTTCTAAGCCATCCCCTCACTTAATCAAAAGTTGTAATTATCATAGAATGATGTTTAAATCAGCTGAGTTTTAGTTTTGCAGAAAGTGAAGTTTTTAGGAAGGCTCAAATTCAGATTGCCATTAATTATATAAAAAGCAACTAGCCTTATTGGTATTCCAAGGGTCATCTTAGAAAACACGGAAATACTCAGTGAACATTATTGGAAGAAATCAGTGAAATTCAGCAAGATGGAACATTTGTTTGGCACAGATTTACCTAACATTTGCAAATACTTTCATGTGGTCAGATTTTAGCTTAAATTGTCTTCTTTCAAGGTCTATGGACTTTTAAGATCCAACTGTTTTCCAGTTACCTTTGCAAAGGAAATAACAGTTCTATGCATTTCCTCCACCCTCCTCCCCGGGGTTTAGATGGTGAGACTCAGAAAGTCTTCCTCAGAGCATTTAGAGAAGGAAGAGAATGATGTATCAAGGCAATATTCCTGGAAGCTGAGATCAACAGACCATGATTAAAGTCAGCTTGCAGTTATATTGGCTGAGAATGTTACGCCAGCTGCTTGCAAACCCCACAAGATGATGGATGTCTTACTGCTATCCCTACTGCTCTCCAGAATTTATCAGCAAAAAAAGAAAAATGGGGAAGGTTACAACTCCCAGAGATTCACAAATTCTTTTTGCAACAGTGAGCAGTGAAGGCTTGGGTGACAGTTATGAATGAATCACTGGTCGTTTGTGTGGTGGTGGGAGGAGTGTCTGAACCTTGGCACTGTAATCAAGAGCCCCAGGGGCCACCTGGACAGAAGGGGCAGGTGAGGCGGTAAGAGGGCTGTCATGGCAGATCCATTGTCATTCTAAATGGAGAATTTTAGCCAGTTGCTGTTGCGGGAAAATGGATTGTTAAGATTAGGGAAACAAAATTGTATGGTCTTTAAGTCACTGTGGAGGAATACATGGTTATAGAGAATGGAGATCTTGCAGGGGTTCAGGCCGAGGCACAGGAGTTCTGGTGTTGGAGAGCTGGGGGAAGCATATGTGGGAGGGAATCCTGGGGCTACTGGCTAGGGCAGCAGAAGGCTGGATTTGAATCCGTCATCTTGGGTCTTGATGCTAATTTCCTTCCTTTCTTTTCTCCTCTCCTTCCTCCTCGTAAGGGAGCTAAGAATAAAAATGCTGGAACCTGCTGTTTTATTTTCACTCAAGAAACTGATTAATGAGGGCTGCTGGGTTTAATCAATGGTTGTCTATTTCAGCTTAGAAAACACTATTTTGGGGAGTGGAAAAAATATTGGCAATCATTCACCTTGTGGAGAGCTGCATTATTCTGCATGTGGTGAAAGGAATAGTCTTTGGCATGCAGAAGCCTGGGCTAGGATACTTGCACCTCCACCTGTGTTAGGATATTTAACAGCTGCATGACCTTGAGTGATTATTTCAGCTGAGCCTTGGTCCCCTCACCCAGGAAATGGTGATAATAGTGTACTTGCCTCTTAAGTTTGCTGTGAAAATTGAGTAAGAGCCTTTTATGTCAGATAAATGTTAACTCTCTCCATTATCTACCTATCTTTTCTCCTTTTATCTTTTCAGAGGCAAGATAGAGACTGTATTTGTTTAGGGATACTTAGGTTTTGAGCCCCTGCTCCTGGTTAAATTTCCTGCTGAGTGTTTTAAAATCTGACCACATAGAATCTGGAGAGTTACCATCACCTGTATTCATTTCTGTCTGGAGTGATGCCCTCTTTTTTTCTTTTCTTTTCTTTCTTTCTTTTTCTTTTACCTTAGGAAGTAAAAAAAATGAACCGATACCAAAGGGAAGTTTACTTTAATTTCCTGAAGAAAGGCTGTGGACTAATAATCGAAAATTTACTTTTTTTTGAGCCTTGTTACTGTTAGGCACCCTTACCTAGTCTGTGCAGAGGTGCCGTCTCTGTTTTAGGACCATGTAATCTACGAGAGAAAGAGCCTAGAGGCCTAAAGTCAGCATTGTGTCCATGGACCAAGTGCACTAAATCCCAGCTATTGTATGTGATTATATGAGAGCTTCATTCAAGCACTGTAACCTCTGTAGCCTGTCTCGTGTATCTGGGAGACAGGGAAACATCAGTTAGGGTTCAGTTCAGGAAGTAGAAACTATCCTAGGTATTTTAAACAGAAGGGGGATTAATATAGGAGATTCGGTGCTTCCAAAATTCCTGGAAGAAGTAGAAAACAGTGTGCTCTAGGCTGAGCCTCCAGAATGACTCCTAGGACATTGCAGAACTGACCCATGAGAGAAATGAGGACCTCTGCTCCTGCTGGGAAGGGCAGCCAGAGGCTACAACCATTGACTTTCACAACCCAATGGCATAGATCTAGAGATCAGAAAGACAGCATTAAGAAGCAGCGACTGCTGCTGATTTGGGGAATCACAGTGGACTGTGGAGTCTGGTGATCTCGGCGGCCCAAGCACCTCTCAACATCCACAAAGGTGGGAACTGGGAGCTGACAACACTGAAATCTCTGTCTGCAGAAAACAGAAGGAGTAGCAGGAAGATGGCTTACAGCCCCCTAACTGCAATCTGGCCCCTGTCACATTGGAAAGCACTTGGAAATAAGCGAGAACAGATTCTGAGCCACAATTAATCAAATCCTGCGCGCTGCCTTACCTGAGCCCCATCAAACTGTCCAGTTCAACAGTATGTGCTCAGCAAAAACAAACCAGCTCATTGAGGGGAGAGAGATATTTAAATATGGTGAGCAATTGTCTGGAACACTCTGCTCCGGGAGAGAACCTCAGATCTGGTGCATGATAGGAGACCTGGGCTCTCTGTCTCCTTGGTGTACCTCGCACAGTCGGAGAACCGTGCTCTGTCCGTCTGTATACTCCGAATAAGTGAGCGGAGTGGTCAAAGAATTGGATCATTGTCACAGTCTGGCCCCAGACACAAGGCCAAATCCTTTGTTTTTATAAGATATGTTGTAAACTGTAAAGTCCTACCTAATATCAGACATAGTGCCTTACATGAATTGGGTGCATTTAACATTTTGCAAAATTTGTTCTATCATTGTCTCTCTCTTTCTCTCCCTTTCTCTCTCTCTGTTTCTCTCTCCATATATATAAAAACATAAAATTTAATAGGGATAAACTCAATAAGAATAATTGTATTCTACTTAAGTTGTGAAAATTAATTTGCAACACATATAATGAGCATTGTGTTCTTAATGGTATGTGAGAAGGAAAATATAAAAAAATGACCAGTTTCTGTGCTAGGCCTCATTTAATAAAGAACAGTAAAAAAAATCACAGGTTTTTCATTGAATAGAGTCCCAAGTACGGAATTACCTAGAAATTATGCCAAATGTATGTTACGTATAATAATATGTATATGTAAGTTTTTCTGAACTATTTAACAAGTTTCAGAAATCATGCCCTCTTGTCCCTAAATGCTTCACTATATATTTTCTAAGAATATTCACTCAGGATATTTAACAATGATGTACTATGATATAATTATAGATATTACATTTTGCTAATTGTTCCCATAATGTTTTTTTTATAGCAATGCTTTTTTTTTTTTTTTTCTGGTCCAGGATCCAATCCAGAATCATACATCTGGAATGGTTTTCTGGCCCTTCTTTGATTTCATGACTGATAATTTTGAAGAATTTAGGCCAGTTATTTTTTAGAATGTTCCTCAAATTGGGTTTGTCTGCTGTTCCCTCATGATTAGAGTCAGATTGTACAATTTTGGCAGGAATATTAAATAAGTGGTTAATGTTTCTTGAGCTAAATTGAAAACACAATCCAACATAGATTCACTAAGTGATAGTTTGAAGATCACTGGATAGGGAGTCAGCCCAATGTGGAAGCCAAGTTCTGCCATTTAACCATGGGATATTGAGTTACAATAGTAAAAATAATGGTAGTGATGTTTGTAATGATAATGACTTTATTTGGTAATATGTAAAGATTTTTACATTCATTATCTCATTTTATCCTTTATCTCATACGGTAAAAATGATTCTTACTTTACGGATAAGGAAACAGGCTCGGGGAGATCAAGTTCCTTGCCCAAGGTCACACAAGTGGAGAGAGGCAGAACCAGGGGTCAAACCCAGGTCTCAAAACCAGGCTTTGATGCTTGGACTTCTAACCCCACATTCTGGAGTGGAAGTCACATTGCCTTGTTTGGAATTCATCTCTAAAAGGAGAGGAGTAAATAAAACAAAATGCATAAGGTAGTACTTCCCAGCCCTGTGTATTTCATAGAGCAATAAAAATAGTTTTAAAAATTAGGGACTAGACACAGGGCTTATAATACTTTATGCTGCCAAGTAAGAATATTAAAATACAAAACAAATCTAATAGCAGTACTATTTGATCAAAGGACTTTTCAATTAAAAAAGTATAAAAAAGCCATAATTTCAGAATAAAAAATATTCTCCAAAAGTGGATATATTATTTTGTAACATACTCAGTACCTTGTCATTAATTTTCCCAGTTCACTGGGACCTTGTAAAAGCTCTGCCCAGAATAGCCCCCATTTGGGGCCTGGCATTTGGGGAGCACTGTAAGATAGTGTCTTCTTCCTCTGTTGTCCAGTGACTTTATTCTACCTGAAAAAACTATGTGGGCAGGGAAGGGAATGGTGCACAATGAGATGGAACAGCATTGGAAGAGGGTGGGGAGAATTATAATATTGAGGCGCATGTATGTTATCAGCTCTTAGGATTTATGGATTGCCTTTGATTCTTCTTCCTACGTACTCACTACTTTTTGCCCTGTATTTACCACTGTTGTCCTTTTTTTTTTTTAACCCCTTCCCAGTTCCTCTTCTTTTGCTCCTCCGTTCCTAAGCCCTCACTTTTAAGGGGTATGGAAGAGTTGACAGGAAACTAAATACAACATCATTTGGGTAGTGCAGGAATGGAATGCCACCTGTTTTGTGTCTGAAGTCTCAGGTTAGAAGGTTCCAGGAGAAAGGTTCTGTGAGTTAAGTTAGGCAACCATCCTGGCACAGACTGTATTTATTTTATTTTTGTGTGTTTTTTATTAATGCGTTAAATAACCAGACCTTGAAGTGGGTCTAACAACTCTTGTAATGTCAAAATAGGGATGATTATAAATAATATTTTTCAGCATTATATCAACTGCTATGTGACATTATGATACATAGAAATTTGTGAATTTCTATACACTGACAACAAAGTAGCGGAAAGAGAAATTAAGAAAACAATTTCATTTATAATTGTACCACAAATAATGAAATACCCAGGAATGAATTTATTCAAGGAGGTGAAAGACCTGTACTCTGAAAACTGTAAAACTTTGATGAAAGAAATTGAAGAGGACACAAATGGAAAGATATACTACGATCATGGACTGGAAGAATTAATATTCTTAAATTTTTCTTTTTTTTTTTTTTAAGATTTTATTTATTTATTCGACAGAGATAGAGACAGCCAGCGAGAGAGGGAACACAAGCAGGGGGAGTGGGAGAGGAAGAAGCAGGCTCCCAGCGGAGGAGCCTGATGTGGGGCTCGATCCCATAATGCCGGGATCACGCCCTGAGCCGAAGGCAGAGGCTTAACCGCTATGCCACCCAGGCGCCCCAATATTCTTAAAATTTTCATACCACCCAAAGCAATCTACAGCCAAAGCAAATCTACCAAAGCAATCTGTATCAAAAAAGGAAGAATAAAACTGGAAGTATCACGATCCCACATTTCAAGATATATTACAAAGCTATAATAATCAAAACAGTATGGAACTAGCACAAAACTGGACACATAGATCAATAGAACAGAATAGACAACCCAGAAATAAACCCACGCTTACTCTGTCACAGTTAATCTATGACAAAGGAGTCAGCAATATACTTGGGGGAAAAAGACAGTCTCTTCATTAGATGGTACTGGGAAAACTGGACCACTTTCTTATACCATACAAAAAAATAAAATGGGTTAAAGATTTAAACGTGACACCTGAAACCATAAAACTCATAGAAGAGAGCATAGGCAGTAATTTCTCTGATATCAGCCCTAGCAACATTTTTTCTAGATATGTCTTTTGAGGCAAGGGAAACAAAAACAAAAATAAACTGTTGGCACTACATCAAAATAAAAAGCTTCTGAACAGCAAAGGAAATCTTAAAGCTAAAAGACAACCTACTGAATGGGAGAGGATATTTGCAAATGACATATCTGATAAAAGGTTAGTATCTAAAATACATAAAGAATTTATACAGCTCAACACCAAAAAAACCCAAATGATCCAATTAAAAAATTAGAAAAATGGGCAGAAGATGAACACACATTTCTTCAAAGAAGATACAGATGTCCAACAGACACATGAAAGGATGCTCAACATCACTCATTATCAGGGAGATGCAAATCAAAACCACAATGAGATATCACCTCACACCTGTCCGAATGGCTAAAATCAAAAACACAAGAAACAACAAGTGTTAGTGAGGATAGGGAAAAAAATTTTGCGCACTGTTGGTAGGAATGCAAACTGACAGAGCCACTGTGGAAGACAGTATGGAGGTTCCTTAAAAAATTAAAAATAGAACTACCATATGATTCAGTAATTCTACTACTGGGTATTTACCCAAAGAAAATAAAAAAACACTTCTCTGTTTATTGCAGCATTATTTACAATAGCCAAGATGTGGAACAACCCAAGTGTCCACTGATAGATGAATGGATAAAGGAAATATAGAGTGGGGGCGCCTGGGTGGCTCAGTCAGTTAAGTGGCTGCCTTCAGCTCAGGTCATGATCTCAGGCTCCTGGGATCCAGCCCCATGTCAGGCTCCTTGCTCAGCAGGGAGTCTGCTTCTCTCTCTCCCTTTGTGCACACTCTGTCTCTCAAATAAATAAAATCTAAAAAAAAAGAAAGAAAGAAAATGGAGAGAGAGAGAGAGTGTGTGTGTGTGTTATGGAATATTACTCAGCCATAAAGAAGAATGAACTCTTGCCATTTGTAACAACATGGATGGATCCAGAAAGTATAATGCTAAGTGAAATAAGTCAATTAGAGAAAGACAAATACTATATGATTTCACTCATATGAAATTTAAGAAACAAAACAAATGAACAAAGAAAAAAAGAGACAAACCAAAAAACAGACTCTTAACTATAGAGAGCAAACTGATGGTTATCAGAGGGGAGGTGAATGGGGGGATGTATAAAATAGGTAAGGGGATTAAGAGTACACTTATCATGGTGGACACTGAGTAATGTATAGAATAGCTAAATCACTATATCATGCACCTGAATCTAATATAACACCGTATGTTAATTATACCGGAAAAAAAAAAAAAAAAAAAAAACATGGGCAGAGGACCTGAATAGACATTTTTCCAAAGAAGACATGCAGGTAACCAGCAGACACATGAAAATATGTTCAACATTACTAGCCATCAGGGAAATGCAAATCAAAACCACGATGAGATATCATCTTACATCTGTCAGAATAACTAGTATCAAAAAGACAGGAAATAACAAGTCCTGGCGAGGATGTGGGAAAAAAAAGAACACTTTCACACTTTTGGTGGAAGTGTAAATTGGTACAGCCACTGTAGAAAACAGTATGGAGGTTCCTCAAAAAGTTAAAAATAGAATTACCATATGATCCAATAATTCCACTACTGGGTATTTTTCCAAAGCAAATGAAAACACTAATTCAAAAAGATATATGCACCCCTATGTTTATTGCAGCATTATTTACAATAGCCAAGATATGGAAGTAACCCAAGGGTCCATGATTTGATGAGTGGATAAAGAAGATGTGGTATGACAAAAATAAATTCAAAATGGATGAAAGACCTAAATGTGAGACAGGAATCCATCAAAATCCTAGAGGAGAACACAGGCAGCAACCTCTTTGACCTCAGCCATAGCAACTTCTTACTAGACACATTGCTGGAGGCAAGGGAAACAAAAGCAAAAATGAACTATTGAGACTTCATCAAGATAAAATCTTCTGCACAGTGAAGGAAACAACAAAAATTAAAAGGCAGCCTATGGAATGGGAGAAGGTATTTGCAAACATCATACCTGATAAAGGGTTAGTATCCAGGATCTATAACTTCTCAAATTCAACACCCCAAAAACAAATAATCCAGTTAAGAAATGGGCAGAAGACATGAATAGACATTTTCTAAAGAAGACATCCAGGTGGCCAACAGACACATGAAAAGATGCTCAATATCACTCACCATGAGGAATATACGAATCAAAACCACTATGAGATACCACCTCACATCTGTCAGAATGGCTAAAATTAAGAACACAAGAAACAACAGGTGTTCGCAAGGATGTGGAGAAGGGAACGCTCTTCCACTATTGGTGGGAATGCAAACGGGTGCAGCCATTCTGGAGAACAGTATGGAGGTTCCTCAAAAAGTTAAAAATAGAGCTACCTTATGATACAGCAATTGCACTACTAAGTATTTACCCAAAGGATACAAAAATACAGATTGCAAGGGGTACATGCACCCCAAAGCTTATAGGAGCATTATCAACAATAGCCAAACTATGAAGAGAGCCCAAGTGTCCAGTGACTGATGAATGGATAAAGAAGATGTGGTATATCTATATATATTATACACACACACAATGGAATATTACAGCCATAAAAAGAATGAGATCTTTCTACTTGTGACAACATAGATGGACCTAGAAGATATTATGCTAAGTGAAATAAGTCAGAGAAAGAAAAATACCATGTGATTGCATTTATATGTGAAGTCTAAAAAAGAAAACAAATGAACAAACCAAACCCACAGAAATAGACACATAAATACAGAGAATAAACTTATGGTTGACAGAATGGAGGGGGTTGGGAGGGTGGGCAAAATGAGTATGAGTAAAGGAGAGTGGGAGGTACAGGATTCCAGTTATGGAATGAGTAATTCACAGGGATGAAAGATACAGCATAAGGAATATAGTCAATGGTACTGTCATAGGGTTGTATGGTGACAGATGGTAGCTACACTGGGGGAGCACAGCCTAACGTATAGAGTTGTTGAATCCCTGTGTTGTACACCTGAAATTAATGTAACGTTGTGTGTCAACTATACTTTAATAAAAAATTAAAATAGTAGTGATTTTCACAGATGGCAAAGTCACAGGTGCTGCTTC
The DNA here is from genome assembly GCF_024610735.1 of Ursus americanus. NCBI lineage: Eukaryota > Metazoa > Chordata > Mammalia > Carnivora > Ursidae > Ursus > Ursus americanus. The sequence continues at coordinate 83,196,854 of NC_142128.1, read as the reverse complement.
TATTAGGGAAGAGTGATGCCTGCAATTATAATAAAGGGAAAGGCTGCATTTCAGAGGTGAGAAATCAAGATGTAATCTTTTTTTCCACTCCAAGTTTATTCATTCCTTGAATTCTATTCATGGATCCCTTGGAGGAGGGGGGAAATACGAACCTCAGGTTAAAGTCCTGTTTTAAGGTCAGTACTGCCTGCCTACTTTCTTATCTTCCATTCAGTCTCTGATCTACAATTCCTCAAATCTCTGTTGAGTGCCAAGTTGGTATTAGGGTAAGCAAACTTTTGTATTCCGGTTTTTACCCAGATGGCCCAGGGTCACTGTTCTCACCAAAGTCACCAATGTTCCCCCAAATTCCATCTCCATATTGCTCCACCTTTGTGCACCTTCAAGCACCAAACCATTCCCTCCTTGGAACTTTATCCCTCGTAGGCTTCTGCAGTATCCTTCTCTATGGCTGTGACTCGGTGCCTTTTAAAACCTCACAGTGGTAGACTCACATAGGGAGTGTTTTCAAAACACAGGGCTGGGGTTTTGTTCTCTGGGTCTGAGGGAGAAGGTTTGTGGTGGGGTCCAATCTACATAGGTAATTTCAATTTATACCAATGGTTGAGAATCACTTCCTAAGTGATGTATGAGTGCTTAACGTATGCTTTTCACCAATAAAAATAATGATAATAATAAATAGCCATCATTGTAGGAATTTTTTTCTCTTTCACTGAGTTTCAAAGCATACCTCTCAATCTTTTCTTGGCTTCATTTTTCACTTTAAAAGTGAAAACAAAACAAAGCTCCACCTTCTTTGATAAAGCAGTTTATATTAATGAGGAAATGTCTGCAAAATGCTTTTGGAATCAAATGTATTTTGTAAGAATAAAAATCATACTTTATTTTGGAAGCAAACTGGGAGAAGGCAGGGGTAGATTATAAACTGCAGGGGTGGTTTGTAAAGTGCTCATTTATTACAATGGTAAGCAATGCTAGTCTCCGTGTGAGACTGTGGGACAAGCAGATGTGAGGTTTGAGGTAGCAGACCTAGGGCAAAGTCATAGAATCTTAAAAGAGACATTGACTGTCAGAGTTGCAAGGAACCTTCATCTCCATCCTTCATCTCAAGCTTGAATCCCTGGGAAGACATCCTGTTAGGGCCACATTATGAATTTCATAGGTCCCAGGCACACTTGCTTTTATAGGCTTTTTGTTCCATAAAAAATAAAAAATGTTTAAAATTCTATTTTATGACTCTTTTGGTACTACTGACTATAATTCAGGCTGGATTCATGATTATGTATTCATTTTTCTTCTGATTTTAAAAGAAATTAATATTTAAACATTTCGTGGGTCCCTAAAGGAATCACAGGCCCTAGATAGTTTTCTCCTGTACCTAATGGAGACATTGCCCCTGCTTCCAAAAGGGGAACTTATTATCCTACAAAGCAGCTCATATAGTCTATTTAAGGATGATTTTATCTGATAGAAAGTTCTTTCTTATTTTGAGTTAAAGTTTTTTTTTTTTTAAATTTAAAGACTTTTATAATAGTTACTTTCCCTAGAGATAGTCTAGTCCCTCTGCCCCATGTGCTGTGTACTAAAGCCCGACTATTCAAAGGATGAGCCATATATCAAAAGTCTTGACATTACCTGGAGGCTAATTAGACATGAAGAATCTCAGGTCTCATTCTGTATCTACTCATTTGGAATCTGCATTTTAAAAGTTCCTCAAGTATTCAAATTCACAGTACTGTGAAGCTGGAGAAGCACAGTCCTGGACAGACTAACAATAGCAGATAATTACTGAGCACTACTTACTATGGATTGCTTATTGAATCTTTTCAACAATCTTTATTTTTCCCATTTCACAGTTGAGCAAATTGAGGCACAGAGAAGCTGAGTGACTTGCTCAAAATCAAACCAGGCAGTGTGACTCCAGGATCTATGCCCTTTCCCTCCATGCTACTTTGCTCATCCTTACATGCTTCTTTTGAGGAGAAGTTCCTGCTGCCTTGCTCACAGACGAGATTGCCAGGTCAGGAGCATTTTTTTTTTTTAATATATACCACTTAACTCCACCCTCTTGCTATAGCTGAGTGGAAGAGAGGTGGATCCCTGATCCATGCTAGGCCATCCACAGCTATACTACAACTTATCATTTGGGTGATCTGCTAAAAAGTAGTTGGTAAGCTGGGCTTCATTAAAATTAAAAACTTCTGCTTTGGGAAGACAGTGTCAAGTGAATAAGAAGATAAGCCAGAGACTGGGAGAAAATATTTGCAAAAAACACATCTGATAAAGGACTGTTTCCAAAATATACAAAGAATTCTAAAACTCAATAATGAGAAAACAAATGACTTGATTAAAAAATGGGCTAAAGACATTAACAGACACCCCATCAAAGGAGATACACAGATAGCTCCGCATCATATGTCATTAAGGACATTCAAATGAAAACAACAGTGAGGTACCACCATACATCTATTCGAATGGCCAAAATCTGGAACACTGACAACACCAAATGCTGGTGAGGATGTGAAGCAACAGGAACGCTCATTCATTGCTGCTGGGAATGCCAAATGGCATAGCCACATTGGAAGACCGTTTGGTGGTTTCTTACAAACCTAAATATCCTCTTATCATGTGATCCAGCAACCTTGCTTCTTGGTATTTATCCAAGGAGCTGAAAACTATGTCCACAGAAAACCTGTACATGGATGTTTATAGCAGCTTTATTCATAACTGCCGAAACTTGGAAGCAACCGAGATATCCTTCAGTAGGTGAATGAATAAATAAACTTGTACATCCAGAAATGGAATATTATTCAGCACTAAAAGGAAATGAGCTATTGAGCCATGAAAAGACAAGGAGGAACCTTAAAAGCATATTATTATTATTATTATTATTATTATTTTTAATTATTTATTTATTTATTTTTTACTTAACACCCAAAAAACAAATAATCCTGTCAATAAATGGGCAGAAGAGATGAACAGACGTTTCTCCGAAGAAGACAAATGGCCAACAGCCATATGAAAAAATGCTCCATATCTCTCGGCGTCAGGGAAATACAAATCGAAACCACGATATACCACCTCACACCAGTCAGAATGGCTAAAAATTAACAACTCAGGAAACGACAGATATTGGCGAGGATGTGGATAAAGGGGAACCTTCTTACACTATTGGTGGGAATACAAGCTGGTGCAGCCACTCTGGTAAACAGTATGGAGGTTCCTCAGAAAGTTAAAAATAGAGCTGCCCTATGACCCAGCAATTGCACTATAGGCATTTATCCAAAGGATACAAACATAGTGATCCAAAGGGGCACCTGCACCCCAGTGTTTATTAGCAGCAATGTTCACACAGCCTAACTATGGAAAGAGCCCAGATGTCCATTGACAGATGAATGGATAAAGAAGATGTGGTGTATATATACAATGGAATATTACTCAGCCATCAAAAAATGAAATCTTATTGTTTGCAATGATGTGGATGGAACTGAAGGGTATTATGCGAAGTGAAATAAGTCAATCAGAGAAGGACAATTATCATATGATTTTACTCATGCGGAATTTAAGAAACGAAACAGAGCATCATAGGAGAAGGGAGGGAAAAATAAAATAAGATGAAATCAGAGAGGGAGACAAACTATAAGAGACTCAACTATAAGAAACAAACTGAGGGTTGCTGGAGGGGGGGTGGGTGAGGAGATGGGGTAACTGGGTGATGGGCATCGAGGAGAGCATGTGATGTGATGAACACTGGGTCTTATTTTTTTTTAATAATTTTTATTTTGTTATATTAGTCACCATACAGTACATCCCCAGTTTTTGATGCAATGTTCCATGATTCATTATTTGCGTATAACACCCAGTACACCATGCAATATGTGCCCTCCTTACTACCCATCACCGGCCTATTGAGCACTGGGTCTTATATGCAACTGATGAATCACTAAACTCTACCTCTGAAACTAATTATAGACTATACGTTAATTAATTGAATTTAAATTAAAAAAATTTAAAAGCATATTCATAAGTGAAAGAAGTCTGAAAAGGCCACATACTGTATGATACACTATTCTGCAAAAGGCAAAACTATGGAGACAGTAAAAAATCAATGGTCTCCAGGGGTTGGAGATGAGGGAGAAGAGATGAGTGGGCAGAGCACAGAGGATTCTTAGGGCAGCGAAACTAGTCTGTATGATACAATAATGATACATATCATTATATATTTGCACAACACCGAGAGTGAACCCTAATGTAAACTATGGACTTCGGGTGATTATGCCATGTCAGTGTAGCTTCATGAGTTGTAGCAAATGTACCACTCTGGTGGGGGATGTTGATAACGGCAGAGCCTATGTATGTGTGGGAGCAGGGGTATATGGAGAATTTCTGTACCTTTCTCTCAATTTTGCTGTGAAGCTACAAATGCTCTAAAAAAAATAATAAAGTCTTAAAAAAAATTAAGCCAAGCCGCTGGGATTCTCACTCAATGATATTTAAATGAAGAAACTTGAAAAGAATTTGCTAGTTGTTAGAGGAAGGAGCAGATGGGTGGCCTGTAGATGAGTCACGTGAAAGGTGACTTTTCTATAAAAAGGCACTTGAGCTTCTGCTACTGTAGTGTTTAGACCACCTTAAGTTCAAATCCACTCCCATTCAATTCTCCAGGAGGCCCAGGCCTCTTATGGCTCCGTCTCTTGGATTTCCCTGGGAGTCCCCTTACAAGCCTTGTAACTATCCCATTTTACTTGAGCTAGCTTGAATGGATTTTTGTAGTTTATTATTATAAAAACAAAGTACAATGACACACATTCACGTATTTGAAAACACCTATGCATCTCCTTGAGATACCCCTTTTCTAAGTGAAACACCTCCAGTTCTACCTGTTAATCTTCATGCCATGTGTCTACTCCCTCTCTTGGTCCCTTCTCTCTGGACCATACAGTTGTAGCCTTCAGAAATGAACCAGCAGGAAAGCTGGAATTGGAAGTTACTTTTGTGGAGCAATTGGAAGGGGAAAGGGTGGGTCCCCTAGTCTCAAAATTTCTTCTTTAGCCCTTGGAAAGACTCTTTCTCAGAGCTTTAATATTGGTGGTGGTTACAGGAGGGTCTTTAAAGGGGCTACAGTATAACCAAAGTAATGATTAGCAGCTGAGAACGAGGCCCAGTGCCGGCCTGTAAGAGTAGGTCCCTTGAAGGAAAGCAGTGAAAATCAGGGATGAGAGAAGGCCAGTGGGGTGTTTTTTTTTCAGCCTATCCTGACTTGAAGGCATTTCAAAGGCGAGACCCTGATGGAAGACTTTGTCTCCCAAACTCTGGGGAAGGAACAGGTGTGCAAACTGGCCGGTGAGTAGTTTGCAGCAGTAGAGAGAGAAACTGTGGTCTCTTCCCCCTTGTGGTTGTCGTGTTCAGGTCAGTACTAACTTTAGCCTTGCTGTCCTCAAATGGGGACAGTCCACTAGTGGATTAAATCCTCCTTAAATGGCTAAGAGGCTGTTAGCCAGAGATCAGAAGAAAGGAAAAAAATTATTCCATCTATTCTCTGTCTGGTGCATGATGACTTCCGGGGAAGCCATTCTCCGGTGTTTTGTGACATAATAACACTTTCTATTCATATAGCATTGGTCTCTCAGGAGTTCAAAGTCCTCCGCAAGCGTTTTATCAGCTGCTCTCACTTGGGTGCCTGGAAGGGAGGCGGGAAGCAAGGACAGCATTTGGCTTGTTTTCTTCCTGATGATCACTCTTTGAGCTGAGACCTCAGGCCCCCTGCAAGAGAGTATGGGGAAAGCAAACCCAAGTACTCTCTCATTGTATAAATAGGCTCAACTATTGCCCCTCTAATGGCTTCGTATCGGGTGTCCACTTACCCACTACCATGTAACTATCCTCATTCCATCACTTATTTGCCTTCCTTCAATGTGGCGTAAACATCCTCATTTTTATTTACTTTTTTTTTTTTAAAGATTTTATTTATTTGACAGAGAGAGAGACAGTGAGAGAGGGAACACAAGCAGGGGGAGTGGGAGAGGGAGAAGCAGGCTTCCTGCTGAGCACGGAGCCTGATGCGGGGCTCAATCCCAGAACCCTAGGATCATGAACTGAGCCGAAGGCAGCCGCTTAACCACTGAGCCACCCAGGGGCCCAAATACAGTCATTTTTAGACGGGGAATTTGAGGCACAGAGGAGCCATACAGGATGACCAAGTTCTCATGTCAGGCCACTGGTGAGTCTGAAGCAAATGTTAGCAAATGTTCTGCTACCAACACGTCTCCCCACCTTCTTCCTGCCTGCAGTCAGCAAGGGACTGCTCCAGAGGCGAGCTGGGCTGTGACTCTCTTAATCTGAGGAAGTTTGTCCTGACACAAGTTTGAGGGTGAGGGGGAGGTGTCACTGGAGCTGGCAGCCGCGGCCCTGGGAGGGTTCACTAACTTCAGACGTGCTTTCCCTGGACCCACATCCAGAGCCGTTCTCGTCAGATCAGGCTACTCTCTGGGACGTGAGCATTTCTGAAAGGATCTGAAGGGTATCTCACATGGTGCTAGGACGTAAATAGCTATTGCAGGAGAATGTTGCCTCAGTGATGTGATGACTGAATCAGCACGGCGTTGAATTAGCAGCAATCTGGTGCTCAGGGTAATGGAGGGATGGTAAATGAACATTATTACATTTTTACACTGTGAATGAGTCCTTAGTAAAAAAGATAAATAGCTTCCAGGTGTCTTGCCACAAGAGTTAAACAACTGAGTCACTGACACTTGATGAAAGAACAGCGGCAGCCTAGAGTCTCCTTATGAGTCAGCGGCAGCCAACTTGGATTATCCCCAGGTCCGACTTTAGCATCTTTCTGCAGTCGCCATGGTACAGTCAGTTCCCCTGCTGGAGGCGCACAATGGGAGGAAATTTTAGTGAAGGAGACCAAGCCATGGTCTCTCCTGCATGCCAGGAAGGGCTGTTCCCGAGAGGAACCACCTATGGATAGTCCGTGTCAAGGCGTGGAATCCCTGGCCATCCCCGAGCAGGCCTGATTGATGGGCTGACTCCTGTGGTTGCCCAGCGTGGAAGGTAATCCCTCAAGAATGTCCCCTCAGGTGGCTCAGCCCAGACTCTGTTGTTGTGGCAGGAGATGCAGTATCCTCACTAAGGTAGGGTCTCTGTGGCCCTGACAAAAACTGGCTGGCAGTTCTTCCCCTTATAGCGCTGGAAGGACTTGTGAAAACCACAACATTCTCTGTGTGGTATCTTTCGATGGAAGCACATGGAAATTGACTCTTTTCTGCTTGGGAAAGCTCCAAATTAAAGGGATAAAGGCGGGTGCTTTTACTGCTTTTGTTTTCACAGTTGCTGAAATAGCTCTGGCTCTCCTGGTTCAATTCATAACTTCAGTTGAAATTACATGTGTCTGAAGGTAGGACGTGCAGGTCAGACCTCCTGAATGGATATTGTCCTTTGTTTAAAGGGAATCTGCTCATTTTAGCTCAAAGGAGTCCTTGGCCCACAAATGAACCTGAAAAGCCCATAGAAGTCCCTAAATATGAACGATTTCATTGATAGTCCCAACAATTCATATTATTGTGTTTGCATTTAACCGGTTATTTTAGCAAATAACAGGAGGCATATGTGGCCCTCTTTCCATTGGGCAGCTTTGTAATTAAATACCCACGTGGCAGATTTGTGTTGAAGGATAGCAGTGAATTGCGTCAATGGTGGGTGATCACAAACGTGGGTGGGTAGGTGGCAGTAGTGTTGGACTGCAGCAGAGAGAGGGTCTGCAAACCAAGTTGTAAGATGGGCTGGCGGGTGTTTAGCTCAAGGAAGAATCCCTAGGGAGGCAAGTTGTCTTCAAGTGTTGGTTGGAGGGACTCACTTGCCCAGGGCAGAAGGAAATAGGCTGCCCTTCTACTACCCTAGGGCATAGAACTTGAACTAAAGAAGGTAGATGCAGGGAGACAGTCATGTATATGTGGGAAAAATCTTTGAATTAGGATAGTTGGGAAGTTTACTATAAGGAGCAACGTTTGAGGTTGTTTGGAATGATGAGGGGGAGGGAATGCCTTGAGCAATGATGTGCCAGGCTTGGCATGGATTTCAGCATTGGGTGAAAGGTTATACCGATGACCTTAAGTTCCATTCCGATTCTAAGAACTTAGATGGTTTGACTTAGATACTGATGTTATTTGCTCTTATGTGAATCAAATGCGAGAATTGGTTTAACAATGTAGGTTGGAGAAGAGCATATTTATGCCCTAAAACCTCACTGATTTAAAATAATTGAACAGAAAATCCAGTTTGGTTGATGAAGTCAATTATGAAATGCTTATAAATACTAAAAGGCCATTTTATGACTTTCAAGTCCATGGATGCATGGAATTATGTCTACCAAAGTTGCCTGATCAAGGTTCTGCTTTAATGAATAGAGAATGATTTGTAATCAGCATATCAGAGCACCAGGCTTGTTGGCCTCTGCTTAGATCAGAATTAAATCATTTGTAATTCAGTGTTTGAAAACAGTTGATCTCTTAAGGAAATAAATAGATCCCTCAGAATTTCATTTCAAGTATTTGTTGTCAGCCCTTCCTTTGTGCTGTTGATAATGCAGAGGGAAGCTTCTGATCAACTCCTGTCAAAACATCACAGTAAAAAAAAACCCAGAAATGTACCATGAATAAATAAATAAGATTTTTGCTGTATTTTTGCCAGATGAATTCTTCGTTTTCTACATTGGATTGCTAGAAACTCAACCTAGCAAAATTGAGCGGGAAATTTTCTGAGGGTGTGTTAATATCTACAGGTGTGGCAAGAAATTGGATTTAACTTGTTTTTCTTTTTCTTTCATTTATCAGTATTTAAGGTTTGAAAGACCACATATTATATGATTGTATTTATATGAAATGTCCAGAATGGACAAATCTTATTGAAACAGAAAGTAGATTAGTAGGCTTGGCCGGGGGGGGGGGGTGGCTGCGGTGGTGGCGGGACTTTGGAAGGGGAATGGTGAGTGGCTCATTGTATTGGGTCTCTTTCTGAGGTGACGAAAATGTTCTGATATGGATGGTGGTGATTGTACAACTCTGTGAATATGCTAAAAACCATTGAATTGTATGCTTTAAATAGGGGAATTGTATGGTATGGGAGTTACATCTGGATAATAATGGAGCTGTGGTATGAGCTAGTGCTCTGGACACTTGAAATAGAATCTTGAACAAGACAAAATCCCTGCCCTTGTGGACCTTGCATTCCAGTGGGGGAGTCAGGCAATAAACATGTGAGCAGACATGTAAAAACATAATTTCAGGAAGAAATAGTACTATGCATTAAAATAAAGCAGGACAAGGAAATAGTGATTTGTGTTTGGACATGTGTATGTATGTGTGTGTGTCTGTCTGTCTGTCTGTCTGAGTGTATAGCATATCTGTACGCATGTGGGTATTGTGTGTATGTGTTATAATGTGCATTGTATGTATATGTATATCTCTGTGTGTGTATGTGTGTATATACACATGTTCTCTATTTTAGACAGGGTGAATTGGGAGGCCATCTCTGGGGAATATAACTTTGAGCAGAGATCTGAATGAAATGAAAATATGAGCGATTTGGTTAAGTGAGATAAGTACCTGTCCGACAGTGCAAAGACCCGAAGGCAGGGATGCTGTCTGTACGGCCAAGAAGAGGGGACAGGGAGCTAGTCAGAAATCAAGCCAGTGGGGTTGGTAGGGGTCAGGGCATGTAGGTAATAGTCATGGTAGTATCTGTGAATTACTTTAGTAGCTCAATCTTAGCTACTAAAAATCACCACTAACTTTGCATGACATATGATGCCATCCATAAGTGCTTTTTCACAACTGTTATCTTGTTTGATGCTCACAACAGAAGTTGCGATTAGTCATCTCAGTCTATGGATAAAAAAAATGTGGGACTTGTGATGTGCACCAGCTGTTGTATGGAAGTGTTGAATCACTAAATTGTACACCTGAAACTAATATTACACTGTATGTTAACTAACTGGAATTTAAATAATAACGTTAAAAAATTTTTTAAAAAAGGAAAAATGTGGGAAATTGTCCATATTCTCCCTGTTCCATGAGCCCATCCATGATCTCACCTCAGAACATGGCCTATGTCTTGCAATTCTTATATCCTCATCTCCTAAATCAGCACTTGGCCTAAGACTTAGAACAATAAATATTTATGGGCTTGACTTCTTTGAGGTCACAAAGTGAGTGGACAGCCAAGCTGGAACTTAAATTCTGGTCATCTCACTCCAAATCCCATCCTGTTTACCTTGACTCACGTGGGCCATATTGCTCTTCTCTTCCAATCACAGAATGATGAGGATGACAGGGTCGTCAGGGGTCTTCTTCCCAATAAGTTGGCATTTATATCCTCTATGGCCTGTAGGTGTATATGTAGGTTTCCAGGACTCTGCTAAAAGGGACTGTGATCTGACTGTCTTCTTACACAATCCCACTTTAACTGAGGGAGTAAGATTTTCTTAGCATAGTCAGGTGACTTTAGCATAATTCATTTTTATCTGCTAACTCTTACAGTTTGGCAGTTTTCTTTTTTTTTTCTTTTTTAAAGATTTTATTTATTTATTCGACAGAGATAGAGACAGCCAGCAAGAGAGGGAACACAAGCAGGGGGAGTGGGAGAGGAAGAAGCAGGCTCATTTCGGAGGAGCCTGATGTAGGGCTCGATCCCACAACGCCGGGATCACGCCCTGAGCCGAAGGCAGACGCTTAACCGCTGTGCCACCCAGGCGCCCCTGGCAGTTTTCATCTCTGCCTTACTCAACAGGCTGCCTCTTAGCAAAGCCTACCATCTCTCACCCTTTATCTGCATAACAAAGTGGTTGAGAACATAAGTGTTCAAATGTTGACCCTGTTCTTAATTGATGTATGATCTTTGACTACTGGTCATTCTGAGTCTCCGTTTTCTCATCCGTAAAATGGAGATAATAATACTGTTGATCTCACAGGGTTGTTTTGAAAGCTAAGTGTGTCTGTGCACTGCTCAGTGCAATGCCTGGAGCAGAGGAAATGTTCAGTCAATGTCAGCTCTTAGTAGCTGGTATGCTTATGCCCCCCTCTCTGGTACTGCTCACGGTAGAATTCTGGCCAGGGAGGCAAGAAGTAAGATAATTGGTTGTCAGTGCGTCTCAGTACACAGTATTTAGGACGCTATTATGAAAGGTCAGTTAGGTGGTCAGAATGCATGCTTGGATTGAACACAATGTATGCACAGGTGGAAATTAGGGTTGATTAGCTCCTGAGCTGGGGTGAAGGGGGTGGTGATTACTGAGTCTCCCCAAGTAGACTATTTCATATGAATTCTGTCGCTGTCATTGAACTCTCCAATTGGAAGCTATTCTTACCAGGTGGTGATAGAAATTGGGGGTTAGAAATTCAGGATAACAATGTGGGCAGGGGTAGAAAGCCATTGATAAAAAGAGCCATTTGCTTCCCTTCCTTTTCCATCTCTTAGATTCTGGGAGAAACTGCTCTCTCTGGTCTTCACTTCTGTTAGCAGGATTGTCACTGTCGCCACGTAACTGGCTGGCACATGCAAGGGCTTCTGAAGGAATGGCCTATGCTTGGCTGCCCGCTGTCCGGGTGACTGGGAGGGAGGTACAGGGGGTCAGAGTTCAAGGCCAAAAGGGAAGGACACATCAGCGCCTCCACTTGTATACCACAGCTGCTGAGATTCCCACCAGACTTATGGAAGAAGGAGAGGCCTGAAAATATGGAAGTCACAAGGAAATCCTCAGCACTTCCTTTTCCCATTCTTCATAATCTCTGGCGCAGTAAAAAGCCAGTAAATATAAAATACCTTGGAAAAGGAAGAAACAATTAGGCTTGTTCTCCCCCCCCCCCCCCGTTTTAAAAAGAGACCTAATTCCTCATAAATTCCAGAAAATGTGTGTGTTTGTACATGACTTCCAGTGGCTTAATACCTTCATCCAAAGCACGTCAGTCCCTTCATCTCAGTACTCAAGGTCAGGTGCCCCAGTGACTATTACCGTCTGCAGAGGGAGAAGATAAATTGTCTTACTGGGCTATGCAGAAGCGCCTTGGAAAGCCATCTTTCAGGTGCTTTTTCTTTCCTGTGTTAAGCACCGATTCTCTCCCTAAAGAGGAATACCGTACTGACACTGAGAAAGAGCAGACGGAGAAGTGAAACAGCTGCTGGCTCTAACCAGCATATTTCATCGTTCACCTGAAAGGTGAGGATCTTCAAGCACACAGGCGGCAGAATAATACACTTTCACATGGGCAGAAGCCATGAGTGTCAGCTAGAAGGGACCCGGGAGATGATCCAATATGATTCCTTATTTCAGGGATGAGGAAAGAGCAGAGGTTAAGTGCTTATCAGGTTCAGGGTTGAGACTCCAGAGCAAACCTTCCATGAAAGAAAGAGAATGTCCTCTTAATTCTCCAGCCTTCACACCTTTCAGTGTCCTTACCATGAACCTCCAGCCTCTTGCCCCACGAAACTCTGCCTGGCTCTCTTAGTGATAATACAGCCTCTTCATTCTGCCCCAGCCACCTAAATTGACCTGCCATCCATCTCTGGACTATTTCCCAGACTCATACTTGGTCTCGGCGTCTTTCAGTTTACTCTGAAGTGTTTGCATCATCTCTCTCCTTCTCTCCAGCAAAAGAATTTGGTCTAGATTTATCTATTCCCTCATTTCCTGATTCCATATTTTATATAAACTACTTTAAATGTTTCCAAAAGGATTGACCATAGAAAAGTTGCCTAGAGTATAGCTGACCCATGGCCCATGGAGAGGGAGAGTTGTTAGATTCTTTTATTTTTTTTAAAGATTTATTTATTTTAGAGAGAGAGCGTGTATGTGCATGCAAGCGGTGGGGAGGGGCAGAGAGAGAGACGGAGAAGCAGACTCTGAGTGGGGAGCCCAATTTGGGGCTCAATCCCAGGACCCTGAGGTCATGACCGGAACTGAAATCAAGAGTTGGAGGCTTTTTTTTTTTTTTAAAGATTTTATTTATTAATTTGACATAGAGAGACAGCCAGTGAGAGAGGGAACACGAGCAGGGGGAGTGGGAGAAGAGTTGGAGGCTTAACTGACTGAGCCACCCACTTGACCACCCCCCCTTTAAAAGTAATACCAAATGATTGGCCTTGGAGAAACTATAATTTCATTGAAAAATCTAAGATGATAAGTCTAAAATATATTTATTTCTAGTCTTAAAAATATATATTTTCTTAAGGCATATAGAAATCATATAAGCTACTATTTATTGAGCACTTACTGCATTCCAGATCCTGAAATAGGTGCTTTATATGTGTCATTAAATATTATCAACAATACTATTATGAGAGTACTGTTATTGCCATCTAACACAAGTGGAAACAAATTCCAGGGAAGTTAATTAAGCAGCTTGCTCAAGGTCTTGCAGTGAGTGGGCTTTTTCTAATTCTATGGCTTGTGCTCTTGTCACAATATCAGGTCGCCTCCATTAATAAAATAGTTTTGACTTATCGTCTTAGGTAGATGTGAATACAATGTAATAAATTGGCATTTTTTGGGAAAGATTTTATTTATTTATTTGAGAGAGAGCGAGTGAGCGTGCGCATGAGTGGGGGGAAGGGGCAGATGGACAAGAGATTCCCAGCTGAACAGGGAGCCTGTCAGTAGGCTCCATCCCAGGACCCTGAGATCATGACCTGAGCCATCCAGGTGCCCCCTAAATTGCATTTTTATGAGCTTTGACAAAGCAACTGTTGGCTATCTACTGCCAGGTAACAACCTTCAAACCTCGTTGTTTATGAAAGTATTTATTATCTCACAGTTAGGTCAGGAATCTATGCACGACTGGTGACTGGGTTCTTTGGCTCAAGGTCTCTCCGAGACTCCCCTCAGGGCTTCCGCTGGGCTGCAGTCATCCCAAGGCTCCACTGGGGAAGGATTGGCCTGAACTCAGTTACCTCCTGGTTACTGGCTAGGGACCACCTTTGGTGGGCTGAGTGGTGACCCCCAAAGATATGAGGTCCTAATTTCTGGAATCTGTGAATGTTACTTAAAAAAATTAAAAAGCAGTTTTTAATTGTGGTAAAATACACATAACATAAAATGTATTATACGGTAAAGCTTTAATTGTTGAGACTAAGGCTTTTGAGATGAGGAGATGATCCTGGACCATCTGGGTGGACCCTAAATGCCATCAGAAGTATCCCTATTAGGGAGACGCAGAGGGAGATTAGACACAGAAGAGGAGGAGGCAGTGTGACCACAGAGCCAGAGACTGGAATGATCCAGGCACGAGCCAAGGGATTTCAGCAGCCACCAGAAGTTGGAAGAGGCAAGGAATAGATTCTCCGCTAGAGCCTCCAGAGGTAGCACACCCCCCGTTGTCACCTTGATCATATCCCACTGAAACTGATATCAGACTTCTGGCCTCCAGAGCAGAGAGGATCCATTTCTGTTGTTTTAAGGCACCGACTTTGTGATAATCTTTTACAGCCGCCCTGGGTACTAAAAGACTGCCCTCAGCCCCTTGCTGTATGGGCCTCTTCACATGGCATCTCACAGCACAGCACTTTGTTTCATTAGACCCAGCAAGCAAGGAGAGCCAGACGGAGCGTGAGCAAGATGGAAGTCACGGCAGTAGAACCTCATTGCAGATACAACGTCCCATCACTTCTGCTGTTTTTTTTTTACAAATTAGAAGCAAATCACTAACGTTAGGCCCACACAGCAGGGGAGGGGATTATGTGAGGGCTTGAATACCAGGAGACAGGGATCACTGGCAACCATCTTAGAAGCTTCCTACATAGCAACCTGCAGTATTTGGCATGAGATAAAGGGAAACCAGAATGCATCTCCAATTGCAGACTAGACTTTGCTGAGTGTTTTTCTGCTTCTTGCTTGATTCATTTGCTGAGGTAGCCTTTACCCGGAGGGCTCTTGTTAGGAATGACATAATTTCCTATAGAATCCATTTTGATTCGCCCTGCTTTGCTGGAAAAGGTTGACCACATAATCTCTACCCCTCTTTTTCACACCAACCTAAAATCTCACATCTTTCATGTAGACTTTCAAGATCAACTGGAAGTTTTATATAGATTCCCAATACCCTAAACGTAATAAACTCATGACCTTTATCTGTTCTGAAAGAGGAGGAAAAACAAGACACCCGTAGAAAGATTCCATCTAGGGCTGATATAACCAGCTTATTTATAATTATCCAAGTAATTTTGTTGCTGGCTTTCTGCGGAAGCAAATAGATTGTTACATTAAGCTCTGTTCATCTGGGAAGGTACGTTCCACAAAACAGAGGAATTGATGGCGCTGATGTTCAGATCCCTCCTCTCTCCCCATGCATTTCTTCCATATTGGAGTCCTACCGCTATCCCACGGTGTTGTATTCCGTGACATAGCTTTACATCTATTACTGGATTGTAGTGCTGTGTCTTAGGGTTCTGGGAGCGTGATTTGCTGACCAACTAAGTCCTAATCACCTGAAGAGCTTGATAAAAATGCAGATATTTAGGCCCAACCCAGTTTTGCTAAATCTATGAAGTCTGGTGTGGGACCCAGAAACCTATATTTTAAATAAGCTTCCCAGGTGATTCTTATGCACAATAAAGATGAGAACACTAACCTAAACCCTGTACCCTGCTCAAGCAGTTTTCATAGCTATCTGTGAATGCTACCCATCTGTTCTATGATATTTATGTTTTCGCAGTCAGTCGCCTTTTTAAGTATTTGGAAATACTTAACCCAGTATTTCCTAATTAGTGATAATTTTACCACTGGTGGTAGGCAAAGGGCTTTCAGGGGTTAGGTGTGAGACCGTTTAAAATGTTAATCGTCGTTTTTGTTACTTTTGGAGTATTTATGGCAAATTGTATAGGAGTGATATAGAGTTTTTTAAATGAATTTATTCTTATAAAAAGAGTTAATTTAAAGAAAATATATTAAATAAGCAATATGTAGGTGATATGCATATTTGGCAGAAACAATGGCAGACATAATCAAATGGTTGAAGTTTGGGAAACACTCTCCTGACCCAAAAGAAAAACTCTTTGTAGATTTCAGGTATCACAGTGGGAACTGGAGGAGGCATTCTGGTGCAGAAAGGCCCTTTGTAGGTCACTGCCCATGCTTTTATGTGGGTCAGGCCTGGTGATCAATAACCATCATGAAGCTGATCAGAGTAAATAGAAGAGCTGTACCTTCGCAAGGTATGTCTCTTGTGAATATAGAAGAGAGAGAGCCAGAGTAAGAAGTAGTTGCAAACTGGTGCAATAGAGCTGTACAGAGGCATACATTTATTCGATCCCAGGACTGGTTCTTGGTAAAAATGCAATGGAGGTAAAGCACCCTCCCACATCCCCCCACTGGGTCCTCTTTCTGTCAGGGGCATGGCGCTATGCTGTCCCCTCCTTCCTTCTCTTACCCTCTTCCTTCTTGCCCACCCTGACCTCATCAAATTTTGCTCTCAGGGCTTTTATTTTTTTCAGAGTTGTAAATGATCCATATTATCCCAAAGCATTGGTTTTCAAATTCTATTGAAGCATTTTAGCACAAAAATTAACTAATGAATATATTTTCTTGGAGATGAAAAAAACCTACTTTATATATAGATATATATATATAGATAGATATATGTATATATCAGTGACTTTTCTTTAGTTACAGATGATTATAATATTCTATAAATAATGTAATATAATATATGTTAGGGCAATTTGATGTTTTTGGAAATTTGATTCATCATATAATATATTTGTTAGGTGCTTTTTTTTTTTTTCTATTTAAATTTCACTGCCCATTTGAGATTTTAGGACTGTGCTGCCCTGTATAGCAGCCACTAGCCACATGGGGCTATTGAGCACTTGAAATGGGAACAGTCTGAATTGAGATGTGTTGTTAGTATAAAATATACACCAAATTTCAACAGCTTAGTATAACAAAAAACAACGTAAAATATACAATTAATAAGTTTAAAATATTGAGTATATGTTGAAATGATAATATTTTTAGCTATATTGTGTTAAAATATACTATACAAATTTAGTTTCACCTGTTTCTTTTTACCTGTTTTAATGTGGTTACTAGAAAATTTAAATTTACATATGTGGCTCATATTAGTGTGTTAGTGGTTCACATATTTCCATGGATACCATTGCCTTAGAAAATACTAAGTTCAACTTGCAATAAATCCCAGCCTTTTATTGACTTGACACTGAATGATCATGGGCTCTGAATTTCCCAACATCCTCTGAGTGCTGACAGTGCAAAGTTATGGCTCTTTGGTTCCTAAGTTGGGTATTTAGGTCAATTCCCTTACCTCCTTAGTTAATATTAGTAGATTCTATTACAGAAAGATCATCTTGGTCAAGCCTACTTCTTATAAAACCATACCTTATAATAAGACAACATAAAAATACGTAGAAAAGTATTTGGATCAACTACAAAGTCAAAGAAGAATGTAGGAGTATCAGGATATTGCAAATATGTATGTAACAAGTCCAAGATTCCTTCAGTTATTTTTTCCTTTGGCTCATTGATGAGAATCTTCCAATTTTTTTTTCTGGTAAGTATTACCCTCTTCTCAGGTAGAGTGTTTAGACTTCATAAAGCTCTTTTTGCTGCAGGTATCGTAATACTAGGCATTGAAAATCATAACTATCATCATTATAATTGAGTTCTTCAGCTGCCAGTCAATTAGTACCCATTTATGAGTGTAGAGTATTAGATCATATTGTGACTGATCTGCTTTTTGTTTACCCAAATCTGAAGCCGAAATAAATAATTTTGTTATCCAAGCTGTAGCTTTTGTTTTGGCCATACCATTAAACAGAATACTATTGGCCTTAGGGGCCTCTGTCTGTTGATGTTGTATCTGCATATATTCCTAATTTTATTAGACAGTGTAGATGAACACGTGGTACTGGAGGTGAATCTGCCTGAGTCTTTCTTCATTACTCTTCTTTTCACCTTGAACCCTGGGTGGTCCTTGACATCATCCTTAGTTCTATTTGCTTTCCTTCCTCAAGCCTCAAGCTGTCCCTGGTCTCCCCATGCTCCAGTGTGGCTTCAGAGTTGAGAAATGGGTGATTCACTCCAATGTATTGTCCCAGTCCTGTCCTGGCCAAACTTACATCTGGGCCCAAATCCCAGTCCTAGCTTAGCTCCTACCTGTTGGCTATATTTGTCTTACCCTGTCAAAATTCCTTAGGCTTTCGATACCTGATGCCCTGTGTCAGCTAACAAGTTCTAGCAGTCATCAAAGTCAATGAATGTATAGCAAATGGATATTAAAATGCAGCATCAAAATTCTGCAATCTTTCATGAATTCCCCTAGGTAATTAATTACCTGGAATATTGAGCATGGCACATCACTCTTTCTTTACTTATTTTTTAAGACATTTTATTATTATTTTTTAAAGTAATCTCTACACCCAACACGGGGCTTGAACTCACAACCGTGAGATCAATAGTTGAATGCTCTACCTACTAAGCCAGCCAGGTGCCCCTTGAGCATGGTGTATCACTTCTTACCCAGCACACTTGGAACTATCTGAAACAAAGGACAAATAACCTTGCTACAAAATTGTGTCGAGATTTAATTAACAGAAAACACTGCATAACATGTGTATCAGATACTATGAGGAGTCACTGCCTGTAATTACAGCATTCGGATATCCTTGTGTCCTCTGTTTTGAAATCCATTCACCTCACCCATACTTTTGACATTGAAATCCTTTTTCAGAGAAGACTATAGAACCATGAGATACACTTCCTTCTGTGTTTAGGCTTCCTATATGTCTCATGCATTGGATATTTTAATTTCCCAAGTGACCTTTCAACTTGTATTAAGCTGTGATGGCTTCACTTTGTGATTTCTGGGAAGCCACAATAACATTTAGTTTTCTAGCTAAGACTCTACCTGAGGCATGTGCCACAAGAAATCATCTTTGGAGTTACCAGGGTGAAGGATGAAGGATTCTTGATTATTTTTTCTGTGGCTGCTATCTTACTTTTGTCTTGAAAGAATCTTCCAGGAACTTCTACTAAATCAGCCATTCCTTATTCTATAATAGCATATTCCTATTTGTCAATCATTACCAACATATAACATTCAGTTCCTAATAATAAAATTATTTATTATTACTAAAATAATTATTTTTATATTACTAATATAATAATTATTAAAATTATTATTATTATTTCTTAGGTGTTTCACAATGACCATCATTATTCTTAAGTTCTCTGCCATCTTGATAAGTCTGAGAAATCTTTTGCTGAAGCCATATCTTCTCCTGAGAGATTTTTTTTTCATTTTTGAAAAGTAGGCTCCTGCCTAATATGGGGCTTGAACTCACAACCTGGAGATCAAGAGTTGCATGTTCTACTAACTGAGCAAGCCCGGTACCCATCCCCCACCCCCGAGAGATTTTGGCTAAAAGATTTAAATTCTACTGATGAAATTTTAGCAGCCACCAGGAGAAAAAATTTGGAGTGATGATATGTGTACTTTCCAGGCTCTTAAAATTCTGCCATCTAGTTGTTTCCTTATTTGCTCATTGTTCATTTATTCATTCAAGAAATATTTACTTAATACCTGCTTTTGGATAGGTCCTGATCGAGGCACTGGGAATGTAGTAGCCTAGAAGACGAGTCAGAGGATTAGACAGCCAAAGTACTGCTAGAGTGCTGAATAAGTGTGTGAGTGTGTGTGTGCGTGTGCGTGTGTGTGTGTGTGTGTGTGTGTGTGTGTGTGTGTAGGGGGAGGGAGGGAGGGTGGGAGAGAGGGAGAAAGAGAGAAAGGGCAAGGGAAAGAGAGAAAGGGAATTACATAGACTTTCACTTCTCATTTCATTTGGGTTAGTAGTTGTAGATCTAGCAAATATTATTCTGGGATAAGATATATGAGGATTGTTCTGCTTATCTTATAGCAGAGTTTCCCACATTTTTGGGGAAGATGGAATCAGTTTTCACAGAACACCAAACAACATCTGGGGAGTATAGTTGGGAGAGACACCCAGTTGATCATTGACGTTGGTTCTTTCTAAATTAGCCTTTCTAACTTTGTCAATACCCCTTTTCATTCCCACTGCCAGTAATTTATTCCTATTCATTATCTGCCCTACCTGGGCCATTGCAGTAGTTTTCCATCTGGTCTTCAAGATTTTAGTCTCTCCCAACGCAGTCCATCCTCCATACTATTACTGGCAGCCTTCTACTGAGCAACCTTTAGTTGTAGGCGAGGCTCAGAGATTAGGTGCCACAAACAAGGTTGCATAGGTAACAAGTGGGCGTAACAAGAATTCTATTATATTGGTGTTTTTAAAACTGTGATCTGTAGAACACTAGCGGTCTAAGGACATTCCCAAGTACTCCGTGAGGATTTGTAAACTTTTTCATTTAAATCATAATCCCTTACCTTTGACCTAGAGCTAGACTACCCAAAGTGACCCCTCCCTTGCTAGGGACTGCAACACAGTTTCAGTTGTTGTGTTTGTGCTCATTGTAATGTTGAAGAGGGTAATGTTGCTTTAGTTGGGATTGACTTTTGAGGAAAAAGCGGATTGTGAAATTTTTTTCAGCAGTGGTTGCAAGAATCTTGATTTGGAAAAAGAGTTTTCCATCTTTTCTAGCTCTAAGGAAGTGTTTTAACTATAGCTGGAGGGTTTATTCTATTTCCTCTGGGGCAAGACAGACACACATGGGTGACATAAGGCATGAGGAATACGCAAAGAAGAATTATTTTAGAGTATCAGGTAAATAAGAAATAGGAAGGAATCCAACTGCCAATCAGTCAATCAACAGGCAGAAAATTGGAGAAATTAAAAATATTAGAGTGGAGCCAGGTCTCTTTGCACAGCTAGGTGTGTGAGGGCTGAAGATGCAGGATTACTGGGCTAGTTTCTACCTAAATCTCCAGAGCCTGCAGATGTTTCTGAGTGAGTGCTGCAGGAGCTACCAGGTGGCAGGTGGATTAGTGCCCATGTGTCATGTCTGTGCTTGGGAAGGAAAGGACAATGAAAGATCCTTGAGAATTTTTAGAAGCAAGTTATGGATGAGGACAAGAGGACAGAATGCAGGTCAGAGACAATCTTCAGAAAACCTGCCCTGGTGGATTTCCTTGCAATGGAGGGAAGTGAAGTTTTCTCTAACCCCAGTCTTTCAGTGCAATGTACGCATTTTAACTGTGGGCTAGGGATAGGTTACATCAGAGTTGCTTATAATGCTCGTTAAAAATACAGCTTTCTGGGGGCTGACTCAGAATCTCGGAATATCAGGGAATGGGACCGGTCAGTTCTAGCATTCCAGAAAATTCTTAAGCATGTTAGAATTTGAGATCTACTCTCCTGGGGACTTTCTTTATAAAGTAAGGGACAGGGTTGCTGGAGGGACTCTAAAATTTTCTTTTTGAAACCTGGCCGAACTCTTTGAAAGAAAAGGTGATCACCTATTGGAATGATAGGGCATACAAGTTTTAATTTTTTAATTTTTTATTATGTTATGTTAGTCACCGTACAGTAAATCATTAGTTTTTGATGTAGTGTTCCGTGATTCATTGTTTGCATATAACACCCAGTGCTCCATGCAATACGTGCCCTCCTTAATACCCATCACCGGCCTAGCCTTAATTCCCCACCCTCCTTCCCTCTGAAACCCTCAGTTTGTTTCCCAGAATCCATAGTCTCTTGTGGTTCATTCCCCCTTCTGATTACCCCCCCATCATTCTTCCCTTCCTTCTCCTACCCATCTCCCTGCTATTTCTTATGTTCCACAAATGAGTGAAACCATATGATAATTGTCTTTCTCTGCTTGACTTATTTCACTTAGCATAATCTCCTCCTGACCCATCCATGTTGCTGCAAATGTTGGGTAATCGTTCTTTTTGATGGCTGAGTAATATTCCATTGTATATATGGACCACATCTTTATCCATTCATCTGTTGAAGGGCATCTCGGCTCCTTCCAGAGTTTAGCTATTGTGGACAATGCTGCTATGAACATTGGGGTACATATGGCCCTTCTCTTCACTACATCTGTATCTTTGGGGTAAATACCCAGTAGTGCAATTGCTGGATCATAAGGTAGCTCTATTTTTAACTTTTTGAGGGACCTCCACACTGTTTTCCATAGTGGCTGTATCAGCTTGCATTCCCACCAAGAGTGTAAGAGGGTTCTCCTTTCTCCACATCCTCTCAAACATTTGTTGTTTTCGCCTTATTAACTTTTGCCATTCTCACTGGTGTAAGTGGTATCTCAAGGTGGTTTTGATTTGAATTTCCCTGATGGCTAATGATTTTGAACATTTTTTCATGTGTGTGTTAGCCATTTGTATGTCTTCATTGGAAAAGTGTCTGTTCATATCTTCTGCCCATTTTTTGATTTGACTATTTGTTTCTCGTGTATTGAATTTGAGAAGTTCTTTATAGTTCTTGGATACCAGCCTTTTATCTGTAGTTTCATTTG
This sequence comes from Ursus americanus, assembly GCF_024610735.1. Classification (NCBI taxonomy): domain Eukaryota; kingdom Metazoa; phylum Chordata; class Mammalia; order Carnivora; family Ursidae; genus Ursus; species Ursus americanus. Next base: position 83,174,395 of record NC_142128.1, on the reverse strand, counting down.
CAAATATATTCTCCCATTCCGTGGGCTGCCTCTTAGTTTTTTTGACTGTTTCCTTGGCTGTGCAGAAGCTTTTTATCTTGATGAAGTCCCACAAGTTCATTTTTTCTTTTGTTTCCCTTGCCTTTGGAGACATGTCATGAAAGAAGTTGCTGTGGCCAACTTTTAAACCTGCATAGGCTCTCAAAATGTAAGCCCCCCCAAGAGAGAGAAGGTATTAAGTCCCTACATGTTAGAATCACTAGTGTTTCTTAGGAACAGCAAGAGGGACCTGGGCTCCATTGTGAGTCAGGGTTCAAGATGTTAGAGGACAGTTCATTTTAAGAAAAAAATTAAAGGAAATGGTGGTGAAATAAAATTCAAACAAAATTCTTGGGCTTGCCCATTCGTTCCTACTTCTAAGGCCCCTTGCTTATTACCTCCACCATCTTTTCCAACCATGACCCTTATATGCTGTTGCCTTTGCTTTCAAGCTAGGGAAACTTTTCCCTTCATCAGCTCTTTTTTTTTTTTTTTTTTTTTAAAGATTTTATTTATTTATGTGACAGAGAGACAGCCAGCGAGAGAGGGAACACAAGCAGGGGGAGAGGGAGAGGAAGAAGCAGGCTCCCAACCGAGGAACCCGATGTGGGACTCGATCCCGGTACACCAGGATCACGCCCTGAGCCGAAGGCAGACGCCCAACGACTGCGCTACCCAGGCGCCCCTCATCAGCTCTTTTTTGGATGTGTTTGGAATTTTGCCTAAACAAGGTCTGCCAAACCTGCTCCTGTGTTATCTTTAGTATCTCCTTTGCATACGTGCCCTGAGGAAGTGAGATCCTCCATGCATTCTTTCTTCTGATGAATATTTGATTGGCAACCTTAAAATTTTTCTTTGTGTTTAAATTATAAACTCAGTGCAAGCACAAGGCACCTTTCACAGTCTTTTAAACTACATGTCAATATGTGTTCTTGTAGAGCTATAATTACCTATTATTTCGTAGCTTTCTGAATTAAATATTCATTAAACAAAAGCTGAAATGGTATTAAATCTATATAAAATTTTTAATGTGCAAAAATTACTAATCAGTATGTTAATGCAGCTTTATCAGGATTTGACTTATGTGGCGTGGAAGGACATTACGTTTTTTACTAATGCTTTGCTTTTTTGAAGCCATTCACATTTATAAAATAAAGCACATTTTCCTAGAATAATGAATTATTATGTGAGGGAGTTTCAAAATGTAAATGAGAAATAATTTCACTGTACTGTCTTTGGGGAAAGGAAAGGATGTGATTTTTGAATGCAAATGGAGGTTTCCCACTTTTGCCAATGATCAGAATTAACACAGCAAGTAGAAAGGAGCATAGGGGATGGATGTGGGCAGAAGTACTGCTCATGGATGTGGAAGAAATCTCAGTCAGGACGTCACCAGCTCAGGCTGCTCCCTCTCACCTCAGGGTTTTCTGGGGGTGGAGAGAAAGTTGTGCAGAAGCCAACGTCTTTACCATCCAAGCAGGTATACACGTCCTAGGGAGATAATGTCTCTAATACAGTCAACCATTTCATTAAAAACTGTTTATTCAGGTAATACATGAATCTTGAATTCAAAAAACATCATGTAGAAAGCCTTTAAAAGGAGCAACGGTGTTTGCCTTACTCCGTTCTCACTCGCCAGAGGCAACTATCTTCAAGTGACTTTTTTAGTGTTTTTGGTAGTTACCTTTCTGTTTCTAATTGTCTACACAATTTTTGATGGATTATTTTAAGAGATATGTATTGATTACCCCCATCAGACACGAGTATTGCACTAGTCTCCTTTTCTCCTTCTAATTTTTAATGCAGTTGGTAGTTCTGTGGGTTTCCTCTTTTCAGTCTTAAAAAAAAAATGTTTTTCAAATCTCCTTTTCTCGTTCAATCCACTTTAGTAATGAATGGCCCCGTACGTTAGGTGAAGAATTGAGCACATTTACCCTTCCTGTATTTTTTCTTCCTCTTTATTAGCTCCATTAAGTTTTGGATGTCATGGACATTATCCATATCGTTCAATGTTTATCCTTATGCCACACTTCTCTTACCTGTGCTAGCTAGAGCGGGTCTCTATTCTTCAGGATCTGAAGAGTCCATATTGAAATGATTTACGTCATGTTATTTAGGTAACTATATGTCCTGTTTTCTTATGTACTTAATGTGATCTTGAGCATTTTCCTGGTATTTTTATTTTTAAACTATCATTCTTCATGGCTGCAGGCTATTCTAAAATGTTAGACACATTGAAGCTTGGCCTTGGCTTTGTTATTTAGCCAGAACACGCTATTCAGCTTTGGTTTGGGCTTAATTTTGAAGCCCTGACAGATGAATATCTACTTCAATATCATTTCTGACAACTCTGAACTTGAGTGTGAGCAGCGGTTGTGTAATTGCTTATTTGCCGTCATAAAATATCAATGTAAAGTAACTGTAAGATGAACACATCATGTTATTCGGGTTTATTGTTAATATTGGCATATTGGGATATTGGAACATTCGAGTATGGGTAAGTTTTATTTTAGATGTAATTTGAGTGAAAAATCTCTTTATATGCTTTATTTAATAAATCTCTTAGTCAAATGAAATATGAACATGTTTATTTTTGCAAGAATAAAACTGCAATAATTAATATGATCGCGAGAACTACAATTTTAACATATAAAAATAATTACTAAGAAATTTCAGGTAAATAATAGGGAAAGAATGTTAGTTATTATGCATAATAAGAGAATACATTAGCCAGATTACTTTAGAGAAAACTATATGCTTTCTGAATCTACAAACATTTATAACATTAAATTAATTATAGTGCAAGGTAGAGAAATATAGAACAGACAATATCAGAATTCTAATCTTTGTAGAATTATTTGGTGTTCTAAAATTCATAACATTAAACAAAGTAGCCTGTAAAAACTATATTTAGTTTTTAGTTATTTAATTTGGTTTAGGTCATGAGTCTCTGAAGAAAAGGTTCTATTTGAAAATTCTTCACATTTTATGTGAATAAGTAAAAAGCAGAATGTCAGTTTTACTTCTTGAAATGTCATGAAGAGAAAAACTGCAAATCGTGAAAATAAAAATTCATCATAACTCTCTTCAGTCCAGTCAGAGTATTAATAGCCAATACCTAAATTGTACTGTTCTGCATATTCTCTCTGCATTCTCACTTAACGCTCCCAGTGGGCCCTTGGGTGTGGGTATTATTAACACATTCTAGAGAGGTTAAGCAATCTCTCCAAGGTCACACAGCAGGACATGAACTCAGGCAATCTGATTCAAATCTGTGCTCTTTACAAAGGTGTCATCTCTTAAGTAAGAGATACCTAAAAAATACTTAGATGGGGTTCCTGGCACGAAGCAAGCATCCAAAAAAAGTTAGCTCTTATCATTAGTTGCTTGCATGGGGTGGGGAGTGCTGGAGAGGGAGGGAGAAGAGCTGATGGGTTGTTCATCTTTTACTCTCCCAGCCTCTGGGGGGGTGAGGGGTGAGGGGTGAGGGGTGAGGCAGGTGCACATGGCCCCAGGGAGCCAAGAAGCCAGCTTCAGCCAGGAGGGTCTAAGATATGGGGCACCTGGGTGGCTCAGTCGTTAAGTGTCTGCCTTTGGCTCAGGGCGTGATCCCGGCGTTCTGGGATCGAGCCCCACATCAGGCTCCTCTGCTAGGAGCCTGCTTCTTCCTCTCCTACTCCCCCTGCTTGTGTTCCCTCTCTCACTGGCTGTCTCTCTCTCTCTCTCTCAAATGAATAAACAAAATCTTAAAAAAAAAAAAAAAAAAAAAAGGAGGGTCTAAGATAACACAAGCCTCCATCGAAAGCCTCAAGTCTGGCTTTTGGGCTCCTGAAGGGCAGGTACCTGCTGGAGCTCACAGGCTCCTGTGGCTGGGCTCCACCACCAGCTTCCTTCTCACTTCATAAGAGTAACCATGGAAATGGCTGCAACATTACAGTTTCTTAGCATTGGGTGCATTACTTTCTAGCTCTGCTGGGGAGGATTGTGGTGGATTGGAACTTTCAGTGGAGTGGTATGTCATCACAGCACTGGGTTTGGGGGGCTTTGTAGAACTAGCTCTTCCCCTAAATGAAAAGAGGTAAGGTTACCTGGGGTTGCTTAGAGGATACTTGTAAGCATTCTACAGAGCAAGCTTAGTAAAACCCAAAGCTGTTTTCTTTAGAACAGAGAAGGTTTGGAAACGTGCGGATTTTTCTGGGATTAGCCCTACGTAGGCACAAATGAAATTCTTTCCTAAGGGCAATCACTGCCAGTTTGCTGTAATTAACTAAGAACTGCAAACTGCAAGCCACTGAGAAGCCAGTGAGTAGGAATTTGGGGCCCAGATGTTAAAGATCCAGAGGAAATTGAAGCAGTGCGAAAAGCAGTTGTGGAAGCTGAGACAGCTGTTTCCCTTGTGCCTGTGTTCATAACGTATTAATTGTCTTCTTTGCAGGGCAGCCTTTAAAATGTGTGCAAATGGTACTCACGAGTTGTGAACATTCATGTTTTGTGACTTTGGTGGGGTTATCCTTTATTTTTAAAGTTCCATTAATGTGCCTTTCTTTTGCCTGTGACTGGGGAAAGTCTGGCTGATTAAGTTAGGTTACCTTAACCTCAGGCACCACTGTGTAGCTGGGTCGACCAGATGTCAAGACATAGAATCTAGTAGAAAACACACTACTTCTAGAATACCAAGAATACCATATTTACAAAGTCAATCCTATAAAATGGTGGCACATATTACCAAGTTTCATTTGTAGGTCCTTCTCCCCCGACTCCCAGGGTTCCTAGCTACTCCAGCACTTCTGGCTGCTCCTCCTTATAGGAGGTGGCTCTTGGATCCTATCCTATCACTCACCCGAATTCCCATCGCCATGTTCCCCTTCTGTGTGTTCCCTGTCATGGCTCTGCTGCATGACCAGTTGGTCTCACTGGTTTTGAAACTGGAAAGGTTCAGATGTTCTTCTTGGTCTAAGAAGTATACAAAGAAGTGTTAAGACACATCCAATGTGGGTCACAGAGGTTAGCAGCAGTCCTGCCGGGGAGTATGGTGAACATCTCCTACATTTTTGGGTCTGTTTTAGCAATTAACTGTATGACACACTTCTATCATACTTTTACAATTTAGAATCATTAATAATTCTGAATAAAATGCAAAATTAATCTGAAATTGAGGCACACAATGGAACAATTGTTAGAAACAGTTAAAAATTGCTGTCATGATGTACTGAGTTGCATTGTTACTGTGGTTGGCGGCTTCCAAGATGGCCCCAAGGACCCCAGGCCCCTGGTTTTCACACGTTTGTGTCATCTCCTCCCACACTGTGCCAGAGTTGGTCTGTGGGACCAATAGCATGCAGCATAAGTAACAGTGTGTCACTTTTGACAGATTATAAAAGATTGCAGTTTCTGTCTTGGGTACTCTCTTACTCCCTTGCTCATATTTTTTCTCTCTCTATCTCTAAATCACTACTCTGGGGGTTGCCAGCTTCCATGTCATGAAGAAACTCAGGCAGCCCATGGAACCAAGCCTGCGTGCTGAGGAACTGAGGCCAAAGGACCTCCAGAGCTATGAGAGAATACATTTCTGTTGTTTTAACCCACCTAGTTTATGGCAGCCCTAGCAAACTAATACAGGGTAATTTGTGAGGCAGCAATGGATAACAGAGACTATTTTGTAACCAAGTCATTCTTACACTATATTCATTGACTTTTCAATGAATAAGTATGTGGAGAAGACCCTCGTTTCTTTGGGCCATTTTTCTGTGGTTTTGGCAATTTTGCAAAATTTTACCTGGAACTACCTTCTTCATCAGGGCAAGAGGGGTCAGATGTGTTAAGGACATGACACACTGGGGTGCATAAAGCACGCAACTTCAAACACGGAACCTATAGTACGGGTATGGGTTTGGGCCCTGCCACACAGCAATTCTGATACATTTGATTTTGTCTCTCTCTATCAAGGAGGGGGGGAAGATATTTTATAATTACAGGCACTGTATCAGGGAGTGCATATTTTGACTAGACAACAATAAAACCAAATTTCCTGCTTACAATTTTACATGTATATGATAAGAAGCGTTTCCCATAGACTTAACTGTGACTCTGCAAGCCTCAAACCTGGCTTCTCTACAACCTACGTAGTGTTGCTCACTTTCCTGTCGTGATATGACCTCTGGCCCTGCATCTTTGTGTTGTAAAATAGAATGAGCTAGCACAGTGGGCGATAGGAGGCCTCCTGGAAAACCATTCCTATCCCAGGGTGGCTAGAAATGACTTGAAATATACGTGAAAGTGACAGAAAGACACAGAAAAGCTCAAGCTTAATGTATGCTCAACTTCCCCTTAGCAGATCCCCAAAATACCCTTTCCCCAGGAAAGAAGCATCTCTTTACTTTGGCATTATTGCCTCTAAGGTGATATAAGCATAATACTGACAGTGGCCATTTCTATCTGTCTGTGAAGAAGTCCTGCCAGAGAGTGAAGCATATCCAAGAAAAGCAGAATTAAGATAAGGGTAGGGGGCGGGAGAGGCAGGGAGATAAAGAGACAGTGAGAGAGACATAGAGAGAGATTTATTTCTGATGACACCCCCAGATCCAGTTGTGATTGAAGCCAAATTTCGTTTTTCAGTTACATGAGCCAAGACATTCCAGACTCCCCTGTTTCTGCTTAATTGAACTTGAATGGTTTGTCTTTTCCTTCTGTTTTCACTATTGCATCCTCAACTTCTAGAATTTGGCACATGATAGCCACTAAATAAATATTTATTGAATGAGTGAATAAATTGGATTTCTTTAAACCAGAGAAGGCCTTACTAAATCAGGAAGATTTTTAAAAATTATAATCGAGGTAGAATTTAAGTGCTATTGACCATGTGCTAAAGGCAGGCTATTGATAAGTATACATGGTTAAACAGGGAGCATACTTGGAGCACATTATAAGCTAAGGCCTAGAGAAGGGAACACACTGGGCATGCTCAGAGCCGTGAGTGCAGTGGTCCTGTTGGGTAGTGAGTTTCTGGAGGGTGTGGGCATGATGCTGAGAAGGTAGGTAGCTCATCTCTGAGAGATTTGGATGACCAGCTGAAGAATTTGGCATTTATTTGGTAGCCAATGGGGAGTCAGTGGGTAGTTTTTGAGTTATTATCCCTTCCATGGATAGTTTCATTTAAACAGAAAACTCAAAGCTTCTACCTAAAAGGATTTACTTTTACGTAATAGGAATTTAAGGTCATAAAGCAGGTTAGTGAAGATTTTTGTGAAAGAACTTTCAATAGTCTCAAATTATACCATGTAGGCCACTGCTGTCTTATGACTAGTTATTTTCCTGTGATAATCTGGGGTTAAGTTCAGTCATTTCACAAAAACCTAGTTGCAACTTTTAGTACGCTGAAATAGAAGCACAAAGACCTGAAAGGAGATAAAGGAAAGAAAAATGAAAAATGAAGAAAATGCTTTTTTCTCTTTGAGTACATTTTATCTTTTGGAAAAATTCAAAATGATGAATAAACTATTTAAGATAAGTTTTCAGCAGTGATAAAACCATCAGATGACTTAAAAGGGAAACATCTGAAGAAGCAGAAATTGCGTGAATAGCCCAGAAACTAAGACCAATTAAGCATACTCTGATTGGAGCCTAGAGTAAGTGATAGGAATCAGACTGGAAAAAGTAGGGTGTGGTCAAATTAGGCTGGGCGCATGGAGGAAAAAAAAACGATTTTGTGAGCAATCCAGTTAGAGTATGTAACATATTTTATACCCTTAGCTAACAGAAGGACTGTAAATTATGTAAATCTAGTGCCTTTATTTTGATTACTCTGCAACATGTTATTCACTTCTTCTTTTCCCAATCTATATAAATAAAAAAAAGCTTTTTCCTTTTGATGTAGAAGATTCAGGTATTTTATATTTGTGGTTTCAAGGTATTCTGTTATTTCTCTTGCATTTACATCAATTTTCTTCTTCTTTTCATGATATCACTTGTGAAAATGCATTTATTATTTGTAAGTACATTATTAGAAAGAGTTTAATTTTTTACTCTCTTCTAACTTAAAATTATATTTTCTGGTTTTGGTTTCTGTGATAGAGGAAAAAATGATCTTAAGTGTTGACATTCTCTTCCTAGGGTAAGTTTACTTGGTGCTGCTCAACTTCTGGCCCTTGTGGTGATGAGCACAGTAAGCGCTAGACATGGCCAGGACAGAGGGTTGGGTATAATAGTGAGACATATGGGATTGAGGGGGTCTAAGGAGCTGTTGAGACAAGAAAGAATCTAAAGGAGTATGGGAAAATTTCAGTGACTGCCGGAGGGAATTGGGGGTGGGGAAAAACTATTTGTATAAGAAATTTTAAGGAAGTTTTGTTTGGGGATAAAAAGTGTCACACCTATTACTGAATCCCTTAAAAATTCCCATAAAAGCATCCCCTTTCCATTTGTTGCTCTTACAATTAGATTTGTGAATATGCAAGTGTTTTTCTAATTTATCAGTGTGTTGAGATCGGATTCAAGGTGAGAGGAGAAGATGGCCCAGTTTTATTTGGGTTACTTTTTAAAAAAAATATATACCATTCTATGGTGATTAAAACTATAAAAAGAAGACTTTCTGTAAAAGAGGGTCATGACAACATCTATAAAACAGTGTTTTTCTTCTTCAGGCCCTCTCAAATTTCTCATATTGTTGTAGGGTTCCGGGTTCTGTGCTGCTTAACATGTACTCACGCACTAATCCTCTCATCTTCCATCTGGTTCCACCACTTTTTTCTTTTCTGGTCAGCTTAGATGATGTCTTTGATATCATGGCCACCATCATGTCATAAATGTCCACTCATGTCACCATTGTTGATATCCACCAAGGCATGGCTGACTTGACAATGCTGCCAAAGTCAACTGAAGGTTTTGCCGCCACTACCTTATGAAAGGGTTGCCTCTGAAGGTACCGGAATACTGCCTGTGTTTGATATCATGCCATCTCTGGCATTTCCAGTTCCAGGTGTGGACGCTGATTGACCACTGCTCCAACTATGGAATCCATTCTGTTCCCCTGTGGTTTTTACTTTAGTTCCCTCTCTCTACAACACAGATATGAGACCATGGTTCTAGGACATGCCAGGAAGAACCAGGCTAGCCTCAGAAATACTCCCTGGTTTGTTCTGGGATCTTTCTTATAGGTCTCAATGCTCTCTTACCTGAGGCCATGTTCTGTCCTTAGAGGTGCTTTGGCCCATCATGTGAGGCTCCTCACACCCTGGTCATGTTTAGACTCATCTTAATCTCAGCATGGAGGTCAGGCCCTCATGTCAGCTATGTGGATAATAGTTTTCATAGTCCTTTCATTTGTATTTGCCCCTTAGGGAAATATAAGTGCATATATCATTAGGACACTTGGTTTCAGTCTCATACCCAATAAAAATTCCAGTATTGAAAGGGAGATGTGCTTGTCTCTGTTATTTAAATATCCATTCATGTATTTATTTATTAGTTCATTCAATACATATTTAATTAGTAACTGCTATACACCAGGGACTGTTCTGAGATTGAGGATATTCCAGTGACTAAGACAGACAAAATTTTTCCCTTCTTGGAATTCACCTTCCCATGGGCAGACAACAAGTAAACCAACATAGTGATTTCAGATAGCAGTAAGTTCTCTGAAGAAATACAACCAGAAAGGGAATCAGGAGTGATAGTGGGCAGAGATGAGGGGGACACTCTTTGAGATAGGGTAATCCCTCAGGGCAGGCCTCTCAGGGTCCTTTTAGTCCTTTTACTTGCCGGTAGTCCCTTCTGGGTGTCGTCATGAGATGAGCTGGGGAGGTGATTATATCTGTGTGCTAAGGTCAGAGGTATCATCCTCTTTCAATAATTTCAGTTCAGAGTCATTGGCAGGAAGGAGACACTGTTGGTTTCAGGAAGAAAAATGGGCCTGACTTGTTTCCATACAGAAGTTACTGATGTTTCCAGTGGCCTCATCTGCGCCCCACCTCCCAATCTCAGCATGACTTTCAGCTTCTTACACTAGGGTACAGCGTGGCCCTCATTTAACTGTAACTGTAATGCAGCAGGTTATTGAAATAAACAAACGCACAAGGCATTTTCTCAAAGCTTATAGAGTCTTCCTAACTTTTGTACAGATGCGTGTCCTAGGTCACAGAGCTAGTACTAGTAATGAGAGCTACTCGGAGTGACTACTTGCGATGTGCCAGGGACAGCTGAAGTATTTTTACCACATATTCCCTGCAATTTTTCTAGGAGACAAGCATTAGTATGCTCATTACGTGTTGGAGGAAGTTGAGGTTGGAGAGATGAAAAGACTGTCAAGTCACACAAGTACTGAGCATAATTTTGTGCCTGATTCCCAAACACCATTCACTTTCCATCCATCTATGATCATTCCTAAAGTGAAACCAGGCATTTGTAGGTGACCCCAGAACCTCTATGATCTGAGTCATGGAAGAGCAGCAGGTCCAGAATTCAAACTCAAGTCCCTAGATTGCATCGTATCTAAGAGCATAGGCCATGGTGGGGGTCACACAGATCTTGGTTTAAATCCAGGCTGCGGAACTTACCAGCAGTGTGACTGTGGGTGATTTATGGAGACTTTCTGATTCTCAGTTTTCTGATCTATAAGTGGGTGTAATAAACATCTACCTCAAAGGATTATTTGGGAGAATTAAATAATGTGTATTCTGTTTTTAGAGCAATTTTTGGTGCATATGAAGTTACTTTTTAGCCATTATCATTCTATTTCACTGTGGCAAACCCTAATATTCCGAGTCTACAACCAACCACCCACTTCCTTGCAAAGGAGACCACAATTCTCTGTAGCTCTCAAGTAACCACAATACGCGACAGTCTTGACCCTCTCCTCCTCCCTGGTAGGTAGATCATGATTGGTCTAAGTCAGAAGTTCTCAAAATGTGGTCAGGGGATAAGAAGTATCAACATCACCTGGGGACTTGTTAAAAATCACACGTTCAGGGGACGCCTGGGTGACTCAGCTGGTGAAGCATCTGCCTTTGGGTCAGGTCATGATCCCAGGGTCCTGGGATTGAGCCCCGTGGTAGGCTCCCTGCTCAGCGGGGAGTCTGTGTCTCCCTCTCCTCTGCACCTCCCCCGACTCTTTCTCTCTCAAATAAATAAATAAAATCTTAAAAAACAAAACAAAACACGCGTGTTCAGTTTCCACCCAAAGTCTACTGAATCGAAAGCTCTGGGAGTAGAGCCCAGCAACCTGTGTTTTCACAAACCCTCTAGATGACTCTGTCCATGTTTAAAAACCACTGATCTAAAGCAATCATGATAATCTTATTCCCCTTTCCAATAATTGGGTTAAGCATGGCCATATGACCCAGTCTTGGTCTATAGGACCTGAGAAGGAGTCAGCTGGGGAGGGGAAGTGTGCTGAAGTTTTCTTTGTGCATTTAAAGAGGTGCATTCTTCTGTGCAGGATGCTATTTGTGGTGTATGGAACACCTGGAATTATTCTGGCCACTTTGAAACTGTGAGGAAGATGTTTCTTAAGAAAGGCAAAGCAGAATGGCAGGAAGAACTGGATCTTTGTCAGTGTTGCTGAGCTGCTGAATGAGCCAACCTCTGGACTTTCCCTTACGTGCTATAATAGAATTATTGATCTGTAAGCTACTTTTAGCTGGTTTTCTTACTTGCAGTTGAAAACAAACTGTCTGATATTCCCACACAGCAGTTGTCTCTGTAAACCAGCGCTCTCTGAAATGTGCAGAGATTATGGTGCACGGAAAATGTGGGCTTTAATCACAGTCATTATTTATTTTAGTTTTCTTTAAAATTATTTATATTTATTTAGTTTTATTGGTGGTGGAGGGGCAAAGCATTCATTTTGTTTTTTTCATTACACTCTGAATGAGCCAAGAAGATGTCAGACAGCTCGATGAAGAGACACTTAGTTGTTCCCATGTGTCTAACGATCCGGATGTTTGGCTTCTGAAAATGAAAACATCGGGAGCATGAAGCAGTGTTTTCACTTTTCAGCTAGATTTTGGTATCGTCTTGAGACCGTTATTAGGAAGAGCCGGGAATAAAGGATTTATGCAAGAAATAGGATCACCCTAGAGCATCAGTGGCCAGGTATGCTGCCCGTACAGTAATTATGTCTTTCATGTTTTCAACCATTCAAAAAAACTGAAATCTGCTATGTTCACGGTACTGTGTTATGGGGGGGTAGTTATGACATCATATGTAAATATTATTTCATAGACAGAAAGACAGTCTTTGTCTTCCAGGAGCACATAGTTCAGCGGACAGCAACTGGTATAATGAAATAGATTGAGGTGGTAGAGATTAGCAAGGTGTTTGTGGGGGTGTGGAGAAGGGGAGCCCTCATTCATTTCGTTATTCAACACATACTCATTGTTGTTTAATGACAAAGATGCTGTTTTAGGCTTTGGGGGTAGAGTGATAAGCATTACCAGCTCTGGTCTCTACTCTCATGAAACTTAGAGTCTAATGGGAAAGACATGAATGTAGAAACACAAACACACACTTATAAATTCAGATAATGTGATGAAAGGAAAGTACTCTGCTATCAGAGAGAGTAATTGGGGTGATGCAGTTTGCTTTGGGTGTTCAGGAGAGGACTGTCTGAGGATGTGACATTTAAGTGAAGACCTGAAGGGTGAGTGGGAGTGAACATGATTAAGTCTGGGGGAGGCAGGGGAGGAAAGGTTAGAAGCATCTTCTTACAGGAAGTAGCACTAGAGTGGAGTCTCAGAAGTCAAACTGGTGTGGTACAAAATGCCTCTATCTGTGCACATAGGGTAGACTGTAAGGACTATACCAAAATGCTAACAGGGTTTCATCTCTGGGTAATGGGATTTGTGTCTACTTTTAATTTTCTTATTTCTGTTTTTATTTACTGTATTTTTGGTATACTTTCTTGTAATAATAGTAATAATAATAAAGTTAATTTAAAAAGTAATCCTAAAGAGAAGGAGAGAAAAAAGGGTGTTTTCAAATAGGCAGTGATGGGGGTCAAGGTTTAGGTGTACGTGTCTATGGCCAGGCAGGGGTGGGGGCAGGTGGGTCGTATTGCCAGACAACAGCTTGCAATGTTTAAATAACTGCTCATTACTTGAATGTCTTCTTAGGACTACAGCATGGCAGTGGGGATGGAGGTGAGAGATGGAACAGGAAAGTAGGCAAGAGGTCAGGTCAGGAAGGACCTTTGTGGTCAGGAAGAGTTTCAAGTCCATATGGAGTAGGGTGATCAAATCTGTATTTTAGAGACACACCCCTGGTGATGGTGGAGAGATTATGTGGGACAATGGCAGTCAGCAGGGTGAGCAAGACAGGGCAGGGCCAGGGAATGGTTTTTTGTTTTTTTGTTTTTTTTTTTTTAAAGTGGTACATTCAACAGAGTGACCTCAGCTGCTCTTCATGGCTTATTGGTAAATTTGGCAATTCTTATTTGTATGGACCAACGTGGCCAAGTTGCGTGATTAAAACATTAGCTTCAAATGATTAATTTAGGACCAGTCTGATGGGGTGCCTGGGTGGCTCAGGTTAAACGTCCAACTCTTGATTTTGGCTCAGGTCATGATCTGAGGGTCGTGAGATCGAGCCCTATGTCTAGCTCCCCGCTCAGTGGGGAGTCTGCTTCTCTCCTTCTCCCTCTCCCTTTGCCCCTCTCCCTGCTCTTTCTCAAATAAATAAATAAATCTTAAAAAAAAAAAAAAAAAGACCAGTCTGATACCAAACAACTGGGCGGGTACAATTTTTTTTTTTTTTTAATGTCTCAGTTGCGTAGTTCCGTGTAGTACAGCCTCACTGTCTCCTTATCGTGGTCGTCACCATTTGTCCTGTGTGGGTCTTAGGAGGGTCAAGACCACCTTTCCTTTTCCTACCTTAGTGAGAGATCAGAACCAGGTTGTGTCTGTAGAATGATTGATTTCCTCACACACAAAAACCACGGAAGTATAAACAGTCATTATTATTTTCGCTGATGCCAACTTTTTGTGCAGGTTTTAATTTTGTCTTCATTTCAACCAAATCTGAGGTCTCCATGACTACAATAGAAGAACAGAAGGGAAAAGAATACTTCTGTCTCAGAACATCCTAAATGGCATTGTTTATTGTAAAATGTGGATATTTGAAAGGACGCCCACATTTTTAAAAGGTGTTAATGCTGTTCATATGGTGTTCTAAGCCAGGGACCCATTTTTATGTTCTAGTGTGGGTGATATGTGAACACATTGGGCAGATATATCAATAAAGACTCTAGAAACAGACTAGAGGTTTCATGATAGAATTCAGATGCAGCAAGATATGTTTATTTACTTAGCTTCTAGGGCAGGGTCTGGGCTCTCTGGGACCTGGGTAATAAGGTCAAGTATGGCCATAGATTGAGGTCCAAGTGGTTGTATGAGTTTAAATTCTGAACACCTGAGAAAAAACTCCAGGAAAAACTGTCATGTTTTCATGCATCCTTCATGGGTGTATGGCTAGCCTTCCCAGCATGTTTAGAACATGACGATAAGTCAGCACCTTCTTTTCAAGAGGCAATGAGTGTGTTAGAGGCTTTGCAGTTAATGGAAGAAATCAGAGAGGGAGACAAACCATGAGAGACTCTGGACTCCAGGAACCAAACTGAGGGTTACAGAAGGGAGGGGGCTGGGGAGCTGGGGTAACTGGGTGATGGGTATTAAGGGCACGTGTGGTGATGAGCACTGGGTGTTATACGCAACTACTGAATCATTGAACACTACACCAAAAACTAGTGATGTACTATATGCTGACTAACTGAACATAATAATAATAAAAAAGAGGTTCTTTAATTTGAATATGAAATTAATATTTTGATAGAGACTATATTTTAAATACTGAAAGGAATCAGAAGTCTGGGGGATTTTTCTTCAAAGGACAGAGGAAGAAAGATTTGCAAGTATTGTTAGATGATGTGGTTAATGAAAAAAATAAAGAATTTTCTCATTGAGACCATTCCTGGGGGGAAAAAAAAAGGCTTTGCAGTTAGATCTGAGTCCTAGCTAAGCCACTTATCTGTGTGACTTGGACAAGTCCTTTGACATCTAGGCTTAGATTTCTTTACCTGTTAAATGGGAGTAACAAAGCCCACTTTCAGGATTATTGTACGGAAATAAGATAATATTTATAAAGTCCCTGGCATTTAAGAAAGTCTGTAATTGTTGCTCTTACTGTTGTTATTATGTGCACTTTTAAGCTGCAGAGAGCTATGCATGCAGCTACTCAAGAAATTTTTTTTTAAGTAGGCTCCATGCAAGGCTCCAAGCCCCAGCGTGGGGCTTGAACTCAGAACCCTGAGATCAAGACCTGAGCTGAGATCAAGAGTCAGATGCTTAACTGACTGAGCCACCTAGGCGCCCTGCTACTTAAGAATTTTTATTTCTAAACGTAACACAAGTGTGAAGCGCCAGGGTGATGGAAAGCCAAGGAGGAAAGTGGGGCCTGACATGGTGGGAAGCCGGAGTGAGGGTTTCCTGGTGCTCAAGGAGCTGAGATCCCAGGCTGTGTGCAGCATCCGAGAATTTGGGCAACTTAGGCAATCTAAGCCAGCACGTTCTGACTGTCAGTGCAGATGCCAAGTGCTTGGCAAACAGGGGCGTTAGGATGATGCCTGCCTGCGGCCACATCACTAAGTTGGGTGGTCCAAAGCTGACGGTGGGGCGAATACTGGTTGCCCCCAGTCCACTGAGTAGCTGTCTTGATATTTGTCACTGGTGTGTGTCCCCAGCCACTTCTCAGTCCTCCTTTCCTTCCTCCTGGGTCTTGTCCTAGTCAGGTGTTCTGCTTCCTGTCAGGTACCCAGTCTGTGTCCTATTTTGGTTCTCCGCTTAAAGAGAGCAAACCTTTGCAAAGGTATTTGCTGACAAGGTGGGACCTGTGTTATTTGGAAAAGAACTCTCAGAAACTGGAAGAATTACATTTTAATGGCAGAACGATAGGCAACAGGTTGACGTTTGAGGTCTGGGGGCTCTGTCTAGCATTTGCGGTTAGAATATGTCATGATGCCGTGGCCACAATTTGGCTCAGAAGGCCACTAGTTGCCAGAAGTAGTGTTTTTAACTCTTACCAGGAGGAGGGAAATAATCAGGGCAGGGAGGTACTGGCTCATCACTGTTCACTCGCAGCCTGATGCATTTTGGGCTGACAGTGACTTTAATTGCAGAGCAAGGTGCTCGTGTGATGTACTCCGGGTGCCTCACCCATCTGCTCAAGTCAGGAATCCCACGCAAGGGGGTGTCATGTAAGGGGGTGTTCCCTCTGACTTCCTGATGCCTGTTGCCTGCACTGCTAGGAAGGTGCTGGGGAGACATGCCAGGGAAGGGGGCAAAAAGTACTCTAGAAACGTAGAAAATGCTACAGTGGGAGATTCTTCTCAGGGACTGCTGATTTCTAGGACGGTGTGGAAATAATATTACTACTACCTGCCTTTTTTAGATCACTTTCTGGTTTCAGGCTCTGTGTTGAACACTTTTCATGATGTGTCAAACACCTGTTGTTTGTGCTTTTCCTACATCCCTCCTCATCTTCTGGTAATACCACCTGGATTTTTCTCTTGGGACTCACCCATCCCCCAGTGTATGTGATCTTTGGGGACCTGCTTTATTCACCTCCTCTTCACCCCATTGGTGATGGTTATAGGGATGGCCAGATACATGTCACTTGACCCTGGACAGATGGGATTGACAGAAGTTTCTTAGTCATATACACTCAGTGGAGTGGAGGAGACTGATGTCACACAGAGCCACATGCAGATTGCACTTGGGAGTAGAATAGACCAGCAGGGGCTGTGGGAGGCAGACTTCATGGTACCAAGAAGATAGGGTGGCCCTTGGTTCTCACATGAGGATGTGATTGGGTTGTTTGAATAATTCCATGAGTTGGCAGGGAACTGAGACCAACTACTCAGGGATAAACAGGAATTACATGATACAGCCTCTGTTTGATACAAAGGGTCGTTTAGCTAGGAGACCTTATTTGCAGGAATGCAGGAGGAGACTGAATTTGTGGTTAGGCCACTTGAGGTCCTCACTGTTTTCTCCAGATGTCAAGGCACACGTAATATTGGATCTTAATTTTAGGCCTTATACCACATCTGTGAATCCAAGGTCTGTGCCCTCCTCTGGTAACGAGGATGGGTATCTGACCAATTCTGGACCAATCAGGGTCTCTCTCTCGGTAATATGAAACTTGAGTTCAATGAAACAAGGTGGGAAAAATGAGTAGAGTCGATTTGTCCAGCTAGGGCTGCCCTGGGGAAATTGTTCATTTCTGGAACCAAGCATCTTGGTGTTTCCCTGGACTGTGCTTTTTCTGGGACCTGAGCATTCCAGTTTTTGCTCTTGAGTGTGGGAGTTGTGTCTTTGGTTAAGTTGTCCAGAGTTGAATTCTGTTGCTTGCAACCAAGAACTGTAGTGTTTCACATTTATTTGACACACTAGCCCTAAAGGATAGTGGTTTTTATTATCCCTGTTTTAAAGATGAAGAAATTGAAGCAAAGAGATTGTTAGGATTTCCTGAGTTCACAAAGCAAGTAAAGGGCAGTAGTGAGATTTGAAAAAAAAAGACAAATTAACTTGACAATAGTTTGCAAATTATTATGTTCTTCTTCAAGACAGAGAATAGAGATAGCTTGTCAGAACTAAAATTCCAACCAGATAGAGGAGTGCCAATGAGATACAGTGTCATTCAGTGGCAATGCCTGGTACCCACCCCCTCGCCACCCATGGTAGGTGCCCATCCAGCCTTTGGCCCTACAGTTCACCAAGAGCTGAGGAAGCTCAGGCCCTGGGTTCTAAAGGCAATTAGGTGTGAAGCGCCATACTGATGTGGAGACCATAATCAGACCACAAAAGAGAAAAGTCATCCTTTCAAATGGCTCTGATGAGTTTGAACCGAGCATATCGTGGCCTGAGTAGGAAGACCGTGTGTGTGCACAGCTCAGAGATTCTTGTGTCTTTTCCCTCAGTAAGCACGCATGCCTGGCCTTCGGTGAGCAAAGAGAGATGGACTGAAGAGACCAACATTGGTCAGAGTGTAAATGATGAGACCCCGGGTTTTCCCACCAAGATATAAGACCCATAAAATGGAGATTTTACAAGAGAGGTGTACTATGTCCTATTAAGGATTTAAAAAACCACACACACATAACCCCACACATACATAAAAGCACATTTGCTAAAGTAGGAGGAAAATGAGGAAAAGGAAGAGCCACTAAAACCAAAGAAAGAAATTAGGCGAAGGTATGTGGAAAATGAGAAAAGGCATTTTGGTTAAGTCACTCTTTCTAGGTCAAAGGATGTTGGCTGTCCCAGCATTCCACATAGGTGATTATTTCCTTCCCCTGTCCTCTGCCTGTGGAGAGCTGCTGAGGGGAGCTGTGTGTCAGTGAGCACATGTTGGGGCAGCAGTGTCTCCTTGGCTATTCATTCAGAGGTCACCACCTGAGGCCTGTGGTCAGACAGGAAGTGGTTTCCTGCTGACACACGGCTCGAGAGCTTCTGGTGGCCCTGAGCCCTGCTCTGCACTGAGGCCCAAACTTACTCCCCAGACTTTGCAGTCAGTGGTTCTCAGCAGGGTCCAGGAGCCTCAGTGCAGAAGGACACAATCAGCCTCTGTCTGGAGCCAGCCTGGTGGCAGGAGAGATGGAGCCGTGTTAAGACACGCAGAGCTAAAATTATCCTGCCCTTATTTCTGCAGCTGAAAGACACATGCTGTGAAAGTCATGGGTATTATGCTGTCAGTCCATTGATGACTTCAAAACCCCTTGTCTGAGCCATGATTTCATCTCAGGGGTGGGGAGCCCAGGCACGCCTCCGTAGAGAGGGCTGCTTTTCAGCACAGGGCTGACAGTGGCTGTGAGCCAGGTCCTGTCTCTCCTTCATGCATCTCCTTGAAGGACATATAGGGCCCAAGCCAGGCTTTCCTCTCCTCTACAACCTGGGAGGTACTATGAGCAAAAATTCTTTTGCCAGGTCACATTGTGAAGGGATGAGGTCACTGAGTGGAAGACACACAGAAGGAAGGAGATTTCCTGGTTGACTCTTCACTAACCAGCACTTCTTCCCAAGAGTTGCTGCTGCCTTGGTTCACTTCCAGCTGCACAACTTACAAGCTATGTGACCTTGGCTTAGCCTCTCTCAGCCTCATTGTTATCATTGTGCAATGATAAACTTACCTCACACATTGTTGTGATGATCATAAGGAATGATCCACATAAAAAAATGTAGCACCCTGCTGGCGTAGAGCAAGTATCTAACACCTGCTACGTATTGATGGTGATGACCAGATGTCTTAGGTGCCTCTGCCCCTTGAACTTTCTCTGGCCACAGCATGGAGCTCATCTGGTCCCAAGTTAGGGGGTTATTGGAATGATTATCCTGATGGCAAGTGGAGGTATTTCAAATACTGAAATCAAATTCTTGATGCTTCTGGGCACACCCTACCCTGCTTCATACTTGGATTTGGACTTCTAGGTTCAAATTTCTTACATTCTTAGAAAGCTGGACTTCTAGATTCAAAGCCAGGCTCAAATGGCCAATGTTCACAGTTGCTCCAGTGTTCTTAGTGGGCAGGAGGCCATGTTCCTCAGCTGGACTGGTTCCGAGCAAAGCAAAGTAGAAAGACTGTCTTTGCCTCTCCAGCCACCTTCCTCAAGGCCCCGTTTACGATAGTGGTATCTTCCAAGGCATGTGGGGTCTTCTTGATCTTTTCTAGTTCCTATCAATACCTTATTTTAGAAAACGATCTGAAACAAATTCACACTGAGATGTAAGTGACTGAATTGTTACTTCTCCGGGGAATTTGGGTTTTCATATAAAATAATATCCTCCTATATGAATTTCAAGAGTAGGGAAGGCATTCTGGGGACATCAGGTCTTCCTACTTCGGTGGTTAATTACCTGCTTTATCTCGGTCTTCAGATCTGTCCTGTGTGGCTCAGCTTTTGTAGGCGGCATGGTTAGCACTGGTTGAATGGGAGAGCCAAATTATTATCCTGATCTATAGGATCTGTTTCCAGAAAGTTTCCTGGAGATTCTGAGGCACTGAATTTCACCCTCTCACTCCCTGACTTGTTCCTAAAACTCTTCAGTTACAGGAGAAGCTATTAAAATCAATGGCTGCTTTTTCCTTGCTGAGTCAGGTGAATGAGAGGCATTTCTGGGAATTTGAATGTCTTCCAAGAACTGGAAATTGCTGACAGTTCTCCTATACACAGGCTTGTTTCAAGAGGAACCTCAACCTCCACATCCCTTGTCCTTTTATTTATGTTGTCGTTTGCTTGTACTTATACAAGTATTTACTCTTACTGTAGCATTGATTCAGTGAATATTATGGGATCATTTCTAAGGCTTTCTGCTTCATGCTCACCTATATTAATGCCGTATATTGTAGATAGAGTAGCGGTGATACAGAAGTAAGGATATCCGTAATGTATCTGTCATTTCATATAACAATAGTTACCTTCACTGTGTGTAAAAAACATTGTTAGACCTCTGAAATGGGATTTCATAGGTCCCTTGCAGTCAGGAGGCCAGGACTCATGTTGGCACCTGGCTTGCACAAACATCAATGGCCATGTGTATTGTGAACAATGATGCTAGAAATGTTGGCCCTTGGTAATCCTGGCTGGAGGTGCCTTTTGTGAATTCTTCATTCATTCCTTGCATGAGGACACTTTCTCTCGTCTCAGTCTACCAAGGTTATCTTGAGTCTGAGACTGGCTCCTGGAAATGGGGGCAGGAAGAGTGGATCTAGGATTCATACCTAACAAGAGACACGCACATAATCCACGTCACCAATTCCCTTTGGTGTAGTGGAAATAACAGAGAGGGAGTGGAAAGGAACCAGTTTTAGTGGGGAGAACCAGGGTGAAGGTTTAGTGCATGGCGCTGTACGTTTGTCCCACTTTCCATGTGGGTCCAAGACAGCCCTGCCCCCCTTACTTGCTTTTCCCAAATTGGCATGTTTTGCTTCTGTGGATGACTGAATTGGGGAGGGCTTCTGCCCTTTGAGGGAGTGTAACAGATTCCAGGCACACGGATATAAACCAGAGGGAAAGCTGTGGTGTGGCTTGCCAGGAAATTGTTAAACCAAGGACAATGTGAGACATCAAGTATTTGCTTCCTTAGTGATTAACTTTTCAGTAAATTCAGATGTGGAGTCTCAAGGGGAAACCTCTCCAACCCATTATCGTGAACGCTCGTGTACTTTGGGAAGTGATTCCTGTGCTATTTCACATAAGCTGAGAAACTTGCATTTTATACAATCAGAGAAACATAGAAATCTGCAGTGTGGTTGCTAGAGGAATCACTATTTATCTGAGTCCCACTAGACAAAGCCACCTGGGCCCTGTGGATATTTGGGTTGAAAACAGTGCTTTTCAACTAATGAATCATCGAGCCTTACATCGGAAACCGGGGATGTACTGTATGGTGACTAACATAATACAATAAAAAATCATTAAAAAAACAACAACAAAAAAAAAACAGTGCTTTTTATGGGCACAGGAGTGACTTAGTCGGTTAAGCATCTGCCTTCAGCTCAGGTCAAGATCTCAGGCTCCTGGGATCCAGCCCCACCCCAGTGTCAGGCTCTCTTCTCAGCAGGGAGCCTGCTTCTCCCTCTGCCCCTCCCCCCATCTCTCTCTCTCTCTCAAATAAAGAAATAAAATCTTAAAAAAAAAAACAGTGCTATTTAGGCTTATGTTTAAAGCTATAGTGAAATCTCAATTGTATAAATGTAAAGTCTTTATGTACTATTTTTAAGAAGGTGGCAAACTTGTTTAGGGCAGAGACTGTATCTCATCCCGACTGTGTATTTCCTGCAAAACCAAGTGCCATGCTATCCCATTTGTTGCTGTTCAATAAATATTTGTTAAGTGAATGATGCAACTTGGAGGTTTCACTCCTACAAATTTTTATCTCAAACCAGCTTTTCTCAACACTCAGCCCACTCCACAGCCCCCTCCCTGACTTCTCAGTCAATGCGTGTTGAGGGAACGCCAACAAAACCTAATTAGGAAGGTAAATCTACTTTGAAATGCACACATATAAACAAATGTGGGCCAAAGGCAAATTGAAATGATTCTTCAGAATTGTCTGTGGTTATTATCCATGACCCTGTGCTGGCCCAATTTTTACAGATAATCAGGTTATAGTTGATATTGGTTCTGCATTTCCACTTTAGAACAGAGGGAAAAGATGGGAGGATGCTAAAGCATGGATTAGGAGAAAATAAACTTATAGAAACCCTGGAGTTGTGGTGAGTTGGAGACACAAGACAAAAGGGTAGTATTTTTCTTAGCTGAAGTCTATACGGATTTACCATTAGGCCACCACTGGATGATTTCTATTTGCTATCTCTCTAGGTTGTTCCGGGTGGGGGGTGGGGTGAAGGTGGTAGGTAGGATCCATGAGACCAGAGCAGTTTCTCATTCAGACTAGATGCCACAACTTTCCCAGCCGCCAGAGAACAGTTCTGGTTTATAGCTTCTCCTACCAAACAAGCCTCTCTCCCAGAAATTTGGGTAGCAGTTTAAAGTGGTCCTTCCCCTTCAGAGGGAAGGAGCTGAGAGTTTGGAGAGGTTGAAGCCTAGAGGTAGGGATTTTTTTTTTTTTTTTAAGAGAGAGGGAGAGCACAAGGGGAGCAGCAGGCAGAGGGAGAGGGAGAAGCAGACCCCCTGCTGAGCAGAGAGCCTGACATGGGCTCCAATCCCAGGGCCCTGAGATCATGACCTGAGCCGAAGGCAGATGCTTAACTGACTGAGCCGTCCAGGCACCCCTAAAGGTAGGGATCTCTGCAAAATTTATGTCAAGACTCTGACTTGGAATCATGTACTGAGTCTGGACCATTCTGGACGACTCTATCTTGTCCAGCATTGCAGAGTGCAGGGCACATAACAGGTTCTCTGATGAATGAGTTGAGGAGTGCATGAATAAACCTACTGGAAACAATCAAAATGCTTCTGCCCTTTTGTCATTTGCCTACATATCCCAGTGACCCACTGCATTCCCATTTAGAGGAGGTGACTTACTGGGCCATGTGCTTGCAATTAGACAACTGTGGTTTAAATATGCTAGGTATCATGAGACAAAAGTTTTTATCTCTGGAAATATTGGGTCATCCCCTGGTGACCCATGCCTTTGACCTGGCCTAAAATTCCCATCATTATTATCACTTAGGGGTTAGATAACAAAGTTAAAGAATTGAATTTCTTTAGGAAGTCACAGAAAAATGGGATATGTGCTTATTTAGGACATCACAGATAATGGAAATATTTTACTTAGGATTGGACCTTTACCCCTTTCCCAGGTTAGCTGGTTGATTCCTTTGTTAACGAGTGTATGAGATACAAGGCAAGTGCTTTAAAAACAGAGAAGCTATCAGTGATGGAGGAAAGATTAGAGGACAGGTGCCACCTCAAGGATTTCAGCTCAAAGACTGACTGGACTTCTGTCTCTGCCTACTTAGATAGGAGAACCTGCTTCCCAGTTTCGTCCAGGCTCTGCCCCATCACCAGCTGGAAATCAAGATCCTTTGTTAGTAGCATTCAGTTTTTCAGGCTGCTGGATGTGACGGATGGCTCTAAAGACTATCTTGAGGTCAACCCTGAAATCTTAGCTCATCCCAGGAGCAGCTGCAGGAACCTCATTCATGGTACGCTTTGAGGGGCAAAAAGTTGCATTTGTCCCAAAGGAAGTTCGGGCATGAATATGGCCCAAGAGAAGTGATAACTCTGATTTGCCTTGCTTCAGAGTCTAGTATCTTGCTGCCAATTTCCTAAAGTACTGCTGTTACGAGGTCACAGCTCTGCTCCAGGACATCCAGTGGCTGGCTGTTGTCCATCAGCTCAAACTCCCACTCTTCTACCCTCTGCCACTGATTGCACTTCTTTGCCTCATTTGAGATAGAGCTGCAGGTAGAGGACGAAGGGGCCTAAGTGTCATGCGGGTGCCATTTAACAGGTTTGCAAGAAAACGTGACACCCATTTGGGTAAATTTATATGACAGTTTTTAAAATAATGATTCATGATCTATGTAATTTATTGATTAAAATTGGGAAGCTTGGAGAGGATATTCAGCTGGGATTGGGAAAACTCGAATATGAATCCCAGTTCTGCTATATTACTACAATAAATCCTTAGATAATTTAGTTTTCTTCTGGTGTCTCAATTTCCTCAAAGACACTTGGCCCACTGGTTTGTGGTGGTGATCAAATTAGTTGATTGCAAAAGAGTCCTTTCAAATATTAAATTTTAAATTTTAAATTCAAAGCCCTTTCAGATATAAAATTCCATCAGTTAATAAAAATTAGAGAGTGCATTGATTCTTAAGTAAAGTGTTGTTTCAGGGTTGGGTCTTTTTTTTTCTTTCTTTCTTTGTACTTAACAAAATGAGAATCTAATAAAAAGTATTTGGTCTTCCTGAGAAACCTATGACTTCCAGCCTCTCTGCTATGAAGGCTATGGAAATTAATCATTGGGAGAGCAATCCTACATCTTCTGCAGCCAGAGTCAGCCTGAGGAGAACCTGGGGTCTCATCCAGGATGTCACCCTGGGCTGGCACTTCCTTTCTCTTGAAAGAGAGGTCAAGAACAGTATTGCCCTTTGTTTCATTTTAGGGAAGGGATGCTAAGGGGTCAGAAATTGGTGCACTCATTAAAATGTACAGGGACAAAGTAACCCAATCAGTAGAGTGTATGTGGGGTGGGGGGTGTATTTTGGGGGGGTCAGGTTAGGGTGAGTGGCTACACCTGCTTCCATCCATTTTCTAGGGCATATGGCTTCAGCTGCTGCCCAGCGACAAGCCAGTTCATCAAAGTCTTTGATAGTGGCTTTCAAAATGTGTCAGCCAATAGCCAGACAGGACCAGCCTAACAGCTGAAGGACACCCCCTCCCCTTCGCTGGAGCAGAGAATGGGGAAGGAGCAGATGGAGGCCCTTCTCCCCTTGGCTGGCTCTCAGGGCACACTGTTATACATTCAGGACTCAGAAGCTGAGACCGAGGCGCACTCTTCCCACACTTCTGCCCTTGGCCCAGAGCTCCAGAAGGAGTCTCACAAACCCCTCTGCAGTCCTCTTCATGGGGTGTGAGGTGTCGGATTTTATCCAGTGCAGGCACCCTGAAAGGGTTTGCTCTCCTATTAAATTTGCCTTTTCATGTGGCATTAATCAAACAGCTGAACCATGCCGGCGCTGCTGGAGCACAGCATTCATTATAGGCCCCGAGGGATCCCTTTCTCCAGATTTCAGAGCTTTGGCTCCTGAAATAGAGATATCCGTCCAGCCAGGAAGGCCCCAAGCATGCTGCAGCCCGCTCAAGAGACTTTCCTTCCCTGCATCCTCACTGCAGTCCCCATGGTGCTGTGAATCCCCTCGGATTCCTAAAGTCCCCGCAGCAATGAAGCCGACTTTGGGGAGCCACCGCACAGGGAGAAGAGCCTCCAACAGGGATGTGCATGAGTCTTCTGAGGACACAGCCATATGGCATGTGTTGAGTCTCTCCCGTAAAATCCTTTCCATGCTCCCTGTGGCAAACGCCCATCCCCAGAGGCTGGAGTTGAGAAGGTTCTCAGGCCTGCTTCCCTTGTCCTCCTGCTCCTGACACTTGGGTCTCCAAGCTAGTCTTTGCTCCCTGGGAGGTGTCTGGAGCAGTTGTGGGTCTGCAGAAGCCTGCCTCCTCCCTGTACCCCACTACCTGCGCGCACGTACACGTACATGCAACAATCTTCTCTGTTTCCGAACACTGGGCTTTGCCAGTAGAAACTCCCACTGAGCCATAGCTCCCCTCTCAATATCTTTAATGTCAGATGGAATGAATGAGGGCTGTTTCTATCATGATGTGGAAAACCCTCTGGCCCAGGGATGGAGGAGCTCAGGGTGATGAAAGTTCAGCAGGAGGAAACACTGCCGGTCTTTTTTTTTTTTTTTTTTTTGAGATTTTATTAATTTTTTTTTTTTAGATTTTATTTATTTATTTGACAGAGAAAGACAGCCAGTGAGAGAGGGAACACAAGTAGGGGGAGTGGGAGAGGAAGAAGCAGGCTCCCAGCGGAGGAGCCTGATGTGGGGCTCTATCCCAGAATGCCGGGATCACGCCCTGAGCCGAAGGCAGACACTTAATGACTGAGCCACCCAGGCGCCCCTGAGATTTTATTAATTTATTTGAGATAGAGTGAGAGCACCAGTGTGGGGGGAGAGGGAGAAGCAGGCTCCCTGCTGAGTAGGGAGAAGCAGGTTCCCTGCTGAGTAGGGAGCCTGACCCCGGGGTGGGGTGGGTGGCTGGATCCCAGGACCCTGGGATCCATCACGACCTGAGCCGAAGGCAGATGCTTAACCGACTGAGCCACTCTGGTGCCCCTGAATTCCAGTGTAGTTAACATACAGCATTCTATTAGTTTCAGGGGTACAGTGTAGTGATTCAACACTTCCATACATTAGTCAGTGCTCATCATGACAAGTGCACTCCTAATCCCTCTCACCTATTTCCCCCATCTCCCCGCCCTCGTCCCCTCTGGTAACTACCCGTGTGTTCTCTGTAATTATGAGTCTGTTTCTTGGTTTGTGTCTTTTTATTTCCCTTTGTTCATTTATTTTGTTTCTTAAATTCCACATATGAGTGAAATCATATGGTATTTGTCTTTCTCTGACTTACTTCACTTAGCATTATACCCTCTAGCTCCACCCATGTTGTTGCAAATGGTAAGATTTCATTTTTTATAACTGAATAATAATCCATTATTAATATATATATATCTCACATCTTCTTTACCCAATTCATCTGTCACCGGACACTTGGACTGTTTCCATAATTTGGCTATTGAAAGTAATGCTGCAGTAGCATAGGGGTGTTTTTGTATTCTTTGTGTAAATACCCAGCAGTGTGATTACTGGATCATAGGGTAGCTCTATTTTTAACTTTTTGAGGAACCTCCATACTGCCTGCCACAGTGGCTGCCCCAGCTTGCCTTCCCACCAGCAGTGCACAAGGGTTCTTTTTCTCCACAACCTTGACGGTCCTTGTTGTTTCTTGTGTTTTTTATTTTAGCCATTCTCACAGGTGTGAGGTGATATCTCGTTATAGTTTTGATGTGCTTTTCCCTGATGATGAGTGATAGTGAGCACCTTTTCATGTGTCTGTTGGCCGTCTGGATGTCTTCTTTGGAGAAATGTATGTTCATGTCTTGTGCCCATTTTTAATTGGGTTATTTGTTTCTGAGGTGTTGAGTGGTATAATTCCTTTATATATTTTGGATACTCTTTCTCAGATATGTCATTTGCAAAAATGGAGAGGGTGCTTTTAATATGGAAGAGTGAATCAGAATGCATGAGTCCTAGCTCTGTTTATGCATAACATCTTCGGCTTAACCTTTTGCAGGATTATTAAAAAAAAAAAAAACAGTATAATTTCATCCAAATAAATAGTTTATGTTTCTCTGGGTGCTTTTTTTCTGCAGACATGCAGTAAGTCTTTGAACACTTACATACACATGCTGATTATATGGAACCACACATTCGGGACGGAGATGTGTGCACACAGTTGCTAATGGGTCCTGCACCAATTTCCTTGGTAAATTCTGTGCTTATGAAGTAAGACTTACTTCAGGGTTAAACAAAATAATGATAAGCATCTGACTCCAGCTGGGACTACCTTGCCCTTTTCTTATTCAGGACTGGTGAAATTTTGAACACTGAAAAAAGATTTTGCCCAGTAGCAAATTCGCTCTCACCTAGATAATATTGCTGTTTTTTTCCACCCACACAAAGGAAAAGTCCTGGGGAAAGGTATTTGTGACTTTAATCTTAGAGGGGAAATAATCATGCATCAGGGAAGGATGTAAGTTTTTTTCTAGGACTTTATGGAATTCTTTTTTGGCTTTCCAGAGAGAAGGGATTATTTTTTCTTCAAGGAAATTTCAAGGAGAAAGTAATAATAAATGACCTTATTGAGTGTTCTACGTGGCAGACATTTCTGTAAGTGTAAAGGTATCGACTCACTTATGATCCCTGTTTTACAGATAGGAAAATTGAGGCACAGCTGGGTTGAATCATTTGCCTAAAGTCACACAGCTCTTAAGTGGTGGAGCTGGGATTCAAATGAAGACAGTGTGGTTCCAGAACCTGCCCTCTTAGTCCTCAGGATGGATACAATAAAACAAAATCTAAATAAAGAAACAAACCTTACAATGACCCAGATGGTGTCAGCTCCTTATTCAAAGTCTGTCAACTAGTTTATAGAATCTGCATGGCTTTGGCTTCTTCCTTCTCCGTGATTTTATATAGTTCTTCATTCTGTTATCCAGCAGCTACCCCAGAGGGTAGCAGCGGAAGGGAGAGATAGGGGAACTCAAATCCATTCACGTTCAATGATCAGCCATTCTAGAAATTGTCAAATGGGGAAAATGATCATTTATGTCATCGTTCCCAGTATTACCTCTGGTTTCCCTGAATTAGAGACATTATTAATGCATTAAAGATTTTGGAAACTCTACCCTTTCTCATGGCCTTTCTTTTCTCCTACTTCAATTTGAATCATTTTAATAAGCACTCACTTGGCCTTTGGCAGTGAAGAGTCGTGGCCCACTACATTTTCTCAGTTATAAGATTCCATCAATTGAGAGATGAGTTATGTTTTTAATACAGCTTTATTTTTTGAGGGGCACTGATGGATGGGGGTCACCAACCTTACCACATTATATGTGTATGCTGATTAGCAAACATCTTGCTACAGAAATGTTAAAATGTGAGGAAAAAATGTGTTTTAGAATTGAGAAAATGTATTTTGCTTCAACAAGCAATAAGCCTTAAGGTAGTATTTTGTGAGGGTTCCTCTTACGTGGTCTGCCCTCTCTGGGTATCAGAATTTTGATTACAGTAGTCAGCTGGAGTTCAGCCTTGTTCAGACATCTATTTTTAACAATAGCTGAAGGGTTGCTCTTTTTCAAGACAAGAGAAAGATTATTTAAGATTATTAAGAGTAAGGGAACTGACTCATGGAATGGGTCAGAACTTCTTTCTTGTTAGGAAGGGGCTGGCTTCAGTGGTTTCCCCCTAATGGGCTGGAAATTGAGTGGAGATACCTACCTAAGGCAGAAGGATTGGAAAGGTCAAGGGAGGTGGGCCGGGTTTGAGATCACCAGGGCAAATAGAGAGATTGAAACTCTAGAAATAAATTCAGACCTAAGGGTTTGGAATAAGAGATTAGGTTTGGAGCAACTGCAATTGAAAAAACAAAACATGGGCTTATTAGGTCATCATTGAGAAAGGCCTTGGGATGTCTATGAGTTATCTTCAGGACTACCTGGTGGATTCTTAAATTAGATGGGTTTTTAAAAAAGGGATGAAGGCAAAGCAGGGAAAATGAAAACTAGAGAGGAAGCCAAGATTGTTTTGTTCATGGGAGTATTCCTAGTAATGGCATCCTTAGCACAATGCCTGGCCCATAGGAGGCGCTAAATAAACATATGTTGATTAAATTATAAGTAAATCGCCTCTTGTAGAGGTTCATTTGTTCATTCATTCACCCTTTCGACAAATTTTATATTGAGTATATATGGATATAGACGCTCGTAAGTGAGTAGATGCAGGTGTGGGATTCTGTGGAAGTTTTGAAATTCCACATCTACCAGACACAGGATGCATACAAGCAGTTTACTAAACATGTATCTTAAGCATGTGCACAACATGTGCATTGAACTATAGTGTGTTCTGCTATTTATGTCCAATGTCTCATATCTAAGGACAGGGTGCCGACTGGGAAATGTCTCTTCTTTCAGGTAGTAACTCTCTTATTCTTTCATTTGCTCCTACATTGTCTAGTGACCACTTCTGTGTCCTGGGCCATTCATGTTAGATATTAGGCTCGGAGGGAAAGCTTTTTTAAATGCCTATTTAAGAGTGATTGTAAGCAGCGTTGCCATTTCTCAAAATTCAGACTTGGTCCACAGAGTCTCCTCCGTAGGATTCCTGAGCTCCGTTAGCTGCACCATTCTGAGTGTGCTAGAATGCAGGAAGATTATTTTCCCTAACCTGTTCTGGGAAAATGTGAGTTGGCAGCTGTTTGTTACAGCACGTCCATTTTTGTGGTGCTGCAAATTTATCTCACTTGTATCTGCTGCGGTGGTGGGAGGGGTCAGAACCTGCTCTAGTGTAGGCTTCCAAGTCAGTCTGGAAAAAGACTAACCCCTTTAGCAGAAGTTATGAATGCTAAGATGTCCTCTAAGTGTTGGACCATGTAATTGTTCTGTATATGCAGTGTTGTAGGCTAGCGGATCCCAAATCAAGTCCATCCATAGGTGCCAAAGATAAATCACTGGTCACAGAAAAATGAAAGAAAAAAATACCACAGTGTAGTGTGCGTGTGTGTGTGTGTGTGTGTGTGTGCATGCATGAATGTACATGGGCATATGCGTGTGCATGTGTTTAAATATTTCTTTATATTCACATTTATGTACATAAATGTGGGTGCAGGGTTGCCAACTGTACTTTCGTAGGAAGAATTATCCTTCATTCTAAGATTATGTCCTTTGTATGTTTTTGGCATCAAAATTATCTTTATTTTATAAAATGATGGCAATGGTAGATAATTTTTTAGTGTTCTTATTTGGAAAAATAAAAGTTTGACGATCTTGTGGTTACCATTTGGGAATTTTATAAACTGTGGCTGGGCTATGATTTACAGGCCTGGAAATCACCGAAATCCTACACTAGGAACTGTGATGGGCAAAGAAGGATGACTGCTTGCTCTCCAACAGTAAGCAATTCCTGTGGAAAAATTAGACGCTTCAGCAAAATCGCCTGCACAACGTTAACTTCCAAAGCTGTGCTTGATAAAAGGACTATGCCTTGAAAGGTGAGTAAATTAATATACCTATTATATAATCACCCAGAGGCAAAGAAAGATTGTCCAAGGTTTCAGAAGAAACAAGCACAAATTGACTTTCTCATAAAGCCTGGATGTCATTTAGTTGCTTATGTTAGTTTTTGCTCTTTAATGTTAGAAATGAAGTTGGGGGGATACATTAAAATGACTAATGTTCAGGGAATGGAGCTAGAAGTACCCAGAATGGGCTTTGCAATCTGGGCTACTATACAATATATCAGTGAGCTTTTGCTGTGTAAAAAAACATCCTAAAGCTTCTTGGCTTAAAACAACAACCTTTACTGAGGTCATAAACATGTAGGTCATTTGGGCGATCTTGGTTGGGCTGGCTTAGCTATTCTTCTTCATGGTCCCCAGTCAGCTGGTGGATTGGCTGGTGGCTGGATTATCTAGTATGACCTCACATGTCTGGCAGTTGACTGGCTGTTGGTTGGTATGATAGTGGTGACTAGGTCATATATTTCTATTCATCCAGTAAGCCAGTGCGGATTTCTTCACCTGGAGGCTGCAGGACTCCAAGAGTAGCAAGAGACTGAAAACCCCACTTCACAAGTGCTTCCCAAACCTTTGCTTATATCCTGTTTGCTCTTGTCCGATTGCTTAAAGCAAGTTACATAGCCACACCTAGAATCAGTGCAGGAGAGAGTATCTAAGGGCCTGGGTACAGAGAGCTGTGAACAAACTGAGGGCCATCACGTCCACAGTCTACACTCCTGGTGATAGATAATACCTGAGTAATGGTCTTATCAAATTACTAAGCTTTCTTTGTCCACAGTCTTCTAAGGATTTATTCCAGATGAGCAGGAGAAATATAGTACAGAATTGTAGAATTATGGAAATGGAAGAAAATGAATAGATAACCTAGCTTAGCCCTGTCATTCAATAGAAGAGGAAATGGAGACTCAAAAAAAGTTGGCTGGCTTGCCCAAAGAGCTAGTACTGATAAATATTTTAGACTTCTATGCCTATACTCTGGGAATTTAATCTTGGTTAAGAAAGAAAACTCCATTTCATCTTTGACTTTTTGAACACATGGGATGAGGTGAGAAAAGCAAAGTGAAACAAGATATAGTTTCTGCTTTCATGGAGTTTATAGTCTAATGGGAGTATGCAGACAAGAAACCAGATAATTTAAAAAAATACAGACATACACACACGGTTAAGTATAGGATATAATGAGGAATCAAAGGGGGCATGAATCCTGAGGGAGCAGATGGGATATCCGTTAGTAGTCTAAGCTGCTTACATATAAACTCATTAATTTTCATAACATCCCTATGAGGCAGGTGCTATGAGTATCCCTGTTTTACAGGAAAAGAAATCGTGGCACAGAGAGGTTAATGATGTGCTCAAGGTCACAAAATTGGTACGTGGCGGAACTCTGTTTGTATATAGAGTACCCGTTCTTCATGAACCACAATCCATGTTCTTTGTCATTTCCATCTGCTGCCTGTGGAAATGGAGATAGGGGAGAAGTGGGTATAGTTGAAGGATCATTCAGACCTCCTACAGAATGATCTGGTTGAGAACAGAATTCCTGGATAGATATAAATTCTATTCTCTATAAATAAACTTCAGATATGTGCACGTTTCAAACTGTTTGATGCCCATGTGTGTTTGCACGTGAACACATACAGGCCTGTGCCCTACACACCCAAGTATAGGGGGGTTACCCTCTAACAGACCTTTGTATAATAAATTGGTCCATAGGGTGAGGTTCAGCAGCTCTCTTTGCTCCTTTGATTGACTGTTATCTATCCATTCTTCTGTTCTAGTTCCTTTCTATTCAGAATCTACTTCTTCTACCCGGGGATGGGGTTATTTTGATTTTGTTTCTGTGTTTGTTTACTTTCTTTTTTCAGGTTGGCAGTCTCTGCTTTCTTACTGCCAGAGGCTCTCTTCTGCTAAAGGAGGTGGCCCCCTCTCTACATTTCTTCTCTTAAGCCTTAGGCATTAACCATGTTTCCTTTGACAGGTGATACTATATGGGAGAGCAAAGAAAGCCTTCCTCCACAATGGCTAATCAATCAGAGAGATACAGCCACTTTTGCTGGAAGGGGAGGGAGCCTAACAAATCATTTAAGACTGAGCTCAGACATTTACTTGTGGGGTGAGCGTGTGTGTGTGTGTGTGTGTATACACATGTATGTGTGTGCACACACGTGAGCTTGCATTTATGCATGTGTGTGAGAATGACATACTCTAAGGGAGATAATTTAGACCTTACACTTCACTGAAATGAGGAGGTTATCTAATTTCTGATGTTGGCTCTTCAATGGTTTCCATATGTGTATATTATGCAAGACATGTCCTAGCTACGACCAAGGACAGCTCCTCTGTGTTATTTTCCACTGCTGCCGTGACAAATGATCACATTCCAATGGTTCTGTAGGCTGGAAGTCTGACATGGGTCTCACTGGGATAAAAGCAAGGTGTCCACAGGGCTCTGTTCCTTTCTGGAGGCTCTAGGGAAGGACCTGTTTCCTTGCTCACTCAGGTTCTTTAGAAACCAGTTCCTTGCAGGTCAGGACTCCCCTAGCCTTCGAAGCCTGTTTTCAAATGAGAGATTGTAGGGTCATTCTCAACTCCTTCCCACCCGTCCCTGTTCTGGACTCCCCGCCCATCCCTCACATCAGATCAAGTCCGGCTGACCCAGCCATCCCAGGTCTCTGTACTTTGTTCTTTCCTCTCAGGTACGCTGTTTTAGGTTGGGGCTCGTCCTCTTGCCTGGGGGTTTACAACATAACCTTGATTGGATTCTCTCTCCTCCAGTCCTTCACCATTCAGTGTCTTCTCAAAGCACAGGTCTGATCATGAAAATGACTTGACCAACATTCTTTTATTTCAAGTTTTTTACCTCTGGTTACAATGTGCCCCTTAAATCACATCTTCCACAGTAGCCTCCTCCTATCCCGCTTCACTTTCTGCTCCAGCCTCCCTAGAAAGCACACTCACTATTCTGCAAACATACCAGGCACCTCAAACTCTATGCCTTTGCCCAGGCTGTTCCTCTGTCTGGAGTTTCCCCCTGTTAAACTCAAGCTTGTCAAAATCCTCAGGTGACCTTCAGAGTGCAAGTCAGATGAGACCTCCTCTGGGAGGACATATGTGGTGGCTCCGGTGGCTGTCTCCCCCTTCCCTCCTCCCCTGCCCATGTTGCTGTGGCACTGTGTCTTCAGCTTACTTATCCATGCCTTAGAGTCACTTAATTAAATCTCTGTCTCCTCTGGATCACGTGAGACATAAGTCGGTTGTCTTAATTGCCTTTGAATCCCCCCAACACACAGTAGGCTCCAACGATGGCTCCTGAATTGACCTGATTTTGTTGAACTGCTGTGATGTTTAATGCATCAGTGAGATGCTGATCGTGACTGTCTGCAGAGGCAAGGTGGTGTGCCGACCATTCGCCATCCCCCAGGGGTCATCTGGGGCCGCACTGGTCAGGACTCTGGAGACAGGCCTGAGGAAGAGCACTAGCTTGCCCCAGCGATGGAGAGCTCCCTAGAAATTCACAGCACACCAGTTCTCCACTCCCTCTGCCTCCCGTCCCCTCCCTCCAGAGAAGGCCCTTCCTTGAGATCTCTCTCCCCCTCATTAGCTGAGCTTGGTGCGTGTTCCCCAGCTGCAGCTTCCTTTGGTCTTCTCCGGCTTCCACTGTTTGTTTATTTTCTTCCCTGTCAGCCTCTTCCTCTGCTGTGGTTGTAAATAGAGCCAGTGACTGTCAGCTCTGGGGCCTGTGCAGTGAACCCGCCACGTGTCAGTGGCAGGTCAAGTAGACTCTAGCATCAGATGCCATGGGGTATCCCTCAGGCTCAGAAGCTTCCCCAGACACTGGCCCAAGCTGCCCAGCAGATTTTGCTCCTGACCATCCAAATGGAACTTTACAGACAGAAGCACCACATGACACACTCCATCCCCTCCCGGTGGGTGCTCCCTCTTGCTTCTGTTCTTGCTGCCACAAGCCCCTGGTCAGAGGTTGGGCAAATGACAGAGGGGGCACTCAGACTGCCTGCAGGGTAGAGTGACATATGACACCAAATATTTCATGCATTATACTATATCATGCCAGTTCTTTTTTCTTGTCTTTGAGAAAGTTGGAGCTGTGCTTGATCTAAAGTGTGTAGCCAATTCCAAATTCCTAAGACAGAGTGGTCTTGCTAGTTGATTATAGAAAGGGATAGAGACAACCTTAAAGGCAGGCCAGGCATATGGTGCTTCAGTCTTTCTCCCACACCACCTCATAAAGTGATGCTTCCAACCTGGTCTGTTTTTGAGCCAGAGCAGGTCATCCTCTCTCCCCCATGCCAGTTACCCCACTTCACCTCCTTTCCCTCTGTGCAATCAGGGGATCTCCTCCCTCCCCGCCTCCCAGCTCTGCCACCCCCTCTGCTCTCTGCCTCTCCCTGAATTCTCCAGCGCAGCCGGCCCCTCCGTGATGAGCTGTCAGCGGGAGAGCCACACAGGCAGTGCCATCCTGCTCAAGTCTTCGAGTCTTTGGTCCTCCCCCGACTCTGCGTGGCAGTGCGCATCATCTGTCAGAGTGCCCCTCTCCCTCCCTCCGCTTCCCCACCCCCTTCCCTTGCTGCTAGCTCTTTCCCTGCTCATGAGATGCAAAGCCCCGGCGAGCAGAGCCAGCGGGAGCCGGGAGCCAGCGGCATGTTGCAGCAGCTCTGCTAGGGGCGCTGAGGTGAGGTGGGCCATCCTCCGCCACCTTCTCCCATGTACCAGGAGGTGGCTGACTCTGTCACTCAGGGCCTCACCGAGCCATGCCCAGCTGGGGCCCGGGGCCAGCCACACCTTCCCAGCTGTACTGCCCACTGCCAGACAGGTAAGAGAGAGCAGCTCCTTCCAGCTCAGCCTGGATGGGTCCCTGGACTGGCCATCCCCAGCCACAAGTCTTGTGAGAAGGGCAGGGCATCTCAGGGCAGAAAAGGCACTGTCCTCCTGTCGGTCCCTGTTCATTCTCTAACAGAGCTCTGGAGAGGGGGGCAAGCCTGTCACCCCTGCCAGGAGCATGAGTGCAGGACTATGCCCATTCTTCCCACTTAGTGGGAGCTAAGCTGCAAAGGTTCCTTTTTTTGTTCTCCTTTCTCCTCAGTCCTAACTCCTCACGTCCCCTGAAGCCCGTTTTCTGACCCCTGAGAGATGCGGTTTCTTCGCTCACATCCCTGCGGGGCTCTGAAAATATTGTAGGTTTGCTATCTGGACTGTGACACTGTCTCTTTTCGTTCCATTCATTTCTTTTCTGCTGCTGTTTTAAGCGGGTCGCCTGCACAGCGGTCTGGCTGCCCACAGCATCTGTTTTGTTTTGTCAGCGTGCAGGTTTCCAGCGTTGCTGGTGACTAACACTGGTGACACATTCCGATGCAGAAGGACTCACAATCCCAATGAGTTGGATGGAGATTAAAATACATTGGAGATCGCCAGGTTCTTCTGTGTCCCCCCAGCTTTAGGGAGGTATAATTGACAAATAAAATTGTGGTATGTTTAAAGTGTACAAATTGATGATCTGATACACAGATACATTGTGAAAGGCTCCCCCACCTCACGTTAACTAACATCCATTGGCACCTCACGGATTTTTTTTTTCAATTAAAAATAGATTTTTTATTATTATATACAACCCTGAAATAACATCATAGTTAAATTTTGATCACATTCTGGATTGTTTTCTTAGACATATTCTTAAAACAAGACTTGCTGGGGCAAGGGTGTTTTTGTTTTTTGTTTTTGTTTTAACTGAGATGTAATTGACATGTAACATTGTATTAGTTTCAGGCGTACAACATAATGATTTGATACATGTACGTATTGCAAAGTGATCACCACAATAAATGTAAACATCCATCACCACACGTAGCTACTAATTTTTTTTTAGCAGGTCACCAATTGCTAAGCAGTGAGTTGAGGGCACCGCTGCCACTTAAAGGAGGTGATGAGTCCCTGGCATCAGCTAAATGGGTCCTTCTGAGTGCTGTCTCGGTAGTGACTTGTGGGAGGCATGGAGGAGGAGAGTGGCTTTTCTCTTTCTGTATTAGAGCCACTCATTCTCAATCCATTGTTTCACACGCATACTGAAAATCTGGCTTTCATGTCCTTGTAAGTCCTGATCTTGGGGTGCTTTCAACCCAGTGAAATAAGGAAAGCCTACCACAGCCTGCAACTTGGGTTAGTTTTGGATTATTTGTTCCTACAGATTTGAAAAACTTCAGGGTTTTCTTAGAAGATGGAGGGGGTGCTGGAAAGTGGGGCAGCGAGATAGCTGTTATCATGAGAGCCTATACGTGTTTGGGGAAATCACAAAGCTGTAAATGTGCAATGTGGTATTTATTATGCTATTGATGGCTGTTATTATTCTGGGAATGATAACCTCATGAGCACTCAATCAACCCAGTAAACTAGTTTTTATTAATCATTTGCTCAATCCTCAGAGTAGGTTTCCTGGCGAAGGTCGATAGGACTGGGGTGGGCAGGGATTGGAGTCCCCACCATGGCCAGGCATCAGTAAGCTCCCCCTAGGGACCTGGTCCGGCAGGCCCTTTTTTTCTTTAATTTCACCCAGTGCCTAACACACAAAGAATCTGAAAACTTTCTCCTAATTGTTGCCTAGTTGAACTAAATCTGCTACTGAGGCCAAGGTGTTTCTTTCATGGGTGAGTTAACTCTGACCTGTAGATCACGGTTCCTTAGCTAATGATAGCCATTTCACAAATGCCAGCTACTCCCAGGGGATTGAGTGAGAGTGGGTGGATGGCTGGCGAAACCCATCATATTTCCATTAAAAAAAAAAAAAACCCTCCAAATGTGGATCTCAGTGATGGGTACAGAGCAGCAACTGAATCTGCCGAAATGTGTGTAGAGTAGGGAAAAGCCTGGGGGTCCTGGGTTCAAGTCTCCCTAGGGCCATTAGTGGAATTACTCTGGGCCCTTCACTCAGGGCTACTGAACAGCTTTGCTTTTGTACTCTGTAAAATGGGCCCAGGAGCAAGCACCAAGCTTACCTCCAGACGTGTTTGTGAGCTAAACTAAAGGAATGATGGTAGCTCCCAGTGATCACAGTGTGCCGGACAGCTTGGCTAGGTATTTTCCCTACATTATGCTGTTTCATCTTCTCAACTTCCCAGAACAAACTGAGGCTCATGGAAGCTAAGAAACTTGATCAAATTCAGCCAGAGAAGTGAAAGCAGTTTGTAGGTTGTGACTGTGCTGTATAAAGGTGAGTTTTGTGATGTGTAATGACTTCATGGCTTATCATTTTTGTGCTGCCTATCCGATCCCAGGCTCTCTGTTTTGTGCTTTTTAATTTCCTCTTTGTCCAAACACCTACATCTCCAGACATGCTAGAAATGCTCCTTGCTCCCATCTGTGCCTCAGGGATCAGGATATTTTTCACTGTCCAGGCCGTGTCAGCCTTCTCATTAGGGCCTTTATTATTTGTGCTGTGTATGGAATTTCCAAAAGCCTTTTGAATTTTTCAACAAAAGGTCATAGAAGGAAGAAGGCCTCAGAAAAACTGAATGACTTAAGGTAGATTCCGACCAGGCCTTGCCTCACAAGGAAAAGTGTCAGAATTTGCTCAGCATCTTTGTGCATTAGAGCGCACCCACACAGCCCCGGCCCCTCCCCCTGCCCCCAGTGCAGACATTAATGTGCACCCCGCACAGGCACAAAAGCGAGTCACCTCCTTTCCCTGAGGGCTCTGTGCAGAGAGGAGCAGATCCCAGTGGGAGAGCTGTCCCTGGAGGTACCCCGGGCTCCACTCCACTATTTCCCACCACAATCCCTGCACCTGAGCCAGAGCCCATCCCCGGTCTGACGGCTATGGAGTTTCCTTTTTGCGTGACTCTTAAGTGGCTGGCCAGAATGGAGCTGGGAGGACATAAAAGCCATTGGCTGAAGTCATTGAAAATGGAGGATTAGCAAGAGCTTGTTTTATATTCAGAGGAGGGGAGAGGGCCGAAGCTGCTTTCTGCCCACAGCTGTAGACCCTGATGGCAAGTGGTAAAGCTTTTGTCACTGCCTAAGGAGGGGAAGAGATTGATAACCAGTGCCCTGGCACTGTGAGATAGGAGGAGAGAGCCACATTGCAATTGTAGCGGCCCCTCGAGCTGATATCACAGCCCCAGGGCTTTGAAAACTAGGTCCTGCTGCTTCTGTCTGTCTGGCCTGCTGCCCCTTCCTCGGCAGCCTACAACCCCGCCCCCCAGTTGGTGTTGGGCCCCTGCTTTCTGTGACTCCGATGCTGTCAGTGTGACTTTGTGTTTTCATGAGACCGAATAATGTACAATCCATGTTTGCTTATATATCTCACTGAATTCTTACAATAAAACAGGAGGTTGGCATGGCCTTAGGAATTCTGATTTCAGGTAAAAAAGCAAGGCCTTCAGCTGAGGTGATCCAACAATGAATGGGCAGAGCTGGAACTTGAACCCTTGTCACCAGACACTGGAGCTTGTGCTATTTTTAGGACTTTAAGCTGCCTCTCCGTGCCAGCATCCTGCTCTAAACATGGTCTCACTCACCTGTTCAGTTATGGAGCATCTTCTGGTGTCAGGCACTGTGCTAGATGTTGGAGATGTAGAGATGAAAAACATAGCTTTCACGTATGCAATGTGCATAGGTAATGTACTATGCCCGTACATTGCTTGGCACATAGGAGATACCTAAATGTTAGTTGCATAAATGGATGAATGAATGAATGAATGAATGAATACACTTTCCTGCCCTTGAGGGACTTCAGAGTCCAGTTAGGAGAAGAGAGTTGCAGGCACCTAATCACACCATGTTCTGATGTAGAAAAGCATGTCTGGATCAGAGAGACCAAAGACGGTGAGGACAAGAACCAGGGACCATGAAGAAGGACATGAAACAGAGCAGTACTAGTAAGGACGGAGAGGAGGGGACAGATGTGAAACCGGCGAGGGAGATTTAATCAGTATGATTTGGTAATTGGCTGGCTATAGGAGATAAGAAAAAAGGAGTCCTGTCTATTTACTTCCCTATTCCCGACTTGAGTTACTCAGTTGATGGTGGTGTCAGAAACTGAGACCAGGAATTCCACAGGAAGAAGATTTGTATGTGTGTGGGAGGTGACATGGGGGATGGGGGTGGGGGATAAAATGGGTCAGGAAAAGAAGGGACTATGTTGTGCTCAATTTTTAGATGTGTTTGTACTTGTTGTGCCTGTGGGATACTTGAGGGGTGTGTTTGGCAATCCATGGGCCATAAGAATCTATATAATTGGAAGAGGGACCAGAATTAGAGGAAAATATTCAGAAATGGTCAGTATACCCAGTGTAGTTGGGACTATGGGCAAGGATGAGATTGCCCAAGGAGCATTTAAGGAGAAAAGCACAGGAAACCAAGGTTAGAGGGCAGGAGAATGTCAGCATTATGGGGTGGGCAGAGGAGGAGCCAGCAAAGGAGACCAAGGGGAAGGCCAGTTAGGAGATGTAAGGCTAAGGAGGTCAAGGGCGTGGAGGTGCCTGAACTGAGTGGTCGCCATGGCAATGCAGCTAAGAGGT
The DNA here is from genome assembly GCF_024610735.1 of Ursus americanus. Classification (NCBI taxonomy): domain Eukaryota; kingdom Metazoa; phylum Chordata; class Mammalia; order Carnivora; family Ursidae; genus Ursus; species Ursus americanus. The sequence continues at coordinate 83,133,973 of NC_142128.1, read as the reverse complement.
CCACAAGGACAAGGACCGTTGGACCACGGAGCCTCACAATATAGAGGTCGCTCTTTCAGCGAAATGGTAGGGATGGAAGCCAAATTGTAAAGGTCTGATGAAGGGATAGGAAGTAGGGAAACAGGAAATGTTTTCAGGTGGCTTTGCTGACAAAAGGAGGAAACTGCCGCCCCCCAGGAGAATTTTTTTTTTAATGGAACCATTTTTATTTGTAAGCATAGAATAACATGGGAGAAGGACAGAATAAAGATAGAGGGTTGATAAAGCAGGGCAGGTGGGAAGGAGGGGCTCAAGGCCAGAGGAGGAAGGGTTTACCTTGAGTAGACACATCTGTCAGTGGTAGATAGGAAGTAAGCGTGTGTGTAAATGTGGGTAGACTTGGAGGCGAGGAGACAGGGAAAGAGGTTGAAATATTTCAGACCTGAGGGCTCGATTATCTTGGTGAAACAGGAGCTCGGGCTGGGGGTGTGTGAAGAATTGTGCTTGTTGCCCTCTCTCCCTATATTGTGGCTTCCGGTCCTTCGGCTGCTGGCCACTAGAAAGCTAGTTTGTAAAAACCAAGTGTACTGTTTAAGGCTCTGGTTACAATAGGAATGGAGAAGGTTTGGGGAGGAAGCTGGCAGATTATCATTTGTATCCTCATCTAAGGTTGACTTATCGCCCTAGATTCTGGATGTGTGGGTGGGCAGCTCAGCAGTGGGAAGAAAGGAGCTCCCCTGGAGCTCTGGGTTGGAGTTCTGGCCATGACTTAAGAAATGTGACCTTGGGGGGTGCCTGGGTGGCTCAGTCAGGTAGGCGTCTGCCTTCGGCTCAGGTCGTGATCCTAGGGTTCTGGGATCGAGCCCTGTGTCAGGCACCCTGCTCACTGGGGAGCCTGCTTCTCCCCCTCCTCCCTGCTCATGCTCTCTCTTGCTATCTCTGTCTCTCTCTCAAAGAAATAAGTAAAATCTTAAAAAAGAAAAAAAGAAAAGAAAGAAAAAGAAAGAAAAAGAAAAAAAGAAATGTGACCTTGGGCAAATTCTTTACAATTTAATTTCTGTAGGTGATATCTAAGAGTCATACCCATTCTAAATCTCTGTGAATTTTGGCACCTGCTCCCTAGAAGTCAAATAAAAGGCTTTTCTGAAAACGGATTTATTCATGGGGAGGAAAACTTACAATACAGGAAATCAATTCCCATTCTAATTGCCTCTTTCTATATTTCAGTTTCCTTGCACTAAAAGGTTACACTTTGTAGGCTCATTTTACTGAAGCACGTATTGTCAGTGGTCACACTATTTATAACATTTTTACACACAATTTCAAATATACACAAGTCAAGAGAAAAGAACAGTGGGCACCCATGTACTACCTCCCGCTTCCTGCCCTAGATGATTTTGAAGCAATTTCCAGATAGCATATCATTTCAACTCTAAATATTTCAGAATGTATTTCTAACTAATAAGTTGCTTAAAAAAACAACCTCAACATCAATATCACAGTAATATCAATATCTAATAGGTGTGCAAATTTCCCTAAATTGTCTCATGACATTTTTTTATGGTTTTAAATTTGAATCAGGATCCAAAATATATTCCACATATTGCATTTGGTTGATGTGTTTCTTTAAATACATAGATGTCTAACGCTGGTGACCACTGTCGGAGGGACAGTCCTGTAATTCCTATAATCCTATAATGTCTCTTGATTTTGTGTCATTTTGCCCTGTGTTGGTGTACCTTTTAATTTTAGGAGACCTAAGGAACAATTTCAGTTTAGACTCCAAAGTCTCTGAAGTTTAATTTTAAAATTCCTTCTAGACGCACTTAAAAGGAGAAGTATAAAGATAGTAAAGAGAGAAAAGAGGTAGAAAAAAAGAATGCAATGAGTGGCAAGGAGACAAATGAAGGCTTGAGAGGAACAAAAGAGAAATAAAAACGTAACAGAAACACATGTCACCCCCTCTCCACCTAGACACTTGAAAATCCTCACAAACGTGTTTCATTTTTGTGTCACCTCTGTTAGCAGGTAGTAAACATGAATCTTTAAATAACAACATTGTATTTATTTAATGCGTTTTCTGAAGCAGTTTATCAATAGCTGAGCAGATGTCTTCCAAGTAATCCTCCGTGTGAAGTAGGGAAGGAGTAGGAATTCTAATTCCCATTTTACAGATGATGAAGCAGATGAGACAGCTAATATTAGTGGCTCACACTGCACAGTCATTTGCCATTTGCCAAGCATTGCGTGAATGCCTCAGTAAATCCGTATAACAATCCTTTAACAAGCCTACGGCATTGGTCCTGTGATCTTCATTTTACCTGCGATGACAATGACTCAAGGAGAGTAATGTGCCCATAGTTACAGATCTGCAAGATTACAGAGTGGGGATGAAAACTCAGGCCTGTCCAACCCGCTCTTCTTTTTTCCAGGTCAGTTTACTTCCTACTAAATCAGCAATCTATCTTTTTTTTTTTTTTTTAACTTTTTGCATATACTTGCTTGTTGGCAAAATTCCATTTAAAGGGAAGCTCAGAGCATCACCAAGCATAATACAGATTTTCCTCGACTTAGGATGGGGTTATGTCCCAATGAACTCATTAGAAGTTGAAAATACAATTGTAAGTTGAAAATGCATTGAATACACCTACCCTACCAAACATCATAGCTCAGCCTAGGCTACCTGAAACACGCTCAGAACACTTACATTAGCTATCGTTGGGTAAAATCATCTAACACAAAAGCCTATTTTAAAATAAAGTGTTGCATATCTCATGTAGTTTATTGAGTACTGCACTGAAAGTGGAAAATAGCATGGTTGTAAGTGTACAGGGTAGTTGTAAAGGTGTATCAGTTGCTGACTCTCGCGATCAGTGGCGAACTGGGAGCCGCGGCTCGCTGCCACGAAGCAGTACCACGAAAGAGCATCCCGATATCACCACATATCACCAGTTGGGAAAAAGAGCAAAATGCAGAATTCAAAGTGTGGTTTCCACTTAATGCGTCTCACTTTCTCACCACGGTAAAGTCAGACAATCACAAGGGGAACCATCGTAGGTGGAACCATCGTAAGTCGGGGGCCGCCACTGGTAGGGTGTACAGTGGACTAGAACTTGCAAGGCATTCTCCTTCCCACAGACTTTTTCATTTCTTTCTTATAATCACTCTGAAAAATAGACAGGGCAGGTAATTTGGGTTTTACAGAAGAGGAAATTGAAATTCAAAGCTCTTCATTATGTTAGTGATCACATAGCTAGCTAGTTAAGGTAGTTAGTGTCACAGGGCTAGTTATCGGCAGAGTTAGCACCAGCGGCCCTTTCTTCCCATTCCAGATCGTGTACTTGTTCGGTTCTCTTTGCAAACCTCATGGGCCGACACCTTTGACTACTGACTTCTTTCCACGACCCCTCCAATGTTCCTTGTGAGAAGTTGAGCAGGGTTATTACAAATTAAATATCCGGATGCTTGAACTGATGAGCAGGAAATGAGGCTGTTAATACTCAGAGGAATGAAATCGAGACGTATTTTTTTTTTTTTTTAAGAATTTTGGGCCGAGTGGCCTCTTTCTGTCCTTCCCTTCCCTGTGTCCTTCCAATCTCCATGGAAACCCCAAATCAATGCAGCATATGTTGATTCATGTTTCTGCTGTTACTAGGAAGCTACAAAGTGGAAATTGCTTTTAAAAGATTTGTGGAAGAGCTTTAGCATGCTGACCAGAATTCAAATCTAATATCTGAATGACTGTTTTATTAAAAGCTTTTAATATGGTACTGTCCTAGGTGGCATGTTGATTAAATAAACACACAGGGGGCGTTTGGCAATAAACCTCCACCTCTACTAACATGGCTTTTAAAAATATTATATTGCAGACTTTAATTCCCTTTATCTTCAATTTAATTACATTTTTGTGGCCTGTGTGACGCCAGGTGCTCCTTTTGCTCTTGATTAATTCCACTCTGCCCTGACCGGGTTGTGGGGAACAATAGTTTGCAAATGCCTTCGGTGCCCATGCTGCTGCCCCTGAGAGTCATTAGCATTAGACCGATTTCAGTCTTGACCCGGAGACTGCAGAAGTCTAAAGTGTTTCCGCCATAAGGAATCCTTGGTGATTTTTCAGATTTTTTTCATGAACTCAGAATCAAATGCAGCTGCCATTTATTAAATACCTGCTTCCTACGAGGCAATGGGAATTGATAGCAAGGTAAGTCCTAGAGTCTGTCTTTGTGGAACATGTAGTCATTTGGGAGGATCAGAAAACATAAATCATAAGGATCAACTACAGATCATGTTACGGGCTGTCAGAGAGTCACACAGCAATGTGGTGGTGTTAGGATGGAGGGATTCCTTCTGACCTGAGGCCGTGCTGAAAAGCTTTGGAAAGGAGAATTTTTATCTTGGAGGTATTAGGTTTAGAGAAGGAGCTGGGAGTTAAGAGGCAGATCCGGGGGCGGGGAGAACATTCTGGACAGAGGGGCAGTGGAGGAATCAGGTGTGTGTGTGCATGCGTGTATGCACGATGGGATATAAGACTGGAGAGGTAAATGGGATCGAATTGTTAGAATGTCAGGCAGGACAAATTGCTATCCCATCAAAAATTCCTATCAAGACCATTTATGGTACCTGTTCAATGGGTAGCTCTGGTGGTAGTGTAGTGTGCCAGGAGCTTTACAGGGAATAGGGGAGGCAATGACATGGAGGCAGGAGGGTCAGTTACTTAGGACGGAGTGGGTACCCAATAATCTCTGAATGGCAGTGTCAATGGATGGGAGGGGATAAAGTTGAGAAATATTTCAGAAATATAACGAGAAGTTTTAAAAATCAATTCAACAGGGCAATAGAGAAAAAGAAGCCAGAAGTACCTGTATTTATTACCCCGAGGGGCTAGGACCGAGTCATGTCATGAGCAAGCATAGGGAGCCCAGCAGGAAGGGAAGATTTGGAGGGAAAGGTGGTTGTTTCTGACACAGTTGCGTCTGAGAGTCTGAGAGGGATGGCGTTGTCTAGCTGTCCCCTGGAAAAGCCGGTCTGGAGCTAATGAGAGGCAAGACTGAGCACCAAAGCCTGAGAGATGCAACGGCCCAGGCCTGGGAAGGTTGGATTTCCCAGGAGGAGCAAACAGAGAATGGGAAGAGCTGAGAGGTGCAGGGCAGCCTGAGAAGCCAGAGCAGGGCTTGTAATGCCTGTTTTCCTGGAAAAAACCATGTGTCGCCACCAGTGGAGACATCCTGTGCCCAGTTTCCAGCCAGAAACTCAGGAGCAGTAACCAGAAAAGAATCCAAATCTCTGGATCCTGGGCCAGGGCTATAAGCACAGGCACAGAGTCCAAACAGGTGAGTGCCTTTCTCACTAGCATTCCGGCCTGCTTGCCTTTGCCTAGCTGTCTCCTTCAGGAAAGGAGACCATGACGAATGCTTACCCCCTGGGCTCTGCTAAATTCCCACCAACCCCTCACCAGCCTCTGGAATTCTTTATGCACCTGCCTCTATAGAAAGGAAGATTTAACTTAGAGGCCTCCCGTGAGAGGGGGCCTGTACTAGGTCTGTGCTTCTCAAACGAGGGTGCTGTGTGGTTACGCTTTGGTGTTCGGGAATGTTTTGGTTAAAAAAAAGTTATAATTTCTTCTTTTGACTCATGCTAGATGCATATCCTCATACTCTTGTCCCTCTGCTCTTTATATTCCTGCTCTTTCTTAAAAGTTTATTGATGATTATATCTTTCCTTAAACATATGGGCTGGCTTATTGACTTCCTATGATTATATTATTTCTCCAAAGGCTAATTGAAGATCCTGATGCCCAGTTAATATTAGTCAGCCCCCACCTGAGACTTGGGCCCCTCTGCAGCCCTGCCCTATCTCCTCAGTGCCTTTAAATCCTGGATGCCAGATGGGGCAGCATGAGACTCGGAGGGGGGCCTTTTTCTTACTATTTTAGCACTGGACAAGGAGTGCCTTTGAACCACCTTTGTGTTAAAGCAAGGGGCAGAGCAAGGGTTGGGAACAGGAAGCTTGGTATCAGGCACCAGCTCTGCCACTTGTAATTGATTTGTCTGTTTCTCCATCTGTAAAATGGGGATGATAAAGATGTCAGCCTTGTAAGTTTGTTGCAAGAGTTAACAGCAGTGCAATGTTTAGCCCAGCGTCTAGCACATTCTGAGGGCTTGTTGGACAATGGCTGTGTGCATGGAATCGGGGAGGCTCCACCTTACCGTATAACCTAATCTTGGATTAGGGAAGCGCTTATCAATGGGCTTTTATCCCGGTTTACATGTGAACCTGTTTCGTATGGTGCGGTGTATCAAGAAAAAGTCCAGAAGCAAAGGATTCTCTTTATGCTTCAATTCTAAACCCTGGCTAGCGTCGGCGTTCAAGGCAGGGGTTCTGAAAAATGGGAAACATTTCTTTTGCATCTCATTTCATAACACTGAGTTCCCTTTACCTAACAGAGACACGCTGTGGACATTTTGCGAGAGAGACAATGAGTCACTGTGGAGGCAGCATCAGACTTTTTATTTCATCCTATCGTCAGGCAACGTGGGGTTGCGGCAGACTCATGTCACTGCGAGAATGCAGGTTATGCCACCAATAGATCTGCCCATAATTCTGGGTCCTGGCATGACGTGGTGGGGAGAGCTCTGCTGTAAGAGTTCTAAGAAAACAAGTCTGATCCTTGAGTTGCCTCAATTTTCTCATCTGTAACTCGGGGATAAGAATATTCTCTCTGGCTATGGAATAGGGTTGTTGGGTAACAATACATGAACATGCTTTCTATGTTATAAAAGGTTAAACAAATGCAATCTAATATTCTTAGTATCAAGCCATCACTTTCCATAGAGATTTCTGCTGCTGCCAGCAAATGCCACCTTCCGGGTGTCCAAAATGACTTGCAGTAAAGGTTAGGTGCATTTGGAGCTAGTTCCTGAGTGGGAGCAGGAGACTGGAGTGGAATGGGGAGAAGGGAAGCTTTGTGGTTTGCATGCTTTAGCATGCATCAGAATCACCTGGGAGGCTAGGATTCCTCCCCTGAGTTTCTGATTCTATAGGTCTGGGGGTGGGGCCTGAGAATTTGCATTTCTAACACATTCCCAGGTGATGCTGACGCTGTTGGTCCAGGGACCATACTCAGAGAACTACTGTACTAGGGCAAGCAGGAAGAGACAGGCACTGGAACTGAAACAGGCAGTGTGAAGATCTATGTGGGTAAGATGGTTTGGAAGAAAAAAATTGCAGAAGACAGAAAAATTAGGGATAATGTGCAGATTGGGCAGAACAAAGGGAAAAGTCTCACTCCATAACAAATGCAAGCAGGGGGAAGTTGCTAGGTGATGGAGGAGGGAGAGAGGTGAATTTCCACTGTAGGAGAAACCAGGAGCACAGAGTTGGAAATATACATGTTTTGAGGAAGCAGAGGAGGTGGAAATTTCTCATTAAGAAGTGAGGAGTGGTGTGTTTGGTGCTGGGGGGTGGGAGTAGAGACAGACTGGGGGAGAAATGCCTCTGTCGAGTAAGGGGGACAGCTGAGATGTGGCAGAGGGGGTAATTTCAGGGCTGTGTGGTTTGGCTTGGTAGTGAAGCACAATAGAAATTGGGAGAAAGGGGGTGGAATTTAGATGTGTGACCTGCCCCGTAGCTTTCTTGCTCTCTGCATTTATCACATCACATCACACCCAGCAAGACAGCCCCCCTCCTCCTGGCTCATTAGGAGATTTGATTCGGCTTGGCTCCTGCTGTCAGCAGCTGTCTGGGGCAAGATCTTTATGCTCCCTGCTCCCTGAGCAGCAACGAGCCTTCAGCCAGCAGCAGAGCTCATTAGAAGAGGGCCCCCTGGACACTTTATTTTCAGCTTATTGGTGGCCGGAAAGAGTTAATACCTACGGCTTTGCTGCCCCCTGCACAGCCTCTGGGTGCAGAGGGAGGCAGCTTTGGGCTGTGGGGACTTCTCCCTGAGCTGCAGCCAGAGGAGCAAGGAAGCAGGTTAGTGAAGAGGAAGGTATGGGAGGAGTGCCAGGCGAGCTCTGCTCAGGGGCACCTCCTGCATCCTGCCAATGAGGATGGGCGTGCAGACCGTGCCCGGGAGCTGAGCCACCGCCCGCTGGGTGTAGGCTGCTTCAGTATTTACTGGATGTGACAAGCAGAGAGAAGAGCTTTCAACGGGGCTGCTTGCTGCCCGGCTCAAGTGGTGGGAGGTGTGTTGTGCATGCATGCGTGTGTATATGTGTGTGTGCACGCACGAGTGTGCCTGTGCATTCATGCACATATGTTCTTCACCCATCAAGGATCTGACTGCTAAAAGAAAGATCTACTCTTTCCCCAGAACTCCTTAACCCGCAGCCTCTCTGACCACCCAGTTGGCAAAGACCCGCAGGCCATGAGGACTGGTCAAAGACAGTGAGTATTGCTTTTGCTTTTCTCTCTCCTCTTCAAGGTGCCCATGTGGGCTGATTGCATTATCCATATTTAATTAACCTGCCTCTCCATGCATATTGATTGCTTTCTCTCCGCTGAGACTCTTAGTTTCTCTTCCCCTCTTTAAAAGGGAGCTTTTTGCTCTTTGCTTTTAACCTTTGTTTTTTTCCTTGAGTACCCTCTTTCCATTATGTCCCATCCTGTCTGCCCCAGAGTCACCTGTCATTTGATGTCCACCTAACAGGGCACATTGCCATGGTCCTTCCTGGGGCTCTAGGGACCCCAAACTTCATCCCCCAGAAGTCAAGGACCAGATGGAATTAGAGCCCCAAGGTGCTGGGATGAATGAGGAAGCTAGGGCCAGAGTCTCCTGCAGATTCTGATCGTATCGAAGTCAAGGCTGAACTAGGTGAAGGGACGGTGAAAGGTCTGGGGGGCAGTGGTGGGCAGTGGTCTGGGGGGCAGTGGTGGGCAGTGCTGGATTTGGGAGGGAGAGAGGCAGGCATGGAAGCAGTCCCGGCAAGCCAGGGTGAGCCAGCAGTGGGAACGGGAAGAGCGACAAGGCAGTGACTGCGGGCCTGGTGATACCTGCCCCGAATGACCTTGCCTGCTGTGTCTGTGGGGACACATCCCTGGTTCTGTTCAGCACCAGGGTCGCGAAGGCCGCTGGCACAGCCTTCCCCTCCTCCGGGTCACAGACCATCAGCAAGAGAAAATGAGGCATAGGTACCCCAAACTGTGATTTCTCGCAGCTGGAAGAGAACCTTAACCCTGGCAAGGGCTTCGGTTTCCTTACTCCTGGGCAGGCAGGTGGATGCACCATTAGGACAAAGATTAAGGAAATGTCCCTACTGTTAGGGAACAGAGCGTAAGCTCAGTCTCCTGGAGGATGAGCTTTGACACAAAGTCTAACTATTTTTTTTTTTTTAGTTTTAACAAAGCAATCTTTTAATTTTATTAAATTTGGTATTACTAGAGAAGGTATTTTTAAAAAAAGTATTTGTGAAATGTTCTGTATAATACAAAAATAATTTAAATGGAGTAGATCGAGTAGGGGCCTTATCTATCTAAATTAGGTTTCTTTTAAAATGGATTCTATGTTTGGTGTCAGGGTTCCCCAGGGGAGCCCTTTACGGATAGGCTGCTCTCTTCACGTGTTTCTTCCTATCATTTCTGTGGGAACAAAGGGTTTGAAGCACTGAGAAGGGGACCCTCAGGAAAGAGAGATGATCAGTCAACAAGCCCTCAACCTCAGTATCCCCTTTCCTGACGTCCTCCCCGCTTCGGATCAGGAAGGGGCCAGTTCCCAGGCTGAGGAAGGTCGGGTGGCCTCCATCTGGGCAAGAGAGAGTAGCGTGCATATTCATTGCTTCAGCTTGTGCCTGTGATCCTGCAAAGGAGCAGGCCTGTGCAGTGATGGGGGCCTGACAGGTCTCCCTGGGAGTTACTCCACCCTTCCCCCTGCTCACACCCTCCCCACGCTCCAGGACAGGTTCCCCGAGAGGGAGGCGAGGATCAGAAGAGCAGCCAATCAAGTAATTCTGGAACAAGTGCTGACCCCCCCCCCCCATCCCTGGCTGCTGGTCACTTAGGCCCCGCTGGAATAAGACAAAGAGAGCAGTAATTTTTGGCTTGCCAGGCCCGTGCCTTCCTCCCCTGGGGCACATGCCCCACTTCCCCGTCAATGGCCAGTGTTTGGGGAAATAGGAGCTCCTGACCACCCAGCAGTTTGTCCCGGTTCATCCTTAGCTGGTCGCCCTTCGTCAGCACAAGCAGGCATTGGTGGGCAAGGGGCTGCGTGGGGGGAGGCGTTCTGTCAGCGGAAAGCCATCCGAGAGGATTTGTAGCACAGTCAGATAAGAGAGGGCTGCCCCCCTCTTACAGCAGATTCTTTGATTTTAGGTGAGAGGACGTGAAAGGGTAAATCCCTGTGCCCCGCAGTCCTATCTCCCGCCCTGACGTCCCTGCACACCGGCCAGAGGGTTAACCGTAAGCGCGTGCCTGTATGGCCGCTTTACTGATGCCACGCAGGTAATGATGCTCACCTGTCTCCCTGCCCCTGCCCTTCCCCCTCTCTGCCCCTTCCCACCCCCCTGCTGTGTGAGCCTGCCCCAGCCTTCGACTCCCACGGGTGGTCCGTCCCCTCAGGCCATTGTTGCGGATGGTGATCTCCTTCCTGGGGCGCTTCTTGCAAAGTTGTGGCCTTGCAAGCAGGACCTACCTCAGTGCCAAACCCTCCTATTGACTGGTGGGGCTCATGGGGTGGGACCGTGCATGAGCTTGCATTGAACCATGTAGAGACCTCTATACGGTCGTGAAACAGGGAAGAAGATGAGGGCAAGCTTACTTCTTTTTGCTTTTGCTTTTCCTTCCTTCGTTCCTTCCTTCCTTCGTTTTTAAGTAACCTTAACCTTTGACTCTCACTTCTGCTCCCATTATTTCAAACCTAACTAACAAGGTTATAATTCAGGTCTCATCTAGACAAGATGGAAAATCAAAACCATTGGGCCCCAAAGAATATTTTATGAAAGATTTTTGCAAACTATTTGAGAGAACCACCGTTGTCTTGGTAACGAGTATACCCTTTACACTGGCCCCTGCTAAACGTCGTTCGATGGCTTGTGTGGATTTGCCATTTTTTTTGAAATCCTCTTAATTGCTCTTGGGGGCATCGACCTGACTATTTTGTGATTGATGACCCTGGGGCACCGAGGAGTGAACTGACTCACTCAAGTTGGGTTTTGGCCTTGGTGCAGCCTGAGTAAGACCTTTACTTGAATTCACAGAATGTGGTGACTTAAGGGCTCTTAATCAGTTGCTTGCATGGCCTGGTGGTAGAGCACCCCATAATTTATAAGAGTGAGTGGACATAAGAGGCTCACCATCGCAGGAGAGAGAACGGCTATCGCCAATGTTTTGAAACGCCACAAAATCAATGGCTTCGTCACGTGCCTGGCTGAGATAAGAGGTGGGAGCACAGGACGTGCAGCCCAGTTTTCTGCAGGAGAGGGGCTATTTCAGGGAACTGGGATGTTCCAGCTTTAAAAGGCTCTTGGAGATGGGCTGTGGAATACAAATGTTGTCCATCCTTGCCAAATATAATACCATCCCAGTAGACGTTTGTTGGATAAGATTTCTGTAAATAACCAGCTTGGGTCAGGGACGAAAACCCATTTGGAACGACAGGAAGAGATTGAATTGGATGGCCTCTAGCGTCTCTGGGGCCCAGGATTCACGAATCAGGGGAAGGGAAAGCCAGGCAGGAAGGACTTCCTTTCCACAGACAGAATAACATCTCTGGGACTATTTCTGTGGCACATGGTTACCAGCATGCACGTGGCAGTGCCCTTTTATAAGTCACTCTTCAGTCCTGATTTGATTACACCAAACCCTTCCCACTTACCTTTGCTCTCCATGCGAGGAGCTGCCACGGTTAAAGATCAGGGGCGAGAGAGTAAATATTTTGAGTTCTATGGGCCATACAGCCTGTGTTGCAACCACCCAACTCTGCCCTCGTGCTCAAAAGCAGCTTTAGACAATATGTAAATAAATGGGTGTTGTTGTGTTCCAATAAACATTTATTTACACAAATGGGCATCTTGCAGGGCCATAGTTTAAAAGGTAAAAGGGGGCTAAAGTTGGAAGTCGGAAAGAGACATTAGTGTAATTGCTCATCGGACTTTCCATAACACATAACATGTAAATGTCTGGTCCTTAGGAAAATAAAAAATGTGAGAATTTTAAACATACATGTTAACGTTTTGGACAGGTTGACTGAGAGAAGCCAAAATATAAATAGGAATATGAGAGCTTAGTTAGGTAAATTAAAGAACGGAGAGAGGGACCCTTTTTTTTTTTTTTTTTTTAAAGATTTTATTTATTTATTCGACAGAGATAGAGACAGCCAGCGAGAGAGGGAACACAAGCAGGGGGAGTGGGAGAGGAAGAAGCAGGCTCATAGCGGAAGAGCCCGATGTGGGGCTCGATCCCATAACGCCGGGTTCACGCCCTGAGCCGAAGGCAGACGCTTAACCGCTGTGCCACCCAGGCGCCCCGGAGAGAGGGACCCTTGTTCTTAACTGCTGATTGTGCCAGCTGCTCTGGCTGTCACCTACAGGTGTTGGTCCTTGCTGGTTTGTAGCCGTTCATACATCTATATCCCCAGGTTTGGGGGATGAGTGGGGAGCACCTGAGTCAGCATTAATTTGCCTTAAAGCTTCATTTGTGCTCAGAGGTTCTGTGATACGCACCCCTGTATTATGCAAGCAAGCTTCTACTTTCCGTGCGGGTACCACTTCTGGGGCTCTGCAATTAGGAGCTGCTGCTGCTGCTACTTGGCCCTCCTGATGGGAGAGCAAAATGTGGATTGTTATTTTGTCTTCACTGTATTTCCTTTCCCTACAGAGAATCCTAATTTAGAAATTCTTCCAAGCTAATGACCTTCATTGACTTACTATCAACTTGAATGTTAGCTTTGAAAAAGCATTAAGCCTCTAGGGGTAGGGTACCTATTACTATTCCAGGAGTCAAGCTAGGGAGTGAGTATATATCCCTTGATCTTCTAGGTATTTCTCCTCTTGTTCATGAAATCTTCAGGGACCGCCTGGGGAAGGATGGGGGGTCAGGGGAGGCAGCTCAGGCTCCTGCAGGAGCCGTTCCCGGGGCCCTTTATAGAGCTGACAGTTACGATCATGACAGTTCCCCGTCCTTCTGCCCCTGTGCCTGTTGCAGGAACAAAGGGATGAGGACCCGCCTGGGATGCCTGTCTCACAAGTCAGACTCGTGTAGTGATTTCACAGCTATTCTTCCCGACAAACCCAACCGTGCTCTAAAGTGAGTAGTTTGGCCACGTGGCATTCCCAGGGTGCTCACCGTGGGGCGCCCACTGCTGGGCTGTAGGACCTGTTCTTCTCTAGTGAGTGGTTGACCAGATGAGCCTAGGAACAATAAAGCCCTGCCACTTGGCGGCTCCTTTTATATCCCTGAACGTGATGCATGGATGTGAATTTTCCTTTCCAGAATGTGTGACCTAACTCAGAATAGGGACCCTCTTTTTGTTTTTAAGAAAACTGTGTTATCCACCACTCTTATAAAGATGTGCTGAAGGATGTTTCTTGGTTCTACTTAGTCGTCAGTCTGAGCTCTCAGTTTGGAAACAAACACTCACATATATTCTAAAGCTCTGCTTATGTTCAGATAATCTGGACTCAGTGCCTATACTGGGCAAGTACTGGGTTCAATGGTGTCATAGATGCACCTCATTTAACCCTCACGGGGTTCGGGGATGTGGGCACCGCGATCCCCATTGCAGAGGTGAAGAGATTAAGGTCACACTAAAATATGGAGTTAGGAGCTCAGACTACCTTTTCTGACGCTAAGGCCAGTTTCTTTCCATTGTTATCTTAACATCTTTATATCCTGCGCTTTTTTAGCTTGGTTTTTTAGACTAAAAGCCAATATACAAATACACTGAATTCCAGTACTGAGGTTTGCCAGAGTTACTTAAGAATGTCCACATTTACAGCGACAGAATTGCAGGAATCCCGTGGTTTTCTTTTGTGCCCTGCCCCCTGCCCGCCATTGTTCCAATTTGGTCTCCAGAACAAATCTTGGTGGTTGCTGATGGAGAGGGGGAGTCATTTCAGAAATATTCAAGAGAGTTGTTTTTTCTTTCCTAGGAGACTATCCACAGAAGAAGCCACGAGGTGGGCAGATTCCTTTGACGTGCTTCTGTCCCATAAGTGTAAGTAGAATTCAGGTTTCCTCGTGTTGCAGCAAATCGTCCATTTAGCAAAAGAGGCACCAAATGCCCACCATGATCCAGGTACTATGCTGGGTGCCCCAGACAGCCCCCAGTCCCTGCGCTCATGGAGCCTCCTGCTTAGGGGAGTATATAGATAACAAGATGCAATTTAAATGTAGTGGGAAGAGGGCCTTCTTTTCTGTGTTCTGGGTTGAAAGGATGGTCCCAAGAAGCCTTTGTGTTTTCAGCAGTTTTATCAAAAAGAAAGAATTTAGTTTAGGAAGTTGGAGTGATGGGCTCAGTGGGAATGACAGTCTAGTGTCCATCCTAGATCTTGCTTATAAAATTAAATGACCTCCCCCCAAGTCCCCGGAGAGCCTTGGTTTACTCATCCGTCAGATGAATATTCTGTGCATTTCGTTAGTCACTCGAGTTGGCGTAGTTTTGTGTTTTCTTGTTGCTTTTTATTTTGGGGGTTTACTACCCCAGCTGTATCACACTCTTCAGTTTCTGGCTGGGTAAGAGTTTTACTAGAATGTATTTCTGCTGTCCCTCCTCTTCTGTTTTCCCATACCTCCCCGTACCCCCCAAAAAATTGCAGAAATAATCATGCATATTTCCCCTGGGAAGGGCACTTTGAGGCTGGCCAAACTTTTCAGCTCTTGCTTTTTTCTCATCACAACCAAGTCCAAATTCATCGGGTTTTAAAATCGTAGTGACATGAAGGACATGTGAGTAGGAGAGCAGGGGTGAGGAAGAAAGAAGGATCTTTTGCAGAAAAAAGAAGGTTTCATGCAGACTTTCAGTACTCCTTTTAAATTCTTCCTGTCAATATTAGAAATCCTGATTGATCTGGGAGCAGAAGGGTTGCTTTTAGCATGGAGTCTTGTTTCCACTTAATTGAGGAACATGGTTTTGTACAACGAGGTTAAGGGCATGGGCTGGTAGTCAGACCTGTGTTCTTGGTCTTGACCCAGCTCAGCTTCTAGATAATTGAGCGGCCTTGATGGAGTCGCCCAATCTTCAGATGTCTTTAGAAGTGATTTTGCTTTCAGCTGGATGAGCACTTCCCTCTGACTAGGCCCCTGATCCTAATAAACTGGTTACCAAATGCTATAAATTTTGCATACATTAAATGCTATAGATTTTAAAATGAAATGCGAGATCTAAGAATAAGCATATATTTGTAGCATGTAGTTTTGTGAGACAGTCATTTTAGCGTTCTATGGATTACACTTAGGAAGGAAAACAAGGCAACAGAGAGATACATTGCGGGTGACATATGGCTTATGTCACAGACAGCAAGCTTATGCAGTGAATTTGCCAAGGTAATGGCATCCATACAATAATAGTTAGGATTTGACAGTAAGGCTTGTTCTTTATGAGGCTATTCTGACTTGTTTTCTGGAGTCCCAGTAGGCTAAACAAGTGTCACTATTAACTTACACCTTCTCTTCTGGCTCCTCTGCTGCAAGGTCATCTTGAAGTTTGGTTTCTATTTCAGCCTCATGACTGACTCACTTAGTTCAAGTCCCTGAGGCTATTTCCTCATTCCGAAATGGTGATAGAAATACCTGTGTGCTACCTGTCACCTGGGTAAGGGAATCTTCATGAGAGGACACCTTTAGGTGATTTGGGATTCTCTACTTAAAGGTGTTTTGTAAGAATACGGTGGTATTTTTTTAAATTATGCTTTTATTTCTCAAATGCAAAATAAACGTGGCTTGAGAATAAGTTTGCAAACTTTGCCGCCAATTATTAATGCTGAGCCATTATAGACAGAGTTTATGGTGGTTCAATTAGCGGAGGCAGTCTTCGGGTATCTTTGGATTGGTGCTGTGGCAAGACCTGGAGATTTAAGAGTTTCCATGTTATTTGATTCAGTGACTTTTAGACCTGAAGACGCTTGCTTCTGCTTCTGTCAGGGATGGCTTCGGTTTCCAGAAAGCAGGAACACTTTTCTGAGATGGGGATTCCACTAAGGGGTTACAGGCTGACAGCACATTGCTTCTTTGTTAGACCACTGCAGAAATAGGTTTTTTGAACTGTGAAGTTCTGTGATCCTGCTTGGAGTCTGATGTTCTGTTTTCATTTCTGTTTAGTACGGAAATAAAATGCCAATGGTGCGAATGTCTTTGAGAAGAAAGAGGCCTGTATTCATCATGGGTCACTGGCAGAAATTCAAGGTTTGAGAGCTTGACCGCTCTCTCCCTGTGAAGGCTAGGAGGAGTCGGAGCCAGGTTACCTTCAAGGGTGTTGACAACTTTCTTAAAGTCTAATTAATTTGGGCTAATATTGTGACTCAATTAGGGATGATTAAGCTTTTCCAAAGGGATTGCATGTGTGCTGGTCCCTTAGGAGGGACAGCAGTTGATCGGAGGTATGCAGGGTTTTCAATTAAGATAGCAAAATGTCCTAAAAAGTAAAGAAAGGAGAATCACTGAATGAGCTTCCAGAAAAAAAAATGTGCATTAGTCTAGAAACCACCCCCCTGGCAATCCTCTCTACCTAGGCAACTGTCCTCCCTGAGTTTTCTATTTCAGATAATTCAGATAATTATTTTTGTTCCCATTCTCAATTTATAGAGCATCTTTACCCTCCCTGCTCAGCCTGGCTGTTTTGGGCACTCATTTATTTAAAGAAAGGTGTACTAAGTGTTCATTATGTTTGAAGTCTGTGCTAAGCAGCTGGTCGGGGGCAGGGGCACCAAGATGAACAGGACAGTACCTCCCAGGTGGAGAATGCACACTTCGGAGACATGGACATGCATACAGATAACATAAGAAATAATCCAGTGTGCTGCCTACAGACGAGGGAATGTCAAGATTCAGATAGAATCCTAACATTTGGTCTTCCCCTTCAATTCCATTCTGTCAGTATTAGAAGTCTTCACTGACCTGACAGCAGCAGGTCTGCTTTGAGTTTAGAGCATGGTTTCCACTTAATTGGAGAACATGCTTCTGCACAATTAAGTTACGAACGTTAGCTGGTTGTCAGACCTGCGTACGAACGATTTTAACCCGCTTCTGCTTCCAAATAGCTGGGTAGCCTTGACGGAATCCCTCAATCTCTGGGAAAATCTGGTTCTTCATCTGTGCAACGAAGGATCTGGAAGAGGATACCTCAGAGACTGGATCCAGTCCTACCCCCTCATTCTAGGATGCTGAGACTGGGCCATTAGCAAACACGTAGGCAGGCGCTTTGAGTCCACCACGCTGCCTGCAGGGTTATGTAAAATCACTTCAAAGCCGAAATGGTTCAAGCAACCAAATGAGGGGCTAACGCACCTGTGTTATGAGGCTTTCTCTTCCTTGACAGGGTCCCGCTGTGTGGGGAGCACTTCTCAGGTTCAAGCCTCAGGAAAAGAAGAAAGCAACTTTATTTTTTAAACTTGAGAGAGAAAAAAAATCTGGAAAGCAAATATTTGGAGCAGTTTGATTTCCAAAAACAATTGCTTATGGGGATAAAGCTGAAGAAGCATGCATGGAGGTCTGGGGGCTATAGCCACCTGCTGAGGGCTTTTTTTTTTTTTTAACTAAGAAATGAAAAATGAAATTGCTGATGACTTTATTAGTTAGTGAAGGATTTCTTTTTTTTTTTTAAGATTATTTATTTATTTGATAGAGAGAGAGAGAACACAAGCAGGTGGAGCAGCAGGAAGAGGGAGAGGGAGAAGCAGGCTCCCTGCCTGAGCAGAGAGCCTGACATGGGGCTCCATCCCAGGACCCTGGGATCATGACCTGAGCCCAAGGCAGATGCTTAACCAACTGAGCCACCCAGGCACCCTTAGTGAAGGATTTTTAATGTGGGTTAATTTGGCATCTTTTTCCTGCTCACCCAGGGACAGTTAGACTTGGTGTCTGTGAACTGTGTACCTAGGCTGCCCCCGAGGGGGTGTGTGTGTGTGTGTGCATGTGTGTGTGTGCACACACCCAGAAGCTTTCCTGTCTCTGTAGCTCATACCCAGGAGAATGAAGGCTCCCAGCTTGTGGGGGATTTTTTTCTGATGGGTTGCAGGAGAGCGGGCACGAAATTATATGTCTTCGTGATTTGATTTCCTCATGAGTTCAGGCATATGCTTGTTATTGGTCCAACTTTTAGTGGGACATTCAGTCCTGAACTCTGAATCAGTTCAAACTCTGAATCTCTCTCCCTCCGTCCCTCCTTCCTTTGTGGGATTTTTTTATATATATATAAAAGCTGGATTCATTCCAGGTTTAAGGGGAAGGTGTAGACAGGGTTCCTTCCCCTTCCGTTCCCTTTTTTCGGGCTGATCCCACACCTGGATGGCAGAGCACCTCACCCTGGGCATCCATTTGGTCCCTGGCTTTGTTCCACTGTTTGCACGGAGTGTGGAGGCCCTGTGCTGACCTGTCCCTGCCAGGCCCGGGGAGTGCCAGGTTAGTGGACTAGTACAATTAAATGCTCTTTTGCATTTGCAGAGTTAGTATCCATCTCTGCGAAAAGGAGACCAATAAAGAAGCTTTTAGTTTTTTAAAATTAGCCCTTTTGGGGTAATGATTGAGATATGGAAAAATACAATGACTTGATCTGGTCACACAGCAACCAAGCAGAAAACCCAAAACAAGCAAAAACATGAAAGTTACGAACTAACGAAATTCCTTAATTATTCATCCAAATGGTCATTAGCTCTAGAATGTACAGTTTAACTATTGGGTGTCCATTTATTGCATAGCCCTCCACACATCCTTCAAGCCAAAAAATCCTAGAATAGTGTTACTCAAAGTGTGATCCAAAGAAAGCAGCACCAGCAGCTGCTGGGCACTTCTAAGAGGTGACAATTCTGGAGTTCTGTCTCAGACCTACTGGGCCAGCATCTCTGGGGGGTGCGGGCGTGGTAATCTTTCCTGAAGCCCTCCACTAATATTTATGCCCACCCAAGCTTGAGAAGCACTGCTCTAAGACACAAGGAAGTCAAGCGATGAATTTGGAGCATCTTGGTGAGGCAGGAGGCCTGTGCTTTCCAAGAAACCCACTGAACACTAGCTTACAGCCTTCCAAAGTTCTGAGGCGGCACGTCCCTTTGATGATACGTCACCCATGTATCACAGATGGCCCATCCGTAGCAGGTATGATGAATGGTGTTCGCAGTAAATAAACAAATACAGCAAGCGTGTTTTCTGGATAAGTTGAGGCTAAGGGTTAGAAAGAGATATGGGAGGTAGACACAGATTGAAAAGAAGCTTCTCTTTCTCCTTGCCAACCTGTCTGCATGGCTGTAATTTTTACTTGCACCCAGGAATGTGGATGTGTTTAGCCTTTCTAGAAGGAGTGCCTGGAATAGATAAGACAGCTATTCCAAGCCCGCAGCAAAGCATTTGAATGAAAAGCAATTGAATGGGCCTCCAACACCCACTCCGTGGCTTACCAGCTACGTGACCTCCAGCCAATTACATAACCTCTCTAAACCTCGCTTTCCTCATCTGTAAAAGGGGAATGACAAGACAGTTGTTTTGAGAATTAAATGTGACTGTGGTTGCAAAATGCTAAGCATGATAACGTGACATAGAGGGGGCTCCATAAAGGAGAGTGATTTTAATTATTTTTGTTAGGCTACAACATTAAATTCACTGAGAAAACTGGGACTTCACACTTCCTGTATGCTAGAAGTGGCATCAGCTTCCTTCCATAGGCAGCTGAAAGTTAAACACAAGGGTTGAGTGGGGACTATAATAGAATTGCAAGGAGGCTTATTCAAATCCCTAATACCTCACCCTCCTTTGTCTCACGAGCTTTTGGCATCCCTCCCTCATCCCTTCCCAGTTTCCCCTCGGTGTATTTCGAGAGACTCCGTCTGGGGATTTGGTTTTCAAAAAGCCCTGCAGGGGAATCTGATATGTTCCCTCTTTGAGCCTCCCTACAGTGTTCTTTTTTTTTTTTTTTTAAGATTTTTTATTTATTTATTTGACAGAGATAGAGACAGCCAGCGAGAGAGGGAACACAAGCAGGGGGAGCGGGAGAGGAAGAAGCAGGCTCATAGCAGAGGAGCCTGATGTGGGGCTCGATCCCACAACGCTGGGATCACGCCCTGAGCTGAAGGCAGGCGCTCAACCGCTGTGCCACCCAGGCGCCCCTCCCTACAGTGTTCTTATATCAGGCTAATTAAACGAATATTCTCGGACATTTACTTCTTAGAATCTTTTAGGTGATGGACTGGTGCACCTGGAGTTTTATAATACTTCTCTTGTATTAAAGGAATCATTTGTGAATGCTTTTACCCTACTAGGGACCCTTCTCTTTTGTCTCCCCTTTAATAGAAAACTCCTTGCTAATTTCTCACCATAGTTGCAGATTCAGGCTGTACCTTGGTTTTTTGTGGTTGCTGTGACTCGACCCAGCTTCTGCTTGATAAAATAGAAAAGAACATTGGACCAGGAGTTGTAAGACCCAGGCTGTCCTTAGTCTGCTGCTACCGTGTCCTGCAAATAAGAAGCCACCCAACCTTACAGCCTCACCATTCCCTGCTCCAGTGTAGGGCTTGACCCTAAGATCGCTCACGTACCCTCTGGCTCAAAGAGTCTACCAACTGTCAAGTCCTACTACTATTATAACATACCATCTTGCTGTATGTACACTAACAAAGTGAAGATCATTGAAGAAAATTATGTTAATCACAAGACTGAAGTATAATTAGCATGGCAGTTGCTTCCAATAAATGTCAGTAACTGGAAATAGTTTATTCTCTAAATAATCTCCTTACCTAAACCTTGCTAAGCCTGAGCCATTTGTTGAAAAACCTGTATTTTATAGATAACACACACAAAAAGACTTTGATCCTAATGCTGTTCTTATCACAAATTTCAAAGTGGTGAACTCAGTTCTGAATGAAAGAGATTTTTGACTTCACCATTGGTATATGTATCCTGGATTTTATAAATATATTTTCTTTTCCTATCCTCTCTCTGACCTTGAACCCATTAACCAGTTTTTGTTTTTGTTTTTTTCTATCGATCAAGGATGCAAGAGGACTCTGGTCTTTGGAACAGCACTAAACAGAGAGGTTCCCCCCCACCCAAAAAAAATCTTTCTTGTGATCTTGTATTTTTCCAAGCCTGGGAAGTGAACGAGGCTCAAGCCCACCCCCATGCCAGCTGAATCAGGGCTCCTGGACCTTGAACTGTTACCTAAGCCACCCTCCCTGCTGCACCAGCTGCACTGCTCATTCATAGTGACCCAGTTTCTTTTCTTATGTAAGCACCCTGCATCACAGAGCGAAGAGGGAGAATGCCAGCGGCAGGCAGCATGTGTGGCCACGGGGATGTTCTTGGAGATTCTGTGCATGCTCGGGGATGCCAGGATTCTGCCGAGTGTTCCAGGAATTCTGGACACAAGCCTTTCCCTTCCTGTGACTAGATAGACACTAATTTTAAAAAAATGTGTAATGTTCGTAAAGCCTTGACTTCTTAGCATGCCATACAAAGAAAACCAAAGTGAACTGAAAAAATGAAACCAAAAAAAGGCAGATCCTCTTGTTTCTCTCCCATCTTCCTGAACTGTTCACCACCTACCACCTTTAAGTGACCAGGATTGTTTGGGGGGAATTAGGCATGTTTACTCTGCATGATGACTCTGTAAGCCACCAAAGTACAGGCATAATCGTCCTGAACACGCACAGAGCACTCACTGAGTGTTGGGCCCTACGTGTAGTAATTCATCTCACCCCCAAAGCCCCACGAAGCAGGTCGCGTTAGAATCTGCATTTCACAGATGAGGGAACCGAGGCACAGAGAGGTTAAGGGTGGTGCCCAAGGTGACGCTGAGCTAGTTATGTGTCCGAGCCAGGACAGAAGAGCTTCAGGACTGAATCCCAGGCAGAGTAGCTGGAGGGATCAGAGAGAAGTCACTCTTTCCAGCTCCTTGGAATCTGTGGAGGTACTAAAGGGGGGCCTCCAGTCCCCTAGGTATCTGGGAAGGAGCAGGGTCTGGGGTACACACGGGCCCAGGCAGAGGAGCACAGCTAATGTGAAACAGGTCACACTGAGAGATGCCAGGAAATGCTCATAAGCCTTTCAGAAATAAACGGGCAGCCTTCATTGTAACCAACCTCAGGTTATGGACAAGCAGAAGGGAAGGAGAGGGTCCTGGTGAAGAGAAGGAAGGGGGAAGGAAGGGCAAAAGGGGACAGAGGACAGAAGAAAAGGATGAGGGGCTGAGAAAGATGCTGAAGAGTCAGAGAGAGGACAGAAAGTTAGCTGGGAAGAGGTGGGAGAGGTTAGAAGGAGGAGGAAAGGCTATAGCTGAGGAGAAATGCCTGTGGTCTGGTCCCATTCAAGTCCTTTGTTGGGTCCCCTTAGCAGGAAAGGTGGGCCAGGCCTGGGCCAGGTGGTCTGTATACAAAGGCAGCTGCTGCCACCTGCTCTGGGAAGGGGAGGGGTTCCTGCAGCCTCCGGAGAGGGGGTCCTTCTACCCCTTCTCACTTCCATTGTTCTCAGGTAAAGTTTTTCTCTGCGCGGTGACCCCCCCCCACGCCTGGTTCAGAGGGCAGGCTGGGGAGAGATTGCGACCAAGAGGGGTGGGTGAGCAGAGGAGGGGGCTGTGGACAGGCACAGTCTATGGGGGGCTTTGTGAGCTTTCTCTTTGCCACAATCTGTTCTCTAGATGCTGCAGCTTCTCAGGTCCAGACCTTCCTAGGCCTCCTCCCCACTCCCTTCCCCATCTCTCCTCAAGCTCTTCTTTTGAAATCCCTGACAAATTTTAAGTGCCATATTTCGCTTTGGTCCTCCTCACGCTCTTTCTGAAGCCAGCCGTGGAAATTCAGGGGACTGCATCTTGGGTTGAGGCTACCTCACATCTTTACAAAGTCACTCAGCCATGCTTTGTTACGGTGTCCCCAGGCCTGCATTAGGGAATGTGCCAGTCTGCTCGGTGTGACGCCCCTGCGCCTCAGGGAGGTGGCCGTCCTGCGGGAGAGGAGAGAGTTCAGGCAGATGCCAGGGTATTGGTAGCACCTAGTGGCCTCAGTTGTCACCACAGATAAGGTGATGGCAGGTGTCCTCCCGTGGGAGAATCTCTAGCTCTGTAAACTAGCCGTCACATTTACACTATGGTGATGTGCTTTCAGTGTGGTTGCTTGATTTGGGGTTTTTGTCCATCCCTCCTTTGGAGGAAGAGCTAACGTGAGGCTCAGCGGTGATCACAAGAGGAGACACAGGCTGAGTGGGCTCTCAAGTCACACAGACGTGTGTGAGAATCCGCTGACCACCTCTTACTGGCCGAGTGGCCCCACACATTGAACTCAGACTCTCCAAGTCTCGCTCTCCCTCTTTGTGAAAGAGCTTCCATACGAGCTAACATGTATTGACTGCTCGTAGTGAGCCATGGGGCACATGTATGTGGATTGCCTCATTTCGTCCTCATAACAATCTGGGGCAGTAAGTCCCAGTATTATTCCCATTTTACAGAGGAGATGAGGCAGGCTTCAAGATGTTAGGACTTTTTTCTGAGGCCGCACAGATTCAGACCCAGGCTGTCTGACTCTAGGACCTCTGCCTTGACAATAGGGTGGGTGTGAGGGTTAAATGAATTGATATACATAGATTGGACAATATAGAACTTAGCCTGGGATAAGTCCTCAGTGTATGGTGGTGACGATGCTGCTGAGGGGGAGAGTGGGAAACAATTGGCTGAGAGCTGTGTCTGACGCAGGCATGAGTTGCAAAGGGGCACAGAGCAGAGCGCTAACTTCCCCAGGGAGAGTTAATCACATCCATCCCCCTCACTTTACAGTTGAGGATGCTGAGACCCAGGGAAGCTGAATGTGTTGTCCAAGGTCATAGAGCTAATTATGGGCCTGACTCTGATCAGAACGGATGCTCCCAACTGGGACAGTGGCGGTCCTGTCCCAGGTGGACCAGCAGGGTTCCATAGGCTGCTTCAGTGAAGCCAACAGGCGATCATGAGCTGGGTATGAGTCTGCCACACATTTTATTTCAAATCCCCATCCCCGCGTGAGTCAGTCTCAATCGCTTACAACGTCACTCAGTTGAATTCTGTTGCCCATGTCCATCCTTGTCTCTAGGTTGTTCTGCTACTCCAGGATACTTCTCTGCCTTCCACAGTGTCTCTTTTGATTTTTCCCCACCTCATCTGTTGCTATCAATCCTGGAAACATCACCGTCCCTGGAGTTACTCATGGCCCCTTTGTCTTGGGCTGAGACAGCACTCCCCTCCCTTCCCCCCTCCAGCCATTGCTGGTGTAGGTGTCCTTTAGGCCCCGCCATCTTGCAGAGCCAGGGACTGGACCACTGACTCACATAAGAACGCAGGCTTTGTAGTTTGGCATCCATGCCACTTACTAACCACTCGGGCAAGTGATTTAACTTCTCTAAGCTTCCTTTATCTCACTACACAATGGCAATAATTCAGGACCTATAACATAACTTCGCTATGCGGAGCAAATGCCAGCGGTTCACAGAGCATTTAGTGTGGTGCCTGGCCCAAAGTACATACACAATCAGGGCCTGCAGTGGTCATTTTCAGAATTCCTCCTCTAATGTCAATCTTTTTTTTAACCTCCTGTTTATCCTTCTCCCCTTTTCCTGTGTTCCAACATTCAGATCCTAAATCCTTGCTGTTCTCTGGGTTCAAGCTTCCTTTGCCAACCTGGAACTGATGGTCCTTTCTTTGAGCAATGGGCACGTCCCCAGAGTAGAAGTTCTTGCTCCCTTCCTCATGCATCGTAACCTTGTCCAGGAGCTGGAACCTAGGACTTCACAAGTCTTTGCCTGTTTCTTACTCTATTCCTGCTCATTTTTCCGAAGTACCTGTTCTGAACCCTTCCCAAACCTCTATAGCACACACTGGACTTACAGTATTCAATTGATTATTTTAAATTATTGCTCGATGTTTGTGACAGTAGACTAGCTTTTGCGAGTCTTTCTGGGAGGTGGTGACTTCATCTGATTTACTCATGCCATATCCTCAAAGCCTAGCACATGGAGGCAGACTGCCTTCATGGGGCCTTTCCCCCAAATTAATGAAGACCAAAGCTGTTCAGTCTTATACATCTCAAAGATGCCCCTTCCCTGACCAGTTCTTTCTATCTTTACCCACCCCACTTTTTCTCTACTTTTGACTTTAAGGAAGACAAGTTCTCCTATTTCTTCTCGGTCCCTCTCCTTGTCTAGGATTTGCCTTCACCAGATATATTCTTTTGATTCTTTAATCTTTCTCTTCCCTTGCTCTTTTCCTTCTGCCTGCAAATATATCTGAAAAGACCTTGCTTTGGAGTCATACGGACCTGGTAACGAAACTTGGCTCCTCTTGGCAGCTGTGGAACTGGGACACTTATTCGACTTCTGTAAGTAAGCCTTAATGTCTTCATTTGGAAAACCAGAGTGCTACTATTTATGGATCAGCATTGTTGTGAAAATAAATTGAGCTGGTGTTTGCAAAATCCCCAGCAAAAAGTATGGCATATAGTAAATAAATAAAATTTCCTGCCCCAAATCCTAAATAAATACATAAAAATAAAACACTGCCATCCCTGTGTCCCACCACCTTCTCCAGCTAAAATCAGACAGGAACTCCTTCATTTTCCTGCACCCAAGCTAGAAACTTCCCTGTATCCACATGCAGCCCTTTCTCTTCCTCTCCATCATAATTCTCTTCTCAGACCTATTTCTGTAACTTCTGAGGGGTAACATTTTATCAGTTAAACTCTTTCCTTTAATTTCAACTCCTTCTAGTCAACCAGTCTTTTCTGATTAGATGAACATTCAAACATACTCAAGACCATCTTACACAACAACAACAACAAAAAAACATAAGAAAACACACAACAACAAAACCAAAAACCTCCAAACCTTCTTTCCTGACCTCCTATTTCCTTCCAGCTATGCCGTCTGATCTCTCTCCTCCCCTTCTTGCAAGAAACATCTACACGAACTGTTTCTGCTTCCTCTCCTCTCATTCACCCCAATGTTCACCACAGTGCCCAGGGCCCCCATCACACACTAGAGCTGCAACTGCCCATGGTTGCTGAGTCTCATCACCAAATCCTCAACTCTTTCTAATTATTCAAACATTCTTAATTATCGGCCTTTTCTGGGGTGACTCTCCCTTCCTGCGATTCTCTTCTCTGTCCCCCCTTCCCTTCCTCCACTTCGCTTCCTGCTCCTCCACTGCACATCTCTGCTTAAAGCTTCTCCCTCCTGCAAGTCTTCCAGCAACTCCTTAGGTCTGGCTCAGGCATCCCTCCTGGGCACTTTCACAGCAACCTACGCTTCCCCTGCCATTCCACTTACCATGTGTACTGTAACTACCCAATTATGTTTTCTTGTCTCGGATGGCCCTTCCCCTGCAGGTTCTGAGAGCTGAGTTGTGCCTGTTTTTAGCACATCTCACAGAATGCCTGGTGCCCTAACGGGTGTATGGAAAAGCACATGGATGAACGGAGGTGGCATTGTTGCTATACTGGATTGGGAGTTAGTATACTTTGTATTTTTAATGCTGCACAGTATTACGGGCATGCACTCTGTCAAGCCTGTTCTCCAAGCATCAGCTTCTTCTCTGTACGATTGGGAGAAGTACAGCAACATTCCTGAGAGCACCTTGCAGGTGTTCTCTCTTTTTCAATCCACACAAAGGCTCCACAGAGCTGAGACTTTGATGAAGGGAGATAATGTCCATCTCTTGTCTCACATGGGGTTGGGGAGTTTCCCTAGCAGGGTTGTCTTCACCAATGCTATCAAGGGAGGCAGAAAGGCAATTTTCTCTATCTGTAACTGGATTCAATTTGCTCACAAACGCCTGTTTTTGCTTGATGGAAAACAGCACAAAATCTAACACAAACAACAAACTTCAGCTTTGCCATTCAAAGTATTTGGTCTCTTCCAGTTTAAAAACAAGAGGCCTTTCCAAGTTACTCTTCCAAGCCACTTTGAATTTACTCTTTTAGATAAATGCACAGTGTTTTAGGGTTCTTCCTCTGCCCTTTCCTTCCCATTTCCTGCCCACAGGAGAAGGCTTTTGGCCTGTGGTCCTCATGTCCTCCCTGCAGTCACTGATAGCATCCATGGCTCTTGTCATGTGTGGACCAGTCACTGCTCAGAGACCGCCTTGCTGGACCAGCTCCACCTTGGCTCTCCTGGGCCCTGAGTCTCCTTGGAGGCTTCCACAGCTTCAAATGGTATTCCATCCAACCTCTGCCTGTGGCCTCTGCTACAGAGGCCCCTTCTGCAAGCAATGGCAATCTCCTGGCAGGCAGGCTAGCTCTCAGATCCGAGTTCCTCAGAGCCTCTGGAAAATTCTGGATTATGTCTATAAGAACTTGGAGGAAACAAGGTGTGGCAAAAAAAGAGCATCCACAGGGGATTTTATGGGCAGATTTTATGACCTGTTTTCTGATTTATTTTGTACATTAGTAGTTATTAAAAAAATTGTTAAATTGAATGAATGATTCTCTGGCCATCTCTCTGCCTAATCATTGCCATGTTAGTGTTTCACGCTCTCTTCGATTCTCATTTTATCTTGGGTTTCTACTCCCTCCTTTCAGGGTTTTAAACCCAGTGTAGGAATGAAGGTGCGTGGGGCCCTGAGCCAAACTCTCATATGAGTCTAAACTCTGCTACTCTCCTCTTCCTTCCCTGGCACGGGAGCAATTTTATTTCCATCCCGCCTAATGGGAAACAACCTTACATCATGTTCTGCTTTCTCCATACTCCTTATGTTAGAGGACCATATGCCTTGTCTTAAGGTGGTCATATGTCCTGGGTTTTGTCGCGGCACCACGGTTTATGCCCATTGTTGCCGTGCAATTAATAGGCATGCCCCCCTTCACTCTCAAAAATGTACTGGCTTAGGGGGTAAATTTCGTGGCTACCCTACTTTTGTTAAACACTTTAAACTCAGGCCTCCAAACTTAGATTCCTTTTCGATTTAAAATTTAACTTTGGGAATTCCATCAAAACCCTTTTCTCTCAAGTTCCTGGCTCTTGCAACTAAAAGTCTTGGTTTTTTATGACTGTTGTTCCAGTGTAGGGCATTACAACATCTATTTTGAAAGACAAAGATACCCAATGACTTTTTAATTAGAAAAGAAAATGTTTCACAAAAGTCAAAACAAATATTTAACTATGGTGATAGCAGGGCACCACCAATCCGAGGGGTGGTCCGGGCGGCACGTTGTCCTAGTGCACACTGGTGGGCCTCAGAGGCTCAGGGGATCCCCTCCCTCAGAATTAAGAACTATTGACATATTGTCCTTTTAACAGGTTTTAGAAAAGAAAGAGAACATTCTAGCCAGAGTCATTTTTTCCCCCAAATTTTATTTATTCATTTGAGAGACAGAGAGAGACAGAGAGAGCCCAAGCAGGGGGAGAGGCAGAGGGAGAAGCAGACTCGCCGCTGAGCTGGGAGCCCTATGCAGGGCTCGATCTCAGGACCTGGAGATCATGACCTGAGCTGTAAGGCAGACGCTCAACCATCTGAGCCACCAGGTGCCCCACCAGGGTCATTTTTAACCAAGGCAGTCACTTCATTCTAAGCTGTGTCCGCCCATCCCTTGAGGACAGTTTGTAGAAGAGGCTATAGCTCTTATTTGAGTAGAGGAGAGCGTGTGGAGGGTTTAGATAATTTACAAAATATATCTTAATATAAAAACATTAACTGAATGTCTAGGCCATCAATGGATGTTGTTTTTCAAATCCGCGTGGTAACCCTGCTTATCTTATTCTGATTAGAAGCTCTGTTACATCGGAAACCGGGGATGTACTGTATGGTGACTAACATAATATAATAAAAAATCATTAATTAAAAAAAAAAGAAGCTCTGGCAATATGCATGACATGATTTTAAAAAATGAAAAGGTGTGTTCATCATTAAAGCATTTGGAGAAAAATTATAATTAATCTTAATTAAAACATATAATTTGATAAGCAAGATCTTTTAAAATGAAGTATCCATAGCCTGAACTATTAAAATACAGAACATCGAAAGTTTTTTAAGAGCGGCTGGGAACCCCATGAAGGTAATAGAATGGCTTTAATGACTGAATTTCAGTGTTTACTTTCAGACATTCTTCTGGTAGTAGTGAAGGATGTGCCTGAGGCATTCACACCCTCCTGTCGTTTGTCTTGTAACAGATTGTTTTTTCAGGGTGGACTCGGATTAGGGTAGGGAATGCATTACAAATATTACTTTGGCCTAATTAGAAACACAGATTCACCATTGGACTCAGGGGACAGCAGACTCTGCATTAGGGGACAGGCAGTGACCACCGAAGGGCTTCTCATAATCATTACTACTATGGCTTCTTCAACATTTCTCCCTCACATTGCTACAATCCTTGAGCAGGAAGCAGAGCTTGCCTCCAAGGGTACCTGTGTGTTTAAGAGATAGAGTCTTCAAGAGGATGAGGGGCTGGATAATCAGGGCTGGTCTCCCATTATTGCTGCCTTTCTCTCTTGCTTCTATAGTTCATGAGCTTAAGCCTCTTCCTCTCTCTCTTCCTTTCCCCCTCCTTCCACATCCACAGATGGGGTGGCTGCGTTCCGCGCCTTCTTGAAGACGGAGTTCAGTGAGGAGAACCTGGAATTCTGGCTGGCCTGTGAGGAGTTCAAGAAGACCAGGTCAACTGCAAAGCTGGTCTCCAAGGCCCATAGGATCTTTGAGGAATTTGTGGATGTGCAGGCTCCGAGGGAGGTGTGTTGGCGGTGCAAGAGTCTTGTAAGACCTCTATCCGTGGCTCCTGGCTCACATCACTCTCCTTGTGGGGGTTTGAGCCAGTCTTGATAGGTACTGTCTTCTGAACTGAGCCTTGACTCTCTGATGGCTCTTAATGAAAAAAAAAAAATCACTTTTAAGGTACAGAGCCCAGGACTTCTAAAAAAGTTCTCTGTTAGGAGTGTTTTAGCTGTTAGACATGCACCTGCAGGACCTGTGTTTCTGTAGGGCTTCTGCAAGGAGAGATGCCATTGAACCCATGTTAGTTTTCCTAGTGGAAGGCAGCATGGCTTAATGGGATGAGCACCCACTTCAGAATCTCGTTACTAGCTATGTGGTCTTGGCCAAGTCACCTAGTCTCTCTGAATCACATTTTCCCCAATGTAAAAGTGTATAATATCATGTATAATATCACCTACCTTTCAAGACTTCTCTGAGTATTAGGGATAAAGCACCTATTCAACATCTGTCACTGCTTCTTAATGAGTAATTACAGTCATTTATATTATGATAATTTATTATTATAATAAAATGAATTTCTGTGTATGGCTGTGCTGAGTTATAAAACAGAATTTTACTTGGGAAGGTTTTATAGAAGAAAAATATTTGCTATCTGTGAGTTTCAGTGCATTATATACCTAGAACTCTTCAGTTATCCTTTGACTCGTGATGTAGGAGGTCTTTGGCCAGTGGCCGGGATGCTGTAGGCTCCTTGTAATGCTGCTTGGAACAGAGATGTCCGTTATAACCATAGTCTCTCTTCCCAGGGCATTTGTTTCCTTAGTAGTTAAGAAAGCACAAGAGGGCAAGCTTACTTTACGGAATCCACATTAATACTTACCTTCAGTCTCAGCCTTTGTCTGACATGGTGAAGACCCCTGGCTTCGGAGTTAAGTGATTTGGGGTTTTTGCCTTGGCTCTGTTACTAACTTTCCATACTACTTTAGACCAGCTTTTTAGTAACTCCTTTCTTCAGTGTCCTTATCTGTAAATTGGAATGAGGAATATCTGGTTTTTAGAGCTCGCAGGATTCTTGCTGGGATCAGAAGGGATGACTTCCAGGAAAAGCATAAATAAGCTGACATATGTAAGATACTGTCCTTAATAATTATTACATAACTAGGAGCGGTTGCCAGGCACCTTGGCCCTTGAGGGCCTGTGACCATGCTCTCTGTTTGTGTCTCCAGGTAAACATAGACTTCCAGACCCGAGAAGCCACGCGGAAGAATATGCAAGAGCCATCCCTGACTTGCTTTGACCAAGCCCAGGGAAAAGTACACAGCCTCATGGAGAAAGACTCTTATCCCAGGTTTCTGAGGTCCAAAATGTACTTAGATTTGCTGTCCCAAAGCCAGAGGAGGCTCAGTTAGACCTCAGATGGGGACTCTTGGAGATCACTGGCTTTTCCCCTCCCTTTGCTGCCAAGACCATATTCTAATGTGACATGTCATGGGTGTTCAAAAGGCAATGGCATTTAGGTTGGGAGCCTGAGGATGAGAAATGGATGAAAGGCCACTCCAAAGTAAGATCCAGTCCCCAGAGCTTGGACTCTATTCCATTTACCTATGTTTGTGTTTCGGTTAGTGGTAGAACCTTGCTGCTGTAACCCTTCTTCTGGGTCAGCAACTTGCCCTCCATAATGCCTTGGGTCATCTCTGCTGAGAAGACAGATTTGCTATGCTGGGCTAATGTGTAAATAATGCAAATGCAATTTCCACCACTTCCACACCCTCCTCAGTTAAGATTTCTGACCCTAACTTGTACTACACCCCTGTGAGGAAAAGCTAGAAGGCTCTGGTTCATGTTTGTGATTTGCTGTCACAGTGTAATGGCCAGTCCTGGGTGCTGAGACCTCACAATGTAGGAGAGAGGTTTCTGGGGAATCCCAGGTTTCTAGCACTGTCATTGACAGGTGGCCTTGGGAGAGGGGCAAACTCCATGAAGTTGGCTATTTCTTCCATTTCCATTGGACCAGTATGAAAAGCTGTGATCACTGCCCATCTTAGCCTAGGAAATTCACAAGACTTTTTTTTACCCTCGCAATTCCAGGAAGGGTCTTAGGAGATGTCTTTCATGACTTCTGATGTGGAGTTGCTTTTAAGAAAGATACAGCTTGCAAATCTTCCTCGATTCTACCAAGAAGTATTCCAGAAGTCAAATGACCAGGGAACGTAGCACCAGTAGACTTATTGTGCAATGGGGCACCATATACCCTTTCTGTTGCTTACTGTATTCTCTGCCCTCACCTCCCTGTGGCATCACACATCATTCATCTCTTAGAATGACAGACAGCTTGACAAAGGGAGGTGAATTCCCATAGCATGGACAGCTCTCATGGTGCCTAATAATTTCCTTGTCTCTCCCTGTCCCCCCCTTCCATGCAGGTCATGTAATTATGATGGGGGAGAATGGGAACTTAGGCTGTAACTCTTCAGCTTGCTTCCTGGGAGCATGCTTTCTTAGAAAGGTCTCTCTCATGAGGGCCACCTTGGCTATTCAGCAACTTCCTTCTTGATCTCTGACCTTTTGGGATTGAACATGGAACAGGAGGTGAGGCTAAGATCACTGTGAACATCTGGCTGTGGAGAATCTTCCTAAAATGCTTTCATGCTACCCTGAGGCTGCTTTTGGAAATGTGTCAGGAAACTCTTCCTTGGAGGATGAGCTTAAAGCACTCTAGCTGCCTGAGAAAAAGTGGACTTTGGCACAAGTTTGCAGTGCCCAGGATATGAATCCTCAGCAGAGAGACCAGAAAGTGGAAGAGGAGTCTGGAAGAGGCTGGTCTCCAGGTGGACCAAATCATAGAGAATGTGGTGGAGGTACTATTGGGATAATTCACAGCCAATGGATTTGGATTCATTGCAGATCTCCAAAACTTTCAGCTTGACTAAATGAAAGAGCTATGATTAGACACAAGCTCTGGAGTTCAGGTGATTGAGAACTGGGCCGAAGCATTCTCCCCTTGTGGAGTGATGGGCCCCTTTAGATGCACGGGATTCCAGTGTTTGCATTCCTGTCCAGTAACTTTGTGAATCTCTTCCTTCTTTGGCTGCAGCTGGACAAGGCCAAGGAGGCTCTTGAGTCCCACTGGGTGTCCCATTGCCCTGCCACGACACATTATATCTGTAAGTGAGGGTTGGTGAGTCTGTCTGAACCATCATGGAGAGAGAGAACACATGCCTCCTAGCCCTCACACTGAAGCGTCCTATGAAATCTCATGTTCAAGAACTCTGAAGCCTCAAATGGGTGTTCCTAGTTTGATCAGGTAGTATTCCCATGGCCCCACTGGTAAAAAAAAAAAAGAACCCATTCTTATCTAAAGCTGCCAGAATTAATTTAATGATCAAATTCTTGAACAGGGTATTTTAAACATTGTTTACATACGAAATGTGCATCTGCTGCCAGCTCTACTGTGGAATATGAGGTGCATGTGAATTGGAACAGCACAGAGTTATGGAAAAATGAAATGTTTGAGAGGGGCCTTTTTACCACTTCCACTATCCCCAGAAGTCTGCACAAGAGTGTTGGGCAGTGGCCTCACCTGAGGCCTGGTCTTGCCAACCGTTGGTGGAATGAAGGCCGCAGATGGTGGTGTCATGGCGTCGGGTGACTTCCTCCCACGATGGGGAGGCGCGAAGGACCACGCTTGGGTATCCTGAATATTGCCGCTATGTGAGGTTATGTGGGCGTGTGTGTGTGTGTAGAGGAACGTGATAGCTATTTTTATGGTACTCCCGTGGAGTGTCTGCGTGTGTGCGTGTGTATGTGACCACTGTGAGCATGAGTCCAGTACACCACAGAGATGGTCTTCCCATGGGGTGGAGCTGTCCTCACACCCTTTCTGTCCTGCTTCCCACAAAAGGCACGGAGCTCTCTGCTCTGATGCCGATGTTCAGGCACTTAGGTTGTGCCAACCCAGATTTTGGTCTGTGACGAAACAGAGAAATGTTTACAACATCTAGAGCAATATCAAAGCATACCTCATCCCTGACCTTCCATGTCTCCCAGCGCTACCCTCTCCCCTAGTTCCTCTTCCACGGGCCCTCGTCCACCTCACTAGGCAGGCATCTGCCACTTCTTCCATGTAAGGTCTTCCTTTGGTCCTCATGCGGGGCTCGTGCTGTGGACTGCCTTCCGGGCTCAAGTCTTGCTCTGGGCCTGGGACCTTTGAAGACCCAGGGCAAGCCAGGGCAGTAGGCCAGGCAGAGCTGTGATTTTTAGGACTGTTCTCTACCCCGCAAGTGGCCTTTTGGCCCCACTTGAGTGTCAACCTCTTTCTAGGCTGGTGTGAGATTACCTGTTGCCTTTGGCAAACCAAACAGAACATAATCAATGACAACCATTCATAGCCCCAGGGCGCCGGTGGGGTGAGCATGGCTAGGGCTTAGGGGAAAGCCTGTTACAAGTGCGAATTCCCAGGTGGCACACCCAGAGATGCTGATCCAAAAGGCCTGGGGGGGGGGGGTTACCCAGAAAATTGCATTTTTAGTAAGTTCCCATGGAGTAGGCTTTGAAAGAAGATGGTCTTAGACAGTGGCTCCCAGCATTGGCTGCTCCTTGGAATCAGCTGGGGAGTTTTCAGACCTAAATGTCTAGGTCCCACCCCAGAACAGCTTGGGGCTGGGACCCAAGACAGCCGTGGTTTTTAAGGTACCCCCGGTGATTCCCGCACGGAGTTAGGTTAGGAAGCACTGGCCTGGGGAGTGAGGAGGAGCACGGCTGAGCTTACACAGCGGCGTGGCCTGGAGGGCTGGAGCCCACCCAGATGCAAGCAGGCACCGTAGCCAGGAACCCGCCAGCCCTGAGTCGGACTCTGGGTGACCGCTGCTCTGTGCTGTCTCAGCCTGATGTGCTCCTTTGAGATAAAAAAATGTCTCTGCCCCAGCTGCATGCGGCATGAGGCAGCGGGTAGGCCGGTGGCCAGAGCTCTGGAGGGTAGTTGAGTCAGAGAAGTTTGGCTCTGCATCCGAGTCTCATTCGTAGTGCTTCCTCCAAGCTCGCCTCCTGGGCTTCTCCGTTTGTGTGTGTTCATGGGTTCTCTGTTGGGCCATTTGCATTAGGTTGTGCCTCTGTGTCCATGGCCGTGCGACAGGGTAGTTGGAACTCAGGTAGGGGGCGAAGGGTGTATCCCATCCTGGGAACATCATGCTCCTTGGGGCTTTCTTTTCCAAGGCCGCAGTGAGGTTTCAGTTCCTGCTCTAAGCCCTCATGATTCCCTTTGGTCTCAGGCTGGATGGGCAGCTGGAAGATTCCTAGCTGATTTTCTTCTCTGGTGCTCCCCCCAGAACTTGCTGCTCTGGACAAACCAAAGCTGTGAAATGGCGTTCTGCCCGGGAGCGGGCCCAGCCTCTGGGTGCAGGGAGGGCCTGGGTGCTTTTCCTCGGCAGGGCCGGGGTGTCCCTGGGACCCTGGATCCTGGACTGTGAGGAAAAGACATGAACCCATTGTGTGGAGAGCTGGGGGACGGTAGGAGCGGGGAAGACTGAAGAGGCAGGAACAGGGTGGGAAAGACAAGCGGATGATGCAGCATCTGCTTCTCCACGACGCAGAACGGACAGGTGAAAAGCGGCACATTCAGAGGTAAGACAGCCCACATCGCCATGAGGGCCCTGAACTCTCCTGAGCCTGTCTGTGCCTACTTCCAAGCAAAGCAAGAATCCCATTTTCCATCTGACTCTGTCCTGCAGTCGGCCGAGTGTCAGCCCTCTTTAAATATGTGTCTCTCAGGATTAGAAGCAAGAGAGGCGGCAAAGTCACCCCTGCCTTCGAGAACCTGAGCCATGTGGCAGGAGATCGTGGAGGAAGAAGCCAAGAGCAGAAATGTCTTCCTGTCCCCGTGGCCTCCCAGAACCCTATAGGATGCTGTGGACCAAGATGGGAGACTGCAGGATGGGGCCACTGGCCTTCCCAGGTGTGGGGTCCAGGCCCTTTCAGTAAACTGTGCCCTTGTTGGTTGTTACTCCCTTTGGACCCTTCTGCTGCCTTCCCTCTGCCATGTGCGGGACGCGGTGGCTGGGCTGGGCGTGCGCGCCAGCCTCGGTAGCGTAGCCGAGTCACGCAGCGTGCGCTGATGGAGTCCTCTCCGAGTTGTTTCATTACTGTGCAAAGTGGAATAATGTCATTCACCTTTACCATAGACAAGGCTGTGAGAACATAATAAACAGAACCTGAACACGCTGCCCTTCGCTCTCTGCCCACATTTCTGGCCAGCGGACTCTTCACGAGGAGACGCTTCCTGTAACACATGGACCCCCCCGGGGGGGGCACGTGGCCTCGCCAGGCAGGGACTGGCACGGGGCTGGCCGTGGGGAAAAGCAGCCACGTGGGTGGAAGTGGGGTGGCGCAGGGGTGGAGAGCGACTTCGGGCGGCGAGGGTGGCTTTGGAACTGTCAAGTGCTATACAAACACGAGGCGGTGTTTTTATTAGCACCACCTACTGCCTGAAATGCAGGGAGCGAAAAGGCTGAGGGACGGTTTATATATTTGTTCAGCTGGAGCAATCTGAAAATGGAGTGGGCTGATCTTGCTTATGACCGCTCTTCGCTTCATACAATCAGCGTGTCCCTGAAAAGTGTGCTTCAGTCATCAAATCTGTGAGAGTCTCTGGTGATCGGGTCCCGTGGAGAGGACTGAGGGAGAATGAGGTGTAGTGTGTCTGCTTGTCAAAGCTCATTTGTCAGGTGTGGGGATAAGATCGAGATATATAAAATCTTAATAATCCAAATAATTAAGATGCACCAGAGAAGGTCTATCTTTAAAGGAAAGCTGATATTTCTTCAAAGGTGAATGCTTTGGGTTAAATGAAAAAGCCTTTTGTAATGCAAATGAAGGCTTCCAAATTCCAGTTTGGTGGACTGGACTATGAGTGGTAGCAGCCTGGGCTGGTACAGACGGGAGGCTGCTGTTGGGGAGGGCGTGTGACTGGTTCCTCTCTTTCCAGGCTCCCCTTCTTTGCCCCCCACCCCTGTTACCACTTGGGTTTTTGACCCCTTCAGGACTGAGAGAGCAGGGAAGGAGGAGAGGGAAGGGAGCAAGGGAGTCCTACCTGAAACACATGACTTCTGGGATAGGCCTCACTCTCTCTGGGTCTGGGAGACCTCTGCCAGGCCCTTCCTGGGTTCATTGGAGCCCTCCCCTCTTGCCTCCAGCTCCCCAAACAGGCTGAATGCTTTCCTACTCTGGCTGGTGGCTTGCCCTGTCCTGGGAAGTGCCCTAACTTTCTCTTCTGCCATCTGTTTGTCCCTCCAGGACACCCTTTTGGAGAGCTCCTCGGATGACCCCATGCCAGTCTCTTTGTCTCAGAGCCCCATAGCTGGCCCATTAGAAGCATTTGGGTCTTTCCTGCCCCCAGAATCACAAGGCAGCAGCTGCTCTGTCTTTGCTCTGCAGCCAGGGCCTCCAGCCAGCCCATAGCTCATGTTTTTAATTTTCCAGGCTGGGGTCAAGATTCCAAACCTCCCTTTCTGAGGGACTCACTGTACTCACTCTCCCTGGGGGTGAGGTGAGAGACAGGCCCTTAGCCCTGTGGGAGGGGGGTTGGACTCACCCTATGCTAAAAGCTTTCTCCGAAAACCTTCACAAATTCTCTCTAGCCCCTGACCTTTTTCTCTGTGGGACAGGTTTTGAATGCCCCTCACTGGTTTTCTACTCCCTCTCTGCAGTGTTTGCTTGGTCTGGAACCCTTTGGATCTGAGATCTGTCTCCGAGGCCTTGACAGAGGCTCTTTCAGAGGAAAACACTTAACACTATGCTGAGCATCTCATTAACATACAACTAATGTGGGAAAAACAAGCAAAATCCCTCCTGGTCCTTTTGTCTCCATCAACAACATGGCCAGAGGAAAACAAAAGAGAAGTCATTGATAGAACTCCCTCCTGAGGTAGCATTTCTTAGTTGAGGTCTGTCCTTGCCCCTTGTCCAGGAGGTATGGGACAAAGCCATTCTGAAGGCTAGAAGGAGAGTGTGGGGACCCTTCATGGGTGCTGCCTCCTGTGTCCACGACTGATTCTACAGCACAGAGGGGAGACCAAGTCCCTGCCCCACATCACAGTGGCTGCATGCCCAGCCATGGAGTCAGAAAAACACAAGCCTGCGAGAACTGTCTTTGACTGGGGTTCCATCAGCACACTCTTCCTGCTAATTTGGGCTCTGACGCTAGACTGCCCGAGTTTGAATCCCAGCTGCTAACTCGTACATGTGGTGTGAGCCTAGGAAAGTTATTTCCCTGTGCCTCAGGTTTCTCATCTGAAAAACTAAAGTAAGGGCAGAGTCGACCACTTGGGGCTGTTGTGAAGACAATGTATACAGCAGGCACACAGCAGGCGCTAGCTGCTGTCTTCTCTCTCACCGGGCTCACTGAGACTCAAGCCAGCACCTCCATTCAGAGCTCCCTTGCTTCTTGGTAGAAGCAAAAGGACACCACTCAAAGCAAATGATGTTACATGATCAGCGTCTCCTGCCCTGCTAAACCATCAACTTCCTCAAGACTGTCTGCGTTGTTCCCTACTCCAATCCCTAGATATTTCTTGAAAGAATATCGTAGCTACAAATGTTTTTGAGCAGCCTTTATAGATTAGGCACTCGGGTAGGCTGGAGGCAGAAATCTACCACCGGGGCCCTCGGAGAACTTACTGAGCTCTCCCAGGAACTCAGCCTTGCACAGCACTGGCAGAAGGCTTACCAAACGAGTGCTACAGAAAATGAGGGGCTTCCTATTTAGAAGTGGCCCAACTAATAGAAGACACTTAGCAGCCAGGAACTTTGCAGAGCAATTTAGATGCTCCATCTAGTCAAAACCCCACAACAATGCTTTGAGGTAGGGTATTGATTTGCTCGGCCTCCCATCACAATATATCACAAACCGAGCAGCTTAAACGACAGACGTGTATTCCCTCCCCATTCTGCAGTCCAAGCTCAAGTGCAGGCAAGATGAAGTTCTTCTGAGACCTCTCTCCTTCGCTTGTAGAAGGTCACCTTCTCACTGTGTCCTCACATGGCCTTTCCCCGGTGACCTTGCCCCCTTGGTCTCTTCCTCTTCTTGTAAAAACACCTGTCTGGTTGGATTCGGGCTTACTCTGAAGGCCTGTCTCCAAACTGAGTCACATTCTGAAGCACCGGGAGTTAGGGCATCAACATACGAATCTGGCGGAGACACAGTTCAGCCCCTAACAGGTAGATACGGTTTTGGTGCTACGATCCCCATATACAGATGAAGAAACTGAAGCACGGAGAGCTCAAGTACCATAGCCAAGGTCATGCAACCTGTAGGTGGCAGAATCGGATTTAGAAGCCCAGCTCTGAGAATCCAGAACGGGTGCTCTCAACTCCTCCTTTGCTGTGGACTAGAAGGGAATGCAGAGCTGGGGTGGGGTGCATGGGTGCAGGGGAGAGAAGGGGGTGCCAGAGCTGAGCTGGGCCTGGAGTGGAAAGGATGCACGTCAAAGCTAACACAGGCCGA
Organism: Ursus americanus; assembly: GCF_024610735.1. Taxonomy (NCBI): domain Eukaryota; kingdom Metazoa; phylum Chordata; class Mammalia; order Carnivora; family Ursidae; genus Ursus; species Ursus americanus. The sequence goes on along the minus strand of NC_142128.1, from coordinate 83,094,707 downwards.
GGTAGAGGCGTGGGGAGGCGTAGAAATGGGGGTCAGTTCTTTATCTTTTGCCCGCTGAAAAATCTGGGCTCCTGGAGAAGCTGAAGGCCTGGTGGAAAATGATGGTGGCTGACACGCACCGCAAAGCTGGCTGGAAATTGGATCAGCCAATCTCTTGTCCGAGCTGCTCCCGAGGGGTGCGGTCAGGGACAGTGGCCCTAGTTTGTCTTCTTTCTGCCCAGCCTGCTCTCTCTGTTGTCTCTCCATTCAGAGGGCGATCAGTCCGCTGCCATCTCACATGGCATGGACATGTTCTTCGGGGGGAGGCTGAGTCACAGCCCTGCCCCCAACCCTGGACAAGTGTGGTCTCTGCCTCCTGCAGCTGCCCCGGGGGCAAGCACATTCATGGGGTACAGGATCCAGGCATGCTCTTCCTGCCGAGGGAAAAGTAACCCTGTCTCCTCAGGCTCTGAGACTCATCTTGGAGGCACCCAAAGGGGCAGGGGCTCTCCTCTTAAACACGTGGCAGGAAAGAACATGGGGATTCGGATACCTGAGATTGAATCCTGAAACTGTGACTTACTCTGGGTGTGTGACCCTGGGGAAGGAACTTGGCCTCTCCTAGTCTCTGTTCTCCTGTTAGCGAAAGGGGGATAATAGTACCCACATTTCCAGGCAAGGCGGCTGTGAGGATTGGAGATGAGATGGGCAAAGCACCTGGGCCAGAGCTGGTCTGCGTAGGTGTCCCCAGAATAGTAGCCGCCACTATTGGAGATCCAGACTCTGGTTTGCAGACGTCCCAGAACCTCTCCTGAGGTGGTTGGCAGTAGAAGGTCTATCGCGGTAGGGAGGTCGAATATAAGTTGTATTTTAAAAACAGGACCTCTATAAACACAGTGCCTTTCATTCAGCAGGGTGATCTGCCCCAGCCAGGGTGTTAGGACCCCTCCTTACATGCCCTATGACCTAAATAGAACAGGGATCACTCTCACTTGTCATGCAGGCTTTCCAATGAAACACAAAATGCAAACAAATATAACTGAACTTTGAATTGGCAGAGTCTAAAAACAAAATCCTGTGTCTTGCAAAACAAAATCAACTGCTCGGCACTTTTGGTATGCTCTGGCCTAGTTTGTACTGCAGCCAGAATTAGACTTTTGCCTTGTAGCCTTTGGAGAAACATGGGAAACATAGCCAATGGTGGACGTTCTCACTCAAGGTGCAGAGTCGATTGAATGGAGCCTGTCTCAAATACAGAGTGGCTGTGTGTATGTTTGCTGGGCTGTTAAGGGAAATTCTTTTAATTCTGTGTTTTAAAAATGAAATGGTCAGGGTTTTCCAGTAGGTGCTTTCTCAGGTCACTTGTAACCAGTAGAAAGGGTGATTGAAATCCACAACTCCACAGGACCTAGGTTGGCAGCATCTCCCAGGAAATGGCAAGGAAGGGGTGAGGAGGTAGGAAGGGAGCTTCTAGGACCTTCCGCATCATGATTACATTCAAATCACAGAATCCCCCAGACGATAGCATGCTGAGTAGGGCAAACTTCCTCTCCTTGCATTGAGGGGAGAACGGGAGTTGAGTCCTGGGGAGATGAATAGACAGCAATTACCCAGGAGAATATAGTGGTTTGCTTTCCTGACTCAGGGCTGGCAGTTGCTAAGAGAAAGGGGTCTTGCAAGAGAAGAGGGGGAGATAGTGCCTGTGGGCAGCCAGGGGAGCTGTGGGACTCAGCCCCTCCCCCCGGCAAATGGCCCTTTTGAGGCAGCTCTGCGGAGGGACTTGTCTCAGCCAGGAGGAAACATTCTCACGCAGAGGGGTGGCATCTGGGCCTGCTTTGTAGCCACGGAGACAGTCTTGCTCTGTTGAGGGAGCAGCTGTTGGCCACCTGCTCACCAGCCTGGGTTAAGCCCTCTTTTGAGGAGTGAGGGAGCCTGGCCTCTAGAATAAAGAGTGCGTTCAGCACAGCCTGCCTGGGCCATTAGCTTTGGGAGGTGAGCCGTGAGCAGGGTGCAGTGGCCCAGATGCTTGTCACGTGCCCCACCCTTCCCCACCTAAGGTCCCCCACACAGGGCCCCCTCCACACTCTGGCAGCTGGCCCGTCTGCCAGCCTTTTTTGTCTTGGTAGCACCTGCCCCTGCTTCCACTTCCCTGTCCCCAGGGAAGCATCAGTCCCAGAGCCAGACAGGCTGGCAGCAGGGTAGGCAGAGGCCGGCCATGCCAGGCTGCTGCGGAGAGATTCAGGGGCTTTGGCCTACTGCCCTTGCCCTTCCACGGGGACTGGTCCGGCTTACCCTACGAGGCCCCACCTTTGGCAGTGGCTGGGGTGGATGGGGGTGGGAGTCCGGGCTTGTGGAGGGGAGCTTGGCAGGGATAGAAGAACAGGGAAATAACTCTTCAAAGCTGTCGGAAAAAATGCTATATGTACCCATCCCCAAGCAATCAGGAAAGAGAGGAAAGAAACAGACAAGGTGAGGAACTAGAACACGTCTGATAATCGTCGAGTTGGAGCAGAGAACTCTATGAGGGCGCTCAGTTCTTTATGGAGGCATCACTGTTATTCATGAAGTGCCTACTGCAAACCCATGTTCTACAAACTCTTTCTCTCTTTCTCCCCCTCATCATCGCGAGACAGGGCTATCCTTGTTTTTGCTTCTGTCTTTTTTTAAACTGAGATATTATTGTCATCTAACATTTTATTAGTTGCAGGTGCACATCCTCATGATTTGCTATTTGTTTTTATTGCGAAATGGTCACCGCAGGAAGTCTGGTTAACATGCATCACCTCACATAGTGACAAGTGTCTCTTCTTGTGATGAGAACTTTTAAGATCTACTCTCTTTGCAACTTTCAGATGTACAGTACTGTATTGTTAATTACAGTCACCGTGCTGTACAGGACATGCCAGGGACGGACTTATTTTATAACTGGAGCTTACAAACGTCTTATTGTTCAATCCTCACCACAGCCCTAGGGAGCAGGCATTATTGTTCCATTTTATAGAAAGTACATGTGGCTCTGTGGGCTTGTTGTCATGTCTCCAGGTGAATGGCGGGACGGGATTGCAGACCGAACATGTCCAATGAGCACCGAGCTCTTGGCCATGGCCTTCCACCACTTCCTGGGGCTGTGCTTTGCCTTCTTGAAGAAAAGCCCTCTCAAGGTGCCTTCTTCTACAGGAGAGCTAAGCTATTTATTTAACTTTTCATCTGTCGTTCATTTTCTTTCTCTTTTAACCCAGAGCATAAGCAAGGGCAAGGGTCAAGTCTGAACCTTCTTGGAAGGCAGCCTCTGCTGTCCAGGGCTCTTATCTGATGCACAATGAGCGCCTAGATGTTCCCTGATGATCCACGGTACCGTGGGGCTGTCCTTCCTGTGCACAGATACCCCTGACCCTCTATCTATAGGGCTTTGATACTAGTTTTTCAAATTCCAATCTCCTTTAAAACGGATTGCAAATTCCATTAGAAGGTGAAGGCGTGGGTGAGGGCAGGTCTGTGGCCTTGGGAAAGAGTGAGGCCTCTGTCCAGAGGAACAGGATCTGCTCCTGGGGGCCCTCTGGGGAGGGGTTTTACAGGCCCTGCCATTACTTAAATATGCACAGATCCGGGAATCCTGTAAGCCTGAGGCCAGTGAACAGCTGTTCTGCCAAGGGCGTATTTGCCTGGTAATTCTCATTTCTATTTGAATGCCCATCTGCCCCATCACTGACATCAGAGCACAGCTGCAGGTCCTGTTTTCCCTTCCCGTTGCCTGTGCCTGTGGTGTGGCCTTGCACTCAGGATGATTAAATGGCTCTGTGGGTGGCCTCACTCTGTAGTGCGGGTGCCTGGGGTGGAGGGGGCAGGCGGGGCCGGAGGGGCTGAGGATTGAGGCTCCCCATCAGGGGAGGCTCTGGCGAGGTGTCTGCGCTGTGGGGAAGGTGGCCCTGGGCAGGGGCAGAGTCTGGGACCACCTTATGTCGTAGGAGGGAGGAGGTGCCGTGGGAATGGACTGCTTCTGAAACCCAGAAAGTTTGCCACCTCAGTAACAAAGCAGTCAGCCCTGGGGATTAACGGGCAAGTGACTTCATCCAGAACCAGGGATGGCTGGAGATTCTTCCAATCTCTGGAGCTTCCCAAGCCCAGCACAGGCCAAAGCCATGAGGACAGGTATGCAAAGTACTGAAAACAGTCAGTAATGATAAGTTCTTGTCTCGAGATAAGATGATAAAATATAAAGTTCCTTGTTATTCCAATGGCCCCCTACATCTCCTCTCCCCCCGTACTTCTTCACCTCTGTTCTTCATGGCAGTCCTGGATTCAAATCCTGGATCTGGTTATTTACTTGTTGTGTGATCTGGAACAGTTTCCTTAACCTCTCTGAGACTCAATTTCCATATCTGTAAAATGGGCCCAGCATTTCCACTCCTAGATATATATACCTCAGAAATATTTTTGTACATGGACGCCAAAAGAAGGGCCCGAAAGTGTTCTTAGTAGCACTAAGTAGCAACAGCAGCACTTAGTAGCAACAGCAAAAGACTGGACCCCACACAAAAGGCTCTCAAAAGAAGAGTGGATAAATTGTGGTACAGTCACACAACGGAATTCACACAGCTGTGAAAATGGGTGGCCTACAGTGACACTGTAGCAACAATATGGATGAATCTCAGCAAAGCAATGTTAAGCTAAAAAAGCAAGTCCTTTTATTAAAATTTAAATATAATCAAAATCAATATATTTTAAGGTTTCCGTATATATACAATATAACTAAAAAGAACAAGGAAATGGTAGGGGATGGGGTTGGCCTGTTGTAAGGGGAGGTAGGGAAGGATTTTTCTTAATCACATAGATAAACTTATTTATTTTGTTATTTTGAGAGATTATGGACAGGATAGTCAAAGACGGTCTTAATAGCCTCTTATGGAAATTAACTACAGGAGAGGGCTGGTGCATTACTTTAATTTGTGACAATGTAGGGGAAGGAGCACATGAATAGAGGTAAATTACCATCAGTGTTCTAATTCTTGGGTTAGATGTAGGTTCAAGGGTGTTCATCAGATCACTAAAGTAAATGATTGAAAAAAATAATTAGGACCCAAGCATGGACCAATAAAGATAGTATGAATGAATAAAGTATTATAAAGATTAGTTCAATTTTGTGTACAGAAATCCATTAAAAATATGATTGCAGAGATTACAGGATTGCATTAAATGAGGTAATGTTCATAACAGCCTACTAATGCACTGTCTGCAATCCAGTAGGTACTCAAGAAATCAAGTTAATCTCTCAATTTTCCCAGCCCAACCACAGACCTGATCATGCTCCCCATAAACTGGGATCCTTTGTGCTTTGGTCCTTCAGGGATGGATCCTAAATCACTTACTAATTTCCTTCTGCTTCCTTCCTCCCTCCTACTACTCCCCTCTCCCCCACCAGAGCAAAGGAAACTCATCTATCCTATGGTACAGAGGAATGGGGACAGTAAGTATGAGAAGACTTTGAGACTGTTAAGTGGTCCCAGTAAACGGTTGCTTTCCTATATGCCCTGCATTGTATCAGTGGATGGAAAGAACAAGACACAACTCCCGAGCCTGGGCAGCTTCTGCAGGTGAAATAAACACGTGGCCATGCTGCTGGTGTTCAGAGAGGAGAGAACCCGATGTGGTCTGTAATATTCAAGGAGGACGCTGGGGGAGGTGGCCTCGGCTTGCACCGGGAGCGGCATCTGTAGTCTAATGGAAAGAACTGTTGACTTGGACCTGGGGCTGTAAACTTAGGTTAGAAACCTGACCTTTCCATTTGTTGGCTGTAGGTGGGCAAGTCCCTCAGCCTCACCAAGCCCTGCTTTCCTTGTCTGTACTATGCAACTGGGAATAGAAATTAAACACACACATACACACACACACACACACACACACACACAAATACAAGGCCTACCTGACACGCAGCAGACATCCAAAAACTGTTTGCTAAATCTGAAAGCTCTCCAGAGCTCCAGCTTTCCTCCAGGGGATTGATAGACTCACTCCAGTTGGAGTGAAAATGCCTAATTCAGATTTGACAAGAAAGTGTCATTTTGAGTTTCAGTGCTGTTAAGGTTGGTGGAAGAGCTGGGTGACATCTGTCATGGGGTTAGAAGCAGTCCCCTGATTTCTATCCCTGCATCCCTAGCCTCCTATCTGTCAGAAGAGGATGCCTGGAGAAGATGTGGCAATCACACGTACAGACCCCTTTTTTCTCAGCTCTTGTGTCCGGTAGAACCAAGGGAAGGAGACAACCACAGCAGTCCTGGAAAGGAAAAGAAGTCACAGGAAAGCAATCCTGGAGAACCCTAATGGTGATGGAAGTCAGGCAGATGGTGTGGTGCTGGTGATTTCACAACTGACAGGTCCTTCAAAAATCATCAGGCTTGACCTGAGGAAGTGACCTCCTTTTCCCTCAAAAAAGTCACTTAACCCAGCCCAGCAGCATGATTAGGTCTAGGTCTGTGAGACAGACCGGAAGCCCGGGGGTGAACTCTGTACTTATTTTCAAAAGATACATTGAACACTCATGATGTGCTGGGCATAGTGCGAGCTTTTTATACACTTCAGAAAAAATCTTCACAGTATCTAACCATCAGAATGTCTGCAACTATTCATTTTCTAGGTGTGAAACAGACTTGGGACAGTTTTAGGTCAGATGGGGTTATCCCAAGATCAATAGTGAAAATGTGGGGGCAGAAATGAGGCGTTGGGGTGGAGGTGGCTGCCACAGACAGGAAGTGAGGGCATCCTGTCTTTTAGGTCACACCTGCCTGTCTAGAGGCGGGGGTGGTGTCTGTGGATTTTGACCAGAGCACAGATATGAGACCCAAAAGGGAGACCTTGGAGGCCCCCAGTGTCCCCACCGGAAATATGTCCCCCATTGCCATTACTGACCTTCTCACACTACCCATCCTGCCTCACCACGTGGAAACTGGAGGGTGACTAGCATTTGACTGGGATAAAGGCCTTCACCTGAAGGTATAAAGCTTGGTGAGATCTTGAGATCAGTGGGAATTTGGGGGGGTGTGTGCTTAAAAAGGGGACTTTGAGCGTCCTCATTACTCCAAGGCGTCAGAATCTGTCCAACTTGAAAATGTGGCCAGCCTCCCCACTCCCCATTCCCTCCCATGTATTTGAAACGCTTGGGAGCTTTTTTTTTTTTTTTGGAGGTAAGGTATATGAAGGTGTTTTATAAATAGTAAAAGGTTACATAAGTGTAAGGTGATGCTTTTCTTACTGTTTCCTATGGAGCCTGCTGCCGGCAGAGGCCTCTGATCTCATTCCCACTGGGAGCCTTTCTCCCCTCCTAGGAACCTGGCCCAGATTTGAAGCCCAATGGTACATATTATGTAAGATTTGGCTAAACTGACTAGAGACTCTCTTCCCATTTCAAATTTGGTTAATTTTATTTCAATTAAAAATTTGTATTAAATGTTCACAAGATGCCCAGGCACTGTGCATGGTTGAGGACATAACGGAGAATAAAAGATTGCATAGTTCCTGTATTCAAGGAATTTATAGTCCAGTGGAGTGGCAAAAAAAAAAAGACAAAGTGGAAATATTTTGGTTATATGAAATTTTAATTAAAACCCCTGTACAGGGGCACCTGGGTGGCTCAGTCAGTTAAGCGTCTGCCTTCGGCTCAGGTCATGATCTCGGGGTCCTGGGATTGAGCTCAGGCTCTGTGCTCAGCTGGGGGGGGTCCACTTCTCTCTCTCACTGTCTACCCTTCCTCCCTCCCCCCTTTTGCCCTCTCTCACTCTGTCTCTCAAATGAATAAAATCTTAAAAAAAAAACAAAACAGTTCACAAAATGAAGAGGGAAGCCTGCTTTGATTGAGGTGGAGACAGAGGAAGGAGGAAGCAAAGGAGCTAGAATGTCGGGGTCAAGTTGGCTAGACCTCATCATTTCCCCTCCAGGCCTTTCTGGAGTTTCTCAGAGTCCAGTTCAAAATGCATAAGGCTTCTAGAAGGAAACAAGAGAATACTTGTCTGGCTTGAAGACAGGTAAAGTCTTCTTAGGACACACAAAAGCGCTAAGCATAAAAGGGGAAAATGATCAATGAGACTATATAAAAATTTAAAACTTCTGTTCATCAAATAACATTGTTAAAATAAACAGGGAATCCAGACTGGGAGAAGACGTTTACCATACATATATTAGACAATAAGCTTGTAGCCAGAATATATAAAGAACTGCTACAACTCAATGAAAATCGAACAAAGAACAATTTTAAAAATTGGTCAAACACTCACATAGACACTTCACAAAAGGCTGTATATTAATCGCCAATAAACCAAATTAAAAAACTGTTTGACACCATCAGTCTTTGGAAAATGCAAATCAAACAGTTTGCCAACAGCTAACTTTGTAAATAGTGGTGCCAGCATTTGAGACAGCTTTGTGTCCTTAACAGTTGGATGGATTCCCAAGTGCTTCTTCATATTTTAGTTATAAAACTTTTTCTTATATCCTTTCTCTGCCTCCAAATTATTTTTATCCACAGCACTGAACCCATGAAGGTACAGCTAGATTTTTTTATAGATGTCAATGGTTATGTAATCTTTCACTTGTGGCCTCTGAAACCTCTTTTCTAAGTTCACAAATGACATATTAATATTTCTCTTTGCCAAGGAGCAACCTCTCAATGGGCTGCAGTTACCGCCCTCTGTAAACACAGAAACCCCCGGGACTATTAGCATAGTATCATAATGATTCTCTCTTGCCCATAAACAGCCACACTTGTGAAGGACAAATAACAACCCAAAAGAGGGTTCAGAGACCCCTGTCCAGAGCTCTAAGAGGCTCTTCTAGGGACTAGGGAACGTTCGGAAAAATTATGCCAAAACCAACAGTGAGGATCCATTGCACACACACTAGAATATGTGAAATGAAAATCCTAATCACAAGGGCTGGCAAGGGTGTGGGATAACTGGAATTCTTCTGCAGTGCTGGCGGGAACACAAGATGGTACAAAGCACTTTGGAAAGCAGTTTGACAGTTTCTTTAAAGCTCAATATCGATCTACCCTATGGCCCAGCTACTCTACTCATGAGACTCAAAATATATGTCCACAAAAAGACATGTACACAGGCGTTCATAACAGCTGTATTCACAATAGGCAAAAGCTTGAAACAACCCAGATAAACAGGATGATGGATAAGCAAATCATGGTCTATCATATCATAGAAAGCACTACTCAGCAATGAAAAAGAATGCACCACTGATAAACGTAATTCAAAAAAGAAGCAGATGCAAAACACTGCATTCTGTATGATTCCATTTATGTGAAATTCTACAACAGGTACACTCATCTATGATAAAACAACAACAACAACAGCAACAACAGAAAGTGCCTGGTTGGGGATGGGGGGGGAATGGTAGGAGGAAATTGGGAAGAGACCCGAGGAAACTATCTGGGGGTAATGAGAATGTTCTAGATCTTACTGGTGACATGGGTTACATGGGTGATATGTTTGCCAAAACTCCTTGAACTAAAACAGTTAAGACCTGTACATGTAGATTATATTTCCGTAAAAAAGTGTTAGGCAAAGAAATCACTGGTTTCCAATGTCGAGAAAGCAGTGTAAACTTTCTGTATTCTTCCTTTCTGGACAACAACTCATAAACAACTTGGAGAATAAGAAATAGCAAAATAAACTTCAGCTTGGTGAAACTAGGTAACATCTATAACCCACAATAATACATGGAGACAGCAGATGGAGAAATGACAAATGACCTACCAAAGAGGATGGAGGTCAAACCTGACCCCAAAAGGGTAGGGGTGAAGGGACGGGGTTGTTGACTGAGAAGAGGCAAGTTCATTGGCCCTCAGAATCCCGGAAAGGCTCAGGTACCAGGAATCAGGAGGGAGAAGGAGGGGAGGCTGCTGTAGCAGAAGGACTGTTCGAGAACCTGGTGAGAAGTATTCACCACACCCTCCCCACTACTTCCCTAAGACACCATCATTATGAACCCACAAAGCCCTTCTTTTACTTTTCTGCACACCTGTACCCTTCTTAAGGCTTCGAGTCAGAAAAATCTAAAGCCAGGAAGATCTGCAGACTTCTGTTTTCCCACTCTGTACAATACTTCCCTGACAAAAGAAGGTACAGAGTCAGTTATTTGCTTGAAGAGAGGAAGGGAAAGAGGAAATTTTAGGCAGTGGAAAAAACCCCTCAGATTAATATTGCCAAATATCCAGCTACACACATGCAGTACAGTATTCATCTTCTAGTATTATACCTTCTGTGGTTTTTGTACCACAGATGAATCTGTGAGGTAGTGCAGACACTATTATTCTCCATCTTACTGATAAGGGAAACTGAGGCGCAGAAGGAGTACATGACCTGTCCAAGGTCACACAACTTGTTACTATCTACTCAGAACAGGAGCCCTGGTCCCTTGGTTCCAGGATAAGTATTCCTCCACTATTTAATGATAATTGCTACCCCTCTTCAAAAATACGAGTGGACAGACAAAAAGGAGAATATGCTGTGATTCCCTTTATACGCAACCCAAGAAAAGGTAATCTAATTCTTAGAGACAAAAGGCAGATCGGTAGCTGCCTAGGGACAGGAGAACAGGGCCAAGTGGGAAGCAGAGATCACAAAGGGACTTGAAGGAATTTTGGGGGGTAATAGATTGCTCACTGATTTTTTGTTTTGCTTTGTTTTTAAAGATTTTATTTATTTATTTGAGACAGAACACGAGGGGTGGAGGGGCCGAGGCACAAGCAGACTCCCTGCTGAGCGTGGAGCAGGGCTCCATCCCAGGACCCTGAGTTCATGACCTGAGCCAAAGTCAGACGCTTAACCGACTGAGCCACCCAGGTGCCCTGATTGCTCACTCTTTTAATTGTGATGATTTCACTGGCATTTACATATGTCAAAACATCAGATTTTATACTTTAAATATATACGTTTTATTGTGTGTTGATTATCCCACAATAAAGCTGTTTGAAAAAAATATGGGCAGAAATGAATCAGTTGTAGGGAGGCTCTACGTTGATCATTTCCACTTTTCAAACCTCTACAAAACATCGAAAAACATGTTAGACCTACAGAATAATATAGACTCTGCCTTTGTAGGGATATGCTTAAAGAGGAGGATGTCAAAAATGAGAACCAACATTTACCGAGCATCCGTTATGGACTGCTTGTTTTTGTCCCCTCCCCCAGATGCATATGTTGAAACTCTAACCCCCAGTGGATGATATTAGGAGGTGCAGGCTTTGGGAGATGATAGGTAAAGATGAAGTCATGAGGGTGGACCCCCATGATGGCGTTAGTGTCCTTAGAGAAGAGAAAGAGACCACAGTACTCACTCTCTCCGCCATATGAGGACACGGTGAGAAGGTGGCCCTCTATAAGCCAGGAGGCTGGTTCTCCGCAGAGTATCCACACCATGATCTTGGACTTCCCAGTCTCCAGAATTGTGAGAAATAAATGCTTGTTGTTGAAGCCACCTGATCTATGATATTTTTGTTGATAGCAGCCTGAACTAAGAAATATCTAATGTATTATCTTTGAGAACTTTCACTGAACCCTATGTAATGGCCATTATCATCACAGCCATCATATGGACATGCTCAGTAATAGCTGGTGTTTCAGGGAGTCAATAACTAACAGTCCTTCTCCCCACCCCCCCTCACTTCCTGAGTTCTGAACTCTGTCTGACTCGGGAGTCAGGCGTAGAATGATGAAAATGTCAACTTTATTACTGATAAAAGCTGGTTTGGAAGGCTTGGCTGAGAGGTGCTGCCAAATGGGTCTGCTAATAGGCTCTCCTGAACTGAACTGAACTGAACTGAACTCTGAAATTGCAAGCTTCCCCCGGGGCCCCACTAAACTTAGCATAGAGTAGGGGTTGCAGGCTTCCTGGAGACAAGCCACTTTGGGCATGCCCAGTTCCTTTTTCCAAACTCACAGACCAGTAAGTTGCTACTTCAATGGGCAGGACTGAGTAAAGTTGGGGAACAAGTTGGGGACAGAAGCTATAAGTATAACTTTAGGGAAGTCCCTATAAAACACAAGGAATCAGAAAAAAGTATACCCCCACCAGTCAAGAGGGATTCAGACACAGGTCTACATTCCAAAGCATTTACTATGTCAATGAGTTTCATGCTAAAAGTTATGTGCAAAAATAATTTCTGTGCACGAGGTCCTAAATTAAATGGACTAATTTCTGTGCATCTGTTCTGCACAGGTGAGCCTGTGATGAGACAGGCTAAGATAAATGTCATGGTCCTTGTCCTCAGGGAGTTCAAGGACTGATCAGCCATTCTTAAGTTACAGGTTTGGCCTCAACTTGCCTCTTCAATATGTCTTCCACTGATCCATTTTGTGTCTCATATTACCACAAACAGGACTACTACGTGTGGCCCCAGTACACATAGCTCAAACCCTTGCCTTTATTATGTTATTCCTTTTGCCTGGAATCCACGTCAATGAAGTATTTAGTTCTCAAGCATCTTCTGTGTGAGGACTGCAGGAGTTGGAGCCACAAAGAGGAATCCTATCTGGCTACTGGATATTGCAAAGCTTGGTCTTTCAATGTCTAAACTCTATCCATCTTCCCAGGTCCACTTCCTTCAAGAAGCTTTCTCAGGTTTCCCAACCAGGCATGATCTCTGATCTTTGGTTCTTTGGCGTATTTGAATTGTAGCTTTGAGTGGTGCTTCTAACTGCTGATCAGTGACTCCTCAGCCATACCTACCAAAGCAAACACAGTGGAAACACTCCATAAGTCCATGACTCATCTCCATAGCAGAGTCCTTGAAAAACTAGTCTTTCATCCCTTTGTCCCAAATTTTGCTGGGTAGCTTACAATGGGCAGAAAAGGACATAGTTAATGGGTGGCAAGGCTACCACTTATTGGCCTGCACCTGAATCTTGCTTTGTCACCTCCTCCCCAGTTCACCTTTGCCTTAGTAGCTACTGACACTCCTTTTCACCTTTCTGTTGCTGTGGTTACTGGTCCTCTTTGCCTTCCCCTGTCAGTCCTCCCACCTCCACGTCTGTATCAAGTGTGAATGAACTTCAGCCATATGGCCTTGACTCCTCCCACAGCCCACAGTCTCTGTCCACTCTTTCAGCCCATTCCATAGTCCAAGTCCATCCGAGGAAGCAGAGCTGCTCTGGCCTGGGCCCAGAGCCAGATTCTATCTCAATGTAACCCTAAGGACTCCTTTGTGTTTTTTCAGGTTTAGACTTACCAAATGTCTCACCAGACCAGGGAATATGGTCATATCTTTTTTTTTCCTGCCTGTACAGGAGAAAGGAGTGGGAGGACCTTCTCTATTACTAAAGAAATTTTGGTTTGCAATATAAATTCAACTCAAACCAGCATTAATATAGGTGGGGGGGTGTGGCCAGAGTACTCGGGCATCCCATGGAATCTAGACAGGGATGTAACCTGGTTATGATAGGAAACAGTGAGCAAAACCTCAGGAACCCAGAAGCCCTGTCTCTCTTCCCTCTTTGGTTTCTTTCTGTGTATCCGCCACCCTCTTTTCTCTGCTTGCAGACTGTTTTTCTGTTTCCTAGTTCCCAGTTCCCATGGCAAAAAATAGCCAATAGCTTTCATGTTTACATGTGAGTCCTAATACAAAGAAATCAAGAGAGAAAATATTCCATCTCTCAGTCTTGGGTCCAAAATTCCTGGGTAAGAGCCTGACTGGCTCAGCTTGATTTGGGTATGTTTCCTGGGTCAAGGAGGCAAGGAGGCAGGACACAGCAGCTTCTGCTGCTACTATCTGGAGGCAAGAGGGGAAGGAGAAATTCCCAGAGAAAGGGGTACTAAAAAGTGCCTAAAGGGGCATCTAAAAAGTGTCTCCTAGACCCTCCCCTGGAGTGGAGCGCATATCAACAACCACTGTCTCTAGGAAACAAGTCCCCCCATTCTGCGTCCAGCTACTGGTCACTGTTGCTGGTAATATGCTTATTTATAGGTGTTCCCTCTTCCCCAATCCCTACCCTCTCCTTAAGCTCCCAGAGGGCACGGACAGGCTTGGAGCTCTTTGTAATCCACACCCCCCCAACACACACACACACACACACACACACACACACACACACACACACACACTGCTTATCCAGTGCCTGCACTTAGCAGATTCACCTGGTGGCTGCTGAGAGAATACTGAGATGTACCAATAATTGTTTTGAGCCCCTTATACATTATCTCATTTAATCCTTGAAATAATCCTATGAGGTAGAAACTTTTGAGGAGACCGAGGAGGTTAAGTAACTTGTCCAAAATGACACAGCTAGTAGGCGGGAGAGCCAGGATTCAAACCCAGGCAGTGTGATGCTCAGGTCTGGAGTTCTAACCAGCAGACCCTACCACCTTTCCAGGAATGTTTGGTGAGTTTCTACATTGTTTCTCAGGTTTTTTTCAAGTGAGCCACATCTGTATATGCACAAAGGATAAGATGAAAAAGTAGAAGTCGGGAATTAATTGGCCCTCCTTCCTCAGGTGGAATGATCTACGCTTTATGTCCACACCTTACTTGTGTATAGGCAGGACCTGTAATTCTTTTCTCTACCGATCTGTTTATGCATCTGTTTAGCATGCATGACCAGTGGGGTTCATTTTTAGTATTTATTTAATATACCTTTATTTTAATTAAAAGCGTTCCTGGGTAATTAGTTTTAAGTTATATACATAGAAAAAATAATAAAAATTAGCTATTTCTTATTCCTCTCCTTCTGCCCCACTTCCTTTTCCAAAGAGAAATCACTTCCAACTCTAAGTTATTCATCTGGTATGTCCCCTACATTTCCAACTCACAGAGTGTGCTGCTTGCTTATCAATTTTAGACATTAGTTATACACTTCCTATAGTGATAATGAGGATTTTAAACTCATGTATATTCCCTCCTTCTCTTCTAGCCCTCCCCTATTTCTGGTTAACAATGCTTTTGTTATCATAATTGTATAAATATTGTTTACTATTAAACCAATTTATGTATTTTAATTACATATCAATTCTTCCACATATTTTTTGTTTTTCCTGGGGTTAATAATTGCCTTTAATTTTCCTTTGTTTAGTTTTATATCAACACTTGACTAAGTTCTCTCACATACTCTCGTAGTTCTGTGAGACACTGCTCAGTAACATTTCCACATTGTCAAGCCTGTCAGATATCCCACACGCAGATGGCTCTCCTAGAGTTCTCTGACTCGTTTATTAGAGATCGGTTGATCTTTCTACTGTCTAGCTGTTGTAACCCTTTTCTTTGCTGACTTCCTGAGAATTCCTTTCACTCTCTTTTGTCTCCTAATTCTTATCTCCCACCACATGTTCTGTTTTTATTTTGACAGAGCGTATTGTCCAGTAATACCTTTGTAAGAAAGAATATGTTGGAGGTATCTAATTCTCTGCCTATTCTTGTGTTTGGGTAGTATAGAATTCCAGGTTGAAAATGGTTTTCACTTAGAATTTTGGAGGCATTACTATTATCTTCCATTTTCAATATCGTGATTGAGAAGACTGATGTCATCCTGATTCCTACTCATCATTTTTGGTCTGTTCCCCAGTCCCCCTCACTGCATTCTCTCAATTTTTGGGATCTCCTTTTTGTTCCAGGGCTCTGAATTTACAATGATGTAGGGCTTGATGTGGGGCTTTTTACATTCAATATGAACATATGGTAGGCCTTGCCAATTTGGAGATTTATGCTTGACTTTGGGGGAAATTTGCTTATATTATTTCTTTGATAATTTCTTTCCCACTGTTTTCTCTGTGCCCCCCTTTCCCACTCCCCCGCATTCCTATTTAGAAATAAGACTCCTAGGCTTTATCCTCTAACTCACCTTTATTGCTTTCATATTTTTAATCTCCAAGAGCACGTACTTTTTCTCTGATGATTTTTTACAAAACAAAACTCTGTTCTTATTTCACAAATGCAATATTTTCTCCTTCTCTAAGGATATTAATGATGGATTTTGTTTTGTTTTAATTTGTTTACTTTTTATTCTGTTCCCTCCATTGTTTCTGTTTCTTCCAGGTTCCTGTTTACCATTCGTTTTAGTCTCTTTCCTTGATCGTTCACTCATATTTAAGAGCAAAGCACTAAGAGTATCATTGGAAGCTCTGTGTGCATGAGCAGGGTTTTAGAACAACTGTTTTGTTTTGTTTTGTTTTGTTTTGTTTTGTTTTGTTTTGTTTTGTTTTGTTTTGTTTTTCCACGGGGAGCTCCAAATGTCAGCATCTGTAAGTCTCCTTTATGGAGGAGTTTTGTCTTACCATTCAAAAGAGATTCCCCTAGGGCTGGGGCTGGAAGGAGTAAACAGCTTCTTGGTTTTCAAAGCAGAAGGAGCCTGTGATCTGTTCTCCAGGGTTGTGTCCAGGGAGCAGCAAGATGCTAGAAAGGAAGGACTGGGAGGGCAAGGGGTCCATAAGACCATACTATAAAAGGTTCCTGTTCAGCAGGAGAAGTAACAGAGCAGCAGGGGGCCGCTGGACCTGATCACAGATAGGGATTGTAACTGTCAGAGCAGAAAGTTGAGTGGACACAGGATCACACATCAGAGGGCCACTCGTTCCCACTACTTCATGCCTTGGTGCTATAGAAAGCTTCATAACACTGATACCATTTGGCAGAGAGTTACCTTAGATAGATCTGATTCTTATTTTGTTTTTTGCTTCTCAAGCAGTCTGTGGAATGGATGTGCAAATTGCAAAGATTAGGTTAAGCTATAGGAAGTAAGGAAAATAGTTTATGGACTGGGATTCATATCTGATATGTGTACATTTGCATATAAACTAATGCCAAGTGTACCAAATAATATTGACATAAAATAAATTCCTAGGCCTCAAGTGCAAGAGTCCTGGAGAGGCTTCTGTTGGCTCCCTGGCTGCCCCCAGCTTCTACATGGCAAGTCTGCCTACGTCCATCACTGGAGGAGGCCGCAGAATGTGTCTTGCTGCTTGCACATCGTCAGGGGTCGCCAACCCTCCAACAGGAAAGGCATATGAACGCAGCTGAAACCACTGACATGTCTGGAGAGAATTTTGGTCCTTTGGCTTAGGAATCACACGTGTGTGTGCACACAGGTACGCATGTATGCACACATGAATTAGGCTCCTAACTCAAATAATCAGGGTACAGATGGGGGAACCAAGCTCATTTCCAGCCTGATCTCTGCCCAGGAGTCTCCAGGCAGAGCCCCAGTGCCTCCAGGGTTGTTATCACAGTCCCAGGTGCCTGGGGCAGCTGGGGGCCCGCTCTGCTTCTTATAGTCTGATCGTTCCAGAAAGTCAGGGTGGAGAACAGAGATGGTGTCAGGGCATGGAGGCACATGGGAGGATGGCAATAGGGACTGAACTCCCTCCTGAACTCTGGGAAGGAGCAGTCCTCCCTCCTCTCCATCTCCCCAAGAGTCCTCGTGCTGAGGCAATGTGTCACCGTATTTTCAGCAATTCTGCTAAGTTGTGTCTCAGAGAAGTGAAAGACAAATCTCCAGAGGTTTACATGTTTGATTCACACCTAACACGGCAGCTGTCTGCTGCCAGGGGAAATACTGCTGTGCAGATTTCCAGCAGAAGCCAGAGACTAAGTTTTCAACCTTACAGCCATTTTGCTTGTCTTGTTGTTGGGGCCTTGGGGAGAAGTGTGAACGATACAGTGCCAACCCTCCTCGCAGGGAAGGATTCAGGCGCCAGCACTTTGGGAAAATAGAAACCTGGCCAGGGGTGGGGGCACTTAGCAAGCAGTGGCAGTAACCTCTTCATCACACCGATAGGTTCTAAGATGCTGCTCTCTTAATAGAGGCATACCGATTGCATCCTAATAATACTCTGTGCTTATCTCTAAGGACCTTAACCAGAGAGCCTCATGAAAATCTCATGACAGTCTCACGAAATATACAGAAGATTCTATGCTCTGTGTGTCAAAGAGAGAAACTGAGTCCCGAATGAGTAGCCGTGTGACCCACAATTAACCTGTAACAAAAAGGCCCAGAAATCCCTATTTATTCTCATTGCCTCTCTCTTTCTTTCTGCATTGTCTTTGAGCAAATTACCTTATCAACAGTATGGTTTATTGTTAGACCACTAAGTATATACATAGAATCTGATGCATTAAAGCCAAGAAAAAAAAAAAGTCCGATTCATAATATGAATGTCTTAGGGGATGATCTTTCTTACCAAGGAGAAATTTTTTCACTTTAAGATGATTTCCCTTGGAAGTCCATTAATGGTAAGCTTCCCTGGTACATTTAAATACTGGCTGATGGATCTTTTCCCAGAAAAGTAGAGAAGGCCGAGGGGGATGCTATTGGGTACCTGGTTGTCAATGAGCAGTGAAGAGCAGTTGGAGATTAACAATGATTTCTGAAGTGATGGTGTCAACCAATGAGTATATAGAACTGATTCACAAAAATGCAACTCACACACAGTTTCAGGGCCATACGCATTTTATGAAAGTGAGTCTTGCCTATGGCAGTATAAACCCAGTATAAACCAGAGGGGCTTTAAGAAGGCTTCGTGGGGGTAAGGCTCAGGAGGGTCGAGGGGTCTGCCTTGACAAAGAAGACACCAGAGATCCCTGCCAAATGGCCTTCTAGAGCTTGGCTACCTGAAAGGCTGGGACAGCTGCAGTCCTGGAGTACCAAGACGGCCATAGGTGGGGGGCAGGGAAAGGGCTGTAGGGCTTCTGGTCCTAAATCCAGACTGAGTTTACTGTTCCCTCACCCCACGTAGGATGTCTTGGATTCAGAAGCGGGGGATCACTTCAGTGCTGAAAATTTGCCTGAATTGTAATCCCCTTGACGTAGCGTGTGCTCCTGAGAGCATAACAGACCTGCGTTCACATACAGGCTCAGCCACTTCCTGGACGAGACTTCTCACTTCTCCAAGCCTTAGATTAGATCCTGCCTCTAAAAATGGAGAGCGTAGTTACCTACCTCGCAAAGGGGTGGTCAGCCTTAGAGATGATGTCTGCGAAGGGTTTGCACTGAACAGGCACCAAACATTGGTAGCTATTATTTTTCTTGCAAGAGAGGGTGAAATCCCTCTGGGGGGAAAGAGAAGCCTGCCTCAGCCACACTGGGTTGGGAGAGGACTTCAGTGAAGAGCGGATGGTTGGGCAGCGCCCCTCCTGCCTCCACATCACGTGCCTCAAGTGCAGGCCCGCATGGCCAGCCGCCCTGGGGCCAGTGCCAGAAGCTGCCCGAGCCTGGCCGGCATCAGAAGCAGCCTGGTGCCACTGAGGTACACCCCTGCGGGACCTTGACTCAGGAGCCGGCGATGCAAAGAAACGGGTGGTGGAGAACCCACTTTGGGGTTAGGGGTGGCGGCAGCATCCGGTTTCCAGGGCGGCAAGGGCGGCCGTGGTATCTGGGGAGTCCCGGCCGTGGTGGCACAGCCCGCTGAGGCCTCTAGCCTTCAGCCCTGGTACTTGCTGGGCGCTCACAGAGTGGTTTTCTGGAGGGATTTTTGGCTGCTGAGCCTCCCTTTGTTCTTATCTGTGTTCTGAGACTGCCTGAAAATTCTGCGGGTTACCCCAAACTCCTTTCAAAAATTTTTTTCTCGTTAAGTCCGAGAAAGTTCATTTCTGTCCTTAGCAATAGGAACTTGACTCGTATCCCTTTCCAAACCCCCTGACTTCATGAAGTTCCCCGTTTCTAGTTCCTTGATTGTGTTAATCACTATTGGCAATGACTTTTACCAATTTGGTATTTGTTCATGACCTGTGTTCCTTCCCTGAACGTAAGCTGCCTGAGGGACCTCCTCCCCGTCCTCATGGGTCCCCCCAAAGGCTGGGGGCCCCCAGCTGCTTGGTGTAGTGTAGCGGTGACACCACAGACGCTGGCCCTGGGCTGACTGGGTTTGAATCGTGGTGCTGCCACTCTGGGATTCTGGACCTCTGTGTCTCTCCGCTTCCCCGTCAGTCACGCGGGCGCGAGCCCGGTTCCCGTACACAGTTGTGAGAATTAAATGAACGCATATATGTGATGAGTTGCCTGACCCCGATTGTTTATGAATGAATGGAACTTAGGAGAAATTCAAATGAGAATGACAGTTGCTTTTCAAGATTTTATGACTCCTGTCTCATCACCTCCGCCTCCACACTCTAGAAGCACGCTTTCTCTAGGATCAGGCTGAAAGTTCACCAGAGGAGTATTTTGGGTCGCTGGGTCACAGAACTGAGGGTCCCGTCTCGGAGGTGTCTCTCCACTCCAGAACACTGAAGTCTGCCGCTATTTTGTTACATAAGCATCCCCACCTTAAGCATTCACAGCTGGGAAGTCAAGCTTTTCTGAAACCAGTGAGTCATGGAGCCTCTCCTCCCCCAGAGGCCTCTCACTGTCTCTCCCCAGCCTGCTGCGGCTAGTAGGACTGCCACTGCTTCCAGGAAGAGCTGGTCCCTGGGGGAGCCCCGGGCCTTGGAGGATAGGGGAGCATCAGGGCAAGGCACCTCACCCGGAGGGACAGAGCTGGGGCTGGGCAGACACCCAAAACACTGGATTCCTGGATGACCGCTTTTCTCTGGAATCAATGAGTGACTTTTTCCATGGCCTCGGTCTTCCGGCTCAGAGGGCTGGGTGCCACGTGAGCCAATTTCTCTGTGTGTGCGCTGTGTAAGTTGACTGATGGTGCAACTGAGCCCGGAGCAGAGAGTTCAGACATTCGCTGCTCTATTTTAAGACCCCCAGTTTTGTCTGTTTCCCAGCAATCATCACTTGGTCAGAGGAAAGGGAAAGCGGGGTGGGGAAAAGGAGGAGCAAGCCACAGTCACTCATTACTTCCAGCTGGGTGGAAATTCCCATTCTTTATGGACGCAAAGCACCTACCCTGCCCTAAAACCCAGTGACTCAGAATTCTTCGCCGGTCAAGGTCAGGACAAAGTCTTGCTCAGTTTAATAACAAAAATCAGGAGAGCACTGCATTCTTTGCATATATCTTAGACTTCTCAGAGCTCATTCACACACTTTCCCCCCCTTTGATGGGTAAGACAGACATTATTACTCCCTGTTTACAAGTGAGAAAACTGAGACACAGAGAGGTCGGTGGTTGCCCACGGTCACACAGCTGGCTTACTCACAGAACCAGTCACAGAGGCTAGATCGCCTGAGTTTTAAATTACGTTTTGTCATCCAGTAAATAGCATTTATTATCTTCCCTCCATATCAAGGTGCCTTTCCTGTGCTCATGAGCACCCACGTGATGGAGAACGAAGCACTGGGGGGAAGGAGGGGCTGGAGTATGGTACCTTCCTGTTCCTACGGCTTCTTGCTCCTCCAGTTCAGTCTTACAGGACAGGACATCCATTCATGCAAATAAACAGTTATTGAGTACCTACTGTGTGCAGCTAGTGTGTTTGTAGGTTCACAACCTATGGAAGAGACAGTTGCTAAATATAAAATTACAGTAAAATGTAGTAAAGCACCGTATGGCTGCAAACACAGTGTTATGGGAATAGAGAGAAAGGGGTGATTCATTTTGTCAGAGGCAATGAGGAAACTATCAGAGATGAGGTCATTTTTTTCCCTCCAATGTATTATTGTGAAATTTTTGAAGCATATGGAAGACCTGAAAGATGATTACAATCGCCGTCCAGATTCAACCATGGTTTGCCATATTGTCTTTCTCTCCGGATATGCAGATCAGTGGACACAGACACATAGATGCTGAGGCGTTTATGTAGGCATGTCGCTGAATCATTTGACAGTAAGTGGGAGGTGTCATGACATCCGCTCCCAAGCATTTCAGCATGCATCTTCTAAGAATAAGGACATTCACAAAGGCGAAATGAGTTGGGTCTTGTCAGATAAATAGGAGTTTAACAGACATTTAAAGAGGAATGTCATTCCAGGTTGCAACGACAGTGCAAGCAAAAGCAAGTAGGTGAGCAACATGGAGTATTTGGTGGAAAGGTCAAGCATGACCAGAGCTGAAGGGGTAGGCGAGCCGGTAGAAGGGGAGGTTGGAGCAACTGATCGGAACCAGACTGTGGAGGAACCAGAATGTCCTGATAAGGAGTTTCAGGGTGACCCTGGGGAAGGTGGGACACACTGAAGACTTCGAAAGACTTTGGATCACTGATGGCGAGTGAGACTTCGTTCAAAGGCAACTGAATAGAAGCTTTACTGCCATTAATTAGCATCATTAATCTAGTCAAGTGCAGTGGTATGTACATAACACTGAATCCATTTTGGACAAGTTAAGTATGAAGGCACCTAACTTGCCTTGAACTCCAGCAGGGGTCAGAGAGATGGGTTTGGGGGTCATCAGCCTACAGATGTGGTTAAAGCAATAACAACTTACTCTGGAAGAGGCTATCATACAAAAAGAAAGGCAGGTCAAGGCCACAGCCCTGGACGGCATGTGCACCGGATGGACAGATAGAAGGCGAGAGGAGCAGCCCTGAGGTGGGAGACACGTGGCAGGCTCACAGTGAGCGTTACATGAGCTCATATGCGTGAAATTCCAAACTCCAGCTGAGGACTCGGTAGTTGCTGGGTAAGTGAAGAACCACTTCCAGAGTGGAGGAACATTCTAGATGAACAGCATGGCCCCAGGGTCAAAAGCTGCTGGGGGTCCCAAGGCTGGCCCTCTATCAACTGAGTCTTAGAAGCAGAATGTTCTTTTCCTGTGCCTCCTCTACCCTTCCCAAGAAGTGAAGACCAGATGGAACTATAAGAGAAGATAAAACTTCATCTCTTGAATCCTCTTGGAGCTGGAGAAATGAGCGTTTGGAAACCCAGGGTGGGAAAGAGGTCCCTGCAGCTCTGGAGGCGGGGGGGCAGTGTGTGGAGTGAGTGGCTGATGCTCGGGTGCTGGAGTCAGATGACCCCATACCAGGTCGTTGCTCTGCCTTCCGTTCCTTCTGCCGTTAACCGCTTGATGCCTCAGTTTCCCCATCTGTAAAACAACAACAGGAGAGTACCTTCTCCAGAGGTCAGTGAGAGGATTAAACGAGATGAAGCCTGGAGTCACCACAAATGTAGAGCACAGAAAATGCTCACTAAAGGCTAGCGATTATCACTGCTATTGCTGCAGCCTGGGGGTTCGGCAGGCCTGGGGGTTCGGATCCAGCAGGTTCCCCTGGGGCCACGCTTGGAGCAGCACAGCCAGAGGGCTGGTGGAGAAGGAGGGGCTCCGCCGGCCCGGTCACACAGCTCGCCGCGTGTCTCCCTGCGCTCGGATGTGTGGGGCCCATTAGGGAGAGCTCATTTCTTTCTCTGCAAAACAGCACGCACCCCCCACTGCGCTCTTCCCTCTGTCCACCTGGGCCTGTTTCTAGGACAGCTGCTGTGTCAGGGGCTGATGGCCTGGGAGCTTGTGAAAGGACCACCTGTTCCCATTGCTCCCCCACTCCCCCCCCTGCCCCCGCCCACCCCGACCGTGCCAGCTCCAGCCTCCAACTGCTCACACTGCACACCACGTTTCCCCTGAGCTCAGGTGCCGCGGGCACGTTGTGAGAGGCACGTTTCCTTACAACTTGTCCGGCGCTCACAGCTAGTGTGGCTGCTCCTTGAGCCTCTGTCTCCTACGAAACTGCTTCTCCTCTGTTTCCCTGCGTCGGCCCTCTGCACCCTCACCCTCCCTCTCTCCACGGACATGGGGGTGCATGGAAGGTGACTCAAAGGAGGGGGGAGAGGCTGCACAGAGGGCAGGTCTCTAACTCCCAGGAGACGGCAAAGCCCTCCTGTAGCTCCGACCTGACATCTCTGCACGTGCATGTGATGTTCACATGTTGGGCTTGCTGTTCCACAGGCCTCACGTCTCATCTCGGCTTACGTCAGCACCCAGAAATCCCTAACTAGGGCAGTGTGGAGACAGGGGCTGAAGTAGCCCCAGCGTCCGGTGGGAGAGTTGCTCAGAAGCAAGAGGACAGGCACAGAGTAGCCAGGGGTTGGGACCTGCGAGGCAGAACTGGGTTCTAGTCCCAGCACCTCCATTTACTGGGTATGTCACTGTGGCGAGATAATTTACCCACGGCTGTCCGGTTCCCCGTCTGTGTGGTGTCTCTCCGGCACTGAGCTCGGCGTTAGATCGTCTTGAGGTCTACAAAGGGCAGTTAGCCTTCCTCCTAGACAGGGTTTAGAGCAGGGCCAGGTGTCAGCCAAGCCCCTGGAGTCTGTTCTTACTGGGTCCAGACCCCCGCTTCTTCCCAGCGCATGCCTCTCTCAGATGCCTAGGAGAGGGGGACAGGGGACCAGGTGTGCTGGGGTTTTCCTTGCTCGAGACCTTCAGAGACGTAGGATGAGGTGGTACAGATTCCATGTGTGTTTGGTGCCCTGTTTCCAGCTGAAGCTGGGCTCTGGAACATTCGTGCCTGCCAGACCCTTCCCTGACTTGATTTGCCCGCACTGGGGGACTCCAGAAGCCACCGTGGGAGGCACGGCTGTGAGGTGCAAAGTCATGTTTCACTGCGTAATGCAGCCTGTCTGTGACCCATTTCCAGAAAGCTGTCTGGTTGAAGTTCGGCCAAGAATGTCTGTGATCCCCAAGATCCTGGGAAGCTGGGTTGACAATGACCCTGAAGACATTCAGCGCATCCAGAGTGGGATGCATTTCCTTCATTCTTCATTCATCATGTAATGAGTCCCATGCTGTGTCGGACACTGCGCTGGCCACCAAGGTTCGGGGGCCGGGCCTCCCTGAGGCCGTTTGAGATCTGCCCAAGTGATATCCCTGCCCAGACCCGTATCTCAAAGGCAGCTTTCCAGCCAAGGAGAGCACATGGTGTGTCTCTGGAATCAGGGATCATCTGATGTGCTGAAGTTTCCCGAGAAAGGAGCGGGGTGGGTTGGGGCTGAAATTGATGCAGACAAGGTTTCTCTCTGTACGGGTCTTTCAGTCCCCTGCCCTACACACACACTCACACACACTCGCAACTCACAGACGTTCGTACACTCACAGACATACACACACTTGCAGACACACACTCTCACACACTCACACACACACACACAGTTTGAGAGTAAAACAATGCTTCCTCTGCACCTGTTCTGTATCCCTGTCCCCCCTGAAGCAGCAGTTAGGCTGTTGTCAGTCTCCCCACCAGCATATGCCTTCTCCCTATTCAAATTCAGCATAGGAGGCTGTCTTGGTTGAGAAATATGGCAGAATGAGGTGGTCAGAATCCCCCTTTCCTCCCCAACTACGGGGTAGGGTCTGTTAGATTCCCCCCACCCCCCAGTGCTTGTTTCCTGTCTGGAAGAGGCAGATTCCAGCACACAGCACCTGTTGGACTTTCCAGTTCTGGAATCTAAAAGTCCTCACTCCTCAGCCTGGGAAGGAGCAGGGAGTGGAAATTGTAAAGGTCACCTTTCAGTGATATGCAAACCCCAGACTTCCCTTTTTTTTCCCCTCTGATCTTTCATCCTAAGTGGTTCCTTAGGGCCTCGAAAAATTATTAAATGAGAAAAATTCACATTGTGATAAATGTGTTTCTATGTCTCAAGGAGTGGAAGTGAAATGCTCTCAGGAATATGACATTCATGACAAAAGCGAACAAAGGGATGAGGAGGGAGGGTGAGAAAGGGGAAGACATTTAGAAACCCAGGGTTCTTGAGTACTTCTCCTATTTTGCAGTATTAGGATGAGACAGGGCTCATTTATTGCCATTAATGTAGTTGGTGCTTTAGGGAATGCATCCAAACGGTGGCAGGAGCATTTGCAGGGAGAGTGGAGGCGGCGAGGGACGAGTGTGCAGACAGGCCGGGGACAGGCGCGCTGTGGGGAGGATGCTGGGCATTGGCAGTCAGGGCGAATTCAGGAGTTGGAGGCAGGCAGATGGTTGGTTAGGGTGTGGGGTAGGGCTGACCATCAACAGCCAGGAGGGCCAGCCCATGTGTGAGTGTCAGACCACAAACACCTAGTAAAGGGCCTGCGAAGGGCCCTAGCCAACAAACACTGAAAGGGCCATCCATCAGCAGTCAGGCTCCCAGGAGGCTGAAGACGAGCAAAGGTCCCCAGGGCCCAACACCTCCGCAAGACTTTGGGAGCTAAAGATCTGCCCTCCTTGGAAGCTGCCCCAGGGCTCCCTCCAGGTGGGAACCAGGGTCCCGCCTGAGCCAAGAGGGATGGGGAAACACGGCTGGAGAGGGTGGCAGGAAAAGCAACGGAACTCAGTTTTCCTGCAGAGATAAATCAAAGCCCTGATAGTCATGGAAGGACGTCAGCAGAAAAAGGGGTTCTCTGCTGCCACACGTGGGAACTGCATACACAAGGGACCGAAGGAGCAAAGAAGTCCAGAGCCAGTGATGACACACACGAAGGGTAAAGAGCGCAGGTGGAAGATGTGTGCGGCAGGAGAAGAACGGGGTGAGCAACGAAGAGGGAGGGAGGGAGGAACCAAGAAGACAGCTGGAGGAGTTCGAACATCCTATCAGGATTACCCAAGCTTACACTTTAGTCTTCTCATGGTGGAGAAGGCCACACCACAGGCTGGCATGGTGCGTGCTTGGGAACACAGGCCCTGGAGCTGGACTGAGATCAAAACCCAGCTTGACCATACGTAGCTGTGTGACCCGAGCCAGTTACTTACCCAGTCTCTGCCACAATCTCCTCAAATGTAGAATGAGAACAAGATGGCAACCATCTTGCAGGGCACTGGGGGAGAGCTGGAAGGTCATTCAGGGAAGAACACACAGAAGAGGGCGTGGCACGTAGTAGGTACGCAACAAAGGCTAGCTGTTATGATCTGTGTTGAAAGAAGCTAGCCAGCCAGCCAGCATTTATCTAGAACACGCACTGAACTGCGTGTGGTGCTAGGGGCCGAAGACGGAGAGGTGACTAAGGCAACGGTCCCTACCCTCATAAGCAAACAGGCGCTCATAAGCAAACAGACTGAAAATCAAAAGTAGGCCTCAAAATTAAGTTAAAAAGTCAAGAAGAGTCCACGCTGGTCCTGTGGTTCTAGGAGTAACAATGGTGGTTGCCTTCCTCTGATGGGGGGTAGGTAGGACTGGCTGGAAGGAGCATGAAGCAAATTTCTTTTAAAATGAGTAGCACAGAGAGGAACGGGATGTGTAGGCCCAGAGAACCTCATGGTCAGGGCTTTGTCCGTGCAAGGCGGCGTGGAGCCATGGGAACCTGCCAACTGCTGAGTTTGCCCGGGGTTTAGGGTGTGAGGTGATGGGTGTGAGATCAGACGGTGAGAGCCTTATATGCGCCCCGGAGGAGTCTAGACAGGCTCCGCTAAGCCACGGGTACCGGGGACGACTTTCAGCCTCCTCCCCAAGTGGCTGAGACTGCCCTGCCTTGGAAGCTAGGGGTCCATTGGCCTGGTTGGGGAGAGAAAAGCAGGCTTCCCAAACTCCCATTCCCTCAGAGCTTCTCCCAGGCAGGAGGGAGGAAAGAGGAAGACAAGTGGGAGAAGCATAAAACAGCCATGAAAGTGAGCTGTACCCAGTGCTCTGAAGGCTCACGGGGAAAAACAACTGTTTCCTGTATCCGGCCCCCCTTTCCCGGCTTCAGGAGGGGATCTCTCTCGCCTTCCCGAGCTGCCTCGCCAGATGTGCTGCTCCTGTTTTCATGCTTCTATCAAACGGTGACACCCGGTTGGGCATCCTGCACGCCTGAGAGCCTCTGCTGCATATAGGGAGTTCCTAAATCTTCCTGCACCGCTGAACTACCACTGGCTTTCCCTAGCTGTTTCTCCCACGTGCAGCATGCTCGAACCCCACTCACTCCTCTTCCGATATTGCAGACCTGCCCGGATCTCTCCCCATCCTGGACTTCTGTTGCCACTCCTGTCAATAACTTCCTTTCACCCTTCCCTGCCCTGCTAGTTCCGTTTCCTCCAAGAGGAGGAATTAGAAGGTCATTAAACTCAGTGAAGAGCCTAAAAGCTGTGTGATTTCCCCACCGGCTAGGGGACATAATAAATTCCTAATAAATATTTATCAGTGGATCGATGATTGAATTAGGAACATCCAGACCCCTGTGGAGACCATCTGTGCCAAATCAGAAGTTGAGAAAGGATATCCATGTCCCCTGACCCTTTTCAGGAAATAAAGGTCCTCCGTGAACTTCTGCCGGGGGGGAAAGCATGGTGCTGGGGATTGGGTGGGCAGAGGGGTGGAGGCGGATGGAGGGCCATGTGGCTGGGAGGTGGGGGATATTTAATCCCCATCCCAGATGCCCCGGGCTGCGGAGCTGTGGCCCCACACCCTCCATGAAAGACAGCACAGCTGTGCGGCCAGTGCTGGGCAAAAAAACGAGGTCATGTTCATGGCAAAGCCAGTGCAGTTCACAGGTGGGCTCAATTTGCTGGATTTACAGCAACCGTGGAGTCATTACTGAAATTGCAGCCACGAACCAGCCTACCTGCTGGGAAGAGAATTTGGGATACATTGTGAACTTCAAAAAGTTTCTGCCTGGAAACTGAAGAGGTAACCATGGCAACTGGGAGGCAGGTTGAACTCAGAAAGGGCTCTTCCTCCTGAGCCGGGAGCTTTGTGCTCTTGGATTGGATTTGCCAGACTGCGAGCACCGCTTTGTCTCTCCTGCCTCTTCTGCTTCCTTTGTTGAGTGAGAGAAAGCCCCAGCTCAGGAATCTGGAGAGCTGGCCGCCGTTCAGGTGTTTTCCCATCCAGGGCACTTAAGTGAGGGCACCTTAGGCACTGGCTGTTTTGTTGTCTGCAAGATGGAAATTAAAAGGCTCCTCCGGCCTGTTCACGGGGATGCAGATGGAACAGGAAGGTTTAGGGAGACTCTATGCATAATCACGATTATTGTTGTTATGTGGGTAAGTCTGGGCTGATTCCAACAGCTTGCTCCTGAGGGCAAGACAGGGCATTCGATTCATCCATAGACTTGTTTTCGTCGCTTGCAGAGGAGCTGTCCCAGACACCACCCACAGCCCCACCTGGCAGCTGCATGACACAATCCTGCACGGGAGCCTGTGCCGCGCAGGTAAACCTCATGCCTCACCTCCGCTGACCAGCTCCTCCACGGAACGTCCTGCTGGCGGGGCAGGTGGGCTGCTGCCTCGTGCGGACGGAGGATTATGCTGAGACACACAGACGTGCGCAAGGCACCCTTCCGCTGCCTGGGGGCACACCACAACCCTTGCCCCTCTCCCTGCCCCACGCCAACCAGGTTCTGCACTTGTGAGGCAGGAGGAAGCGGAGCTGGGGGGGAGGGTGGGCCGCTGGCATCTGGGGTGGTGCTACCAGTGCGTGAGCTACTCTGCACCTGTGTCTGTCTACTAACCCCCTGGGAGGCTGGGGAAGGATTTGACTCTGCTCTTCAGAGTGCATTATGTTTTGACTAACTGGGTCATCTCCTGCAGGCCCTGGCTTTGACAGATGACCCCACATGTTGCTCTGATTTGGGCCTCTTTTTTTTTGTTTTGTTTATATATATATATATAACTATATATATATAACTATATATATATAACTATATATATATATAACTATATATAACTATATATATATATATAGTTATTAGCATATAGTGTATTATTTGTTTCAGGGGTACAGGTCTGTGATTCATCAGTCTTACACAATACATAGTGCTCACCACGACACATACCCTCCCCAGTGTCCATCATCAACCACCCCATCCCTCCCACCTGCCTCCACTCCAGCAACCCTCAGTTTGGTTCCTGAGATTAAGAGTCTCTTATGGTTTGTCTCCCTCTCTGGTTTCTTCTTGTTTCATTTTTTTTCTCTCGTTCCCTATGCTCCTCTGCCTTGTTTCTCAAATTCCGCATATCAGTGAGATCATATGATAATTGTTTTTCTCTGATTGACTTATTTCACTTAGCATAATATCCTCTAGTTCCATCCAAGTCGTTGCAAATGACAAGATTTCATTTTTTCTGATGGTTGCATTGTATTTGTTTTGGGCCTCTTTTGCTACACTACTATTTCCAGGCCTTCCTGTCCCCTCCCCCTTTGTGGTTTCAACCTTTCCTTCCCTGACCAGCTTTTCTGGGCTGTCTCACCCAGCTTGCTCAGCTGGGGACCTCTTCTCCTCTTATCTCTCTCTCCTGACCTTTCATTTCCAGGCCTTGCTGAAGAACAGCAACTCTTAGATGCCCCTCACGACATAAAAACCTAAATCCCGAGAGACACAAAAAACTGACTACTTTTCCTTATTGTCTAGCAATTCCTGTGTCCCTAGTAAATAAACCTGAGAGCTAACATTTACTGAGTGCTAGCTATGTGTTCACCACTGATTTAAGCACCTTGTTGGGGGTGCTATGGTATACTGCCAAGATGCCCTGTTTGGGACCTAGGCCCTCATTCTCCAGCCCATTGTCTGCTGTAGGCCGCCAGCACAGTCCCTCTGGCCTTAACAGAGGGGGTCTCGTTGCTTAGGATTAAGCCACGTTCTTAGGGAAACCACATCCAGTGAATGGCCAATGTGGTACAAAGGCCCTGGGGCCAACTATGGTCTCTGTTGCAGCAACCTGGCATTTAACTCCTCGCTCTGAGCAACCCTGTTTCCCTCACTCCCTCTCTGGTCTGAGAACTCTCCCCAGCAAGGCTCTGCCTCAGGGGAACTGTGTTTCCTGTCTCCTGGGGAACTCAAACTAAGAACTTAGGTAATTCTCACATCTTTATGAAATAGGTGTATCATATTTTCATCTTAGAGATAAGGAAACTGAGACACAGAAAGGTTAAGAAGCTTGCCCAAGGGGTGCCTGGGTGGCTCAACTGTTAAGCATCTGCCTTCAGCTCACGTCATGATCCCAGGGTACTGGGATCAAGCCCCGCATCGGACTCCCTGCTCCGCGGGAAGCCTGCTTCTCCCTCTCACAATCCCCTTGCT
Source organism: Ursus americanus (assembly GCF_024610735.1). NCBI lineage: Eukaryota > Metazoa > Chordata > Mammalia > Carnivora > Ursidae > Ursus > Ursus americanus. The sequence goes on along the minus strand of NC_142128.1, from coordinate 83,063,972 downwards.
TGTGTTCCTTTTCTCGCTGTCTCTCTCTGTCAAATAAATAAATAAAATCTTTAAAAAAAAAAAAAAGCAGCAGCTTGTCCAAGGTCTCCCATCAGTAAGTGGTGCAGCCATGATTCGATATCTGGAAATCCATCTCTGGATTCCACACTCTAAAGCTCACATGCATTCTCATTAATGGCAATCCCAAGGGGGGACCTGAGGGGCAACGGTGGGAGGCGAGGGGTGCTGTAAGGCCTTTATGGGAAGGTGAGGAGAGAGGGAGAACATTTCTTACCTTGACCTCAGAGATAAGGACACTGAACTAGGTGCTGCTTAAACCCAGGACCATTCATCAGTTTAGAGAGGTGTGCGGATTCTACTTCTGGCTGGGAGGGCAGTGGAAAATCGTGGTAAATTCGTATTTGAATTATGGCACTAATTGTGTAACGCTGAGCAAATTATTTAACCTGACTCTTGGTAAAAATGCCTGGCACACAGATGCTCAATAAAGAGCCCCCCCCCGGCCCCCCCCCCCCACCCGGGGCCATTCGTCTGCTAATTCCAACCCTCTGATCTTGGGTAAGTCTTTCTAACTTTCTGACTCAGTTTCTTCATCTCTGAAACGGAGGTGATGAGATGAGGAGCTGCGGTAAAGGGTAAAGGGCTTACTTAGCCCCATGGGCATTCGGGTGGGTGCACAGTAAGTAGTAGTTATCAGTATAATCATGACGCTGTCTCGCGCGGCTTGCACCGCTTGCTCCCGTCCATCAGGACCGAGTAGGTTCAGGAACAGGCTGTGATCCGCACGGTGTGTGCCTCCCCAACGCGCCACCCCCACGCAAATCCGCCCGCTACCGCTGAGTTGGTTTTCTGATTTTACTAGAGACCGACGGGTTTTTTTCCTACTAAACTGAGTGGGCGCTTCTCGGTCCGTGTGACTTCCCCGCCGCTTCTCCTTCCGCAAGCCGGCGTAGCCCGGAGGACAGGGCAGCCGCGAGCGCCCGGCTGTGCTCAAGTTGCGGGCGCCGCGCCCCGCCCCGTCGAGCTTCCGGGCCCCGCCTCCATCGTCCCCGAGCGCCGTCCCGCTCTCCGATTGGTCGTCGGCGCTCAGCCCCGCCCCGCTCCCTCCGAGGGAATAAAAGCCGGGGTAGCTGCGGGTCCCCGTTAGCAGCCTGATAAAGCCGAGGCGCCTTGGGGAGTGCCAGCCGCCGCCCCTGCCCCTTTGCCGCCTCACGTCCGAGGTGACCACTGGAGCCCGTCACCATCCTCTCCACGACTTCCTGCCCTGAACCCGCAGCCATGTGCCGGACCCTGGCCGCCTTCCCCACCACCTGCCTGGAGAGGTAAGAGGGGCTTGTTCGTGAATCTTGCCAGCTGCCCGCACGAAGTCCAAGTCCCACCAATCCTTAGGGAGTGGAGCGGAGGCTTGGGGAGCGGGCGGGCGGGAGAATGGGACTCTCGTGACTTGAGTGGAGAGGCAGCGGTCACCTTGGTTCCAGGTTTTCAGAGGCTTCCCTTAGAGTCTTAGAGAAGCGACGGGCCAAGAGAAGGGAGAGGGAAGAAGGGGAAGCAGAGGAATCACTGCATCCCCCCGTCCTCTGACGAATGGCAGTCCTCAGGTGACCTGCCCAAGCGCGGCTGCAGGAAGAGCACATTGGCTTCAGCAGGCAGAACTCCCTTTTCTAGTTTCTTCAGTGCTTGCTTTTCATTCTACAGCCCAGATCTAGGAGCATGGCCTTCCCCGGGCCCTGAGAAGGCAGGGAGGTGTTTTTTTGGGTCCACCAGTGAGGGATGTGCCCACTTCCCAGGGAGCTACTCAACCACCTCTAGTCCTTGCTGGAGCTGGTGGCTGGGAAGCAAAAGGTGAAGAAAGTGAAAGCAGGAATCAATTTCCACACAGTTCCAGAAATATTCGTGACAAGCCTAGAGGGTGCTGAACTGCCTTCTGCTAATCAACAGGCACAAAGATAGATCAGTGTGACTTAAGTGGGAAAAAGCCCATGTGTGCTGTGCTCTAAACTCAGACAGTGTTTAAGTCCTACTGAGGAACAGCCGAAACATTACTTTCATTGTTTCTGGGTTGGTGATATTAAGAGACAAGCGGAGTTGAAGCCCTGGCAACAGCTGAAGGTTCCAGGAACCCTGGAGGCTGGAATTAGGGTGACACCAGCCTAAACCCTTTGGGACCCCATAAACCTTTTTGCCCTGGCTGAGCCAGTGGGGGATCCTTACGGGTTCCTGCTTCGTCTTCCAGAGCCAAAGAATTGAAGACACGGCTGGGGATCTTTCTTCACAAATCAGAGCTGGGATCTGATACTGGGAGTGTTGGCAAGTTCGAGTGGAGCAGCAAACACAGCAAAGAGGGGTAAGTCCTGCTAGCCACTAGCTGGCCTAGGGCCCTGGAGGGGAGGGAGCCAGATTTAGGAAAAGAGCCACAAGAAAGTAAATACAAGGAGAAATTAAGACATGCAAGGGTGGGCCTTGGTGATCTCTTCCTGGAGATTTTAGTGAAGATTCCTGCTGGTCTGCTATGGGTGACTGGGTAGGTGGCTCCAGGGTTCTGAGGTCACCAGGGTACCCAGGGTCGGAATGTCTAGTTACCAGACTCTCCCACCTGGAGATGTCATCGTCCATGCAACAGGGCGGGGACAGGGTCTAAGAACACTTGAGGTTTTTCAGTCAAGATTCTTTTTCCATTAGCATGCCCTTTGCCTATAAGCCCTTTCATATTGGACATCAGCAGTGCCAGGTGCTGCTGTAGGTCTGGGATTATGGGTAGACTTAATCTCTATTCCTGAGGCCCTTATTTCCTTGGGGGAAGTATAGAAAACAAAGCTCAGAGTCAGAGGAATAGAAACAATTTTGGACAGTGAAGAGACAGACTTAGAGTTACTTACTGAGGGCCAGAAGTTCCCTGGCTTTGGCTTCTTATTACTGAATTGTCCTCTAGAAAAATACCTGTAGCCTCAACTAAGAGTTTGAGGAGTCCGCTCCAATAATCCCTGAGCAAGTGTTTGTGTGAATTATACAACTTCCATCAGAGCTCTGGCTAGGACTTAGGCTATGCATTAGTGTGTTGGTTTTTTAAATTAAAATCTCAGCCTTTTTAAAAATCTTTTTTATTTTTTAATTTTTTTAGCAGAAACTTCTCAGAAGATGTGCTGGGGTGGAAAGAGTCATTTGACTTGCTACTGAGCAGTAAAAGTGAGTAGGACCCTGTTGTGTCTGTCTGTGGATGGCACATGTGTACCCATGTGCTTTGGAGCCAGCCTGAGGGATGCTGAAAAGCGTGGGCAAAATAATAGTCGTAGTAATAATAATAATGATCCCCTAGTGTGCCAGCCTCTGTTCAGAATACAAAGGCAGGTCCTTGTTCAAGAAAATTACATCCTAAAAATAGAACCATTAACTACAATTGCTGTCTTTCTTCTTTTATTCCCCGCTGTCCTGCTGTCTGACCTGTCTCTCCCTCTCCCCTCAACCCCAGATGGAGTGGCTGCCTTCCACGCTTTCCTGAAGACGGAGTTCAGTGAGGAGAACCTGGAGTTCTGGCTGGCCTGTGAGGAGTTCAAGAAGCTCCGGTCGGCTACCAAGCTGGCCTCCCGGGCTCACAAGATCTTTGAGGAATTCATCCGCAGCGAAGCCCCAAAAGAGGTCAGAACCTCAGCATTTTCCGTGAATCCTCCAGACCCTGCCTGCTCCTTCCCCACCGAGGATTGGTGGGGGGTGGGGGTGGGGGTCCAGTAGGGGAAGGGTTGAGTTTAGAGAGTGATCTTATTTGACACAGGGGTGAATGGGCTTCTGTGGCCGGAGACCAGGAAAGCTCTGTCACTTCTGGCTGCTGTTACCCTCTTACCCTCAGACTCACTGATCGGGCTAGAGGCATTGGCGGGTGTTTTGGCCTCTGTCCATACCCACTTTTGCAAACTAAGGCCTTTTTAGAGGCTCAAAACACACAAGTGGGGAGACAGGTCAACCTAGGGACCTTGTGTGACCTGGTCCAGTCCCCAGGCTGACCTGCCTCAGGCTGGCTTGTGTGTGGGCGGTGAATTTTTGCACCTTCCCTCAGGTCTTGGCTGCCTGCCACCAGCGTTTGGTGAAGCGAGTGGGGCCACCTTGTGGAGAGAGAATAGTAATGCCTTGCTTTTGTAGCCTATGTTGTATTTTCTGGGCACTTTAATTTTTTCCATGTCATTCTGTAAAGATTTATTCAGCACCAATTACGTGCAAGGCGCAGTTATAGTCACTGGGGACATAGCAGGGACAAAAAGTCTCTACCCTAATGAGAGAAGATGACAATAACTGATTAAATGAGTAAATACATGTCAGGGATGGTGTGTGTTCTGATCCGAACAGAGCAGGGTTTGAAAGGGAGCACTGCCAGACGGGGTGGGCAGACGTGAGGTCTTTTTGTTTTACAAAGGGAAGTGAGGGGTGAGCTGTCCCGTAAGGTGACAGATGAACAGATGCATAAAAGAAGGGAGGGAAGAACATTCCAACACAGGAAGTGGCAAGTGGAAAACCCACCAGGCAGTGGGCCCAAGTGGGGCCCAGAGAGTGAGGGAGGCAGAACAGGAGAGGAAGTCAGACTGGAGGCAGGGGCCAGATATGGACCCAGGTGGCTGTGCGGGCCCAGCACGCACGTTGGCTTTTCCTCTGAGTGACATGGGAGGACAACACTGCTGCTGGCAAACTGACTTGAGTTTTCAAAGGCTCGGTCTAGTCACTGGCTGGAGAATAGACCACAGGAGCAAGGGTCAAGGAGAGAGACCAGTTAGCAGGCTCTGCCACTAACTTCAGGGGAGAGGTGATGGCAAACTGACCCAGGACTGTCCCGAGGCAGGGATGAGAAGGCGTTAGATTTGTATGCATTCTTAACACAACCTTGATAACTTTGGGAGATTGGAGGGCAGACCCTGGGTCCGATGTGCAGACAGGCCCAGAGTTGAAAAGCCAGTTAACGGTAAGCTCCGGAGACCCCAAGTTCTGGTTTCAGAATCTGGTACTCCTTCCACTGCTGTACCTGCCAGTTAGCCCCCCAGCCCTGGCCTGCTGGACCCCTTGCCTGGCCCACCCTCCCCTAACCCACGTGCTTGCCTTCCTTCGTGCAGGTGAACATAGACCATGAGACCAGGGAACTGACCAGGGTGAACCTGCAAGCTGTCACGGCCACGTGCTTCGACGTGGCTCAGGGCAAGACTCGCACCCTGATGGAGAAGGACTCCTATCCACGCTTCCTGAAGTCCCCTGCTTACCGGGACCTGGCGGCCCAAGCCGCGGCTGCCTCGGCCTCTCCTGCCAGTGGCAGCCCGGCGGAGCCCTTGCACACTTGAGCCTCCTGGCGGTGAGGGAGCCGGCTGCAAAGAGAGGTGGAGTCACCCATCCCCGAGGCACAGTCTACCAGGCAGGCGTGAGAGGACAGTGAAAGAAAAAGCCCATCTGGCAGCCTGTTTCAGAAGCACCCTCTCCTCCAGATACTGTGGGACTGGATTCCACACCTGGGAGGGCCCCCCCACCCCCGTTTCCAGGACCAGCGGATAAGGGCCGAAGATAAAGGCTGTGTGGGGCTCTCCAGGGAGAGGAGAGGAGGCGTCGGCGTTCGCGTTGGCTTTTGGCCTTCTCCACGGGGCAAGAAATATTCCGGGGTGGTTTGGGAGACACAGATGAAGGGAGCTTGAAAATGAGACAGGGCAGGACAGCTAGATGAGCTCTTCGGCCTGGTGAGGCGCTGACGCAGATGGCACCCTGTTTGCCTCGTTCGCAGGCTGTCCAGGGCCCGCAAGGGCGCTGCGAAGTGGTGCCTCCCGCCCTGTCCCCCTCACTGCCTCTGCGGCCCAGGCCCCTGAGCCCCCCTCCTGTGTCCCGCCTCCTCAAGGCCAGAGCACCAATTTGACCCTTGCCCCAAATGAGATTTTTTTTTATACCTCAAAAACTGCCTTTGGAGCCCGTTTCCGCATCAGTAGAGAGCCTGGAAAAGGGGCCGTCTTGTTCCTCTGAAACTCATCTTGGTGCTCGTGGTGACCTTTGCTCCCTGACCCCGTGCTGTGCTCGCAGCAAGGTCCACCTGTGAGCAGGGCCTGCGAGGGCTTGTCACAGGGGTGTGCCCTCTCTCGGCCCTGGGCTGCCCTAGACCGTAGGGCCCGTGAGGAGGAAGGTGTGGGGCCTCTCCGTGAGTGGCTAGTCCAGCTCTTAGGCTCTGCAGTATGGAACGAGAGAGAAAAGGATCCTAAGAAATCTCTTGGCAGTTCCCAAAAGTTCCGCTGAAATCAAGCCAGTATTTTCCGTGGGTGTGAGAACAGGAAAAAAGGGATGCCCAAAATGGAAGGGGAGCCTTATGTTTCTTTCCTGTGGATGTGAGGTGTCAGGGGAAGTTGGACCAGGGACCACGATGGCCCTTGGAAGACAGAAGCTGGGGGTGCAGCTGGAGAGAGAGGCTGCTTGGAAGAGCCAGACGGGGGAACTCAGAACCTGCTTGTCACTTCAGGGCAACACCAAACACACATTTTTGTGGTGGGACTTCCGCATGAGCCCGGGCCCGGGAGGCGAATGAACCAGGCGGCCCCCTTATGCCCCAGGAAAAGCAACACTGTTCTCTCTGCACTATGAGCTCCTCTAGGAGAAAATTATTTAAGTATAATGTGTTGTCGGTTTTGTGACAATTGTCATAGCATATTATTTTTATTACTGTCGTGTTGTTGCTATTGTTATTTATTATTGTAATTTCAGTTTGCCTCTGCTGGAGAATCTCAGCAGGAGCTGGCAGCCTGACTGTCTCCCTCTCCTCCAGACTCTACCTCTGAACGTGCTGGGAACCTCTTAGCGCCTGTCAGGGACTCCTCACTAAATATTTATTTATTGTTGACAATGGAGCTGGTTTCCTAGATAGGGATGATGTACTTTATCCTTGTTTCCCTGTTTCAGCATGTTATATTCTTGTAAAATAAAAATAAAACCCAAATATGAGATCCTGTCTGCAAGGGCTGTGCGGGTGGGAAGAGGGAAGAGGGAAGAGGGAAGGGGAAGGACCGGGGAAAGCCTGGGGGACGAGCTGGCCTCCGGAGATCCCTCCCTGCACATGGGAGAGCTCTTGTGTCACACGCAGAGGCCCAAGTGAAAGACCCATGTTTGCTAGTGACTGGCAGAGTTGATGAAAAAGGGATAGGTGCTAAGGGTGGCCACCAAGATTGGCAACTTCCTTTAGCCGATGATGGCCCCAGCTTGTGTCGGGCGGTTGTGTGGTGTCGATGGAACCCAGTCAGCCTGCTGTCATTGGAGAGCCCATGTCCCTTGCCCAGAGTAAATCATTCCCAACTTGGCCTCTCACAGCACAAGGGGAGGCTCCCCTTGGTCCTGCAGCCACAGGGGATCAGTTATCTGGTGGCTTTCAGGGCATATTCACTTTAGCCCATTTTTAATTTGCATTAGAATTTCATATAAATTCAAAGCATTAGTATTTTGCAAATAATTTCATAGACGTTTCTGAGAGGAGCTACGGGAAGTCACTCCGTACGTGAGGCTGCTCCGTTCCATGGGCTGAGGGAGCAAGAGGGTCGAGCTGGGCTTGAAAGAATCTGGGGGGAGGTTTGCAAGGATCATATTTGCTCTTCCTTCGCCAATAGCCTATTCATTCTCTTTTCTTACCCTACTAATCCTCCCCCCGCAACCATTATCACTATTTAAAAATTCCTTTTCTATTGAATTATCTGTTTGCACTCTCTGATTTATTGACCTGGATGGGGATGATATCTAGTTGCAAATGTGGGACGGGGTGACCTCAGAGTCTTCCTACTGCCATCTTCCCAAGCACTTTTCTTGAATTATCTGTTTGTACACAGATCTGGATCTTCTATTGGCTTTTATTTCTCCCCTATTGTTAGTCTGAGTAAGTGACCAGACCCCAGGGATGTTGGGTAGAAAACCTGGTGGATTCATACTGTAAGCCCAGGTCTAAGGGACAGTGCTGTGGACAACTCCAGGAGGGATTCAGAATTGAGGGGCCTGAGAAGGAAGACTGGATCAGATGCCGTGGCAGACCCCGAGCTCACGGAGTCCTTCCCCCAGCTCCGTGAGGTAGGTATGTTAGCCTGTGATACAGGGAACCGAGGCTCATGGGGCAAGGAACAGGCCCCAGGCAGCTGGCTGGAGAGAGCAGCAGAGATGGTGATGCGATGGGATCCCAGTTAGACCATGAGGAGGCATCCGTTGTGCAAGAGACGCATGGGGGAAGGTGACTGATGGGGGAAGAAGAAAGCTGGGTACCCAGAGAGGGGGCTAGTTATTCACATTGTCCTCATTTCCTTCCTTTCTTCCATCTTTCCACCTTTTTACATGCATTTGAGTGCATCCGTGTGCCTGGCAGGAAACCAAAAGCAGTAACTGTACTTTCAACGGAAAGTAACCTCATTTATTGAATAGTGGGTGGGGATTCTGAATGTGGTTAGACAAGGGCACAAGTGTGTACTTTTTGAAGCAATGTGGGCAGCCAGTAGGAAAAGGCAGGTGTAATCAGTGAGTGATAGAGAAATGAACGGGGATGTTGGACATCCTGTGGCGGGGGTGTGTGCTGGTTGTCCCCACAGTCCAGTGAGGCCATCCTCAAGGCTCGTCCCCATCCCCCCAAACCTCCCTCTCACATAGAAAGTGGTTTTGGCTTCCGTGGTGTGGCTGAAGGTGGTAGGTCCACATTAGAAAGGAGAACAGCTCTTTGCTGACCTTTTACATGTCCCAGGTGTCAGGCTCGTAACAGTCCCATGCTGGGGACTGTTTAAGGGATTTCCTGAAGATCACACCGCTAGCAAGTGGCTCTGATATCTTTGGACTCCCCAGCTCTGCCCCCTCCCCAGAGCACTCTAGGCTTTGGCTCAGCAGGTAAAGCATTTCCTAAGTAGGTTGTGGGGGGCCTCCCAGGCCTCTCCCTACTCTCTCCCCTGTCCCTTGAAAACAAATCTGTCCCAGTTCCCAGAGTCACTGTCACCGTCTCACGTTTCCTTGCTTTCTCATCTTGGACCACCTCCCTGCTGTGTCCCCTCCTGTCCTCGCTGCTGCCCTCCACCTCCTTAATCAGCTAGAGAACCATCTTCCAAAGGCCAACTCAAGGATCTTTCTGGGGATACTTGCCTGAGCCTTCGGGTCTGATTATGGGTACCTCTCTTTCATGAACCACTGCTGCCGATGCTCACCCGAATTGGAGCGCTTAGGTCCCAGGTTTCTGCCTCTCTGCGCCTGACGGCAAGCTCCTGGACCTAGGCAGGTCTTTTTCTCCCCAGGGCCGTGATCACAGACGAGCATTCAGCAGATGGCTCTTGAGTTAATGATTAGTTTTAAATCCAGCAGGAGGGAAGTCCAGACTACAACTTTGAGCTTCCTACCAGCGCTGTCCCTATGCAGGCACTGGCCACCCATGTTCAGGCTTCTCCATCTCTTCTGCGTGTCACCTCATCCCGTCTTGGAAATGGGTTGAGTCCAGCTTCTCCTCCCCAGGCTCACCGAGACTTCCTTAGAGGAGGCTTTTGTCCTCTCTGGTCTGAGCTATAAAGATAGCTTTCCACCTGGTCTCCGTCCACCGACCTCTCCCACTCAATGCCCACGCTGCCAGTGTTCTTCCCTAAAGCACAGATCTGAGCAAGTCGTGACTGCACTGAAACCCCTCCTGTGGCTCCCCTTTGACTACAAGAGAAAGTCCAGATCTGACCATGGCATCTGAGGCTCGCTCTGAGCTGACCCAAGTCCCTCTCCTGACCGATCTCCTGCCCAGATGGCCTCTACGCACATGCTGTTCTCTGCTTGGAATGCCCTCTTCCTCTTCCTCTTTTATTTTTTAAGTGGGGGGCGGGGAGCGAGGAGGGGAATGCCCTCCTCTAAATCCAGCAAAAACATCACCTCCTCCGTGAAGCCTTCCCAGATGTCTGCTGCACAGAGTTAATCTCTCCCACGTCCATGATTCTAGGACACACTCTTTTGACTTTGCCATCCATACTTCAGGGCGCGCTTCACATGTTTTCCTTCCCCTAAACTGGTCTCTTCGAGGTCAGAAACCATGTTATTTACCTTGGTAAGATGACACAGAACAGATTGCTGCAAAGTGGTTCACAGCCCTGGAGTCAAAATATTTGGGTTGGAATCCTGGCTCATTCGCTGTGTGAGGGGAAGTTATTAGGGTAGTTCCCTCATCAGTAAAATGAAGATAGAAGAGTGAACCCCTCAGAGGGGGCATTGAATGAAAAAAGTGTTTGGCACAATGTTATTGTCCCATGAATACTAGTTACTATTATTACCTGATTCCTAGTACTTAGCACATGCCTTGTACACAATAGGCATCAGTCAGTAATCTTTTATTGACTTCTTGAATAGAATGGAAGAACCAGTTTCCAAGTCCACGTTTCTTTCAAGAACAGTACAGCTGTTTCACTGTGCATATCATCTGATGTGCAGAACATTACAGAATTTCAAGTGAGGAAATCAAGGGTTGAGCCATTCATCAACTCCCTCAAACCCGGGTCAGCTAGCGCTCCTTCCAGATCAGTGCTGTTGCTCCCACGTGACTGGAGGGGCCCCCAGCTCTGGCCCGTCCTTCATCCTCTGCTGCCTCCCTGTGGCCATATCAGGCAACGCGAATTTTTTCCTTGATATTTCTTGACCTTTGTCCTATTTTGTTTGGCTCCTTCCTTTGGAATGATATCCAAGGGATATAATTTATAGCTTTGTTTACTAACGCATTTTAGTAAATATGTGAACGTTTAATATAAATGAGAATAATTAGCATCACTGTTTAGACAGCCAGTGGGTACAGGGTTTAAAAACAAGATTTCTTTAGTCAATAGGGCTAAATTAACTTTAGAAACTGAAGCTCCTAGGTAAAGAGAGAAAGTTGTTCAGGGCGTATTAAGGGCTGATCTCAAGGTAATTCCCTTTCGCTGAAACTTTTAAAATTGGTCCAGCTCTTCAAATTGCTTTAGGGAAGAAAAGAAAGATTTGAAATTTAAATAACGGAGGAGAGATCCCAAGGGTGAGGGATGTAATGCCGTTAGCAGCTAGATAATGGAGTTTGAATCTCCATTATTTAGAAAAAATACCTCTTGACTTAGAGTGTTGATGATTCCTAAGCTTTGGTCACCAACGTAGACAAGGATTTGATTTAAACTTCGAGAAAAGCAATAAAGTGTGGATTAATCCTTTATTTGGATTATAATTTGGGCCCCCACTTAAGGGAGAGCGTTCTGTGCTGGAGAGTGTCATTGCCCTAACTTATCGCCAGTTCCCAGAGGCGGTTCCACAGACAATGCAGCGTGGAGCTCTGGAGAGCGGGCTCTGAATTCAGTCCCACATCTGCCACTTACTCGCCGAGTGATCTTCAGCTCGTTCCTGGATTTCTCAGAGACTCGCAGTTTCCTGTAATCTGTGAATAAGAATAGGACTGGCTTCCCAGGACTTCTGTGATGACAGAATGAGAAAATGCACGGAAAATATTCGGCACAGTGCTCCACAGATAAGAATCCACAAACGGAGGGGCGCCTGGGTGGCACAGCGGTTAAGCGTCTGCCTTCGGCTCAGGGCGTGATCCCGGCGTTACGGGTTCGAGCCCCACATCAGGCTCCTCCACTATGAGCCTGCTTCTTCCTCTCCCACTCCCCCTACTTGTGTTCCCTCTCTCGCTGGCTGCCTCTATCTCTGTCGAATGAATAAATAAATAAAATCTTAAAAAAAAAAAAAAGAATCCACAAACGGTAGCCACGTGTGTGCGATAGGCACTATTCCACGTGCTTCACATATCTGTAATCCTCACCACATTCCTGCATGGTAATTGATGTAATTATTTAATATCACCATATTGCAAATGTAGAAACCAAGGCCTGGAAGGCTTAAGAAAATTGCCCAAATTCAAAGCGTTAGCCGGTGGCTATGTTAGTTAGCTATTGCTGCCTGACAAACCATTCCAAAACTCTGTGGCTTGAGATAATAAGCATTTCTTTGCTCATGAGTCTGTGGGTCAGCTAGGCACTTCTGCTTACCTGGGCCAGGCTCGGCCCATCTCCACTGGCTTGTTCTTGTGTCTGTGATCCACCGGTGGGCTGGTGGGAGCTGGCCGGTCTAGGATGGCCTTAGTCATATATCTAAGGATTGGTTGGTCGTTGGCTTGGGCAATGGTGGTATCTGGGCCATGTGTCTCTCTTGTCACCCAGCAGGCTAGTCCAGGTTTCTTCATATGGTGGCAGGGTCCCCAGCCCAGATTCAAAGAAAGCGCTGAGAGTACTTAATGAGTAAAAGTATGAAGTTAAATTGTGAAGAGCATGGTTATAGGGAAGGTTGAAAAAAATGGGGCTATTTTTTGTAATTATTCTATCATAGTGGGAGAGTCTGGATTTGAAGTGAGGCAGTCTGGTTCCAGGGGCCTTGCTCTGAAGCATTCTGAAGACTTAATGGCTTAATGTCTGCTGGCAAGAGTCTTGCTATTTCCTGCTCCTGCCCATGGGCACGGAGTGCCATGGCAACAGCCTCCACTTACTCCCTAGTGCTAGGGACTTCCTAGCTATGCCAGCTGTTCCGCCTTGCCTACATTTCTTGCTACTCCTTTGGAATAAAGGAATCTGCTTTATGATCACTTGGGTCCTGAGCATTCCTGTTTTTGTTTGTTTGTTTTGTTTTGTTTGCAAATTTTCATTTCCTCTTTTAGCCACACTTCTGCTTCCTCGTCTTTTTATTTTATTCTTCACAAGTCACAGAACAGGTACGATGAACGTTTACGACAGTCAAAGGAAAGCGGGAAAATCTGGATTTAATTAGCAAAATTGTGATGAAGCTGTGAGAACATCAGTCATATATCTGATTCAATTTGACCCCATTCTTTTCTTGTCAAGATCGAAGAAGAGCTTCCGGTAAGTAAAACACAGTTTATTCTCACTCTTAGAGCTGATCCTTGCAGCCTTAGGGATCTTTCTGGTCCAAAGAAGGGAAGGGTGGGGACACTGTGTCCCAATATCTAACATGTTGTGTGTAGAAAGGGGAAGCCAGAGGGGTGGCGGGGGACCTCCTTGTATTTAGCCTTGGCCTAGGCTTCTCTGCATGTTCTCCCCCTTGGTTTCCCTCCCACTCCTGAGCCTGCTTGCCTCTGCTCTTGGTGGTGGCTCCTTCTTCAGAGTCTGAAGCTCTGGACTCAGCCTCATGCCTGGGGTCTCTGTGGGCACACTGAAGTCTCCTCCTACCAGAACAGTTGTCACACTCTCCATGTCTCTTGGGCCACCCCTCTTTGATTCTCCTGGTTCAAGATGGTCAAGGGTTGGCCTCGCCAGCAAGGCTGGCTGTTCCTTGAGGACAGGAGTATCTCCCACCGCAGCATTCAGGACACAGCATGCATTGCAGTGCTAGGAAAGTGGCAAGCACAGAACTTCTAGAGCAGAAAGGAATCTTAAAAACCATGTTACATGAGAGAAGTGAGACTCCACATGGTTAAACCATCTCCCACCTGAGGTGACTCCCCTGAAGGGCCACAGCGCTGGCTGCAGAATCAAGTCCACAGACTGCCAGCCTGGTGCCCTTGTGGGGAGGCCTCATTGCCTCCCCGGGGCCGGGGCAGTGAGTTGAGTGTGCCCAGATGGGTGAGGGAGCTTGGGCTCTGCGTTTATTTAGCCTCTCTGAGTCTCAGGTTCGCTGTACTCAGGATTGTCAGGGGTCAACAGGGGTCATGTCACTTGTGAAGCAATGGGCAGGGTGCCTGGGCACACAGTAGGTGCTTAATAAATACTTCCTTACGACTCATTTCCTCAAGAAGGTATGGGATTTACAATAACGTGGTAAAGATGAGACGTGTAGGCGCCTGGGTGGCTCAGTCGTTAAGTGTCTGCCTTGGGCTCAGGGCGTGATCCCAGAGTCCTGGGATCGAGCCCCACATCAGGCTCCTCCGCTGGGAGCCTGCTTCTTCCTCTCCCACTCCCCCTGCTTGTGTTCCCTCTCTCGCTGGCTGTCTCTCTCTGCGTCAAATAAATAAATAAAATCTCTTAAAAAAATAAAAATAAAGATGAGACGTGAAGCTGTGGACTGAAGCCTCAAGGGCGGGAAGGCGTGGGCCATCAGATCGACCCTCTGCAGCAGAGCTGAGGCCTCGCGCCGTCCTGCAAAGGGTTAAAGGGGAGGTCGGCCTGGCGGCGGCTTTACCCTCCCCGCGCCTGCCTCGCTCCTTCCCTCTCTCAGCCCCGCCCCGCTGACTCCGTGACAGCCGAGAGGAAGTGCTTTCCTGCCCGCCCGCGATCTGCCCATTGCAGGCTGTTCACGGAAGAGCCCGGGGCGTCTGGGTGGAAGGTAAGAGAGACGCAAAGAGGAGAGCTGGGGTAGCTTGAGAAATCGTTCCCTTTGAGGGATTCCTTGGGCTGGGGCTCTGGAGAGGGAAGGGGGTGTGCTGCGGGAGGCGTGGACGCGGAGCGCTGGCCGCGGCTCTCGGGTGCTGAGCGCCCCCCGCCCCCGCGGAAGTCCACACGGGTCCCTAAGCCGGCCGGCTCGCTCTGTCCAGCGCCGCTGCGGAGAGCAAGAACTCGAAACCGAAAGCAGGCTTGTGCCCCACGGCGCTCTTGCTGGCGGTCTCTGCACTCAGGTATTCCACTTGGGGGTTTCTTCGACTGCCTTCTCTTCTCTGCTCCTTGATTTAGACCAGCCTGGCTCACGCCTGTTGTAGCAGGAACTTTGAGCGCAAACGTGTGTCTCAAAGGTTTCATTGCCAGGTGATTGTGATTTTGTAGCACAATCGATTTAGATCTCTGAGGGTGGGGGCTTGGAGACTGTTGCCGAAAATGGGGCGCTTTGCGGGTTCTGTAGCAGGTGTTTTACAAATCTGCAAGGAACAGTTCGGTGCTGTCTGATGCCTGAATTGCGGCTCTGTTGCCCACATCGGACGGAGGGCAGTTGGACTAACTCAACACGGCCGGCTCCCCTATTTGGGTAGTGTGTGTATGCACATGGATGGCGAGAGTAGGAATCGCTGGATTTTGTTTTTCATGAAGGGACGTTATTAAGTCTAGCATTTATTGAATGCCTCATATTTGCCATACTTTACATGCATGAATGTATTTATTGTTGCCCCCTTTTGAGGGAACGGGAAATTGAGAATAACCTAATGTTACACAATTAGAAAGTAACAATCTGAAGTGAAATGACCAGGGGTTCAAACTTTAATCTTGTGAGGGCGGAGTCCAAGCTCTTTCCACTTCTCTATGCTACTTTGAATACAAGCACATATGCATAAAGAAGACATGCACAGAGCCAGCAAATGCACCGAGAGGTGTAAGAAATGCAAATAGATATAAGAAATGCAAATTGACACAAAGCACATTTTCCCCCCTATAAATGAGGGTTCTTTTCTTTTAAGAGACCATCTATTTCTAGTGAGAATATGTTAATATGACATTGGAAGAAATTTATTAACATAGGTTGAGAATTTTTAAAACAATGATATCCTTTTGTTACCGGACAGAGAACTGGTTCCAAACTCAGGTTTGGCTGCTAGCTGCTCAAAAGGGAAGGTTGTCTTATTTGGGAAGCTGGCAACCTGGGAAGATGGCAGACTAATGTCTCCAAGACCATCTCCCCCATCCTAGGGGAAGCAGGAGGGTTTTAGGGGGAAAGGCGTGGGAAAGAGGGTGGGGTTAGGTGGGAAATGCGTGCAGGAGTGGCAAGTGCCCAACCAGTTAGTCATATGTCTGTATGACCCTAAACAGTCAGGCTGGCATCTGTGGCCTCTGTTTCCCGAATGTAGTCAGGCCTTATCTTCTGGGAAAGTTTGGTCCTTCCCTCCTCAAGGCCAGTGGTCTGCAAATCTCAAGGGAAGTAAGTTAGTTCTGCTACAGATCAAGGGACTTAGGTCAGCAAGCAAAGAGTGGATGAGCTTGAAACAAATTAACACTTAAGACCTGTTGGCATGCTGTTACACTTTGACCAGTCATTCAATACTTGGAAATTTATCATAAGAAATCAATACGAAAACCAGCTTTACGAAGTTAAATTTACTGCAACATTATTTAGAATTGTTAAAAAAAAATTCTAACTTTAAAAATCTTGTTTAAAAATTGTTCTTAAAAATTGTTCTTAAAAACGGTTCGGTAATAGGGCAATGAAGTAACTGACTGGTGGCATATTGCATAGCCATTAAAAATGTTTTAAAAGACTTTGTGATAACAGGAAATTATTTGTACTATGGCCATAAATGAAAGCAGGATATTTATACAGTATCCTCATAGCATGATCTCAACTATTTTTTAAAAATTTATAGAAATATACTAAAATAGGGGCACCTGGGTGGTTCAGGTGGTTGGGCATCTGACTCTTGTTATCGGTTCAGGTCATGATCTCAGGGTTATGAGATGGAGCCTTGTGGCGGGCTCCGTGCATAGCGCAGAGTCGCTTGAGACTCCCTCTCCCTCTCCTTCTGCCCCTCCCCCTGCTCACTCTGTCTCTCTAAATAAATAAATAAATAAAAATCTTTAAAAAAAAGAGAAATATACTAAAAACTAAAATCTTTTTTTAAAAAGATTTTATTTATTTATTTGTCAGAGAGAGAGCACAAGCAGGGGGAGCGGCAGGCAGAGGGAGAAGCAGGCTCCCCACCGAGCAGGGAGCCCGATACCAGACTCCATCCCAGGACCCTGGGATCATGACCTGAGCCAAAGGCAGATGCTTAACCAACTGAGTCACCCAGGTGTCCCCTAAAATCTTAACAATGTCTATTTCTGGGTGGTGGGACTACAGTGTAATAGTTTTCTTGTTTTTAATTTATATATGTTCATAATATTCTATAGTAAATAGTTCTATATAAATAAGTAGATGTATTTTGGAAAAGTTGCTAGTAAAATTAATTTTTCTAATTCAAATGCTTTCTCACTATTATAAAATGACAAAATAGCTCATCTCCAGGTGGACTATCAGAAGACTGCAAGAGTATTTCTTTCCTCATATTGTTGGTCCACAGCCAGATAATCCCTGTTTACCCTGATAGTTCAAAGAGCTCCATGTCTCTTTGATCAAGTCCCAAGGAGATAAGTTTTCATTTTCTCAAAGAAAAGGCACAGAGGTGTAGCCAGCGGTAATTACCATCATGGAGACCGAGAGCCATAACAGTCTTCAGGAGAGACCCACACCCTCCAGCAATGGGAGGACATCAGTCGATGGCGATAAGTTAATCAAAGCTGTTAAAGACGGAAACATCAACCTGGTACAGCAGTTGCTGGAAGGAGGGGCTGATGTCAACTTCCAGGACGAGTGGGGCTGGTCACCTTTGCATAACGCGGTACAAGGTGACCAGGAGGACATGGTGGATCTTCTGCTTCGTTATGGTGCTGACCCTTGTCTGAAGAAGAAGAATGAGGCCACTCCCTTCATCATTGCTGGGATTGTGGGAAATGTGAAGTTGCTCAGACTATTCCTTTCTAGAGGAGCAGATGTCAATGAGTGTGATGCTAATGGCTTCACAGCTTTCATGGAAGCTGCTGTGAATGGTAGAGTGGAAGCCTTAAAATTCCTGTATGAGAATGGGGCAAAGGTGAATTTGAGTCGAAGGACAAAGCAGGATCAAAAGAGGCTTAGAAAAGGAGGGACCACAGCTGTAATGGATGCTGCTGAAAATGGACATGTAGATGTCTTGAAGATCCTCCTTGATGAGATGGGGGCAGATGTCAAAGCCTGTGACAATATGGGCAGAAATGCTTTGATCTATGCATTTAGGAGCTCTGATGATAGAAATCTGGAGGGCATCACTCGCCTTCTGCTGGACCATGGGGCTGATGTCAATGTGAGGGGAGAGGAAGGGAAGACACCCCTGATCCTGGCAGTGGAAAAGAAGCACTTGGGTTTGGTGCAGATGCTTCTGGAACAAGAACATATAGAGATTGATGATACAGACAGGGAGGGCAAAACAGTGCTTCTGTTGGCCGTCCAACACAGACTGAAGGACGTTGCTCAACTGTTATGCGAGAAAGGCGCCAGCACGGACTGTGGGGATCTGGTGATGATAGCGAGGCGCAACTATGACCCTTCCCTTGTAAAGCTGCTTCTCTCTTACGGAGCCAGAGAAGTTTGTCCCCCTCCTGCTGAAGACTGGAAGCCTCAGAGCTCACGCTGGGGGAAGGCCTTGGAACATCTCTACAGAATATACCGCCCTATGATTGGCAACCTCAAGATCTTTATTGATGAAGAATATAAAATTGCTGACACTTCTGAAGGGGGCATCTACCTTGGCTTCTACGAAGGGCAGGAAGTAGCTGTGAAGCGGTTCTATGAAGGCAGCACCCGTGGACAACAGGAAGTCTCCTGTCTGCAGAGCAGCCGAGCAAACAGTGACTTGGTGACATTCTATGGGAGTGAGAGCCACAAGGGCTGTCTGTATGTGTGTCTTGCCCTCTGTGAGCGGACACTGGAGGAACACCTGACCACGCACCGTGGGGAGGCTGTGGAAAATGAGGAAGATGAGTTTGCCCGAAACGTCCTCTTATCTGTGTTTAAGGCTGTTGAAGAACTACATCTGCGGTGTGGATACACTCACCAGGATCTGCACCCACAGAACATCTTCATAGGTGAGTCCCCAGTCTTCTCTCAGAAATCACGGGGTCTTTATTTACAAAAAGAAAGGATTTTCATTATAGGTAGGAAAGGAGTAGAGGAAATGCGGATTATTCAGTTTGAGGATTAATGTAACAGAGTCGTAGTTACAGTGCCGGCTCTCCTGCTACCAGGTGTAACCCTTACCCCACAGGGAGGTCGCAGATGCCAGTGAAATACCAGGCCAATCTCTGTTTCGTTTGGCAAATATAAGTATGAAGGTTATGTCTTGGATGGGGTCAGCTCCAGAAATTTGAATTCCTAAAGTAGCCTGCAAGTCAGAGAATCCTGAAGCTGTGTTCCTTCAGCCAAGATGGTAGCCACTGTGAAATGCTTTTTTTTTTAAGATTTTATGTATTTATTTGTCAGAGAGAGAGAGCACACAGTCAGGGGAAGCGGCAGGCAGAGGGAGAAGCAGGCTCCCTACCGAGCAAGGAGCCCGATGTGGGACTCAATCATGGGACCCTGGGATCATGACCTGAGCCGAAGGCAGACGCCTCACTGACTGAGCCACCCAGGCACCCCTCCACTGTGAAATTTAATGGCAAAACCGAGGTCAAAATTGGGCAGCGAGGATAAGATGGAACGAGTGAAACAGACTGCAAGTGGGGAGAACGAGTCTGCACCCACGGGCCTCACCCAAAAACAAAGTAAATGAAAGCAGCATTAGAGGCAAGAAGCAGGGGCACCTGGGTGGCACAGCGGTTGGGCGTCTGCCTTCAGCTCAGGGCGTGATCCTGGCGTTATGGGATCGAGCCCCACATCAGGCTCCTCTGCTATGAGCCTGCTTCTTCCTCTCCCACTCCCCCTGCTTGTGTTCCCTCTCTCGCTGGCTGTCTCTATCTCTGTCAAATAAATAAATAAAATCTTTTAAAAAAATAAAAATAAAAATAAATAAATAAATAAATAAATAAATAAAGGAAAGAAGCAGAGCTAATGTGAAGTCCCGCAAGGCCGTGTGGTGCAGTAGAAGGGGTCTTGGCTTCAGCCACGTGGAGGGAGGCTTGCAGCCTCGTCCTGCCACTTCGTAGCTTTGCGGCCTCGAGCAAGTCACCTGGTTCTGTGAGCCTAGTTTCCTCACTTAAAGTAAGTAATACCTCCTTCATAAGGTTGTTAGGAGGTCTAAGTGCGGTGCGTTAGACAAGTTACCTGTATGTTGTAGGTGTTCAGCAAAGGCCGGGTACTTGTCTAGAGGGCTGAGCAGAAATAGATGCCTTCCTACAGACTGCACTGAGATTCAAGGTAGGTGTAAGGGAACAAGACGAAAAGAGGGTCCAGGTATTGAAAGGCAGAGAACGGTATTTAAGGTCCTGGACAAGACCTGGAAAGAAGTAGGTAGACATCAAAGTACACCTGGCATCGGCTTTTAGTTTGAGGACAGGTGCTGGTGGCACTCCTTCCTGGTTTTAAGCAACTTTGTTGGGGAGACTGACCAAGGCCAGAAATACGTACAGCTCTACAGAGTGAGGCAGAGTCCTCGACATGCAGCCGAGGGCGGCGTCCTTCCCAGTTCTAATGCTGATCTTGATGCAAAAGAGTCACGTCTCGCGTGCTAAAGGAAAATTACTTGTCACTACCTCTTTTCTGGCACTTCTGGCACCACCTCTCCTATTCTTAAGCTCGAACAATAGAGAATTGAGAATTGACTCTATTTTGGCCTTCCGGTGGTGAACCTAACACGTATTACAGACTATTCCTTGTATTAAATCCCTAAAATGATAGGAGAAGATTGTTAAATGAATTCCTAGCTGAGATCAAAATAACAAAAGAAGTTTTACAGAACAAAATCTTTGAGGAATCGTAAAGAGACTGAACACGATAGGCTGGGATTAGAGAAGGACACAGGAGCCCAGGACAAATGCAGAATGCCACAGCTAAATATTACTCATGGGAGTGGGAACAGTGCAAAGAAACACCACCCAGGAGGCCTGGAAGCCAGCAGCAGGAGAGGACAGAAGACCAGCTAGCGGGCAGATTGTTGCCTCCGTAGAAACTAGGAAGATCACACCCTGTGCATTCCGCACAGACCAAGCATCTGTCCCAGGCCCGTCTGTCTGCAGACAGGGCTACTCCTTGAGATGCTGGGCGGTTAATGATCTCAAGAGAAACAAAGAGCAGTCAAATCCACAAGATTTCTGCCAAAGCACCCTACTAAGTGCTTACCCCCAAGTTTCACTGACTAAAATGCAAAGCAGAAGTTCTGACAACTGCCTCCATCTCTCCCCCACGCTCAGTGGCATTAACAGAAGCAACTCAAAGGGCATCAGGGATTCTCAACTGCAAAGTAAGGCTTGCAGTCAAATCACTGAAGATATTTATGAGGTGCTGATACCATGAAAGAGACATGAAATAGAAGAACTTAGAGGCAAAGTGTGTTAGTTTCCTATGGCTGCTGGAACAAATGATCACAAATTTGGTGGCTTACAAGAGTAGAAATGTGTTCTCCCATAGTTCTGGAGGCAAGAAGTATGAAATCAGTTCCGCTGGCCCCAAATCACATGTCAGCAAGGCCAAATTGCCTCTGTAGGCTGGGGGGGGGGGGGGGGGACCCTGTTCCCTGCCTCTTCCCCCTTCTGGTGGCCGCTAGTATTCCTTGGCTTGTGGCATCACTCAGTCTCTGCCTCTGTGGAAGCTTTCTCTTCTGTTGTCAGATGTCCCTCGCCTCCCTTGCATGGGGATATGTGTGATTGCATTTAGCACTCACCTGCTAACCTGGGATAATCTCTCCTATTTCAAGATTCTCTCTCTCTCTCTCTCTCTTTTTTTTTTTCTTTAGAGAGGGAGAGAGAGCGTGAGCAGGGAGGGGCAGAGGGAGGAGAGAGAGAAACTTAAGAAGGCTCCATGCTCACCACAGAACCTGACACGGGGCTCAGTGTCACGACCCTGCGATCATTACCTGAGCCTAAAGCAAGAGTCGGATGTCTAACTGACTAAGCCATCCAGGCTCCCACTGTTTCAAGATCCTTAATCACATCTGCAAAGTCCTTTTGTGTGTGTGACTATATAAAGTAATATTTGCAGATTCCAGGGGTTAGGACATGGGTATTTGCTTAGTTTGCCATCTGGAGTAACCACAGTACTTTAAAGTAAGTATAATTAATAAAACCAGAGAACAAAGATGGGCTATTTCATCCAAGAAGCAAAGATAAACATTGTGAAAAGAACCAAATAGAGAATGTGGAAGTTTAAAATATAATTGTTTAAAAGCTTAAAACTCAAGACTGGCTTGGAGATTAAATTAGCAAGCTAGAAGATTTGCCCAAGAAATTTTCCTAGGAAATAATAGAAAAGCATAAAGGGATGAATAGGGAAAAAGGTTTAGAAGTCAGGATTTAGATCCGGAAGTCCTAATAGGCATTCCAGAGGGAAGAAGAAAATGAGGTTGAAGCAATTTTGAAAAAAAAAAAAGTGAGAATGTCCCAGAGCTAAAGATAGATATAGTTCTCTTACTGAAAAACTCACCAAGAGCTGAGGGTAAGTGAGGAAAAAAACCCTATTGAGTCACATCTTAAAGGAATATCAAAACATCAAGGGAAAAAGAGAAAACCTCAAAAGCTCCCAAAAGAAAACAAATTACCTACATAGAAACCAGAATCAGATTGGTAAGAGACTTCTCTCATCAGCATCCTGAATACAAAAAGGAGCTGAGGAGAGAGAACCTAACAGCTGAATCTTAGTATTCCCCCAGAATTCACAGGTTGAAACCCTGATCTCAGTGTGATGGCGTTTGGAGATGGGACCTTTGGGAGGTGATCAGATCGTGAGTATGGAGCCCTCGTGAATGACATTAGTGCCTTTTTTTCATAATCAGAAACACATTTTTTATTTTCCCCAGCTTCATTAAGATACAATTGATGTGTAACATTGTATAAATTTAAGGTATCCGATGTGATGATATAATGTACACATGTATTGCAAGATGATTACCACAGTTCCGTTAGCTGCCACATTACCACATATAGTTACCATCGTGTGTGTGGTGAGAACTTTTAAGATCTACTCTCTTCGCAACTTCAAGTATACAATACAGTGTTGGTAACTATAGTCACCGTCACCACGCTGCACATGACATCCCCAGGACTTATTCATCTGCAAGTTTGTACCCTTTGGCTGCCTTTAGCCATTTCCCCCAGCCCTACCACTGGCAAGCCCTAACCTACTCTCTGCTTCTCTGAGTTCAGGGTGTTTTTAGGCTCCACATATAAGTGAGATCACATAGCATTTGTCTTTCTCTGACTTATTAAACTCAGCATAACGCCGTCAGGTTCATCCGTATTGTCATAAATGGCAGGATTTCCTTCTTTTTTATGGCTGCACAATATTCCGTGAATGTATCCCACCATTTATTTATACACTCACATGTCAGTGGACACAGTGTGTTTCCCTGTCTTGGCTAATATGAATAATGCTGCAATGACCCGGCAGTGCACAAAGCTCTTCGAGGTGGTGATGGCCTTTCCTTCAGATACACTTCTGCTTTATCTATTTTTGATTTTTTGAGAAACCTTCGTGCTGTTTTCCACTGTGGCTGCACTGATTTACATTCCCACCAGCAATACACAGGGTTCCCTTTTCTCCACATCCTCACCAACTCTTGTTATCTCCTGTCTTTTTGACAGTTATTCTAACAGATGTGTGAGATGATACCACATTATAGTTTCGATTTGCATTTCCCAGATAATTGCTGATCTTAAGTACTTTTTCATGTACCTGTTGGCTCTTTTAATGTCTTTGGAAAAACGTCTCTTCATTTGACCATTTTTTAATCAGAGTATTTGATCTTTACTATTGAGTTGAATGAATTTCATCTATATATATTTACTCCATATCAGAGACATGATTTGTAAATATTTTTTCCATTCTATACACTGCCTCTTCATTTTGCTGATGGTTTCTTTTGCTGTGCAAAAGCTTTTAGTTTGATGTAGTCTCACTTGTTTTTTTTTTTTTTTTTTTTTGCTTTTGTTGTTTGTGCTTTTGGTGTCATATTTAAAATATCATTGCCAAGATCAGCATCAAGGTGCTTTTTTCCCTATGTTTTCTTCTAGGAGTTTTATGGTTTCAGGTTTTACATTTAAGTCTTGAATCCATTTCAAATTAGTTTTCGTGAGTGGCATAAGATAGGGGTCTACTTTCATTTCTTTTGCATGTAACTATCCGGTTTTTCCAACATCATTTTTTGAAGAGATTGTCTTTTCCCCATTGAGCATTCTTGGCTTCCTTGTCAAATATTAGTTGACTGCATATGTGTGGGTTTATTTTTGGGCTCTTGATTCTGTTTCAGTCATCTGTGTGTCTGGTTTTACACCAGTACTGTATGATTTTGATTACTAGGTCTTTGTAATATAGTTTAAAATCAGGAAGTGTGATACCCCCAGCTTTGTTCTTTCTCAAAATTGCTTTGGATGGATTAGTGCCCTTATCGAAAGAGCTGGCTAGTTGTCTTTTTACCGTATGAGGATACAGCAAAGAAGATGGCTATCTATACACCAGTGCGAGGGCCCTCACCACGAACCCAATGCTGCTGGCACCCTGAGCTCAGATTTCCACTGTTCAGAGCCATGAGAAATAAGTTTCTGTTGTTTAAGCCATACCCGTCTACGGTAATTTGTTAAAGCATCCAGAATGGACTGGATAACTGCCAAATTATTATTGTTCACACATGATTCAAAATAAATACATATTTTTGATTGAAGTATTATTAACATACAGTATTATATTAGTTTCAGGTGTACAATATAATGATTCAACAATTCTATACATTATTCAGTGCTCATCATGAAAAGTGTCCTCTAATCCCCTTTATTTCACCCATCCTCCCACCCACCTCCCCTCTGGAAACCACCCGTTTGTTCTCTGTATTTAAGAGTCTGTTTTTTTATTTGTCCTCCCTCCCCCCCCCGACTTTGTTTATTGCTTAAATTCCACATGAGTGAAATCATGTGGTGTTTGGCTTTCTCTGACTGACGTACTTCACTTAGCATTATACTCTCTAGGACCATCCCTATTGTCACAAATGGCAAGATCTCTTTTTTTTTTTTGATGGCTGAGTAATATTCTGTTATATATCTGTATCTATATATATCCACTCGTCTGTTGATGGACGCTTGGGATGCTTCCATATCTTGGTTATTGTAAATAACCAGTGTTCCACAGCACAGAAAGGTGCATATAACTTTCAAATTAGTGGTTTTGTTTTCTTTGGGTAAATACCCAGTGGTGGAACTACTGGATCATATGGTAGTTCTATTTCTAACTTTTTGGGGGAACCTCCGTACTGTTTTCCACAGTGGCCGCACCAATTGACATTCCCATCAAGACTGTGCATAAGGGTTCCTTTCTCTCCACATTATTGCCAACACTTATTATTTCTTGTCTTTTTGATTCTAGCCATTCTGACAAGTGTAAGGTGATATCTCTTCATGGTTTTCATTTGCATTTCCCTGATGATGAGTGATGTTGAGAAAATTTTCACGTGTCTATTGGCCATTTATATGTCTTCTTTGGAAAAAATGTCTGTTCAGGACCGCTGCCCATTTTTAATTGAATTATTTGGGTTTTTTGGTGTTGGGTTGCATATGTTCTTTATACATTTTTGATATTTACCTGTTACCAGATATATCATTTGCAAATATCTTCTCCCATTCAGTAGGCTGCCTTGTCGTTTTGCTGATAGTTTCCTTTGCTGTGCAGAAGCTCTTTATTTTGGTGTGGTCCCAATGGTTTAGTTTTGCTTTTGTTTTCCTTGCCTGAGGAGACATATCTGGAAAAATGTTCCTATGGCCAATGTCAAAGAAATTACTGCCTGTTTTTTTTTTCCTAGGGGTTTCATGGTTTCAGGTCTCATTTAGGTCTTTAATCCATTTTGAGTTTATTTTTGTGTATGGTGTAAGAACGTGGTCCATTTTCATTCTTTTGCATGTAGCTGTCCAGTTTTTCTAAGCACCATTTGTTGAAATACATTATTTAAACATTTAAGGATCCAGGAAGACTGTCTACCCACAGACCATATATGAAAGAACTGCTAGAGGATCTGCATGAGGAAGGAGAGAAAGAGCCTGGAAGAAAACAGTGATTTATAAGCAGCAAAGAATAAACAAAAAAATTTAATTGTTTAAGTAACCTAAATATGTGTTCTTTTTAAGAATTTTTAATGAAAAATTATTTGTTTTTCATTAAAATTTTTAATTAAAAATATCTTAGATGGTATCGCTCAGATGGGAGTGAGGATGAAGAGGTTCTTGATTCACTGACAGTGGGGTGGAGTGCCCGAATTTTATCCTAACTCTGCCTATCAACTGTTAGCGGTCTGCGATTCCGTAAGTGCAGAAACTAAGTGTAAGAGTTTAAAATTTTGATCACACCTTAACGGTGTCGATTGAATCTAAAAATAAAAGTAAAGCCTGGGGCTCGTTAAAAAAAATCAAGTGTTAGAAGAGATGTGAAGTGTTCCATTAGGCACTTGCAAATTTAAGTAGCAGACAACTCACAGTGGCTTACACAGTGAAGGGGATTTATTAGTTTGAATAGCTAAACACAGTCTCTGGTTTACAATCTGCACCCTCTGCCCCTTCAGCCGCATGGCAGGCTACTTTCCAAATTCATCCCTCCTCTCCCGGCGCTTGGGCCTCCTTTCTGTCCGAGTGGAATTCCTCAGGTTCCTTTCTGCCTTGGGAATTCCTATCTGGAATTCTCTCTTCCCTGTTCCATTCACCCACATGAATTCTACCAATCTCTGTCTAAGGTCCATCCTTAAGGAAGACTTCTCTCCCACACACAGCCATGTGGCTCTTGTTAGACACTTCCGGAGCATCCTGCACTTCTGGCTAGCATTTTTAAAGTTGCAGTTAGGGGCGCCTGGGTGGCTCCGCTGGTTACGCGTCTGCCTCCGGCTCAGGTCCTGATCTCAGGGTCCTGGGATCGAGCCCCACTTGGGGCTCTACGCTCCGCACAGTCTGCTTGTCTCTCTCTGCCCCTCTCCCTACTTGATCTCTCTCTTTCTGAAATAAATAAATAAATCTTTAAAAAAAAATAAAGTTGCAATTAATTTTACATTCTCTCAGTATCTATCTCCTTGCTCAGAGACTCAAAATTCCACGGGGCCACTGTGCTCTGTTCTCCTCCCTCACTGTCATTTTTCCCCTCGCTAGACCCTTGTTGAATAATTTAATGG
Source organism: Ursus americanus (assembly GCF_024610735.1). Taxonomy (NCBI): domain Eukaryota; kingdom Metazoa; phylum Chordata; class Mammalia; order Carnivora; family Ursidae; genus Ursus; species Ursus americanus. Next base: position 83,037,247 of record NC_142128.1, on the reverse strand, counting down.
GTTTGTTTTTGTTAGACTGTGGGTTTCCACCCAACTTTGATATCTAAGTCTAATTGGCCATAAGTTGTGCTGACCGTCCTACTGTCCGGAGTTACCCTGTTTGCTTTCTTAGACTCTTTCAAGCCAGAAGCTGAAGCCGCTTCTTCAAGGACAGATCACTGACTTGCTCTCCTTTTATCTTGTTTCTGACCTCGCCCATCCATGCATCCTGGCTTCTTTAAGGGAGAGCGGTTCTGCGGAGGGCAAGGAGGCAGTGACTCATTTCAGGCACACGGTTAACCCGTGGTAACTGTTCACAGCGTCGTGGGGGCTGTGGTTGGTGGGCTTGATGGAGTGCGGTGCCGTGGCGAGCTGCTCTTGAATTTGGAGTCTCTTTGGTTCGTTGTTATTGAGCCTGAGGAAGTCAGCGTGTCTCCTGCCAGCAGTTCCTTTATAAATCTGTGCTCATTGCCGCCAGGAGTTGCCTGAATGGGTAACTGGTTAAATTTATCCTCATCCTTCCCCACCCCCAGACCTCGAAAAAATGAAATTAAATCCTGCCCTTGGCAGATACCTCATAGTTCAGGTGACACACGTGGCTGTTTTGAGGAGTAAACAGCCACGCAGATACAGGCTTTCTTACTGCCTCCTCGGAGATGGTAGCGCACTGTGGTACGTGGTTAGTTAATTACAACATGAAGAGAGACGATATTCACTGCATCTCTACAAATTATCCTTTAGATTCCAAGAATGCTGTTTGCCTGGCAGATTTTAACGAAAGCATCAAGTGGGCTGGAGAGCCGCAGGAAATCAGGAGAGATCTACAGGTAATTTCTACCATTGGTTTTCTTTTCCATCTTTCAGCTTCCTTGTTTGTCTCATTCTTTCCCTTATTTCCTATGGCCAATTAGACATCATTTCTATTTTAACTCTTCTAACTAACTTTCAAGGCATTCTCTCGGGGCTCACTTTCTTCACCCCCTTGCAGACAAGGGCATTTCTCTGGGCTGCCGGGGCTCCTTTCTGCATCTCTTTGTCTCGCTCTCTCTTCTGCCACCTGCTAGACAGTAAATGAATTAAGCATGCCACACCTCTTCTAAAATTACCCCCAGGAGGTAGGTCTGAATGACCTCCAAAATTCCTGCAGGAGGTATTTCCTGCCTGAAGACAAAGCAAATGGGATTTCTTTTCCCATTCTGTTCAAACTTGTATGTTAAACTCCGAGGAGCGCCAGATATGAAGGCCCTCTGGAACCCATGGGAGGGATGGGATTGATCCCCAGCTTGGAAGAGACTGCTCTTGGCCGCAAAGGTGAAGAGCTTGAAACAGCTGTTTCTCCTGGGAGGAGACAGCAGAAACAGAGCCTGACCCCTGCGGACCAAAGCTCCCAGATTGACTCTGACCCTGTCTGGGCAGCTTTGTCCTGGGGGGGGGTTCTCCAGGGTGCAGAACGTTCAACCCCGGGGCAAGAGCTCTCCATCCATGTCTGGCCTTTGCTGCTAAAATGCTCTAGATTTTAGCTGCTTCCGTGACTGGTGCCTTGCCTGCTGTAGGAAGTGCCTATGCTGGCCTCCTTCTTGGCCTTTCTTCCCTGTCATAGCCTAACTCCTGGGGCTGTTGCCATGTCCCACTGGACCTGGACTGGCTCCTTTATCTACCATCTGACATAGTCCCAACCCAAAGTCCCAGTTTCCAGCCAAAATCCTGGCATTTCCCTTGTTGAAAACAGTTTTCCTCTCCTCTGTTTATCAACATTTGATCCATACTTTAAGGTCTAGGTCAAATTCCTCTTCCTTGGGGTTCCTGGGTGGCTTAGCCGTTAAGCATCTGCCTTCGGCTCAGGTCACGATCCCAGGGTCCTGGGATCAAGTCCAGCATCGGGCTCCCTACTCGCAGGAAGCCTGCTTCTCCCTCTCCCACTCCCCTTGCTTGTGTTCCCTCTCTTGCTGTCTCTCTCTGTCAAATAAATAAATAAAATCTTAAAAAAAAAAAAAAAGAAATTTACATTAAAAAAAATTCCTCTCCTCTAAGCAGTTTGCCCTGACAACCCTGGCCTAGGATTATCTTTTGCTCCTTATAAACCTAAATTATGGGGACCCTACACTGTCTTGAGGGGTTCTCCTTGCAGAACATGTGCGTTCTCTCCCTAACCAGCCTGTGGATACCTCGAGATTTCTCCCACTTTCCATTTGGTCGTAACCTGCACCACACCTCCATACAGAGTGATAATTCATAGACGCCTTTGGCTTGATTTCTGGCTTCCCTGCAGGCCCTTGGACGGCTGGTCCTCTATGTGGTAAGGAAGGGAGCGTTCCCTTTTGAGACACTGAAGACAAAAAGTAATGAAGAGGTGATTGAACTTTCTCCAGATGAGGAAACTCGGGACCTCATTCGTGAGCTGTTTAACCCTGGAGACAACGTGCAGGGGCACCTGAGTGGCCTGCTGGGTCATCCCTTCTTTTGGAGTTGGGAGAAGTAAGTAAAATTTGATTGCCTATTCCAGGCCTCCAGAAGGGAGACATGATATATACATCATGACTAATATACACTATACACTAATATGCACTAATATATATACCATATATATATATATATATATATATATATATATATATAGTGTATCCAAATGATAAATATAAATATAGATTGATTTATTTAAAAAGATTTTATTTATCTATTTATTTATTTAGAGAATCTTAAGTAAACGCGGTGCTGAGACCAGAGCCCAACATGGGGCTCTGTTTCAGGACCCTGAGATCATGACCTAAGCCAAAATCAAGAGCCAGATGCTTTAACCAACTAAGCCACCAAGGCGCCTTTCTTTTCTTTTCTTTTCTTTTCTTTTCTTTTCTTTTCTTTTCTTTTCTTTTCTTCTCTTCTCTTCTCTTCTCCTTTCTTTCTTTCTTTCTTTCTTTCTTTCTTTCTTTCTTTCTTTCTTTCTTTCTTCCTTTCCTTTCCTTTCCTTTCCTTTCCTTTCCTTTCCTTTTCTTTTCTTTTCTTTTCTTTTCTCAAGGAAATGGTTCATGCAGTATTAAGGCTGAGAATTCTCACGGTCTGCCCCTGCAAGCTGGAGACCCAGGAAAGCCCACAGTGTAATTCTGCCCAAATCCAAAGGCCTGAGAGCCAGGAGCACTGATGATGTGGATTCCAGTAGGGGTCTGAAGGCCTGAGAGCTGGGAGGCCTGAGGACAAGAGAGGGTTGATGGCCCCGCTGAAAAAACCAGACAAGAAGGGGTGAATTCCCTCTTTTGCTCTAGACAGGCCGTCAGTGGGTTAGATGAGGCCCGTTCCCACTGGGGATGCTGACCTGCCTTTCTGCGATCACCAGTGCAAATGCGAATCTCGTCTGGAAACACCTCACAGATACACCTAGCATAGTATTTAATCTGGGCCCCTTGTGGCCAAATTAACACATAATGTTAACCATAGCGGTAGGGTGGGGTAGGAAGGAGTCAGGCTAGGCACCAACAGACCCGGCTCTCCTCTCAGCTTGGCATTTCCTGGCCGTGTGTCTTTGGAGCAGTGACTTAACCTCTCTGGATTCTGGTTTTGTTTTCTGAAGAGCAGAAAAAGAGAGAGAAAGGAAAAGATGCCTGTCTGCCTCTCCCATCACGCAGAATTTCTAGAGACATGGTTTTACTACTTTTATCAAAAAACAAATTGTAACATTGATTTCTTTCTGAAAAAGAGAGGGCCGAGTGGTATGACCATGCTAATTCTGTCATCCTCAGCCGCTATAGGACCCTTAGGGATGTGGGAAATGAATCTGACATTAAAAGGCGGTTGGAAGAAAGCAGGATTGTCCAGCTTCTGCAACCTGAAAAATCTGAATGTTCCAGAAGTTTTACCTGGTGGACTTCCAAGGTATGAACAGTTCCTATGGTCTGGAAATTATCCTAGGAATGAGGATTTGTGTAATGTGTTACGTTAGTTTTTCTAACTTTTTTTTTTTATATTGCTGGCCTGGCTCAACCAAGGGGGGGAAGAGGTGATTTTCCTGCCTTCCTCCCCATCCCAGTCCCCCTCTGCCCTGTTGGGTCCCTGCTCCATCTTTCAGAGGCCAGGCCCTCCTGACAGACAGACTCTGATCTAGACTCCTTTTTATGATGGCCTCATCCCAGCCCAGGAGCTTTCTCCTTTCTTAGGGCTCTTTCCCTCCACCCTTGGTTCTAAGAGAGGCCTGGCCGACAATCCTATTACTGTTGTGACAACAGCAGCTGATTAAATGAGTTTAACCCCTGCGAGCTGCTCCACCATGAGGCTTCTCGGTCCAGGGAGAGATCGGCTGCCTCTGCTGTCTGGACAGCCCCGGTCTGAGCAGCCGTGCACACATCTACCCTCTGCCTGACAAGACACACCATGAAGAAAAGGTGATCTTTCAAATTCCTCCTCTTCAGGAAAGGATCCACCCAACATGAACGGAATATAGTAAAACAAAAAATCAGTCATCATCTTGATCTAGTCAGTGCTATCAGAACTTTCATTTTTTTAAAAAAAGATTTAATTTATTTTCAGAGAGAGAGAGTATGTGTGTGTAAGAGTGGAGGGGAGGGGCAGAGGGAAATGGAGAGAGAGAGAGAGAGAGAGAATCTTAAGCAGACTCTGTGCTGAGTGTGGAGCCTGGGGCAGGGCTTCATCTCTGAGATCATGACCTGAGCCGAAACCAAGAGTTGGATGCTTAACCAGCTGTGTCACCCAGGCGCCCCCCACGAACTTTCATTATTATTACTTAGCAGATGTCTGTCAAGTACCAGTTACCTGCTGGACCCACGCAGGGCCATGGGCATGTGAAGCAGAGTACAGCATGGGCCATGGGAGGCCGAGAGGCCCACAGAAACTTTGCCTGTGTGATGCATGCTGGGCAGCCCAGAGACTGTGCAAAGCACTATGGGAGAATCCATAATCCTCAGCCCTTTGACCAACAGCAGCCTTATCTTATGCCTGATCTAGGACTGCTTCTCCCACACCTCTTTGTTTCTGGGTCTTGTTTTGCTTTCCTTCCCTCGCTTGCCTCTAGATGATACATCACACTCATAATTGCTGCCTTGCGTCTGTCTTTCCTGCTACCCTGTAAATTCCACCCAGGCAGAGACTGTCCGTTGTCTTGTCCATTGCTGAATTCCAGGCACGGAGTGGGTGCACCATGACTCTGCTAATGAATGTCTATAAAACTTCAACTAAGGGGCCCCTGGGTGATTCAGTCCGTTAAATGTCTGCCCCCGGCTCGGGTCATGATCTCAGGGTCCTGGGATCGAGCCCTGTGTCGGGCTCCCTGCTCAGTGGGGAGCCTGCTTCTCCCTCTCCCTCAGCCCCTTCCCCCTGCTCGTGCTCTCCCTCTCTCGCTCTCTCTTTCTCAAATAAATAAAATTTAAAAACAACAACAACAAACTTCAGCTGAAACTTACACTTGTAGACTACAACAGAGAAGTCTGAAACCAAAGCAGATGACAGTAACAGCGGACAATTCTGTAGCTGACTATATGGCAGTTATAGTTCCCAGGACTTTATGAGAGTTTCCACAGTTAATCCGTATAACAGCCTCTGAGCTCATTACCTCCATGTCACAGGTGGGCCCACGAGGCACAGACAAATCATTTTTTCCGGCGGTCCAGGGCCAGCCCCAGGACCTGCAGCTGGGCAGCCTGGCTGCCGAGGCCGTGCGCTAAAGCCGCTCGCTGCAGGGAGCGGCCGTGCCATCGAGTCCCGCAGCTCGTTTCCTGGCACAGCACCGAGACTCAGGCGTGCGGCCTCAAAGAGCCAGGCCCGGAGAGGCGGCGAGCGGCAGAACCAAGAGGGAACGCGTATTCTTTCTTTTCCCAATCCATCAGTTCTTTCCCCTAAACCTCGCTGACTTATATTGAATTTTGACAGACTTCAAGTCTTATCTTTTACTTCCCCTGTGAGACTTTGATTTTCTGTGGCTTTTTGTGACTTGCCCAATGTCACGGTCAGACGTCCAGTCTTGCGGCCGCATGGAGGAGCGAAGTTTTCCAGTGTATGCTGCTGCCTTCTCTCCACAGGCCGCCCCGTCCGGCCACACAGACACGCTTTCTAAATAGGACAGCCATCGACAAGGGTGCACGCACGAAGAGAGAGGCATTGACTGGAGAGAAGCTTCTCTGGGACACTTAGGGGCAAGCAGAAACATGAACTCTTTGGAAATAGAATTCAAAACAACACCGAACAAAAACAACCACACTTCACTTTGGCAGTGGCTGCTAGGTCTGACGTTAGTCTGAACGAATCCTCTTCAAGGGGGACATGTAATCAATTACCAGCTTGGACGGGTGGCCACAAGGATAAAAATACTGCGTAGTAGGATGAGCAAGTTTCCTAGGATAGTAGCCAAGGAATTCCTAAACCATGTTGAAATATATTTAATTTCTCATGAAAAGTTTGCTTGGAAAATAGAGACTGGAACGTAGAGTCACTTACGATCCCACACCCAGACACATACAGTTAGCATCCCGGTACAGTATTTATCTCCGTCTGTTTCTTTCTATTAAGTTGCTTTGTTAATTAGTGGTAATTTGGGCATATGTTCAAATTTGTATTTTGCCTCTTTGTATCAACATCCCATGAGGGTTTAGTCTGGTGCTACCATATTTTTGCATAATGTTTTGTGTTTTAGATGGACAAGTATGTTATGGATGAAATGAATAAGTTTTATAGAAATAAAAAGCATATTTATACGGACAGTCTGAGTGACCTGCTAAAGTTCATCCGGAATTTGGGAGAACATATTAATGAAGAAAAAAATAAAGAGTGAGTATTATTTGTTCCTTTAAGTCATATACGAAATGAGGATGGTTTAAAAAATTCCGTTCTAAATTCGTATCTGCTATTTGTTAGAAGAAAATTTATTTTGATGAAATGGAAAGTAATTCCTTCCCTCGGTTTGGAAAAGAGCCAACACACGGGTCTTACAATGAATGATGGACGTGCCTGGCAGGCTCTCCTCTTCCTTCTTAGCTTTTGCTGAGCCCTCTGGAACAGAAGGGTAGTGACTCCGTCATGGGACGCAATGCAGGGGACTGGGCACCTGGGTAAGGTGAATGTAGCACTGTAAACGTCTACTTTTAGGCTGTAAAAGTAGACCCATGTTAGTGAAATCAGCTTTTGTTGCCCAAAACGGTAGCTGCAAACTCACAAAAAACTTGCAGTTTTCAGGGCTCCTTTGGATTTTGGAACTGTAGGTAAGAGACTGTGGAACTGCACATGTCCATGTTATGGGCACAAAACCGGCATTCACAAAAATTAAGTTGCCAGTTAGCTGAAGAGTTGTTAGGAGATGAATCTTGTTCTGTCGGATTCCAAAGTCCTTACTTGCTCTGCTCTAGAACTTGACGGAGCAAAGAGGTCTCCGGGCCCAGATGCCATAAAGGGGGAAGGTGACCTGGGAGCAACGATGCTAATACAATTATGTTTCATTTCAGGATGAGGTCGAGAATTGGAGAACCTTTCCAGTATTTGCAGAGCACTTTTCCTGATCTGGTCATGTATGTCTATAAGAAACTACGGAACACAGAATACAGAAAGCATTTCCCCAAAAACTCACAATCCAGACAAGCATTGGCATGATGAAGGTCAGCCCTGAGTGGTGGCTGAGGCTTTTGAGTTTATTTAGCTGTGGGATCCTGGGCACGACACAACTCTCTGGGTCTCTTCACTAAACCAGTGCTTGTTAGGACGAGTTAGATAGCGGCCATGTCAGGTCCTGGCACAGTCCTCGGTATTCCCCATGTTTGTAACCAAAAAAGTATATGCTCAAACTACCCTCCTTGTCCTTCTTACAGGTGAAGATTAGTGGCAGGAGCTGGGGGAGGGGGCATCCTGCTAAGATTCCTCTTATCAGTTGCCCCAAAAGAGTGAATGCCTAGACCTCTAATGCTTGAATATCTCATTTGGTTCTCCCAAAGCCCTTGCAAGCTACAGTTGGTTATCTCCATTTAATAACTGGCAGACCTGGGACCCCTGGCTGGCTCAGTCGGTAGAGCATGCGACTCTTGGTCTCAGGGTTGTGAGTTTGAGCCCCATGTTGGGTGTGGAGATTACTTAAAAATCATTTTAAAAAAAAGAAAAGAAAGAAAAAGAACTGGCGGACTTGAGACTCAGAGAGTTTGAACTACTTGCCCAAGATCAGTTTTTACAGAGCATTATATAAATGTGTGTGGTGTTATTGTTATCCCTCACGTGGGTCCTTTTGAACTTAATTACTATCTCCCATTCCTTCTAGAACCACCTACACTGGTTTTCCATGACCTCATGGCAGTAGTTCTCAACTGGGGGCAGTTTTGCCCCTGAGGGGCCATTTGGCAGTGTGCAGGGATGCTCTTGGTTTCAAATCTGGGAGATAAGGGGGTATTATTGGCATCTGGTAGATGGAGGTCAGGAATGATACCAAACATTCTACGATGCACCGGATAGCCCCCCAACATGGAATTATCCAGCCTAAAGTATCAGTGGTACCAAGTCTGAGAAACCCTGCCTTAAGGGATTGGGACGCCTTTGAACTGACTTGGGGCCCAGGACTGTGGATTATGTGGGCCACCTCACAGATGAGTGACTTGGATTCGTTTCCTTGCCTTTGAATTTGTAGTGACACAATTCCAGTGTCACCTCCCCAAGAAGTCCCCCAATACCTTTACTTTCCACACCCCAGTGCAAGTGCTCTGTCTGGCTCCCTAGCACCCATAGCCACATCAGAGCACGCTCCTCTCCACCTTCTCTTGCTTCTTTCCTGCTGCAATGTAAGATCTCAAGGGCAAATGAGATATATATATATATATAAAATTTATTTGTACCATTAATGACTAGCAAAAAGTTTGCCACATAAATATTCCTTGAAAAATGAACGAACCTTCTTCATACATGAATAATAATGCTATCTTACATTTTAGTGATGCTTTATAATTTTTAATTACACTTGCATATTTTCTCTTTTAGTTTTTAAAACAATCCTGTGAGGTAGGTTCTACTGTTCTCATTTTGCAGATGAGGTTAGAGACGTGTTGATTTGCTCTAATACACAGCTAGGAAGTACCACTGTCTTGATCTGAACATATTTTCTGGCATTAAGTCTGATATATTTTCCACTTATCCTCGTGGTGGTCCTGGTGGAGCTTTGGAATGGGAGGATGGGAGGATCTGGGGAAAACAAAAAACGAAAAACACAGTATCTTAGGTTCTTTCTGAAGAGATGGTAGCCTGAGCCAGGTGTCATTAAATGACGGCAAGAAGTGTTGGAAGTTAAACTAAACAAAATTGACATTGATGTCTTCCGCTCTCACCTGTGATGGGATGGGTCACTCCCTCCTTGCTCAAAAAAAAAAAAAAAAAAGAAAGAAAGAAAAAAAAAAGAAAAGAAAGTACTGGAAGAAAGAAACTTAAGACTATTCTATAAGGTTTTAGGAGTAGGAAGATTGCTTTAGGTTTTTTTTTTTTTTTGGTGAAGCTTTTATTTGATTCCTGAAAAGTTCCCAAATTCACCATTTTCAGGAATTCTGGATATTAGTAACATTATTGTTACTGATATTTACAGATACTGATCTTTTGCTCAGTTTTAGTAACATGTGTATGTTAATCATCTTGCCAAAACATAAAAGAAATCTCTTAATAGCTTTATTGTAGCTTGTTTAATATTTCTCCTAACTATGGTTTTGGGATGCTTTAGGTTTTAAAATTAAGTTTTGATTTTCTGATTTGTAGTAAGTACCTGGATATGTCAATCAAAATGCTCATTTGTAAAACATATTCAATAAAACTTGGAATCATCTTATTTTTTTTTGAATCATCTGATTAAGTCTGATTTTCTCAAAGTGATATTTTCACTCTAAAGAGTAGTGATAACTATAATAGAAAATGTTCACTGAGTAATGCCTGGGTAAGTTTTAAGAAAGGGCATCTTGCTCTTTAGTAATGGGAAAGGGAGCCTATTTTCAGCCCTCCAGTAATTCTGGAACAATAGGCAACTTGGGTGTCTTTGTAGAGAGGGAGGGAAGGAAGGAACTGAACATTTTCCCTTTGCTTTAATTCTCTGGAGGTTTCTGTGGATATTTCTCATACAGTCGCCATTATCACAAACATTTAATTGAGTTTGTGGCTCATGTTAGGTACTGTGTTAGGCGAGGTGATTCTGTGCCTGGGCTTGTCAAGCAGAAGTGCCAGTTACATAGAGAAGAGGGGAGGTTGCCCACCTGGAATGCACTGGACAAGCAACATAGGAGAGGAAATTACGGTAAAGTAACAATCACCACTTCTTGAGCACCTGCTGGTTTCCAGTGCCTAATGCTTTTATACATGACGTCCAGCAACACCCAGGACGATGCTATGAGAGGCAATCATTCCCATTTTACAAAAGAGGCAACTACTGTGCAGAAGGGATTGATAAGTTGCCCAAGTTCACATAAGTGGTAAGTGGAAGAGCCAGGATGCAAAACCCAGGTCTGCAGGTCCCCAGGGTGTGGTCTTGCTGGAGTGCCAGAGATGGTGAGTGTGGGCGGGTTGGATGACCATTGTGAGTAGGGGTTATTGGGGCTTTCATCTGTTCCTCCCAGTGAAGCCTAGGCGGTCCAGGTTACCCATGACCTTCATAGCGCCAAATCCAAAGGCGCTTCTCTGTTTCCGTCAGTCTACCAGTAGCCTCCTCTTCTGCTTTGTCACCTGCCCTTAGCACCACACTCACCTGCTTTTTCTCCCCATTGATGGCTCCTCCACAGGGTCCTTTGCCAGCTCCTTCTCTGTTCATCCTGTAAACATTGAGTGTCCCTGACTTAATCCTTGAACAACTCACTTTTTTCCCTTTCTCCTTAGATGACCTCTTCAAATACGATGACCGATACCATCATAAATTGGCAGCTGATACCCACGTTTGGAAATTCAGGTTCTGCCTAGGGGTGTTACTACCATCATCTACCTACTTGCCCCCAAATTATTAGTCTTGTTTCTTTTTTTCCACCCCCAGCATCCAATCTATTAAGTCCAGTTGGTTCTCTCTCCAAAACAAATCCCAAATCTGCTCACAACCTTTCGTGTCCACTGCCTGGGTCGGACCACCGTGACTTTTCATTTGGACTGAAGCATGAGCCTCGTAACTGATTATTGGGCTTCCATACTTGTCCCCTAACAATCCTTCCTCTACAAAACGACCTTGGGGGGAAAAAAAAAGGAAATCAGATCAGATCACTCCCCCGTTTAAAATCCTCCAGTGACTTTTCATTGGGGTTAGGATAAAACCCAAACTGTTGCCATCGCATACTGGGCCCTAAACTCTGTGCTCTTTCCTTCCACTCTGCTATCTTACAGGCTCACCTCCTCCCACCCTGGCTTTATCTCTGTTCCTCAAGAATGCAGGCACCATTGCCTCCTCAAAGGCCATGGCTTTTGTGGTCCCCTCTGCCTGGAGTTTCATCCCGCTGATCGTGGCGTGGTCATTCCTTTTCATCTGCTAGCCTCAGCTGCTGTCCTTCGATGCGACTTCTCCAAAGTTGTTCACAACTGTCGTTATTTTGGAGGACGTTGTAGCACTAATCACTATCTGAAATCATCAAGCGTATTTGTTCACATTTAAAAAACAACTACTTCCACATCGTGAAGAAAACCAGGCAAATCTTATCAGGGAACACCTGGCATCTGCCTGATTCCATGGTTTAACCTACACAACTGTGCGTATTTCCCCTGGAAGGTAGAGCTGGAGGTGTCTGGGCTTCCTCCCCAAGGTGGGCAGGGTCGGGCTGATGGGGCACCTGATGAAGAGACACCAGGGAGCCCCGGCTGCTGGAGAAGCCCGGGGCCCATCTGGTAGGCAGTCCACAATGCAGGGGGCGGGTAGTGGTTCACCGCTTCAATGTTGGCGCCTTGGAAAGATTTTCGTGGGCAGGGCTCTCTCTACCCCGAGGCCAATCAAGCGCTTCGGGTCAGTCCGGAGCTTCACAGGCCTGGAGTGCCCCCTGCAGGCCAGAACTGGCTGACAGTCCGCAGACTGCATAGGCATGAGGCCTGCAGAGAGAAATAACCCGGCACGTGGATCGGGGCACAGTCGGAGAGGCGCGGTCACAGGAGCGGCCTATTAGGAGTACGAGGCATCTGCCTAATTCCAATAAGCTACTCAAACGTGCATTTCCCTGAAGGCAGAGCGGGAGGAGGCTTGACTGCCCTACCAGGACTCGATCTGGCGGGCTGGCTGGGGTAGCCTCCGATAAGAGACACCTGGGAGCACTGATGGCAGCTGAAGCTGGGACCCTATCAGGTAGCCAGTCCACACGGGGCCTGATTGTTGCCCATGCCAGCGGCCACGTCAGAGCAGTTTGGCGGGGCGAGGGCGGGGGTGGGCTTCCTCCCCCGTAAGGCAGTGCATGTGTTCGGGGATGAGCCGTGCTTCCAAAGGCCCGAGGGCCGCCGATGGGGTGTGTACGGCTCATGGTGGCAGGCGCCGTCAGGCTTGCCAGGGACCTGGAACAGGGCAAGCGTCAGAAGACGCTCGGTCGCAGCAGAGCCGTTGGAGGTCCAACACGTGGGCCTGATCTCAAGGCCTATCTAACAATGTGGAAGGTTCACGCTGATGGCAAAGTGCGAGGTTTTTCAACCGCCTTGTGAGGGCGGGGCCGGGCGGGCAAGAAAGAGCATCCTCCTTGGGGAGACACCTGGGAGTCCTGGTTACCAGAGAAGCCCTGGACCCCATCGGAGAGCAAGTTCACATGGGGTCTGTCGCCCATCCGCCGCTGCCGCCTCAGAGCAATTTTCACCATGTTGGGGCCCTCGATGCCCGAGGCTGTGCAGGTGGTTACGGCCTGGCTGGCGTTCCGGGTCGGCCTGAGGCTGGCTAAGGGGTGCTTATTGCGCATGTGTGGGCGGGGCGGGGCAGGGTAACCAAGTTGCTGAAGACCGCAAGCTTCTGGAGGGACCGGGTCACTGGAGCGGGCGCTTGGGGTTCCAAAGCAACTGCCTAAGTGAGTCTATTCCCGCGAAAGGCCAAGCCAGCATCATCCGGATTGCCTTGCCCGGGCTGGATCCCATGGGCTGGCTGCCTGTCCTAAATACAAGACGCTGGGGAGCCCTGACTGCTGCAGAAGCCTGGGACCGCAGCACACAGTAAGTCCATGTGGGCACACATTTTAGCTGTGACCTCAGAGCGATGGGTGTGGGCTCCCCCCATCCCTGAGGATCTGCAGGTGGATGGGGATGGGCCCTAGCTGCACAGGCCTGGGGGGCCTCGGCTTCCTGAGGATGGCTGGTGGGGTACAAAATACACAGGTGTGAGATGCGTTACTCGGGCAACCTGGAGACCTGGCACAGGGCAAGTGTTGGGAGAGGCTGGATGAGAAGGGCAGGTGATTGGAAGTACCAGGCATCTACCTGATTCCAAGCCTCCACCTGCACGAATGGGCATGTTCCCGCCGAGGACAGAGGGTCTGGACCGCTTTGCCGTTGGGGGCTGGGAAGGCTATCTGGTGCAGCCTTCGGTAAGAGACACCTGGGAGACTTGATTGCAGGAGAAGCCCAGGACTCCATCAGGCCTCCAGTCCCAGCAGCGACTGCCTCTTGCCAGTTTCAGCCTGCCGCCTCAGAAAGATTTGGGGCAGTGGGCTTCCTCCACCCTGAGGCCATTCAGCTGGTCGGGTTCTGGGCAGCGAGTCTGGCCGACAGTGCGCAGACCGAGCAGGTTAGGGCACCCGGGCACCTGGGGTAGGGCAATGTTGGGTAAGGCTGGGTCACCGTAGGGAGGCATTGGGGGTCCAAGACATTGGTCTGATGCCTACCTAAGGCCTACTTACCCAGTGTTTCCTATTGCACCTTAAGGCAGAGCTAGAGGTTTTCCAGCTGCCTTGACAGGGAGCAGCCAGGCAGGCAGGGAAAGGGTAGCCTCCGTTCAGAGACACTTGGGAGTCCTGGTTCCTAGAGAAGCCCAGGACCCCATTGGCTACGAATCCACAAGGGGACTAACTATCAGCCCTTTGCAGCTCTTGGCTCAGTCTGATTTTCAGAAGCCTCCATGCCAGAGGCTGTGCAGGTGGCTGGGACCCGGCCAGAGTTTCACAGGCTGGGCTGCACGCTGTGCATGTGAGGGCCTCCCAGGTCTGGGTACTTAAAAGGCATCTGCCTAATTCCAAGCTGTTGCCTACACAAACGGACATATTCATGCTGGAGGCAGAGCTGAGGACTCTGGACCGTCTCGCCCAGGGTGTGCTCCGGGAAGGGCCACCTGCGGCCTTCACTGCGGCGAGAGCCCAGCACACCAGCAGAGAGCCGGTCAGTCCAGGTGTGGACTGTTAACAGCAGCCGCCAGTTTAAAGCTGATGCTTCAGGATGCTTTCTGGGTGTGAGCTCTCTTTACCCTGGAGGCTATTCTAGGGATTGCCATTGGCCTGAGCGCCACAGGCCAGGAGGACCCCGGCCCAACAAGCCTGGGGGACAGGGTGCATACTGTTCGTGCCAGGGGTATACATGTCAGCACAGCCAGGGACGTGCACCTGGGCAATATTGGGGGATTCAGGTCTCATGCATGGGCTCTTGGGGGGTCCGTGGCATCCACCTAATTTTAAGCCCTAATGTACACAAATCCACATATTTCCCCTGAAGGTAAAGCTGGAATCATCTGGACAGCCTTGCCAGAAGGGGGTGGCCTGTCCAGGACATATCCTTCATTGAAACACCTGGGAGTCTTGATTATGGGTAAGCCTGGGACCCCATCAGGCAGCCAGTCCAGACGGGGCCTGGCTCTTTCTAGTTTAAAGCTAATGCCTCAGAGATTTTCAGGGAGTGGTCACCCTCCACCCTGGAAGGTATGCTGGTGGTTGAGGACCATCCAGAGACGCCCAGGCCTGCAGTCCCTTGGCCGCCCAAGGTTGGTTGATGGAGTGCCCTCTGTGCATACTTGTATCGAGCGTTTAGGGGAGCCAGGGACTTGTTACAGGGAAAGTGTCAGGAGAAGGCTGATGGCAAGAGATGACTGTTGGGGGTGTAAACATCTGTATATTTGAAGCTCTAACCTACACAAATGCTCATAGAACCACGGAAGGCAAGGCTGCAGGAAACTGCACTGCCTTGCCAGTGTCCATTTTTTTTTTTTGGTAAATTCGAAGCTCTAGTTGTCCTTATCAAATGATTTATGAATTGGGCAGCATCCCATTGAGCAAGCAGAGGGGAGCTCCACTGAGCTAAACAAGAGGAAGGATTTTGAAGGCAGAGAGAAGGCATTAAAACAAGGGATTTATTAGCAAGGAATGCATTGTTTAAGCAAGGTTGCCTTCCTAAAGGGAGTGGAAGGGGTTTATTAGTAAATTTCCTGGTATTGACCAGGAAATTCCATGTTGACTGGTTAAAGGTTACATTTTCTGGGGTGGGGGTGGGTGTTGAAACTGCAATTAGGTTACATACTAGGTCTTGGTTTCTTGGTTTACTGACTTGATGCCTTAACCTAAGTGACGCCATTTTGAGCCTTTGGTTTTCTTTTTAATAATCCCCCCCTTTTGATCAGCCCCAGCTTCACTGAAAGATGTGATCAAAATTTCAGGCATTAGCACCACTCTCGGTCACGGCTCTGTAGTTCTTGATGTTTCCGTTGTTCCTTTGTGTGGTATGCATAGGTCATGACTTTTTTGCTTACACTCTGTGATATTTACACGTTATGACTTGAGGTTTACTTTCTTTAATCTGGCCACCCTCTCCGTGCCTTTTTTGACATTTCAGGTTTAGGGTGATCATTTGCTTGGTGGGTAGGGGCTATACACATGCATTTCAAGCTTTTGAGGGGTCCTGATGATTACTATAACCATGATAATGCCCAATGTTTGGAGTCCATTTTGGAGCCATGGTACTCAAGACCCAAACCAATTAAAATTAAACAAGTCAAAATAACCCCCTGCCCCCGGGGGGGGAAGGAGTCACCTCTTGAAGCCAAGTGGCTTGTTTTGTGATCTGACGTCATTGAGTTTTAACCTCTCCAGAAGTGTTCAGGTAGGCAGGTCTAGCCGGTGCTGCTGGCCACGCACAGACACCTGCTTGCTCGTTAAAAGATAATCAAGAGCTATCCTGTTATCAAGAACAACTTTGGCCAATCTAAAGATCTTTGTTGAGCAGCTTTATTTGCAGTTTCTGCAATAATTTTAAGAAGTAAGAAGTTTTTTATTATAGCCTCATTTATATTTATCCCTAACCAGGGAGGTAGGAACCTGTCCAAAGGAATGAATCCTGTGAGGGCCTCCCGCTAGGTCTTTTTAACTCAACAATGTAAATTCAGGGGGGTTAAATACCTTACTTTGCTTTTCCTCTAGCTTGAAATAAAAGGTTTTATTTAACTCCAGAGGTTACCCCCCTAGCATGGGCCTGGGAGATAAAGAGGAGGGTGTTATCTTTCCAGGCCAATGCCAGAGTAAAGGAAACAAACAAAGGAAAGAAAAAAAAAAAAAAAAGGAGAAGGGGTTTTATCTTCTTGGGTAGAAACTGTCTACTTCAATGTCAGCTACTCCTCTTCCTCCTTGATTTGGTTTGGAGGTCTCCTGTGTCTGTACAGGACCAGGTGCAGATGGAGCCTTTCTTAGGCACGTGATGTGTACTCAAGGCTTAATAACTTCTAATTTTGCGGCAGTTTTGGTGGTCAGGAGCACTGGGTAAAGTTCCTTCCCATGGGGCTCAAGAGCTATTTTTCTGTGTTGAAGTTTATAAAATATCTAATCACCAGGCTCTAAACTGTGGCCAACAGGATCCATTGAATTGGAATCTGGCAAGGTTTCTTTAACCTGTGGATGATAGGCGTGAACATAAGACATGAGAGACTTAAGTAGCTGGTCATATTAGCACGGGACAATTCTAAGAAGTTTGTAAGGTTTTGTTAAGGCTTGTATGATTTGCCCAGTGAAGTGGGTGCCTCAGTTACTGGAGATTAGAGGTGCATATATACCCTGAGTGGGAAACATTTTTTAACAGTTCCCCACCCCCCGCCCTCACTCTGAGGGCATCAGCCTTGTGGCAGGGAAAGGCTTCAACCCATCTGGCAAAACATACCAACAATAGAACAATAACAAAAATATATTAGTAACTCGTACTAAGTGGCAGTTGACTGAAGTCTAGCTGTAGATGTTTAAAGGTTCCAGAGGGAGGAGGTCTGATGCCTCCTGGAGACAAAACTAGTTTTTCCAGGATTATGGACCTGACCAGTCAGACATTGTTTGTAGAATGTTTTTGCAATCTTATAGAAGTTTCCCCACTAATGTGTATTTATAGTTTGAGTCATCTTAAGTGCACTGAAATGGGTGAAGGAATGTGAACACCAAACAATGGGGTTTGTTAGGGAGCTGAGAAGAACCAGGTGACTGTTGATTTTCCGTGGCCCATAGCCTTGGTTTTTCCTTATGCAGCTTAATTTCTCTGATTCAGGGGCACACTGTTGCCATATTATAAGGACATTAGGCTGGCAAAAGTCTGGCAGTGGGGGCCATTTTTTTTTTCCTAGAAGCTGGATGGATTTTACATGTGCCACAATCTTTATAGATTCTGTTCTTTCTGTCTTTACATGAAAACCAGCTGATGACATATTAAAATTTCTTCTTAAAGATTTATTTTTCACAAAACTTTTACAGCTTTATTTTTTACATTCTGATTTTCTTCTCTTCCTCCTCCTCTTTCTCCTTTTCCCCCTTCTCCTCCTTCTCCCCCCTCCTCCTCCCCTCCTTCTCCCCCTTCTCCTCCTTCTCCCCCCCTTCTCCTCCTTCTCCCCCTCCTCCTTCTCCCCCTCCTCCTCCCCCTTCTCCTCCTTCTCCCCCTCCTCCTTCTCCCCCTCCTCCTCCTTCTCCCCCTCCTCCTTCTCCCCCTCCTCCTCCTCCTCCCCCTCCTCCTCCTCCTCCCCCTCCTCCCCCTCCTCCAACTTCTTTCTTCTCCTTCCTTCTCCCTTCTTTCTTCTTCTTCTTCTTCTTCTTCTTCTTCTTCTTCTTCTTCCTCCTCCTCCCCCCCCTCCTCCTTCTCCTCCTCTTCCTCCTCCCCCCTCTCCTCTCTCTCCTCCTTCTCTTCTTTCTTCTTTTTTAAATGACAAGCCTCACCCTAGAACAACATTCCACTCTTTACCCTTAACAAAAAACGCATCTCCATTTCTTATAACTTCTGTTACTGAAAACACGTCCTACTTTCCTGGCACATGGAGATGTTTCCCTTATTATTTTTAGTAGTTTTAATTACGTACATTAATTGGAATTTTTAACCGTTAGAAGCCTTAACTTGGTAAAATTCACTAGTAAGCAGTTGTGAACTGTCACACCAGTATTCTTTAGATTTGTAAATTTATGAATACATTTTACAATTTCTAGAAACATATGCTTCTTCATAGTACAATCTTTCCATAAAGCACAAAACGTGTTTACTAATAGACCCAAATTTATTTTTAGTTTCTCTGTCATGGAGGCCAACAGTAGACAAACCTATGTTCCATAATTAATGTCGAGTCATTATGTGGAAACATATTTATGTGGAAACAATCTAGGCATTTAATGAATTTAACTCCTCACTTAATTTAGTAAAACTTCGTTTCAGGTTACCAAAAAGATTTGGGGAAACTGTTTTTAAGTACATATACCATAAAATATAATAGCTGAAAAAATGTATCCATTAACTCGTTTTACTTATGTCTAAATCATTTGCTCTCAATAATTACATTTCAGTTACCCATGAAGATTTTATGAGACATCAGACAATGTCAGCCATTTTTCCAAGCTATTCTTTTTTTGTTGACAGATCTTGTAAGAGGTAACATAAACTTATTTGGCTAGTAAAGTCAAGAATAAGAGTTTTATATTTAATATTGATAAGTCTAAAGACCTGTTTATTTTAATCAAACCAACATTAAATTAGCCTTAATATCAAATATTTTCCCAGATCATGTAAACATTTGTAGCTGTCCAGTTTTCCTAACACCATTTATTGAAGAGACTTTTTCCCCACTGTATATTCTTGCCTCCTTTGTCATTTATTAATTGACCGTGTAAGTGTGGGTTTATTCTGGGCTGTCCTGTTCCATTGATCTATGTTTTTTTTTTAATTATTTGAGAGTGAGAAAGAGAGAGCACGAGCGAGAGAGCACAAGCATTAGTTGGAGTGGGGAGCCCGATGCAGGACTCAATCCCAGGACCCTGAGATCATGACCTATGCAGAAGTCAGACACAATCAGCTGAGCCACCCAGGCGCCCCTCCATTGATCTATGTTTCAGTTTTTGTGCAAGTACCATGCTGTCTTGATTACTGTAACTTTGTAGTATGTCTTGAAATCTGGGATTGTGAACTTCTAGCTTTGTTTTTCTTTCTCAAGATTACTTTGGCTACTTGTGGCCTTTTGGGTTTCATACAAATTTTAGGATTATCTGTTTTAGCTCTGGGAATAATACTATTGGTATTTTGAGAAGGAGTGCATTGAATCTGTGTATTCTTTGTGTACTATGACCCTTCTAACAATATTAATTCTTCCAGTCCATGAGCATGGTATGTCTTTCCATCTGTGTCACCTTCAATTTCTTTCATCAGTGTTTTACAGTTTTCAGAGTACAGATCTTTTATCTCCTTGGTTTATTCCTAGCTATTTTATTCATTTTGATGCAATTGTAAATGACATTGCTTTCTTTCTTTTTTTTTTTTTTTTTAAGATTTTTTTAAATTTATTTATTCGACAGAGAGAGAGACAGCCAGCGAGAGAGGGAACACAAGCAGGGGGAGTGGGAGAGGAAGAAGCAGGCTCATAGCAGAGGAGCCTGATGTGGGGCTCAATCCCAGAACACCGGGATCACGCCCTGAGCCGAAGGCAGACGCTTAACCGCTGTGCCACCCAGGCGCCCCAGGACATTGCTTTCTTAATTTCTCTTTCTGGTACTTTGTTACTAGTCTATAGCATCACAACAGATTTCTGCCTATTAATTTTATAGCCTGCAACTTTACTGAATTCATTTATTCTAATAGTTTTTGGTGGACTCTTAAGGGTTTTCTATGTACAGTATCATGTCATATGCAAATAGTGACAGTTTTACTACTTCTTCACCAATTTGGATACCATTTAGTTAGTTAGTTAGTCTGATTGCTATGGCTAGGACTTCCAGTGCTATGTTGAATAAAAGTGCAGAGTGTGGATCTTCTTGTCTTGTTTCTGATTTTAGAGGGAAAGCTCTGAGTTTGTCACGGCTGAATATAATGTTAGGTGGGTGTTTGCCGAATATGGCCTTTATTATGTTGAAGTATGTTCCCCTAAACTCCTTTGTGGAGAGTTTTTATCATGGGTGGATGCTGAATTATGTCAAATGCTTTTCCTGCATCTATTGAGATGATCTTATGATTTTTATCTTTCCTTCTGTTAATGTGTGTATCACATGGATTGACTTGTGAATATTGAGCCATCCTTGCACCCTCAGTATAAATCTGGGGATTTATCATGGTGATAAAGCCTTTTGATCATGGTGACTGAGCCTTTTAGTGTATTGTTGAATGAGGTTTGCTAATATTTTGTTGAGGATTTTTGCATCTATGTTTCTCAAGTTTATTGAGCTGTAGGTTTTTATTTGTTTTTGTTTTTTTTATACTGTCTTTGGTTTGGTATCAGGGAAATACTAGCCTCATAGAATGTATGTGGAAGTAGGTCAGCTAGGGCACCTGGACCCTGATCCTATCCATGCTGTCAAGGTGGAGGGGGAACATAAATTGTGCCCACCGGGCTCTCTGACCTGGAGAGCATTCCAGCAGCAACCCTGCCACTTGGTGAAATTCTAGGGTTGGGTCTTTTTATAGTCTAACTGGTTTTTTTTTTTCCCCTTTACCCAGGGTGTCTAGGCTGCTGTAGTAATGGCACTTGCTCCTGTCTAGCAGTTTGTATTTTAAAAAAGGCCTCTTTTTCTTTTTTACCCTTTCAGTCTCAGGGGATTGTGGGCTTTGTTTACATTTCAATGGCATGATAAGGTGTATAAGTTCAACCCACAGAGAAAGAATGTAAGTTCTAAGAAGGACTTTGGTTTTCTAAGGCCAGTAATTTACAAGCCTTTTCAGATAAACACAGGAAGTTTTGTGATTGGTAAGACTAGGTAAAGTTTGAATTGCCTCCAGAGCTGACTTTTCTTTTGCAAAAGATTTGTAAGATAAGGACAGTGGCTCTCAATTTCTCAAGAGACTTGGATTGTAACTTAAATTACATCCTAAGTTGATTCCCCTATCTAGCTTCGTTATTCTTAATGTACTTCTTTTCCACTGGGTACATAATTTTAATTTAAAAATTTTCTGGCGGTGTTGAATAACTACCCCCACCTTGGGTGTAAGATGGGTCCCCAAAGAGGGTATAAAAGATATTGTGTTCCCAAAATCCAGAGTCATTCCCAATGAGAGCCAAAAGAAAGAACCAACAACTTGCACATGCCAGGCAGGCAGAAAGCCAAAACCAGTTATTTAAAATGAGACAAGCGAGAGGGCAACGACTATCTCTGAGAGAGAAAGGATTAATTAACCAGTGGGTTTGGATTTGGAAAGGAAAGGACAGTGTAAAATTTTATTTTTACTGCTTGCCTGGATGCTACACACAGAGATTCAGAGGAATCGATTCTGGTGAGAATTTTTACTCTTTGTTGGCTTCTGTCAGTTTTTCTAGGATCCCGTCTGCAGGCTCTGGTATCTACCAGAGCTCCCCCTTGCCTATTTAAGGAATAGGAATAATGTAGTAGCTTACCAAAAAATCCCTCAGTGTCTACAGATAAAAGACTGGGATCCAAGATCTACAAAGAACTTCTCAAACTCAATACACGGGAAACAAATAATCAAATAAAAAAAAAGGGCAGAAGATATGAACAGACACTTTTCCAGTGAAGACATACAAATGGCTAACAGACACATGAAAAAATGTTCAAAATCATTAGCCATCAGGGAAATTCAAATCCAAACCACCTTGAGATACCACCTTACACCAGTTAGAATGGCAAAAATTGACAAGGCAGGAAACAACAAATGTTGGAGAGGATGTGGAGAAAGGGGATCTCTCCTACATTGTTGGTGGGAATGCAAGTTGGTACAGCCACTCTGGAAAACAGTGTGGAGGTCCCTTAAAAAGTTAAAAATAGAGCTACCCTATGATCCAGCAATTGCACTACTGGGTATTTACCCCAAAGATACAGACGTAGTGAAGAGAAGGGCCATATGCACCCCACTGTTCATAGCAGCAATGTCCACAATAGCTACATTGTGGAAGGAGCCGAGATGCCCATCAACAGATGACTGGATTAAGAAGTTGTGGTCCATATATACAATGGAATATTACTCAGCTCTCAGAAAGAACGATTACCCAACATTTGCAGCAACATGGATGGGACTGGAGGAGATTATGCTAAGTGAAATAAGTCAAGCAGAGAAAGACAATTATCAAATGGTTTCACTCATTTATGGAACATAAGAAATAGGAAGATGGGTAGGAGAAGGAAGGGAAGAATGAAGGGGGGTAAACAGAAGGGGGAATGAACCATGAGAGACTGTGGACTCTGGGAAACAAACTGAGGGCTTCAGAGGGGAGGGGGGTGGGGGATTGGGATAGGCCAGTGGTAGGTATTAAGGAGGGCACGTATTGCATGGTGCACTGGGTGTTATACGCAAACAATGAATCACGGAACACTACACCAAAACCTAGGGATGTACTGTATGGTGACTAACATAACATAATAACAAATTATTATAAAAAATATTTTATGCATGATTTACATATGCAACATTGTATATAAGGTTAGGAATATAACCTCATAATGTTATTGCTGGCTTGTCTTTTCCTTAGTCAACCTCTAACCTCTAGCCTCCTAACTTGCCATTCACTATAGACAAATACATTCAGAATATGTGTGTAACAAAGATTAAAAATTTCTAAGTTTAAAAATCTAAAAAAACAAAAAAAAGAAACAATCCGTGTCATCAATTCTGGCCGTATGAGGACTGTCCTTTGAAGGTAAATATGGGGTTCTGTGTAAGGCCATTAACTTGGAAGACATTTGTTTATGGTTGTGTAGTCTTTCAGAGTGGACAAACGATTTAGATTAGAGTGAGCACGCAAAAGAGGAAGGAGGGGAGTAGTAGGAGTCATGTCGGTTTGGTAGTCTTTTCTTTCAGGTACCTCTTATGTCTTTAATTTTTCTTTAGCCTTTTGTAATCTTTCAATGAAACTATTTTGGCATTTTGAAACCTTCTGGAGGCTTTTCCTTGCCAAATTAAAATAGGTATCCCATTCTGTTTAATTTAGGAGGCTTTGCTTTTACATACTTTTTTTAAAAGATTGTATTTATTTATGTATTTGTGAGAGAGAGAGAGCGTGCACCAACAAGCAGGGGGAGTGACAGGCAGAGGGAGAAGCAGGCTCTCTGCTGAGCAACGAGCCTGACGAGGAACTTGATTCCAGGACTCTGGGATCATGACCTGAGCCAAAGGCAGCCGCTTAACCCACGGAGCCAGTCAGGTGCCCCCCCTCCTTTTTTTTCTTAAGTAGGCTCCATGTCCAGCGTGGAACCCAATTCAGGGCTTGAACTCACAACCCTGAGATCAAGACCTGAGCTGAGATCAAGAGTCAGATGCTCAACTGACTGAGCCACCCAGGCTCCCCTTAAGGATATTTTTAAAATGACCTTATCTGATTGGAATGTTCCCCATCATGGCCATTGTAATTTGGGTTGTTTTTAGTAAAATTTTGCCATTTCTATAGATACTTACAGCTCCCAGCACCACAGTTTTCAGACATAAGCAGATATGCTCTCTGGATTTTAAGGATCCCATTAATTAAGCTTTGTTTACATAAAGCAAGGGAAACAAACATGTGGATCTTACCACAGCAGCAGTAACAAAAGATGTCACTGCAGACTGGCCGATAGAAGCCCCATGCGTTCCACTAGCAATTCCTAGCACGGATGAAATCAGCAGACTCCAGCAAGTGGAGACTGTGGATGGGAAATGGGGAAGGAACTAAACCAGCAAACCACTGTAAATGGAGGCTGCAGACCAGAAATGGGGAAAGGACCCAATGTGAAATCGGAGTCCCAACCAAGCTCTGTTGGAGCCTCCTGGAGCTCACACTGAGTGGGGCTTACCAACAGCCCTCAGAAATGGCTGAAGTGTTTATGGGATGCCACGCCTGGTTTTCTTGTTGTCCCCAAACGCCATCAGAAGTTCACTTTGAATCCTAACCCTGTCACCAAAATTCAAGAGAGTAGATTTGAAGATCTAATTGGCTTTAATCATGATTCGTGATTTAGGCAGCATCCCCCCCTAGGAAGCAGAGGGGAGCTCCACTGAGCTAAACGAGAAAGATTTTTTTTTTTGGAAGTTAAAACATTTATTTTATTATGAAAAGAAAGCTTAAAAAAACTCATATTATTATTAAAACAAAATCTTATTCTAAACAAAGACCATTTAGTTGCTAGTCAAGAAAAAAAAAACCCTACCCTTTCCCACCTAACTGAATCTCAGTCTTTCCTCTATCTACCAAAAATAGTTCTTTTTTTATTTTTATTTCTTAAACTTTTTAAATTTAAATTCAATTAATTAACATATAATGTATTATTAGTTTCAGAAATACAGGTCAGTGATTCATCAGTCTTCTGTAACACCCAGTGCTCATGACATCACATGCCCTCCTTAATGTCCATCACCCCGTTACCCCATCCCTCTACCCCCCTCCCCTCCAGCAACCCTCAGTTTGTTTCCTATGATTAAGAGTCTCTTACGTTTTATCTCCCTGTCTGGTTTCATCTTGTTTTACTTTTTCATCTCTTTTCCTAAGATCCTCTGTCTTGTTTCTTAAATTCCACATATCAGTGAGATCATATGATAAGTCAAACAGAGAAAGACAATTATTATGTGAAAAATATTTTTTAAAAGATTTATTTATTATTTTAGAGAGGGAGGAGGGGTAGAGAATGAGGGAGAGAGAGAATCTTAAGCAGACTCCCCACGGAGCACAGAGCCTGATACAGGGCTTGATCCCATGACCCTGAGATCATGACCTGAGCTGAAATCAAGAGTTGGACACCTAACCAACTGAGCCACCCCAACAAGAGAAATATTTTTAAAGGCAGAAATAAAGCCTAAAGGAAAAAAAAAAAAGAAAGGAATTTATGAGTAAGGAATGCATTATTAAAGCAAGGTTGCTCTCTTAAGGAGAGTGGAAGAGGTCTATCAGTAAATTTCTCGGTGTGAACCAGGATATTCCATGTTGACCGGTTAAAGGTTGTATTTTCTGGGGGGTTGTAACTACAGTCAGGTTAAGTTGATTTACTGACTTGATGCCTTAACCTAAGTGACAGCTATGGTTTTCTTTTTATTTATTTTTATTTTTTTAAAAAGATTTCATTTATTTCTTTGAGAGAGAGAGCATGAGCAGGGAGGAGAGGGAGAAGCAGGCTCCCCGCTGAGCAGAGAGCCCAACACGGGGCTCGATCCCAGCACCCTGGGATCATGACCTGAGCCAAAGGCAGACGCTTAACTGACTGAGCCACTCAGGCATCCCTATGGTTTTCTTTTTAACACCAGTGTGAGTCAGGCCAGCTGGGCATTTTGGGTATTCTTCACTAAGAAACATCTGGGAGTCTTGATTACCGGTAAGCCTGGGCCTCCATCATGCAGCCATCCAGATGGAGACTGCCACCAGTCTAAAGCTTTCACCTCAGAAAGATTTTCAGGGATGGGCTCCCTTCAATCTGGAGGCTACGGGTAGTTGGGGATGGGCCTCAGATGCCCACAGCAGGGTGACAGGGCTCATACTATACATGGTCGGGTCACACAGGTCAGGTAAGCCAGGGGCCTGGAACTGGGCAGGTGTCAGGAGAGGTCAGGTCTAAAGAATGGGTTCCAGGGTGTCCATGGCATCTGCCTAATTCCAAGCCCTGCCTTACATAAATGTGCCTATTCCCCCTGAAGATAGAGCTGGACGATACGGGCCTCCTTTGCCAGGGCAGGGCCAAGAGGGCTAGCTGGGGTAAGCTTATTAACGTATCTAATAAGTTCTGGTTGATGGAGAATTCCAGGACTCCCTCAGGCTCTAAGTCCAAATCAGGACTGATGGTGGCCAATCTGCAGCTTCAGGGTGATTTTGGGGGGTGGTCCTCCCCCCACACCAAAGCTTATGCAGGTGTTTGGGGCCAGGCCCTGCTCCATCAGCTGGAGGGCCCTTGAAGCCTCAGGCTAGCTGAAGGGGTGCTAACCACACATGCAGGGGCGGAGCAGTTCTAGACAGCTAGGAATCTGGGAAAAAGGCACAGGTCCGGGGAGGCTGAGTCATGGAACGAGCTCTTTTGGACCAAAGGCATCTGCCTCAATTCAAGCTCTAACCCGCACCTTTGTGCATACTCCCTTTGACGGCAGGACTGGAGGGTACTGGTCTGCCTTGCTGGGCAGGGTGGGTGTGCTGGCTGGGGTATCCTCTAATAAGAGACGTTTGGGATCCTGGTTGCTAGAGAAGCCCAGGCCTCCGTCCTCCGTCAGGCAGCAAGTCCAAATTGGGACTTCGAGTAGCCGGTTGCAGCTGAGGACTCGCGGAGAGCTTTGGTGGTGGGCCCCCTCCACGCCGTAGCGGGGCTTCCAGCTGTGCGTGCCCGGCAGTGCGGTTCAGGGTAGGCGGGAAACTGGAACCGCTCAAGACTTGGGAGAAGCCAGATCTCAGAAGTGGGCTGTTGGGGGCGCCTGGCCTCGGCCTAAGTCCGAGGCCTGAGCTGCACGAACGCTTCTGTCTTCTGAAGGCGGAGCTGGCGGCGTCCGGACCTCCTTGCCAGGGTGGGCCGGTCATCCCGGCCAGGGTACCCTTCAGTGAGAGACTCCTGGCGGCCTTGATTCCTGGTGAGCCTGGGAGGTCAGCCGCGGTGCGGCCACACGGGGACTGACCGTCAGCCATTTCAGCTGGTGCCTCCGACGGAGTTTTGGAGCGTGGGCCCCCCCAGCCTCGAGGCGGGGCAGGTGCCGGGACGGGCTCTAGCTCCAGGTCGGGGGCGGCCCGAAGCGGCGGAAGCGGGGCTTGCTGCGCGTGCGTGGGCGGTGAGGTCCCGTCAGTAGGGGCCTGGAAGAGGCCAAGTATCCGGGGAGGCCATGTCCCTGGTGCGGACTCCTGGTGGGACGAGGTGTGGAGCTAATTGTAAGGCCAACCTACCCATTATGCAATATTCTCCTAAAGGCAGAGCTGAAGGCTTTTCAGCTGCTTTGCCAAGGAGAGGCCGGTTGAGCAGGACAGGGTACCCCTCCGTGAGGAGGCACCTGGGAGTCCTGCTTCCTCGTCAGGCCGGCACCCCTCAGGCAGCAAATCCACAAGATGACTGTTGCCTTTGCAGCTGCTGCCTCAGCGCTTTTGTCTGGGGGGTGGGCTCCCTCTGCCCCAGAGGATCTGCGGTGGTTGGGGCCTGGCTGGAGTTCCAGAAGCTTGGAGGGATGGGTCTGCACAAGGCTGGCTTCTGGGTGCGTACATGTGCAGTCTACGCAGGTAACCAGGGACTATTACAGGAAACATGTCGGCGGAAGCTGCTCATGAGAGCGGGCTGTTGGGCTTACAGGGCATCTGCCCGATTCCAAGCCCTAACCTAAACAAATGTGCTTATTTCCCCTGAAGTCAGGGCTGGAGGAAATTGGATGCCTTTCTAGGGGAGGGCCAGGCAGGTGGGCAGGGGTATCTTTCAGTACGAGACACCTGGGAGACTTGGATGCTGAAGAAGTCCGGGACCCCATCAGGCAGCCAGTCAAATGGGGACTGAGAGTTTCAAGTTTAAAGCTGATGCCTCCGTTGGGGCGCCTGGGTGGCTCAGTCATTAAGTATCTGCCTTTGGCTCTGGGCGTGATCCCAGGGTCCTGGGATTGAGCCCCGCATTGGGCTCCTCCACTGGGAGCCTGCTTCTTCCTCTCCCACTCCCCCTGCTTGTGTTCCCTCTCTCGCTGGCTGTCTCGTTCTCTGTCGAATAAATAAATAAAATCTTTAAAAAAAAAAAAAAGAAAATTCTTTGTAGAGAGCTCTCAGTTGTCTTATTAGTATAACAGCTAGCATTAGGGATTCCCTTGATAAGATGAAAGAACAGAAATGAGACTTAAGACCAAATTTAATGTCCACATCCAGCTTGAATCCCCCTTCTCACAATCTGGCACCATCTGCCTGTTTTGACTTCCTTTTCGCTGTATGATCTACAGAGAGCACTCTGGCCTAATCTGAGGCTTCAGAGTACACGGATGACTCACGTACACGCTGAAAGCTAGGAAATGAAAACCACACAAGCTCCTGAGACTGGTAGTAAGGCTGGCTTTCTCCTACTTTCCAGGGCTCTGTAATCAGGCTCGGCCAGCTTCAGGCTTTCCGATGCCATGCCCTTTGCAGATGCACCCTAGATGCCTCCCACCCCACCACCGCCACCAAAAGGAAATTTTTGTCCCCTAAACAGCAGCAGGTCTTTTCAATCATAAAGCCCTTTTACCTCCCTTTTCAGAAAATCTTCCCAAATTTAGGGAGAAATTAGAAAGATTAGTGGCCATTCACAACACCCCTGACAGAGAAAACAGGTGACCAAAATATCTCCTAGGTTTGCCCACAAATCATCAGCAGAAGATTGATGTTCAGGGACTAACAGAAGCCAAGGTTGAATTGTGTACTTAGAAACAAGACTTCTGTTAAAATGCTTTATACAGACTTTACAAAGGGGTAAGTCTTTTGATTCTTATTCAAGTTAAAATCTCCCTGATATAAAGTAGCAAGTTTGATTAAAAAGGTGGGTCAGTCCCTTAATACTTAGGCTGTAATCCAGTTATCCAGTTCTTTGAGGGAAATTAAAAACGACTGCCTTTGCCTTGCAAATCTCTACAACACCAGAACTGCAAGTCCAGAAACAAGTCAAAGCCCATCTGTCTTCACTAACCTCCAAAGCTCGCCTGTTTCTCTCAGAATGCTTGTAGGTGAAGATCAGGATATCGGGAAAAAATTATCCTGTACTTAAAAAGGGTAAATTATAATTACCCCAGATCTCTTAGAAAAATAATTTGCATTCTTTCTCTCTTCCTTAAAGTTATAAATCTGGGGCACCTGAATGTTCTAGTTGGTTAAGCATTGACTCCTGGTTTTGACTCAGGTCATGATCTGGGGGTCCTGGGATCCAGCCCTGTGTTGTCATCAGGCTCTGTGCTCAGCGGGGGTGTCTGTTTGAGGGTTCGCTCCCTCAGCCCCTCCCCCTGCTCACGCTGCTGTGCGGGGACGCACCCACACTGTCTCTCTTTCAAATAAATAAATAGATCTTTTTAAAAAACCTCGAAGTGATAAATCTTATCATGTCTTTGAAATATAAACACAGCCCACAGTAACCTGAGACAAAAAAAAAAAGAAAGAAAGAAAGAAGGAAGGAAAGAGGCCTTTTAAAAATACAAACTGCTAAAGTGAGTCTTGCACCCAGACTCTAGCACAGCCTCCTTAAGGTTACTGCCAGGGACAGATGCAAATCGCAGAAATCTTCCCCTCAAGTAGCAAAAGACTTGAGTCATCTGAGTGAACAGTTTACTCCAGCTATTATTTATAAACTAGTTTCACAGTGTTTTGAGCAGAAGCTGCCGCACCTCCGTGCGTGTCTACACGTATGTGTATATATGTACGTTATAGGTGTAGACCTTAAAAATGGTCAGTTATTTTATCAGCAAAATGAGTTTATTTGGGCACAGCAGCAGAATTGTAATTCAGGACAAATGAACCATGGAAAAACCTAGGCAAGTCTGAAGAGAAAAGGGAAGGTTAGCTTTTACTAGGTTTTTCATAGGAAGTGGGAGGTGTTGAACAAAGGTTTACTGGAATAGACCGAGTGAGGTTACGGCGGTGTCTCGTTGGCTGCAAGTGGCATTGTTGATGGGGCAGCAGAGATCTTCCTTCTTCTTAAAGGTGGGAGATGAATTTTCCGTGGAAAGGGTCCAGCATTAACTTCCCTCTTCCTGTTGGTTATGCAGGCCAAGCTGATAGCAAGTGTTCCTCCTTCAGGGCTCGCGCTCCATTTTACTATTTTAAAAAAATTTTTAAAGATTTGATTTATTTATTTGAGAGAGAGAGTGAGTCAGAGAGAGCATGAGTGGGGGAGGAGCACAGAGAGTGGGAGAACAGGGAGAGGAGAAGCAGGCTCCCTGCTGAGCAGGCAGCCAGATGTGGGTCGGGCTGATCCTGGGCTTGATCCCAGGCTCGATCTGAGACTCTGGGATCATGACCTGAGCTGAAGGCTGGAATTTTCTGTTGACCCATTCAAGCCATGGGTCAGAGGAGCTGGCATGGCATTCTCTGAGAGGCTATCCCTTCCTAGAGGGGTCTTTTCTTTTTTTTTTTTTTTAAATATTTTATTTATTTATTTGACAGAGATAGAGACAGCCAGTGAGAGAGGGAACACAGCAGGGGGAGCGGGAGAGGAGGAAGCAGGCTCATAGCAGAGGAGCCTGATGTGGGGCCCGATCCCGCAACGCCGGGATCACGCCCTGAGCCGAAGGCAGACGCTTTAACCGCTGTGCCACCCAGGCGCCCCTAGAGGGGTCTTTTCTAAAATCCTCGTAAATAGGTATAAACCCATTTCTATTTCCCTTGGGTGCAGGGAGCAGATAGTATTTAGGTAAGAAAAAGAACGTGTGGGAACAAGGGTCACAAGCTGGAGGTGTCTAGGTGAGTTAATATGGTGCCTGGGGAAAGGTTGAAATAAGTTATAGGAACACCTGGTCACAACAACCTAACCTGGTAGGTGACTTCCATAAGCTGATATATATTTTCAGCCGTGGCAGGTGGGACTACAGAGAAATTAGTTACAAGACCAAGGGTTCTCTGACAGTGTGAATAAATTGGAGTTTCTGGTGACAGATCTAACACTCAGAGAGGTTTTCCCTTTTTGCAACAGACTGAGAAACGCAGAGCAGAGCATTCTCTCTCGAAGTGAAAGAGGGGGGAAAACAAGGTAAGAAGGAGCAATACACAGAGGGCATACAGGCCTGTTCTGATCAGCTTGGGGAAGCTGTCTCCTCCAGCTGTCTGCTTCAGTTCCTGGAGCTCTGTACTTTGACGTTACCAGTGGGTGTGCAGGTCTAGTGAGGGTTTGGTGCTTTCTTTAGATGTGACACACGAATCCAAGAGTCTGTTCTTTGGAGTTTGGTGGCACAAGGGTTGGTTTAACAGTACCTGATGAAGGTCTTGCTAATGGGATTGAAGAGACTCTCTCTGAAGATGTCTTTTCCAATAGATAAAGTCACCAGTTTAAAAAGGTGATGTTTTAGGTTTCTGTCTTCCAGAGTGTGCTGTGGAATGATTGTTGTACAAAAGCATGATTATTTGTAATAGGAGCAATTAGACCTTTATAATATTGAGGTATATCTCCTTTTATCAACTGTGGGTCAAAGCAGGGATTAGGAGTATCGGGTGTCTGTTTCAAAGAGAGCAGATTCTTACTGAGAATTATGCAACTTATGTAAATGCATACATCATCATAAATAATAAGGCTATTTAAGAGTTTAATATTTAATAATATGAAGTATTTAATAAGAATTTAATAATTAATATTTAA
The DNA here is from genome assembly GCF_024610735.1 of Ursus americanus. Taxonomy (NCBI): domain Eukaryota; kingdom Metazoa; phylum Chordata; class Mammalia; order Carnivora; family Ursidae; genus Ursus; species Ursus americanus. Next base: position 83,005,763 of record NC_142128.1, on the reverse strand, counting down.
TAAGAATTTAATAAGAGTTTCAGAATTCTGGAGGGATCAAGTAGGGAGTAAAAGTTAAATGCTTTAATTTTCATTTAAAGATATACTTTACCACATTGCTGTGAATTATAGATAGCTTATAGAAGAAATAAAACAGAGATCCTTTAAATCTGGAAAATGACACATTAAAGCAATCTATTTTTCCATTAGTTTTAGAAATTCTTACCAGTTCAGTGTTATGATCTTAAATTTATTAAAACCTGTCAAATCTTTCTCATAAATCCCTTTGAAGATGAAGTACTTAAAACAATAACTGTAAATGACAAAAGACTTAAAAATAGCAATGGTTAGAGATCTCATGAGAGTTTATGATGATGTAATTGGCAAGGGAGTTTGGTTATTTCTGTGACATACTTCGAGATACGAACATAGAAGAACATCAGATTTTTAGGAGTTTCACACAATTTATAGAACACTTATTTTAACATGTATCTATACAAATATAATCAAAGAAAGCTTAGCATCACTTCTTTGACACTACTCGTCATGGAATTTAACATATCAAATAAGCCTAATTAGCGTAGTGTAACATTTCCCTTTTTATAAGCAGAGGAAACAAACCTTTTGAGAAGTTCTAAGGATCTTGTAGAAATACTCATAGTTACTTTTAGGTAAAAAGACTTTATGTATAATTTAATTTTGGGAAGTTGGTCAAAAGCATCAAAAGGTGTTGGGTGATTGACCATATAAGATTACAGATCATTATGAAGCAGTATTTAATTATCTATTTGACCAAAGTGACAATAAAAGATTTCAAAGGCAAATACGAAGGGTCACAAAGTTGTAAGAAAAACTTAGCTGTCTTAATATCCAGAAGACTTGGTTTTCTTGAGTACTCACAGACCTGATGAAGACACAACATAGACTCTTTGTTTTCTATGCAGATCACATTAAAGGTGAAGAAAAACATTTGTTTACAATTTTTTATTGAGATGAGACCTATAAGAAAACTTTGTTCTTTTAACTGAAGGAAAATTCTGATTATGCACCAGTGTATTTTTGATATTAAAACTTTTTTTAACTTAAATCCATTCTAATTTTAGTTTGACTACGTATAGAGTTCCTTCTTCAACATTTCTTTTCCATAAACCTTCCACACACCTTTATATATCTAAGATTTTTAAAAATTAAAAAAAAAATTCTGGAGCAATCGTTTTACTTTAGAACAAAATTACCTTTTCTTTTTAACTTACCACCACCACCACCAGCAGCAACAACAAACCTGTCCTTCATACCTTTCCTTATCTGAAACACACATTCTACTTTTTTAAACCTATTTTTCATATGCAATCATTTTCTTTCCCTTTTATCATTTCTAGTAGTTTTATCTAAAAAACATTTTTTGGTGACAGTTTTAACTTGATCAGTTCAAATGTCATTTTCTCAATTCCACAAACTGACAAAGCTTATCTAGAAAAGAAATGACGCAAGGCAGTTGTTACAGAGTAATTACGGATTTACTCCTAGAGCGCGGCATAATTGCTTATGCATTACATTAAAAAATGCAAACTTACATAATATAGTGATAATAAACCATATGCTTTTTGGAAATTATGGTATGAGATTCACTCGTGTTTATAGGCTCATCCTCACTTTGCTCTGTGGGACGGGGAATGCTAGAACAGCCAGGGCAGTGGGATCCCCACGTTATTCTTGAAGAAGGTTGCTCTATGCTGAGTCAGCAGAATCAAGATTTGAAAAATAGGACAACTTTTAAACTGATGGCAGAGCTATCAATACCTGGGAAGCCTTCACCAGAATTCCAAGCCTTGCGAGTAGGTCTAAGAAATGGGGAAAAAGTCTTTTTTAAGTAGATGGCTGCCTGGGTGCAAATCTGAAAGGGCACGACAACAAAGCGTGAGCCTATCGAAGAGTGATTACAGTTCGCCTTTGAGGAGTTGTCACTGTGTCCGTACAGGGCAGAGAGGGCTGGTTTGTGCATTCGCCGTTTCAGCTGGCTGCACACAGCCTGTTGCTCAACTGACTGTGATAGAAGAGCAACGGCTGTCAAACACGGGGGATCATTGCACAGCAAGAATATCGTGTATATTATGGCCCATCATACACCTCCATATGTAAGACTGTATAAGTAACTGGGAGCCCCGATGGCTAGAGAAGCCGGGACCACATCAGGCAATGCATCTAAGTGCGGACTGACTATTGGCAGTTGAAAGCCGCAGCCTCACGAAGAGTTTCTGGAGGAGGGCTCTCTTCACTCTGAGGCTGCTGGAGGGCTTGGGGTCAGCTGGAGCTCCATTGGCCTGGAAAGCCCCCTGGAACCCCGGGCTGGCTGACAGGGGTACTGCACAGGTACCTGCCGTGGAGGCCAGGGTAGTCAGGGACCTAAGACAGGACACATATGCCTCCACTTAAACCTCCTACCAGTCCAACAAGGAACTGCAAGGGTTTCCTTCTTTTAGTGAATCAGTTTTTGGCATAGGTTGTAAATTGAACATAAACAAAGATAAATAAAATTCAGCACAATTTGGGAATCTGTATCTGGCTTGAAAACCCTGCATGTCAATTTCAAGGCATAGCCTCCTATTGTAGGTTCCAGTAAGACCGTGACAATAGAGGTTTTACTAATAGAGGTTCCCATATTCTTGGTAGAAATATATGGTGTAAAGTAGAAGCCTCATGTATGCCATGAAGGACAGTAATATGTGTTATATGCTAAGTTTCCTATATAAATTTCACTATACACCTTATAAGGTGTCCCTGGTCATTTAAAGTCTGGACGTGATATCCATGGATCTATTGTTCATAGGTGATTATGGATTAAACTGTGTTAACTGGGAATGTAGCAAATTACAATTTTGGGGGCTTATTTATGCTTAAAGATATAATTGCCCATTCTGCATAGCTGCTCTCTTACAAAATGCTAGCACACAGAGTAAATCAGGAGTTCAATCTGGGTTATTGTCACAAAGACTCTGCCGTGTATCCAATGCTGAAAGCAACAGAGAGGGAAAAGTAGAAGAGCCAGTACCTGGTTGTCTTGATATATACACTGGGTTATGTGACAAAGGCCAGTTAGTAATTCAGGTGAATCTTCATCCTCCAAGTCAGTGTCCAGTAGCGAGTGTTGTTCAGCATCCTTACTGATTCTTGTGGAGATTTCCGCTGCTTCATCGGCTTGCCTCAGTATTTGGTTTCTCCATTGATTGAAGGCTCCCAGAGAGTAGATGGTGCTGATAGTAAAGGATGAGGTGGAGAGAGGGGGGCTTGGTGACGTGGATGGTGTTGGTGATGCTGGTGAGTTCTCCGCTGCAATAAGGTGACCAGGATGGTGATCTGTAAACCAAGTAGAGGATGTCACAGTCAACGGAGTGTCTGGACTAGAAGGTCATGTTCCTCTGTGGCGCAACTGCTCTTGCTGGAGCTGTCAGAAGAGTATCCACAGCTGCAGCGAGTACGGGGACCAACAGTAAGCAGCGGGCGGGGTAGTACAGCCAGCAGGCAGCATGCTGCGCTCGCCAGCTTATAGTATTGATGGAGTTGAAGGTGCACAGTGGATTCATGCCTGCAAAATAAAGGTAGGAGTCCTACAGTTTTTCAATTCTTCCTTGTTGTTCTTGCCACTCGAGATCTATAGTTATTATGGCCATTATTGCCAATATTCCTCCAAGTATAATCGTGCTGCTCATGCGAGGCTAAATATTAGGCATCTAGTGTCGATAAAAGATGGTGTTCTTTCATCCTGAAATTGTTATAGAGGTATCACATTATTTTCCTTAATTTCATGTGATATTCTTTTTCCTTTGGTCACCCAGTAGGTTTTATTTGTGGCTGGTGCTATTTTCCCTCCGGTACTATATATATTATTATGTTTTTAATTAATACTTTTCCTTTTAATTTAGATTCTGGGGTGTTCATGCTAATTCTTATCTTTGTTGATAACTGCAATATTCATTCAATAGTTTTTCCATCCTTTCTATAACTATGATTTAGAGGTCTTGCCACCCCTAGACTGTTGTAGTCCAAGCTTTCATAGCTGGATTGTTAGTGAGCACTCTATAAGCTATTGCTCGAGGAAGCCATTATACCTTTCAGTTGATCCAGAGGCAACTGGATCGTAGGGTAAGTTGACTTCCAGCTGCCTTAGCTCATTCTTCATTCACTTTCCCAGGAAGTGGGTAGTATGATCTGATTTTACGATGGCTGGAATACTATAGAAAGCATCGACATTTCTATCCTGATGGTGGATTTTTAAAAATAACTTTCCTGCAAGGATAGGATGGCCCTGTTTGTGATCATGTGTCTACAATGGTGTATGCATATAGTTTATTCTTTGATATAGGCAAATGTCTTATATAAACAATTTGTATAATTTTGAAGGGTCTGTCTGCTTTAACCTTATCTGGAGAATTCATTAATGACCCCCAAGCTTTAAACTTTCAGCAGTTCTCATATTTCTTAGTTTGAAATGGGAGGTATGTAGAGGTATATACATGTTTCTTTTCTCTAACCATATTCTAGGGCTATAGGTGTCAGGAGGACTTCTCTGGTGATGTCCCCATGCAAGGACCCTGTCATGTGGCATATTTGCATATTTAGATTTTACATTACGGTGTCTTTCTTGCTTATGGTTATCTTTTGAATTGGTTACCTCCTTAGCCATGAGTCATTGTTTTTCTGTTTTAAGATAAATTTTAGGATTCTTTGCTTTGTTGGTTCTCTTGTTGAGTTTGTCTACCTGGTTATTAAATCTGGCTACTTAGTTTTCCTGATGTATAGAGACATGTATGATGAATAGGGAGATGTCGGCCAGTGATATTTTCTGCCATATGTCCTTACCATATATGTTCTTATTTCCCATATTCCAGTCATTTTCCTGCCATGTTCTTGACCAAAGAGCTACGTACTATTAGGTCTGTTAGCTACCCTATGGGTCTGATAAAACATATGTCTCATTCTAATTTTCCCTGAGTGTTCAGTCATCAATTTTATAATTAGTTCAGTGTTTTGTGCTGATTTTTCAAAGCCTCATTCTGCCAGGGTTAGATCATTGCTGTCCTCAAGGTTACAGCCTGCTGGAATAATGCAGATGACATCATGACGCCGATCCATCTGGAAACCATGCATTGTTGAGTGCCAAGGACCAGGGCGCTCCCCATCATCCGAGTGCTCAAGCCTGGAGAAGCTCACCCCTTGGAAATTCCAGCAACTCTACTATTGGCATTGTAGAGATTTCTTCAGTTCATGCAGATGGTCAAAACTCCATGCATTAGTCCTGCTTGGAAATACACAATTCCCATGTTAGGACTTCACGGTCAGGAGTAGTTCCCCTGTTTGTCAGTGGCCTGCTTTGCCCACCCCAGGAGAGGCTACTGGAGTTGAAGTAGGATTTATTTTTCTGTTAATGGCTTTGTGTTTTGTAGGGTCTCATAGGGTGCCTAAGGAGCATTTAGTTGGTTGGTATCTGGTCTTGGACTGTGAGAACTTCTGAGTCCTAAATGCAGTCTGGTAAGATCTGAGGTCTTGCAATGCTTTAGTCCACAGACACCGTGCTGCGAACCCTTGGGAATACAGGCACTTTAGGTTATATCAGGAGTCCGCACTAGCTGCTGCCAATGTGTTAAAAGTTTGGGAGCTTCTAGAAATAAGTTAAGGCTGCCTCTTGAGTCTCTGTCCATCTGAATTCCCTGTCTTCCTTGTTATTTTACAAATGTGTTTTGATACTATCCCCATTGAGTGGCATGTGCTGTTTCCAACATTGACACAGTCCTATCAGTTTCTGAGCTGCTTTTATGGTAGGAATTGGGATGCAATGTATCTTATTTCTGACTGGGTCTGTTATTTTTCTGCCTTCAGAGGACCAAATTTTAGCTAGAAATTTTCCTGTAGTGCCTGTAGTGTGGGGGTCCTTGGACATTACTTGGGTCCGTCCGTTGTCCATCCCGAGTGTAAGGAACTCTATTGTAATCCTAGTCCGTTGTTCCAAGTTACCATAAATAAGTATGTCATCAATACGAGAAATGCTGGTTTGTGTGTGTGTGTTGTGTTTTCCCGAAAGGCCTGGAATTCTTGTGTTAGAAGGTTGTGGGTTATTACTGGGTTGTTTCGTGAAAAGATCCACAATAGCCGTGTTTCATTTTTGAAAAGGAAAACTTTATTATAGAAACCAACACGAAAGGAATCTGCACACAGATGAAAGTAATAGTAGGGAACAAATGAGAAGAAGGCGAAGTCACATCAAATCACATCAAATCGGGTATTTATAACATCCAACCTCATCAGCAGGGGAAGCACTTCTGTGGAAACAGCTTGGGAACAGGCTGGAGTCCCGAGAGGCCTGGGCAGAGCGTCCTCCCCTCAGGTGAGACTTCCTACTGACCATCCCCATAGGGCCATGGTCATAGGCCAGGTAACGGGGTTTGAAGTTAAACATTTGTTTGTCTATGTGCAGTGTGGAGTGAGCTGCATTTCTAGTTATCGTGTTACTCTATTTTTAAGGAACCTGGCATGTGTGTCTGCGCCCCCTCCCAGAATCCATTCTGGGGGGCCAGCCCAGCCTGGAGCAGAAAGGGATGTGAGGCAAGATTTATACCTTTTGGCATCCAGAACAGAAGGGCCAGTTCTGACCTGGAGGCCAGATAATACAATTTAAATAACCAGGCCCCCAAGGTTATTCACATAGCACGAGTGTCACAAACATTTCTTAGCCTGCTTGCATCTGTGCAAGACCAGATGATCAGTTATTCAGGACAAATCATAGAAATATCCATCCATATGGAACAGTTGTTAAGGTATCCTGTCGGTAACCTAGTAAACATATCTGCCTTCCCATGTGAATGCAGTCAGGGGCTGGCTCTCCTTATCAACTGGAAGAGCAACGAACACGTCAGGTAGGTCTACCCCCATGCACTCAGTTCCAGATCCAGCGGTGATAATGCTTATGATAGCACCTGTATTTGGGAGTGCTTCTCAGTTGGGGGAGATTATCTGTTTAAATTCCTAAAATCTGTAAATCTATGTGACCTGTTTGGCTTTTTGACAGGCCAGATTAAGTTATTTATATGGTAAAGTAGGAGGCATAAGAATTTGTTCCTTTAGAAGTTCCCGAATGTTTTCCTTATTATTTCTGTGTCCTGTTACATCCATTCCAAGAATGTTTTCTAAATTGGGACTTATAAAGCAGTTAAAGTCTGCCCTTATTGTTAGGAATCTATGTACCCATGTGTGTGGGGTTAATTGTCCTTCTCATCCTTCAATCAATCCCTTTTTGTTGTTTAAATTCCCTAACTTAGTAGGATATCTTTGCATCATTGTTATTAGGACCCTGGATCTAACGACATAGTGGTTTATGTAGCATTTTTATTTGCAAAAGAGGTTTCTATCGATAGGGCCAGTGTAACGTATAAGCAATTGTCACTGCCTTGAGCCAGGGAGAGACTGCTGAATCCCTCTGGGGAGCTCATAGGGGTTGCTCTCTTTGGCCAGCAGTGATTTGTCTATTAATGGGATTAGGTTTTATAAAGAGATAGTATTTACAGCAAATGGACCAGTGGGTATATACGAGTGGGTTTCTTTTCTGTAGGTCTATTTACTGTACAAGGTGGTTGTTTCTGTTTCTCTGCCTCTTCTATGTAGTTTCTGGGGTATCTATTTGAACTTCCACTTTTACAATTTGTTTTCAAGGGTGGTGGTCTACATGGTGTAGGTGGCCAAAAAGGCCTTGTAGATTTGGGTCTAGATGGTCTATTTTGATTTGGCCTATTTTTATTAGGTGCAGCCCTGTTTTGTCTACATACATGAGTGTTAAAACTACAGCCTTTATCTTTTGCTTTTAAAGATTATTTATTTATTTTTAGCAATCTCTACACCCAAAGTGGGGCTCAAACTCCCAACCCTGAGATCAAGAGTCACACATTCTTCCAATTGAGCCAGCCAGGTGCCCCTCTAGCCTTTATATTGACTTATTTTCTCAGCTGTTCTTATCAGTCCTGTGTTTCTGGTACCTGCAAATAACATAAGTAATGCTGTTCTGTCCTGTGGGGATGCAGCTTTTAGACTTTTCGATTTGTTCTGTTGCTTCCACATCCAGCAGTGTGGGTGGCTGTTCCTATCATAAATCATAGTTGATCGTCTTACTTTCATCCTGTTAGTAGCTTCCCCTGCTGTTTTCCATGGAGATGTTGTAAGGGATGATGTGTTTGGAATAGGCCATCTTAATCTCCGGGCTGCTGCTACCAAAGATTCTGTAAATTACCATTTCCTCCATATGCTCTAAGGGGTTGATTCAATGTAGCATCACTGGTAATGGGTTCGCGGTGCACAGTCTCTGCTCCTGTGAGGCTCAGTTTTGTCTTCCTCTGGACCATATATCTAATAGTCACTGAGTTTATGTGTCACAATCAGTATGTTGGAATTCCATTTTAATTTTTGTTATTTCTTGTCTGGTATAAGCTTTCTCTTTAGTGACTGGTCAGTTCTATATTATCATTTGTTGTCGTTTTGTTTTCAGGGGCCTAGCTTCTAGTTAAACAGGGTCAAAAGGGTTAAAATAAAATTGTAAGCTCTGGGTGTGGGCTGCTGCCCTAAGGAGCAAAAGGGTCTGGATTTCTCCCTCCCCTGGAGGTAACTTTTTGTGCTAGCGCCTTTCCTCTCTGCCTGCAGGCATCTGTGTAACTTAAAGCTCCTAATAAGAGTGCTGTAGTGTTGTCTTTAGTTGCTCTAATATGGGATATAACTCGTTGGGTTGGGTGCTCAGACCAACCTGCTTGCAGTAGGTCTCTAGGAATCCTCTGAAGTTAATATATAATCTATTCTACCTCTAAACCACCTCTTGAGTAATTTTGGTGGGGTTAGTGACCAAGGCGTATTTTCTGTTTCCTCTTGCCCTTCACAACTGTGTTCAAAATAGATTTTATTATAGAAGTCTGCTGATGGGGAGGGCATGGTGCGTTAACAAGATAGGCAGGTCAGCTAGGAACCTGTTTCCAAAAAATCGTCAGGAGTAGCCTGGTCCTGGAAGCGGGCTGCTGGGGGTAAAGGCATCTTCCCGATTCCAAGCCCTAACCTACACCAGGCTGCATATTTTCCAGGAAGGTACAGCTGGAAGAACTTAGACTGCCTTGCACACTTTGCCTGTGCAAACTGGCTTGAGAATCCTCCCATAAGGGACACTTGGGTGCCTTGATTGCTGGGGAACCCCAGAAATCACCAGAAAACCAGTGAAAATATAGACTATCACCAGTTTAAAGCTGACATGTCAGGCATATGTTTGGGGATGGTCTCTTACTGCCCCAGAGGTGTTACTGGTAAGCTTAGCGACCAGCCAGAGCTCCACAGACCTGTGGCCCCTGTGGCCTAGGCTGGTTGATAGGTATGTACTCTTCATGCATGGGCCAGGCAGGTCAGGGTAGCCGGGACCTGGAACATGGAAAGTGTCCAGAGAGTCCAGGTGTCAAGAGCAGGCTCTTGGGTGTCCCCGGCATCTGCCTAATTCCAAGACCCAGCCGACACCCCCGCGTATATTCCGAGGGCCACGCTGGAGGAATCTGGACTGCCTCGCCAGGGTGGGGCCAGCGGGGCTGCCTTTCATTAAGAGGTACCTGGGAGACTCGACTGTTGGTTTGTGGGGACGAAGAATTTTCTTCTACTCTTCAAGGTGGCCTAAGAATTAAATTGACATGAGATAGATTAACACAAGAAAAAAAAAGTTATTTTGTACTCACAGATGCCCAATAATGACACTGAGACACCCCCTCCCCCACCATCACCAAAGCATGCAGCTTTTATGTTTAGACAAAGAAACATAAATCTGGGAGGAATGAACAAAGCAGAGAAAACTTATGTTCATTAGCTTTAGTTAGTACAAAATTATAAACAGAATTTCGGCTGAAGTAGTCAATTAGTAAAAGTAGCAAGACTTGCTTATTTATACAGTCTTCTTGGCTCTGAATACCTATTTCGGGTGATAAGGTCTTTCTACCTCCCGATGTAGGAAGGGTATCTTTTACAGTGGAGAGTTATTTTCTGCTGTCTGGAGACAAAGAGGGTCAGAGTGTTCTTCCTACACTGGCTGTTTCTTAAATAACTTTAGTTCAAAATAAAATAACATGACAAAGTGGCATATTTTGGGGTGGCCTGTCCTGGGCCCCTAGAGCTCCCTAGAAACTTCCCTAGAGACTTCACATACTAAAATCTGAGCTGGTAGATTGTTCTGTCACATGGAACCCGTCCGTCTCTTAGTCTTGACAATAAGTCAGTTCTATTAAACCCTTTTCAGGAGGTGGTGATGCATGCGTGTTCCCAAAGTTAGGCTATGGTTCAAACAGTCAGGTATTAAGAGGCATTTCTATGGAAATAAGAGAAAAACAATGGTTAAGGACTGGAGCAAAGTATGAACCAGTTTCAGAGTTCTGAGACTACCAAGTTGAGAAGAGTTCTAGATGTCAAAGTATCTTTAGATGGATTGAAAGCAGGCAGTGGCAATCTTAGAGATTTTCCTGGTTTTCACTTTGAGTGCCTCTGGTAATCCTTCGAGTGGCCACCTAGCAACCTGCACAGAGATCGTCCATACATGTGCTGTTGTGATGAATTTGCTAAGGTTTACACCAAGTCATTCATATTCAGTTTGGAAGGCTTCAGGAAAAACGGCAGATTTAGGTTTCAATGATTTCAAGGATGGGAGAAAAGTGTAAATGTTAGTTTGGAGAATTGTTGCCAGAGTTTAGATGAAACCAGAACAGTTCAGAGTCCAGTTAAGTTTACAGGTAGAAAACAAAATCTCAAAAACGATGAACAGAAATAGAATCTAATATCCAAAAATAAGTTTAAAGGAAGCATTTTTTTTCTCTCTACAATTACCCCATTTCTATCAACGATAATTGCTGTAAGGATTTGTTCGCAAATTAAGTATAGTTTCAAAAAACTTGATTATTTACATAAGTGCAGCAAGAGTAGCAATCATATAAACTCTTTTAAATCTGCTTTGGTGTAAGGACTGTCCAGACTGAACTTTTGATAGCCCCCTGAAGCTAAGAAGCCAAGCCAAATACTAGCCGTCAGACTTTGCCTGCAATACAGATACAGTTGAATTACTCTCTCTCTTGTCAAGATCCCCTAATCTCCTGAGGTTTCTGCATCTGCCAGGAAGTGACCTTCACTCACCTGGTAAGGCTGCTGAGATCCTTGTAAGCAAGAGAGTGGGCTGGTATTTCCAAGGGGATTTATTGGCTCCATAACATCATCCTTAGGTTCATAAAGTGGTCTGGTCATATCTGAGCCTGTGCATGCTTCTCTCAAATATGACATTCCAGTCAGAGCCTTGGTAATATAACCAATGTTTCCCATTGTGTCTTGTTACAAAGAGAACAGATTCTTAATGAACTCACGCAAGTATTTCTAGGAAACTATAAGAATACTCACTAGAGAGATTCCAAATCCTGGAGCGATCAGGTAGGGGAGCAAGGTTTTTCAATTCTGCTTACAAAGGTACAATTTACCAAATTGCTGTGAGTCATATTTAGCTTAAGAGGAAAGGCTTTCTTGTATCTTGCAAACAAAAGATGAAATAACAAGCAGTATTTCAAACAAAAAGTCATAAAAATTATAGTCCTTCTCAGTTTATACAGAACCATGTGGTTATTTTTTGCTGATCTTGATCTTTTGTTAGTTTTATGAAGCCTTCAGTTTCTCTGTTAGAATTCTGTAAATTCTTACCCAGTTCAATGGGATGATCTTAAAGTAATTAGAGTACCTGTCAGAGTCTAGAGTACCTGTCAGAGTCTTTTCCCTGAATCTCCGTAAGTGAAGGGCTTTTGGAAAAGCATCAGAATAAACCTTTTGTCTCTAAATGACACAAGTCGTAAAAATGGCAGTGGTTAAGGATCTGATTAGAGTTCATGACAATGCAACCAACAAGGTAATTTGGTTATTTCTGTGACACACACCACTTCAAGATTAGAACTAGAATTGCAAGTGATAACATACCAGGACAGATCAGATTTCTAGGAGTTCCATACAATTTCTAGAACACTAATCTTAACATATATTTAAATATAATCTAAGAAAGTTTAGCATCACTTATTTGACAATGGTTCCCGTGTGATTTAACATACAAATAGGACATTTATCTCTCTTTTATAAGGAGAACAAATCCTTCAAATGTTCTAGGAATCCTCTAGAATATTTTAAAGTTAGTTTGTGGTCAAGACTTCATTTACTAAAATTTGATTTTGGGAAGTTTGTCAAATATCAAAAGGTTTGCACATTTGGTTAAATAGGATCACAGATCATTATGTAACCATACTCAGCTATCAGTTTAACCAAAGTGCCAATTAAAGACTTCACAGGCAAACACAGAAAGTTAGATAGCTGTAAAAAGCCTTAGCTCTTTTAATATGAAACGGGGAAAAAAAAAAAACCCCAAAGACCTGATAAAGACAACACACAGAATCTTTGTTTTTCTAGGTTGGTTGCATTAAAGGTAAAGAAAAACATTATGTACGATTTTTTATTAAAAGCAGACCAATAATTTAAGAAAAGTTTATCCTTTTAACAGAAAAACCAAATTTTAATTTTGTACCAGCTTTTGATATTAACTCATTTTAAATAAATTCATTTTAATCTGACCTAATTGACCACACATTGAAGTCCCATTTTAAAGATTCCTTTTTCACAAAGCTTTTACAACTTTTGTTTTTCCTCTTTAAATAATAAGCCTCACTTTAGGACAAATTACTTAATAAAAAAGGAAGGTATGAGGAATAAACTCTACTCCCTATGTGGGGCTCAAACTCTAGATTAAGACCCTAGTTTAAGAGGAAAGGCTTTCTTGTATCTTGAAAACAAAAGATGAAATAACAAGCAGTATTTCAAACAAAAAGTTATAAAAATTATAGTCCTTCTCAGCTAATCTAGACCCTAGATTAAGGGTCACGTGCTCTACTGACTGAGCCAGCCAGGTGCTATCCTTATACTTTTTTTTTTTTTAACCAACAACACATCCTACTTCTCTTGCATATGGAGATATTTCCTTGAATTTTAGTAGATTTAACCACATATATTAGAATTTTTAACCCTTAGTTTTCACCAGATAATAAAGTTTAGTGTCTAAATATTAAGAAATTAAGAATTGTTGCACCAACATTCTTTGGTAAATTTATGAATACATTTCATAATTTCTAGAAACATCCTTTTTCATAGTACAGTCTTTCCGTAAAGCACAAAAAATGTTTACTAACAGACCAAATTTATCTTTAGGTCTTCTGTAATAAGGAAGCCAAAAGTAGGTAAACCTATGTTCAATAATAAATGGTTCATTATTTCAAAATGATCTAGATATTCAATGTAATTAATTTAACTCATTACTTAACCTGAAACCTTAAAATCTGTTATCAAAACATTTTTGGAAGCTATTTAGAAAGTTTACCTAAAAACTTTTAATCCATTTTTATTTTTTTTTTAAAGATTTTATTTATTTATCTGAGAGAGAACAAGAGTGATTATGATGAGGTTGTGGGATATAGGTGAGGTTCAGTGGGGTGGAGCCCGGAGTTGACGACCAAGAAAGAATTCTTGAGACGTCTTTGGTGCAAAATGGTGGTTTACTAAAGCCCGGGCACAGGACCCGTGGGCAGAAAGAGCTGCTGCCCCGGGTTGTGAGGGGTGGCTGATTATATACTCTGGGGTTGGGGGAGGTAAGGAAAAAGGGAGGTTGAGAAAATACTTCCATATGTTAAAGAAGACTCGCAGGATACCGGAGGCCTTGCCATTGTCAGGTTAAGGTTGTTTACCCCTCTAGTAAGGCATTAACCTGAAGATAGTTGGGAACTTCCTCAATTCCTAGAAGTATCTGTGTATGGTCTGCTGGTTATAAAGACATTCAGTTATATTTACATTCCCTTCTGGAAGCTAGGTTATTGATAGAAATGTTTTGTTCTTGTAAACTGCTAAGACATTTGTAAACTGAGGGGGACTCAAGTCTTGCAGGATTGTGTTTTCTATAGGTTAACTATTTCTTTTTCCTTTAGGGCAGCCAGGGGTGCCTGAGGAATGTCCCATACATCCCATGGCGGGGGTGGGGGTGGGGGGGTGGAGGGGTCGGGAGAGTGGGGAGGGTGGAGGGGTGGGGGGAGTGTCAGTTTCTGCTTTGTCCTCAGCTTGCCTTCTATTCCCTCATCAGTTACAGAGAGAGAGGGAGAAGCAAACTCCCCACTAAGCAGGGAGCCTAATGCGGGGATCGATCCCAAGACCCTGATATAATGACCTAAGTGGAAGGCAGCCGTTTAACTGACTGAGCCAGCCAGGCACCTGCATTTACTTGTTTTTAACAATTATGGTTAGATTACCCACAAACACTTTGAGATACCACACCCAGTCAGCCATACTTCCAAGCTATTGTTCTTCTTGTTGAAAAATTCTGTAACCTAAATAATATGAACTTATTTGACTTTCAGTAAACCCAAACAGAATAAGAGTTTTCATTTTAAAGCTGATAAAATAATTTTCATATTGAATATTTGCCTAGATCATGTGAACCTGAAATTCATTTGGACTGTTTCTGTTTTGAGAATTTTTATAACACTAAATTTTTATAAGCATTTAGTTCTTAAGCCAATTAAATAGAGCTCTTTACAAACGAACTCTGGAAATAATATTGAGAGGTAGAAAAACACTACAAGACACACACATAACATTTAAGACTCACTAGTTTATGAGTTGATGAAGAGTTGCAATGAAGTTTACTTGCTCACACGGCTGAAGTGTTTTAACTATTTGTGGAAAAGATTTTTAAGATTTGTGTTTGTCCTTGGAATTAATCTTAAAGAGGCTGTGCTAGAGTCTGGGCACAAGAGCTATTTTAGCGGTTCGTTTTTTAAAAAGTCCTCCTTCCTTTTTTGCCCTTGAGTCTCCGGTGATTGAGGGCTGTGTTTACAGTTCAAAGACATTCCATTTTTACCAAAAAAAAAAAAAAAAAAAAAAGGCAAGTTGTTTTCAAGAGTTTCAGTTGTTAGTTACCTTTTTGAAGGTAATTATATTTATTTATATTTATAATTGTTATTTACCTTTTTGAAGCATAGGGCAATTTTGTTCTAATAGCCTGATCTTTTGTAATGTCTGCAAGCATTTTGAGAGAAATAGACAAAGTTTGGGGATTAGTAAATTCCAATGGGCTTTGACTTGTTTCTCGGGTTGCATTTCTGGTGTAGAGATTTTCAAGGCAAAGGCAGTTGTTTTTAATTCCCTCCGAAGAACTGGATTACAGACTGAATACTAAGGGACCGAGTCACCTTTTCAAATTAAACTAGCTGCTTTATATCAGGGAGATTTTACCTAAAATGGGAATCAAAAGACTTACAACTTTGTATGGTCTGTATAAAGCATTTTAACAAAAGCCTTCTTTCTGAGTACACAATTGCACCCTGGCTTCTATTAGTCCCTGAACATCAATCTTATCATTTGCGGGCAGACCTAGGAGACATTTTGGTCATATGTTTTCTGTGTGTGTGTGCAGAGGGATGGTGTTGTGAATGGCCACTTATCTTTCTAATTCTTAATTCTCTAAATTTGGGAAGGAGGAGGATAGAGGTAAAAGTGCTTTATGATTGGAAAGATCTGCTGTTGTCCAGGGGACATGAGTTTCCTTTTGGTGGGGTGGGGTGGGGGGGGTTAGGGTGTATCTGCAAAGGACATGGCGTCGGAAAGCCTGAAGCTGGCCGAGCCGGATGACAGAGCCCTGGAAAAGGAGGAGCAATGCCAGCCTTACTACTGATGAGGGAACGGAAGGCAAGCTGAGGCTGACACCCTGCAACCCCCTCCCCCGGGATGTATGCAGCAGTCCTCAGGCACTCCTGGCTGCCCTAAAGGACAAAGAAACAGTTAACCTATAGATACCACAATCTTGCAAGACTTAAGTCTCCTTCAGTTTGCAAATGTCTTAGCAGTTTACAAGAACAAAGCATTTCTATCAATAATCTAGCTTCCAGGGGCGCCGGGGTGGCACAGCGGTTAAGCGTCTGCCTTCAGCTCAGGGCGTGATCCCGGCGTTATGGGATCGAGCCCCACATCAGGCTCCTCCGCTATGGGCCTGCTTCTTCCTCTCCCACTCCCCCTGCTTGTGTTCCCTCTCTCGCTGGCTGTCTCTATCTCTGTCGAATAAATAAATAAAATCTTTAAAAAAAAAAATCTAGCTTCCAGAAGGAAATGTAGATACAATTAAATGTCCTCATACTCTGCAGCCTTCAGGAAGTTCCCAACCATCTTAATGTTAACGCCTTGCTAGAGGGAAAAACAACCTTAACTTGACCATGACAAGGCCTCAGGTATCCTGTGAGTCTTTAACATATGAAAGTACTCTGTTGAAACCTCCCCTTTTCCCTACCTCCCCCAACCCATGGTATATAATCAGCCACCCCTCACAACCCGGGGCAGCAGCTCTTTCTGCCCACGGGTCCTGTGCCCGGGCTTTAATAAACCACCAATTTTGCACCAAAGATGCCTCAAGAATTCTTTCTTGGTCGTCGGCTCCGGACTTCACCCCACTGAACCGCACCTGTATCCCACAACCCCATCACTACCAGTGTCTGGAGCTTGTATTAATTCATTTCCGGACTTTCAGCACTTACATGAGTAATCTGTGTACTTTGAACCTAGAGTTTAGGCCAGAGTGCTCTCTGTAAATCATATAAGGAAAGGGAAGTTAAAGGGAGATGGCGCCAGATTGTGAGAAAGAGAATTTATATTAGATGTAGATCCTAATTTTTGTTAGGTCTAATTTCTGTTCTTTCTTCTTGCCAAGGGAACCCCTAAGACTAGCTGTTATGCCAATAAAACAATCAAGAGATCTCTGTAAAGGACTTTTTTTTTTTTTTTTTTTTCAAATATAGCCAATTTAAAGAACTCCTCTCCTGGCCATTGGTAAGTAGGATCTTACTAATCCTCAATAGTTGTTCAGACCAATACACCTTTTTATGGAAAAACATGGAAGCAAGTTTCCAGACCATGGACACAAGAGGTATCCCTAGAGAGGGCATAGGTGATGCAGCCCCAGTGATACAGAAGTTTGCTCCCCAAAGTAGTTTAAAAAAGCAAAAACATTTTTTGCACAGGCAGTAAGGATGGTAATAGTAAAGGCAGCATCTCAGCTGTCTCCTGAAATCATGAGACACCTGCAGTCACCCACTCATCCGTGACACTGGGCAAGTGCTAGTGGAATGGGACTTCCCAGTACTAACAAGAAACAAAGATTAAGATGATAAAGGTCCCTTATGGGCTGGGACTTCTTATGACAAATTCCCCTGACCGCTGACACAGCCAAACAAAGAAAACGTTGCCTATAGTTTTGTGTCTCAGAATCCCACTCTATTCAACTGGCCACTAAGGTAAACTCCAGGTCAGTGCACCCTCTGGATTGTGGAGACCAGACAGAATAATCTTCCTGGTTATAAAGGCAAGCTCTAAGGACACAGAAGGAGACAAAGGAAGAACTTCATTTTGTTTTTACATAGAGAACCCACAACAAATTTTGTCTAAACAGGTGCCAGTCTTATAAGACTCACGAACACACCATTTTTTGAGGTTGGCTTGAACAGTAGTCTTCTAAGGGCCTAAGACCTGTGTTCTTTCCCTATGGTAATTCCTTTTTATAACAAAAGACTCCAAAGACAGAGAAAGAGAAATCATGATGATCTCTGTGAGGAGATGGATCAGTCATACCGAGAGTACTTTACCAAATTTACCAGAATCACTAAGCCCAGGAAACTAGTTTCACAAGTATTTTCTCCTGCTGATCTAAATTTAGAAAGAGAGAGAAGACAGACACTCACCAATCTCACTCCATTAGACCATGCAGGCCGAGATCAGGAGACTGACGTGATAATGATTCCTACCTTCTGCCAAGGATTCTTACCTTCTGCTGGCTGTTCATCAGATGTTCTAGGATTTCTCAGCTGCATCAGCCTCAAAGCAAATAGTATCCAGCGAGGGAAGTTTATCCTACCGACAATGCCAAGTGCTAGGAAGGAAAACTTTTATCCTACCCTTCGAGATTCTTCTAGGTGGCCTAGGAATTAAATTGATAAGAGATGTATTAATAGAATTAAAAAACCCCAAGGTTTATTACATGTGCACAGAGGCCCAAATTAAAATTGGGACCCAAAGAAATGATCAAGTTATGCAGCATTTGTTTTTTTCAAAGATTTCATTATTTGTTTGAGAGAGAAAGAGAACACAAGCAGGGGTGAAGGGCAGAGGGGGAGGGAGAAGCAGACTCCCTGCTGAGCAGGGAGCCTGATGCAGGGCTCGATCCCAGAACACTGGGATCATGACCTGAGCCGAAGGCAGACGTTTAACCGAGTGAGCCACCCAGGCGCCCCTCATGCAGCTTTTAGATGTTTTAGTCAAAGAAACCTGGATCTATGAAGAAGTGACAGAAGCAAAGAAAACTTATGTTCAGGAGCTTTGATTAGTAAGGAATTCGAAACAGAACTTGGGCTGTGGTAGTAAATCAGTAAAAGTAACAAGGGTCATTCGCATAGGCCTCTTTGGTCCTAAATTCCCTGTCTCTGATGGTGAGGATGTCTCCCAACGTCCTGGTACAAGGAGGGTCCTTCATGTGATTTATTCATTGGTTTCTGGAGAAAAGGAGAATCAGAGTATTCTTCCTACACTGGCTGTTTCTTAAGTAAACTTTAAATCAAAATTATTAATATGCAGTTGTTAAACATTTTGGGGTGGGCTGTCTTGGAACCCTGTGCGGTAAACCTGTGACCCCACCAGGCAGCAGATCAAATGAAGACTGTCCAGTTTAAAGCTGCCTTCCCTGAAAGATTTCTTGCTGTGGATTTTCTCTATGCTGGAGGCTATGCAGGTGGTTTGGGAAGGTTGCAGCTACACAGGCCAGAGGCCCTGGGCTGCCCAATGCCAGCTAATCGGTAGGTACTCTGCATGCAAGACTGCGTAGGTCATGGTAGCAGGATCTGTTAAGGTGTCAAGCACAGTCACAGGAGTGAGCTATTAGGGGCATAAAGTATCTTCCTAATTCCAAACTCTGACCTACACAAATACGCGTATTCTCTCAACAGCAGAGCTGCAGGAAACTGGACCACCTTGCTAGGGTGTAGCCTGGCTGACCGATGGAGTATCCTCCAACGAGAGATAACTGGGAGCCTTGGTAACTGGTCCCATTCTGGCAAGGCAGTCTAGTTTCCTCCAGTGATGCCTTCAGGAGGAATATGGGCATTTGTTTAGGTTAGAACTTGGAATTAGGCAGATGCCAGGGACCTCTAAGAGCCTGCTCTTGACACCTAGACTCAACGCTTGCCCAGCCCCAGGTCCCTGGCTTCCCTGACCAGTGTGGCTGGCACATGTGCGTATGTCCCCTGTCAGCCAGCCATGGGTAGCCAGGCCCCCAGCCCTGTGGAGCTAGGGCCAGTGTCCAACCCCTTGTATAGCTTCCTGAGCAAAACAGAACCCACTCCCAGAAAATCTTTCGGAGGTGGCAGCTTTAAAATGGCTACAATCAGTACATATTTGGACTGAATGCCTAATAGGGTCCCAGTCTTCTCCCAGGTATCTTTTATTGGAGGATACGTGGTCCAGTCTGCTCGGCCCCATCCTGGCAAGGCAGTCCACTTTTCATCAGCTCTGCCTTCAGGGGGATTCTTCACATTTATGTAGGTTATGGCTTGGAATCAGGTGATGCCTTGTACCCCCAAAAGCCCTCTTCAGTGACCTGGCCTCTCAAGACCTGTGCCCAATTTCAGTTCATTGTCTGCCCTCAAGTGAACTGCGCCACATGCTCAGTCCACAGCCTGTTGGCTGGCCTTGGGAGGCTGAGGCCCTCCAGGCCTGTGGAGCTGGGGCCGGTGCCTGACCACCTGTATAGTCTCCAGGGCAGAGGAAGCCCACTGCTCATAAATCTTTGTGAGACAGTAACCAATCCCCATTTGGACTGGTTGCCTAATGAAGTTCTGGGTTTACCACTGATTAAGGCTCCCACGTGTTTTTTTTTTTTTAAGTAAACGATCCCCTGGCCAGCCAGCCAGTCTGGCCTCATCCTAGAAAGTCAGCCAGATTCCTCTGTTGCTGTGTATTGGTCTGATACGATTTCAAATCTACTTGTTGATGAAAGACAAAAAAGTATTTTCAGAGGTAAAGTTGTTTTGTTATAAGAATAAACTGTGTCAGGAAGTCAAGGTCTCATCTGTTCTCATTGATAAGAACTAGCAGCTCAGCAGCTGAGGGGCCCCACCCAGGGCTTATATAAAAACACATGCAGAAGTACGTATGGTAAGGGTACATTAGACTATGAATACTGAAGTGCGTGAGGTTGATCTGAGAGTGCTTGGTCTGCGCAAGGCTACACTTTGCTGATCTCAAATAGCTCTCAGAAAACATTGGGGCAATTAGTTCTTGCCATAATAAAGAGGATTCCTTTGCTGATGGTAGCAAAACCCTTGCTAAGATCATCATCTTGCCCATCAACACTCTGGCCGTCAGTCCCTAGCAACCTGCTCTAGCAACACAGGACTCTGTTGCACTGGCAGTTGGACGTTAGCTCTCACTTGACTAACACGTCTCTCCCAGTATCAACTCATAGAAAGTGTTAAAAAAAAAAAAAGAAAAAGAAAAAGAAACAAGTAGTCCAAAATGGAGTCCCTCTGTCCTCAAACATAGCAAACCAAGACTTAATATAAGTTTCACCCTATCCCAGGAGTGTGATCTTCAATCTGAAATCTGATCAGCACTAGTGAGGTGACATGATAAATCCTGCTGGTCCCTCCCTCCTTAAAAGAAGATGTCCTGGCCTGAAACACAATTCTTTCTTTTCTTTTGCTAATAATTTCCCTGCTCTACCCTCCCTTCTTATAAAAACCTTTCATTTTGTACAACTCCTTGGAGCAACTCTTTGCTAGATGGGATGATGCCTTATTCATGAATTGCTTAATAAAGCCAATTAGATATTCTAATTTACTAGGTTGAATTTCATTTTTTAACAAAATGTTCACCTCACCTAAATTTAGACTTCATTCCTTTCCTCACCCTTTGCTGGAACAATAGTATGATTAAGCTATCATTGATTTGGAATATGATATTTATTGGCTTATTCGAAGACATTATTGTATATGCTATTGGCTTGTAAAATTCATATTGGAATATAGAACTCTTATAATTTGGTGCTAATGTGCCCACGATAGTTCCTTTTTTTGAAGATTTATTTGAGAGAGAGAGAGAGAGAGTTTGGGGGGGGGGCAGAGGAAGAGGAAAGGGAATCCTCAGGCAGATTCCCCACTAAGCACAGAGCCCAACATGGGGCTGGACCCCAGGACCCTGAGATCATGACCTGAGCTGAAATCAAGATTTGGCCACTTAACTGACTGAGCCACTCAGGCACCCCCACAGAATAGTTATCTTAATACTGATTAACCATATTATAAACCATTTGGAATGCTCTTTTAAGCATCTTAATGACAAAATATCACAGATCTTTGTGACTGGCAGGAGGAAATAGTAAATATATCTTACTCACAAACCCTACCAAAATTACTCAAGAGGTGGTTTAGGCATAGAATGGGTTGTGTATTAACTTCTGAAGATCCCTAGAGACCCATTAAAGACTTAGTCTGGGCACAACTTAAAATTAAGGAAACTCCAGCTGCTGGCCTGATCCTCCAACCAGTTATACCTCGTATTAAAAAGAGCAACTAAGGAAGACATTACAGAGCTCTTCTTAGGATTAAGATACATAGGCGCCTATAGGTAGAAAAGAAGGGTGCTAGTGAGATAGGGAACCTGAAGGACTCTCTGTTTTTCTCCTTCTCCTGCTTCTATTCTTGCTAGAACATGCACCTCCCCTTTACACATGCCTCATAATGCAGATAGGTCTTCTTTATAAGGAACAAGCAGTTAATGGTTCTCTAGAATAGATAACATCTCAAGAAGGACCGGATAAAGCCATCCTATGCATATTCTTGACCAGCGGCACTAGACATTTCAATGCCAAGACCTCCTGGCTCCAAGGAATAACACCTAGGCCCTTGTCTTTGTTCTAACCAGTTCCTGGATGCCTAAGAGGACACATACAACAAACCCACAATCCTCAGTAAAAACCCCAGAGCCCAAGCAAAGATGAGACTCTCTCTCGTTTGCCTTCTGAGTCTCCCAGAGACTCTGTGTGTATCTTTATTTTCTATATACTTTAGGTTAACTCAGTTTTCACCTCCTGTGGCTCCCATTTCAATTCCATCCCGTGTGCAGCCATCGCTGGCACAGTAAGGTATCTCCAGGGTAGAAAGAAACACAGATCCTTTTGCCTCTTAGGGTGCTAACCCACATCCTGAGATGATAATTATTTTAACTCTTTTGATACCAGTAACATTAACTAACTAGAAGCTAAGCCCATGATAATAGACAAAATGACAAATGTGATAATATGGAACCAATCAGTCACTCGAGAGCTTACACCAGACAAGAAATGGTAACAATTAAAACAGAATTCCAGCAAACTGATTTGGTCACAGAAATCCAGTGGCTATTAGATTTATGTTTCAAAGGAGGACAAAACTTGATCCTCCCAGAAACAGAGGTTGTGTACCTCAAAACCATTACCGCTGATGCTAAATTGAATTAACACTTTAGAACATCTGCAGAAGATAATATTAATCTACCAAGATCTTCATTTGATTGGATAGCAGCAACCTGGAGATGAAGATGGCCTATACCTAATATATTATCCCTTAAAATATCTCCAAGGAAAACAGCAGGGGAAGCTAATATAATAATGAAATTAGGACTGTTGACTATGATTTATGTTAAGGGACAGACACCTACACTGCTACAGGTGGAGGCAACAGAACAAATTAAGAGGTCATCTTCTAAGCTGCACCCCCATAGGATGGAACACCATTATTTGCAGGCACCAGAAACACATAAAGGCTAGAGGGGTGCCTGGCTGGCTCAGTTGGAAGAATGTGCGACTCTTGATCTCAGGGTTGGGAGTTTGAGCCCCACTTTGGGTGTAGAGATTGCTAAAAAAAAAAAAAAAAAAAAAAAAGAAACACTTTAAAAGCAAAAGATAAAGGCTGTAGTTTTAACACTCATGTATGTAGACAAAACAGGGCTGCACCTAATAAAAATAGGCCAAATCAAAATAGACCATCTAGACCCAAATCTACAAGGCCTTTTTGGCCACCTACACCATGTAGACCACCACCCTTGAAAACAAATTATAAAAGTAGAAGTTCAAATAGATACCCCAGAAACTACATAGAAGAGGCAGAGAAACAGAAACAACCACCTTGTACAGTAAATAGACCTACAGAAAATAAACCCACTCGTATATACCCACTGGTCCATTTGCTGTAAATACTGTCCCTTCATAAAACCTAATCCCATTAATAGACAAATCACTGCTAGCCAAAGAGAGCAAACCCTATGAGCTCCCCATAGGGGTTCAGCAGTCTCTCCTTTTGGCTCAAGCCAGAAACAATTGCTTACATCAACAGAAACCTCTTTTGCAAACACTACATAAACCAATATGTTGTTAAATCCAGGGTCCTAATAACAATGACACAAGGATATCCTACTAATTTAGAAAACTAAAGCAATAAAGAGGGACTGATTGAAGGATAAGAAGGACAATTAACCCCACACACATGGGTACATAGATTCCTAACAATGAGGACAGACTTTAAATGCTTTATAAGTCCCAGTTTAGAAAACATTCTTGGAATGGATTAACAGGACACAAATAATAAGGAAAACATTCAGGAACTTCTAAAGGAACAAATTCTCGTGCCTCCTATTTCACCATATAAATAACTTAACCTGGCCTGTCAAAAAGCCAGGCAGGTCATATAGATTTACAGATTTTAGGAATTTAAACAGATAATCTCCCCAAACTGAGAAGCACTCCCAAATACAGGTGCTATTATAAGCAATATCACCAGTGGATCTGGAACTGATTGCATGGCGATAGACCTACCTGACGTGTTCGTTGCTCTTCCAGTTGATAAGGAGAGCCAGCCCCTGACTGCATTCACATGGGAAGGCAGATATGTTTACTAGGTTACCGACAGGATATCTTAACAACCCCGTAATAGCCCACAGCCTTCTAACACAAGAATTCCAGGCCTTTCAGGAATACACAACACACACACAAACCAGCATTTCTTGTATTGATGACATGCTTATTTATGGCGATAACTTGGAACAATAGGGTTACAACAGAGTTAATTCAATTCTTTACACTCAGAGCATGGACAGCTGACCCAAGTAATGTCCAAGGACCCCACACTATAGGAAAATTTCTAGGTATAATTTGGTCCTCTGAAGGCAGGAAAATAACAGACCCAGTCATAAACAAGATATATTGCATTCCAATTCCTACCACAAAAGAAGGAGTTCAGAAACTGATAGGACTGTTTGGATGTTGGAAACAGCACATGCCACTAATGGGAATAGTATCAAAACACATTTATAAGACAGCAAGGAAGACAGGGAATTCAGATGGACAGAGACTCAAGAAGCAGCTTTAACTTATTTCAAAGTGCTCTCAAACTTTAGTACATTGGCAGCAGCTAGTGAGGACTCCTAATATAGCCTAAAGTGGCCAGGGGTGCCTGAGTAGCTCAGTGGGTGTTTGCCTTTGGCTCAAGTCATGATCTCAGGGTCCTGGGATCTTGTTGGGCTCCCTGCTTAGCGGGGAGTCTGCTTCTCCCTCTCCTTCTGCCCCTCCCCCCAGCTCATGCTCACTCATGCTCTTTCTCAAATAAATAAATAAAATCTTTAAAAAAACCAAAAAACTTAAGTGCCTATATTCACAAGGGTTTGCAACATGTGTTTGTGGTCTAAAATATTGCAGGAACTCAATTTTTACCAGATTGCATTTTGGACTAAGATTTTCCCATGGTCTAAGAACAGATACCAACAAAATTCAAGACTCAACTGGGCACAGTATGAGGCCCTAAAAACAACAGAGACACTAACAGAAAATAAGCGAATTATGCTTAAACTCCAATAGCCTATTCTGGAGTAAAGCAGACCCCTGACAAACAGAGGGGAACTACTCCTGACCGTAAAGTCCTAACATGGAGAATGTCTATCCGAGCAGGACTAAATGTTGGAGGGTCAGCCCTCTGCATGAACTGAGGAAATCTCCACAATGCCAGAGTGGACTTCACAGAATTTCTGAGGGATGAACCTGTTTAAGCTTGAGCAGCTGGGCAATGGGGACCACTCTGGTGCCTGGCCCTCAGCAATGCATGGATTTTAGATCAGCTTCCATGACACCATCTAGAGAATGCTGGCACACTGGGGCCTTGAGAACTAATGATGGTCTTAACTTGACAGAATCAGGTTCTGGAGAACACAATATGATGAACAAACAGCCATAAATTGGTGAGTGAATAATCTGTTAAGGGAAGTGAGAATGAGGTATATCTTTTCTCAGACTCATGGACAGTAGCTAATGGAATAGGAATTTTGGACACGAACATGGCAGGTAAATTAACTGAAAAGTACCAAATAAGAACATAATGAGGTAAGGACATAGGGCAGAAAATAGCACTGACTGATATCTCCATATTTATCACAGATGTCTCTGTACCTCAGGAGAACTCTGAAGTAACCAAATTTAATAACCAGGTGGACAAACTCAGTAGGTAAACTAAAGAGGTGGAAATATGTAAAATTTAACTTAATTAAGCCCAAAATTTATTAAGGTTAGTGAGGATACCAATTCAAAACCTAAATATATATACACAATGGGGCGCCTGGGTGGCACAGCGGTTAAGCGTCTGCCTTCGGCTCAGGGTGTGATCCTGGAGTTATGGGATCGAGCCCCACATCAGGCTCCTCCTCTGGGAGCCTGCTTCTTCCTCTCCCACTCCCCCTGCCTGTGTTCCCTCTCTCACTGGCTGTCTCTATCTCTGGGATAAAATACCCAGGAATAAATTTAACTAAGATGGTAAAAGACCTATACTCTAAAACTATAAAACACTGACAAAAAAAATTGAAGACACAAACAAATGGAAAGATATACCATGTTCACAGATTGGGAGAATATTGTTAAAATGTTTGTATTACCCAAAGCAAAAGCTATAGATTCAATACAGACCTATCAAATACCAATAGCGTTTTTTTCATAAATAATCCTAAAATTTGTACAGAACCACAAAATACCCAAATAGCCAAAGCAATCTTGAGAAATAACAAAACTGAAGGTATCACAATCCCAGATTTCAAGATACACTACAAAGCTATGGTAATTAAAACAGTGTGGTACTGGCACAAAAATAGACACATCAATGGAATAGAAAGGAGACCTGAGAAATAAACCCATGCTTGTATGATTAATTAATCTGTGAGAAAGAAGGCAAGAATATACAATGGCTAAGTATAGTTTCTTTAATAAATGGTGTTGGGAACACTGGACAGCTACATGCAAAAGAATGAAACTGCTTTCTTACGCTATACATAAAAATAAACTCAAAATGGTTTAAAGACCTAAATGTGAGACCTGAAACCATAAAACTCCTAAAAGAAAACATAAGTAGTAATCTCTTGGACATTAGCCTTAGCAACATTTTTCTAGATATGTCTCAGGCAATGGGAACAAAACAAAAATAAACTATTTGGACTATACAAAAATAAAATCTCTGCATACCAAAGGAAAACATCAACAAAACTAAAGGCAAATTACTGAATGGGAGAGGATATTTGCCAATGATATATCCAATAAGGGCTTAATAGCCAAAATAAATAAAGAACTTATGCAACTCAAAACCAAAAAAAAATTGATTAAAAAATCCTAAGAAGATATACAGATGGCCAACAGACACATGAAAAGATCAGCATCACTAATCATCTAGATGATGCAAATCAGGGGCACCTGGCTGGCTCAGTCCGTAGAGCATGTGATTCTTGATCTCAGGGTCATGAGTTCAAGCCCCATGTTGGGCATAGAGCCAATGGGGAAAAAAAAAAAGAAAATGCAAATCAAAACCACAATGAGGGGGCGCCTGGGTGGCACAGCGGTTAAGCGCCTGCCTTCGGCTCAGGGCGTGATCCCAGCGTTATGGGATCGAGCCCCACATCAGGCTCCTCCGCTATGAGCCTGCTTCTTCCTCTCCCGCTCCCCCTGCTTGTGTTCCCTCTCTTGCTGGCTGTCTCTATCTCTGTCAAATAAATAAATAAAATCTTTAAAAAAAAAAAAAAAACCACAATGAGGTATCAGCTTACACCTGTCAGAATGTTTAGTATTCAAAAGACAAGAAACAACAAGAATTAGTGAGGATATGGAAAAAAGGGAACACTTGTGCACTGTTGGTAGGATGTAAATTGGTGCAACCACTATGGAAAACAGTATGGAGTTTCCTAAAAAAAATTGAAAATAGAAATACCAATGGTCCAGTAATTTCACCACTGGCTATTTACCCAAAGAAAATAAAAACAATAATTTGAAAAGATATATGCACCCTTGTTTTTATTGCAAATTACTTATAATAACCAAGATATGGAAGTAACCTAAGTGTCTGTTGATAGATGAATGTATAAAAAAGTTGGTATATGTATATAATGATGGAATACTACTCAGCTATAAAAAATGAAATCTTGCTGTTTGTGACAACATGGATGGACCTAGAGGGTATAATGATAAGGGAAGTAGAAAAAGAAATATACCATTTGATTTCACTTTTATGTGGAATCAAAAAACAAATGAACAAACAAAACAGAAAAAGAATCATAAATACAGAGAATAAACTGGCGACGGGCAAAATAGGTGAAGGAGATTAATAGGTACAAACTTCCAGTTATTAACTAAGGCATAGTGATGGAAAGTGCAGCACAGGGAATATAGTCAATAATATTGTAATAACATTGTATGACAGATTACAGCTACACTGTGGTGAGTATAACGTCATGTATAGAATTGTTGAATCACTACGTTGTACACCTGAAACTAATATAACATTGTATGTCAACTATACTCCAATAAAGACCTAAAATATATTTCTCCAACTATAGATTGTCAATTGATACAATACAGATGTGTTAATGTGTGGAATACTCTTAAAACAGCTATAATCGTGGGGCAATACTGTTTGCCTGAGATAACAGGCCTGAGACAGCCCAACCAGAAGTAAAGTAGATACCACACACCGTAATGGCTGTGATTCCTTGGGCAACTGAAAATTAAAATATTGGCATTTAAAGGAAAAAAAACACCCATGATTTGGGGGTCCACACTTTTGCCATTTTTTAATATCAGCAGGGAGAGTAGAGCTTACAGGCCACAGAAAGCTCCCTTATGGTAAAAGGAAAACATGTTCCTAAGTACATGTTGTTGGAATGGAACCATAGTACCTTTATTACTGCTAGACTGTGGATATACCTGTGGTATAAGTAATGTATGACTATGGCCTTTCAAAGCTTCCTCAACCAGTTATGTGTAATATGGAGAAGTGGACCAGGATAGTATGCTCTTAGCCAACCCTCACCCTAACCTATTGGAGTTCAAGGGAAAAATAAGGAACACAACATGATGGGATGTGTAAAACTATAGCAGGTAATGAATGTTATAATAGAAAGAAAAAGAGATTATTCCAGATCTGAAGATGAAGCAACTATTAAAATAACTGGACAAATATTTCACATTAGACCTCCTTAAATTAATAATTGTAAATATATTAGAAAACTTAGGATAAGTAGAGGCACATTTACAAGATGAGATGAATCAAGTCAGAATAACTTTGCAGGAATTGAAAAGCAAACAAAAACGTGCATCCCTAAAATAATGACAGGCTTGAATTCTGATGTTATGACAATTGAATATATATTTAATAGTGCTATGCAAGCTTGTGCCCCTGGAGCTTTATAGAAATGGTCTCCACTTGGGTATGTATTTGTCAAGGAAGTTCAACTGGGTGGTTTAAGAAGGTTAAGTTTTTGTTCTTTGGTCTTTCAATATGGTACCATGCTAAAGAGTTCTTTATTTTATTAGGTTTATATTGATAGTATTAAGAGTATGGTTGCTTAAGCTGGTCATTAAACTATGGTGTAAAAGAATGTGCATCAAAAGAAAAATACTCCCCAAATATGATTGCGATTAAGATTATAAGTGATGCAGAATCACAGGGTGGACTGATATTTTTGTGAGCTTAGATTTGTACTGGGCATTAAACCCCTAGTATTAGTTAGTGTGTGAGTGATTTGGAATCACAAGGTGTTGTGTATATGATTTCATATACACTCGTTTATGACAAAGATACGAAAAGTTGGTTTTAGAAGCAAAGTTGTTTCATGGGGTGCCTGGGTGGCTTAGTCGTTAAGCGTCTGCCTTCGGCTCAGGGCTTGATCCCAGGGCCCTGGGATCAAGCCCCACACTGGGTTCCCTGCTCCGCTGGGAGCCTGCTTCTTCCTCTCTCACTCCCCCTGCTTGTGTTCCCCCTCTCTCTGGCTGTCTCTCAGTCAAATAAATAAAATCTTTAAAAAAAAAAAAAAAGAAGCAAAGTTATTTCAATATAAGAATAAAGTATGTTGTGTCAGGATGTCATCCTCTCATCTGTTCTCACTGATAAGAACTCAACAGCTCAGCTGCTGAGGGGGCCCATGGTTTATAAAAACATATAAAGAAACAATTATGGCAAGGCGGAATTAAGACTATAAACACCAAGAGTTTGTGAGGATGATCTGAGTGCTTGGTCAAGGCAAGGCGGCACTTTGCTGAACTGATAGCTCTTAAAGACTTTGCGGCAATTAGCTCCTGCTTGGTAGAAGCCACTCTTTCACAGGCAGTGCAGAAAGTTCTACAGAGGCCTCACAAAGATCACCTTGCACGTTGACACTAGTGTGGTCGTTTGCTAGCAATCTGCTCTAGCAAGACAGGAATCTTACTTTTGTACTGGCGGCTGGACTTCAGCTCTTGGTTGGCTAAGCTGTCTCTCCCAGATACCAACTCTGATAAGGATACACCTCAACTAAATTTTGACTTTACTACTTTCATCTCTCCTTGCCTAGAACAGCAGTGTGATTCATCTAACCTTGGTTTGGAGTATATTTCTTTATTGGCTTTTTTTTTAAATTTGTGTGTGTGTGTGTGTGTGTGTGAGTGAGAGAGAGAGAGAGAGAGAGAGAGGAGAGCCCAAGCAGGGGGAGGGGCAGAGAGAGAAACAGACGCCCTGCTGAGCAGGGAACCTGACGTGGGACTCGATCCCAGGACCCTGGGATCATGACCTGAGCTGAAAGCAGATGCCCAACCAACTGAGCCACCCAGGCGTCCTCTTTATTGGCTTATTAAAAGACATTATTCTGTATGCTATTGGCATGGGAAATTTGCAGTGAATTCGTGTTAAATACATTGTTGGCAAAGACCAAATCAGTCTTTGAGCATTGCTTCCCTAAACAAAACAGCCTTCAGGGGAGTATGTGCATTCGTGTAGGTTGGGGCTTGAGTTTAGGCAGATGCCTGGTACCTCCAAAGCCTACTCTTGTGCCACAGCCTCAACCAACATTGCCCTGTTCCTGGCCCCTGGCTACCCTGACCTGCCTCCCCTGGCATGAGCAATCTACACCCTGTCAGCTGTCCAGAGCCAGCTGGGGCTCTCCTGGACTGTGGAGCTCAGATAGGTCCCCAAATGCCTGCATTGCCTCAAGGGTGGAGAAAATCCATCTCCTGAAAAATCACTGAGGTGGCCACTGAATGGGCAACAGTCAGTCCCCATGTGTACTTAACTGTTTACTGGGTCCCAGCCTTCTGCACCAATCAAGGCTCCCAGCAGTCTCTCACTGGAAAGTATGTCAGCCAGCCTACCTAATCCAGCCCCAGCAAGCTGGTCCATCTTTCTCTGCTCCACCTTCAGGGGGAATATAGATATTTGTATAGGTTAGGGCTGGAATTAGGCAAATGCCAGGTATTCCCAATAGCCTTACCCTATGACCTGGCTTCACTGTACATTACCCTGTTCCACATCCTCGTCTACCCTGACTTGTGCCTTCCGTGCACGTATAGTCCACACCTTGTCAGTAGGCCTTTGGTTGCAGGAGCCCAGCAGGCCTGTGGAACTCAGACCATTCACGACTACCTACCTGCCCTCCACAGTAGAAAGAACCCAACCCCCAAAATTTGAGGTAGCAGGTTTAAATTAGTGACTGTCAATCTCCAGTTGGGAGTGGTTTCCTGATAGGGTCCAGGCTTCTCCAGAAATCAAGTTTCCTCAGAGTCTGTTATTGAGGGATCCCTTGGCCAGCTGTCCAATCCCCACTTGGCAAAGCCATTGTCCTCCAGCTCTGCTTTAGTGTGAATACACACATTTGTGCAGGTGAAAGCCTGGAAGTAGGAGGATGCCATGTATCCCCAATAGCATGCTCTGTGACCTGACCTCACCCAATGCTGCCCGGTTCCAGGTCCCTAGCTACCCCAGCCTGCGTGCTGTGCACTCATTCCCATGTCACTTGGTTCTGGGATTCAAGGGAAACTCCAGGCCTGTGGGGCTCTGGCTAAACTACAAGCTCCTAAATGACCTCAGGGTGACCTCATAATCTTTCTGAGGTAGCAGCTTTAAACTGGTGGCAATTAGTCCCCTTTTGTTCTGGCTGCCTGATGAGGTTCAGAACTTCTCCAGCAATAACATCTGTTATTGGAGGATGCCCTGGCCAGCCCTCCTGGCCCAATCCTGGCAAGGCTGTTGAGAATCCTCCCGCTTTAACTTCAGAAGGAATATATGTATTTGTGTAGGTTAGGCCTTGCAATTAGGCAGCTACCATGGACTCCCAACAGCCAGTTCCTGTTACCCAGCCTTTCTCGACACTTGCCCTCTTCCTGGTCTCTGCCTAGCCTGACCTGCATGGCCTGAACATGTGCGATATGCACCTGGTTGGCCAGGGCCCTCTCAGCCTGTGAAACTTGGGCTTCTCCACAAACAACAGCATAGAAGTCAGGCTCAAAGCAACTTCAGTGAGAGGGAGGGCAGGTACTGTCAATCTTCCAGATTTTCCTATAGTTTCAATGTCTCTGGTGATCTTTTTGAGTGGCTCATAGAACAACAGGCATGAAGATTATCTATATATGAGCTATTGTGGTGACTTCCCTGAAGTTTTTATCAAGACATTCATATTCAGTTTGCAGGGCTTCAGGAAAAAGGGCTGCTTCAGTTCTCAATGATTCCAAGTTGAAAGGATGGAGAAAATTGAAAATGTTATTTTTGAGAGGTGTAGCCAGACACAGGAGGAAAACAGAATTCAGAATCTAGTCTGATTTACAGATGAAAAATAAAATGTCAAAGATGATTAATAGAAATAGAATCTAATATCCACAAAGGTGTGTTACTGAAATATAAATTTTCTCTCTGAAGTGATCACATTATTAAAGTTAGCCAAATTAACATTAATTTGTTTGTAAAATAAATTTAGTTTTAATAAACCAGACCTGATCATTTACATAAGTACAAAATAACAGTTGATGATAGGGGCTCTTTTATATCTGCTTTGCTAGAACTTTTCATAAGGAATCTGCATATTGAATTTTTAACAACCTCTCAAGGGTAAAAAGCCAAATACTTGCCATGAGACTTGCCTGTAATACACACAGATTTGGGTTACTTCCTCTCTTCTCAAGGTTCTCAAAATATCCAGAGGGTTTTGCACTTGCTTGGAAGTCATCTTATTTATTCACCTAGTAAGTCTGCTAAAAACCCTGTAAACAAAATATCAGGCTGCTTTTCCAAGGGGCATTATTGGCTCCCTAAAGTCAACCTTGGTTCCCTAAAACTGTGTTTATATCTGAGTCTGCATTTTTTTCCTCAAATATGATATTCTAGTCAAAGCCTTGGGGATATAAACAATGCTTCCAATTATATCCTGTTACAAGGAGATCATATCCTTTTTAAGCTTATGCAAATCAATATATGGCCCTACAGAGTGACTCCTGCCCCATACCTGGCATGCAGCCCTAGCCTGGACAGGTAGCACTCCAACGTGACTCTTATCCTGGGGTCAGAGGGGTAGTGGGAGGTAACCACACACAGCAGCACACACACAGTTTCTGTGGCCAGATCTCTTAGCTGGCTGCACAGGGGGCAAGCCCTCCCCTTTGGTGTGCCTGCAGCTGTGGCAGACAGGCTAACTCCAAGACAGCTAGGCTGACTGCTAGCCCCATCCACCAATAAGCTTGCAGTGGCCCCAGCCAGGCCTCTGAATGGAACAGGGAGCAACCCCTGTCCAGTGTGCCCACAGAAGGCAAAGTGGGTTATTACAGCTGGCTGGACTGAAGGCAGCTGAGGCTGACCCACAAGACGACATACCCAGCCCAAAGAGGGGACACCCTGGAGTACCTGGAGCTGGTGAGCTGGGGAGGGAGGACGGGTGCTGTAGGGTACCACAGGAGTTCTACATAAGGCCACTATTTTCAAGACTAGAAGACACAGCCAGTCTATCTGATACATAGAAACAAACACAGAGAGCTAGGCAAATGAGAAGACAGAGGAATATGTCCAGAATGAATGAACAAGGCAAAATCACAGAAAAAGAACTAAATGAAATGGAGATAAGCAATATGTCTGATAAAGAATTTGAACTGTCATAAGGATACTCACTTGACTTGAGAAAAAAGTGGATGACTCAGTAAGAACTTCAACAAAGAGACAGAAAAAAAATTAAAAAGGACCAGTCAGAGCTGAAGAATTCAATAACTGAAATGAAAAATCTATTAGAGGGAATCAACAACAGATTAGGGCATGCAGAACAACAGATCAGTGATCTGGAAGACAGGGTGGTAGAAAGCAAACAAGCTGAACAGCAAAAAGAAAACAATCATAAAAATGATAATAGGTTAAGGGAACTCGGTGACATCATCAAGCATAATAACATTCACATTATAGGGATGCTAGAAGTAGAAGAGAGAGAGAAGGGGACAGAAAACTTATCTGAAGAAGTAATAGCTGAAAAGTTTTCTAATCTGGGGAATGAAACAGATACCCAGGTCCAGAAATCAGTTTCTTAAAAAAAGAACCCAAAGAGAACCACACCAACAAACATAATTAAAATGATAAAATGTAAAGATAAAGAATTTTATTTTTTATTTTTTATTTTTTTTAAAGATTTTATTTATTTATTTGGCAGAGATAGAGACAGCCAGCGAGAGAGGGAACACAAGCAGGGGGAGTGGGAGAGGAAGAAGCAGGCTCACAGCGGAGGAGCCTGACGTGGGGCTCGATCCCATAACGCCGGGATCACACCCTGAGCCGAAGGCAGACACTTAAAGACTGCGCCACCCAGGTACCCCAAAGATAAAGAATTTTAAAAGCATCAAGAGAATAGAAAACAATTATGCACAATGGAAACCCCAGAAGGCTATTAGTTTCAGTAGAAACTTTGCAGGCCGGAAAATAGTAGCATGATATATTCAAGGTGCTAAAAAAAAAAAAAAAGAAAAGAAAAGAAAAAAAAGAAAAATACAACCAAGAGTACACTACCTAGAAAGATTATCATTCAGAACGCAAGGAGAGAGATAGAGTTTCCCAAACAAACAGAAGTTAAAGGAGTTCATCACTCCTAATCCAGCCTTCCAAGAAATATTAAAGGAAAGGAAAGGCCATAACTAGAAGAAAATTATGAAAGGAAAAATTACGGTTAAGAGCATACATATAGTAAAGGTAAATTAATCACTTACGAAGTCAGTTTAGAGGTTGAAACAAAAATAATAAAATCAATTATATCTATAAAAATTTAATCAAGGAAAACAAAATATAAATATGACATTACATACATAAAACATGGAGCAGGAAGTAAAACTGTAGTGCTTGTAGAATGTGTTCAAACTTAAGAAACCATCAGCTTAATATAGACTTCTGTCTACATAAGATATTATAGATGGACCCAGTGGTAACCATAACTCAAACTCCTATAACAGATACACAAAAAATAGAAATCCAAGCCTAACACTAAAGAAAACAATGAGACTACAAGGGAAGAGAGCAAGAGAAGAAGAAAAGGACAGAGAAGAATTACAAAAACAACTACAGAACAATTAACAAAATGGCAATAAATACAGACCATCAATAATTACTTAAAATATAGATGGAAAATACTCCAATCAAAAGACATAGGGTAGATGAATATATAAAAAAACAAGACCCATCTATTGCCCTCAAGAGACTCACTTCAGACCTAAAGACATATACAAGCTGAAAGAGAAGGGATGGAAAAAGATAGTCTATGCAAATGGAAGTTAAAAAAAAAAAAAAAACCAGTGTAGTAAGACTTATATATTAGATAAAATAGACTTTAAAACCAAGACTGTAGCAAGACACAGAGAAGGGCACTACATAATGATAAAGAAATCAATCCAACAAGAGGATAGAATAATTGTAAATATGTATGCACCCAACATAGGAACATCTAAATACATAAAGCAAATATTAACATACATAAAGGGAGAAATTGACAATAATACAGTAGTAGGGAATTTTAACACCCTTCTTATATCAATGAATATGTCATCCAGACAGAAAATCAAGAAAACATTGGCTTTGAACAACACATTAGACCAAATGGAGCTAACAGATAGATGCAGAACTTTCCATCCAAAAACACATTCTTTTCAAGGGCACATGGAACATTCTCCAGGGTCAGACCACATATTACCACATGTTAGACTACAAAGAAAGTCTCAATAAATTGAAGAAGATTGGACTTATACCATACATTCTTTCCAACCACAACAGTATGAAATTAGAAATCAATTATGAGGGGAAAAAAAAAAACAGAAAAAACACAAACATGTGGAGAGTAAACAGCATGCTACCAAATAACCAAAGGGTCAGTGAAAAAAATCAAAGAGGAAATTAAAAGCTACATGGAGACATGATGGCCTAAAATCTTTAATATGCAGCAAAAATAGTTTCAATAGGAAAGTTTATGGTATACAGGCCTACCTCAAAAAATAAGAACAATCTCAAATGAACAGCCTAATATCACACCTAAGGGAACTCAAAAAAGAACAAATTAAACCCAATGCCGGTAAAATGAAGGAAATAATAAAAATTAGAGCAGAAATAAATGAAATGGAGACAAAATGATAGAAAAAAATCAATAGAAAAGATCAAGAGCTAGCTCTTTGAAAAGATAAACAAAATTGATAAACTTTAGTCTTGCTCACCAAGAAAAAAAGAGAGGACTCAAAATCAGAAATAAAAGAGGAGAGATAATATCTGTACCACAGAAATACAAAGGATTATAAAAGACCAGTATGAAAAATTATATGCCAACAAATTGAACAAGAAATGGATAAATTCCTAGAAACACAGTCTTTTCAATAAATGTTGGGAAAACTGGACAGCCACATGCAAAAGAATGAAACCAGACCACTTTCTTATACCATACACAAAAATAACTGAAAATGGAATAAAGATCTATATGTAAGACCTAAAACCATACAACGCCTAAAAGAAAACATAGGCAGTAATCTCTTTGACATTAGCCTTAGCAACATATTTATGGCTATGTCTCCTTAGGCAAGGGGAAAAAAAACCAAACTACTGGGACTATACCAAAATAAAAAGATTCTGCACAGTGAAGAAAATCATTAACAAAATGAAAAGGCAAACTACTGAATAGGAGAAGATATTTGCAAATGACATGTCTGATAAAGGGTAATATACAAAATGTATAAAGAAATTATATAAGTCAACACCAAAGAAACAATCCAATTAAAAATGGGCAGAGGATTTGAATAGATATTTTTCCAAAGACAGACATACAGATGGCCAACAAACCCATGAAAATATGCCCAACATTACTCCTCATCAGGGAAATACAAATCAAAACCATAAAGATATATCACCTCATACCAGTCAGAATGGCTAGTATCAAAAAGACAAAAAAATAACAAGTGTTGGCAAGGATGTGAAGCAAAGGGAACGTGAACTGGTGCAGCCACTGTGGAAAACAGTATGGAGTTTCTTCAAGAAATTAAAAGATAGAAATACCATATGATC
Organism: Ursus americanus; assembly: GCF_024610735.1. Taxonomy (NCBI): domain Eukaryota; kingdom Metazoa; phylum Chordata; class Mammalia; order Carnivora; family Ursidae; genus Ursus; species Ursus americanus. The sequence goes on along the minus strand of NC_142128.1, from coordinate 82,968,780 downwards.
CAGTAATTTCATTTCTGAGTATTTTCCCAAAGAAAGCAAAAACACTAATTCAAAAAGATATATGCACTCCTGTGTTTATTCAGCATTATTTACTGGATATGAATATGGAAGTCAGGATATGGAAGCCCAAGTGTCCATCCATAGATGAATGGATGAAGAAGATGTGTGCGTGTGTGTGCGTGTGTGTGCATGTGTGTGTATGAGTATTACAGTATTACTCAGCTATTAAAAAAAATGAGATCTTGCTATTTGTGACAACATGGATGGACCTAGAAGGTATTATGCTAAGTGAAATAAGTCAGATAGAGAAAGACAATTATCATAGGATTTCATTTATACATTGAATCTAAAAAACAAAACAAACAGAGTCTTAAATACAAGAAACAAACCGTGCTTGCCAGAGAGGCGGCAATGGACTGGAAGGATAAAATAAGGGGAATTGAGAGGTACAGACTTGCAGTTATAAAATAAATAAGTCATGGAGATGAAAAGTACAACATAGGGAATATAGTCAATAGTACTGTAATAATGTTGCATGTGAAAGATGGTGACTGTACTTATGATGGGGAGCAGTGTATAGAATTAATGAATCATTATGTTGTACACCTGAAACTAATATAGCATTGTATGCCAATTATACTTCAGTAATAAAAAATAAAAGGAAAAAAAAAAACTTTTACAATCTCTTGTCAAGAGCAGACTGACAGTCCAAGAAAACTTTGTCTTTAACAGAGAGAAACCTCAATTTTAATTTTACATCAGTGTACTTTTGATATTAAAACTCACTTACTTAAATTTACTCCCATCTTAGCCAGTATTGGCCACACATAAATTTCCTTTTCAAAGATTCTTTTTCCATAAATCTTAATTTAAAGATTTATTTGGGAGAGACAGACAGATAATGGTGTGGGGCTCCATACCACAACCCGTGAGATCATGACCTGAGCAGAAACCAAGGGTTGGATGCTGAACAGACGGAGCCACCCACCTGCCCCTCCATAAACCTTCTACAACTTTCTTTTTTACACTCAGATTTTGTCTTATGCTGTCCCTCTTTTCCAAGCTTCTCTTTGAACAAAATTATTTTTCCCTTAACAAAAATGCATTTCCATTTCTCATGCCTTCTTTTAACCAAAAGCATACATCCTGCTATTTTTTTCATATGGAGATGTTTCTTTATTTCTAGTAGCTTTAGCCACATATATTAATTAGAATTCTTTACCTTTAGAAACTAATTTCTAGTTAGATCTAAGTAGTAAGCAATTGTGAACTTACACCTGTTTTTTTAGATTGACGAGTTTGTGAATACATTTTACTCTAGACACTTGTGCGTCTTCATAGTACAATTGTTTAAATAAACACAAAACATGTCTACTCACAAACCCAGATTTTATTGTTAGTTTAATTGGGAAGACAAAAGTAGATAAAATAATGAAACATTAATGACTGAATATAGGTTTATCTTATTTGGAAATTTAATATAGATATTCAAAGAATTTAAATTAACTCATCACCTAACTTAGCAAAATTACAAAGTTTCAGGTTACCAAATACTTTTGGAAGCTATCTTTAAGTATGCATACCATAAAATATAATTGTTGTTGCTAAAAGTTTGTCTATAAATATTTTACTTATATCTATCTAGATCCTTTGCTCCCAAGAGTTATGTTTAGATTACCCACAAAAACTTCATGAGACATTAGATAAAGTTAATTATTATTCTAAGTTATTTGCTCACAAATTTTATAACAGGGATAACATGAACTTATTTGATTAATAAACCTGGATAGAAGTATATTTAATGCTGATAACTCTAAAGATATGTCTACTTTTTTTCCAGTAGGCTCCACACCCAAAAGCAAGGCTTGAACTGAAGAGCCTGAGAGCAAGACCTGAGCTGAGCTCAAGAGTCAGAGCTTAACTGACTGAGCCACCCAGGTACGCCAACACATACGTTTTTTTAAAGACGTGTCTCTTTTAATTAAACCAACAGATTTAAATTAAATTTTACTACCAAATATTTTCCCAGATCACATAGACTGAAATTCATTTGTAGTGTTTTCTTTTTGAGAATTTTATGTGCTTAAGTTTAAGCCAATTCAATAGTTTCTTTATAAGTTAATTTTGGCAATAACATCCACAGGTAGAAAAATACCGTATATATATAACTTACATATGGACACATATGGAGACGACTTTTAAAAATCTGTATTTGTCCCTGGAAGTAGAGTTTGGGCACAAGGGCCCTTTTAGCTGTCTGTATTTTAAAAAGGCCTCTTTCCTTTTTTTTCGCCTTCAGTCTCACATGATTGTGGCCTGTGTTTAAATTTCAAAGACATAAGATTTGTAACTTTAAGGAACAGAGAAGGAATGCAATTTTTTTTCCCCTTAAGAGTTTTAGGGTAAATGTAATACCTCTTTTTGAAGTACAGGACAATTTTGTTCCAATATCCTAGCCTTTATCTACAAGCATTTTGACCAGAAATAGGCAAGCTTTGGAAGTTAATAAAGATAGGTGGGCTTTGACTTCTTTCTAGACTTGCATTTCTGGTTTTGTAGAGATTTGCAAGATGAAGTTGTTTTTAATTCCCCCAAAAGAACTGGATTACAGCCAAAGTATTAAGGGACTGACCTACCTTTTCCATCAAACTTGTTACTTTATATCAGAAAGATTTGTAACTAAAATAGGAATCTGTATAAAGCATTTTAACAAAAGCCTTGTTTCTGAGTATATAATTCAACACTGGCTTCTATTAGTCCCTAAACATTCCTTCTGCTGATCTTTGGTAGGAGGGCCTAGGAGAAATTTTGGTCACCTGTTTTATCTGTGAGGAGAATGTTATGAATGGCCACTAATTTTTTCTAATTTTTTAAATTTTTTCTAATTCCTCTCTAATTTGGTAGGATCTGAAAGTGGAGGTAAAAGGGCTTTATGATTTACAAGATCTGCCGCTGTTCAGGGGACATGAATTTCATTGGGGGGGGGGGCTGTCCAGGATACATCTACAAAGAACATTGCATAGGAAAGCCTGAAGCTGGCAGAACCTGATTACAGAGCCCTGGAAAGTAGGAGCAAAGCCAGCCTTACTACCAATCTCAGGAACTTGTGTGAAATTCATTTCCTAGCTTTCAGCATTTATATGAGTAACCTGTATATTTTAACTCTAGAGATTAGGCCAGAGTGCTCTCTGTAGATCATGCAGGGAAAGAGAAGTTAAAACAGGCAGGTGGCACCAGACCGTGAGAAGGGAAATTTACATTAGTTGTGGACATTACTTTTTGTGTTAAGTCTAATTTCTGTTCTTTCATCTTATCAAGGGAGTCCCTAAGGCTAGTTATTAATACTATAGGACAATTTTGAGAGCCACATAAGGATTTTTTTTTCTTTCAAATATAGCCATTTTAAAGGATCCATTGGCTGGCCATTAACAAGTAGGATCTTGCTAGTCCTCAATAGCCACTCAAACCAATAAGACTTTTTATGGAATGACCTGGAGGCAATTTTCCAGGCTTAGGTTATAGATGCAAGAGGCATCCCTGAAGAGGGCAGAGATGATGTAGCCCAATGATCCAAAAGTTACTCCCAAAAATAGTTTAAGAAAGCAAAAGCCTTTGTTGCACAGGCAGAAAGGGTGGTGTAGTAAACATGGTATCTCTGGTCCCAGGAAAACTGAGCCAGCCACCTCTAATCACAGACCTGCTAACTTGTGACACTGGTCACATGCTACTGAAATGAGACTTTTCCAGCACCAACAAGCAACAAAGATTAAGATGATAAAGGTCCCTTAAGGGCTGGGACTTCCTATGACAAATGCTTCTGAGAGCTGGTATGGCTGGAAAAGACAGTACTGCTTTCAACTATGTGTCTTGAAATCCCAGTCAATTTCACTGGCCACTATAGTACATCCAAGTAAGTATACATTCCAGATGGTGGAGACCAGAGAGAATATTGGTCAGAATCCAGGCTCTTAGGACATAGAACAAGGTGAAATGAAAAACTTCATCCAGTTTTTACATAGAGGACCCACGGCAAAATTTGTCTAAACAGATGCCAGCCAGTTTTATGAGAATCATGAACTCTCTACTTTGTGAAGCTGGCTTAAATACCAGGCTGATAGAGAAGGGCAGGCATATGATCTATGGCAATTCCTTTTTATGACAAATGACACAAATGGAAAAATTGTGACCATCCCTTGGAGAAAATGGATCAGTCAAACCAAGAGTATGCTACCAAATTTACCAGAATTGCTAAGCCCAAGAAACTAGTTCCACAAATATTTTCTCCTGCTGATCTAAATTTAGAGAGAGGACTCTCCCCAGGGCTGATGTGGTAAGAATTCCTTCTGCTGGCTTTTGTCAGATGTCCCAGGATCTCTCATTTGCATCAACGTCCAGCCAGAAAAGTTTATCCTAACTATGCCAAGTGTTGGGGAGGAAAAATTTTCCTCTATTATTAAAAATTCTTCTAGCTGGCCTAAGAATTAAATGGACATGAGACCTATGAATAGGAAAAAAAACAAAATTTAACTGTGTATATAGGCCCAATATTAAAATTAAGACTCAAAGGCAGGAAGGCAGGAAGCTTTCATACTTTTTTAGACAAAGAAACAATAAACTTGTGAGGAATTGACAGTTAAAAAAAACAAAAAACTAATGTTTGAGATCTTCAATTAGCAAAGAATTCTAAATGGAATTTGTGCTGGGGTAGTAAATTAGTAAAAGTAACAATATTTATTTAAATAGCCTTCCCTACTCTGAATTCTCTCTCTGGTGATAAAGATGTCTTTCTACCTCCTGTACAGAAAGGGCATCTTTCCTGCTTTCTTGAGACAAAGGGGAGTCTGGGTGTTCTTGCATTGGCTATTAAATAACTTCTAATTCAAAATAATTAATATGCTGAAGTGGCACATTTTGGGGCAGATTACCCTTAACCCCCCCATGCACATTTGTGTAGGTTAGGGCTTGGAATGAGGCAGATGCCATGGACCCTCGAGAGACTGCTCTTGAGACCAGGATACTCCAGACACTGCCCAGTTCCAGGTCTTTGCCTTCTCAGACCTGTGCAGCATGCATGTGTACAGTATGCCCTTTAACAGCCATCCTTTGGCAGCTGGGGCCCTCCCGTGTGGAGCTTCGGCCAGTCTACAACCACTTGCATAGCCTCCAGGGCAGAGGAAGCCTACCTTCCAAATCTTTCTGAGGCATCAACTTTAAACAGTCAGTCCACATCTGACTGAGGACTCAAGTTTTTCCAGCAATCAAGGTACCCAGGTGTCTCTTACTGAGGGATACTCCTGCTAGACTGCCCAGCTTCCCCTGGAAAGGCATCCAGTTTCCTCCAACCATAACTTCAGGGGAAATATGCGTATTTTTTTATAATAATATTTTTTTATTATGTTAGTCACCATACAGTACATCCCTGGTTTTTGACGTAAAGTTTCATGATTCATTAGTTGCGTATAACACCCAGTGCACCATGCAATACGTGCCCTCCTTACTACCCATCACCAGCCTATCCCATTCCCCCACCCCCCCGAAGCCCTCAGTTTGTTTCTCAGAGTCCATAGTCTCTCATGCTTCATTCCCCCTTCTGATTACCCCACCTTTCTTTATCCCTTTCTTCTCCTACCAATCTTCCTACTTCTTATGTTCCATAGATGAGTGAAACCATATGATAATTGTCTTTCTCTGCTTGACTTAGGGAAATATGCTTATTAACGATGGTTAGGGCTTGGACTTAGGTAGATGCTTTGACCCACAAAAGCTCGCACAGTAACATGGCATCTTCCAATACTTGGTCGTCCAGATCTCTGGCCTCCTGACCTGCATGGCCTGCACATATGCTATATGCCCCCCAACATCCAGCCACAGGCATCCAGGGCCCTCCAGGCATGTAGAACTCAGGCTGATTTCCAACCACCTGCATAGCTTTCTGGGTAGAAGGACCCCTTACCCAAAAATCTTTCTGAGGAGGCAGCTTTAGACGGCAAGTCAGTCCACACTTGGACTAGCTGCCTGATGAGGTTCCAGGCTTCTCCAGCAATCAAGACTCCTGGCCATCCCAACCAGCCATGCCCTGGCAAAGTAGTCCAGATTTCTCCAGCTGTACCTTCAGGGCAACTGTATATATTCGTGTCTGTTGAGCTTTGGAATGAGGTGGAATCCAGGTACCCCCCCCATCCAGGTCATGTGACCCAGACTCCCTTGACACTTGCCCAGTTAAAGTCCCTGGCTGTGGGTTTGCACATAGGTAATAAACCCAGAATGTCCCCTGTGTGCAACCAGGGCTTTCCAGGCCTGTGGAGCTAGGAGCCATCCCTCACCACCTGCATTGCTAAAAGGGCGAAGGCCCACCACTGCAAAATCACCCTGAGGGGATTGCTAAAGAGGGCGACAGTCAGACCCCACATACACTTAATTTCTGCTGGTATCCTGGGTTTTGCAGCAACCAATCCTCCTAGGTGTGTCTTATGGGAGGATACCCCAGCCAGCACCACCCCCGCCCACCTTCCAACCCTGGAACACTCAAGATTCCTCCAGCTCTGCCTTTGGAGGATTATTTGCATTTGTGGAAGTTAAGGCTTGGAATTAGGCAGAATCCAGCTACCCCTATGAAATGGACTAAAGGCAGCCTTATTAAAAATTGAAGAGTGAGCTGTCATGCTACTACCACGCCTCGCGGCCTGCACATCCAGCAAGGGAAAGGAAGAGAATTCTGATCTCGACAAGGGAGAACACTTTTCATATAGGAATTTACCTCCTGCTTTTAAGGAAGGAAGAACTCTCCCTGCCCCAGCAACAGCGCGCTGACCTCCTCTTACAGCCAATGAGAAACCACCACAACCTCATTCTTTTCTCCAATGAACTTGTGCTCAAAAACCCTCCCCAGTTTCCTCCTAAAACCTAATAAAAGCTGACCTTCCCTTTCTTTCTTCCAGCTTGCCTGTGGTTTGCCATAGTTTGCTTGTCCTCAGTCACAATTCCTCTGCTATTCCCCCCCAAACCTGACTTTGCTAGTAAAAATAACTGGCAATTTTATTTTTAGGTTGACACCCCCGACAGCCCTCTCCCGTAACCCTGGTCTGTTGGATATTGCCCTGTTCCGGGTACTGGGTGCTACTCCGACCTGTATGGCCTGAGTGCCTGCAGTCCCCACCCCGTCACCCATCTTGGACTGCAGAGGGCACTCCAGGCCTGTGGAGTTCTGGCCTGATCAAAACAACTGAATGGCCTCAGGGTGAAGGAGCCCAACACCTCCCACCCCCCTCCACCCCCCCAGCCAATTTTTCTGAGGCAACAGCTTTATCTATCAACAGTCTGCCCCAATTGGACTGTCTGCATGATGGGGTTTTGGGATTCCTCAGCAATCAAGGCACCTGGGTGTCTCTGGCGTGCAGGCTGCATGCTGTCCCCTGACCTTGAACTGCATGGGGTTGGGGGGAGGGCAGGGGTGGTGGTGGGGCACTCCAGGCCTATAGAGTGGAGGCCAAGCCTAAGCCACAAATATTTGAATGGCCTCAGGGTAAAGGGAACCCACCCTGAAATTCTTTGAGGCACCGGCTTTAATCTGGCCAGTCAGTTCCCAACTGGACTGGCTGCCGGATGTATTGCAGTATCTCCTAGAGGAGGCTCGGAGGGCCAGGCCTCCGGGTCCGCCCTAGCCAGGCTCTCAGGATCTGCCTCCAGCTCTGCCTCCAGGGAGAATATACGCATTCTTGTAGGTCCAGCCATGGACTTAGGCAGATGCCAGGTCCCCCCAGTAAGCCCTGCCCGTGACTCGGCCTTACCCGATGTTACCCTGTTCCAGGTCCCTGGCCGCCATGACCTGCCCACCCTGCAGTGCACATTTCACACATTGGTCCTCCATTTGCTTTCAGGGTCCTCCAAGGCCTGTGGGACTAGGAACCACCCCCAACCACCTGCGTAGTCTTAAGTGTGGAGGAGGCCAACCCCCACCCCCAAATGGCTTTGAGGCAGTTGCTAAAATGGGTGACAGTCAGTCCCCAATAGACTTACCATGTGCTAGTGTCCCAGGCTTTCGCAGCCATGAAGGCATCCAGTCGTGGCTTCCTGGCCAACCCCCCCCCCCCCCCACAGCCCTGGCAAGGCAGTCCAGATCTCTCTAGCGCTCTCCTCAGGAGGAATATGCACATTTGTGTAGGCCAGCTCTTGGAATTTGGGGGAATGCCAGTTTCTCCAATAACCCCCCCCCCCCCCGCCCGTGACCTGGCCTAGACCTTGCCCTGTTCCAGGTCCCTGGCCAGCCTGACCCGCACAGCCCACAGGTGCGCAGTACCCACCCCGTCAGGCTGCTGTGGCTGCTGGGGTCTTCCAGGTCTGTGAAGCTCATGCTGGCATAAAGCCCCCTGCTAACTTCCAGGCTGGAGAGACCCCACAACCCTCTGAACATTTTTCAGAGGCTCTTGCTTGAGCTGGCAACTGTCTGTCCCTGTTTGAACTGGCGAGCTAATGGGGTCTGGGGCTTCTCCTGTGACCACAGCTCCTAAGTGTCTCTTACTGAATGATACACAGGCCATTCTGCCCAAGCCCACCCTGCCAAGGTAGTCCAAGTTCCTCCAGCTCTGCCCTCAGGGGAGAAATGAGCATTTATGGAGGTTAAGCCTCGAAATAGACAGATGCCAGACACCCACATTACCCCCCTCTGGTGACAGGGCCTCTCCAGGTGCTTGCCCAGTCCAACGTCCTGGCCACCCTGACTTGGGAGGCCTGCACGTGTGCAGAACCCACCTCCCAAGCCAGTTTTAGGCAGCGGGACCCTCTGACATGGGTGAGTTAAACTCCACGTAGACTTACTACCAGCTTGGGTCCTGGGCTTCTGCAGCCATCAAAGTGCCCAGGTGTCTGTTATGGAAGCTACCCCAGCCAGCCCACTGATCCAAACCTGGCAAGGCAGTCCATATTGCTCCAGGTTGACCTTTAGAGGGAAATGTGGATTTGGGTAGGTCAAATCCTGGAATCAGTCAGATGCCAGGTACCCTCAAAAGCCCCTGCAGCTTCCAGGACTTGCCCAACATTGCCCTGTTCCGTGTGTCTGGCGTCCTGACATGTGTGGCCTGCACATGTCCTACACCCCCAAAACTAGCCTTGAGCAGACCCAGCCCTCCAAGCTTACTGAAGTCTAGCCAGGCCCCAAACACCCGCATAGCCTCCAGTATGGAGGAAATCACCAAGTCCCTTCACAAGTGAGTGACAGTCCCTCTGTAAACTTGAGCCTGGTTGGGGGCGGGGGGGAAGAGTGTCCTTGGCTTCCCTAGGGACCAGGACTCCCAGGTGTCTCCAAATGGAGGCTCCCCTGTCCTGCCAGCATGGCCTGGCTCCCCGGCAAGGCAGTTGGAAAACCTCCAGCTCCGCCTTTGAGGGGAAAAAACTCTACAATGGGTACGTAGACTTCTCACATTAGGCAAGACCTTGTATCCCTGATACCCCCTCTCCTGTGAACCCACCTCACCCGACATTGCCCCGTCCCAGATCCCTGGGTCCATGGACCCGCTTCCCTGCTCACGTGTAGTCCGCACACCACCAGCTGGCACTGTGCTGCACAGGGCTCCAGGCCTGTGGAGCTCTGGCCAAACTTCAGCCACCTGAATGGCTTCATGGGGATGGTGCCCATCTCCTGAAAATCTGAGGCTCTGGCTTAAAGTAGTGACTGTCCCCATGTGGACTGGCTGCCTGCTGGGGTCCTGGGCTTCTCCAGGAATCAAGGCTCGTAGGTGTCACTTACCAGAGGCTACCCTAGCCATCCTGCTGGGCCCCACCGTCCTGATTCCTCTAGCTCCATCTTCCGGTGGGATATGTGCATTTGTGTAAGTTAAGGTTTGCATTAGGCAAGTGCCAGGTGCTTGCAGTAGCTTGCTCTTTTGTCCAGGCCTCTCCCACACCACACTCGCCCTTTTACAGGTCCCTGGCTACCCTCAGCTGGTGACCCACACATGCATAGTCCCCACCCTGTAAGCTAGCCTTGAGCAGATGAGACCCTCCCAGCTCGTGAAATTCTGGCCAGGCCCCAATCACCTCCATAGCCTTCAGCGTGGAGGGAGCCCATCTCCCAAAAATTGCTCTGAGCCGAAGCTGCAAATGGGTGACAAACAGGCCCTATGTGGATTTGCTGCCTGATAGCATCCTGGGCTTCTCCAGGGACCAGGACTTCTAGGTGCCTCCAAATGGAGGATAAGCTGTCTTGCTGGCAGGTCCCTGCCCTGGCAAGGCAGCTGAAAAACATCCAGTTCTACCTTCGGAGGGAAAAATTCCACAATGCCCAGGTAGGCCTTGTGCATTAGGTCAATGCCTTGTAGCCCCAATACCCCCTCCTGGGACCCGGTCGCACCTGATAGTGCCCTGTTCAGGATCCTGGCAGTCATGACCCATGACCTACAATGTACATTCGGCACCCTGTCTGCCAGCTTGTGGCTGTCGGAGTCCTTCAGGCCTTCGAAGCTCAAACCAGTTGCCTATCACCTGCTAGCCCTCAGTAGGGAGAGAGCCCACATCCCCAAAATCTTTCTGAGGATCTAGGTTAAATTGGGAACTGTCCGTCTGCATTTGAAGTGGCTGTCTGTTGGGGTCCCAGCTCCTCCAGCCATGAAGGATTCCAGGTGTACCCTGTAAGGGGGCATCCCACCTGGTCCTAGGAAGGCAGTCCAGATTTCTCCAGCTCTGCTTGATGGGGAATAGACACATTTGAGTAGGTTAAGCCTTAGAATTAGGCAGATGGCTGGTACTTCCAACAGCCTGCTCTTGTGACCCTGCCTCACACGACACTCACCTTTTCTCAGGTCCAAGGCTACGTTAACCAGTATGGTGCTTGACAGGAGTACGTGCCCCATTAGCCATCCTTTTGGCAGCCGAGGCCACCAGGCCTTTGGAAGTAGGACGCATCCCTAGCCACCACGCAACCTCAAGGGTACAGGGACCCCACACTCTGAAAATCGCTCTGAAACCACCACTAAAATGGGAGCCGTTCGGACCCCATGGAGACTTACCGTCAGCTGGAGTCCGGGACTTCGATAGCAACCAAGGTTCCCAGGTGTCTTTATCGGAGGCACCTCAGCCAGCCCGCTGGTCTAACTCTGGCAAGGTCTGTCTTCAGTGGGAATATGTTTGTTTGTGTAGGTGAAAGTTTGGGATTAGGCAGTTGTCGGGCACCTCCAAAAGCCTCCTCAGGTGACGGCCTTGCCCAACATTGCCCTGGCCTAGTGTAGCACGCACATGCGCAGTGTGCACCCGGAAGCTCCACTTGGGCAGACTCCGCCCTTCGGACTTGTCAACCTCCCACCAGGCCCCAATCACCAGCATGGCCTCCAGCATGGAGGGAGCCCATCTTCCGAAAATCACGCTGAGCGGCTGCAAATGGGCAACAACCCCCATGTGAACTTGCAGCCAAATGGAACCCTAGGTTCTTCTAGGGACCAGGACTCCAAAATGTGTCTAAAGGGAGGCTCCCCTGTCCCGCTAGCATGGCCGCTCCCTGGCAAAGCAGATGAAAACCTCCAGCTTTGCGTTGTGGGGAAAACTCCACGATGGGTAGGGAGGCCTTGCATATGTAGGCTGTTGACTTGCATTCCTAATAGCCCTGCCCTGTGACCTGGCCTCCCTCAACATTGCTTTTTCCAGGCCCCTAGCTATCCTGACCTGGGCATTGGGCACATGCAGTCCAGGCCTTGTCAGCGGGACTAGGGCTGCAGGGGAAGCCCCAGGCCTGTGAAATTCTGGTCAGAACCCAGTCACCTGAATTGCCTCTGGCTGTAGGAAACCCGCCACAGGAAAGTCTTTGTGGTGGGGGGGCGGGGGGAGGGGGGAGGGAGGGGGTAGGGAAAGCAGCTTTAAATCCGCGACAGGTTGTCCTCGTTTGGGTTGGCTGCCTGATGGGGGTCCTGGGCTTCTCCAGCAATCCAGCCTCCCAGGTGTCTCTTATCCAAGAATACAATGGACAGCCCTCCCCGCCCCCGATGGCAAGCAGTCCGCTCTGCCTATGTTGTCTATTGGTTTGATATGATTTCAAGTCCACTTGTTTATGGCAAAGACAAACTGTTTTTAGAGGTAAAGTTGTTTCGGTATAAGAACGAAGTTGTTTCAGGACATCATCATCATCTCATCTGTTCTGGCCCATCAGAACTCAGCAGCTGGAGGCACCTGGCTGGCGGTTTTCGGTGAAAACATATGATGTAACTGGCAAGGAGACATTAGAGGACTAATACTGAGAGCTGTGGGGGCTACTGGAGAATGCTTGCTCAGAGCAATCGAAAACTTTGCTGATTGAAAATAGCTCTTAAAGACCTTAGGACAATTAGCTTCTGCCCCAGTAAAGGCAAGTCTCTTATAAGCAGGGGCACAGCCAGGTAGTGTCCCTGTGAAGATCTTTTGCCAAACAACACCTGTGCTCTTGTTGCCTAGCAACACGCTGTAGCAACAGAGGACTTTTATGCATTGGCTGCTGGATGTCAGCTCTCGCTTGGCTAAGCCTCTCTTCATTTCAACTCCTCTAAAGTGTTTAAAAAGAGAAATCCAGGGTACCTGGGTGGCGCCGTCAGTTAAGTTCCAAGCCTTGTTTCAGCTCAGGGTGGTTCGAGGGAGCCCGGGCTCAGGAGCTCTGCGCTCAGCATGGAGTCCGCTTGGGGTTCTTTCTCCATTGTCCCTCCCGCTTGTGTGCTCTCTCTCTCTCTCTCTCAAATTAAAAAAATAAATAATAAATATATAGTTTTAATTATAAAGAGAAATCCAAAATGGAGTCCTTTGCTCTAACTCAGGCTCCTGAGATCAAGAGTTGCACATTCTTTTAACCGAGGCAGCCAGGCGCCCAGCAATGTGACCTTTTATTTATTTTTAATTTTTAAAAAAGTTTTTATTTATTTATTTGACAGAGGGAGAAAGAGCACAAGCAGGGGGAGCAGCAGGCAGAGGTAGAGGGAGAAGCAGGGTCCCCATGAGGCAGGGAGCCCAATGAGGGGCTTGACCCCAGGACCCTGGGACATGACCTGATCTAAAGGAAGACCTTAACCTAAGCCACCCAGGTGCCCCACCATGTGACCTATTAAAAGTCAATCTGAAATTTCTTGATCAGCTTGGGTGAGGTTATCTGCATGATAACAAACCCGGCTGGTTCCTCTCCCCTTAAAAGAAGCTGCCCTGGCCTGAAACAATCCTTTCTTTTCTTTTGCTAATAACTTCCTTGCCCCACCCGCCTTGCTATAAAAACCATCCATTTTGTACAACTCCTCAGAGCGTCTCTCTACCTGCCATGTGTGCTGCTGCTGGGCTCATAAATTGCTTAATAAAGTCAACTAGATATTCTGACTTAGTCGGTTAATTTTTTTTTTTTCTTTTAACAAAAGTACACCTCAGCTAAATTTGGACTTTATTCCTTTCATCTCCCCTTGCTTGGAACAATAGTGTGACTCATCTATCATTGGTTTGAACTATGGTATTTCTTTATCAGCTTAGTAATAACACATTATCCTGTGTGTAGTTGGCTTATAAAATTTCACAGTGAACCTACTCATGTAGGGAAGACATTAGGGTTTGAAGCTGATGGCCAAGAAATAATTCTTGAGAGGTTTTTGGTGCAAAAAGATGATTTTATTAAAGCATGGGGACAGGACCCATGGGCAGAAAGAACTGCACTGGGGTCATAAGGAGTGGTAGATTATATACTTTCAAGCTGGGAGGGGTTTAGGGATAGTGCATCTCTAAGGAATTTTGGAAGCAGGGTTTCCAGGACCTTGAGGGGGTTAGCTGTTGCTGGGAAAAGGGCATTTATTACCGTCTAATAAAACCTGAGTCATGAGACCCTTCGGATGATTGCTAACACGTATCTTGGGGAGTTTGGAGATGAAGTTTCCAAAGGAATTTTTATATGTTAAAGTAGACTCACAGGGTCCTGGGGGTTGGGCTAAGATTGCCTTTTGCCCTTAGCAAAATACCAACGTCAAAGCAGTTGAGTCCCTAGAGGAATGTCACTCTGCCTATTTCAAGGACTTGTTAATGTGCTGTAGGTAGTAAGGAAATTTAATAATTTTTCTTCTGCCTTTGCTTCCCACATCACCTATGTTGAGTAAATTCTTGGCAAAGACAGACTCAGTAACTGAGCTTCACTTCACCTCCTCAAACAAAACAAATTTTTGTTTTGCAACCTGAACCAAAGCAATAACGATTAATATTGGCCATTGCTATGAAATATATGTCATATTCCATGTAAATTTAAAAAGGTGATAAATTGTAATAAATTTATAATTAACCAAAATCTGATAAAGCCTGTTAATGGCTTGGCAAATTTTAAGCTCAACATATTGTTTACTATCTACTGCATCCTACTGAGATTATAACCAGCCTTTGAAGAGATAAAATTGATAGAGCTACTATAATTTGGATGCCAATAATGGCCACAACAATGATCTTATTCTGCTTTACCGTATTATAAATGATTTGGAATCCTATTAGGCATCTCTATGATAAAACATACATTGAACACAGTTGTTAAAGGCAGCAAAACAATAGCAAATACACACTTCACTTCCTAACCTAATCAAAATAATTCACGAGGTGGTTTAGGGGTAGAATGGATTATTTATTAATGTCTGAGGATCCCTAGAGACCTATTGAAGACTTTGGGAGAAACTTCAAATTAAGAAACTCCAGATATTGGCCTGATCACCCAACCCAGTCACTTATATCGTGTATTAAAAAGAACAACTATGGAAGATAATTCAGTGCTCTTATTAGAAGCACTAGTTAACATAGAGGCCAACAGGCAGAAAGGAAAAGTGCTGGCAAAAAAAAGTTATCTCCAGGGTAGGAAGAAATCCAGAGCCTTTTGCCTCTAAGGGCACCAATCTACATCCTGAGGATAATAACTATTTCAACCCTTTTGACCCTGGTAATAATGAAGGATAGTTGGAAAGAAGGCTGTCAGGGACAAGGGCCCCAGCACTCCCCCCGCTCCGTGGCCCCCCGCCCCACCCAACCAAGAGGAAACTACCTTTATTTATTTATTTATTTATTTATTTATTTATTTATTTATTATGTTATGTTAGTCACCATACAGTACATCATTAGTTTTTGATGTAGTGTTCCATGAAGGAAACTACCTTTAAAAGGAAAAAGCCCACATCCTGTTATTCTTGGCTTTACTCAGTGCCCCAGCTTTAAGTCTTCCCCCTTGGAGCACTTACAACTTGTGTGTGACAGAAAGGAAGGGAATGGGCCTTGGGTGTCCTAACTCAGGCCTGGGGGCCCGCTCAACAGCCTGTGGAATATATATTTTTTTAATTTTATTTATTTATTTGACAGAGAGAGAGACAGCCAGCAAGAGAGGGAACACAAGCAGGGGGAGTGGGAGAGGAAGAAGCAGGCTCCCAGTGGAGGAGCCTGATGCGGGGCTCGATCCCATAGCCGGGATCACAACCTGAGCCAGAGGCAGACGCCCAACAACCGAGCCACCCAGGCGCCCCCCAGCCTGTGGAATATTTAAACAAAGAGCTTGATCTGGTGGCCTGCACTGGCTGGCATGCCTTAGGGGCACCCTTTTGATCCCTGAGGCTAGGGAAACACCACCGTGAAGGAGCCCTCCACCCTTTCCCACGTGAACAACTGCCTGATAGATGGATGAGCTCATGGACAAAAACCTGATCGGGTGACAGGCACGAGAAGGGTTAATCAGATTAAAACAGCCCATACCAAACACCCTGTAAAAACCCCTAGATTTAAATGCCAAATTGGCAACCCTCTCTGGTCCCCTCCCTCTTCAGGAGCTTGGTACTATCACTCAATAAACTTTACTATCACTCAGTAAACTTTGCTGCCCACCACTCTTCCTCTGGCCCACCTCTTCATCTTCAAAGTGGCATGACAAGAACTGTGGGCACCAAGGAAAAGAAGTCCTGCAAAAGTATCATTAACTAGAAGCTAAAAGCCTGTGATAATAGACAAAACTACAACACATGATTAATATGGAACCAATCAGAGTCACTGAAGAGAACGCTAATACCAAACAAGAAATGACAAAAATTAGAACGGAATTCCAACAATCTGATTTGGACATAGAAGGTCCAAAGAGGACAAAACCTGATCCCCCCAGAGTAGAGATCATGCCTTTCCAACCCATTACCACTGATGTTAAAACGTATCAATACCCTAGAGCATCTGGAGAAAATAATACTAACTTACAAAGGTCTTTGTTTGGGTAGCAGCAAACTGGAGAATAGGATGACCAACACCTAATATATAATCCCTTAAAACATCTCCATGGAAAACTGCAGTGGAAGCTACTAATATACTTCATTTCATTATTGTATTTCATTATTATGAAATTAGGACTATTAACTCTGATTTATGATAGAGGATATACATCCTAAGTGATACATGTGGAAGCAACAGAACAAATTAAAAGGTCAGCTTAAAAGCTGTACCCTACAGGATAGAAAAGCATTATTTACAGTATTTGCATGAACCGGAAAACCAGAACTGATATGACTTGATAAGAACAGCTGAGGAATTAAGATAAAGGCTATAGCTTTAAACCTCCTATATGTAGATAAAACAGGCTTACACCTAATGAAAATAAACCAAATCAAAACAGACCATCTAGACCTAAGTCTATATAAGGCCTTTTTGGCTCCCTAAGCCATTTACATCACCACCCTTGAACACAAATTATAAAAACGGAAACTCAAGAACCCAAGAAAGTATGTACAGTGGCAGAGAAATGGAAACAGCCAAGTTTTTATGGTAGATAGACCTGTGGAAAATAAACCCACATATACCCACTACCCCATTTACTCTAAAAACTAACTGCTTTATAAAACTTAATCCCATTAATAGACAAGCCCCATGAGCATCCCCTGGAGACTCTGTGGTCACAGTCTCTTGGCGCAAGCCAGAGGTATTGCCCATATATCACACAGGCCAGATCAATAGAAGCTTGTTTTGTGAGCAGAAATACTACATATACCACAGGGTCCCAAGTAAGAGTGATATAGGGGTATCCCACTGTTTAGAAAATTTAAAATATTTTATTTATTTATTTGAGAGAGAAAGAGAGAGAGGGTTAGCACCTGCACCAGGGGAGGAGCAAACGGGAAGGGAGAGGGGCAAAAGGGGAGGGAAAGGGAGATAGAAGCCCTATGCAGGGCTCAATCCCAGGGCCCTGAGATTATGACCTGAGCTGAAATCAAGAGTCGGCCACTCAACCGACTGAGCCACCCAGGTGTCCCCATTTAGAAAATTTTAACACAAAAAAATGGACTAACTGGATGATTAGGAGGAAAATTAACACCAGGGACACATGGGTACATGGATTCTAACAATTGAGGGTAGACTCTGCATTACAGCTAAATGTCTTATAAATCCCAATTAAGAAAACATTCTTGGAATGGAAGTAATAGTACAAAATTTGAGGGAAACATTCAGAAACTCCTAAAGGAACAAATTATTGCACTTACTGTTTCACATTATAATAATTCAATCCAGCCTATTAAGAAGCTGGATGAGTGTTATAGATTTACAGTAGATTATGGGAATTTAGACAACCTCCCCAGATTGGTGGGGGGGGGTACCTAGATATAGGTGCTATCAGAAACAATATCACCACTGGATCTGGAACTGATTACATGGGGATAGACTCATCTGACATGTTCCTTGCTATTCCAGTTGATAAGGAGAGCCACCCCATGACTGCATTCACATGATATCAAGGATACTAGGTTATCAACAAGATACCTTAACAACCCAGTAATAGCTCACAACCTTCTAACAGAAGACATTCAGGTCTTCCAGCAAACCACAACACACACACAATCCAGCATTTCTTGTATTGATGACATCCTTATTTCTGGAGATAACTTGGAACAACAGACTAGAGTCACAATATAGTTAATGGAATAGCTTACACTCCGAGGATGGACAAATGATGCAAGTAATGCCCAAGGGACCCCACGCTACAATAAAATTTCTGGGTATAATTTGGTCCTCTGAAGGCAGAAAAATAACTGACCCAGTTATAAAGAAGATAGCATACAAACTACTATCACAAAAGCAGCAGGTCACAAACTGATAGGACTGTTTCGATACTGGAAAGAGCACAGACTTCATAAGAAGATCATATTAAAACACATTTATAAAATAACTAGGAAAAGTAGGGAATTCAGATGAACAGAGACTCAAGAGGCAGCCTTAACTTATTTCAGAAATGCTGTCAGAAATTTTAATACATAGGTACTGGCTAATGAGGACTCTAAAAATAAATGCAAGTATCTATATTCATATTTGTAATATGAATTACATATTACATTCGTAATGTATAAAAAGGAGGGTTTTCAGATTTGTAAATCTGAAATGGTGTCTGAGGATAAAAACACTGCAGGACCCCAAATTTTACCTGATAGCATTTTAGGCTAAGTACTCATGGTCCAAGAACAGATACCAATCATTTGAAAGTCTCCCCTGGGCACTTGATAAGGCCCTACAAAATACAGAGCCACCAACAGAAACTAAGCCAATTACACTTAAAACTCCAACAGCCTATTCTGGAGTAAGTAAAGCAGACGCCTGACAGAGGGGAGCTACTTCTGACCATAAAGTCCTAACATGGAAATTGTATATTTCTGAATGGGATAAATAGAGGAAGTGTTGACCCCCTGTATTAACTGAAAAAATCCCAGCAATGTCAGTAGTGGAGTTGCTGGAATTTCCAAGGGGTGAGCCTATTCGAGCTCAGGCAGTTGGGCAATAGGAACCACCTTAGTCCATGGCACTCAACAATACATGCTTCCATAACACCATGGGGTGAACACTATCAGGCTATGGTCTTGAGGACTAGTAGTGGTCTTAGCTGACACAAGCAGACTCAGGAGAACCAAGATGATATGCTGAGCTAATAGCCATAAAATGGGAGACTGAACAATCTGTTTAGGAAAATCAGAAGGAGGTGTCTATTTTCTCAGACTCATGGGCAGTAGCTAATTGAATAGCAATTTTGGTCAAGAACATGGTGGGAAAGTGACCGGAAAATAGGAAGTAGTATATAGGGTAAAGGACATATGGCAGATAATAGCACTGTATGACATCTCCATATTCATCACACATCTCTGCACCTCACAAGGACAACTCCGAAGTAACCAATTTAACAAGTAGGTAGGCAAACTCAATAGGTAAACCAAAGAGGCAAAGTTTCCTAAAATTTAACTAGAAAACAAAATGATTCATGGTAAAGGAGAAAACAAATTCAAAACACAACCATACATAAACAAGTAGAACGATGGAATATACAAACTGAACACATAGATATGACCAATATTAGGATCATTCCATGGGCACATCATCAAACAGTTCATGCTGGCATACATGACACCAGAAGCTGGATAGAGAAAAGAAACATGTATGTACCTACCAAATACGTCCAATTCGAAAATTTTAAAAAAGTGAGAATTGCCAAAAGTTTAAAGCTTCAAGGTCATTACTGAATACTATAGGTACAGTCAAAGCTGACAGACCCTTCCAAATTAAGCAAATTGATTATATAGAATGCTTGCCTACATCAGAGAATAAACTGAATGTATGCACCATTGAAGACACATGGGCAGGAATAGGATTACCCTATCCTTGCAGGAAACATGATTTTTTAAAAATCCAGCATTAGAGCATTCAAAATCTGGATGGTATGGTATCCCATCCATCATAAAATCAGATCGGGGCACCCATTTCACAACAAAGTGAATACAAGAATGGGCTAAGGGCAAGGCATAATGTGTAACTTTAAAGCCCTATCACCTCTGGATCAACTGAAAGGTGTAATGGTTTGCTGAAACGAAAGCTTAGGTTGCTTACTAAAAATCTAGATATGAAAGCTTGGAATAAAACAATCTGGGAGGTGACAAGATCTCTAAGATATAGTTATAGAAACGATATAAAAACTCACAATGAATGAATAGTGCAGCCATCCAGAGATAAGAACTAGCACTAACAACACCCCAGAATCTAAATCAAAAGGCAAAATATTAATAAAAAGAATAATGATATATATCGTACTGGGGAAATTATAGCACCTGCCACTAATGAAACATAGAGGGTGACCAAAGCAAAAGGCATATTACATCAAATTAAAGAAAATAATAGGATGCCTCTATAATAATATCAGGATGGAAGAACACCATCTTTTACTGTATCAACACTACATGCCTAATATTTAGCCTAGCATGATGCAGCGTGATTATGCCTGGGGAACTATTAGCAATAATGGCCATAATAACTGTAGATTTCCTTGAGTGACAAGAACAAGAATGAATTAAAAATTTATAGGACACTGCTGCCTGGGGACGCTGCCAAGTAAGCATCGTTAAAGTCTCCCCTCCCACCACCATCATGTCTAAGTCAGAGACTCCCACAGAGCCTGAACAGCTGTGGAAGCTCTTCATCGGAGTTTTGAGCTTTGAAACAACCGACGAGAGTCTGAGGAGCCATTTTGAGCAATGGGGAAAGCTTATGGACCGTGTGGTAATGAGCGATCCAAACACCAAGCACTCCAGAGTCTTCGGGTTTGTCACGTATGCCCCGTGGAGGATGTGGATGCAGCCATGAATGCGAGGCCACGCAAGGTGGATGGAAGAGTTGTGGAACCAAAGAGGGCTGTCTCAAGGGAAGATTCTCAAAGACCTGGTGCCCACTAAACTGTGAAAAAGATTTTTGTTGGTGGCGTGAAAGAAGACACTGAAGAACATCATCTAGGAGTTTGTTTTGAACAGTACGGGGAAATTGAAGTGATTGAACTCATGACTGACCGAGGCAGTGGCAAAAAGAGAGGTTTTGCTTTTGTAACATCTGATGACCATGACTCTGTAAACAAGATTGTCATTCGAAAATATCACACGGTGAATGGCCACAACTGTGAAGTAAGGAAAGCCCTATCTAAGCAAGGGATGGCTAGTGCTTCATCCAGCCAAAGAGGTCGAAATGGTTCTGGAAACTTTGGTGGTGGTCGTGGAAGCGGTTTTGGTGGGAATGACAACTTTGGTCGTGGAGGGAACTTCAGTGGGCGAGGTGGCTTTGGTGGCAGTTGAGGTGGTGGTGGATATGGTGGCAGTGTGAATGGCTATAACGGTTTTGGGAATGATGGTGGTTATGGAGGAGGCAGCCCTGGTTACTCTGGAGGAAGCAGGGGCTATGAAAGTGGTGGACAGGGTTATGGAATCAGGGTAGTAGCTATGGCAGGAGCGGCAGCTATGACAGCTTTAGCAACAGAGGAGGTGGAGGCAATTTTGGAGGAGACGGAAGCTATAATGATTTTGGCAATTACAACAATCAGTCCTCAAATTTTGGACCCATGAAAGGAGGAAAGTTTGGAGGCAGAAGCTCTGGCCCCTATGGTGGTAGAGGCCAATACTTTGCCAAACCATGAAACCGAGGTGGCTATGGCGGTTCCAGCAGCAGCAGTAGCTACGGCAGTGGCAGAAGGTTTTAATTATTGCCAGGAAACAAAGCTCAGCAGGAGAGGAGAGCCAGAGAAATGACAGGGAAGCTACAGGCTACAGCAGATTTGTAAACTCTGACAACACAGTGGTGCCAGGGCCTCACTGCTACAAAGAAGACATGTCTTAGACAATACTCATGTGTATGGGCAAAAAACTGAAGGACTAATTGCATAACAGGCTATTTTAGTTTCTGTTCTGTGGAAAGTGTAAAGCATTCCAACAAAGGATTTTAATGTAGATTTTTTTTTTTTTGCACTCATGCTGTTGATTGCTAATGTGATAGTCTGATCATGATGCTGAATAAATGTGTCTTTTTAAAAATGTGCTGTGTAAAGTTAGTCTACTCTGACACCATCTTGATATACTTCCCCAACCGTGTGAAGTTAGAATTCCTTCAGGGTGGGGCGCCTGGGTGGCACAGCGGTTAAGCGTCTGCCTTTGGCTCAGGGTGTGATCCCGGCGTTATGTGATCGAGCCCCACATCAGGCTCCTCTGCTATGAGCCTGCTTCTTCCTCTTCCACTCCCCCTGCTTGTGTTCCCGCTCTAGCTGGCTGTCTCTATCTCTGTCGAATAAATAAATAAAATCTTTAAAAAAAAAAAAAAAGAATTCCTTCAGGGTGATGCCAGGTTCCATTCAAAATTTATTTGCAACCTGCTTGGGCACAGAAGCCATTGTCTCCACAAACCTTGGTGTAGTTGAACTGACAGTTAATGTGTTGTGATCTGGAGTTCACCATTAAAAGGGTCACCCACTGCTTGACTACTTATGACTATGTCCTTCATGACTCCTCCACAAATTATATATAACATGGGAAAATGGCCAGGATAATGTGCACTAAGCCAAACTCCACCCTAACCTACTGGAGTCCAAGGAAAAATAAGGAACATAGGATATGTAAAACTATAACAGGTAATGAATCCCACTATAGAAAGAACAAGATGTTATTCCACATAATAGAAGATACAGGAACTATTAAAACAACTGGAGAAATATTTCACCTTGGACCTCTTCAATTTAATCTAATACACGTAAATCATATACATTAGAAAACTTAGGACAAGTAAAGGCACATTTGGAAGATGAGACCAATAAAGTCAAAACAACTTTGCAGGAATTGAAAGAACAAACACATGCATTCCCTAAAATAGCAACAGAGTTGCATCTGATACTGTGGAGATCAAAGATGTGCAAGCTTGTGCCTCTAGGAGCTTTATGCAAATGATGTTTACTTAGAAATAGATGTAGAAATAGATGTACAAAGGCCTGACATAGAAAGTGGTTAAGTCTGGAAGTGATATAAGGACATCATCTCATTTCGTCAGGCATGTGTAAGACTTGTCCTATATATGGTCACAAATGGAAAGATTCATTTTATAGAACTCAGTTAAAATTGAGCGTGACATAGCTTCAGAATGTCTAAAGGAAATGCCTTTGCGCGTGCGTGTGTGTGTGTGTGTGTGTGTGTGTGTGTGTGTGACTCATGATCTCATTAAAAACTTAATTTTCCCTCCAAGAGCTTCCAAGACATGGCTGAATGACATGCTTTATCATGTCTCCTTTTGGACTTGTGAAAATAAGTAGAGAACACACAAGAATGGTGGAGGTGGTGGTTGTGGTGGTGGTGGGCTGGGATTAACATTCATTCAACATACGCTATAAGTCCAGTATTTTATTAGGCTGTTACATATTTTCTTCGTTGACACAATCATCCTGAAAGACAGTTTTATTTCCCCATTTTACAGGTGGGGAAATGAGGTGCAGAGAGTGTAAATGAGCTGTCCAGGGTCACACAGCTAGTAAGACCCAGAAATGGAACCCTAGCTGTCTCAGAAGCCTATGGTCTTTCCTCTGTATACCCTTCCCCCTTTCACTAGAGCTGGTTAGCAGTTATATAAAGTGTAATTATCTGGCTAAGAATTATTTTTGCACAATGCATTCCAGTCTACAGAATACTTGCATTCTTTGAATCATCCTTGTCAACATAATGCCAAGCTGACTCCCTCCTTTAGTTCTTATAAGATTTTGTTTATTGACTTTAATTAAGTGACCCCACTTAGAAGTATAAAGGTATTTATTAGAAGGTTTGAATTCATCTATAAAGAAGAAAACAATTCCACAGAGGTGTGTGGCATGACCACCCCATCCACTTGAAGATGATGGCTGTACCCCAGGGTTCCGAAGTCGCTGATACATGGACTATATTGTTTCACAGTATTACACTTCACTTCTGCTCTAGACTGGATGCCACCTCCCCAAGACCTCCTCTATGTATGTGCACCCTCATCCCCATGTGGCTGACTCAGGCAGCCCTTGTAGGCAGGCCAGTGGCCTTAAAAGCAGCTTCTTTCCCCACCCCAGAACTACAGATCAGGTCTTCTTGGCTGACTGGCATTTCTCCTATGCCAATTAGACCAACATGAAAGACTAGTGAGTGGGAAATAATGCAAAGAGTCCCCGCCAAAAAACACTGGTCTTATATACTGGTGTGTCTTCTATGCCAATATACATGGCAGCAAAGAGCCTCCAGAGGGCAGAGCTTATTTGTCATTGTCCTTGAACTGTGTCTTCAGTTTGCTTCTCCACTTTGGTGACCCAAGGTAAGGAATAAATCATGGTCCTCCATGGTGAAGTTCTAGTAGCCCCAACGTATAAATAGCAACCATCCTGCCTCTTTCCCAAGTTAGGTGGTGTAATGCCCGTTCAATGGATGAAGCACAGATTCAGATATGTTCCATGATTTGCCCAATGCCACACAGCCAGTGCCAAGGCGGGTCAAGGCCAGGGTACTTCAAAACTTGAGCTCAGATTCTTGTATGTTCTTGGATGGTAAGTGAATTAAAAGCAAAACAAGACTTGTTGGGTGTTAAGTTTCTTTTTTTTTTTTTTAATAAGTAAGGTGAGTCAAAAATAACCAGAATTAATTTTTAAAAAGAGTAATCAAAGTTATTATAAGAAGATTAATTGTTGTGTCTTATGAAAAGTCTAATTTGTATTATAATTCATATTATTTGATAAATAATACCATGAGAGCATCAGAAATTTAAAAAACACCTACACTCTCATTATGATAACAAACTATTTTAATATTCCATATTCCATCTCAGACTTTATTTACACGCATAGAAGAGTTTTGCATAATTGACATTCTATTGTATTGCTCCATTGTGATGTTGCTTTTTAAAAAACTTAACATACTACAAGCACATTATATTGATTTATAGTAATTATTTAAAATGACTGAATAATATTCTATCAATTGTTATCAAAGATTGTTTAAACATCTTTTTGACTTGTTTTTATTTGCTTCCTCTTATTAAAAGAATAATGTTCCAAGAAGCTACTCTAAGCCCATAACTTCATCCTTTTACAAATAAAAAAATTATAGTTGTTGATTGAAATACGTGAAATATGTGTCTAAGTGTGTATGTGTATGTTTAATTTTAGTTCATTGAAGGAAAGTTAATTTAATTTAATTTTTTAAAAAAGATTTTATTTATTTGTCAGAGAGAGAGAGAGAATAAGCAGGGGGAGCGGCAGGCAGAGGGAGATGTAGGCTCCCCACTAAGCAAGGAGCCTGATGTGGGATTCAATCCCAGGACCCTAGGATCATGACCTGAGCCAAAGGCAGATGCTTAACAGACTGAGCCACCCTGCGAAAGTTAATTTTAGGAAAGAAGAAAGAAGACAATAAATACCACCTTGTAATCCCACCAGTTAGAATAATTACTGTTAAACTTCTGGTATTATAAAGATGCACATTCTTTATGTAGTTATCAAATAATATTTGGGACTTATATTTATATATTATTAACATCTTGAGTCATAGCATAATACTGCTTCTGCATCCACTTCCATTCATGAATATTTTCTCATTTTATTAAGTTTTTGTTTGTATCCTACACCATAATTTATTTAATTGCATCCTTCTTATTGGACACTTAGTGTTTTTTTAAAATTCTCTATAGTTAATGACACTACAATTATTTTGAAATTAGTCTTTGTAAACACCTATAATTAGTTCCTTAGAGCTAAATTTCTAGAATTGGAATAACTGATTTAAGGGTTTTGATATTTTTGTTTTATATTACCATATTGCTTTTCAGAAGAATTGTATCATGTAAACTTCGCCTTTCTCTATATGAGGGCGTCCTTTTTCCCTCATGCTGGCAAGAGTCAGTTTCTTTATTAAAAAAGAAAAGAAGAACCCCCTTCCCCCCACCAAATAGCTCTGTCAATTTGTTAGGTAAAAAATACACTCTCTTGTATAATTTTAGATTTCTGTGACACTTTTGAAGCCAAAAATTTATATCCTCCATTTGTGAATAATATTTTTATGTGAATGTTCATGTTATTTCTCCATTTCAAAAAAATTGAGGTGTTCACTTTTTGTCATTTTTAAAGAGCTCTTGTATAGACTAAAGATATTAATTCCTTTATCAAATATGTTCTATGTATCCCTCCATTTAAATTATACTTTTATTTTGTTTATGCAAAATTTTGATGAATAAAAACTTTAGATCTTTAGGCATACGATATATCATTTTTTTTCAGTTTTTTTGCCATAGTGTTATGCTTAGAAAGTCTTTCTCTTTCTGAGATTACATGACTTCACCTTGAATTTTCTTTATTCTATTTTTTAAAAAAATTATTTCCTTAATTTAACTGAAATACTTTTGCTATATGGCCTTGCTTCACTTAAATTGTATGTATGTGTTGAAGGTGGTTAAAAATTTCCATGGACATTTATTAATGTAAGTTGCAAAAAAATTATTTTACCAACTATATATATATATATGTGAATGTATATATATGTATGTATATATTCTTATGCATTTGTATATATAAATGTGCATATATGTGTATATATAAATGTGTATATTTGTATATATAAATGTATATATGTATATAATGTATATATATGTATGTATATATGCTTATGCATTTGTATATATAAATGTATTGAATGACAACAATTAACAGAAGACAGGAGGGAGGAATTAGGACTATTTTGTGAGTATAGGGTACTCATACCACCCATGAAGTGGTATAGTATTATTTGAAAATAGACTTGAATTAGTTATAAATTTATATTGCAAACTTTAAAAAAAATTAAAAAAAGAAGTATAACTGATATGCTAAGAAAGAAGAGAAAGAGAAGTCAAGAAAATGAAATCATGGGGCGCCTGGGTGGCTCAGTTGTTAAGCGTCTGCCTTTGGCTCAGGGCGTGATCCTGGCATTCTGGGATCAAGCCCCACATCAGGTTCCTCTGCTGGGAGCCTGCTTCTTCCTCTCCCACTCCCCCTGCGTGTTCTCCCCCTCTCGCTGGCTGTCTCTCTCTGTCAAATAAATAAATAAAATCTTAAAAAAAAAAAAAGAAAATGAAATCATGCAAAATCCTCACTTAAACCATAAGAGATAGAAAGAGTGAATGAAAAAAATAGGAATAAAGAACAAGGGCAATAAATAGAAAACAACAACAAATGTGGTAGATATTAATCCACCTATATCAATAATCACTTTGAACATTAATCATCTAAATATACCAATTAAGATACAGAAATTTCAAAGTGCATCAAAAGAGAAGACCTAACTATATGTTGTCTATAAGAAACTTGATTTAGATAAAAAATACACATAGATTATAAGTAAATGGATGGAGAAAAATACACTATGCTAACACTAATCAAAAGAAAGCAGGAGTAGCCATATTAATTTCAGGCAGAACAGACTTCAAGGAAAGGAAAGTTATTAGGGATGAAAAGGAAATTAAGTAATGGCATTAGGGATCAATGTTCCAAGAAAGTGTAACAATTTTTAACATGTATGTACCTAACAACAGAGCATCAGACTACATTAGGAAAAACAAAGAACTACAAAGAGAAATAGATGAATCCACTATCGTAGATGGAGACTTCACACCGCTCTGTAAGAAATGAGCAGATCCAGCAGGAAGAAAATCAGTAAAAGGACAGTTGAACTCAGTAACACTATCAATCAATCAGAGATAATTGACATCTATAGACTACTTCATCCAACAGCAGCAGAACACTACCTATGCTCAAGTTCACATGGAACATTTAGCAATATAGGCCACATTTTCGGTCATAAAACACACCTTAACAAATTTAAAAGAATAGAAATCATACAATGTCTACTTTCAGACCACAATGCATTGAAACTAGAAATCAGTAACAGAAAGGTACCTGGAACATCCCCAAATACTTGGAGATTAAACAACATACTTCTAACAACACACAGGTCAAAGAAGAAATACCAGAAAATATTTTAAAATATTTTTAACTAAATAAAAATAAAAATACAATTTATCAAAATCTAGGAGGTACTGTAAAAGCACCACTTAGAGAGAAGTTTATACCATTGAATGCATATGTTAAAAAATAAGAAAGATCTAGAATTAATAACCTAAGTTTCCACATTAGGAAACTAGAAATATAAAAACAAATTAAATCCAAAGTAGGCATGAAATAAAAGAAATACGAACCAGAGCAGAAGTCAATGAAATTGAAAACAGGAGATTAGTAGAGAAAATCAATAAAATCAAAGCTGATTCTTTGAAAAGATCAATAATATCAATAAACCTTTAGCCAGGCTACTAAGAAAAACAGAGAGAGGACAAAAATTACAAAAATCGTAAATGAAATAAAGGCCATCGTTACAGATCCCATGGACATTAAATGGATAATAAAGGAATACTACAAACAGCTCTATGCCACAAAATTGACAACCTGGATGAAATGAACGAAATCCTTGCTAATTTGC
The DNA here is from genome assembly GCF_024610735.1 of Ursus americanus. Classification (NCBI taxonomy): domain Eukaryota; kingdom Metazoa; phylum Chordata; class Mammalia; order Carnivora; family Ursidae; genus Ursus; species Ursus americanus. The sequence continues at coordinate 82,940,521 of NC_142128.1, read as the reverse complement.
TAATACATGAGAGGAAATAGACAATCTAAATAGGCCTATATCTACCAAAGAAATTGGATCAATAATTAGTAAACTTTCAAAAGAAAAGTCACCAGGCCCAGATAAGTTCATTGGTAAATTCTATCAAACATTTAAGAAAGAAATTATTCTAATTCTCTATAGTCTCTTTCAGAGAATAGAAACAGAGGGAATACTAACTCATTCTATGAAGTCAGCATTATCCAAATACCAAAATCAGACAAATGTATTACAAGAAAAAACCACATAATCAATATCTCTCATGAACACAGATGCAAAAATCCTCAACAAAATAATAACTAATCTAATCCAGCAATATATAAAAAGTATTATATACCACAACCAAGTTGAATTTATCTCAGGTATGCAAGGCTGGTTTAATAGTAAAAAATCTAGGGGCGCCTGGGTGGCTCAGTTGGTTAAACGTCTGCCTTCAGCTCAGGTCATGATCCCAGGGTCCTGGGATTGAGCCCTGTATTGGGCACCTTGCTCAGCGGGGAGCCTGCTTCTCCCTCTCCCTCTGCCTCCTGCTCCCCAGCTTGTGCTCTCTCTCTTTCTGTCAAATAAATAAAATCTTTAAGAAATATGCTAAAAAATCCATTAATGTCACAATTTACATCAACTGACTAAAAAAGAAGAAAACAAACTACATGAGTATATCAATAGATGCAGAAGTATTTGCAAAGTCTTGTAGCCATTCATGATAAAAATCCTCAGTAAACTAGGAATAGAGAACTTTTTCAACTTCATAAAGAATATCCACAAAAATGCTACAGCTAACATCTTACTTAGCAGTGAGAAACTTAAGCTTTCCCACTAGGATTAAAAACAAAGCAAGGATGTCCCCTCTCACCAGTCCTTTTCAACATCATACCATAATTTCTAGCTAATGCAATAAGAGAAAAACAGGAAATAAAAAGTATGCATTTTGGGAAAGAAGAAATAAAGCTATTTTGCTTGAAGATGACATAATTATCTATGTAGAAGACCCAAAGAAGCAACAAAAAATCTGCTGGAATTAATAAGTGGTTATAGCAAAGTTGCAGGGTACAAAGTTAATATACAAGCACCAGTTATTTTCCTATATGCCAGCAATGAACAAATGGAATTTGAAATTAAAAGCAGAGTACCATTTACATTAGCACCCTCCAAAATGAAATTCTTAGATATAAATCTAACAAAATATGTGCAAGGTATATATCAGGAAAACTACAAAAATCTGTTGAATTAAATCAAAGAAAAAAGTAAATGCAGAGATAGTCTATGTGTATAGGAAGACTCAGTATTATCAAGATGTCAATTTTCAACTTGATCTATATGTTAAATGTAAACTCAATAAAAATTCCAGCAAGTTATTTTGTGAATATCAACCAACATATTCTAAAGTTTATTTGGAGAGCAAAAGACCTAGAATTGGCAATATAATATTTAAAGAGAAGAACAAAAATCAGAGGACCTAACTTCAAGACTTGCAATAAAGCAACACTAATCAAGACAGTGTGGTATTGGCAAAAGAACTGACAAATAGATCAGCAGAACAGACAAATTTATTAATGGATAAAACAGACAAATAGATCAATTTTCAGAATAGAGTGCCCAGAAATAGTCCCACAGAAAGGACAAAGGAGCAAAGGTAATATAATAGAGCAAAGGTAGTCTTTTCAACAAATGGTGCTGGAACAACTGGAATCCACATGCAAAAAAATGAATATAGGCACAGATCATACACCCTTCACAAAAATTAACTCGGAATATACCACAGATCTAAATTTAAAGTTAAAAATGATAAAACTCCTAGAAGAAAAACACAGGGGAAAACCTAGATGACCTTGGGTATGGCAATGACTTTTTAGATACAAAACTAAAGATATCAACCATAAAAGAAAAATTGATAAGCTGGTCCTCATTCAAATTAAACACTTCTGCTCTGTGAGAGACAAATAATCATGAGAATGAGATGAGAAGAGAAGAGACAGAAAAATATTTGGAAAGGGTATATCTGATAAAGGATGTTATCTAAAATTGTATAAAGAACTCTTAATTCAATAATAAGAAAACAAATAATTTAATTAAAAATAGGCAAAAACTTTAATGGGCACCTCATCAAAGAAGATAATATAGATAGACAAAAAGCATATGAATAGATGTTCCATATTATATGTCATCAGGGAAATAGAAATTAAAAACAAGAACAAGATACCCCTACACACCTACTAGAATGGCCAAAATCTAGATCACTGACAACACTAAATGCTGGTGAGGGTGTGGAGCAACAGGAGTTTTCATTCACTCCTGACGGGAATGCAAGCTGGTACAGCCATTCTGGATGACAAAACTAAACGTATTCTTACCATATGATCCAGCAGTCATGCTCCTTGGTATTTGCCCAAAGGAACTGAAAACATGGGTACCCAAAAACCTGCACATGGATGTTTACATCAGCTTTATTCATAATTACCATAACTAAAACAACCAAGATGTCCTTCAGTAGGTGAATGGATAAACAAACTGGGACATCCAGACAATTAAATATTTTTCAATGCTATAATGAAATGATCTATCAAGTCATGAAAAGACATGGAGGATCCTTAAATGCATATTACTAATCACTTAGTAAACAGTAATTATTCTTCACAAGAAGCCAATTTAAAAAGGCTACATACTGTACGATTTCAATTATATGACATTCCGGGAAAGACAAAACTATGGAGACAGTAAAAAGATCAGTGGTTGCCAGGGGCTGTCAGGGGAGAAGAGATAAATAGGCAGAGCACAGAGGCTTTTTAAGGCAGGAAGAGTACTCTGTATGATACCGTAATGATAGCATGTCATTATACCAAACCCTTTAGGTGTACAACACCAAGAGTGAACTCTAATGTGAACTAGGGACTTTGGGTAATTACGATGTGTTAATGTAGGTTCATGAGTTGTAACAAATGTACCACTCTGGTAGAGGGGTGCTGATAATAGGGGAGTTATGCATGCGTGTGGGGTAGGGGTATATGAGAAATCTTTGAACCTATCCCTCAATTTTGCTGTGAACTTAAAATTGCTCTAAAAATAAAGTCTTAATTAAGAAAATAATTTGATATAAAGACGGATTTTTATTCAACTATTACCAAATTCAGCTGCTATAGAAAGCAAGACATACTTATAATGTTGAGTTTTAAGATTATATAAGTCTCAGTGTTATGCTAAATGGAAAGATGCTTCGTGTTCATGGATTGGATGACTTAAGATGGCAGTACTGCCCAAGTTGAACTGCAGATCAACAAAACATGTTCTTAAATTAGTTTGTATTGATGACTGTACAACCCTGTGAATATATTTTTAAAAATGTAAAATTCTACATATGTCATGTAGCTATTTCCTTTGATAACACCTGAAGAACTGGATCTAGCCCAGAGAAGGCTGACTAGAGTGACCAAGACAAAGCCCTCTGTGCTCATTCTCATTGTCTATTTCTCTCCTTCAGCAGTAAAGTGCATGTGGCACCTGTCAGTAGTTCTCAGTGCTGGCTCTATGTTGGAATCACTTGGGCCCCATCCCAGGCCAATTAAGTCAGAACCTTTGTGGGGCCCAGGTTCAATGTTTTAAAAAATCTCCCAGGGCAGCAGCCCCTAGCCGAGAACTTATGCTAAGGATATAATAGGAAAACATGTTTGTGACCCTGTGGGCTTTAGCGTTTATGTCAGAGCACAGCAGTCGGAATGCCTGGCTTGCCCAGCGGCTGGGAATGCCCGGCTTACACAGCAGTTGGGAACGCCCAGCTTGCTCAGGGCAGAACGCTGCCCCAACAGAAACTTGATTGCTCTTGACAATAGTCCACGGGGTCCACAGAAACATGTTTAAGAATAGGCCTCGGGGCACCTGGGTGGCTCAGTCGTTAAGTGTCTGCCTTTGGCTCAGGGCGTGATCCCGGAGTCCTGGGATCGAGCCCCACATCAGGCTCCTCCGCTGGGAGCCTGCTTCTTCCTCTCCCACTCCCTCTGCTTGTGTTCCCTCTCTCACTGGCTGTCTCTCTCTCTCTCTGTCAAATAAATAAAATCTTAAAAAAAAAAAAAAAAGAATAGGCCTCACTTGCTGAACGTTACATCATGTAATCCCATGACCTTCCCCGTGACGTACTACTATTCACCAGGATGTAATACGGCTCATTCCCTTGATTGTCTTTGATTGTTTATTGCCAATAAATACGCGAGGTTACAGCTGTTCAGGTCGATCGCACTGTTGGCAGTGGCACACCTGGCGGTCGTCCCCTGCACCATGCTCTCTTTCGCAAGCTAACCTGTCTGTGCCTCGTCCTTCTCCCGAATCAATGCCCCGGCTTCACGGGCGGTGTCACGGCATCCCAGGACTTCAGGTTTCTGATCCAGCATGTATGGAGCTTAGAAGTCATCACCCCATTCTATCAATAAGTAAAAAACTGAACAAACTAAAAAATCAACAAGGCTTCTTAGATCTATCAAAGGAGAAAGGTCACAGGGAAAACTGGTGCTCCTTGAACTAGACAGACGTGAATACAGACAATCTCAACTTACTAGAGCAGAAACCCACCTCAATGAGAACAAAAATGAAGGAAGAAATCTAAGCTGTACTGATAAATTGCTGGAGGTTCTGTATGGACAAGTCGGGGAGATAAAACAAAACAAAACAAAACAAAACAAAAACACCCCAAAACCCAGGAAGATTTAATCACGGGGGCAGGACTCACACTTTTGTGTATTTTACCTCCAGGAGCTCTACCAGGTTCTCACAGTACAGATCAGAGAAAAACCCCTTGGGCTTCCAGGAGAGGAAGGTAAAAAGTAACCACTTTGAAACACACCAGAGCATTCTGAGAAAGGTATGCCCACAAGAGAAACTATTTTACCAGACCTAACATATTGGGATTTTATCAGAATCTAACCAACCCAGGTGAAAGAAAAAGAGCCAACTCCAGCTACTCTAGCCTTCCATGTGGGAGAAGGCAAATACACAAATCCAGCCCCCTCCGGCCATCCCGGACCACCTAAATGGGTAAAGGAAAAACTGCAAAGCATTTGAAAAATTGACATCTCAGCAGCACAGGCTCACTAAAAGCCTAGGATGTGATCATAAGACTCTACAAGCATACCTTCATATATTGTGGATTCAATGCCGGACCACCGCAATAAAGTGAATCAAGTGAATTTTTGCATTTCCAGTGCACATAAAATTTATGTTTGCACTATACTGTAGTCTATTAAGTATGCAATAACATTATGTCTAAAAAACCAAAGTCCATACCTTAATTTAAAAAATATATTATTTCTAAAAATGCTAACCATGATCGATGCCTTCAGAGACTCGTAATCTTGTCGCTGGTAGAGGGTCTTGCCTCCATGTTGATGATTGCTGACTGATCAGGGTGGTGGCTGCTAAAAGCTGGGGTGGCTGCAGCAATTTCTCAAAATAAGACAACAATGAAGTTTGTCACATCGATTGACTATTTCACAATTTCTCTGTAGCATGCAATACTGTTTGATAGCATTTTTTAAAAAAGATTTTATTTATTTATTTGACAGAGAGAGACAGCCAGCGAGAGAGGGAACACGAGCAGGGAGAGTGGGAGAGGAAGAAGCAGGCTCATAGCGGAGGAGCCTGATGTGGGGCTCGATCCCAGAACACCGGGATCACACCCTGAGCCGAAGGCAGACGCTTAACAACTGCGCCACCCAGGTGCCCCTGTTTGAAAGCATTTTACCCATGAGCTTCTTTCATAATTGGAGCTGATCCTCTCAAAACCTGCCATTGCGTTTTCAACTAAGTTTACACAATATTCTAAATCCTTGGTTGACATTTCAACAACCGTCACAGCATCTTCACTGGGAGTAATTCCATCTCAAGAAACCACTTACTTTGCTCATCCATAAGAAGCAGCTCCTCATCCATTCAAGTTTTACCATGACATTGAAGCAATTCAGTCACATATTCAGGCTCCGCTTCCAGTTCTAGTTCTCTTGCTATTTCTATGACATCTGCAGTTATTTTCTCCACTGAAGTCTTGAACTTCAAAGTCATGCATGAGGGTTGAAATCAACTTCTTTCAAACTCCTGATAATGTTGGTATTTGGACCTCTTCCCATGAATCACAAATGTTCTTAGTGTTCATTTATGAACACTTTCTTGAAGGTTTTAAATTTACTTTGCCCAGATCCAGCAGAGGAATCACTGTAACAGCTATAGCCTTAAGAAATGTATTTCTTAAATAAGACTTGAAAGTCAAAATTACTCCTTAATCTATGGACTGGAGAATGGATGTTGTCTAAGCAGGCATGAAAACAACGTTAATGTCATTGTACATCTCCATCAGGGCTCTTGGGTGGCCAGGTATATTGTCAATGAGCAGTAATCTTTTTTTTTTTTTTTTTTTAATGAGCAGTAATCTTTTAAAAGGAATCTTTTTTTTTTTTTTTTCCTGAGCAGTAGGTCTCAGTGGGCTTAAAATATATCATCCAGGCTTTATTGTTCCATTTATGGAGCATAGGCAGAGTAGACTAAGCATAATTCTTGAAGGCCCTAGAATTTTTGGAGTGGAAATAAGTATTGATTTCAACTTAAATTCACCATGTACATTAGCCCCTAACAAATGAGCTTTGAAGCTAGGCTTTGACTTCTCTCTAGCTATGAAAGTTCTAGATGGCATCTTTCAATATAAGACTGTTTTATCTACAATAAAAATCTGTTGTTTAGTGTGGCTACCTTGAGTATCATAGCTAGATTTTCTGGATAACTTGCTGCAGCTTCTACACCAGCACTTGCTGCTTCACCTTGCACTGTTACGTTATAGAGATGGCTTCTTTGCCTAAACCTCATGAACCAATCTCTGGTAGCTTCATACTTTTCTTCTGCAGCTTTCTCACCCTTCTCAGGCTTCATAAGATTGAAGTCAGGGTTGTGTTCTGATTAGGCTTTGGATTAATGGAATGTTGTGGCTGGTTTGATATTCTATCCACACTACTGAAACTTTCCCCATATCAGCAATAAGGCCAGCCATTTTGCTTTCTTACCATTTGTGTGTTCACTGGGATAGCACTTTTAATCTTCAAGAACTTTTCCTTTGTGTTCACAACTTGGCTAACTCTTTGCCACAAGAGGACTAGTTTTCAGACTGTCTCAGCTTTTGACATACCTTCTTCACTAAGCTTAATCATTTCTAGCTTTTGATTTACAGTGAGACACACGACTCTTCCTCCCACTTGAATATTTAGAGGCCATTGTAGGGTTATTAATCGGCCTAATTTCAATATTGTTATGTCTCAGGGAACAGGAAGACCTGAGGGGAGAGAGGCAGAGGAATAGCCAGTTGGTAGAGCTGTTCTATCAAAATACACATGATACTTATGATTAAGTTTGCTGTCATATATAGGCAGTTTGTGGCATTCTTCATTCCTGTTACGGTTTTTTTTTTTAATCTCTAGCATTTCTTTTTTATTTTTTCCTAGGATTTTCATCTCTCTTCTTACATTACCCATTTGTTCTTGCCTGTTGGCTACTTTTTGCATTAGATCCCTGAGCATATTAAACGTAGTGGTTTTAAATTTGTGGTCTGATGATTCCACTATCCCTGCCATATCTTGGTCTGTTTCTGATGCTTGCTCTATCTTCAGACTGAGTTTTTTTTACTTTTAGTATACTATATTTGTTATGGTGCTCTGTGATCAAGTGATTTTTTTTTTAAGATTTTATTTATTTATTTGACAGAGACAGACAGTGAGAGAGGGAACACAAGCAAAGGGAGTGGGAGAGGGAGAAGCAGGCTTCCTGCAGAGTAGGGACCTTTTTTTGAGGCTTGATCCCAGGACCCTGGGATCATGACCTGAGCCAAAGGCAGACGCTTAATGGCTTAGACACCCAGGTGCCCCCGATCAAGTGATCTTTGCTGTTATTATTATAATTGTTTTGGGGTGCCACAAACTGCCCATATATGACAGCAAACTTAATCATAAGTATCATGTGTATTTTGATAGAACAGCTCTACCAACTGGCTATTCCCCTGACTTTTAAAGTATCTGTTAGGGGCTCAGGAGGAATTTTTTTTTTAACCTCCTATTAATAGTAGATTCATAGAACATAAAGAAATCTTCCAAATGACTACATAGAAATTACATATTAGAAATTAATGGGTTTGTGGATGTCCTGGGTACTCAAAGCTCATGAATCATGTATCTTATTGGAAGAAAAGCATTCAGAATTTCTTCAGGATTTAACTCTTCAACTATGTCACTTCCTGGTCAATAATTTCCTTCATGTTCCAGGAAATTTAGGAAAAACTTAGAAAGAGTGGGGGCAACTAATATCCTCATTGCCAACTCTGTGCCTGGCTCCATTCAGTGCATGTGGCCTCCATTATTTCAAGTTGGTTTCCAAACCACCCTAGGAGGTAGACATTAACATCTTTATTTTACACTTGTTGGGAGTTAACAAGGTTAAGTAATTTGCTAATGATTACAAAGGTACTAAGGAGTGGAGATGGGATTTAAAACCAGCCTGCCTCATGGAAAAACATGAGCTGATAGGAATGGCAGGCAGCAGGACCTCCTGGCCTGGACTCTTGGTCAGGGAAGGGCCCATGTGTCAGAGCTTCTGGATGAGCCTGGCTGGTCCATGGTCTTAATCCAGAATGGGAAGTAATATTTCCATTAATTTCTTGAATTGAAAATGACCTTAAGAGCCTCTGGGGAGCAACATATAGTTTTCCTGTGCCCTTTCCTTTAAGAGGAGTATAGGAGGCCCACCGATTGTGAATATGGACATCCTTTATTCTGGTTAATGATCTGCAGCTCTGGTTGAAGTATAGGGGTGAGGACTTGCACCCCGAGGTGCTACACACAAGATGCCATTTCCTCTGCAGCAACACCTGGATCAGTTAGAGGCTTTCAAAATGAAGGACAGACATCTTTTCATATTTTCTTAAAAAGAGGGACAATTTTATGTCATTTCCTGACACATGCAACTGGAAGGCTTCTGAAGGTGGAAGGTGGATCTCTGTCTCTCTTCCTGTTTTCCCCTACCTCTTTCTGTTAGTATTTAGTCTGAATGGGTTTTATGAACTTCCTAACAAAATAGAGAGTTCTTAAAGCATCAAGAATTATTGGAACATAAAAAAAAATCATAAGGAAAATTTGATATTTCTTCTTTAATGGGCTAGTCACAATTAGACTTGATTACCGATTTGATTTTTCTGGTAAACATCATGGTCTACACTAATCGTGAAGTCAGCATAATTAACTGTAAGGTCAGGGTAGGCATAAAGTGCATATTCTATTTTTTCCACTACATTCCCAAACCTAGCACAGTTCATTTACTCATGCATTCAGCATGTATTTATGGGGCAACAATTATCTGCATGTCACTCTGCTAGGTAGTAGAGGCATAAAGAAAAACTGGACATGGTCTCTGACCTGCAAAGGTTTATAGTTTAGTAGCTGAGGGATATATATAAACAAGGATCTCCAAAGAGGGGGAAAAGTGTTGCAGAAACAGAGGAAATGGTGGGAAGAAAGAGGAGACAATCAAAAGGTGTCACTGTTGTGATGTCTCTTACCACCAGGTGGAGGGGAAGGGGAAGGCCATTTTACACAACGTTGCTGGGGAATGGAATGCATGAGGAAGAGAATCTGGAAATCCAGATTGGGGCCAAAATTGTCAATGGTCTTATATAATATGTTACTAAAGAGTTGGGGCTTTTTCAGTTAGGCAAAGAAAGGTTGACAGCCAGCAAGGAAACAAAACCTCAGTGCTACAACTGCAGGGACTGAATTCTGCCAACCGCATTAATGAGCATGAGGATGGATTCGCCCCTAGAGCCTCCAGAGAGGAATGCAGTTCTGCACACCCGACATTAACCTGATGAGCCCCAGGTCAGACTTCTGACCTACGGCACCGTCAAATCGTAATTTTGTGTTATTTTAAGCCAGTAAGTGTCTGGTAATTTGTTATGTTAGCTAGAACACAGGGACTAGAGGAGGACTGCTTCCTTCCCTGGCCTTTTCTTTTGATGCCAATGACCCTCATGGGTCTATTGTTTGGATTTTCTTCCTCCCTTCTAATGTCTTCTAAGATAGACCCAGGATGCAAATATAATTACAAGGGGAAAGAAACATTTTAAAGCCAAGATTGCATTTGTTGGGCTGTGGGCCAATGTTGCTAACAACCAAGTTTTTGACTTGCACAGTATTATAAAAACTTTGAATTTCATGTTCCTTTTCTCTTTTTCTTTTTACCTTTTTTCTCACTCTTCCTCTTTCCCTCTCTCTTTCTTCTTTCTCTTTCTTTCCTTATTTTTGTCTTAACTTAGAAAGCTCTGGCCACACCGAGTTGGCTGGCTGGAGCTGAGAGTTACTGTCCTCTTTGATACGTGTTCACCAGCTCATCAGTTTCTAGCATTCCTTGTTACCTCTCATGGGTTCCTTACTCATTTATATTACCTGTTTGCATGCTAAGTGATTACCTTTGTGACACTAGCCTAAATCTAGAGTGAGAACATACTAGATCTGGGATCTCTGAAGTGAGAGGATATGAAACCAAAGGAAGCATCAGCAAGACTCAATAAATGAGCAGAATTACTTTTTTCAATTCAGGGTAGTCCTATTAAGTATTGTGAGGTCTTTTGAATAACATGTTTGTTTGTTCTTGCATATCTGCATGCAGCTATACCCATGGATGAGTGTATATAGGTAGAGAATTATGAAATGGGCAAAAATCACAGTTTCAGATGAGTTCTTTGAGTGATCTTTCTTTTCCTTCAGTGGGACCCACCTACTGCCAATCTATAGTTTCAGCTTTGTCTCAGTCCAATGTGAGGGTATTTATGCACATGACCCTGAGTCAATATGTTACTAGATCCTCATTATTGCTTTGTTGTAACATCCTCTCTGGTTCCATGTGCAAGCTTTTGACTTGTTCATCTTTGACCAAAATCATTCCCGACAGCTCAATGCCAATAATAGGGTTCTTCCCCATTCTTTTCCTGGCGTCTTGCCTTAGTTTCCTACCTGATTTTTTAGAAACTATAACTCCATCTGTTAACTCAAATTCCATTTTGCAGCCTTAGCCCCATTAGGGGAGGAAATTCTCATTCCCTTCTTCTGCGCCTTCCTTAGGCTGAATTCTTGCTTTGCTTGACTCTCTCTCAGTGGCTGGAGGCTCTCTACACCTCATTTGCATCAAGACTTTTTCTAGTTATACCTACCTAGAGTCTTCCTGGCCTTTCACAATCAAAGCCCCATGCAGATGATCTCACAGTCCCATGTATTTGTGAGCCCTGCCCTGACATCACAACATTTTTCATTCTTGAGGAAAGTCTAGGAAATAAAGGGCATCAACATAGCAGGAAATTGCCTGGAAATTTGAGAGTCCTCCAATAAGCTTTCTAGTTTTTCCTTGCTCTGCAACCCACAGAGTTTAGTCTGTCTTTTCTCAATTATCCCAAGTGGAGGTTTCATTTAGGACATTTGGTCATTTACTCCTGATTTTCTTCAAAATGGGCCTAGTGACTCTATAATTATGACAATTTTAGGCCTTTAGGTAAAAAATTCCTAAAGAGTCTCTTTATCTATTAATTGGCAAATAAACAGAACTCTAGGGAAGAACTATTCCTTTTGGGCATGAAAAGTTGTATAGAGGGTGACCATGGAATGAGAACGAGCCAAAGATTCAGAAGTGGTGTGTTCTAGTCCAGACTCTGCCACTTACTACCTGGTGATCTGGGGAAAGCCACTTACCTTCTCTGTGTGTCAGTTTCCTTGCTTGTTTAAAGATAAGTAATTTTTAACTTGGTTACCACAAGGTTGTGAGGATTTCCTAAAAATGGATGTGAGTCATTGTCCAAATGGGAGGTCCTAGCATTAAGATCCCTTCTGTTTACTGTTGATAAAAACAGCACCTTGTTTACTAGAGTGTTTAATGCCATCTACACACATTTGTCATGGGATTCTTTGACAACTGTGAGTCAGGGATTTGCTCAAGGCCATGCAGCTCCAGAGTGAATCAAGAACTCAGGTCTCTCGACCCCGAGAGTCAGGTGATCTGTTACATGCCCATTGTAGAAACACCATGTCTGACAGGACTCCCAGGATTAAGGAGGACAGAGGTGCTTTTGTTCATGCTCTCTGCTCACATCTTACCCACTGAAGTCCCATCCTACCATGTCTGGGCTGATATCCCATTGATCATTCCAGGGCAGATGACACCAGGGCATTTCATTTCTGACCAGAAAATTTCTGTCAGTGTTAGGAGCCTTCTGAAAGATGATGTGCCTCTGTTGGGAGACTGACTTGACTACTTTTTTTTCCTTTTTGGTGCCATGTTATTTGGTCTGAAGGAAGAGAGAAGAGTGGCCAGTTATTAGAATGGCAGTGAGGTAACTGGCATACTCTGCTGGTTTGTTGCTGTCATTCCCTTTAGGAATGGCAGTGGTGCAAACCAAAACCCTCTGACCTCAGGATAGGGCTCCTTGAATTCTTATTCTCACCTTCCTCTCCAAGAACTAATAACCCCTGAAGCTATGTACTGCTTTTCTGTACAAAGAATTCCAAAGTTCTTGTCTTCCAGGCACCAGAACAGGCAAGTGATACTGGGGCAGCTCTAAACTCCTGTTGGCCTTGTAGAAGGTCTGAGAGGGTAGGATGGCTGGTGAGGAAACAAAGCCTTCCAGTCACAGAGCCTGCTATCAATAACCTTGACTTTCTTCCTCTTCTTCTTCTTTTTTTTTTTTTGTGAATTTTAGTACAAAGTTTTTTTTTTTAATTTTTTATTTTAATGTTTTTTTATTATATTATGTTAGTCACCATACAGTACATCCCCGGTTTCCGATATAAAGTTCGGTGATTCATTAGTTGCGTATAACACCCAGTGCACCATGCAATACCTGCCCTCCTTACTACCCATCACCGGTCTATCCCATTCCCCCACCCCCCTCCCCTCTGAAGTCCTCAGTTTGTTTCTCATAGTTCATAGTCTCTCATGCTTCATTCCCCCTTCTGATTACCCCCCCCTTTCTTTATCCCTTTCTTCCCCTACCGATCTTCCTAGTTCTTATGTTCCATAGATGAGAGAAATCATATGATAATTGTCTTTCTCTGCTTGACTTATTTCACTTAGCATTATCTCCTCCAGTGCCGCCCATGTTGCAGCAAATGTTGAGAATTTGTTCTTTCTGATAGCTGAGTAATATTCCATTGTATATATGGACCACAACTTCTTAATCCAGTCATCTGTTGAAGGGCATCTCGGCTCCTTCCACGATTTGGCTATTGTGGACAATGCTGCTATGAACATTGGGGTGCATATGGCCCTTCTCTTCACTATGTCTGTATCTTTGGGGTAAATACCCAGTAGTGCAATGGCTGGATCATAGGGTAGCTCAATTTTTAACTTTTTAAGGGACCTCCACACTGTTTTCCAGAGTGGCTGTACCAACTTGCATTCCCACCAACAATGTAGGAGGGATCCCCTTTCTCCACATCCTCTCCAACAATTGTTGTTTCTTGCCTTGTCTATTTTTGCCATTCTAACTGGCGTAAGGTGGTATCTCAGTATGGTTTTGATTTGAATTTCCTTGATGGCTAATGATTTTGAACATTTTTTCATGTGTCTGTTAGCCATTTGTATGTCTTCATTGGAAAAGTGTCTGTTCATATCTTCTGCCCATTTTTTGATTTGTTTATTTGTTTCTCGTGTATTGAGTTTGAGAAGTTCTTTGTAGATCTTGGATACCAGTCTTTAACCTTGACTTTCAAGCAGCTCTTTGGCTCAGTTGTGTTTTCCATGACCCCCTGGGGATTTTCTCAGAGCCCTAACTTAGCATTAATTCCACTTTGGTGCTTGTACAGAAGTAAGTTAGGCTGAATCAGATTTTGACAGCCTCAAGTCCTTTATGCTTTTATTGCCAATATCTTGCCAAGTAAAACAATTCTTCTTTCCATTTTATGTACCTTACCTTGAAAGCCTGGAGTATTAGGGAGGCTGGGAATAAAAGATATCTGGGACACTCTTCCCCCAGCAATAATGTTCTCCTGGAAGGTGGGTCAGGGGATCCGACTTCCTAAAAGTGCCTATCTTAGTTGGAGGCATGCAAGAATACCCACAGAGAAACCCTTCCCTAACTATCTTGACTATAGGACTCTCTGGAAGAAGAAAGCTCAACTTCTCGGTTTCCATATGCTAAGGAGTGTCAGGATGTAGAGCTGGGTCTCTGGGAAGTTTCTCCCCCATCTCCCTTTGTAAACTTGGACAAAGCAGCCCTGAACTGAAGAAGAGGACTTCTGACTCGTGCCTACCCTGAGACAGGACACAGCTGCACCGTGGAGAGTGCATGTCTTGATGGGGTAAGTTGCTGGATGAAGCTAAAGGCAAATATAGAGGAAAAACTGCATCAGAACTCAGGGCACAGGCATTCACTGGAGGGCCTCCAGCCCAGGAAGGCCATTCCAGAATAGCTTCTAGGGAAATAACTTCAGGAAAGGAGTTGGGAAATGGAAGATGAAGCAGTGATGCTCAGGGGACCTTAAGGAGACTTGGTTTGAATGCCGCAATATCTTTGGTCTTAGGAGACATTTTGTCTGGATGCAAAGGTCATGATGCCAATCCCATGGACCCAGGGAAGTAACATAAGGAGATTAAGCCAGATGAACATGCGAATCACAAAACCTTAGGGCTGTTTGTACCCTATGGATCATGGACAATATTCCGTAGTGCCCCCTCCTCCCCATTAAGCAATGAGGGGACATATGTAAATGGACAGAACATGCAAACTGGCATTTATGCCCAGAAGCAGCAGAGAGAAACAATATCTCCAACCTGGAAATAGAAGTGAACAACTGGTATAGAAAAAAAAAAAAAGAAAGGCTTGTCAGGAGAGACCATGTGGAAACCAAGGCAACTTTGATACTTGGAAGTGGGATTAACTCCTTGAGGCTGAAGATGGAAGAGAAAAAGGATATAACATGGCTCAAATATGGGAGGCTAGGACAAGAGTGTTTATTACAGGGGTAAGAAGATCAGTAGCAGGCACTTCCAGGAAGCAGGAGGTATGGGATCGAGGTCCTGTTCAAGCCAGCAGGTGTTCTCAGAAGGAGGGAAAAATAACAGTTGGGACGTTATGATTGTGTCTTCATAAAGATCATATACCACACACAGAGGAGCCAGCAGAGATACAGAGAATTTTAAGGCACTTGCCTTCAAGGGGCTATAAAAGAATTAGGAAGATACAATTATTCAGATGAGAGCTGTGCACAGAGCTTCAGAAAGGCAGTCAGGAGATCTGCTTCTCATCCTATCTCTGCCACTCACGTGCTCTGTGGTTTGGAGCAAATCACTTCACATTTTAGAGACCTCAGTCTCCTTGTGGTCAATAAGGAGATTGGCCAAACTGGATTAGAGTCACCATCTAAGTAGTTAGATCAGCGGGATTCCAACTCCAACTCACAGTTTTGGACTGGACTTGTTACTACTTCCCGCTGTTGAGGCCGAAACCACTCAATACCTCTGAGTAAGGTGAATCTTAAGACGGCATGGTCTCCTGGAGAAGGAGAGGGAGTATTAAAATCCTTTAGAACACCCAACAAAATAAATCTTTATATGTAAGCAAGGAGGTTCTTGACAACATTCTTTGGTGTCTAGGATGCTAATGATAGTCATTATCTAAATCCAAACCTCTGTATTTGAGATCAGGGGTCTGAGGTGGAAAGAGGAGAAGCAAGATGCTCAAGGTCCCTCAGCTCATTTACACAGTGATTCTTCAGGCCAAGGACCCAAGTGCTCCGACCCCTTAATTTAGGGCATCCTGTTACCCTCTTCCAATTTCAGACACCAGAAAAGATTTGGGGATTTCCTTCCCTGGAGCTCAGCAATAGGAAATGAGCTGAAGGTGGAAGTTTTTGATTGCCACTAAGGGGCATGTTCTTGCTCCTCTGAGTATCATTTGCCCACCCTGCCTGCTCATGGTCCTTTCCTTTCCCTCTTACCATCCCCCACCCCCATCCCTCCACACTCATTCCAAATAAGCCCTTGCACCCACATACTGAAAAGACTGCTGATTTCTGTCTACTGATGTGACATTTTACAAGGCAGAGTCAAGGATAATGAGAACATTCATTGACTATTGGGGCCGCTGCAGCCAGGGAGGTAGAGGTAATTTATTTCCTACTTAGGTGAGGAGTCTCTCAGAGGGGCAGGAACTTGGTTCTATGACCAGCCAGAGCTGCTTCTCCCACTGTTCATGCAAGCTAGGCAAGGGTTAAGTTTCAAAGTCCTCATTTGTACTCCCCAAAGGGGTGGGATGCTTGTTTGTGAGGAGGCTGGAAGGGGGGCAGGGTTAAGTATCTGGGAAAATGGACATGAGAACTGTGTAGGTTTGAGCTAAAACCATGGAATGCTCGCTCAGCTCTCTCACAGGACAGTTTGGTGCTGTCTTTAAGACTCCTGTCCTATTTCCATATTTTGTTCTGATGCTGGTACTGTTTTCAGACTGACAGACCTGTTCTCTTTGGTTCTCAGAACCTTCCACTACAAAGACATCCATCCTTTCCAGGCACTGCTCTGTGCATGCTCCTTCCTCTTTTTAAAATTTCCTTTTGCTTAAGTATTGATCTCAGTGCAGATATTAAGAAAGGGACTGAGTTTAACTGCTCTGCTAGGAAAACATATGGCTGTGTGTTCAAACACATCTATTTGCTTATTTATAAATATGTTAATAATACACAACATATGACTAACATATTAAGAATATATTAATAATAAATATGTAAATCTCTCATAATCACACCATGCAGGATAATCCTATTAACACTTTATTTCTGAATTTCTCCCATGCTCTCATAAAAATTATATATATGCATAAAGATATATATATTTACCACATTAAAATCATACCCTACATCTACTTTTTAATTTTCTCACTTAACACTATAAAACAGATGCTTTTCAAATGGTAAGGTTTCTGGAGAGAGCTGGAGCAGGGGACTTCTTAAATAGCAGTAAAGCAGTGAAGTCACCACCTCCATTTACCTACCACGTGGACCATGACCTATACCCTGAGGCTATTGGGAGGTACTGCTGGGGAGTGTGGTACATGTGTTGGGTACCCTTTAGCTGGCACTGATATCAACAGATAAAACACATTTTAATGCTTCTCTGAGAGCCAAGTTAATGAGATGCCCACCCGTCCAGGAAATACCTTCTGTGAAGTCTTAAGTTGGTCCTTTGGACCCTTGCTTTCCCTTCATGAGTCTCATTTGCTAGAGAATGGGGCTATAGGTCATGGTAGAGCTTACCTCCACTCCAAGGAGGATACTTGTGCATTGGCTTAGGAGAAGGTTTTTTATCCTTATATGTTTTCCCCCTGTACTGGAAGTAAGAGCGGATTGCCTTCCAGGAACAAAACCTGTGAGAAGATTGGCTTCTGGTCACATAGAGAAAGCTACAAGCTGAGGAGGCTAGAACACTGAGCACAGGGCAACTGGGTCAGGACCACTCGTCACAGAGAGTGGAGTGTCCAACAGAGAAGAGGAAAGACTTGGCCTGGGAGTGCTGCCTGTCAGACGCCCTCTCTGTGTCCTGTCCAGGCCTAGCTCCAGTGAGGACCTGATATGGACAGTATGTTGGGACTGCCTTCTGGAACTAATGAATGGAGTCTGTAAAGAATCTGCTATATCCAGGTCTGGGGAGGAGTCAGTCCCTCTGATGCTTGCTTGAGCATCAGACTATGAGCTCCCCACTTAACCCCACCTGGTGCAGCCAGAGCATCTGACTGGTTTCCTCTCAGGTCCCAATCCCTGGCTTCATCCTGTCCCTTACCAAAGGTCATAACCCTGTCATCACATTCCCAGCAGCCCTTTCCCTGGAGTAAACCCCTGCTTCTCACATGACTCACTGCAACCTGAGAACTGTTGCTCCCTGGAATCCCTCACAACACTCTTCATCTCTTCCTCCCTGGCCCCTAACACCTTGCTGTCCCTCAACCTACCCTTGCATTGGACCCCTTGGAGGTTGGTCTTGGATAAGATTGGATTTATTTTCTATCCTGCCTTTGCTCTGATGGTCTTAACTGGTGCCCTCTTTCGCTTCCCAGGGGGCATTCTATCTGATCACGGTTGGTTTCTCTCATTCCACTTGCTATAATGGGTCTACCTCCCATCATGGAGCTCCCAGTGTGCCACGATGCATTCTTTATGGTGCTTAAGAAAATAAGAGACCTGGTTTCTAATCCTGGTTTTACCTCTTCCAAGTGATCCTAGGCGTCTCTTTGCCCTTTTGAACTTCAATTTACTCATCTATAAAATAGGGATAATAACACTTTGCTCCACCCACCTCATAGGGCTGTTGAGAGGTTCACCGGGATAACATATGTAGACACAGTTTGTGCAATATAAAATTCTTTATATAGGAAAGCAAGTGAAGAACCAGCTGCATAAAAATTAGGGATTCAAAGCCTCCTTGAAGCACTCCTATACTTCCTAAATAGGTATGAGGCAGTGCTGAGCACTGACTCAAGCCAGGAGCAGCATGCATTTTCCCAGGGGTTTCTGATCCTCCAGAAATTTTCAGGACAAATTTCTATTTAATCCTGTTTAGCAGAACTAGAATCAAGTCTAGGCTTGGTGCTAGATAATAATTGGTGTTCAAAAGATAAACTGGTTATCTTAAACTTCAATTTTTAATACTTTCAATCATGTATTAAATAATTTATTATCATACAGTTTTTTTTTAAATTGAACTGAGTTATATTAATTTTTTTCTTCCAAATTTTTAATTTAAATTCTAATTAGTTAACATATAGTGTAATATTGGTTTCAGGAGTAGAATTTAGTGATTTGTCACTTACCCATAATACCCAGTGCTCATCATAACAAGTGCTCTCCTTAATACCCATCACCTATTTAACCCATGCCCCACCCACTTCCATCAATGCTCAGTTTGTTCTCTATCATTAAGAGTCTATTATGGTTTGCTTCCCTCTCTCTCCTTCTCTCTTTTTTTAACCCCTCCCCACACATTCATGTTTTATTTCCTAAATTCCACATATGAGTGAAATCACATGGTATTCGTCTTTCTCTGACTCATTTTGCTTAGCATAATACCCTCTAGCTCCATCCACATTGTTGCAAATGACAAGATTTCATTTTTTTGATGGCTTAGTAACGTTCCATTGCATATATATATCACATCTTCTTTATCCATTCATTAATTGATGGACACCTGGACTCTTTCCATAGTTTGGCAGTTGTCGATAATGCTTCTATAAACATCAGGGTGCATGTATCCCTTTTTATCTGTATTTTTGTATCCTTTCGGTATATACGTAGTAGTGCAATTGCTGAATTGTAGGGTAGTTCTATTTATCATAGAGATTTTAAAATAAAGGTTGGAGATTGGTAAGCAACATTTACATTTCTCTTCTAATAAAGTAACATTTATGCATGTGTGTGTGTGGGGGGGTCCCCTAAGAGCTGGAATCACATAATAATCTAAATATCCTAATGAGCTCTGCCTTGGAACATTTCGGCCAGTTGTCCTCTGGTCACTGTCATATAGGGCACTGTTATTCACTATGTAGAAGGTATAGGCTAGCACTACAGCACACTACAAGAGTAAATAACCAGCTGGGAGAACCTGGGCCAGTGTCTCTGCCCAAACCTTGACAGACTAGGTTAGAAACCAGTGGGCCACAGGTTGCATTTTTCCTGCAGATATTTTATTTGTTTCATTTTTGCTCTTTGGCCTTCATAATTTCCTCACCATGTTTTAGTTCTGAGTTAGTTGCCACATTTGCCACTTTAACATTGGGAGATATGACATAAAAACCTAAATTTCTGGGGCACCTTGGTGGCTCAGTTGGTTGAGTGACTGACTTTTGGTTTTGGCTCAGGTCATGATCTCATGGGTCATGAGATGGATCCCTGCGTCTGGCTCCGTGCCCAGCAGGGAATCTGCTTGAAGATTTTCTCCCTCTCTGCTTCCCTACACTCACTGTCTTTCTCTCTCTCTCTCGCAAATAAGTAAGTCTTTAACAACAACAACAACAACAACAACAACAACAAAAACCTCTTAACTTTCTAAGCTCTTCTCGGAAATGGAAATATCTACCAACTGTGCCTCTAATGGTAATTATGGGATTTGGACATAACAGAGTAAAACTCTTCTGTCTTACTGTCTCAGTGAAGCTCCCTAAGCACAAGCACAGTTGTGTTAACCTTGACAGAATTTCTTCCCAGGTAGCTATGGTCCATACTCACTCTTAGGTGAGGAACCTATGCCTAAGAAAACTAACATCCTTTTCCCAAGCAAGCACAGGGGAAGTGGGAGCCAGGCACTCTGATCCCCAGTCTTACTTGGCCTTCATCCTCTGATTCAGTTTCAGTGTGAGAGTGTGAGGGATGGAGTGTATCAAGTAGGTTAAAAATACACCTTTGTAGTTCCCAAGAGACTGGAAACTGTGAGCAGAGGGCTAGAGGAAGACAGAAAACTCTCTAGAAAGTCAAATGTGTTTTCCTGCCCTCATGGTCCTTGGGCAAGGGGAAATAGTTACCTTTTCCAGAAGTACATAATGACAGGGAAGAGAGACATGATAGTCCCGTGGAAGATGGTCCGATCTAGGTGGCCCTCTGCAATGGCAGCAAGAATGGCATCCTTCTGAGATTCAGAGATGTTCACCTACCCATAGAGTGGGAGCCTGTTACTGGCAGAGGCTCCAGGGAAGGCAGAAAACCTCTCTTGACCCCAGGACCTGTAAGACCACCCCCTCCCCAGAAGACAGCCACTTTTCATGCAACTGCTTAGGTAAAGAACATCTGGTTGACCCAAGACTTAGGAGGTGCCTATCAGCTTTCAGAGTTCTGGTGGAAGAAATGCTTCTTGGCAAAAGCCCAGAGAGGCGTGGGAATCCCCTTTACCCTCAGCCTTGGAGGGATTTCAGAATGCAGGTAGAGCTTTAGGATGATGTTAATTTTGGACCTCAGTAGGACCACATCATTCTCGTTGTATGCCCGGTTGGCTTGCAGCACGCGAGCTGAACTCACCAAATCATTAAATCTAAAAAGAAGCAGTAAGTAGGAAATCAGCAGGGAGAAGACAAAAGCAGCAACTATATAGGGCAGCCAGCCCAGACCCATTTCTGGCCTAAAAAAGAAAGGGCTAATCCTGGGCCAGGTTGCAACTTAATTCATTCAATCATAATGCCTCTAGAAGCAAATAAAAATTTGTGCTCACCTACCACATGTCAGGTAACATGCTAAGTGCTTCTTCAAGTGTATTTCTTTACCATAAACTCCCTTATGTATCCCATTCTGCCTCCGTCCTGACCTCTGTACCAGTTTTGCCTCTGAAGACTTTAAAGGCTAACAGTTATCTTGCTCTTTCTTTCCCCTCCTGTGCTGATGCTCTCACAATCACCACCACTCTTTGAAGCCACACATTACTTTTATTAATTTTTTTATTATAGGAAAATATATGCAACATAAAATTTACCAGTTTAACCATTTTTAAATGTAGTCAGTGGCATTAAGTACATTGACTTTGTTGTGCAACCATCAACACAATCCATCCCCAGAAATTTTTTCATCTTCCCCAGCTGAAAGTCTATGCCATTAAACAGTAACTCTCCATTCTCCCCATACCCCAGCCTCTGGCAACTACTTTCTGTCTCCTAGCAACATATTCTTTTACTAACCATCAAATACCTGTCAGTTATACCTTATCTTGATTTGAATACACAGTTTATTTCTCTCAGGCCTCTTTAAATCTTAGCCATTTAAACGTTTCCTAAGAGTAGAATTCCAAGATTTTCCCATTATAAGCTTATTTTGCATATCCATTTATTATTCAATCAGTGGACATTTAACTGCCAGGTGCAGTTCCAAGAGCAGGGATTCAGCAGTGAACATGGTAAACAAAGTCCTGCTTTTCTCTTTAGTTGTCTAAAAGCACTTTCTGCACCTATCATCCTATTTCTTAACTCTCATTTGTGTTTTGCCTACCATCCGATTAGTTTGCGGGATCTTAGAGAATAGAGAGCCTGTCTTAGCTGTCTTTTGTATCTCCAGTGCCAAATCCAGTGCCCAAGCAACCTAGTGCATAAGCATTTATGGAACTGAGCTAAATGCCTCACTGGGGTGCAGTGGAAGATCTCTTAACCAAATTCCCCTAACCAGTGTGATGAATGATCAGGTGCTTTGTGCTTCTGAAAACATGTTGACTGATGCCAACGACATGCTCACTATATACGCTGGTTGTACCTTCTGTAATATACTCTTACATTTTCCCAGTGAGTTGAGGCAGATATATACTGAGAATTATTCATGTTTCTTCTCAAATATTTTTACCTGTTGTACTTGTTACTATAATTTCTAATTTATGAAAATTGATAAAATATGAGCATCATAGGAAAAGGTATTTGTTGTTTCTATGAAAATAAATTTGAATGTGTTGGAATGTTCCAGTAAAGGCAAGTTTCTTTTCAAAAAGTTGCTATTGAGTTAGGTGTGACAAAGCAATTTAAAACTTTGAAAAAATAAGTATAAAAATCCAGAAGGACGGGGCGCCTGGGTAGCGCAGTCGTTAAGCGTCTGCCTTCGGCTCAGGGCGTGATCCTGGCGCTCCGGGATCGAGTCCCACATCGGGCTCCTCTGCTGGGAGCCTGCTTCTTCCTCTCCCACTCCCTTGCTGTGTTCCCTCTCTCACTGGCTGTCTCTGTCACATAAATAAATAAAAAAATCTTTAAAAAAAAAAATCCAGAAGGATTAAATTGCCTTTAAATTCTCACTCCACTTTAAAGAGAGAAAAATTAGAATTAGCAGATAGCATTTTGGATATAGTTTATGCAAGAAAAATATGTGGATCTCCAATTAGAGGAATGGCTTTGACGTTACATCAAAAGTTTGACAGGTGAGTGAAAGTACATTAGTATGATTTAACATAATAATATCTGTTTAAGTATGGATGTTCCTCACAAAATTAAAAATAGATTTACCATATGATCCAGTAATCCCACTACTGGGTATTACTCAAAGAACACAAAAGCACTAATTCAAAGAAATATATATACCCCTAAGTTTATTGCAGCATTATTTATAATGGCCAAATTATGGAAGCAGTCCATGTGTCCACTGAAAGATTGATGGATAAAGAAAATGTGCCATATTTATACAATAGAATATTACTCTGCCATAAAAAAGAAAGAAATCTTGCCATTTTCAACAACATGGATGGAGATAGAGGGTATAATGCTAAGGGAAATGTCAGTCAGAGAAAGACAAATACCATATGATTTCACTCATATTTGGAATTTAAGAAACAAAACAAAGAAAAAAAGAAACAAACCAAGAAACAGACTCTTAACTATAGAGAACAAACTGATGGTTACCAAAGGGGAGGTGGGTGGGGGGATAGGTGAAATAGGTCGTAAGAATATACTTATCATGATGAATATTGAATCATGTATAGAATTATTTAATCAATATATTCTACATGAAACTAATATAACACTGTATATCAACTATACTGGAATTAAAATTTTTAAAAAGCTAATCAACCAGAAGCAAGCAAAATCAATAATAACAATGATACACAATGAGTCAAGTAATATAGAGGACTGAGTAACCTGTATGTATGTATAGGAGACTTCCAACTTATATCAATTTAAATATCATTTATGCATCTCCATCTTTATTTTTAAAGTAGTTTAGAACTTTCAACAGTTCTCAAAAAAAAAAAAAAAAGCCCACCACATTCTAAAACATAGACTTATAACCCATTCTACTTTAGTACATAAGGTATCATGTAGTACATCATTTCTATGGGGGAAATGTATTCCAAATTTCAAATCAGTATTCCAGGAACATGCCCTTCCTGATAATGGCAAAGATGTCCCCATTGATGAGGACGGAGAAAGAAGTAGAGACTCTTATTTCTCTTACAGTCACTTGTTTCTTTTTTTTTTTTTTTTTAAGATTTTATTTATTTATGTGACAGAGAGACAGCCAGCGAGAGAGGGAACACAGCAGGGGAGTGGGAGAGGAAGAAGCAGGCTCCCAGCGGAGGAGCCCGATGTGGGACTTGATCCCGGAACGCCAGGATAACGCCCTGAGCCAAAGGCTAGACGCTTAACGACTGCACTACCCAGGCACCCCTACAGTCACTTGTTTCTATCTGCAAATGTTCAAGAAAATTTTAAGTCCATTCTCTCTTTCAGAGGTGCTAGACTGTGCCTCACATCAGAATCACATGAGCAGCTTATGGAAATACCGGTTCCCAGGCTCCACACTGGATCAGTGAAATTAAAATCTCTGGGACTTCGGCATTGGCAGTATTCACAAGCTCCCAGTGACCCTGATGTGCACCAGTGTTGAGAACCATTTACTAACTCCTCTACCCCAGTGCGACTGTTTTGCAAGTTCAGGCCCTGGGCTCACAAATTGGAGAGCTATACACATGAGACATACTTGGTTAAGAATATTTCTAACTAGAGAGGTGCTTGGGTGGCTCAGTCACTTAAGCGCCTGTTGATTTCGGCTCAGGTCATGATCTCAGGGTTGTGAGACTGAGCCTTGCATCAGGCTCTGTGCTGGGCATGGAGCCAGCTCAGGCTTGTCTCTCTCCTTCTCTTTCTGCCCCTCCCTGCCCAAAGAAATTTTTCTTTTCTTTTTTTTTTTTTTTTTTTTAAAGATTTTATTTATTTATTCGACAGAGATAGAGACAGCCAGCGAGAGAGGGAACACAAGCAGGGGGAGTGGGAGAGGAAGAAGCAGGCTCATAGCGGAGGAGCCCGATGTGGGGCTCGATCCCATAACGCCGGGATCACGCCCTGAGCCGAAGGCAGAGGCTTAACCACTGTGCCACCCAGGCGCCCCCCAAAGAAATTTTTCTAAGTAGAAACCGCACTAAACAACAGGTAAGAATAATCTGACCCAGACCAGAAGGATGTTTTGTTTTATATACTTCACCAACGTTGTAATGGAATGACCTCTAATTTTTTCCTACTACTTGCTTTTTTCATAAGATGCATGAATAAGGGGCACCTGGGTGGCTTAGTCGTTAAGTGTCTGCCTTCAGCTCAGGGCATGATCCCAGAGTCCTGGGATCGAGCCCCGCATCAGGCTCCCCGCTCCACTGGGAAGCCTGCTTCTTTCTCTCCCACTCCCCCTGCTTGTGTTTCCTCTCTCCCCGGCTGTCTCTCTGTGTCAAATAAATAAATAAAACCTAAAAAAAAAAAGATGCATGAATAAAGCAAGGAATATATATATATATATATTATATATATATATATTATAGACATTATATATATATCTGTTTAATGTCATGCATACACACACAGATACACACAATTTTTATTATTATTATTCATTGTTCTAACTAAGGAACTATTGACCCTATGGTGCTCCATAAGAAAACTTCTATCATATTAACAAATAATAAGAAAAAAAGTGCTCCACTTCCTGGGTATAAGTATCATTTCAATATTTCAATCATTTCAATATTGGCAACTCCAGAATACTGAAGAGCTCCTAGGACCTAAGGGAAGAATGGCAGAAACTGATACAATGACAGACAGAATTCAGTGAGATTTTCAGTTGGAGATTCCTGCTTGGCAGGGCTGAAATCACTGTGCCACTTACGGACCACTCCAGTCTTTGCTGGATGGTAATAACCAGGGAAAACCATGAGGAGAGATGGGAAACTTACTTCTCCATTTCAGAAAAAAAATACAAATCATTGACTGCAAAGTTGACAGTGATAATTCTGTGGCCAAATATACGGCGCCTAATAAGGGTTATATCACCATTCTCAAGGTCTGTACTCCGGGCATTTGCAGCATATGCAGTTGGGCGTCCTGATACATTTGGTGATGTGGAGAAATCTGAGAGAGAAAGAGGGAGGAATTAAAATCTAGTTTGATGAAGTCACTCTTTCTTGAAGCCTTCGACTTGGGTATAACTAAAATGAAGAAAGGAAACTGGGGACCCATCTTTGGGCCTATTGAAATAGTGATTTCCTACCCTTGGGCTCAGTGTTTTACTTTGAGTTGAAGGACTTCTGAAAAAGCTATCTGCTCAGATGGTATAACCACACACACACCAAAAAAAAATAAATAAATAAATAAATAAAAATAAAATAAAAATCAACTGAGTACTGAAAGGTGTTTTCCTGATGCGTGTCTCATAGAAATATAATTGCACTGTAGTTATGGTAATCCATAACATTTCTGCAGAAACTGAATTTGCAGATGTGACCTTCAAAATGGAGTCTGTGTTTCTGATGATGTTATTCTAGGGAATAATTATCAGGGAAGTAATTTAGAAGGAAACTGGGAAAGCAGCACAACAAAAAAGTCAAACATCAAGAGTAAAGAAGAGATTTACTGAAAGAGAGTGGAGCGCTGGAGTAGAAAACAGAAATGAGTAAAGAAGAAGATAGAAGATTTAAGAAGGTTTGCATTGTGTCTCAGAAAAACAAGGCACTTATTTTAGAAAGTTTCTTGACTAGGATATATACAAAGAAATCTATTCATAGGGATTTAGGGCTGAGAAGACAACAGTTTTGGGCTGTATCTGGCAAGTAGACCCTGGTTAATTGCCTGGCTGGGTTTAATGAAATTGTCTAATTCAGCTCTAGAATCTACTATTCTTCCTATAAAATTCATTATTCTGGATATCTCTTTGGGAATCATTGATCTGGGTGTGGTGTTTCCTATGGTATAAATGGTATTCCTTTTGGAGAAGTGTTACATATAAAATGGGAGGGTACTACAACATTGAATAAATAGCTAGCACCTCTTATGTCCCAGACCCTGTGCTAGGTCCTAGGGTTACAGGACCAAATAAAGCAAAAGCTACTTCTTCCTATCTTCCAATCTCTCTTTATCTCTTAGACTTGAGTTCGAAGGGGAAAAAAAGAGTTTGAATAGTAGGGGAAATTGGTATGATGGTCAGGGATTTTAGGAAAAGAGCGTGCTAAATCCACTCAAGAAATCTGGGAGCAGTGATATACTTGTAAACCAGCTCTGTTAGGGGAGGGGGTGAGCTGATTTGTGGTATTTGCTTATTTCTATAATAAATACTTTTACCATAGTTGATTTCAGCTATTGATGTTCCACAAGTTATCCTGAATATTTAACAGTTGACTGTCAGTTAGGTTAAGATTGTCAGGTTGTATTATTTTTTTAAAGCAAGACCCAACTCTATGCTAGCTACAAGAACACTTTAAATGTACGGCATAGGGGCGCCTGGGTGGCACAGCGGTTAAGCGTCTGCCTTCGGCTCAGGGCGTGATCCCGGCGTTATGGGATCGAGCCCCACATCAGGCTCCTCTGCGATGAGCCTGCTTCTTCCTCTCCCACTCCCTGTGCTTGTGTTCCCTCTCTCGTTGGCTGTCTGTCTCTGTCGAATAAATAAATAAAATCTTTAAAAAAAAAAAAAGTACGGCATAAATAGGTTATAAGTAAAGGAACTGAAAAAGATAATACATGCTAACACTAATAAAAAGAAAGCTGGAATGAACCATGAGAGACTGTGGACTCTGGGAAATAAACTGAGGGCTTCAGAGGGGAGGGGGGTAGGGGATTGGGATAGGCCGGTGATGGGTATTAAGGAGGGCACATATTGCATGGTGCACTGGGTGTTATATGCAAGTAATGAATCATGGAACATTGCATCAAGAACTGGGGATGTACTGTATGGAGACTAATATAACAAAATAAATATTATTAAAAAGAAAAGAAAAGAAAAGAAAAGAAAACAATAAAACAAATCCTGGCTTTGCCACTTAATTAATTGACACTGCGCAAAGCTACCTGAATCTTTCCCATTAGTTTCCTCATCTGTCAAACAGTATTAATAATAGAACCTACTTCACAGGGTTTGTAATGATGATAAAGTCAGCGATATATATGAAGTATTAAGAATGCTTGGCTTACAATAATCCCTCAAATAAATGTTGACTATTATTACTATTATGTGCTAACCATTTTCGCATTAAAAATACTACAGCAGGATTTAAACTTGAAAAAAAAAAGAAAGCTGGAGTGACTGACTATCTTAATATCAGACAAAGTGGATTTCAGAGAAAAGAATATTACCAATGATAAAGTATTTTTTTGTAATGATAAATGGGTCAATTGATTGAAGGACATAACAATCCCAGAAAAGTCTAAATGATAGTGACAGAGAACAGACCCCTGGCAGATAGATCTCCCACTGAGTTACAGAACCACTCTTCTTGGGCTGTCTCATACAAAGTTAAGGATGTGGGAACTTGAAGTAGGGTGAAATTAGACTCTCTACAATTCTGGGGCATAAGATTTTGAACTAATTTTATTTAGAAGAAGAAACAAAAGAACTAGAACTATTCTAAAATCCTAAATGTTTGTGAAGCAGTTCCTAAAACATACATATAAAAACTTTTGCAAATTAGAAAATATAACAATATTAAAATTAAAATTCCAATAGAAAAATAGACAAAGGACATAAACAATTCAAAAAGGAATACAAATGACCAACAAATAAAGGTACTCAATTACTAAAGAAACATACATAAGAATGGCACATTAGTTTTCATTTACCAGATTGTCAGTTTTTAAAAAGTGCCTAATACCCCAGGTTGGTGACAATGTGGCACTTATTTATACACTGGTAAGAGTTTAATTAATGTAATATTTTTAAAGGACTGAATTTTAACTATTTTTAACCATTTACCCATTTCTCCCATTTTAAGGAATTAATCTCATAGAAATACATGATTGCAAAATATGTATGTTTTGCAGCATTATTTGTTATACTGACAATTGAAACAACTCAAAAGTCATCAAGAGAGATGCAGTGATAGGCATTAAGGACGGCACTTGATGTTATGAGCACTGGGCGTTATATGCAACGGATGAATCACTAAACTCTTCCTCTGAAACTAATAATACACTATGTTAATTAATTAAATTTAAATTAAAAACTAAAAAAAAAGGAGAGAGATGAGATTTGTCATTATCAATTCGTACAGTACTATCTCAGTACTATCTCCAGTACTATCACTTTTGCTATCTCATTAATCTTAATTAATCATAATCATTAATCTCTGGTCCAAAAGGCCTGATTGCAGTTCTTGCAATGTGCCATGCTCTTTCTTACTTTAGGATTCTATGCAGACCTAGAAATTTCTCCCCACCTAGTTTGCTTGTCTAACTTGCTCATTCCTGAAGACAAATTACGTCATTTTCTAGAAGTCTTTCCTGATCCTCCTCCTTGACTAACTAGAGTCCCCCTACAAATATCACCACATAATATTAGCAATAACATTGGCTAACTCTTTCATAGTAATGGGTAAAGATACTTTGTATGTATTAACTCATTTAATCCTCACAACAATCTAAGGGATAAGCACCATTATTGTGACCATTCTATAGATGAAGAAACTGTGGCACAAAATCACTTTCACAAGGTCCTTCAGTTAGAAAATGGCATATTCAAACCCAGGATATTTGACTCCAACATCTGTGGCTCTTATTTCTGTCTTGCCCTCAGAATGTAAGTGCCGTGAAGACATATCCTATACTGTGTGTTTACTACTATATCCCAGCACCTGGCAAAGTTCCCGCCACATAGTGGATTCTCAAAAAGTGTGTTGAATGAATGAATGAACTCATAAACCTAGTAGTTAAATACATCTATACTACGGACAACAGTTTTGTGAAATGTAAGATCTTGTTGCACTTTAGACTAGTCATTTCCCATTCTTGCTGGCTCTGTGAGCAGAAGCCACTGGACTCACATCCTCTCTAAGCAGGCCTGAGCTTGGACTAGAGTTTTTGCTAGACCCCAGGCTAACACAGGCATGACACAAAGCAACAGCTCTGCAGCTTCTTATCTGGGCTAACTTCTGTGTCTGAAATATCAACAGGAAAGACAGTAAATAGAACAGTGACTTACTTTCCTTGTTGTTTTGTACTTCTAGGTGAAGATATTCTTCAAATTCCTGGCGCTTACTGGGATCAGACACAAATCTGCGGTACTTGCAAAAGCTCTTAATAAAGCTAATCATTTTCATCCAGCCTCTCCTCTGGGGAAAGAGAGAGGGGTATGCCATATTCATTAGAATAGCTGCTGTTCACTGGAAGTCTTCTATGTACCAGAAATTGACATTCATTGTATTTAACCCTCACAACACCTCCTTTATAAGGAATAATATTTAGCTCCAATTTAAAGGTGAGGAAAAACAGAGAATTGTAAACCTTCTCCAAATTAAGTGGCTAGTGGGCAGAAGATTCTGGCTTTACCCAGGCGTGGGCCATTGGCAATGCTCCTACTACAGTCTTTCAGCAGTAAGATTTGAGATGCCATGATTAGAAGAGAGAGTGTGAGTGCTAAAAATAGGAAGAAACAGGAGTCAGAGATAAGCATAACTCATAAGAAGGGAATAATGACTCAGGCTAATTTGAAATGTTGAAGAAATAAAGAAATGAGTAAAATAATTTCTAATCATTAAGAAGAGAAAATTATAATTACATACACATACACCCCCCCACACACATTGTTTAACTTCCTTATCTGTTTCTTAATACCCAGTGACTATTCTGTAATTCTTTTACCTCTTGACAAATTGATAGTTGGAGTTAGAAAGAATCTTATTGATCAACTAGTTCAGTTGTCTCATTCTACAAAGAGGGATCTTCAATGCAAGCATGGCTTTAGAGAGCCAGTGGTGAAAGACAAAAATCGCTGGATTTGGGATCAGAAACTTGGGAGTCTGGAGCCTAGCTTTTCTCTCATTGTGTAATTTGGGTCAATTTACTTAATCTGTGTCTCAGTGTTTCCATGTGTAAGAGAGAAACAAAAGCCTTCAGGGTTGTGGTGAGGGTTAGTGATTATATATGTAAACTGCAATGCAGTGCTTGGTACAAAGTAAGCACTAAGCCTGAAATTAAAACACAGTCTGGTTCTGGGTACAATAGTCTTTTTAATGTCCTACACAACCATTCATGGTAACCCAGCACAGAGTTGACTCATGCATGGAGGGAAAAAAAGAAGACAAAGGAGGGAGTAGACATTTTCATACGGGCAGAGTCCATTTCTGTTTTCAGAAATCTCTTAGCATGATTTTTGGAGTCAGAGCTGGGCTCAAATTTTTCTGATACTAACCAACTCTACAACACATTGAGCAAGTGATTATTTAAAAGGAGCATGTATTTTTTTCTCAAATCATATGAAGACACTTTACTGAGTAACATTCCTGTCTGGGGGAGCATGTGTCTTAGTGGACAGGCGTCTGAAGTACACTGGAATTTACTGATGAAACTTCTTTGTAAAGACAATATTTAATTATTGCCATTTTCTTAAAAAACTATATTTTGGAAAATTGTACATTGTCAATTAAAATGCTTTTGTGTAAACTGGAAAAACATTCTGTCTCCTCTTTCTTCCTTTTTTTTTTTTTTTTTTTTTTTTACTGCTGGCATGGAGAAAGAATGAGCTAGCTATATAACTGATGAGTTTGGAAGAAAAAAATGGACATGTTCTGCTCTCAGCCCTCTGCATTCTCTCTTTGGAAGTTGCTTGTTTGCAGGATACCTGTGTTTAGGCCTGCCCTTTGTCATTCAATAAGGGGTTTACCCAGGAGGCCTAAGTTGTTCCGTTATGCTGTGGCTGCACATGTGACTAAGTTTAATTTGGGTGCAGAGAGGATTATTAAGCCCATTTGGCTTTATGGCCAATCCCTGTCTTTCAAACTAGCTTTTAGTACTAAAAAACAACCTGACATTTTGAACTCCATGTACCTGACCCCTGTCTATCACTCAGTTGGCTCTAGTCACAGAGTGAAGGCAAGGATTTTTCCTTAAATTCCCACTGTAACAATTTCTCTGAGCTTCGGGGGTCCTCCTTTGTAAAATATGAATTAAGAAACATACCCAAAAAATAGTTGTTTGGGTGAATAAATAAGCTAACAGGAAAACTCTTTTGCATGGCTGACAATGCCTAAGCAGTACTTTCCTTGTCCCCGGCGCCTTGTCTTCACTGTCTTCCTCACTGACCTGGGATTCCTGCAGGTGAGCTGCGGTTTTTGAGGGCTTCTTAGAAGTTTGTACTTCAATATGCCCTTCCTGAGGATAAGGTGGGAACAGCTCTTGGTAATCTTTAAACCTGCCAGAAGGAGACCAAGAATATCAAGGCGGCAAACACCTGGTACATAAACAGTAACAGTAAAGGCAAACCTATCTCAGCTTTGGAGGAAGTCAAAGCGGGAACTGGGATGGTGAGACACTCACAAATACTCTTCTTACCATTTCAATCCTCTGCTAATGTCAGCCTGTCTTTCCTGATCAATACTGTATTGGTCCTTGTTCAGGTAAATGAACTGAAGTGTGTGCGTGCACGCATGCACATACACGTGAACGCACACACATGTGCACAGGTAGGTAGGTAGAGGATTCAAGATAAATTTGATTTTTCTCTTGTAGGGAAGCTCTGGCAGTGAACTATAAACGATTGAGATTCCTTGAGTACTATGGCTTTCAGAAGCCAATGAGCATCTCCAGAAAGAATTATTGCCTTCACTGAGCAATACTCACCACTTTTCTTCCAGAGATTTCATGACAAAGCCCTGTAGCGTTAACAGTGTTGTTGTGCTGACATGACGCATTTGAGAGATTTCTTTGATAATAGGGGCATCACACTGCAGTAGTTCTTCTAAAAAATGCAAGAGAGAGAGAAAAAAGTCATCATCCCCTTGTCTACCTTTTCTGAGGTAGCTGGTGCGTTTTTCATCTTAGAGTCTCACTGTCCCTTATTCTTAATCTGGTTAGACTCTGAGCTCTCCACAATTTGTTTGAAAATCTCAAAAGCATAATTGCAAGGCAAATACAGTCCTTCCATTCAAATTTCAAAAATGAGTGCTTAAGGGGAAGGAAATATTTAAAAGACTCATTTCTGCAGCTAGTTTAAAGTGTTCGGTTTAGGAAGAGGGCAGAACAGTAAAGGATTAAAGTTAAATTGCTGGGGCAGATGGGGAGGGAATCCAAGATTACAAATAAGTATCATGAGGGCAATATGATTCTCCAGGTGTTCAGAACACTACTGTGTTCATTAATTAGACTTGAAAACTTATCAAGGACAAGATCTGCAAACGCTTCTTTGTCTTCTCCCTGAGAATCAACAAGTAAATAGTTCCTGCAAGTAACCATTTGCCAGTTTTACCTCTTTACTTTCATAAAATTTATGACCTTGTTTTGGTTATCACAAGCAAATACACACACACACTACACACACACACACATCCATTTGTTCATTTGTGTCAAAGTAAAAGGCTTTAACTTCTTTGCTTTGCTATGGATTTCTTTCCTTCGAGGATGGGATTATGCTCACCTCCCTTTCTTTCCTCTAGAATTACAGGTCAACACTTTACATGCAACTTCTGTTTCTGGCCAAGATCAATTTACGTGGGTCAGATTTCCCTCCCTCCACAGGCAAGTAAACAAAATTCATGACACAAAGATTTTCAGGGAGACAGTTCTTCCCAGGACAACTCTCTCTACAACCTACAGTAGGTGCGCACTCCAACTTTACATATAACTAACTCCTGCTTTTGTATCTAAATTACTGTCTAGTTGATTTAAGGGTCAAATAACTTGAGTCTGAATTCAAGTTTTCTGTGTTTCATCGTCCTCATTAGTAAAATGGAGTTATTCATTCCTATCTTATAGAGATTAAATAAAATCCCATTTTCAGCATTGAGTAGAGTTAAATGAGAGATATATTTCACATTTAAGTACAAGTGTCTTGCACTTGGCTTCTCGTAGTAGTATTTACTTTAGATTATTGTTGCTCTCTGCTTTTACTGTCCCTCTTAATCTTTGTCTCAGTACTGCCCATGTGGCCACTGCTCTGTTCTGCTCTTTCAGGGGGCTCACATGAGACAGGTTCTCTGCCAAACTCTTCTCCTAAGATACTAAAAGGAGAAGGGAACAATATCAGGAGAAGAGGATGTATACCAGCAGAGGCTTTGCCATGGAAGAAAGTCTTCATTATATTTTCAAAGACAGACTTGTATATTTTTTCGTTTGTCTCAATACTGATCTTATGTATGGCTACCAGGAATTGCAAGGGGCTTTCAGCCTTCCGTTCTTTGAGGAACTCTCTGAAGAACTCCAAGTGGTGTGTATTTAGAAGGACTTCTGTTAAATTTCTGGAAAACAAGAAAGCATCATTGGTGAAGAGAAAAGGATGGTGACCCTAGATTTTGCTCCAATTAAGGAATGGGGAAGGGCATTTCCCAGACTTTAGCCACGTATGAAAAGTGGAGTGACTGAATTCGTTACTATGCTTATTTCCTTGGAGATAAATTTAAACTTTTATATATCTACCGTAAGCTTGGTCTAATCATTTGACATCCCCAATAGAAGAGGAGGAGAGGTATTTTAAAGGAGATAATGTCTTTTTTTTTTTCCTCCCAAACGAAACCCTTTTTTTTTACATTGTTAATTCAAAGCAACCTCTAATTCGTACTCATTTCAGTGAGGCAGAGCGTGAGTGATCAGTTGTTATTGATCAATATTTCTAAATTTCTTTTGCTGACTTACTCTTTCACATTTCCTTAAATACAGGTGCTCTTAATGTTTTATCCTCAATCCTCTTTACTTTTGCTTTATGATTTTCCCCCTCTGGGTAATGTCTGCATCCTCTGGGGTTTCAGTTTTCATTGATATGAGGAAGTGGATTCATTTCATTTTGATTTTCATTGATACCATATCTCTAGTTCTCATGACCTCCACTTCAAAATTTCAACTGTCCATTCAACCTCATCTTTGAAATAGTTACTATTTAAACCTCTATACACACATCCACAGGTTATCCAACTTATTCTTCCTCTTTTATATACCTATTTCATTAAGTATGATGTTAGCTCTAAGTTTTTTTAATAGATGACCTTTATTTGAATAAGACAGTACACTTCTATTTTAATTTTATTGAGAATTTTTATCATGAACTGGTGATGGATTTTGTAAAATGCTTTTCATTCACCAATTGGGATAATCATGTGGAATTTTTCCCCCTTATTTTATTAGTATCGTTAATAAGTAATTTTAAACTTATTTAAAATTTAAAAAATAAGTTGTTTTAAAATTATTGTATTAGTTGACTTTAGGATGTTAGAGCAACTGTGCATTCCTGGGATAAATCCCACTCGGTCATGCTGTATAATATTTTTTATATCTTACTGGATTTGGTTTGCTAATACTTTGTTGAGGATTTTTATATCTAGATTTAAGAGGGAAATTGGTCTGTAACTTTCATTTCTTATGATATCTTTGTTTGACTTTGGGATCAAGATAATACTTTTTTGGCCTCATAGAGTAATTTAGCAAGTGTTCCTTTTCCTCTATTTTCTCAAAGAGTTCATGGACTATTATTGGTGTTATTTGTCCTTTAACTATTGCATAGATTTCTCCATCTGTATCTAGACTTCTCTCTGTGAGAATATTTTAAGTTATTAATTTAATTTCTTCTCTTGTTATAGATTTATTCACATTTCTGCTTCTTTGGTTAGTTTCAGAAATTTGGGTAAGTCTAGAAATTTATTAATTTCATCTAAGTTGTCTAGTTTGTTCCTTGAATTTCTTTAAAATCTTATTAATTTCTGTAGAGTCAGTGATTAAGTTCTCCTTCAGTCCAGATTTTGGTGATCTGTGTCATCTCATTTCCCCCCTTGGCCAGTATAGCTAATGGTTTATCTTTTTTTTTTTTTTTTAATCTGTAAAAAAAACCTACTTGTGTCTCGATTTTTTCTATTTCTATTTCTTTTTCTTTTCTTTCTTTCTTTTTTTTTTTTTTTGATCTACATTTTGTTGACTTACACTCTGATATCTATTATTTACTTCCTTCTACTTTCATTGAGTTTAGTTTGAATATATCATCCCAACTTTGGTTTCCATTGTGAAGTAAACTTTAATCTTTTTGTAGTTTCCTTGAATATAAGTCATTTTTCTCTTGTAGCATTTAAGATTTTTCTTTGTCTTTCAGCATTTTGACCATGATGTGTCTAGATGTGGATCCTTCGAGTTTTTCCTACTTGGAGTCAGGAAGCTTTTTGCATGTCTTAATTAGGGCTTTAATAAAATTTGGAAAATATTCAACCATTATATATTCAAAAAAATTTCTGCCCCTTTATCTCTCTTTCCTCTCTTTCTGATATTTCCATTATTTGCATGTTGTTGTGCTTACTGGAGGTTCTGTTTATGTTTCTTTATTCTTTTTTTCTTCAAACTGGATAATGTTTATTGAGCTATTTGCAAATCTGCCTCTTCTGCCAAATCTGCCTCTTCTGCCAAATCTGCTATTGATTCTCTCTAGTGAGTTTCAGTTTTCATTTCAGTTATTTTCATTTCAGTTATTGTACTTTTCAACTCCACATTTTTATTTGCTTCTATTTTACAATTTCTATCTTATTAATATTTTCTATTTGATGAGTCATTGTCATCAGACTTTCCTTTAATTCTTTAAACATGGTTTCCTTTATTTCATGAAACATATTGCCTAGAAGACTTTGATAAGTCCAATATCTAAATTACCTCAGAGACAGTTTCTATTGATTGGTTTTTTCCTTCCGGGTATGAACCATACTTTCCTGTGTGTTTTTTCTTGGGAGGTGGGGGGTATGTCTCATAATTCTTTGTTGTTGTTCTTTAAAGTTGACATTTTAGATAAAATAATTTACAGAGTTCTGAATTTTTTTGTCCAGTTTATCACTGCTTTTATGGGGAGTCAATTTGTGATGTTCTTTTTTTTTTTTTTTTTAATTTTATTTATTTATTTGACAGAGATAGAGACAGCCAGCGAGAGAGGGAACACAAGCAGAGGGAGTGGGAGAGGAAGAAGCAGGCTCATAGCAGAGGAGCCTGATGTGGGGCTCGATCCCATAACTCCGGGATCACGCCCTGAGGCAAAGGCAGACGCTTAACCGCTGTGCCACCCAGGCGCCCCTAATTTGTGATGTTCTTACAACACCATTCCAGAAGTCTGATTCTTCCTTTTCAGTCATTTTAAAATCTGTATCTTCCCTTCCATTTCTACTCCCAGTGTTTAATTCAAACATTTAATATCACTTGTCTGAACAACTGCAATGACCTTCTAACTATTATTTCTGTCTTCAGTCTCTGATTCTCAGACTCCTTATATATCATTACTATTTCTGCTGGGGTAATGTTTTTTAAATCCATATAACAGGTATTTCTGGTACTCTTGTTCCAACAAATACCAAGGAATTCTCATTTCCAGTTAAGCAATACAAATTCCTTAATAATTCATTCAAGACCTTCTTTCTATTATTTGGTCTCAACCTGGCATTCTAATCTTATGCTTTATGTCCCTTCACCTCTTGCATTCTATGCCTTAACACCACTGGGCTATTTTAAAGTTTTTAAGTACTTTTATATTTGTGAGTTTATATGTTGGTGTCATTTCTTTAGCTTGGAAAGTTTAGCCCTACCCCCAAAATACTCTCATTTCTTTGCACATGCACATGAATTTGTACATGTAGTTTGGGGCCTCTTCTGATACTCTTTTCCTAATCCTCGCTCGAAATTTCCTTCTCTTTCCTATACTCTTATAGTAATTAGCCAATATTTTATTATAACATTATACGGTCAGCCTTGTATTTTATTTAGTTCTGTATTAGATTAAAGGCAAGGACTATATTTCATTTTTTGTAACATTAGTGTCTGGGACACAGTATATGATCAATAACTGTTTATTATATTGAATGAGGGCTAGGGACAAAGTTTAAGAGAATTGCAAATGTGGTATCTCTGGGCCATTCTCTTTTGGTCTTAGCTGAAGATATGAAACTGAAGTATATGACTTCTCTGATACTTATACTCAACTAAATTGGAAAATAGGAATTTCTGTAGACATAATGGAGAGTGGTACAAATTGGAACAGCAAAAGGAATAAATGATTGATGCTCAGAAAATATTGTCAGTTCCTTGAAGGGAGGTCTATCTAGAGTATTTAGAAGAGACAGAGGACTTACCATTCTCAATGAATGTTATCAGTAACTAAAAACATACTTCAGAAAGCTTTCTCTGTGCAAAATATTCTCCCAGTGACTTTGACTACCAAATTTGTATGTGTTACTATATCTTTATCTTCTTTAAGGATGTTCATATACCTAGTAATTAATAGGTAATAACTGAATATAAAATGAATTACTGAATGGATGGCATGGCCTACAAGAAAATCATAGTCAAGTTGAGAAGATGGAAAACATACTTAAAAAATAAAGAGCAGTAAAAAGTAGTACATGGTAGATGTTTGTGTTATATTTTAGGAATTTAGTATTCAGACAAGAGGGTATCATAGCATACATATATTTGAAGAACTTTTAGTGCAGAGGTGGCACTTATACTAAGGTAAGTAGAAAGAAAGGTAAGTGGACACCTCTGAAAGAAAGGGCCACAGAGTTTTTTCCTAGCATGAAACCTTAATGAGATTGACTCTAGGACTAATTATAAGGGGGAGAGACATGAAGTAAGGAACCGATGAACCTACAGTAGTACACAATCCAGAAAAACAAATAGCAGGGATATATATAAAGATGTTTATTGTGGTACTATTTATGGCCGTGAAAAATTAAAAATAATGTAACATCCATTAAAAAGTCCATAAAAGGGCACCTGGGTGACTCAGTCAGTTAAGTGTCTGACTCTTGATTTTGGCTCAGGTAATGATCTCAGGGTCATGGAATCCAGCCCTGCACCAGGGTCCTTGCTCAGTGGGGAGTCTGCTGGAGATTCTCCTCTCCCTCTCCCTCTGCCCCTCTCCCCGCATGCTCACTTTCTCTCTCTCTCTCAAATAAATAGTCTTTTTTTTTTTTTTAAGTCCATAAAAATGTCCATTTAAAAACTTGCTAGGGATGCCTGGGTGGCTCAGTCGGTTAAGTGTTTGCTTTCAGCTCAGATCATGATCCCAGGGTCCTAGGATTGAGTCCCACATCAGGCTCCTTGCTCAGCGGGGAGCCTGCTTCTCTCTCTGCCCACTGCTCCCCTGCTTGTGCTCTCTCTCTTTCCCTCTCTCTGACAAATAAATAAAATCTTAAAAAAAAAAAAACCCAAACATGCTACATCTATGCCATGAAAGGTGGTAGAACCATACATACTGATAAGAAGTGATGTCCATGATAGTTTTTTAGGTTAAAAAATGTTCTTGTATAATATATATTGCATGGTGTCAATTTTATAAAGAAATAATGGGTTTAAAATACAAAGTGTGTGTGGAGAGGAGTTAAGATGGCCGAGTAGTAGGGAGAACCGAAGCTTTTCTTGTCCCTCGAACACAGCTAGATAGCTATCATTGTGAACACCCGAGAAACCAATTGGAGGTCTGAGGGAAAGAAAACTGCAAGTCTACAAGTAGAAAAGCAACCTTATTTGGAAGGTAGGAGGTGCAGAGAGTTGACTTGTGCGAGATATAGCCGTGGATACATAGGCAGGGAGGGAGCTTGCTTATGAAGGCTACTGCAAAGTATTGTAAGGAGCAGAGTGCAAAATCTGAACTTTTAGAAGTCTGCTACCATGAAGGATGTGCCTGGCTTAAAGGTGCTCAGGTGGCAAAGTGGAGCAGAATCTGAGGAGTCATGGCATAGTCTGAGGATCCCCTGAGTTGCAAGAAGAATGGGTGGCACTAACTTGCTGCACTGTTCCCGGGCACAGTAGGGGGGAAGCCTGCTGAGAGCAGTGGGTTTTGGTGCCGGCTTTTTGCTCTGTTTTGCCATAAACTTCAAACCACTGCACGGTCCTGCTATGCACAGTCATGTCACTGCCTTCATGGGGCTAGCTGGCAAAGGGTAAAGTGCAGCAAGACCCTCCCCCAGAGGAGCAGCATGGGTCTGTGTGGCGGGAGTCCCTAAAATTTGGAGTTTTGAAACTCAGCCATGCGCCTGAGATAAAAAAAAAAAAGCTTGGATGCAGGCAGGGTGAACTGAGGGTTCAGATGGAAACTGGGGATATAAATGAGGTGACTGATTGCTCTTCTGTGAGGGCTCACTGAAGAGTTGGGGGCATGAACTTTCAACTCCAGGGCTAGAGAGCAGGGTGCTGCCATATTCATCCCACCCATCAGTGCCCAAAGCTTTCAGGGAGCAAAACACCTCCACCTAGTGGAGGCTAGAGATGCTTACACCAAGCCCCGCCCCCCTGTGCCCTGGAGGCACACTTCCACTGAAACAAGCAAGCCTAAAAATCAGCACAGCAGGCCCTTCCCCCAGGAGACCAGCACAAACAACTGGCTTCACCAAGTCTACTGATCATAGAGTGCTTTTTCATTTATTTTCTTATTTTTTTCAATTCCCCTTGTTAATTTTTTATTATTAATTTTTTAAAAATTTTATTTATATATATTACATATATATTTCTTCCTCCTTTTTGGTTTATTTTCAGGTTTTTTTTCCTTTATTTTTTAAATTAATTAATTAAATTTTTTTTTTTTTTTAATTTTGGGATCTACATTCTTTTAATAGGTGGTTCAAAACACACCAAGGATCTAGGTCTTTTGTTTTGCTTTTTTTTTTTTCCTTTTTTTTTTTTTTAAAGATTTTATTTATTTATTTAACAGAGAGAGAGAGAGCCAGCGAGAGAGGGAACACGGGCAAGCAGAGTGGGAGAG
Source organism: Ursus americanus (assembly GCF_024610735.1). NCBI lineage: Eukaryota > Metazoa > Chordata > Mammalia > Carnivora > Ursidae > Ursus > Ursus americanus. The sequence continues at coordinate 82,899,848 of NC_142128.1, read as the reverse complement.
GAAGCAGACTCCCAGTGGAGGAGCCCGATGTGGGGCTCGATCTCAGAATGCTGGGATCATGCCCTGAGCCAAAGGCAGACACTTAATGACTGAGCCACCCAGGTGCCCTTTTTTTCCTTTTTTTGTTTGTTTGTTTGTTTTTTATTTTTTATTTCTTCTTTTCTTTCCTGAACAAAATGACAAAATGGAGAAATTCACCCCAACAGAAAGATCAGGAAGTAGAACTCACAGCCAGGGATTTAATCAATACACATATAAGTAAGATGTCTGAACTAGAATTTAAAACAATTATAAGGATACTAGCTGGGCTTGAAAAAAAAACATAGAAGACACTAGAGAATCCCTTACTGCAGAGATAAAAGAACTAAAATCTAGTCAGGCTGAAATTAAAAATCCTATACCCAAGATGTAATCCCAAATGGAGGCCATAAAAGCAAGGATGGATGAAGCAGAGAAGCAATTCAGTGATATAGAAGATAAAATTATGGAAAATAATGAAGCTGAAAAGAAGAGGGAAAGAAAGGTAATGGACCCTGAAGGTAGACTTAGGGGAACTCAGCAACTTGTTAAAACATAACATTCATATCATAGGGGTCCCAGAAGATGAAGAGAGAGAAAAAGGGGCAGAAGGTTTATTCAAACAAATTATAGCTAAAAACTTCCCTAATCTGGGGAAGGAGACAGACATCAAAATCCAGGAAGCACAGAGAATGCCCATTAAATTCAACAGAAGACGACCATTGCCAAGGCATATCATAGTCAAATTCACAAAATACACAGATAAGGAAAGAACCCTGAAAGCAGGAAGGGAAAAAAAGTCCTTAAGCTATCAGGGAAGACAGATGAGGTTTGCAGCATATCTGTCCACAGAAACGTAGCAGGCCAGAAGAGAATGGCAGGAAATATTTAACACGCTGAATGGGAAAAATATGCACCCAAGAATTTCTTATCCAGCAAGGCTGTCATTCAGAATAGAAGGAGAGATAAAGAGTTTTCCAGACAAAAGCTAAAGGAGTTCATGACCACTAAACCAGCTCTGCAAGGAATTTTAAGAGGGACTCTTTAGGGGAGGAAAAAAAGACCAAAAGCAACAAAATCTAGTAAGGACCAGAGACTATTACTAGAAACACCAACTCTACAGGTAACACAATGGCAATAAAGTCATCTGTCAATAATCACTTTGAATGTAAATGTACTAAATGTACCAATAAAAAGACAGAGGATATCAAAATGGATAAAAAAACAAGATCCATCTATATGATGCCTGCAAGAGACAAATTTTAGACCTAAAGGCACCTACAGATTGAAAGTGAGGGGACAAAGAACCAACTATGACACTAATGTATAGCAAAAGAAAGCTGGAGTAGCCATACTTATATCAGACAAACTAGATTTTAAAACAAAGACTGTAACAAGAGATGAAGAAGGGCATTATATCATAATTAAGGATCTATCCATCAAGAAGATCAATCAAGAAGATCCCAAATTGAGAGCACACAAATACATAAATCAATTAATAATAAGCATAAAGAAATCCATTGATAATAATACAATAATAGTAGGGGACGTCAGCACCCCACTTACAACAATAGACAGATCATCTATGCAGAAAATCAACAAGAAAACAATGGCTTTGAACGACACACTGGACCAGATGGACTTAACAAATGTATTCAGAACATTTCATCCTGAAGTAGCAGGATACACATTCTTTTTGAGTGCACATGGAACACTCTTCAGAATAGATCACATACTGGGTCACAAACCAGCCCTCAACAAGAACAAAAAGATTAAGATCATACCATGCATATTTTCAGACCACATCGCTGTGAAACTTGAAGTCAACCACAAGAATAAATTTGGAAACACCTCAAACACATTGACGTTAAAGAACATCCTACTAAAGAATGAATGAGTTAACCAGGAAATTAAAGAAGAAATAAAAAGAAATACATGGAAGCAAATGAAAATGAAAACACGACAGTACAAAACCTTTGAGACGCAGCAAAGGCAGTCCTAGGAGGGAAGTATATTGCAATATAGGCCTATGTCAAGAAGCAAGAAAAGTCTCAAATGCACATCCTAACCTTACACCTAAAGGAGTTAGAAAAGGAATAGCAAATAAAGCCTAAAACCAGCAGAACAGGGAAATAAAGACTAGAATAGAAATAAACAATATAGAAACAAACAAACAAATAAAAACTCAGTAGAATGGATTAACAAAACTAAGACCTGGTTCTTCAAAAGAATTAGTAAAATTGATAAACTCCTAGCCAGACCTATCAAAAAGAAAACAGAAAAGACCCAAATAGATAAAATCATGAATGAAAGAGGAGAAATAACAACCAATACCACAGAAGTATAAACAATTATAAGAGAATACTATGAAAAATTACATGCTAACAAACTGGGCAACTGGGAAGAAATGGACAAATTCCCAGAAACCTACAAACTACCAAAACTGAAACAGGAAGAAATAGAAAATTTGAACAGATACTAACCAGCAAAGAAATTGAATCAATAATCAAAAATCTCCCAATAAACAAAAGTCCAGGGCCAGATGGATTCCCAGGGGAATTAATTTAAAGAAGAGTTAATACCTATTTTTCTCAAACTGTTTCAAAAAAACAAAAATGTAAGAAAAACTTCCAAACTCATTCTGTGAAGCCAGCATTACCTTGACTCCAAAACCAGACAAGGACCCCACTAAAAAAAGAATTATAGGCCAATATCCCTGATGAACATGGATACAAAAATACTCACGAAAAATAGTAGCAAATCTAATTCAACAGTACATTAAAAGAATTATTCACCACAATCAAGTGGGATTTATTCCTGGGCTGCAGGGGTGGTTCAATAGTCAATATTCACAAATCAATCAATGTGATATACCACATTAATAAAAGAAAGGAGAAGAACCATATGATACTGTCAATAGATTCAGAAAAAGCATTTGACAAGATACAGCATCCATTCTTGATTAAAACCCTCAGGAAAGTAGGGATAAAGGGAATATACCTCAATATCATAAGGCCATATATGAAAGACCCTATAGCTAATATAATTCTCAATGGGGAAAAACTGAGAGACTTACCCCTATAGTCAGGAACAAGACAAGGATGTCCACTCTCACCATTACTATTTAACACAGTACTGGAAGTCTTAGCCTCAGCAATCAGACAACAAAAAGAAATAAAAGGCATCCAAATTGGTAAGGAAGAAGTAAAACTGTCACTATTTACAGAAGACATCATACTCTATGTAGAAAACCCAAAAGACTCCACCAAAAAAATTGCTAGAACTAATACATGAATTCAGCAAAGTTGCAGGATATATAATCAATGTGCAGAAATCTGTTGTATTTCTATACACCAATAATGAAGCAGCAGAAAAAGAAATCAAGGAATCAATACCATTTGCAATTGCACCAAGAACAATAAGATACCTAGGAATAAACCTAACTAAAGAGGTAAAAGATCTATACTCTGAAAACTATAGATCATGTATGAAAGAAATTGAAGAGGACACAGAGAAATGGAAAAGCATTCCATGCCCATGGATTGGAAGAACAAACATTGTTAAAATGTCTATACCACCCAAAGCAATCTATACATTTAATGCAATCCCTATCAAAATACCACCAACATTTTTCACAGAGCTAGAACAAACAATCCTAAAGTTTGTACAGAACCACAAAAGATCCCCAGGTAGCAAAAGCAATTCTGAAAAAGAAAAACAAAACTGGAGGCATCATGATTCCAGATTTTAAGCTATATTAAAACTGTAGTCATTGAGATAGTATGGTACTGGCACAAAAACGGACACATAGATCACTGGCACAGAATAGAGAACCCAGAAATGGACCCTGAACTCTATGATCAACTAATATTTGACAAAGCAGGAAAGAACATCCAATGGAAAAAAGATAGTCTCTTCAACAAATGGTGTTGGGAAAACTGGGCAGCAACATGCCGAATGAAACTGGACCACTTTCTTACGCCACACACAAAGATAAATTCAAAATGGATGAAAGATCTAAATGTGAAACAGGAATCCATCAAAATCTAGAGAACACAGGCAGTAACCCTTCTGACCTCAGCCATAGCAACTTAGTAGACATGTTGCCAGAGGCAAGGGAAACAAAAGCAAAAATGAACTATTGGGACTCCGTCAATATAAAAAACTTCTGCACAGCAAAGGAAACAGTCAACAAAACTAAAACGCAGCCTACAGAATGGGAGAAGATATTTGTAAATGTTGTATCTGATAAAGGGTTAGTATCCAAAATCTAAAAGAACTTATCAAACTCTACACTCCTCTCCAAAAATAATCCAGTTAAGAAATGGGCAGAAGGGGCGCCTGGGTGGCACAGCGGTTAAGTGCCTGCCTTCGGCTCAGGGCGTGATCCTGGCGTTACGGGATCGAGCCCCACATCAGGCTCTTCAGCTATGGGCCTGCTTCTTCCTCTCCCACTCCCCCTGCTTGTGTTCCCTCTCTCGCTGGCTGTCTCTATCTCTGTCAAATAAATAAATAAAATCTTTAAAAAAAAAAAAAAAAAGAAATGGGCAGAAGACTTGAACGGACACTTTTCCAAAGAAGACATCCAATGGCTAACAGACAAATGAAAAGATGTTCAACATCACTCATCATCAGGGAAATACAAATCCAAACCATGATAAGATACCACCTCACACCTGTCAGTATGGCTAAAATTAACAACACAAGAAACAACAGGTGTTGGTGAGGATGCAGAGAAAGGGGAACCCTCTTGCACTGTTCGTGGGAATGCAAACTGGTCCAACCACTCTGGAGAACAGTATGGAGGTTCCTCAAAAACTTAAAAATAGAACTACCCTATGATCTAGCAATTGTAGTACTAGGTATTTACCCAAAGGATACAAAAATACAGATTCAAAGGGGTACATGCACCCCGATGTTTATAGCAGCATTATCAGCAATAGCCAAACTATGGAGAGAGCCCAAAGGTCCATCAACTGATGAATGGATAAAGATGTGGTGTGTATATACATACAGTGGATTATTACTCAATCAAAAAAAAAATGAAATCTTGCCATTTGCAACAACATGGATGGAGTTAGAGTGAAAAAATCAGAGAAAGTCAAATACCATATGATCTCATTCATATATGGAATTTAAAAAGAAACCATGAACATAGGGGAAGGGGGAAAAGAAAAAGGAGAGAGGGAAACAAATCATAAGAGACTGTTAATGATAGAGAGCAATCTGAGGGTTGACGGAGGGAGGTGGGTGGGGGATGGGCTAAATGGATGATGGATATTAAAGAGGGCACTTATGATGAGCACTGGGTGTTGTATGTAAGTGACGAATCACTGAATTCTACTCTAGAAACCAATATTGCACTGTATGTTCACTAACTAACATAAAATTTTTAAAATAAATAAATAACAAAGTGTGCCTTGTGTATGTGTATGATATATGGAAAGAAGTAAAAAATCCATATGAAGAAAAATAAATTCAGCATTAAGCATGTTAGATTAAAGAGAGCTTGTGTCTGGAGAATATTGCTGTAACCAGATCCTGTGTCTTACCTGGGTCTTAATGAGGGCTTCCTTGCACCAGTCTTTCTGAAGAAGGACATTCTCCTACGTGAGGGTGAAAACACCTTTGGTTGTCTGACAACTTCCGCTGCAAAATCTAATGAAAAATCACAAAGTTAGGTAATACCATGTTATAAAGAACATTTCAGAGAGTAAGAAGGGACTAATTAAAAAGGATATTTATCAGACATTGAGTGCATGTTTAAAAACCACGGCACCCACAACTGCCATCATCTCAGGATATTACTGCTGAAAAGAGACTTGGGAATGATTTTTACCCCTGACTTCAGTCTAGATTGTGTTATCTAAGTCTGTTGGCCATTAGGCCGAGAACCCACCTTCTTCAGAAGACTCCTAAGACCAAGTCTATTGTATTTCTTCTCATTTCAACACCAAATGTTATCTAGCCTTCCCCTAATCAGCCATTTTGACTAGACTATACTCCACAAGACAGTCAGTCTGCCTTGACCCCTCTGTTATTCCATCCTATGCCCTTTCTCTTGCCCTCTGGATCTCCTGCTCTGTAATCAGCAAACTCTCACAGAATCTTGAGCTCTTTGTTAAGTGTTTCCTCTAACTTCTTGCTATAACTGAAATCATTCTCTTTTCTGAGAACACTGCTTCCACTGCAAGCTTCTTAAAAGGTATTCTATCATACCATACACAATTTAGAGTGGGTGTCTGGTTCCCTATTGCCATATAAAAACCATTATTTCAAAAAGTATATTAAAACACTACTATTGGAGAATGATAGATTTCAAGATCTCAGTGTCTTAGGAAAGCACTTTGAGGTGAGTATTGTAGAAGAAAATATAGACTATCAACTCATTAAGGGTAAAGATGATATATTACTTATCTCACTGCCAGAAATTAGAACATGTCCTAGTTATATAGTCAATGCTTTAAAATGTTTATTAAATAGAATATACTCCCACAGAAAATTTCAATAGGTTTGGTAATACTAGCAGTGATAGCATAGAAAAAAGATTGAAAGCAATAGAAGTATATACTGGTTCTAAATAAATGCAATTGAATAGGTGAAAAAAAAATAAAATTCAGACTTATGGAAGACTAGATAAAAAAAAAAATCCACACAAAAGAAACTCAAAATACAAACACTTATAAATTGTGGATAAAAAATAACACATTTTTAAACTCATATATAAGTTTGCAGAAAATTACAAAATAAAATAAAAACATAGAAATTAGAAACAAAGAGGATGTTAGGAACCAGAGAGTTAAGCTGATGCTCTAGAGGTATTTGCAGTGTTAAAACCACAATAGGTCAGAAGACAAAGCCACTGGCCTTTAGAAAATGGACAAAAAAAAAAAACAAAAACCCCTGGCACTGCTTTCATTCTCAAGACACTTATCAATTATGACAGTGCTACTGAAAAATTTAACAAGGCTTTTGGTAGAGTCTCAGGACAGAAGGCGGCAAAATTGCAAACCAACAAAGGAGAAGGGGTTCTGATAAGTACCCAGTCTTTCAATTGTGATCCCAAGAAGTAAGGGAAACCAGAAATAGCTCATCCATCAAAAGGAATAAAAGCCAGCTTTGAACCAACTCAGTCCCTAAATGGATTAAGATTACTTGGATGTTGCTAGTTTAGTGTATGTCAGATCTAAGATAAAACCCTCCCTGGAGAGAAATAACATTATCCAGAGCCTCAAATTATCTCTACAATTTTTTTTTTTAACCAACCGTGTTCACAAATAAAGCAGAAATAACAAGGTATTTTAAAAAACCTGACCAAAAACCAAGGGGAAGAAATTGATAGTTGAAATTGACATAGAAAATCCAAATATGGACTTTAAAATTACTATTATTAATACAGTTCAAAGAATTAAAAGGAGTAAAATATCAACATAGACTATCGTACAAAGAAAAAATTCTGAAAATAAAAAATTTAATGACCGAAATTAAGAAAATTAAGAATTAATACATTGGTTTAATAACAAATTATACAAAACAAAGTGAGAATTACTGAACTAGGAGTGAGATCAAAAGAAAATATGCAGACTGAAACATATGGAGAAAAATATGGAAAATAAAAAAAATCATACAAGACATAAGCAAGTGGTTATAATGTCAAAAATATGTGTAGTAAGATTATCAGAAAGAGGGAATAAATAAAATGGGGCGGGATAAATATTTGAAGAGATAATAACTGAAAATTTTCTAAAACTGATAAATGACATCAAATCAGAAATGCAAGAAGTCCTGAAACCACAAGTAGTATAAATACTTAGATACATCTTTGTAAAATTGCATGAAAGTAAAAACAAAGAGAAAATGGGGGTGGGGTAGGCAATGAATGCCTGTGAAGACTTCAGGCTGACTCCTCAAAATGAACTAAGGAAGCCAAGAGATAGTAAAATGATACCTTCAAAGTGCTAAAAGAAAACAATTCCAACAAGAATTCTACAGCCTGAGACTGTATTCTTAGCAAATAAAACCAAAATAAAGATAATTTTAAAATTCACACTAAAGGAAATGTCAAAAGTTGTTCTTAGAAGCAACTTAGAGGAGCAGGAAATGATGAAAAAGTGAATATGTGAGAAGCCTAACTGAATATTGATTTATAAAACAGTAATATATATGCAATAAAAGTAGTAACTTATATTAAACTTTAATATGTCAAGGATGCATTTTGAAATCTATATGGTAACCGGTAAGAGAAGAAAACACGTAAAAACAACACATTAACAGAAAGAATATATAGAATTATGAACCCCCCCCTCCAAATTGTGATCTTAAAGAAAGCCAAAAGGAGAGAAAAGAGAACATAGAACAGAAGGGACAAATAGAAAATAGTAAGGTAGCATTTAAAACCCAATACATGAGAAGTTACAGTGAATGTGATCAGACTAAATAATTAGAAGGCAATTCTCAAACTGTATTTAACAAAAATGCAATTCCAAAAAAAAAAAAAAAAAAAGGAGAGAGTCCACTTAAAAGAGGCTCACCTTAGATATAAAAGGAGATATTAAAAAATAAAAGAATGGAAAAGGATATAACAAGCAAACACTAGCCAGAAAGAAAGGTGATGAGTATTAGATATAATTAGATATCTAATTAGATTAGATAATATTAGACAAAGTAAACAATAAAGAAGCATTATTAGAAATAATGAATTGCTCTACCAGAAAGCTATAATGATTACAAATTTGCTTGTATCTGGAGATGTAGCCTCAAATAATCTAAAGGAAAAACTGCAAGTTGTTTTTTTAAAAGAATTATTTATTTATTTTAGAGAGAGAAAGAGAAAGAGTGAGTGGGGGGAGGGGCAGAGGAAGGGGGAAAGAGAATCCTAAGCAGACTCCCTGCTGAACGTGGAGCCCAATGGGGCTCAATCTCATGACCCTGAGATGATGAACTGAGCCAAAATGAAGAGTTGGATGATTAACTGACTGAGCCACCCAGGGGCCCCCAAAACTGCAAGTCTTAAGAAAGGAAGGAAAAATCCAGAGTAGAAATTTAAAAATTTCTCTTTCAATAATGGATACAAATGTAAACTAAAACTACCACCAAAGATATAGAAAATCTGGGGCCTGGTTGGCTCAGTTGATTAAGTGTCTACCTTTGGCTTAGGTCATGATCCCAGGGTCCTGAGATTAAGCCCTGCACTGGGCTCCCTGCTCAGGAGGAAGCCTGTTTCTCCCTCTCCTTCTGCCCCTCCTGCCCACTCATTCTCTCTCTCTCAAATAAATAAATAAAATCTTTTAAAAAGATATAGAAAATCTGAACATATTTAGTCAAATACATCTTCTTGCATATACAGAATACTGCATCCAACATTACATACCTTAGATATAATTAATCATAATAAGAGGGTATCATAAACAACTTAACAAAATATTTGAAATTTCAAATGAAATCAACAAACTTGTAGAAAACACATTAAAATGACACAACAAGAAAAGAAAGTCTGAAAAGTCCTGTATCTTTTAAAGAAATTAAGTTTGTAATTAAACCTCTTCCTGAGATTGAGACAAGTGTCCTTGCCAACACCATTTCTATCTAAAAGGGTAATGGAGGACCTAGTAAGACCAATGAAGTAATGAAAAGAAATCAAAGGTATAAATATTTTAGCACAATAAATAAAACTCCTTATGGGCAGAGGGCACAAGCGTGTGTATAAAAATCAAACAAATTTATAGACCAATTTTTAGAATTTATAATTTAGGAAAGCAGTAGAATAGAAGACCAATATGTAAGAATCAACATACTTCTAATGCCATTTTTCATTAAAAAATGAAACTTTAAAAATTATACCATTTACAAGTGTATCGGAAAACATCAAAGACTAAAAACAAATGTAATGGAAGCTATAAAATAATATATATATATTTTTAAAGATTTTATTTATTTATTTGACAGGATAGAGACAGCCAGCGAGAGAGGGAACACAAGCAGGGGGAGTGGGAGAGGGAGAAGCAGGCTCATAGCGGAGGAGCCTGATGTGGGGCTCGATCCCATAACGCCGGGATCACGCCCTGAGCCGAAGGCAGACGCTTAACGACTGCACCACCCAGGCGCCCCAAGGAAGCTATAAAATAATATTACATGGAAAAACATAAAACATTATTTAAAGAAATTAAAGAAAACTTAAATAAGTGGAGAAATACACTAAATTCATGGATTAAAAAGTATAATAGGGAATGACATCACAGAAAATGATAAGTAGGGAGCTCCAGGGATCCATCTTGCATAAAAGCAACTAAAGATGTGGCAAAATGGTCATAATCAAGGTTTTACAGAACTCTGGACCTGGTCAAGAACTTGTAATAACCAGGGGAAGGCTTAGTGAAGAAAGAAGAGGTTGAGTCTATTAAGAAAGTGCTGTGGCATTTTAAGTTGTCCACCTACCATTCCCGCATCCCACATCAGTGGTGGCCATATGACAGCAGCCTACATTCTTGATGCAGGTTGCTATTGCCAGAGATAGCAATATGGATCTAATTTTCAAAGAATGTGTTTGCCCTTTTTGAAATGAAGTTGTCTCTTGTTTCCATGAAGGACTGGCATAAGGACTAGCCTTTGTTTTTCCCTATTTAGAGTATTTTCAGGACTGAGAAGCATCCCATGTGACATTTGTTGAAAGCATTTATAGGCACAAGTACTGGTTACAGTAGCCTGGGCCAACAGTTGGGACATCAGACAACACAAAGTTGGGGAAAGGTGAGGTTGTAAAAGTAGATACATGGGGTAATAAGGGCTTTTAAAGCTCCCACATATACCAGGGAATCAAGAAAGCTATTTACATGCCCAAAACTGGATGTGTGCTCAGAAAAGTCATGAGAAGATCTAAAACTTTCACCTCTGGAGAGGGTAGAATCTGATTTTCAGAGTTGTCACATTATAATATCCAAAGTATCCAGTCTTCAACAAAAAAACTAAAAGGCATGCAAAAACCATGTATGGCTCATTCACAGAAAGAAATAAATCAATAGAAAGTGTCCATGAGAAGTCCAGTCATTGTACTTACTAGACACAAAATTTAAATCAACTGTCTTAAAATGCTCAAAGAGCTAAAGGAAAGCATAGACAAACAACGAAAGGAAGTCAGGAGAATGGTGTCTCACCAAATAGAGTATCAATAAAAAGAAAGAAATGACAAAAAGAAATCAAATAGCAATTCTGTAGTTGAAAAGTACAATAACTTTGAGCTAAATGAAATAAAAAACACCACATACGAAAATGTATGGGATGTAGCAAAAGCATTGCTCAAAGAGAAATTTATTCTTGTAAATGCAGATATTGAAGAGAAAAGATAGCAAATCCGTAAATGAAACTTACACCTCCAGGAACTAGATAAAGAATAGCAAACTAAATCCAAAGTTAGCAGAAAAAGTGAATAATAAAGATTAGAATGGAAGTAAGCAAAATAGGGAATAGAAAACCAATATAGAAAATCAACAAAACCAACAGCTTTTTCTTTGAAAAGATAAAAAACCTGATAAATATTTAGTTAGACTGACTAAGAAAAGACTCAAACACTAAAATCAGAAATGAAAGTAAAGGCATTACTACCAACCTTACAGAAATAAAAAGAGAATATTATGAACAATTGTATGCCAATAAATTAGATAATCTAGATAAATGGAAAAATTCCAAGAAATGTACAACTATCAAACAGACTCAAGAAGAAATAAAAAATAATCAGTAATGACAAACCTCTCAACAAAGAAAAAACAAGGACCACATGGCTTCACTGGTGCATTCTATAGTATAACAATTAAAGAGTTAAGACTGTAGATCTTAACATTAAAGGCAATGCAAAGAAGCTTATAGTTAAAAACATGAGTATTTCTATGAAGTAAAGATACTGGGAGTAAAGAAACAAAATCAATTTTAATTGGATTATAATTAATAGCTTCTGTTTGTTAGAGATACCATTGAGAGAGAGAATATTATCCTTGTAAGACATGTGACTGATAGGTGACTCATGTATAGCATATACAAATAACCCATACACATCAATAAAAAAAAAAAAGACAGAAACCAAATAGAAAAGTAGGCAAGAGACTTAAATAGGAATGTCATGTGCATGTGCGCACACACCCTCCCCATATCCAATTAAGTATTAAACAAATGTAAAGGCACTCAATATTATTACTCAGTAGGGAAATAGATGTCAAAACAACAAATGAGATGTCACTACATACACACAAGAATAGCTAAGAATAAAAATTTGGCACATCAAATATTGGTGAGGTTGTGGAGCAACTGGAATTCTCATACCCTGTTGATAAGACCATAAACATGTACAAACACTTTGCAAAAGTATTGGGAATTATTTATCAAAGTTGAATATATGCATATCTTGCAACCCAGAAATTCTAGGTACATATTCAACAGAAATATGTTCATATGTGCATCAAATAACATGCACAAAGATGTTCATAGGAACATTAAAAAACTGAAACAACTCAAATATTCATCACTTTTGAATAAATTAAGAATGGTATAGTCATATATTAGAATATTCTACAGCATGCATTCTCAAAAGATGATATTGTTTCCAATAGGTAAAAATTTGTTTTTGAGAGTCAGAAAAGCCTTACTCTTTTATATACCACACATATATAGTATATCTATGGCATTAAAATTCATGTCTAAAGAGGCTCCTTGGTGGAGCAATAATGAAAAAAATGAGGTGAGGGTTACGCAACTGCTCTGCATTACTAAAAATAGGTCAACAATTGCAGCATTCAACATGATTGAACTCACAAACAATGTTGAGTTAAAGAAGGCAGTCATAGGAGTACATACTGCATGACTCAATTTATATAAATATCAAAAAATTATGTAAATTAAAAAAAACAGATAAAACTAAATTACCATTACCCTTGGGAAATAGGAAAGGATTAAAAATTGGGAGGTAACATAAAGGTGATCTGTGTTCAAAAGGGCAGTTGATGATCAAACATATTCTTCCTTTTCTTATTCTTCACAATTATCAGTAATTACTAGAAAAGTGGCAAATAAGGGCTAAGAAGAGAGAAAAGAACAGAGGCTGGGTGATTTGAAGTAGAAACTTTTTAATACCATATTGGGAAAAATAAAAAAAAAGCCATGATGCCTTGGCTCTTCATTTCCTTCTGTCAGGGAGAACAGAGCTGAGATATTGGGGTGGGAGCATGCTAACTGCATCAGGTCACAAGATCATGTTAAGAGATTATTAAGCTATGCACAGAATAAAGTTATATAAACTATGTACACAGGAGTAGAGCCTAGAGAAACACATTCAGAGTACACATAGAAGTTCTCCCTGTGACTATACTGATTTAACCATGCTCATTAATATGTCCTAAGCTTCTTCTGGGTCAAGAATACTGCAGTAGATGCTGTAGTATGCAGCTCAAATCCCACCCCACCCCATCTGAGTTGAAGCATTCATTCTCCTAACCTGCTATAAATTTTGCCTGGTGATGGTGCAGAGTTGAGGCCCTCAGCTGGAAGAGAAGCTGCTCAACCTAGGGTAGTGAGCCTTTCACAGGAGCAGTGAACCTAGTCAACATGTATTGGCAGAAACTAGGAGACAATGTATGGGAATAATGCTGAGGGTGCTGGCTCAAAGTGGACAGAATACAAACTTGGTTAAGGGAGAGGTGATTAATATAGGATTGTTCTCCTAGGATATAGGATTTAAGAGCCTGGTAGGTATCCTGGGAAGCAGCACAACACTGCTATGCTGACTCTTAGAAGTTTGGGAAAAGCAATGGCTCATCCTGAGTAGAAGCTCTAGTGGCCAAAACAAACAGGCGAGGAAGACATCATATGGCTCATAGAACTGAACCTGCTACAGAAGATAAATTATGTAAGACTAAAAAACCCACCAGCCAACAATGTGCCACAAAGGCTCAATCCTTTTGCTAAAGCCAAAGAGTGGGGTAGTGGGGAAGGAGTGGGAAGCACTGATGAAAGCAGCATTAACATCACTGAGGAGCTTCTTGGTGACTTTATGTGATGAGAAAACATCCATTTTGAGTAGCTGCCTAGGCATTTTGCAGTGTGACAATTCTGCTCACACCCAGAGTCTGGACATTTAGATAAGGACCCAAGCTTAAGATTTTCACCCCAAGTTCCCACTTTGCTTTTCTTGGGGCATCTTTTAAAATGCCCATTCAGAGTTGGGTCCATGAAAAATTAGTGACAGCTGCCCCAACCTCCTTATAAGTAATAGGTGTTTGCTACCCTGCTTGTGCTCTCTCTCTTGCTCACTGGTGACATGGGATGTAGGAATGCTTTTCCTCTGGCTTATTGCACCCCATTTTGGGACTTGAAAGTAATAAATTTTGTGACTTTACTTCTTTTGTGTGAGTGTATTGAAATTGTACTTTCAATTAAAATGGCCCTAGGTTTTCTCTTCCCAAAAGTGGGAGCTCAGATGCCAAGGGAATTACCTGCCAACCCTGTGGGGGTGGCTTGTGCCTTCTTACTCAGCAAGTCATAGTCTGCATATTCTTAACACACCAACTCTGGGTTTTCCAACACACTTTTCTCTGTAGGTCAGGGCTAACTCTTACTAAATTGAGGTCTCTGATAGCAATGGAAATCAAATCCCAAAATCATAAAGGTGAGGTGTAGGCACTTTATTGCCAGAAGTAAGGGAGATGTTACTATTATAATGAACAATAAAGTGGTAATAGAATAATAAGGTGGAAGCTAGGAGGACCTGACCCTCAGAAAGCTGTGGGTATGGTTAATAGAACATGGTGTTCCTAGCGGTTAAATAGACAGGTAGCCAAAAAAATTACTGTTTAATATATACAACCAACAGACACCAAGGATAAATGACTGAGGGCACTTGCACCAATGAAAGTCACAATCCCTTGCTCAGTTTCTAAACCTGAGTCAATTTTCAGGCCTGGAATGCACTGACTGAAGAAAGGTCTCCATGAAGGAAGACCCTACATTATGGAAAGTAAATTCTAATGATACTCATGGTCCCTCTCCAATGGGACCTTTGGGCATTTATTCCAGTAACTGAAAGGGAAATACCCAGTCATTTCAAGGACTATTGAACACAGGGTTCTAGTTAACACCAGCTGGATCCCCAGAATGTCATCATCAACCCCACTAGAGAAGGCACTTATGAGGTAATAAATGGAGTCTTGGCCCAGGTATAGCTCACAGTGGGCACAGTGGGTCCACTGAACTAACAAAGCCATTCAGTAGTCATTTCTCCAATCCATAAATGTATACTGGAATGGAATTACTTGGTAGTTGGCAGGATCTCCACATTATTTCCTTGGTCTAAGGAGTAAGAGCTATTACGGTGGGAAACATCAAGTGGAAGTCTCTAAAACTCTTTCTATGCCCCTACTCAAGATGATAAAAACAATATCACATTCTGGGGATAATGTCAGAGACTAATGCCACCCTTAAAAAACTGAAAAGATGGCTTCATATCCTAAATAATTAAGTCATAAAATCATTACTAAGGGCAGAACAAGATAGGTGTAAGCACAAAAAGGGAGAAAGAGCCACAGATTCCAGGTAGGGTAAGGGGGCCTTCCCCACAGAAGTACTGCCCTACACTGGGTGCTGAAGCCCAAGCTGGGTGAGGAGACTATCCACATGAAGGGCAACTTGGACTGGAGAATTCAGAACTCAAGCAGGATGAGGAGAACATCTACACAAAGGGAGACCCAGCATATGGAGTTCAATTGGGGTGAGAAGGGCACCCACATTAGGACACAAAGGAGCAGACCAGCATGAAGTGTGGAAACTTGAACAGAATGAGAAAGATAAGGGCCCCTGGGTGTCTCAGTTGGTTGAGTGTCTGACTCTTGATTTTGGCATGGGTTGTGATCTTGGGGTCATGGGATCAAGCCAGGTGTCTGTTCCATGCTCAGTTCCATCCTGTTCTCTGCCCCTCCCCATCCCTCACTCTCTCCCCAATAAAAAAAAAAAAAAATCTTAAAAAAAAAAAAAAAGAATGAGGAAGATATTCTCATTAGGTGTGGCCTAGCATAGGGTATCAGAACCTGAGCAGGTTGAGGACGTCTACATTAAGGGGTCACCTGGTGTCGGGTGACAGAGTCCAAGCAAGATGAGGAGAGAGTCTACACAAGAAATGGGTGCAGCCTGGTATGGAGCATCAGTGCCTGAGAAAAATAAGGACGACTTCTCCATGGAAGGGGGGATGTCCAGGTGTGGGAAGTCAGAGCCCCAGTGGCAAGAAGGAATGGCTACATGTAGCGGCATCCTGGCACAGGTCGTGAAAACAGAGTGAGGAGTGTCTCCCCAAGAAGAAGCATCTTATAAATGGTGTTGGAATTCAAGCAAGATGAGGAGGATACCATGCATGGAAAGGGCCTGGTGTAAGGTGTTGAGCCCAGGTAAGGGGAAGAGGGCATCAGCAAGAGGAAGGTGGTGGCAATGTAGACAAGGTGTTTGTTACATAGAAAGAATTAATCAAATAACTAAACACATTTAGGGAAAGGGAGTAAATTTTCTCATTGTCAGAGAACAGATGTAAAAATATGGAAAAGCAGAAAACTAGAATGAACTCAGTTGTATTGGATTAAATTGGAGATATAGGTGGGATCTCATGGTTTTCTTTATATAAATATGGAAAAACATAGCTATAAATGTGTCGGTGTATGCATATACACATACGAACAAACATATATGTTCTCTAGTTCTGTCCATTGAGAAGACCTGGTTGCAGTAATCTCAATAGCAATGAAATAACCTAATTCCTGGACTTTGACTTCTAAATATCATTCTTTAAGAGAAGGAACCACACTCTTTAGAGAAATGGCTGATTCTAGGGCTAGAGTAGGAAGAGTACAAGATGAGCTTGGAACAGCTATCTCATACAAGCAAGCAAGATAATGCTCAAGAGATGTGTCAAGAGGAGACAGAAGCCAGCTTTGAATGGAATGACACTGACCAAATAGGAGACAATTTGAACATCAAAGTAAGTAACTATAGTAATAGATTAAAACCCATTAAAATAATATCAGTAAATACTGAATCTCTATCTATCTATCATCTGTCATTTGTATATCTAAATGAATGAGTTATAAGTGTGGTAAAGAATGGGATATTTACATAATTTCAAAGTACCCTCTCTCCTCCACACACATAATGTTTATTAATTACAAAAGGGAAAAATTAATTTACGGTGGAAAATCCTGGCAGGCACCATATAATTAAGTGATCAAAGGAAATATTGCCCGTAATGGAACAAAGCAAAATTATGTACCACCTACTGCATTGAAAAGGACTGCAATGATATTTCTGAATAACCTGAATGTATAATCCAAGTTTAAACATGAGAAAACATCAGAAAAATACATTGAGAGACATCTATAAAAGTAACCTTGCAATTTTTTAAAGTGTCAAGGATATAAAAGTCAGAATATTTGAGGAACTGTTCCACCTAATAAAGAGACATTTGGTGAAACTTGAACATAACCTGAAAATTAAGTGGTAGTAAAGTATCAGTGTTAATTTCCTGGCTCTTTTTAAGTTCACAGTCCAGAGGCATAGGCTTACGGAAAGACTTGAGACCTATGACTATAGAATGCTGGCCCTCCCCCCACATCTTACCACCACATTACTAAAGGCCCATTTACAGCAGTTCCTTTTACCTGGTACATCATGTCCTGCTATTAGAAAAAAATATGAGGCATACCAAAAGGAAAAAGTCCCATAATTTAGAGAAGAGCAAACATAAGAACCAAACATGGTAGGGATTTGGGGATTATCAGACTAGGAATTTAAAACAACTACGAGATGGGCTCTAATGGGTAAAGTAGACAACATTCATGAACAAATAGGCAAAGTTAGCAGAGAGATGGAAATTCCAATAAAGAACCAAGGAGAAACGCTAAAGATCAAAATCGCTGACAGAAATTAAGAGTGCCTATGATGGCCTCATTAATAGAATAGAAACAGCTGAGCGAAGATCTCTATGCTTGAAGATACCTCAACAGAAACCTTTAAAACTTAAAAGCAAAGGACACAAAGAGACTGAGAAAAACCAAAACCAAACCAAAACAAAACATCTAAGAACTGTGTAAGAACTACTCAGAAGGTGTAATATATGTATAATGTGGATACTAGAATGAAAAAAGATAAACAGAAGAAATATTTGAAACAATAATGACTGATGATTGCCCACAAGTTAATGTTGAATACCAATCCACAGATCCAGGAAGCTCAGAGAACATCAAGCAGAAAAAATGCTGGAAAAAACTACATCTAGGCAAATCATTTTAAAACCACAAAAATTCAAAGATAACAAAAAAGTCCTGAAAGAAGCCAGGGAGGAAAACATCTCACCTAGAGTGGAACAGGCATAAGAATTACATCTGACTTCTCACAAACCATACAAGCAAGAAGAGAATGGAGTAAATATTTGAAGTGTTGACAGAAAAAAAACCTCTCACCAACCTAGAATTCTCTATCTTGCAAAATTATTCTTCAAAAGTGAAGGAGAAATAAATGCTTTCTAAAACAAATAAACAAACAAAGGAATGAGGGAATTTCTTGTCACTAGACCAGCTTTGTAAGAAATGTTAAAAGAAATTTGCTTGAGAGAAGGAACATAATGTGGTCAGAAACTTGGACCTACAAAAAGAAAAGGAGAGCATCAAAAAGGGAATGAGTAAGGAAAGTTAAAACTCATGTTTCTTCTTCTTTGTTGATCTAGCGGGTAACAGTTTGTTCAAAATAAAAAAATAGTAACAACATATTCAAATGATAGTAACGATGTATTCAAATGATAGTGACAATGTATTCAAATGATAGTGACAATGCATTCAATGATATAATGGATGGGAGGAAGGAATTAAATTATTGTGTTATTATAAAGCATGCAAAATACCTGTGAGTGTTATATAGTTACTTAAAAGTGTACTTGGATTAGTTGTGAATGTATTTTGCAAACTCTAGGGCAACTACTAAAAAAAAGTTTAAAAAAAGATATAACCAATATTCTAAGAAGGAAGAGAAAGTGGAATATAAAATGCTCAGATTAAAACCATAAAAGGCAGGGGCACCTGGGTGGCTCAGCCATTAAGCCTCTGCCTTCGGCTCAGGGCATGATCCCAGGGTCCTTGGATCCATCGAGCCCTGCATCGGGCTCCCTGCTTGGCGGGAAGCCTGCTTCTCCCTCTCACACTCCCCTTGCTTGTGTTCCCTCTCTCGCTGTTTCTCTGTCAAACAAATAAATAAAATCTTAAAAAACAATAACCATAAAAGGCAGAGAGAGTGGAAGACAAAAATAAGAACAAAGAACAAGGGCAACAAATAGAAAACAGTAACAAATATGATACATATTAAACCAACTATATCAATAATCACTTTGAATGCTAATGGTCTAAATGTATTCAGTAAAAAACAGATTGTCAGAGTGGATCAAAAAACAAGACCCAACTCTATGTTATCTATAAGAAACACACTTAAAATGTGAAAACATATATAGATTGCAAGTAAATGGGATAGAAAAAATATACAATGCTAATATTAATTAAAAGAAAGCAGTAGTAGCTATATTAATTTCAGACAGAGCAGACTTCAAAGAAAAGAATGTTATCAAGGATAAAGAAGGGCATTACATAATGATAAAGGCGTCAGTTCTCTAAGAAGACATAACAATCCTTAATGCGTATGCACCTAACGACAGAGCATTAAGCTACACGAGCAAAACTGGTAGAACTGCAAGAATTACATAAATCCACGATCATATATAGAGACTTCAACACCACTCTATCAGAAACAGACAGATCCAGAAGGCAGAAAATCAGTAAGGACATGTTGAACTCAACAACACCATCAATCAACTGGATATAATTAACATCTATAGACCAAATCCAACAGCAGCAGAATACATATTCTGCTCAAGCTCACATTAACATTCACCAAAATAGATCATTTTCTGGGCCATTAACAAATTTAATAGAAATTATACCATATCTACTTTCAGACCATAATGCAATTAAACAGAAACCAATAACAGAGGATAATTAGAAAATCTCAAAATACATGGAAATTAAACAATATACTTTTTTAAAAAAGATTTTATTTATATATTTGACAGAGAGAGACAGCCAGTGAGAGAGGGAACAAAGCAGAGGGAGTGGGAGAGGAAGAAGCAGGCTCCTAGCAAAGGAGCCTGGTGTGGGGCTCAATCCCAGAACGCCGGGATCACTCCCTGAGCCGAAGGCAGACGCTTAACGACTGCGCCACCCAGGCACCCCTAAACAATATACTTCTAACAACACATAGGACAAAGCAGAAATCTCAAGAAAAATTAAAAAGTATTTTAAACTAAATGAAAATAAAAACATAACATCAAAATTTGTGGGAATGCTGGGAAAGCAGTGCTTAGAGGGAAATTTTTAGCATTGAATGCATATATTGGAAAAGAAGAAAGATCTAAATCATCTAAGTTTTCAACTTAGGAAACTAGAAAAAGAAGAGCAGATAAAATCCAAAGTTGGTAGATGAAAAGAAATAATAAGAATCGGAGTAGAAATCAATGAAATTGAAAGCAGGAAATCAATAGATAAAAATCTATGAAATCAAAAGCTGTTTTTTAAAAAAAGATCAATAATATCAATAATCCTCCAGCTAGGCTAACTAAAAAAAACAAAACAAAAAAAAAAAAAACAGAGAGAGGACATAAATTACTATTATCAGAAATGAAATGGGGGGCATCATTACAGAAATCACCAGGCCCAGATGTGTTTGCTGGTGAAGTCCACCAAACATTTAAGAAAGAAATCATTCTGATTCTCTACAACTTCTTTCAGAGGATAGAAGCAGAAGACATACTTCCTAACTCAGTCTATGAGACCAGCATCACCCCAATACCAAAATCAAAGACATCAGAAGAAAAGAAAAACACAAACCAGTATCTGTCATGGACACAGCTGCAAAAACCCTAACAAAATATTCACAAAGCTAATCCAACAATGTATAAAAAGCATTATATACCATGACCAAACAGGATTTTAAGCAATCCTGGTTCAACATGTAAGCAAGCCTGGTTCAACATTCAAATACCAATATAATCCATCACATCAACTGGCTAAGAGAGAAATATCACATGATCACATCAATAGATGCTGAATAGCATTTGACAAAATCCAACACGCATTCATGATAAAAACTCTCAGTAAACTAAAAATACAGAGGCATTTCTTCAGTGTAATATAGAATATCATATAAAAAAACCTTATAGTTAACACTATAATTAATGGTGAGAAACTTAAAGCTTTTAAACTAACATCATGTATAAGACAAGTAAGTCTTTTTACCACTCCTTTTCAACATTGTGCTGAAAGGTCTAGCAAATGCAATAAGATAAGAAAAGGAAATAAAATTTACATGGAGTGGAAAAGAAGAATTAAAACTTTTGTTGTTGGGGCGCCTGGGTGGCGCAGTTGTTAGGCGTCTGCTCAGGGCGTGATCCCGGCGTTCTGGGATCGAGCCCCACATCAGGCTTCTCTGCTAGGAGCCTGCTTCTTCCTCTCCCACTCCCCCTGCTTGTGTTCCCTCTCTCGCTGGCTGTCTCTCTCTGTTAAATAAATAAAATCTTAAAAAAAAAAAAAAACCTTTGTTGTTTGTATATGTATGACTATCTATGTAGAAATCCAAAAGAATTGATAAGAAATCTTCTGGAGCTAATAAGCAATTATAGTAAAGTTGCACAATACAAGGTTAATATGCAGGTGTCAATCACCTTCATATATACTAGCAAAGAACAAATGGAATTTGAAATTAAAAACACAATGCCATTTATGTTAGCACAACCACACTGAAATAATTTTGTTTCATTTAGGCATACATATAACAAAATATGTACAAAACCTATATGAGGAATTATAAACCTTTATTGAACTAATTCAAAGAAGAACAAAATTAATGGGGAGGTTTTCCCCGTTTGTGGAAAAGAAGACTCAGTATCATCAAGATGTCAGTTATTCCCAACTTGACTCATGCAGTTACAATCAAAATTCCAGCTACTTACTTGTGGATACAGGCATACCTTAGAGATATTTTGGGTGCAGTTCCAGACGGCCACGATAAAATATGTATCACAATAAAACAAATGAAATTATTTTTTTTGGTTTCCTAATGCATATAATAGTTATGTTTACACTATAATGTAGTCTATTTAGTTTACTAAGAAACCCTTTATTGATAAAAAATGTTAACCATCATAAAATCTTTCAGTGAGTTGTGACCCTGGTACAGGGTCTTGCCTTGATGTTGATGGCTGCTGACTGATCAAGGTGGTGGTTGCTGAAGGTTAGGGTGACTGTGGAAATTTCTTAAAATAAGACAATGAAGTTTGGCACATCAATTGACTCTTCCTTTCACAAACAATTTCTCTGTCTCATCCAATGCTGTTTGGTAGCATTTTGCCTACAGAACTTCTTTTAAAATCGGAGTTAATCCTCTCAAACCCTGCCACTGCTTTATCAACTAAATTTATGTAATATTCTAAATCCTTTGTTGTCATTTCAACAATCTTCATGGCATCTTTGCCAGAAGTAGGTTCCATCTCAAGAAACCACTTTCTTTGCTCATTCATAAGAAACAACTCTTTATCCACTCAAGTTTTATCATGAGATTGCAGCAATTCAGTCCCATCTTCAGGTGCCCTTTCTAGTTCTAGTTTTCTTGCTATTTCTACCACATATGCAGTTATTTCCTCCACTGAAGTCTTGAACATTTCAAAGTCATCCATGGAAGCTGGAGTCAACTTCTACTAAACTCCTGTTAACGTTGATATTTGGATCTCTTCCCATGAACCATGAATGTTTTTGGTTTTTTTTTTTTAAGATTTTTAAAATTTATTCCTTTGAGAGACAGAGAGAGAGTGTGAGTGGGAGAAGCAGAGGGAGAGGGAGAAGCAGATTCCCCACTGAGCAGGGAGCCCAACTTGGGGCTCCATCCTAGGACCCAGAGATCTTGACCTGAGCCGAAGGCAGACGCTTAAACATCTGAGCCACCCAAGTGCCCCAAACCATGAATGTTCTTAATGACATCCAGAATGGTGAATCCTTTCCTGAAGGTTTTCAACTACTTTTGCCCGAATCCATTAGAGGACTCACTATGTATGGCAGCTGTAGCCTTAAGAAATGTATTCCTTAAATTATAAGACTTGAAAATCAAAATTACTCCTTGATCCATGGGCTGCAGAATGAATGTTGTGTTAGCAGGCATAAAAATAGCATTAATGTTGTACATCTCCATCAGAGCTATTGCGTGACCAGGTACATTGTCAATGAGCAGTAATATTTTGAAAGGAATCTTTTCCTGAGCAGTAGGTCTCAACAGTGGGCTTGAAATATTTGGTAAACCATGTTACAAACAGATGTACTATCATGCAGGGTTTGTTGTTCCATTTATGGGGCATAGGCAAGTAGACTTAGCATAATTCTTAAGGACCCTACACTTAAAGGTAAGAAAGGAAGATGAGCATTGGCTTCAACTTAAAGTCACCAGCAGCATTATACCCTAACGAGAGAGTTAGCCTGTTTGTAGAAGCTTTGAAGGCAGGCCTTGACTTCTATCCAACTATGAAAAATCCTAAATGGCATCTTTTTCCAATATGAGACTGTTTTGTCTACATAGAAAATCTGTTGTTTAGTGTAGCCATCTTCAAGAATTATCTTAGCTACACCTGGATAACTTGCTGAAGTTTCTACATCAATACTAGCTGCTTCACCTTGCACTTTTACATTATGGAGATGACTTCTTTTCTTAAACCTCATGAACCAACCTCTGCTAGCTTCAAACTTTTCTTTGCAGCTTCCTCACCCCTCTCAGCCTTCTTAGAATTGAAGAGACTTATGACCTTGCTCTGTATTAGGCTTTGGCTTAAGAAAGGCTACGCCTGGTTTGATCTTCTACCCAGACCATTAAAACTTTCCATATCAGCAACAAAGCTGTTTTGCCTTCTTATCGTTCATGTATTCACCGGGGTGTTGCTTTCAATTTCCATCAAGAACTTTTCCTTTGCATTCACAACTTAGGTAACTGTTTGGTGCAAGAGGCCTAGCTTTCACCCTATCTCAGCTTTTGACATGCCTTCTTCACTAAGCTTAATCATTTCCAACTTTTGATTTAAAGTGAGAGATGTGTAACACTTTCTTTCACTCAAACACCTAGAGACCATTGTAGGGTTATTAATGGCCTAATTTCAATATTGTTGTGTCTCAGGGAAGAGGGAGGTCCAAGGAGAGGGAATGGCCAGTCATTGAAGTAGTTATAATACACACAAATTTCATCAACTAAGTTTGTTATTTTGTGTGGGTGAGATTTGTGGCATCCCCAAACACTTACAATAATAACATCAAAGATCACTGATTACAGATCACCATAACAAATAAAATAATAATAAAGATGTTTGAAATATTTTAAGAATTACCAAAATGTGACACAGATACACAAAGTGAGCAAATGCTATTGGAAAAACGTCACCAAGAGACTTGCTCAACACATTGCCATAATTTTTCAATATGTAAAAATGCAAATTCTGCAAAGCATAATAAAATGAAGTGCAATAAAATGAATTACACCTGTGCTGGAAAACTGACCCTAAAGTTTCTGTGGGTAGGCAAAAGACCCGGAATCACCAATACAATATTGAAGGAGAAAAGCAGTTAGAAGACTAATACTAACTGACTTCAGGACTTACTATAAAAAAAAAAAAAAACACAAAGAAACAACTTACTGTAAAGCAACAATAATCAAGACAATGTGGTATTGGTGAAAGAACAGATAAATAGATCAATGGAACAGAACAGAGAGCCCAGAAATAGGCCCACGTTAATACAGACAGCTGACATTTGACAAAAGAGCAAAGACATAGAATGCTGCAAAGGTAGTCTTCTCTTCTCTTTTCTTTCTTTCTTTTTCTTTTTTTTAAGATTTTTATTTATTTATTTGAGAGAGAGAGCACAGAGGGAGAGGGAGAAGCAGACTCTCCACTGAACAGAGAGCCTGATGTGGGGCTTGATCTCAGGACCCCAGGATCATGACGTGAGCTGAAGGCAGATGCTTAACTGACTGAGCCACCCAGGTGCCCCAAAGATAGTCTTTTCAACAAATGGTGCAGAAACTATTTGACAACCACATGCAAAAAAAAAAAAAAAAAAAAAAAAAAATCAATGTGGACAGAGACCTTATACCCCTCACAAAAAATAACTCCAAGAGGATCATAGACCCAAATGTAACATGTAAAACAATTAGACTCCTAAAAGATAATATAGGAAAGAATTAGATAATTTTGGATTTGGCAATGACTTTTTAGGTACAATAGCAAAGGCACAATCCATGAAAAAAAGAATTGATAAGCTGTACTTCATTCAAAATAAGCACTCTGCTCTGTGAAAGACAATTAGACTAGAGAAAGGGAGAAAATAGTTGCAAAAGACCTATCTGATAAAAAATTGTTTTTCAAAATATGCAAAGAACTCTTAAGGCTCAACAATAAGAAAATAAATAAGCTGACTAAAAAGTAGACCAAAACCCGTAACAGACACTTCAGCAAAGGAGTATACAGATAGAAAATAGCATTTTTAAGAATACTTGTTTATTTATTTGAGAGAGAGAGAGTGCACAAGCAGGAGGGGCAAAGGGAGAGAGAATCTGAAGCAGATTCTGCACTGAGTGCATAGCCCAACCTGGGGTTTGATCCCATGAGCCAGAGATCACAACCTGAGCCAAAACCAAGAGTTGGATGTCTAACCAACTGTGCCACCCAGGTGCCCCAAAAATAGCATTTAAAAAGAAGCTTCACATCATATATCATCAGGAAAAAGCAAATTATAGCAACAATGAGATACTACTACACACCTATTAGAATGGCCCAAATGTGCAAAATTGACAACACCAAATGACGAGGATGTAAAGCCAGAGAAATTCCCTTTCATTACTGGTGGGAAAGCAACTGTACAACCACTTTGGAAGACAGTTTGGCACTTTCTTATAAAACTGAACATGCTATTATCGTGGGATCCAGCAATTCTGCTTCTTGGTATTTACCCAAAGGAGTTAAAAACTTATGACCACACACAAACCTTCACATGGTTGTTTATAGCAGCTTTATTCATAATTGTCCAAACTTGGAAGAACCAAGATGTCCTTCAGTAGGTGAATGGATAAACAAACTCTGGTACATTAAACCAATGAAATACTATTTAGGGCTAAAAAGAAATAAGCTATCAAGACAAAATTAGACATGGAGGAAGCTTAAATGTCTATTATGACGTGTTAAGAAGACAACCTGGAGAGTCTATTTATTATATGGTTTCAACTTATATGATATTCTGGAAAAGGCAAAACTATGGAGATAGTGAAAAGATTAGTGATTGCCAGGGGTTGGCAGTATGGGGAGGGATGAATAGGTGGAGCTTATTAGGACTTTAAGGGCACAGAGGTTTTTTAGGACTGTGAAAATACTTTGTATGATATGATAATGATGGATACATGTCATTATACATTTGTCCAAATTCATAGAAAGTACACTACCAAGAGTAAATCCTAAGGTAAAGTATGGATTTGGGTGATTATAACGTGTTTATATAGGTTCATCAATTGTAACAAATGTAGCACTCCGATGGGGGATGTTGATGATGGGGGAGGTTGTACAAGTGTTGGAGCAAGGGATATACAGGAAATCTCTGTACCTCCCTCTTAATTTTTTTGTAATCCAAAAACTACTCTAAACAAAGTCTTTTTTAAAAAGAATACTGGGGGGGGGGCTGCCTGGGTGGCTCAGTTGCCTTTGGCTCAGGTCATGATCCCGGGGTCCTGGGATCAAGCCCAGCATTGGGCTCTCTGCTCTGCGGGGAGCCTGCTTCTCCCTCTTCTTCTGCTTGCCACTCCCCCTGCTTGTGCTCTCTCTGCCTGTCAAATAAATAAATAAAATCTTTGAAAAATAAATAAAGAAGAATACTGGGAGCAAGGAAGGCACATGTGGATGAATCTATGAGAGTAAGCATGAAGAACAAAAATTTTTGTATTGTATCTTAAAGCTCACTAATAAACAACCACTGTGAAAGAGGCACTAACTAACCAAGTAGACAGAATGACTTAGATGGTTGATGTCAGCAAATCTCTGTCATAATCCACCTCAGTGCTGGCACAATGAACTCATGAACAGAGAAGCTAGATGGCAGTGATGGAAGTTGTATATGCACCCAATGGCATGGGCCCCACACTCACCAAGGCTGATTTAGTTACCACTGGTGCCAAATGTTCAACTTGTCAGTGACAGGGACAAATGCTGAGGCCACACATTTCAATAACTCTCATAGAAAACCAACCATCCACTTGATGACAAATTGATGACACTGGATCACTTCTACTCTAGAAAGGGCATCAATTCATCTTGCCTGGAACTGACAAGGATTCCTGCCTGCAAGGCCTCAGTGAGCATTGCTGTCAGGGGCTCAGAAGATCACTGAATGAGATCCCAAGTAACTTTTCCTCTGACCAAGGAATATACTTACAGCCAAGGAGGTTGGCAGTGGATATATGATGATGGGTTCCACTAGTTCTATCAACTATGAGAGCTGCTGGTCTGGTAGAGAAATGGAGCCATTCCTTGAAGGTGCAGCTGTGAAACCAGCTTGATTATGATCTTGGGAAATGGGACATCATCCTCCAGGATAAACTGAAGACCATTATAAGGTGTTGTGTTTCCAGTAAGTAGAATACATGGGTATGGGGACAATATAAAAGTAGAAGTGATCCATTTAACATCAGCATCAATGATTTATTTAGGGAAATTTCTAATCCTTACAACTTTAGGTTCCATGGGCCTTGACCAGTGTTGTCCAATAGAAATATAACATGAATCATATGTATAATTTTAGATTTTCTAGTAGTCACATTAAAAAGAGAAATAAAAAAGGATGAAATTAATTTTAATAATATGTATTGTGTGTAACCTATTTGTATCAGATACATTTCAAGTGTTCAATGGCCACATGATGCTAGTGGCTCCCGGACTGGAGAGTGCTGGTCTAGACATCCCGGTTCCCAGAGGGGGAATGCTTCTACTAGGGACAGAGTAGGCACTCAGTCACTTTAAACTCCTTAGGCTAAGAGGCTAGCGGGCAAGGAAAGGAGTTACTGTACTGACAGAGTAATTCACTCTTATCATCAGGGTCATCAATAACACAGCAGGGGCAGTAGACAATTCATTTGGCACTCTTGGTATTCCGCTGCCCAATTTTGATGATAAATTGTCCATCATAGTAACTACAGCCTGAGAAGTCATGATGACCAGGGAGCTCAGGCCCCTCATCCTCCCCGTTAAGTCCCTCAAGACCAGCAGAGACACTAGCTGAAAATAAAGGGACTCTGGGATGGGTAGCAAAGGAGGGTGAAGAGGAGTATTTGTTGTGGTCTCCAGAGAAGCTATAGGAGTGTGAGTCAGACCTTCTAGGCTAAGTTCCCTAGGAAAAGGAACCAACCAGAATCCTGGGGTAGCAATTCCAAGATGGAGTGAAATTTCCATACAAAGAAAGTCAAGAAAGCTTTGTGGTGCACAGCTGACGCACAGCTCACATCCTCCTTTTAGGACCAAAGCACTCATTCCCAGCTGTTTGGGGTGTTGGCTACAGACAGCTCAGAGGTGAGGCCCCCTCCGGGCATTGCCTCAGCCAAAGGGTGCTGCCTGACCCAAGGTTATAACCTCCCCACAGGCAGCCAAATCCCTTATGAGTCAATGTGAACATAAAAAAATAAACAAGTATAAAATAAAATAAAATAAAATAAAATAAAATAAAATAAAATAAAATAAAATAAAATAAATAAAAATAAAAGAATCCTTTGTCTCAGTGAGGGACAACTCTGAAAGGCCATCCTAGCTTTAGAGCTTCTTCTGTGGGATCTGCTGAGGTCTACTGTAACTGCCTTGCAGTTCAGCACCTACCTCTGCCAATTCTGCTTTCCTCAGGTCTTTAAAGGGGTTATTACTAAGAACACACACCAACAAACCTCCTTCCACACATCTCCAACTCTGAGAAACTTGGTAGAAGACATATCTGCATTATACAACCCCAGAATGATAACTAGGTGAGAAGCTGGGAATTAACAATTTTCATCACCTCCCTCACTCATTTATAATTACCTGTCAGTTTCACGATGCCCTTCTGTGGCTGTGTAGGAGAAAAAAAGACAGTAATTCCCCCCTGACCACTCCTCATTTCAAAAGAAGCATGGTTCCTCTCTCGGCTTGTGCCTCTTGTGGTTGGAGACTCTCTTACCTCATTGTCTCAAATCTCTCTCCGAGTTGTAAACACTTACTTATTTTAGGTGCTTTTTCACAATATATTTTGTAGTCATCGCTAATCTTCTGTATGGCCACCTTTGGAAATTTATAGCAGAGTTCCTCAAAGGACATTTTCTCTATGTCTATCAAGTAGGGAAAAAAGGGATAGAGCCTGGTTGTGCACTCTGGTTCAAGGATTCATACGCTTTTATTGAAGGTGTTACCTTTAAAATGTTATTTAAGTAAGACAATAATGTTTTAACAAAATGTTCACACAAGGAATATAAGTTCCTCAGGCCAAATTAGAAGCAAGGAAATATAGCCTTCCCTCCTCTCCAGAATGGGAGGATTCTGCCCTTCTTGGGGATACCTGACCCATGGAGATTTTCTGCCTGAGGGATACTAGGGTAACTGAGATATGATTTCAAAAGAGGTATTGATTGTTAACACATATACAAGAAGTAATTTATCCAAATGAATATTGACCCCTTCAAAAGCAGCCATCTGTTGTGGGAAGGAATTGCAAATGTATTTCAAACATTCTCCTACTGCTTCAAAGATTCTGATTCACTTAGGGATAATACATGGCAAATGACATTTTAGGAACTTTCTCTCTTGCTTGGCTCTGTCTTTGGGAATTACTTTCAGAATTGACAGTTCATATATGTGAATATCATTAATAGTTGCAAATCATTGTCTTTTGAGAGTGAATTATTTTTTCTAGAAATAGCCATATATTATTTCTAGCTATACATAATCAATTGAGAGGGAATACCTTTTTGCATCCAAAAATAAGATGAGTCAGGAAGGCTGAGGCATCAAGGGAAGTTTTAGTCGTGTACTGGACAATAGATGCAGATAAGCAGCACCCTGCCCCCTACCAAGGTGAAAACACTCAATCATGTTGTGAGTTCTGGGGCTTAAAGTAAGTCTAATTATACACAGTTCTTCAGAAACTCTCCCAAGGCAGTCCAGTAATTTCTGAAGATTATACTGGTGGGAATCTGGGATGAATGCTGGTAGGAACCCACAAATGTTAGTTGTCCTTATGTCAGTGTTGTCATTATATCATCTCTCAGCCAGGGGAATCTAGCTGTAAGTTTTAAGAGTAGTAGATCATTCCTGCAATTGATCCAGGTTTCTAGTCCTGGACCAATCCCTCCTTTGCTAAGCAACCTTGGCCCAGTCTTTCCGCTTCTCAGAGACTCATTTTCTCCATATGAAAGCTGAGAGTATTCTATCTCTGATGCACTGTGAGTTTATGGTGTACCCTGAGTGGAGGCATCACTTCACCTGGGAGTCAGGGCCCTGGGTTGGGCAAATATACAGGAGGACCCCTATCAGGTCAGACTTGCATTTCAAAAAAATAAATGGTGGAGGAAGTAATGACATGTGCTGGGGGAGGGAAGAAACATCTTCATAGAGAGTGGTTCCCACTCTTCCTGGCCATTGCTGGCACTCCAAGGCCAACAAAGCAATGCCTATTGCCAAGTATGTGTGCAGTGAAATTTACCAGCTATCCTTCCACTTTTCTCTTGATTTCTGGGACAGGTTCTGGCTTGTTCAGGATTTAGAGAGAAGGTGAAACTCTGATATGAAACAGAGGGTTTGTTCATGCTAAATTTAAATAACTCATGCCCAAGTAGGGCTCTGAGAGCCAAGCGTTTTGTATATGGAGTGTACATCAAAGTTTTAAAAAAGTTGAATGTTTTTTAGTATAATCTAACAAGTACTTATTGAGCACCTGCTTGCTGTGTAAATGCATTGCCTCGAATCCCCTCAACAATCCTACCAAGTTGGGGCCATTATCCCTACGCCGTAGTTGAAGAAATGAAGCTCAAAGAGATGAAGTAACTCGCCCGGGCTGAGCAAGGGAGCAGTGGAACTGAATTTTCAAAACTTTGGCTTATTCCTCTTCTGTGTTTTTAAAAGTGCAGGTCATGACTCAATAATATGTTGAAAAATTGTCATTGCCAGCTTTTACAAAATGAAATAGAATAAAATAGAATAGAGAATATTAGAGGAAATCATCTTATATAGTAAGGGTAAGTATTGCTTTGTGAAAATGTTTTTCCACATATATGCACACACATATATACAAGTACATGTTCCCTGAAGTCAAATGTGTTTATCGTGGATTGAAGTTTGAGAAACACTGCAGTATTCTGACTGCCTCAGCATAGATAATTAAAGCAGTTTGTTCAATTTGGGTATTAATGCCAAACATTATCGAACTTTATTGCCAAACATTGTGGTAATAGCTTTCATAGGTGAACTTGGAGCGTCTTCACAACAAACAACAAACCTATTATGATTAGCCCCATTTTAAAGATGAGAAAACTGGAGCTTACAGAGCGGTTAAATACATTGTTCAAGTTTATAGTCATTAGTAGACCTAGGATATAACCCAGTCCTCAGGGACAGCGGAGCCTTGCGCTCCTAAGCACTCCTTTCCACTGCCTAAGTGAGCTGCTATGTTATGCTGGGAGAGAGGAGTAGCTATTAAAAATATATTCACAGAAATGCTTTGGACCTGACTCTGGAGGAGGTGTAGTAAGGTGGAATATGGTTATCTGATGTACAAAAATGAATTATTCTGTAACTAATGTGATGCTTTGATGGGCTTGAGTCTAGCCAAACTTAAGTGGCCAGTCAGTCAGATCCTGGCTCTGCCACTTACTTTGTGACCTTGGGAAGCTCACTTAACCTCTCTGTGCTGCAGTTATTCAGTACTTACTTCATAGGCTGTTCTGAAGATCAAATGAGGTAATCTTTGCATTGCACAGTACTGACATGCAGTAAATTATCACTAAATGTTAAATATTAATATTTCCCAGTTGCCTATATGTTAGGGTCAAAAAATTATGGTGATTGCCCTTACCTGCTTGGAACACTGGAGACTTTAGTTCTACCTGGAGAGACCCGCCTTGTCTCAGGTCCTCAGTAGCTATCTTTTGCCACTGCATAGAATCCATTTTCTCCATGTTAGCCAAACCCTGGCTTAGCTCCAGGGATTCCTCACACCTCTTATAAAGAAGAATGTGCTCTTCTTTACTTATAGATCCTTTTTTATGCCATTTGCTGCTGGTGAGCTTGGCTTGAGTCTAAGAGAAGGGGAAGAGCATTTGCTATAGGAACTAGAAAAGAAGCAAGATTTTTGTTAACAGCTTAGTCCCGCTGTGCCTCCTTGTCACATGAACTTATGCTGATTGCTTTCATTTTGTTAAGAACCATTGCTCCTTTCCACACCAACCCCCACCCTCGTCTAATCAAATCCATTTCTATAAGGGAGAAATTCCATATGAATGTGACTTCTTCACAATCAGCTATTGCACTTGAGTCTTTTTCCTTGAGGCTTATGTTTAGAATATTGGGGACCATGTCAATGCCCAGTGGTCTTTAGGAAAAATAAAAATTTCATTTACTTCGACAAATAAGGCTTCTAAGAGAGCAGTTGCTCTTTTTTCTTCCCAAAACCTCATGATTCCTCCCCAACTCAAAGTCCCTCCTACTGTAAAAATGAGAAACCAGTAGTCCTCTTCATCCAGGAATTCATCATAACAGGAGCTGAGCATCTGAAACCCAAACAGGACATAAGCATTATAAGGTGATGCTCAGTTTGCTGTATCTCTTGTCCTAGTGTTCATTTGGGAGAAGAACAGGCTGCAGATTCTGGATTCTCTAATTTGGAGATATAATGGAACAGCAAACATTAGCCATGACCAACCAGGAGGCAACCTATGTCTCTCTGAATATGGCAGCTTGTGCAGTCTCTCTGAATCTCAGAGAATGGTAAGTGATATTTACCTAAGAAAATAACAATTTACTGAAAGACAATTACTTGGCATCTTCATACTTCCTTGTTCTTTTCCAAATAAAGTACAATCTCATTTCATCTCTAAATGGTCCTGAAAACCAAAGATCTTTTTTGAAGTGTCTTCTCTCAATATCTCCCACTTGAAGACCTTACCTCCTTGTGAAGAATATTTCATTACATTAGAACAAACAGAATACAACAATAACAACAAAAAAACCCTAAGAGTTCGTCCTTAGCTAGGTTTATTCGTCTGTACTCTCACCTTTATTCATTCATTTATTTGACAAATAGTTTCTGAGGGCTTCCTATCTGCCAGGTACTATGCAAATGGCTGGGAATATACAGATCAATATGCTACAAACCTTGTTCCCAAGGAGCTCATCTTCTAGTATGATGAACAGCACAGGATACCACATGCTACAGTACAAGGGTGAACAAAGTTCTTTGGGAGCAGAGTCCAGGAAATCCAGAAAGAATTCATAGAGGCAAGGAAATTTAAACCAGAATTTGCATTTTGCAGGATAAGTAGGAGCTCACCTTTTGGAAGTTGAGTAAAGGGCATTCCAGGCAGTAGGAAGAACTTAAGCAAAAGTACAGAGATGGGAAAGGACATATTTGAGAATGATGAGTACTCCAGCATGGGCAAGCTGTAGCATCCTGCAAAGAGCATAGGGGTGGGGTAGTGGCAAGGATGAAGCAGTGAAGCTTCGATGGGACTAAACATGAGAGACACAAATGCCTTGCTAAGTAGTGTAGGCATTATTTTGCAGGGAATGAGTCAACAACGGTAATTTTTAAGGAACGTAAGATTGTTTCCACAAACTGCCCTGGTCATGCTGCCAAAAGGTGAGTTGAAGAGTATGAGTTTTGGTAACTTCATCAGATCTCCTGGACTGCTGGGGAACTGGAGTGAAGTATATTCCTGAGAAAATTCAGCTCAGTGATTGAATATTAGCAATATATAATATGATGTGATTGACCAGTGGATAATCTCTAAATATATATATTAAATATGAATAATAAACAAACGTATGAAATGAGTACCCTATTAATGTTCCTTCTAGCTTAAAAGATTTATGACTCTAATAACTAGCAAATAAGTGATCTAATTGGTATCTTAATAAACAATGCTAAATAAAGCATTTTCCATTAGAAGAAATAGTCAGATTTGCAGCAAAGTAATAGTAATAAATAATAAATATAATAAAACAATATCTAAACATATAATTACTTTTTAAAATTTGATCTATGAAAAATGTCAATGGTATTTTGATAGGGATTTCATTGAATGTGTAGATTGCTCTGGGTAGCATAGATATTTTAACAATATTTATTCTTCCAATCCATAAGCATGGAATGTTTTTCCATTTCTTTGTGTCTTCCTCAATTTCTTTCGTAAGTGTTCTGTAGTTTTTAGAGTACAGATCCTTTACCTCTTTGGTTAGGTTTATTCCTAGTATCTTATGGTTTTTGGTGCAATTGTAAATGGGATTGATTCCTTAATTTCTCTTTCTTCTGTTTCATTGTTAGTATATAGAAATTCAACTGAACTGAAACAAATAATCCTAAAATTTGTATGGAACCAGAAAAGACCCCAAATAGCCAGAGGAATGTTGAAAAAGAAAACCAAAGCTCGTGGCATGACAATGTTGGACTTCAATCTATATTACAAAGCTATAATCATCAAGACAGTATGGTACTGGCAAAGAACAGACACATAGATAAATGGAACAGAATAGAGAACCCAGAAATGGACCCTCAACTCTGTGGTCAACTAATCTTTGACAAAGCAGGAAAAAATATCCAATGGGAAAAGGACAGTCTCTTCAATAAATGGTGCTGGGAAAATTGGACAACTACCTGTAGAAGAATGAAACTAGATCATTTTTTTACACCATACACAAAGATAAACTCAAAATGGATGAAAAACCTAAATGTGAAACAGGAATCATCACAATTCTACAGGAGAACATAGGCAGCAACCTCTTCGACCTTGGCCACAACAACTTCTTACTAGACATATCTCCAAAGGCCAGGGAAACAAACACAAAAATGAACTATTGGGATTTAATCAAGATAAAAAGCTTCTGCACAGCAAAGGAAACAGTCAACAAAACTAAAAGGCAACCTACGGAAGGGTAGAAGATAGTTGAAAATGACATATCAGATAAAGGGCTAGTATCCAAGATCTATAAAGAACTTATCAAACTCAACACCCAAAAAACAAAGAATCCAGTCAAGAAACGGGCAGAAGACATGAACAGACATTTCTCCAAAGAAGACATACAAATGGCCAACAGACACATGATAAAATGCTCCACATCACTTGGCATCAGGCAAATACAAATCAAAACCACAATGAGATACCACCTCACATCAGTCAGAATGGCTAAAATTAATAAGACAGGAAACAACAAATGTTGGCGAGAATGCAGAGAAAGGGGAACCCTCTTAAACTCATGGTGGGAATGCAAGCTGGTAGAGCCACTCAGGAAAGTAGTATGGAGGTTCTTCAAGAAGTTAAAAATAGAGCTGTTATTTGCAACTAATGAATTGTTGAACACTGCATCAAAAACTAATGATGTACTATACGTTGGCTAATTGACCATAATAATAATAAAAACAACTTTAAAAAATAGAGCTACCCTATGACCCAGAAACTGCACTACTAGGTATTTACCCAATGGATTACAAATGTAGTGATCCGAGGGGCACCTGCACCCCAATGTTCATAGCAGCAATGTCCACAATAGCCAAACTGTTGAAGGAGCTGCAACGCCCTTTAACAGATAAATGGATAAAGAAGATGTGGTCCATATATACAATGGAATATTACTCAGTCATCAGAAAGGATGAATACCCACCATTTGCATCAACGTGGATAGAACTGGAGGGGATCATGCTAAGTGAAATAAGTCAAGCACAAAAAGACAATTATCATATGGTTTCACTCTATAATTGTTTTTCATTAAAGTGTATTAGCATTTCCTTCAGAATTCAGTTTGTCCATCACTTGGTAAACTCTCTTGTCCCATCCTAAAAGCAGTGCATAAAAGGCCAGGTAGTAAAACTTTCCAGTGTCTGTGGAACTCCTTACTCTTGCCATCTTCAGTACCTTCTTTCAATCCTCCCCTCTTTGGTTAGAACCCAAGGCAATTTTTAAGTTAATGTTCTGTCTTCCAGATTCACACTTACTTCTCTCTACTCATTTTCTTTTACAGTATAGTATTCTCAATGTATCTATAAACTTATTAAGTCTACAAATACAATGACAAAATATGATTTTGTCCCAATTCTCGTTTTACATATGAGGCAAAGAGACCTAGGGAAATTCAAGAATTTAGACTTTGGGTTTGTTCAAGAACACACAGCCAAACAGTGACACAGCTAGAACTTTAAAAACTTTTTTCCCCTACTTCACATAGACTATGTTTCCACATTGGTGAATCAGAAGTCAGGAAATGGACATATCAGTGGGCATGCTATAGACAGTTCACAAAGGTTGATTGGATAATGGAGGATGATTGAAGAGACGGATGAAAATCAGAGTTCTCACAGAATCTAGTTGTCTCCAACCAGAAAAGATAGCCCTGCACAAGGCCAAAAGAGGGGCCGTTGCTAACTGGGATTGATTGGCTCAACAGACATCTATTGAGCATGAATGTCTCTCAGCAGCATTATCAAGCACTGAATACTATACCCCAAGGTAGTGTTCTAGGTGCTGGGGAGACAGTACTGACAAAACAGATGAAAATCTCCACCCTCATAGGGAGAAACAAGAAAAATAAGTTAAATATATATACATATTATGCATCTATCTGAAAAATAAGGCAAGCATATGTGTATATATAGATGTATATTGTATGCACATATGCATAAATGTACATTGTAAGGATTATACATGTATTATACACACACAGAGTGTATGTGTGTATGTACATATGTATGTAAGAATGGATGGTTGGGTCTGGATAATGGTAAGTGCTAAGGAGAAAAGTAAAGTAGGGATGGGATGAAATTTTATATGAAGTGTGTAAGGAAGGCCTCACTGAGGTAACTTGAGCAAACAGTTGAAGCAGTGGGGACACAGCTGTGTGAGCATCTGTACTTTACACACAGTGGGAGCACTGCCACTGAGCAGGCACTATGCCTAGCATGGCTGCAGTGATGTGCCCAGAGGCAGCGGAAGATGAAGCCACAGAGGGGAGGTAGAGGAGAAATCATGTAGGCCTTGTCAGTTTTGGCAAGGACTTTAGATTTTACTGAAGACAGAAAGCCATTTGTTTTCAAGGTCCCCACTCACTTCCTTTTACTTATTTTTAATTAAGTTACACAATTTATGTTTTTGCAGAATCAGCATGGCCAGTGTGGAAATGAGCCTGCTCGTCATCTCCAAGGACAAATCCATAGGCATCAGTTAGGAGGCCACTGCAGTAATCCAGGTGACACTGGGTGGGTCTTAGACAAGAGTAGTGGTAACAGGGAAGCTCAGGAGGCATGTCAGATTCTGGATATATTTTTAAGGTTGAGCCAACAGTATCCACCAATAGACTACATGTGGGCTTGAGACAGAAAGGCAAGTCATGGGTGATATCAAGATTTTTAACCTGAGAAACTGATAGGCTAGTCTTACCTACATACAAATACCATCAATATCTTTGCTGAAGATCAAAGTCCAGGCAGGGGGCTTTGCTGTATTTGCTGATCCAGGAAGCACAGCCTCAGTCTTAAGTCTCTAGTTCCAAAACCCTCCACAAAGAAAAGCAGGGCCTCTGGCCTTCCACTAAAGAACTGTGCAAAGGAGAGCTATGGCTGTGCACCCACTGGACTGATCTAGTCTTACACTACTCTATGTGCAACTATTGATAACTAAGATGTACTGGAAACTGTGCTGGTATTAGAGCCAAGACCTCCTGGGTTCTGACCCTGGTTTCTCCACTAGCCTGCTGTGTGCCTTTGGGCTAACCCACCTATCCTCTAGCGGTCTCATTTACCTCTATTGTACAACAGTGGCAATAGTACTACCCTGTCCACCTCTGAGGTTCTAAGAAGCCTTAAAGGGGTAATATGTGTAAACATGCTTTATAAGGCAAATACATTTTAATACATTAAATAAGTTGTTTATATCCACCTGCCCTTCCAGATCTATTCTCTATCCTTCTTCACTCTGCTTGTGCCTTGGGAAATTAACCTCTTCGGGCCACATCAAAAGGCTCCCTTGACCTCATGTTGGATTGATCTAGTTAGGTGTCCTAGCAAGAGATGGGAAAGGAGGGGAGTGAGCTTGGGATTAGCTATTCCCCTTGATCCATTCTGGCCAGATCACTGAGGACTGGTTATACACCTCTACTGACAGAGTTCCTGCCAAGTGTCCCACCCCATACAGCTCTTTCTCTCCTGGTTCTGGTAACTGCTTCCTCTCCTCAATTCTCCAGGCCTCGGAGGGAGAAAAGTGACCCACCCTTACTGGCCCTGAGGTGTTGCACGATCTCCCATGGTTTCCCTACCCTCATGCCCTTTCCTTTGTAAGCAGTCCCTTGTATCAGGCTTTCATCTGTTACCCAACTCGATTCTGCCATTTGTTTTCTGCCGAGATCTTGACCATACAATATTCAAGCTATGGCCTTCATCTCCTGTGAGTCTTCAAGATAGTCGCATACTTTTATCTAATATTTTGGGATAAGAATAAACTCCTACCAACTGACCATTTCCTTGATGGTTAGTTTAGTCTAGTCTACCCTGCATTTCAATGCATAATGTTTGGAACAGAATTCTTAGAACTTCCCTCAGTAGAATACTCTGAGTTTCATGGTTTTGGGAGATTCCATACAAGGGGAAATTAAAGAAGAAATAAAAAGTGGATGTTGACCACTCGCCCACTTCCATTCTACTTTGAATTTTGGCTGTTTCTTGGGAATTTGTATAGCTTTTTCCTAAGAGATCAACCAAGTCTTCAATATGTGAAGAATCATGTAGGTAATTATATCATTAATTGGTCTAGGTGACCACATAGGATTTTTGGTCAGTCTTGACCTAGTCTTCCAGATACTAACCCATTTCTGTGAGACATGGCCTACCTTGCAAATCTCCCTCTGGGCTCTGGGAATCCAGGGGTTTATATCCCCAGAAGGCAGCATCTCCTTCAGGCCTTCAATGGTTTGTGATTTGAGTGGTAAGCACGGACCAATCTGTTCATTTAGGTAGAGCTCACAAATTCGGTTGCCCAGCATGTGACGAAAGGTGGCATTCCCAGTCTTCCTGTTACTCATCAGGACACTGAGAAAATGGTGCAGGTCCTGCCAGAGGTCCAGGAGTTGGATCTCCACTTTCAAATTCTGCTTTTTCAGGTGGTCCCGGAAGGGACTCCCTGCACAGGCATCAGCACACAAGGCCCAGTGGGTGTATCCTAAGGAGATGCTTTGCTTGATGGCCTTCTTGACTGTCATCTCGGGGGAGTGACTGATGATGGGGGTGACAGTCCTCAAGTGTGCAGAGAACGTTGTCTCAAAGAGGCCCTCCATGTGGAGGTGGCTCTTGGCTTTCTTCTTCATGTTGGACTTCCTGGCACAGAAAATATCCTTTTCCAAGGAACTGATTATTCTCTCTTTTGAAGAAGTTATTTTCGGGGAAGGCGTCTGTATATATTTATATTTGTATGTGTTCTTCTCTGGAGAACACATCTCCTGGGAGGGCATAATATTGATGTCTGGCTTGGTATCCATTTCCAGAGTAGAGCCATGGTCTATCAATTGCCACATCCTCCTCTTGGCCTTCCTGCTCGAATACTGCTTTGGGGGATGGTGGGACTTCTTGATGCTCATGTTTAGAGGGAGTCCTCCTACATGAGTACAGCAAACAGTGCACAGGCGAGTCTCATATTCTTGCATCAGACATTGGCATGATTCCTCCTTGACCATAATTGTCCTGGCATGGATGTAAAAGTTGGGAAGCCAATAGCTCTGAATTTTGAACAAAGCCACTTTCTGCATGTGGCTCAGGATCTCCCTTCTGGTGGTTGACTGGATGGGATGCCAGATGGAGAGGTTCAGGAGGGACTCTGGAAAGAAAAGAGACATGAAGGATGAAAATGATATAGTGATGGTAATGATAAATGATGTTGGGAGTGGTTTTTTGAATTTTTCCAAATGTCATTGTATATAGAATTTCATTTGTTCTTCATGCAACCCTGGGGTGTGGACAGGACAAATATATAATAAACACATTTTTAAGGTTTTCTCAGGGAACGGTGACCCCTTTCTCTCGTTACCTTCCTTCCTCCCCATAGAAATAAGCCAGTTTATGGGATTCCTTGAATTATTTTTTAGACAACTGGATGTTCTTGTAAAGAAAAGCAAACAACACAAGAAAATATGTTTAAGAAAGGGATTTCTGAGTCAGATCTGCCTAGAGGAAGAGTTTAGACTGGATAATTTGAAGGAGTCATTACTAGCCCTGATTTTAATGTCATAAATTCTCAATTATCTATATGAATAGAGGAATGTGACAAATCCCAAACAGCAAATCTTCTGGAACACATTTATATTTGGGTTAGGAATGTCTCCTTACTTAATAAATAAATAAATAAATAAATAAATAAATAAATAAATAAACAAACACACACACAAATAAATAAATTTAGGTGAATCTGATGTTCTAGAGAAGAGGCTGGCAAACCTGTAAAAGGCAGAGTGTGAATATATTAGTCTTTGAGAGCCATATACAGGCTCTGCTGCACAGTCTTCTTCCTTAACCCTTTAATAATATAAAAACATTGTTAGCTCATAGGCTACACGCACTGTGTTTGGCCTGTGAGCTGTAGTTTGTTCTAGGGAATCTCAGTTTAAAAAAAGATAAGCCATGCAGTCTCAGAAGATTCAGGAGCTGTTTAATTACCCTGTCCCAATTCTTCCTCATTCTTTCCACCCAACCTTAACTTGTGAGTAATATCTCAGGAAGAAGCTTAAGGATGACTGGTCTCTTGCAACCCTTCCCTGTTAAGGGTTCCCAATGGCATCCCTGATACATAGAAAATGGAGAGGGTAGCAGTCTGCAAAATGAGAGACTGAGTGATATATCACACACTGAATTGATTTCTTTGTTACCTCCCCCAGTGATTTCAGTTCAGATACGCTTTATAATTCTTACTGATGTTCATGTTGCAGAGAGTTACCACTCTTGAGCCCTCCTGTAGATGGGTAGCCTTCAGCACAAGGAGGAGGGACAGATAGTGGTCTCTCATTTCCAGGTCCATCTCATCTATGCTCAAGATCTTCTCAGCAAGGATCCAGAAATCCACCAGCTCTTCACCTACAGATTAGAAAGGGTAAGCACAGGGGCGCCTGGGTGGCTCAGTCATTAAGTGTCTGCCTTCGGCTCAGGGCGTGATCCCAGGGTCCTGGGATCGAGCTCCGCATCGGGCTCCCTGCTCCACTGGGAGCCAGGTTCTTCCTCTCCCACTCCCCCTGCTTGTGTTCCCTCTCTCGCTGGCTGTCTCTCTCTCTCTGTCAAATAAATAAATAAAATTTTTTAAAAAAAAGAAAAGAAAAGGAAAGGAAAGAAAAGAAAAGGTAAGCACAGAGCTACAGCCCAATCTTGCCCCTTCAGTGGTTGCATCTGGGTGTAGCAGCTGATACCACTCCCCAGCACCAGCCTGTTCAACTGCCTCCAACATCACCATTGGTCACTTCTTTAGGTTAAGGCATCATCTCTGGTAATGTCATAATGTAGGGGCAGATGGAGGCGTGGGGAAAAAGGACTTAATGGATAGGGATCTTTTGTGACTTGTGTTGATGTTGTGAGAAAAACTGCCACTTTGGGGAAAACTGTAAGACTCTGAGGATGGATCATGAGATATTTGAGTTTTATCCAAAAAAAAAAAAAAAATGAAGATGAGAACTAAAAAGAACATTTGCTATACCACGGACCAAGAGCAGCCAGAAGAATAATAATGGAGCCCAAAGGTGCGAAAGACTACATTTCCTGCTTCACAACTTTGCCAGGGCTGGAGTCTGAGTGACAAACTAAAAGATAGTCTGTCTAGTTCTTCCCTATCTGCTCCCTGGAAATACAGGATTTCACCCTTAAACTAGGGCTTGTCCTTAGATGAAATTTAACGTTGCTGAACTGGAGTGTCAACTAGCTGGCTGCTGACCTCCTAGCCCTCATCAACCACTGGACCCAACAGAACAGAAAGCAGCGCATCCCAACACTTGTGCACTCATATGGATTTGTTTATTTACTTGTTCCTTGTCTGTTTCCCCACCATTGTGGCAGCTTTATTAAGTGGGGATTTATGGCTCTTGTTCACAGTGGCTGCCATACAGTGGTGCTCAACAAACACTGTTAAATGAATGGATGAATGGATGAATAAAAGAAAGGCACTCTGCTTGCTTTTGCCCTAACCTACATCGTGGACCCATTTTCAAAGACAACAATATAAAACACTGTATTTCCCATATACATACATTACTATCAATAAGTGCTCTGGGGCATCCTGGAAGCTGTAAGAACTTGCAAAGGCTCCAGAAGCCACTCCAAGAACATACCTGTGCTGCTGTTGAGGTAGGTACAGAAGCGCCACATTCCTCTGACCCCACCAATGCACTTATGGAGTAGCCACTGGTCCGCTTTTCTCCATCTCATCATCTTGGCTGCCAGGAAAGGTCCATGATG
The DNA here is from genome assembly GCF_024610735.1 of Ursus americanus. Lineage (NCBI taxonomy): Eukaryota > Metazoa > Chordata > Mammalia > Carnivora > Ursidae > Ursus > Ursus americanus. The sequence continues at coordinate 82,857,012 of NC_142128.1, read as the reverse complement.
AGAGATACAGAGAGAGAGAGAATGAGCTATTCCTCCAGCACCTCTCTCAGCCTTGCATAGCTAGATCCCCATTCAGTAAGAGTGAGTGAGGAAAAATAGTGGCCAGTTAGATGAGCTGGTTATGAGTATGTGGTGCTTTTGAAGGTAGGAAATAGACCCTCTAGTGACAAGCATAATACGAGGGACCCACAAACACAGTACAACCCACAGCCTCTGACCAAGACCTCTTGCCTTCTATAATCCCCACCGGACAGTGATTTTGCTGATCCAGTTTTCTCAAAACATGAATATATTTTGAAGGAAAGAGATGAATATATTGGGTGTTTTATTACATTTTACTCAGTGGTATCTCCTGAATCTTGACTTTCCTCAGGGTGCAGCTGGGAGTCAAATTATCAATTCAGCCCTAGATGGGAATTTTACTAATTCATTCTTTCAACAAATATTTTTTACATGTCTTCTACTTAGAACCATTCTAGGTGTTTGGGATACCTCCGCAAACAGAAAATCCCTGCCCTCAAGGAGCTTACGTTTGGTGAAGGAGACAGATAATAAACAATAAGCATAATAAATACATTATCTGGTAAGGTTGAACATTATAAGCACTACAGGAAAAAATGAAAAATAAGAGAGGGTAAAGGGGGTTGGGAGTGCTAGGGCAAGAATTTGATGAGTGGACATTAAGGTCATCAGGGTAGCCTCCACAGAGGATGTGAGATTTGCACGGGAATCTGAAGAGGTGAGAGAGGGAGCCAATGTGGATATATGGAGAAAGAACATTCCAGGCAGAGTGAACAGTCAATGCAAAGCCTTGAAGTGAGAATGTGTCCAGCATGTTTGAGGAACTGCAAGTAGGTCAAGTATAACTGAAATGGAGTAAGCAAGGTGGGGGGAGTAGAAGTAGATGAGGTCCTAAAAGTAATAGAACCACATCTTTAGGACCCTGAAGGCCATTGTAGGGGCATTGGATTTTATACCGAGACAGGAGCCATTGGTGGGGGTATGGAGCAGTGAGCAGAGGAGTGACATGATCTGAATTAAGTTTTAAAAGGCTCTCTCTGGCTGCTGTGAGCAGGAGAACAAGAGAAGAAGCAAGAAGATTAATTAAGAGATGATTTCAGTAGCCAGGTGAGAAATGATGGTGACTTAGACCAGGTGGTAGCAATGATGGTGGTGAGCTATGTTTGATTCCGGATATATTTTAGGCAATTTTGCCATGTTGTGTGTCCACCAGTAATTCTCTCACTTCTGGCTGCAGTGAGACAACTAATATACATAACCTATCTGATTCCTGCTTATTGCTCTAGGTACCAATTTTTCAGCCTAAGATTTCACGTACTGCTGCAGTACAAGCTGAGACACCCTCACATCTAAGGCTACAAAAGTGACCAGTATTTGTACCTTACTATAGAACTAACAGGCACAGGATCATTATGCAGCCTGGTTTCCCATATTTCTCCACACACACACTCTCATGCTTACCTCCTTCTGGGGAGTTAATGAAACTGATGAGCTCCTGACAGAGAATGTAATGGAAACACAAGTTGGTTTTACAGAAGAAAGGTAGGCGGTATTTTTCCAACCAGGTCAATAATCCTTTGTACTTTGCATTCTGGAATCCAAACAAAATAGGAACAGAAAATAGAAATGGAACTGAACTGTTAAGAAATGCAGCTTAGCAAGCGGCAATAAATAACTTCATACCTGCAGTATCTGGCCCACAGCAGAGGTATGTTGATTAAAAATAGTATCTAAGGGGATTGACGACTTGAGCTGAGGCTCCCAAAGGAGTGAACATGAATGGGTAGGAAAAGAAAAGCCTTGGTCTTTTATTAAAATTTTTTCTTATTCCTGAGTCAAGTTGTTTAAGAAAAGATCTAAGTCTTGCTAGATAGAAGTAGAAGAGATTATGATCTGTGGTGTCAAGTCATAACTCTATTCAACTTGCTTCTTTGTAAGCACACTTACAATTTCTCACAAGTTCCTAACCCATATCAAATGCACAACACGTACAAAAAGACACAAAGACTCACACTACATAATTTAGAGTACAGGTTGGATCCCTGAGGGACTGAGCCACTAGAGAAGGAAGAATATAATTTTTCTTTTTACTTGTAGCTTTCACTTCTCTTCACCCATTTTTTTCATCCCCTCATCCACTTCCTAACTGGCAACCACCAATTTGTGTGTGTGTATATCATTACATCTTCTTTATCCATTCATCTATCGATGGACACTTAGGGTGCTTCCATATTTTGGATATTGTAAATAATGCATAAACATAGGTGTGCATATATCTTTTCAAATTAGTATTTTCATTTTCTTTGGGTAAATACCCAGTAGTGGAATTACTGGATTTTATGGCAGTTCTATTTTTAATTTTTTGAGGAATCTCCATACTGTTTTTCACAGTGGTTGCACCAATTTACATTCTCATCAACAGTGAATAAGGGTTCCCTTTTCTCCACATCTTCACCAACACTTGTTACTTCTTGTCATTCTGACAGGTATAGGTGGTATCTCAGTGTGGTTTTGATTTACATTTTCTTGATGATTCATGATATTGAACATCTTTTAATGTGTACGTTGGTGATCTGTACATATATATTTTTTAAGATTGTATTTATTTATTTTAATGAGAGAGAGAGAGCACAGCGGGGGAAGGGGCAGAAAGAGAGAGGATGGCAGACAAACTCAAGCAGATTCCATGCTGAGTGCAGAGCCCTACACGGGGCTTGATCTTATGATCCCGAGATCATGACCTGAGCGAAATCATGAGTCCAATGTTTAACTGACTGAGCCACCCAGGCACCCCCATCTGTATATCATTTTTGGAAAAAATGTCTATTCAGGTCTTCTGCCCATTTTTAATCGGACTTATTTTTGGTGTTGAGTTGTATAGTTCTTTATATTTTTTGGATATTAACCCTTTCTTATATATATTGCTTGCAAATATCTTCTTTCACTAGTTTGCCTTTTTGTTTCCTGATGGTTTCCTTTGATGTGCAAATGGTGTTTATTTTGGTGTAGTCTCAATAGTTTATTTTTCCTTTTGTTTCCCTTGCCTGAGGAGACATATCCACAAATATGTTGCTAGGGCTGATGTCAAAAAGATTACTGCCTATTCTTTCTTTCAGGAGTTTTATGGTTTCAGGTCTCACATTTAGGTCTTTAATTCATTTTGAGTTGATTTTTGTGTATGGTATAAGAAAGTGGTTTCATTCATTTGCATGTAGCTGTCCAGTTTTTTCAACGTTATTTATTGAAGAGACTATCTTTTCCCCCATTGTATTTTCTCCCCCCCCCCCTTTGTCATAGATTAATTGATCACATAAGTGTGGGTTTATTTCTGGGCTCTGTGTCCTGTGGATAGACCTATGGATAGATTTATCCATAGATCTACCCAACCCACATTGATCTATGTGTCTATTTTTGTGTCAGTGCAATACTCTTTTGATTTTTATAGCTTTGTAAAATCTAGGATTTTGATACCTTGAGCTTTGTTCTTCTTTTGCCAGATTGCTTTGGCTTTCTGGAGTCTTTTGTGGTTCTATACAAATTTTAGGATTATTTGTTCCAGTTCTGTAAAAATATTTTGTATTTTGATAGGGATTGCATTGAATCTGTAGATTCAATGTATTTGATAGTAGTATTTTGTAGTATTTTGATAGAGATTGCATTGAATCTGTAGATAGCTTTGGGTAGTATGGACCTTTTGATAATATTAATTCTTCCAATCCATGAGCATGGTATGTCTTTCCACTTGTTTGTGTCATCTTCAATTTCTTTCATCAGTGTTTTATAGTTTTCAAAGTATAGGTCTTTCACCTCCTTGGTTAAATTTATTTCTAGGTATCTTACCCTTTTAGGTGCAATTGTAAATGCAATTGTTTTCTTAATTTATCTTTCTGCTATTTCACTATTAGTGTATAGAAACAGAACAGATTTCTGTTTGTTAATTTTGTATCCTGCAACTTTACAGAATCCATTTATTACTTCTAACATTTTTTGATGGAGTCTTTAGGGCTTCATATGTATCATCATCTGCAAATAGGGAGTTTTACTTCTTTACTAATTTGGATGCCTTTTTTTAAAAAAAAATCTGATTGCTGTGGTTAGGACTTCCAGTACTATGTTAAATAAAAGTAGACATTCTTGTCTTATTTCTGATCTTAGAGGAAAAGCTCTCAATTTTTCATCATTGAGTATGATGTTAGCTGTGAGTTTGTCATATATGGCCTTTACTATGTTGAGGTATGTTCCTTTTAAAGCAACTTTGTTGAGAGTTTTTTTTATCATGAATGAATGTTGAATTTTGTCAAATGCGTTTTCTGCATCTATTATGATTATCATATGATTTTTATCCTTCATTTTGTTAATGTGGTATATCATGTTGATTGATTTGCAAACACTGAACCATCCTTGCATCCACAAAATAAATCCCACTTGATCATAGTAAATGATCCTTTTAATGTATTGCTGATTTCAGTTTGCTAATATTTTGTTGAGGAGTTTTACATCTATATTCATCAGAGATATTGGCCTGTAGTTCTCCCTTTTTGTAGTGTCTTTGTATAGTTTTGGTATTAGGGTAATGCTGGCCTTGTAGAAGGTATTTGGAAACTTTCCCTCCTCTTCTATTTTTAAGAATAGTTTGAGGAGAATACGTATTAACTCTTCTTTAAATATTTGGTAGTATTCAACTGTGAATCCATCTGGTTCTGGTCTTTTGTTTGTTGGAAATTTTCTGACCACCAATTCAATTTCATTACTAGTAATTGTTCTGTTCAGATTTTCTATTTCTTCCTGATTCAGTTTTAGAAATTGTATGTTTCTATGAATTTATCCATTTCTTCTGGGTTGTCCAATTTTTTGGCATATAATTTTTCATAGTAGTCTCTCATAATTCTTTGTATTTCTGTGGTGTTGATGGTTATTTCTTCTATTTCAAGAAAATAAAGATTTTAAGTTTCAGGGTTTTCCTAGGGAAATCAAATATAAGAATCAGAGGGAGTGTCTTTCTCAGCTCTCCAGGTCTTAGAGAAAAACAAAATCTTGTGAGTATGGCTTAGAGTGCTCTTTCTGATCCCACATGCCACTAGTACAGCATGCAGAAGGCCTTGGTAAGTCTAAGCTGTATGTAGTGGAAAAGGAGAACAGGAAGGAGGAAAAGGAGAAGAGAAAGACAATGGACAAGGAAAATATGAAGAGATAAAAAAATTGGGAGAAAGACATGTTTCTGAAAGAGAATCACAAGGGAATCATTAGGAATTTCAGAGTGGCACCTTACCTTAAGCTATAACTTATAATGCAAATAATCACTATGTGGCCCATGGGTTGCCACTTCCTACCCTGTGCTCATGGCAGGCATTGCCAACCAATTCTCAGACTCTTTCTTGACTAGGTACAGCCCCAGAGTTCTTCTAAATTGTGTTCCAAACATTTGCTCCCCAATAATCACAGTGGATGTGAAAGATAGATATCATTTGCTGACCATAGACTACAATATAGAGGAGATAATTCACCAGCAATTGTCTGCCCAAGTGGTAAAAACACAAAAAGGAGAAATGTCTACTTGGCTTGATGCTGTTTGCAAGGTCCTACTCACCTGCTTTAGAGTTTCTTCCAGAGTCACCCTCTGGGCCTCCTCTTCCTTTTATCTCTCCATCTCTCAATTCAAACTTCCAATTTAGGTCCCTCTCTCCCCATCCCAAATGCTCTGCCATTCAAGAATCTTACCAAGTCATAAGGTATTTCTGGCCACAAGCTCCACTGTGAATTTTCAACAGTATAAAATGGTGTCTGACCAAAGACCTGCAATAAATAAATAAATAAATAAATAAATAAATAAATAAATAAAGCAAGCTAGGAAATAGCCAAAGAGGTAGAGCTTCTCTTCACAAATATGTCACAGTCCAACTGCAGCCACAAGGGAACGGGGTTCCACTGATTTCCTATTTCAAGGGACATTAACTCTTAAATTCATCCCCCTAAATCAACTTGCCTTGAAAACACCCAAAATAGACTAAACTGCAAGATTCATCAATCTTTTGGGTCTGCCTTGCCCCGACCTGGGAGTTATCTTGTCTGTGTACAAAGACCAAAGCCCATGATATTAAAAGGTATTTACTCTTGCATTGAATTACTCATTTCTTTCTTTCTTTTTTTTTTTAAGATTTATTTATGTAGGGGCGCCTGGGTGGCACAGCGGTTAAGCGTCTGCCTTCGGCTCAGGGTGTGATCCCAGCATTATGGGATCGAGCCCCACATCAGGCTCCTCTGCTATGAGCCTGCTTCTTCCTCTCCCACTCCCCCTGCTTGTGTTCCCTCTCTCGCTGGCTGTCTCTATCTCTGTCGAATAAATAAATAAAATATTTTTTAAAAAAAGACTTATTTATGTATTTGAGAGACAAAGAGAGAGAAAACATGAGCAGGTTTGGGGTAGAGGGAGGGGCAGAGACAGAATCCTCAAGTAGACTCCCCACTGATTGCAGAGCCTGATGCGGGGCTCGATCCTAGGACCCTGATATCATGACCTGAGCTACAACCAAGAGTTGGACACTCAACCAACTGAGGCACCTAGGAGCCCTGCATTATTCATTTGTGCTTGGATTTAGAGAGTTAGAGCAAAGACTTGAAGCCTTTTCATAAAGAGAAACAGCTTTGGATTTGCCTAAACTCTTGAACTGGAGAAAGTAGAGGGGCTTACGGATATGAGAATTAGGGGTAAAAATTACTTAGTGGGGGCATTAAGAGTGTCCAAAATTGATAGATAATTCTATGTTACTGTCCTGGAGAAGAGACTGTGACCTAGGCAACCAGCTTTGAGACTAATTGGCAAGGGCTTCTATGTTTACAGGTATCTAAGCTTAGCAGTCTTACCATAGGCACCAACATGTCTCAAAGTATCCCCACATCATTTGTGATAAACTAGAGAGGCTGAAGCCCCAACTCCTGGCTGTACTCTTAGCACATTATGTCAGCTTGACCATCTCCCCAAGACTATCAGCCCCAAATTTTGTCAGTCTGAGGCCCTTACCTCTCTCCCCTTTGTCCTTGGTTATGAGATATAAAAGGAAGGCAATGGTACTGATTGTACCTTACAAATATCAGCCTGTGAAGGGGCTCAGTCCTTAGTGACCCCTCTCTGCTCTGCACTCAGGTTTTGACATGACAGCCCTGCCTGGCATGTGAAGTTGCCTTTATAAGATGTGTGGTAGGGCTATGGAGTCATGAGATTATGTAGGAGTAGTGCATGGAAGCAGTTTCACCATGTGACATTTGTACCACAGAGGGCATGAGGCTGATGTGGAAAACGTCTCGTATAGAGCCTCAAAACCTGGTCAGGTCCCAGAACTTCCCCAGACTTGCCATATGTTCTTAAGCAAGTCATTTAACTTCTGAGATCCACCTGTAAGAAGGGAATGGTGTCTATCCCTCCCCCCACCCCTGTTTTTTCCTCCTACCTCTTTATCCACATTTTTCCCCCATTTTCTTCCCCAGCCAATTGTCAAATATGTCGTCTTCTTTAAAGACTTGGCTTGTGTCACCTATTCATTGAAGTCTTTCCTGACCTACCAGGTAGAAGTGGCCTCTCCAGGTCTGATACACTTACACTCTTGCTGCCTTCTAGACACTCTTATCATGTCACCCAGCACCCTTTTTGTTTTCACCTTAAATATTACTCTTTCTCATTAGGTTGGGAATTGCTTGAGAACAGGGATGGCATCATTAGTATCTGCATCCCCAGTACCAAGTCCACTGGCTGGCACAAAGTAACTACCCAATAAATGTTTGTGAGGTAGTACAAAGTGTTTTTTCCCCAGTTGTATGAATTTTACTTTTTAATAGGTAGTGTTCCATGGAAAAGGACACACTGAGCCACAATTTATAAGGCACCAACCTTAAGATATAACCAAAAACTTAAACCAAAAAAGATATGGGATCAGTCTAGGTTTGGATCTAAGAATATTTTGATGTTTGAGATTTTAGTTGCACAGGCTAAGAAAATACATGTTTGGTTTCAGGCAACAGCTCAAAAAGTGCTAGGTGCCAAACACCTGGTAAGAAGAATAGAGCAAAATAAATAATCCAAGGTCCTTGTTCTGCAGGAATTCACAGTCTCACAATTAAGTGGGAGAAACACACCCATATAACACAAGAGGTTTGCAAAGTGCCAAGGGGCACAAAGGCAGGGAGAAATAAGTTCTGATTTAGGAGAAGATAGGAATTTCTCAAGAACAAGATTTAAGTAGAGATTTGAAAAATGGTTAAGACTTTGGTAGGTGGAGGGGTGCCTGGGTGGCTCAGTTGGTTAAGCGTCTGCCTTTGGCTCAGGTCATGATCCTGGGGTCCTGGGATCGAGCTCCACATGGGGCTCCCTGCTCAGCGGGAAGTTTACTTGTTCTTCTCCCTCTGCCCCTCCCCCTGCTCATGCTCTCCCTATCTCTCTCTCAAATAAATAATAAAATCTTAAAAAAAAAAAAACTTTGGTAGGTGAAATTACAAAAACTAACAACACAGCCAAGAAGCGGTACAGAGGTGAGAGAATGCCAGGTGTACTCCATGAGGGTCAGTTGCTGTCACTACAGATCTGGGTACCAGTAGGGGGTGTGATGGGAAATAACTGAACAGGCAAAGGAAGCTGAGGATTTGGGATTTATCCGTAACGGAAAGCTCCCAGATTTTTTAAAGGAGATTCTGGTTCTTATTTATTTGCTCAAATTTAAATAGTTTTGAGTTAGTAGCAGTTTGTTTTTTTAAACAATGTCCTCAGCTCAGTGAGATTCACTATTTGGCTGTTGATGAAACATTTGAATTCTGGGAATACTTACCGGAAGAGAGAGAAATGTGTTGAAAAAATCGGCAAAGATTTCATCCTCTAGCAGAATTATAAGATTTGTAGAACCGATTATCTCTACATGGGGAGAAAAAAAAATCCCTATGAACCAGGGTTGCATTCAGGATGAGAAAGCAAAGCAATAGAATGGATTATTTCACATGGCCAAATCTCAGCATTTGATGACCTTTAGGTCATCTATCTGGATTTTTTCCTGTCTCCAGGACTCTCCTCTGCGGTATCATTCTGCTTAAACACTCCCAGCTGTGGGGGAACTCACAACCTTACAGGGCTACCCATTCCATTTATGAAGAAATGAAATTGTTAGGAAGATTTTCCTACTGTAAACTGCCCTCTTTTATCTTCTTTCCACTTCTAGAAATTCTGCCCTCTGAAGCTCAACAGAATTCACATAAATCCTTGTAAAGGGGTCTATGCTCCCATATTTATAAAACCATCTCAACCATCTGTCCACCTCCAACCCCTCTGGCTGGTCAGTCACTAAGGAATTCTTCAGCCATTCCTCACATGGCCTCCTTTCTACCTGGGTCCTCCCGCTCTGGCTAGAGTGGCACCCACAACTCAAGTACTCTGCATGCTTCCCAGGGAAGAGCATAAGATGACTTTGTCCATATTGTAGGTTCTTATTAGTGTGGCCCAAAATGGGATTAGATATGGATGCTTTCACATTTAACTATTAACTCCACTATCCTTTATATATGCAGTCACTTTTCAGAAACCAAGGCAGGAATTTATATTTATTCCATTAGAATTTCAACTTGTTGATTTGGGCCCAACAAGAACTTTTTTGAATACTAATTTGGTCATGCAAAGTATTTATTACTCCTTTCAGGGTTGATATTGTGCAGTGGAAGTTAATCTGAGGAGATGAATGTTGAATGTCGCAAAGCCAAGCATAGAGACCATAGGTGGACTAGGTACTCCCTCAAAGTTTGCTCTAACTCACTGTGTATGCTCTTTAATGCCCAAGATTCAACTAGTGAATAACCCAGTCATTTATCAATGCCCAGAATTCTCCCATCATACCCAAAGATTATAATGAAAGACTTGTAAAACGAGCAACATAATTACTATATTAGTCCTATCTCTTAGTCTAGTTAAACATCTGGTGAGAATAGTGAGTGCCACTCACAATTGCTTGAGTGCAGTTATGATAATATAAGAAAACTAAACAGTCCCCTCCATCATTTTTCATGGTGATGGTAGTTATTATCTTTGTGTAATAGAAATAGGACCCGAGACAATCAAACACTATTGTAGTAGAGCTGATATCAGTTTTCGTTCTCTAGTTCTAAATATCCAGTGAGCTCTAGTTCTAAATATCCAGTGAGCTATGTAACATCTCTCCATGGACATCTACCAGCACTTCCATCTCAACATTTTCAAAGCTGATCTGATCATTTTGCTTCCCAACCTGATCTTTTCACTGTATTCCCAATCTCAATCACCAGAACTACCACTCTTCCAATTGTCTAAATCAGAATCCTGAAAATCATCTTTGACTATCCCTTTGTTCTATTTCTCTTCCTCAAAACACCCCCATATGCAATGGAGGATCATGTTATATGGTCTCTCATCCTACATACTTCTGGACTCTATCCTGTCCTCTCCATCCATTAAGTCACTGTCTTATTTCAGGTCCTATCATCTCTCACCTTGACTTTATGGCATCAGTTTCTTATAATGGTCTGCCTATCTTTCCACACTTTCCACACACTGCCACCATAGTCTTCTAATGTTGTTATTGTTAAAGCCCTTCAAGGACTACTCAATGTAGTCCAAAGCCTATAGATTCCTACAGAATCTAATGCTTCACTAGATCTGGCTTTTGGTTTGCCCACCAGCACCATCACCTGTCGCACCATACCATGCTTCCTCCTGTTTGCCAGCCAAGATATTGCTCTTTCCTGCACATTTTATATACTCTCACCTCCAATCTCCATATCTTTGTTCCTGCATTCTCATCATCTAAAATGTCCTCCCAACCCAACTGCTTTCCAAATCACTAGTCATCCATCAAGAACTGGTTTACATATAATCTTCTTGGTGAACCAAACATGGTAGAATCTACCACAATGGTAAAATCAATCACTACCCCCCCCGCACCATTATTTATATCTCCCATTATTATAATTAAACAAGTCACTGTTTTCTTCCATTGATGTATCATTTGTCTTCCTCAATAAACTGAGTTCTATGAGATGAAGAATTTTGTCTTTTCATCTTTCTTCCCCTAGGCACTGAAAGTGCTTACATAATATCTAAATTCTATAAAAGTTGAATGAATTCTTCTTTCAAGAGATCTTCAATCTTTTGAGCTTTTGTTCAATTGTTGGTTTGTCATTCATAGAGCCTTGCATGGATTATTTCATGAGATTATTGAGACAATCTGAATCCAGGAAAGTGGGGTTTGGCCAAAATTTCCCAATTGATTGTGTTCCATAGCTATACACACTATTGGTGACAAGGGGCTTGACTATGATAGAATTTGCCATTAATAAGACAGTCTTAATGGGGTATAGAAACAAGGCTTTCCACACCTTCCCCTTCCCTATCCTACTATGTCTTCATTCCTGTGTTTCCATTATCAATTATTCTGCCTTGAAACTTCCTAATAATTTGGCAGGTCTTCAACATTCATTCTGTACAATACTACTACTGATGTGGGAACAAAAGAAACCATTGGATAACCCCAAACCTCATGCTAGCCCTCCCCCTGGAGAAGACATGGCACATGAGAGCCCAATCTGCATTTTTCTTCCTTCTTCTTAGTTGGCTTGTTGTTTTATGTTTAGGGCTCTGTCCTATCCTCAAAGATCAGGTGGCATAAAGTGGGGGTGGGAGTTGGGGAGGAGAAGAGAAAAAGAAAACAAAGGGCATGAAACACAAAAGCCACATGTGGTTTAAGACTGGGCAGGTTTGCCTTACCTGGGGTGGGGGCTAAAAGCCTCAGAAACATCCCTTTTAGATACTCACCAGCATTGTTCATGTTGTCATGCTTTCCCTGCCACTGTGATTGATTAGGAGGCAGAATTTTAGCCCCCAGTCAACAGAACTCCACCCATTGTGAACATGCAGTGACACCTCCTCTAAGGGGTTCCAGATTCTATCAGGAAGTGCCCTATTTATTTCTGGTATAGGCCTCAATCTGAAGATAAGTCTTTGTTACCTGATCTCCTGGATCTCCTGGAATGTACCAGACTCTTCCTGTACTTAGGCTTTTAGTCCATACTATTTTGTGTGCACTGACAGGTTCTTTATAAATTGTTTTCCAATTACATAGATCCTGAGTTTTAGCTCTGTCTCTTTAACTCCACTCTATGCTTCAGGGAAGCAAGGATCTATTAATTTATTTCTGATGTGTCTTTTGTATCTAATATCTTTCTAGAAATTTAACAGGTACTCAGTGAATGTTTAATGACTTATCTTTCAGATAAGCTGGCAAATTCAACCAAATATCCAAGTGTGTTTTCTACCCTCTCTCTTTCTCAGATAGGTCCTCCTCTGGTTGGCTGCAGGTTACTTCATAATCCATTGGCTTGGAAAAGGAATAGAATAAACATTCGTTGAATACCTCCCATGAGTAAGAAGCTAAGCTAGGTATTTATACTTTGTTCTCATTCAATTCTTAACCCCATAAAACAGAGGTTATTACCTCCCTTCACTGAAAAATAGTAAGTACAACACAGATTTTACTCTGCCCATTTGATTCAAGAGCCCATGTTATTTCAAATATGCTAGTAAATCATACCTACTCTTCACATGAAAAATGCATTTGAATGGACTTAAAAATAAGCCCCTTGGACTTCCTCACAAGGATCTATTTTTCTGTATCACTCCTCTTAACACTTCTTGTGTGTATCCTTACATGTTTAAAACTTTCTTTCCTGAAGATGGTATAAAAGAGGTAAACCATATCTCCATATCTATATGGATTTGGGGCTGTTTTATTTAATGATGCATCCCAAACCCAGTTTCTGTCACATGGAAATGCTCAATAAATATTTATGAAGTGAATTTACATAAATAGGAGCCTATTTATAATTAATATTAAAATGAGCCATCACAGTGAAATATTGGGTCTCTCATTCAATTTTCAGTCCTGAGTGACACAGGAGCTTTTATGTAAAGAGAAAGCATTTTTGCCTGTTAGGAAGAACTTTTGCAATATTTTCGCAAGAAATTACTGTGAATCTCTTTCCTAATCTTTGCTAAAGAGATATGCTACCATTTCCAGGGTAAAGATACACTGGGGTAGAGGAGACAGCCAGAGCTTTGGGAAATCATTGCATTGTAGATCTGACCCAACACATAGCCACTAAGTATCAGAGCTGAGATGTGAACTCAAATCTATCTAATACAAAAATTTCCTGTATTTGCCTGACAATAATCATCTTGGGGCACTTTTAAAATACATGGACTTCTGAGCCCCACTCCTGCCCTTCTAAATCAGAGTTATCAGAGGAAGGACCTTGAAATGTACAAGTACCCCAGGTGATTCTTATTATCACACAAGTTGGGAGATATCTGATTCCCCTGACTTTTGGGAACTAGAAGGTCTTGAAGGGTCAGGGATGATGCATTTCAAGCCTGTAGCCAGTGATGTTGGCTTTTAGTCCTTGCCATTGTTAGAGTGACAACACTCCATTAAGTTGTTAATGACTCCAGTAGTTAGCCTCTTTGAACTGTGGGGAAGATGGTCAGTGATCAGGAGTAGAGAATGCCTGCACACAGCTTCACTGAAGACAAGTCTGAAAGTAAACTGTGTTAAGGAATGTGGGTTATCAGTGTTATATATGCCATTCTTTTAGGAAAAGACTGAAAAAGACAAATATATATTTTTTGCCCAGGTTGTGATAGCTCTTTTCCAAAGGACATGATAAGCCAAGGAATAGATGAGATAATGTAAACCATCCAGAGCTTCACCCCGATCTCTCTCAAGATGCATGTGTGTGTGTGTGTGTGTGCGTGTGTGTGTGTGTATTACACTGACTAACAAATGAGGTAATTGATGATTGAAGAAATATGCTAGGCTACCAACTCATTTTGGAACACATAAAACATCAAGATATCATGAAACTCTTCACTTTAAAAATCAAAATCACTCTAAAAAAAAGAGTATCTGGTCTTTACATATACTAAAGAAAGCATAACACTTTTTCAAATGTAAATGATATATTATTGGTGGTTCATTATTAACATTCCTTCAAACTTCCAAAGTTCTTCTCTTTTATAGGACAACAAGGTTTTTTAGATATGACATGCTTCCCAACAATCCTAGAACTTTTCAAGTCTTTTAACCCTCTCTTGGGTATGACACTGAATGACTCTCTTCTCAGTAACTTTTGGCTAAATTATTAGGGCTTATAGGGGTGATGGTCTTTCATCTGAATATTCACTTCCTATGAGAAGAGAACCAGAGAAATGAAAGAATTGTTTAATAAGATAACGAAGTTCCCAACAGCCCTTCAGAGAAAGGGAATTCAAACCTCTTGTAGGCTGATGTTTTCAGTGGACAGAATGTCCAGGAGATATGGCTTGTCAAAATAATATCAACTAGTTTACAAAACCCTTGGAAGCTGAGTTTAGTGATTCAAGTAACCAGGATGGAGAGGATGAAGTCATCCGGAAAGGGACTTAAGAAAGGTTGTTAAACAAATAGAAAGTTGGATGACAATAAATTGAAATAGCTGCCCCCTTGCGATCTGTTCTCTCAAACTGGCATCCTATTTTAACAGTAGGAAAATAAATCACAATAATTAGGAACTGGATGAACTCAGCTGAAAGAAACGGCATAGAGGAAGTAGTACTCCATGTCCCGTAGTGCCCATCAGGAGTAGGTGCTGATAATGTCTGTTCAGTTCAACTGAGAAATGGATGTGAAGGGAATATGGAAGCTTTAAGTCCTGCACAAATATAAAGACCTAAAAATTGTGACTGAGGAATGGGGACACTGAAAGAGGGTAAGGGAGAGGCAGAGCAAATAACATAGAGTCATTGTCCCAGTGTTAACTTACGAAAGCTTTAGATATAATTGATAGACAATAGACTTTTCCTAAGCAGAACTGTGCCTTCTGATTCAGAACTTTGTGTTCATTACTGCTCCTCGTTAGCTACCTAAGGAAAAGATAGAGCATGTAGAATTTAGACCTTACTCCTAATTGTTGTTATCTTTGCTGATATAACAGATTTCAATCAAAGACTTCAGAATGGTGGTCAGTGCAATACATGTAAGTTTGAAAGTCAAAGGAGGTGCAATTTCATCCTACATAAAAAGTTCAAAATGCTATTGGTACATAATAGGTCTTGGTGCAATTATCTACAATAATACAGAAAGAGAATAAAAACTGGAAAAGTCTTTCACCAAAATACCCTATTTAGCTAACAATTCATTTTAAAGAAAGATACAAGTTTCAAGAGTTACAAAAAATACAATCTTTTGTGACTGGTGATTAGTGAAGTCTTGGCCAAAGGAAAAAACAAAACAAAACAAAGAAACAAAAAAACCCAAGAAACCTCATGGATATGATCATACAAAGTGTTAGTCTTGGTCCTATATTCTTTGACCTAAAATATGTATAAGATTTCTGAGTTTTGGACAGAGAAGCCTCAAGAAGTTGGCAATAGTAATTTTATTCCTTTTGGTTGAGTGGGTAAATTTAAATTTTAAATTTCCTAATATGAAATGACTACGGAATTTTAACTAACAAAATGTGGAAATGGTATCTGTTTAGGAAAATTTGACTTATCAAATGCATGATTTTATTGAAAGATAATGAACAAATGATAGCAATTTTAAATAATATTACATTTATAAATAATTTTATATGTCCAGTTAAAAAATTTAATAATTAGTATATTAAGTATATGCCTAATATATTAAATGTTGATTACAAGTAATTGCAAGTATTTTTGTTGTTTTGGCACAATATTCCCCTTCAATTAGTAAGAGCCCATTAATAATCTTCTGCCTTCAAACTGAAAAGTAAATTATTAAACTTTTCATAAAACAATTTTGTGTGGCTCTTCCTTAGCCACCCGCACAAAGGGGCAGGAACTTGGTAGTTTTCTCTGTATCACTGGGCCATGAAATTCTGTCCCTGGAACTGCCAAGCTTGTGTTTGCTGAGCTTTGGTGTCTGAGTGAATGAACATATAAGACCTCAGAATTCCTGCCCTGAACTCCTCTAACTAACTCCTACTTATCCATCAAAACCCAGATCAGAATTAAACCAACATTTCATCTATGCTACACCTGTACTAGATACTTTAATTATTCATTCACCAATTATTTGTTGCATACCTATTATGTGATGAGCTAAACAAGAGCATTTTGATTATTTTATAAACTTGCTAAAAAACAGCAGCCATTTCAGCTCAAAGGGCATTGTACGCGTTTTGTTTTTTAAGATACACACATATCTATATACATATGCATAGATATCTGTACATGTGTTTACCTTTATCCCTTATGTATCTATGTTTCCATGGATCTATCTACATATAATCTATATCTATTGTTTGAATTCTATGCTTATTCATGTCCACACGTCAAAGTTTAACAAGAAACAAACAGACCTTCATTACGTTTACCGGATGCCTGGATGACACTTGCTTATGTATTTTTTTGCCCTCCTCTTCATCCCTTCATTTCTTCTAAACTGATACTTCAACACCAAATGGAGACCAAGCGCCTTTTCCAGGCTCATGTAAAGATGATGCCCTCTGGTGGACAGTAGTGAAGATTACACCTTCCTCTCTACAACTCGGGTTTTTTTGTTGGTTCTTGGTTCTAAACTTATCTTCAGTTAGTTTTACATTCCAGTGTTTAGGATTACTTTCAGACTGCTCATACCGATTGCGATGTGGAGAGTACAGAAAGGCCCTTTCATCCGAACATAAGGTCTGTCCATTCTGCCATTCTATCAGGCCTCAGTAATAATTCTTTGTGGTTTTGTAGGACCCTGCTAATATTTACTATTTTACCTCAAAGGTACATATTGCAAGACATGATAATATTTAGAGGTATTAATTTACTACAAGAGATGAGTTCATCAGCATCTAACAGAAGCTCAAAAGTACTCAGAAATGGACAGATCTGTCAAGAGATGGTATCTCTTCAACTTCTATCTTTGTAGAGAGATAATATCTTGAAATATTAATATATTAATACTAGGCTTTGCTTTCCACCCTTGTAATAACTTTTCCCCCAATTAGTGACAGACATTGCCTCAAGATGAGGACTGATTGTAATTGTAAAAAAAGAAGAGTCAATTTTTAGGTTAAAAAAATCCAAAATACGCTCTTAATACAAAAATAGGAGGGTGAGTGAAGTAGAAAACAGGGGGTTGCCATATCAGTAGGAAAGAATGTAGAGGAAAAACAGATTCCCTACTTTCCCAACCTCAGGCACTAGAGGAGGTTCAACTAGGGTTCAGAAATGAAGAGCTGCAAAGCTAGGCAAGGCCTGAAAAATACCCACGGCTGTTGGGGAGAAACAAGGGGATGGGACCTAGTGGTAACAACCAGGAACAGGGCAGAATCTATAGGGAAAACTGCAGAGCTCCACTGGTCACCAGGACCGAGGAGAAGCACAGAAGTTGAACTAATGCCTGAGAAATATTTTATTTCCACCTCAGGGACCACTGCTCATCTCCAGTGGAGAGCAGCATTGTTACATGATTGGATATCCCACTGGTGCAAGGTGAAAGCCTTCCATGGAGAGTTGTTGCTTGCTGGTCACATGCATGCCATTCTGCATTTGGAGACATTGCTGACCACCAGGAATCACCTCCCCCTTTGCAGTAACTCAGAATGCTCACAAGCTCCTCAAACCACAGGGTAGAAAACCTTAACAACCAGACAAGAATTCACCCCGGTTACAACTTAACTTTTGAACAAGAAAATTAACAAGGAAGAGTAAGGCCAGAACCAAAGGAAACAGGTACGTCTAGTTCTCCTGAGAACCAGAAGCAAAAGGGAAACTAGAAAGATGATGACCCTGTAGAATCCCTGCCCCAGCCTCACTCTGTCCTAAGCCTGGATATTATAACCATGACCAAGAGTAAGCGAAGCTAACAATCTGTTAGGCTGGGGACAGCAGGGAAAGAAGTAGAACAGTTGTCATAAAGACAGTCTTTTGCAAGTTGCCACTAATTTAACTCTACCACTCAGAATTCCACCTCCTTCAACACCCAGGTATAGCATTATGTGACATAACTAGATGTCTGGCTATCATAAGCTAGTTTTTTAACCCTTTTGATTATTTAACCCTTTTAGATTATTGTCTATAAACCTACATGTAAGATAGTTATGAGGATTAAAAAGAAAATTTGGTGGAATAAATAAGCCATTGAATTTTACTACACATGAGAACCAGAAGGAGTGGTTCCAGGTGAGTCTACTACTTGGAAATTGATTGAGGTGTGTGCAGAATAATCGGCTGATCTACCCAGGTAGAAGAATCTGACAGACTTTACATTTGAAGAGACTGATACATAAATTCTGGAAGCACATGGGCCCTTTTGTGCCCTCACTATGTGCAAGGGAGTTGCTTTGTTCTGCTAGACCCCACAGAGGAAACTGCCTTCAAGGAGGGTGGTGATGTCATCATGGTATCACATATATCCAAACTCATCAAAATATATACATTAAATATGTGCATTTGTTTGTAAATTAAGTATATCTCAATAAAGCTGAAAATAAAAGATCTCTTTGACAAATCATAATCTAAAGAAAGAATTTGACAATAGTTCTCTGAGCTCTTTATAGTTAAAATAACAGTTTAAATGTAGTATGGGTATTGAAGAGATCCAGAAAGAGAAAGGGTGAGGAGGTTGTTATTATGATGGGTAAATTATGATGATGTACTAAATGTAACTAGTGGTCAGTATTCTCTGGGGTGGGTGAGGATATTTATAAAAACCCAACAGCAGAATAGAGTACATTTATTTTCATATCCTCCCTCCTGGGAGGCATGTGAAGAGTACAGAGAGGAGAAAGGCAAGGAGAATGCTTTGGCTGGAGTTGAGGAAAGGAAGGGGAGGTGGGGGAAATACTGGGGGAGCCAAGAGTGAAGGTCATTGTAACATGCCTCTCATGTTTCATTGGCCTGTCCTGGCACACTGCTCCGCAAATGAGACTGAGAGAAGCCAGAAGGGGAGAGCAGTATGTCCATCCCAGCAGTCTGTTGCCTTGGTCATCTTCCGCTCTAACACCTCTACTTCCCGCAACTTCTCATCCAGGTGTTCCAGGATGTGCAGGTGACAGGAACCATTCTGGGCTTACCCAAGATCAGACATCAACAAATGTAACAATACCACAAAAAGGAGAAGCCATAGACCCAGATAATCAAAATGGCAGTGAAAGCCACATGCCAGCAGAAGAAGGTGGTGACAAATACAATGTTGTTTTTGTCATCATCCATCCATTTATAGCCAGAAATTGGTTTGTACAGCATAAAGCCTATTTGAATCAGCCAAGAGCCCGTCATCATATAAAAAAAGGCCTTCATCACCCAAAGCTGCAGCATATCAGGAGCCCACAGCTCTGCGATCACCACCAGCACCAGCAGGAATATGGCCTGAGTAAGCAGGATGTGAGACTGCAGCTCCACACCTTCTGAGTCCTGCATGTGAGACACCATCAGAGGTAGAAACAGAAACATGCCCAGGGCTTGGGCACCTTGCTCCAGAGCAGCACACCTCTGGGGCAGCAAGTTCTGGCTCACCACATCCACACACCCGCTCAGGAAGAAGGCCATATATAGAGTGAGATGTTGCCACTGTTTGCGGTACAAAAAGTTTCTCTGATGATATATCTTGCTGATAAGTACAAACTGTCCATGTATGTTATGCAGCTCTTGGGCTGCTAAAATGAAGGCACTTAATATCTTCACCAGCCCCACATAGTATATTTGCTGCAGCCTTGCCCATCTTCCTTTGCTCCAGGGATGGCGTGGCAGATACTGGACAGGGTAGTTGCATATCAAGGCCCTGGAGACTAGTCGTGCATGATAAAGTCCATAGAAGAAGAGAGACAGCCCTGGGTACAGATGACCCTCAAAGCCTCCCATGGAACTGAAGGTAAAGATCTGACCAAAGGTAGAGGCAAGCAGCTCAGGAATGGTTGCCTCAGGTTCTAGAGTGTGGAGGGAGCTTCCGGAAGCCCACTTATATCTTCTCTCCAGCTCATTGCATGCACATACACAGGGGAAATGGTTTTGGAGGAAACCCAAATCTATGGCGGGGTGGGTGTCATGGTTTCCGTTCTGGTCTTCTGCTCTGGTTCATTGATAGCTAACCAACCATTGCCAAACAGTAAAATAAGCAGATGTCCAATGCCTGGACGTCTGCAGTTCTCAGAGATTATGGCAAGGACTCCCCTTGCCTCTTCTCCTACTTGTCCTTCACACTACTGCTACCTTCCTCACGTCCCAAATTCACAGAATGTAAGAAAGAACAGAGAGAAAGCATGGAGAGTATACAATGTAGGGCATATCCCTTAATATTCCTCACATATAATCTCATTCAAGTACTAGGTACAAATGTATTCTCCTGGGTATAAGCAGTCTTAAGTAAACACATACAATACTCAATTTCTCTGATGTTACTTGAGGTTTGCCAGAAAAATATTCATTCCTAAGGATCTGTCTTCCGCTGGTCTCCAGGTCAGAACTGAGGGGCCGCCACCTGAGATTCTTTCCTGTGGGCTGAAACAATGTTTTTCCAAGTTAAAATGCAGGTGAATAGGTTCTACTCAGGGGTACTGATTCGGAATTTCTTGAGGGTGGTGTCTCGAAATAAGCATTCCAAGACACATTCCCAGGTAGCTCTTAGGCGGACTAAATTTTGAATCACTGAGTAAAATGTATGTACTGGTTAGAAAAAAGATCCTATTAAGCTAAGCTTAGTGTGAATTGGCCATTAAATATTTTCTCTCATGTAATGGTCATATTATTCTTCATGACAGTCAGTCAAGTACAGGAATGTCTCAAATTAAATTGGTCTCATATTGATCCTACAGATTTCCATTTTGGTTTATTTGTTGGCAAATTCTCTTTTGTTCTTTTTATCAGTGGGTCTTCCATTTTATTTTATAATTTTACTGATATAAAAAAACCATAATTTTAGATTGATCTTCATATTAACCACCTTGTTGCATGTACCTACTGCTCTTACTAATTTTCAAATGATTTTATATAATCATATTAACTTCAATAATGAAAAAATGATCTCCTTTTAGATATACCTTTGTCTTTTCTAACTGTCTTTCCCAATTGCATTAGCATGACAGAATTGTATTGTTGTTTTAACTATGAAAGCTCCCCTCTCCTGGGAAGTAAGTGTCTTCTCAAGCCGTGCGGGTTAAATGGGAGCTGTCATTTGCTGACAAATCCCGCTTTCCTAGTCACAGAGCAGTCAAGGGATTGAGCGCCTAACCCAGTGAGGCTAATCTAAGCCCTTTACCAACAAATAACTAAAGAAAACAGCTCTCAGCCCCTTCATAGATTATATCAATTCTGTTTACAGCAGAACTAATTAGCATATTTGGATTTTATATCCTTCTCCATGGATCCAATAATGTCTTCATTATCTGTTGCTGTGTAACAGTTTAACACAATTTAACTCAGTGGCTTAAAAGAACATGCATTTATTTCACTTTCTTTGGGTCAGGATGCAGACAGAGAGCTTTGTTGGTCCTCTGCTCAGAGTCTCACGAGGTACAGCCCTGGTGTCAGCCAGGCTGCACTTCACGCTGAAGCTGAGTCCTCTCCCAAGCTCACAGGGTTGTAACAGAATTCAGTTCTTTGTAGCTGTAGGATTGAGGTTCCCATTTGCTTGTTAGCTATCATTTCTCATCCACCAGACTGACAAAAATCAGCTTGACAACTGTCTGACCATGCGAAACAAACAGAATAATTAATATATTGCTAGCGGGAATATAAACTGACACAATCACTTTGGAAAAGAATTTGATGTTATATGGCATTATATGGAAAGTTGAAGATATACATCCTTACTTGTATATACTATACAGTAACTCTTATACATCCGTACAAGGATCATATGCAGGAATGTCCATAGCAGCACTGTCTATAGCTGGCAGAGAGAAGGAGGAATAATCAAAATGTCCTTCAATATTAAAATTTATAGATAAATTTGTAAGATATTCATAAAACAAAAATATGATAGAGAAGTAAAAACAAAAAATACGGCTACATTCAACAACATTGTGGTAGTCAGTTTTATGTGTTGACTTGACTGGCCACAGGGTGCCCAGATTAAACCTGATTTCTGGATGTATCTGTGAGATTAACATTTGAATCAGCGGATTTAGTAAAGTAGATTGTCCATCCCAGTGTGGGTGGGCCTCATCTAATCTGTTGGGGCCTGAACAGAACAAAAGGCAGAGGAAGATGGAATTCATCCGTTTTTCTTCCAGCCTGTGTACTGGGCTGGGACATAGGTCTTCTTTCTGTCCCTACACAGGGGTTTCTACCATCAGCTCCCTTGGTTCCCAGGTCTGTAGACTCTGACTGTAATTATAACAATGTCTCGAGCCTGGAGACAGCAGATGGTGGATTTCTGTGCCTTACTTTGTAACCACATGAACCACTTCCTCATGATCAATCTCCTTTGTATATATCTTCTATTGGTTCTGCTTCTCTGGGGAACTCTGACTGATACCAACATGGAACCTCAAAAAAATAATTTTAGATGAAAGAAGAATGTCACAAAATAATAAATACTGTATGACTCCATATAAATATAAAAAGTTCAAAAAAACACAAAATTAAACAATGTGAACACATACATGGAACCATAAACAAAATTCAGGGAAGTGGTTATCTCCAAGAGGGGAAGAATAGGATAGATTTGAGAGGGACACAGACATGGAAAATAACAATGTTTATCTGTTCTTATAGTTGGTGGGGACCACAGGAGTATTGATTATATCCCAACTCTGTAGAGCTTACATGTATTCTATAAATGTTATTTTGTATCTATTCAATATTAATTTTTTTTTACAAAAATATGAATTCTAAGTAGAAGCACTGTGTGGATAAGTGTGACTTGATGTCTATTCAGTCTACTTTAGGGGGAGAAGGTAGGAAGACAGCTGTTTGCTGTCTTTGGGCCTCTCCCAAATGCCAAAATGAGTTTTTCTCTAGGACATCAACACTTTTATGTATCATTGTGCTACTGGTTGTTTTTTACTCAGTCATAATGTGTTGGAGACAGAACTATTTTGTTATATTATAGAACTATTGTGTTATATAGACAGTACTACTGATGTGCTTAATATTATATTTATCTAGTCCCCTAGTGATGGACGTATTGGTCTAGCTGATTTACTTTTTAACAAACAATACTGAGTAAAAACTCTTTCTTAGAGGAGATAACCATAACTAGCATTTCTGAATCACAGACTATTACCTTCTTAAAATTTAATAACTAGTGATGAATCTCCCTTCAAAGTGGTGGTACCAATTTTCACTCACCCCTACAATATATTAATTAACAAGTTCTCTGAACACTTTATCCCCATCTATACTGCCCTTGTCCAGGCATCACCAACTCTGCATTGTTGCCACATCTCTTAATTGGGTTCCAATCCTCATCTATTCCTATCCGCATTGCAGCCAGAGTGAGCTTTGGGAATAGAGAGCTAATAATGCCACTGGCTAAGTTAAATTCCCTAGTAGCATCCCATGGCTTTGTGGATAAAATCCATGCCCTTAGATTACCCTGGAAGGTGCCTCTCGCTTTGGCCTGGCCTCATTTCCAATCCCTTCCCACATGTACCATTGTCTCCAGGCATATCAGAAGCTTCCAAGCTCATCTTGGAGTGGACTTCCTGTTCCACAATCTTTCTCTATTCGGGAAACTCCTCCTTTCTCCTTCAAAGCTCAGCTCAAGTACTATCTCCTCCCAACAAGGAAGATACCTATCTATGAAACTTATACACATCTCTATAGTTAAACTTACACACATACACTTATCCACATCTCTACAGTCACACATTTTTACCACTCCTTATTTACTGGGAAGCATTTGAAGTTGGAGACCATGTCCTGTCTTCTTTGTCTCTTTAGAATCTAGCCCCATGCCTGGAGGTGCTCAATGAATGTTTGATGAATGAATATATGAATGAACTATCACATGATCACATGATAGCTACCATAAAATGCTTTATAATCTAGTTATAAAGACAGAACAGATACATACAAATGATGCAAGGCCACTAATGCTAAGAGCTACATGCCAAATAAGTGAAACAAATGACCAGACCTATTCAGTTAGAGGAAAGAACTCACTCCAGCTGTAGAAGTCAGGGCAAATATGATCATTCCCAGTGAACAGCTGGAGAGACTAACATATGTGAGTTCAAATTTTATCTTCAACCCCTTTGTCCTTGGATGAAAGGGTGTGGAGGACTTGGCATAACTGTAACACAAATACTCACTCTGTTGGGGGCAATATTCCCTGTACTGAGAGCACATAGTATAAACCAAGGGCAGAGTATAACCCCAGCAAAGAGCTTGGTAATGCAGCACAGAGCTCATATTCAAAGAATGTCTGTCTCTCAGTGATAGGCATTGAGGGTTCATTAGTGAGGGGTAGACCAGATGGCCTCAAACCTCTACCAGTTTCCACATGTGTGGCTGTGGAAGATTTCATGCTGCAAGTCCTGGTATAGTAATTAGAAAACTCGTGTTCTAATAGAGGGACATAAATGAAAATTGCTCTCCTCTTACTCCTTTCCAGCCAGTAACACGGAGACAACGGTATGAAAGAAGGAAGTGTCATCTAAAAGAATGAAAGGAATGGGCATACCCTATTGATTTGGGGGTTTGTGGTAAAAAATAAGTGGAATGTAAATCAAGAGCTTCTGCTTGACCAATTGTGGCAAAAGCAAGGAGTTCCCCATATTGAGCTAGATATACCACTGATGGGGCAGATACCTGGGATTGGGAAGGAGCAAGTGCCAAACTCACTAACTGATGTTTCATAACCTACAAACAAGGCCTCCACCAGAGGCAACCCTCCTGGTACTGTAATGGATACTTGGTTACTCACTGACTCACCCCTAGGGACAGGGTCTGGTGGGCACAGGCCCCAATAGTAAGGTATGAATCTTGCTGTTCCTAATAATTATCTCAGAAGAGACTTTAAAAATACAGAGTACTAAATTTTCACCCTGACCCTACTGAATAAAGTCCCTCTGGGTAGGGGCCTAGGAATCTGCATTTTGAGTTATAACCAACCCCCCCTCCCCCACCACCATTAGTAATTCCAATGCAGGCCATCTTTCCTGAGGCTTGGAAACCATTGCACTAGACTAGAAACACCATCCTGATCATTAGGCCATGCTTGGGCACCATCTTCCTGCCCTAACCAACCCATAGATTCACCCAGCAGTATGGGGTGACATCTTTATAAAAGCAGAACCCACAACGTTTATCAAGAGAGGCTGGCATGCAGGAGGAGGAGGAGAGAGGGCAGAGAAGGAAGGAGGCTAAATGAGGGATGGGTAGGGGAGGGAGAGGGAAGGGAAGGTGGAGGAGAGAGAGAGATGGAGAAAACTGAGAGAGAACATGGGGAACTCAACAGAAAGGAAAGAAAGGGTGAAAGCAGCCCAGACCCTGAATAGAGAGAGATAAGGAAAGGGGGAATCAAGGGAGCCAGAGGCTCTCAAGGGTGGGAGAGAAGTGAAAAACCCTCCTTGTCCAGGCTCCAGGAGACCTTATCAGGTAGTGATTAAGAAAACGAGGAGTCTGATTGGTGTCTGAGACCTGGTTTGGACATTTGCTAGGTGGATGCCTGAAGACAAGGCATTCATTTTCTCTAAGATTCATTCTTCTCATAGGTAAATGTGGAATTGTGGGGCATCCATGAAATATTGTATTTTAAAGCAGGTTATAAATATAAAGTATTTTAAGTTGGTAAACTTAGGGCTGGATGAGATCACAGAGCCTATTTCTTCCAAATCTCTAAAGATTCACAAAGGAAGGAAGGAACTGAAGCACAGAAAGTGACTCACAGGATGCCACATGGTTAGGGGGTTAGTTCCTAACAAAGTCTATGCTGAGATACTTAGTCACAAGCTGACTGTCACTAAGAAGTATAAGGAAAGTCCAGCTCAACATGAGGCCAAGTATAAGTGGGCCAAGGCTGTGAGCCCCCCTTTCACCTAGTCCCCCCACTGATGGGGCCTGACACCCCAAAGTGACACAGATACTTGGAAACAAGAATGTATCTGTCTTTAACCAGCACTACCCAAGGAGAAAGACTATTGGGAGAAAATAAGTACTCTGTTACAGAAGTAAAGTCTTTTTGGGAAGGGGGCAATTTATCAAGCTTTTCTTTCTTTCTCTCTCTCTCTTTTTTTAAAAGATTTTATTTATTTATTTGACAGAGAGAGAGTGCTCACAAGCAGGGGGAGTGGCAGTCAGAGGGAGAAGGAGAAGCAGGCTCCCCACTGGGCAAGGAGCCTGAGGCAGGGCCGGATCCCACAGGACTCTGGGATCATGACCTGAGCCAAAGGCAGACGCTTAACTGACTGAGCCACCCAGGCGCCCCTGTCAAGCTTTTCTTTTACCTACAAGTTCATTTAGTTATCTACATTCAGTCAAGATTCTGAGCTAAATTATCCAGAGCCACTTTGATCCTAGGGTGAAGGGTTGGGGGGCAGGCAGCAAGGATGGGTGGTGGGGGAGAGTATCTCATTGGTAGACTCTGGTATTTCCATCCCTGGAAAGACCTATCCTCTAATGCTAATTAATAATTGGCCTTCTCGGGGCGCCTGGGTGGCACAGCGGTTAAGCGTCTGCCTTCAGCTCAGGGCGTGATCCCGGCGTTATGGGATCAAGTCCCACATCAGGCTCCTCTGCTATGAGCCTGCTTCTTCCTCTCCCACTCCCCCTGCTTGTGTTCCCTCTCTCGCTGGCTGTCTCTATCTCTGTCAAATAAATAAATAAAATCTTTAAAAAAGAAATAATTGGCCTTCTGGTTTACATATTAGTGTCACTCAGTCTTTTAGAACCTAAACAGACTGATAAAATTGAGTTTCTGGATCTGTAATGCTGATTTATGCTGCCTTTCTATGAGCCCCAAGTCCTACCCCACCCCACTTTCTGCCACCCCAGCTACAGCTGTCTAATGCTGCCCAGATCCCATATTTGCATTTAAGGGAGACACCTCAGAAACACCAGTGCCTTAATTTGATTCATTTCAATTCAATGAATGTGTATTAACTACATATAATCAGCCAGACACTGTGCTGAAAGCTGGTATTACAAAGATGAATAAGACATGACACCTGCCCTCAAGTGCCATTCAAAGTGGCCCATAGGCCACCAATGTCAGCATCACTTGAAAGCTTGTTAAAAATGCAGACTCCTAGGCCCCAGATCAGACCTACTGAATCTGAATCTCTAGGTGTATGCATATGAACTCTGAGAAGCACTGATTTAGTAGAAAAGACCCAACTGAAGCCATTTTGAATTAAATTTTATGTTGAATAAACCAAGTATGGTGGAAACACAGAGGAGAGTGTAGTTAACTCTGAATGGAAGGGCAGATATTTGCACTGAAATTTAAATTCAACAGGCCAACAACTTGGGGATGGGGAGCAGATGAGAGAAAAGTGGGAGCATTCAGGTGTGGAAAATGGCATGAACAAAGCCATGAATGTGTACGGTGTCTGGGAGCAGGGGTGAGGGTGAGGGTAGGTCACATGCAGAGCCAGACTAGGACAGACTGGAACAAAAGTCTTTTAACAGTTTTTAGATCTCACCCTGGGATGGGTGTCCTCCTGTGTCCTCCTTTGCTCTGACTTGGATGGGGGGTCCCTCCCTATCCTTGTTACCAGCCCTCCATGCTAGGAGCTAATCAATGTGTGGACAGAGAGAGGCCTCTTCTCAACCTCTAGCCCTCAGTGACCCTCAGGGATGAGGGGCTGATGTTTGCAGTTAGCAAAGGATGCCAAGTCTCAGATCTCATGCCAGGCCACCTGGTCCCTGGCAGCAACTCTGCAGAATGACCTTGGGAGGAGGTGGACGCACAGATTCCCACAGATTCCCATGAATTCTCACGAATTCCTGGCAGCCCAAATGGCTTTTAGGGAGAGGGCTTCCCTCTTACTCAGGTTGTAAGGGAAGTTGACTGTGGAGAAAGTCAAGAAAGTAATGAACAAATGCTGGTAAAGGATTGAAGCAGGGTCTAGAGGCTGGGTTCCCATCCTGTCCTGGCCTCTAGAACATGAAGTCTCTGGACCTCAACTATAAAATGAAGAAGATGTACACATGATTTCCAGGGAGCCCCAATAGCCTGTGATTATGGCACTTTCCAGTTTTAGAAAGGGCTACCATTTTCCCATTTTTCAAACTACTTAGATTCTCTTGGAATTCACTGCCCCGTGGCAAAAAAAAAAAAAACCCTATTCTTCTTGGGGACACAGTCTCCACCGAACACAAGGGCATCCAGGTTAGACTGTCCATTATATTTAGGGAAAAATACATATACTGATTAATCATGAAATATATATTAAATATCTACTACTATGTGTTTTTTTGGTAACTGAATTGGGCACCAAAGAAGTAGAAGCTTGGGTTCTGGCCAAAAATATTCTTATATATATTTGGAGAAATGTGACACATCTTAGTAAAGAAGAAAGCAGTAAATAATTCCATAATGAAGTGTTTTATTAGTGATAACTGTTAACATTTCACAGTGCTAAACATTTCACAGTGCTAAACACTTTATAGGAATTACCGCATTTATTCACATAAATCTATGAGGTAATAAATCACTTAGGGTGTTTGGGATGTAAATAATAGAAAACCCTGATCTCACTGACTTAAACATTAAGAAATGTATTCTCTCACTTAACAAGAACTTCACAGGTAGTGCAGTCCCAGAGCTGGTTAGTATAGTGGCTAAGTGAAGTAATCAAGGACTCAGATTCTCTCTAGTTTTTCTCTCTGCCATTCTCCTTGGTCTTGTTCGCAGATTAGCAATCATCATGGTTTCAAGCTGCTGCCACGCTTCCAAATGGCACATCCTTACAGAATGTCCAGAGGCAGAGAAGAGAGCTTTTTTCTTCACTATGTGTATAAAGCCACCCAGCCTGGAGATATATCTCTATAGACGTATCTATATAGATATAGATATAGATATAAAAGATTTCTTTATGATGGGGACATCTCTCTGACTGGATCCGGATTTCATGCCCATGCTTAAACCCAACACCAGCAAGGGAATTACCACTGGGCTCAACCTACTTCACTCTCTGCAGCTGAGGCTGGTGCCCAGGCCCACCTCCTCTGATACACAGAAGAAGGAGGAGAGTAACTAGCACAAAGAGAGAGAGAGAGGGAGAGAGAGAAGGATGCTTCCTTAGGATGAAAGAAGAGACAGGGGCCATTAAGAAGGCAAACAAATAATTGTTTCCATTTTACAGTTAAAGAAACAGAAGTTTTGAGAATTAAGTAATTCAAGGTCATACAACTTGTACACAGTAGAACTGGAATTAAAAATGGAGCCCACACCCAGAGCAACTCTTGCTAGACATATCTCCAAAGGCAAGGGAAACAAAAGCAAAAATGAACTATTGGGACTTCATCAAGATAAAAAGTTTTTTCACAGCAAAGGAAATACTTGACAAAACCAAAAGACAACCTGCGGAATGGGAGAAGATATTTGCAACTGACATATTAGATAAAGGGCTATCTGATATGTCAAATATCTAAAAACTATAAAGAACTTATCAAACTCAACACCCAAGGAACAAATAATCCAGTCAAGAAAAGGGCAGGAGACATGAACAGACATTTCTCCAAAGAAGACATACAAATGGCCAACAGACACATGATAAAATGCTCCATATCACTTGGCATCAGGGAAATACAAATCAAAACCACAATGAGATATCACCTCACACCAGTCAGAATGGCTAAAATTAATAAGACAGGAAACAATAAATGTTGGCGAGAATGCAGAGAAAGGGGAACCCTCTTACACTATTGGAGGGAATGCAAGCCACTCTGGAAAACAGTATGGAGGTTCCTCAAAAGTTAAAAATAGAGCTACCCTGTGATCCAGCAACTGTACTACTAGGTATTTACCCCAAAGATACAAATGTAGTGATCCCAAGGGGCATTTACACTCCAATGTTTATAGCAGCAATATCCACAATAGCCAAACTATGGAAAGAGCCCAGACGTCCACTGACAGATGAATGGATAAAGAAGATGTTGTATAGATATACAGTAGACTACTACTCAGACATCAAAAAATGAAATCTTGCCATTTTCAATGATGTGGATGGAACTAGAGGGTATTATGCTAAGTGAAACAAATCAATCAGAGAAAGACAATTATCATATGATTTCACTCATATGTGAAATTTAAGAAACAAAACAGAGGAGCATGGAGGAAGGGAGGCAAAAATAAAACAAGATGTAATTAGAGAGGGAGACAAACCATAAAAGACTCTTAACCATAGGAAACAAACTAAGGGTCGCTGGAGGGGAGTGGGTATGGGGGATGGGGTAACTGGGTGATGGGCATTAAGGAGGGCACATGATATAATGAACACTGGGTGTTATATACAACTGATGAGTCACTGAACACTACCTCTGAAACTAGTAAGAAAAATAAATGTGAAAAAAATAAAATGAAATTAAAAAAAAAAGAAAATGAAGGCAGAGATTGAGGTGATGTTTCTATAAGCCAACGAGCACTGAAGATTGCCAGTGAACCACTGGAGACCAGGGAAGAGGCACAGAACAGACTCCTCCTCACAGACTCAGAAGGAACAACCCTGCTACACTTAGAACATGAGGTGTCACATTTTTCACCTGCAGAACCGTGAGACAAATTTCTGTTGAAACCACTCAGTTTGTGGTACTTTGTTACGTCACCTCTAGCAAACTACTACAGTCTCCTTGGGCAGGGGGCTATGAATCTGATTGTGAACCCACTTCTGCTGGGGTTGCTTTTTCCCTTGGGAGTTTCACTTGCTTCTGCGGGATACCCCATGAGTTTCACTATGCTGGCGCTAACTACATTTTACATTAATTTCACCGCTTGAGATTCTTGCACCCTCCCCCCCATAGCTGAATAGTGTGAATTCCGAGAGGCTTCAGATTCTCACTTGGGCCTTGTTTTATTTTTTACCCTGGGCTCTTAGCAGAGAACAGCTTCCTTACTTCCTGAGCTGGTGGGAAGAGTTTGTTTAGTCTCTCTTACACTGACAGGACCATTTCCAAGTTCAGTCTTTATGTGGAAATCTGTGTCTTAGTATTCCCAGTGTCTGAGCCCAAGCCCATACCTCCTGTCCCCCTGTTGGCATGAAAACCCCAGCTAGTAGGGCCTCTATCTGGGACTGGTCAAGCGCTTCCTGCCACAGAATCAACTCATAATCTTGTCATAGGTCTGAGCTACAGTTCATATTTTATTACCTGGAGATTGGGGGTTTCTTTAGATCTTGGATAAAATAATAATAATAATCTTGTTCTGCTACATCTTATTTATTTTATCCCCCATATCTTTTCCTGTCAAGGCGGGAGGGGGGTTAGATCAGTCTGATATGTTGCCAAAAACAGAAGCCTTTGGAGTGGTTATTAAAGAGAAGCTCATCTTTTAAAGGGAGCAAAGGTGTTTGAGTTGGGGCAGTTCACACATCTAGGTGGGTGCTTTGCTTTCTTCTCAGGGCATGGTGTTCTTGGTCGAGCCAAGCCACTGTGCACATGGGGCTGGGAGAGGGTGTTTCACAGTTTAGAAAGGGCCTCCTCTGTGGGGTGAGGTTGCTCCCAAAGGAGGGGCCCTAATGTAACTAACTCTCTTTCCTCCCACATCCATTCCTGTCAGGAGCTTTACAATACTCATGAGAAATCAGAGACCATTGCTGGATTGCAACTGAGTCTCAAACCACCTGAAAAGGATTTTGATTTCTCCTTTCATTGGGAGGATAGACATAAGGGAGCCAATTACAGAAAATCCTAACTACTTAAGTCAGAGTTACAGCCATCAAAAATATCCCACTAAGCCCATAATCTGTGTTAATGATCATAATTAAGATGAACTGCCCATTCTCATTAAATTATCTCCATCATGAGCTTAAGAGATTCAAGCCCACAAGGGAGCCCAATTTCTCACGTGAGGGAAGGAGTAGAGGGTCTATTACTTTAAGGCCTTCTGAGAACCTGAAGCCCCCTGAAGTGTTCTTAGCAATCCCATCTGCATCTATTAAATTTGGCACTATAATGCTTCAGCCAGCTAGTTGGCCAGCCAAACATGCTGGCCAGCTATCAGAATAACCCTAAAAGCCATGAAGTACTCCACACAATATGGAAGCTCTCATTTCTCACAATGGGGAATTCAAGCAAGTTTCCTCTCTCGGAGGCACATCCAGGGCCCAGACTTGATTTTTAAGTGTTGCAACACAAGGCTATTCTGATATATCTTCGGCTGGCCAACTAGCTGGCTGAAGCATCATAGTGCCAAATCTAGTAGATACAGATGGGATTGCTAAGAAGAAGAGCATCAGAATTACTCATCTCCTTTGAATAGCCATAGGAATGGATGGTTTGGTTATATGAACACCAGACATGAGAAGATCTAGCCCCTTTCCCTGGTCTTCTAACTATACAGATGTAAAAAATTATACGTAAACAGTTTCACACTCTCTGGACAGAAGTAATGTCACTCACTTCTGAAATGAAAATGGAACTGGCTCCAGCCCCAATCTACCAGATTGTCAGGAAATGGATCCTTCGTCATCTACCACTACCTGTCTCCGTCTTTCTTCAAGAACCCCATGACTAATACAGTCCTATAAGTCTGTCAAACGGCCTTTCTCAGACAGAGGAGAGACATGATATAGTGCTCTTGCTATTAAAACAGCAACAATGTCCCTGCCCCTCCAGCTCAGGGCAGGGCGGGGGGAGCAGCACTGAATCTCTATGTTTCTGGTGATTTAGCCTCAGTAAGGTAGTGGCTGCCACAGTCTTGTCCCTGCCCAAGCCAGCAGGGGCCTTTGAAGGAGGGCCACTCTGAGCAACACAGTCCCTTGGTATGGCCTCAGACACCAGTGCTTGTTACCTGGGTCCCAGGACCTTGTCTCTCCTATTCACTCCTGTCAGACCCCTGGCATCCCCTCCGAAGCCCTACTAAGAAGTGATTGTATTTATTCCCAGTTCCTGGGATTTCCTCCAGGACTAGGCTGCTCCTCCCTGTTAACTTCCTGAAGCCCAAAGGTCCATTCTGACTCCTCTGCTTCAAGAGTTTGAGCACCACCACGAAGGGTCTGCATTTTCAGGATAAAAAGAGAGCCACGCACCCTCCCAAGGAGGAGGATCCAAACTTTAGGAATACAAAGGCCTATTTGCCACCCTGGCATTATAGTCAGGACAGTATCTTTTATTCCATCTGGATGAGTTTCTACCTCTTTCCCAGGACAGAAAGCGGGCTTCTACTGCAGCAGGGACACATACACGACATACAGTGAAAAGTCCCACCAGGTCTTCCTGATGCACAGAAACAGAAAATTCAAGTTGAGTTTTTAATGGATCATTCTTTCATAGCAGAAAAGGATGTGCCATGACTTTGAGATCTGACCCACTGGTCCTCTGCACTTAATAGTGTTTATGCAGATAAATTACTTTTTAGTGACAATAACACCTAAGTTTGTCTGCCATCAAATTGCTCAGGAAATTGGAATAAAAATGGGTTTTCTTTTTCTTCAGTTTTTAAAACAATTTTAGGCATGATTATTGCAAAAATGTATTAAAACATATCTGCTAGCTTTGATAAGGTATGATGAATACATTTTACTATTTTATCTTTCTATGGCTCAGTTAGTTATCTTGCTCGGCCATCATATAGGAAGGTATACGATGAAGCAGGGGGTGGGATATGGAAGGAGCACTGCGAGTATCTACACTTAGACCCAAACTGTTACATTCTTTTAAGTTTTATTCTGCTTGTCACAGTTTTTTTCTCTTGTCAGGCCATCAGCTTAGTTTTTATCTGCTGTCAATATGTGAATTTTCTTCTTCAGTTGTTATGCTGCTTCTAATCTATAACCTAGAGAATGAATCAGTAAGACAAATTAACATTGCATATATAGAGACAGTAAATTGGTTTTGAATGAGATTTTTAGGTGCCTCTATGCATAACTGTCACTGCTTGAGCCTTAGAACATTAACTCAAACTAAAATTTTAGGGGTGCTCCTTTCTCTTCTCTTGGATATTCTTTATATTCTGAATACTTGACATTCCTATATATGACCTTTCAAAGGTGAGTTGAGTGTAATTACATGTCTATTCTCAGAGATCCCACTTGCTAACATCTAATTCCACGCATAAAAGTGTGGGTTTGGGCGCCCTCTCATTTTTCCTTCTGTGTGCCCCCCCATTCCCACCTAATACTGCTCTGTCCCCTCCTTTCCAAGCATTCATGCAGGCAGCACATGGTAATAAAATAAAATTGGCGTTGAAATTGGACCACCCCATCGAATCCTAAATTTTCTCACTGCATAAACTTGGTAAGTCACATAGCTTCTCTGAACCTCAATCATCTAATTAAAAGGAGTGATGATTCTTTTTGTATATTAGGGTGTTGTGAAAATTTAAAGTGATAATGCTTGGGAAAGCACTTTCTAAAAATGTTGTCATTATCCCAGTGTAACATTCTTACATGTCCTTGTTGCTAACATTTATTGAGGTACTCTGTGACAGACACTGAGTTAGGCTTTATTGCTTTTATGGGATTTTTTAAGATTTTATTTTTATTTATTTATTTGAGAGATAGTGAGGATGAGTCGGGGAGGGGCAGCGAGAGAGGGGCACCCAGTGTGGAGCCCGTCGAGGGGTTCATTCCCATGACCCTGAGATCATGACCTGAGCTGAAATCAAGAGTCTGAACTTAATCGACTGAGCCACCCAGGCGCCTCTAGACTTTATCATTTTTTATCATTTAATCTTCACAAAAATACCTGAAATTATGCTAATAATAATGTTAATTATTATCCTCACTTTGAGAATGAGGAAACTAATGCTGAGAAAGGCTAACTAATTAGGGGCAGCTGAGAGGCTCAGTTCGTTAAGCATCTGACTCTTGATCTCAGCTCAGGTCTTGATCTCAGGGTCATGAGTTTAAGTCCTGCCTTGAGCTCCATGCTGGGTGTAGACCCTACTTAAAAAAAAGAAGAAGAAGAAGAAAGAAAGTTTAACTAATTATTATGAGTCCGGACAGCTAATAAATGCTTAAAGTCTGGGTTTGAGTTCCAGACCCCAGGTCTGTGTCTTCATACAATGGCAGAATTCAGGTATTTTGGCTCATGGAGATCAGGGAAAGAGAAGAGGCAACTTTGAAGAGATTCTGGAAGGCCCTTCAGATCACACCTCTCTCTATAGGCACAGAGGCTGCCCTGGCTCCTAGTTCTAGGGCCAGCCTTCAAAGTTCCATTTGAAGAATAATTCAAACTCCCTTCCAGATGGAGGGGTCAGACTCAACTCCCTGACTGGCCATGCTGAATTCCTGTAGCTGTCCATATGTAGCTGGCATTGCAACTTTTTCATGGTGGAGTGGAGCAAGCCAGGCTCTCACACTCATAGAAACGTATCTGGTGTCTCAATCATCCCAGCCAACAGTTGATGATCTAATAGAAAGCTACAGTTAAAGCTGCTTAGAGTCCAAAGTCACCTATTTACATTTTCTTTGCCTGCTCATTCCCTTTAGCAATGCACCCGCCCAATCTCTCTATGTAAAAAGCCCAGGATCCAAAGAGATATTAATAATTAGATTATTGATATAATCTAAAAAAATTTCAGAAATGACTGCAATCTCCTGTTTGGGCTTTCCTTATAACCTGTACCATGTGAACAAAATAGGATTGCCAAAGAGTGCACTGTAATCTGAGGCTTAGAGGGGCTTATCTAGGTGGAACCATCATGTTCCAGCTTGAAACTCTGCTTCTCCCCCATCGTTCTCCATTTACTGCATCATTTATTGACTGGACAGAATTTAAAAACTAATGGCAGTAATAAATATTCTTCTTAACAGCAAAGTAATCAAGGTCCAGGGACTTGCCAAAGGTCACATAGGCAGGAGGTGAAAGATTGGAATTCAAATCCAGATCCAGCTAAAGCCAAAGCCTGGTGCTTGCTGCTAGGCCACAATGCCTCTCAGACCCATCCTCACCACTCTTTCCCCTGTGTCCTGGGACTGCACCAACCATACCTGGTCAGAACCTCAAGACCATATGTGACAAGATGAATGGCCCTGACTCTAAAATATCCAGTGAAGTCACTGTTTCCTCACCATAATACATGGATATGGGAGAGACGCCATTAAGGTATACACATCCCTGCCTCAGAAACTAGAGACTACTGCTAATGGCCAGCTGAGACAGCAGTCCCTGGCTTTCTGCAGAAACAGTCTGTTTTTAAGCCAACTTCAAATGTGTTTATTCAGAGGACCCCTTCTCCCCATCCCTCCTTAAATCCCCAAAGTGAGTTTCTATTTTCTATTTATCTTTATCCCCAGAATTTTATTCCCAGGACTGTCCTAGCCTAGGGAAGAAACTAAAGGTTAGAGTTAGCATAAAAACATGTGTTTCTCATTAGATTGTCTGGAACATGAGCTGTAACCTGCCCAGCTTCAACACTTGGAATAGAAGCACAGCATGTAGTTGAAAATACAATTAATGCTATATTCCCATCATGTCCCTGATGCTTAAGATCTCTGGCTCCCTACTGATTCATCAGAACGAAAATAAATGCCGTAGTCTGGCATTCAAGGTCTTCTGTCAGCTGTGTCTCCAGGTCCTCCTCTTCACCCCTCCTATTTGGAATCCCCCCAAACTCCCTGGCTTGGCAGGCAGGCTGCCCCTCCCTCAACATCTCTCCATCTTGGTTCCTTGGCTTGTACCTGAAACACCCTCTCCCCTCTATGCTCCTCCTCTAACTCCATCATTTCTTTTAAAGCTCAAAAGAAAAGACTCCAAGAAGCCTTTCCTGACCAGTCCCTATGCCTACATGTCTTTTTATTAGTACCCAGTCAATAAACCATTTCCTGAGCATCTCCCATAGGTCATCAAGTCCTCTTCTGACCAACATGTACTGAGCCCTTTCTATGTGCTAGGCATTGTGCCAAATGCTCTGCGTATCACCCGATTGCTCTGCTCCCTGTTACAGAAAACCTTCTCAAAGAAGTTGTTTATACTCATGTCTCAACTCCTGTCCTCTCACGCTATTTTGAACCAACTTCAAACAGACTCTTGTCCTCACCTCTTCGCTGAAATTGCTCTTTTCAAGGTCACTAATGATTTCTATGCTTCTAAATCCAATGGTCACTTTCCAGTGCTCTTCTTCATTGATGTCTCAGCAGTATTTGTACAAGAATCTGACTATATTATATCTTCTCATAATGAATGAGTTTTAAGAGGAGTTAGATAATACTCCAAAAAAATCTTTATATTTGACCTTATGAAACAAAGGTGGAATAAATATATATATCCATACACATAAAATCACTATAATTGTGTCAGCTACAATTGTGGTCTGACGTAAGTACAGCTACTCGAATAACTGGTGTTGCTGCTAGCAATGTATTTTTTCCCCAAATGGTGAGTAACTTTGATAGAATTCTAAACAAAGCCAAGTACAATGTTCCTTTGATTTAAATGATTAAATATTATATGTATAGTAAACTATACTGAAGATATTTTGTAAAGTAGAAATAGAGTCTAGACTCAAATAATTCAATTAACTATACTTTTTTTTCACTGAAGTGAATGCTTGACATTAAAAGTAGTATGGGGCATGAGATAAGTCTCTTTGTGTGATATTGCCCATATGTTACAGGATATCTAAAATTCCTGGATCCTGCCTATGAGATGACAGCAGCACCTCAGTCATTACAAAAACAAGTGTGCCCCTTAAAATTTCCATAGTGCTCCTCAGAGAGTGATACTTTGTGAAGAAACTATTTTCCATGGTCTCTTGTGTTTCTGCACAACTCATGAGCAGAGGAGATGATTGACTTTACTCTGAACTATCTTTCCAAGGATGTCTGCATAGCAAATAGATTTCAAACACAGAGAGAGTGTCCCCCTCAGAGCAAAGGACAGGCACACTGACTGTCCATTACAAAAGATTCAGGTTTCTTCAGCCTGGGGTTCCTCTCCTGTCATTCAACCCACTGCATTTCAGGTATCTCTGGCCCTTCCACATTGCCCTGGGGACCTGAGACTCAGGGAACCAGGGAAGGAAAAGGCAGATACTCTGCCTACCATGATTATTGTAATAATGGTCTTTATCTATGACCCCAGAGGCTCATGTCTTCTGCCAGCATCCATGACGCTGTGGTAGGCTGACTTGTTGGCTTGTAAATCGGGTAAAATTCAGATCCTTCAAAGTTCTTGACAATCGTCCCACTGACACTCATGGAAGTATATGCTCACTCCCAAATCTATATTCTTGACCTCTCCCTGAACTCCAGGCATTTCTAATTAATTGCCATCACTACTTGAATATCAAACAGGCATCTCAAACTTAAAGTGCCCCAGATAAACTCCTTATCTTTCCCCCAAATCCTTTTTCTCCTGAAGCCTTTGCCAATACACACAAAAAATGCAAATTCATCTTTCTAGTTTTTCAGACTGAAAATCTTGGTATCATTTTTGGTTCCTTTCTTGCTCTCATATTACTTATCTAATGGCTCTCTCAATCCTTTTGACACTACCTTCAAAAAACATGCAAAATCTGACCACTTCTCACCATCTTCACCCCTCCTCCTGGTCCACAGCACCATCAGCCTCCATGTGGATATCTGCCATAGTCCTAACCAGTCTCTCCTCAAATATCTGAGTGACTCACCAGTTACCACTCAGGTCTCTGCTCGAATGTCACCATTATCACATTGGCCTTCAAAGATGATCTCATTTAAAATAGCAATCTCTCACAGGCCTGGCATGTTCCAGTCCTTTTCCCCATTTCATTTTTCTCTGTAGCCTTTACCAGCATCTAATACCTAGATGCTCATTTTTTATTGTCTTTCTCCTTCCACTAATTTCTTTCCCATTTCCTTATATTCCATTGGCATGTTACTGTCAGTCTTTTTTTTTTTTTTTAAGATTATTTATTTATTTATTTGACAGAGAGAGACAGCCAGCGAGAGAGGGAACACAAGCAGGGGGAGTGGGAGAGGAAGAAGCAGGCTCCCAGTGGAGGAGCCTGATGTGGGGCTTGATCCCAGAACTCTGGGATCATGCCCTAAGCTGAAGGCAGATGCTTAACGACTGAGCCACCCAGGCGCCCCAGCTACTGTCAGTCTTTTCAGGGTATGCCTTTTATTAAAGGTATTCCTGTTCTTTAGCAGCTCCTGGATTGCAGGTACTGGGCTGTGTTCATATTTGTGACTCCCACAGCTCCTAACACAATTGTGGTTATAGCACAGACTCTAGTTGGTTGAATGAGCCCAACCTATCCAGGTGAAAGCTGGAAGCAATTTATTCTTTCCTACCATGGCCCCCTAAAACCTGCTCTGTGGAACCAATTTTCTTTGCTCCTGGGCCCAAATCTCAGTCACTCAGATTAAAAAAAGGTCCAGTCTGGTACATTAATCAAATAATCTAGCCCAATTCATATGCATTATCTAAACTCCAAACTTTTATCCAGTCTAAAACTCATCTCCTTCTAGCTTGGGCTGCTTTAGGCTGAGAAGTTTGCAAAGGTGGTGGAGGTGGCCAAGATGGTGTGTGGTCAGCTTCTCTCTCTTCCTTGCTTCACCACTGTGCACTCTCTAGCTACCCTTCCTCATCTGTCCAGGTTGGCTCAGGGAAAAGGAGATTGGGGAAAGGAACATGGTCTTATGAGGCTAGTATATTTGTCCATGCTCTCTGCATGGTCCTCTTTGTAGAGATACCTCTGTTGCTTCCTCAGAGATTGTACACTGGCTATGCCCTTCCTTCACATGGCCACCTGTGACTCCCCCTTTCAATCCCTTAGGTCCCTTCATCCTCCAGGGGGCTTTCTAGTGGAAGAACCCTTGAAGAAGCCCAGTCCTGCTGACTTCCACAGGGTTCATATGCAGACTTTGGACACAACAGCCATTGCCCTTCTGTCAGTGGACATGCACCTCACTGCCTCTGTGCCACCTCTCACCACTCTGCACCAGGTAGGGACAACCCCATGAGAGCCTCTTGCCACTGGACTCCCAGGTGAGAGTCATACTTGGGCCCTCCATTCCTCCAGGCAACACATGTCCTGCTCTCTGCACAGTACCTCCTGGAGTCCCTGTCACATGGCTTGAGGTAAGGAGAGTGGACCTTCATCCCTCCCACTAGCCAGCAAGGATGGTGCAGAAAATGCACAGGACACTGACAATTCTCTGCAAAGAAATCCCCACTTTCCAATCTCTTGTCAACCTCAACTTCTTAAGATGAGCTAGAACTGGGTGGGGAGCAAAAGCCAGCAGCATAACTCCAGGCCTTTCCTTCAAAAGTCTTCCCTAGAGGCTCCAGCACCTCCCCTTGGAATGAGGACAATGGGATTTCCCACCAACAGTTTTATTACTAGCCTTTGAAACTCAGAGACAAAAGGATGAGTTACAGTTAAGATCCTGTTTCAAACATTTGTTGAATTGAATACCAAAAATGGAACATGACAAGATATAGCTCTAAGTGAGGTCTACTACTCTTGAGACAAGTTCAAAGGCCAACTCTACTAATCTGATGGATTAGATCATCTGACGGATTCTTAAACTCCTTTCTGGGAGTCTTCAACCAGAAGCCTGGAGAAGCAGTGAAGGAAAAGTCTTTGATAGAAGAGTTTTTTGGTGGTATGACTGTGATGGACACTTGGAAAGATGACCATGCCAACCAGGAGTTTGTAATAGGACAGAAACAGTGGGGATAGTCAGTCTAGGACTGGTTCTATCCAGGACACTAGGGCCCTTTTATGACAGGAGAAAACTGTCTCCGCTGAGGACTGTTTGTGGCAATCCTAAA
Organism: Ursus americanus; assembly: GCF_024610735.1. Lineage (NCBI taxonomy): Eukaryota > Metazoa > Chordata > Mammalia > Carnivora > Ursidae > Ursus > Ursus americanus. The sequence goes on along the minus strand of NC_142128.1, from coordinate 82,816,130 downwards.
TGTCCTTTAAATTTAAACATCAGTATTGACCTGAAGCTCCTTTTTTTGTGTTTGTTTGTTTGTTTGTTTTTGTTTTTTTGCCCCCAAACTCCATATCCCAGTAGAAATTCCTGGGGATATGCTTCTCACCAGCTTAGGGACTGGAATAAAGGAGAAAACCAGAAATAAGCATGAGGGATATTAACTACCATTAGTCAAGCACATACAATGATCTACATGTTTGCCTATTATAAAACAAGTCATCTAATCTTTGCAATTATTCTGAGGAGTAAATAGAACTAGCCCCTGGGAAAACTGAGGCTTGAACTGATTAAGAGATTTTCTTATGAACACACAGAGAGAAGAAACAGAGTAGGTACAACTTGCTATTACCAAAACATTCCCTGGATTTCCCACCAGTTCTCACAGTGTGCTCTACCTGAAAGAGCACTGCTCACCCCTACCTGTCCAGATCCCACCACTCTTAAAGGGCAACTTCTATCTACCTTCCTGCATATAGCAGTCTTGGTTCCCTCCCAGGTGGAAGCAATTGCTTCTTCCTTGATCTGATGGAAATTTATACCTCTTTTGTGACATTTCACAGTCTTCGCACCCTCCCAACCCCAACACAGAACGTGGCCATTTGTGTGCACCTTATTTCTTCTACTAGAACATAAAATCATTGAGGGTAGTGACAGTGTCCTATCTACCCTGATATTATCCAAAGCATATAAAAAAGCAGTCGAGTACATTTCTTTCTCACAGTAGGTATTCAACACATGTTTGTTGAATGAGGAACATAGAGGCATTGCAAAAGATGAAATCTCAGGTATACTGATTTCTCAGAGCACCTTGTTTGCAGCTCAAATGAACAAGATCTGAAGGTCCGCTGTCATCAAAAGCAAACGCTGGCCCATCTCCAGAGGGCATCTACCCCATCCTGGCTTCTGCTTCAAAGTTTCCCCTAAGTCCCAGTCGCAGCCTCTTGATCTTTCCTTGTTTGCTCATTAAAGTTAATTTGGGACATGAAAAGATCTAGGACTGAATATTTCATTAAGGTCAGGTCTTCTTAATGCAGCAACTGCAGACAAAATGTAAACATAGGACAGAGATTGCCAGTATGAGGCCAGTGCCTGTAGCACCTGTTTAAATCCCAAACCCTCTGTTCGTGGATTCACATCTTCAGTCAGCTTTGGGAATGCTAAAAATACCAAGAGAAGTAGATTATGTCTCTTCATGAGTCTTCAAGGAGCTCCATGGCTCTCCTTCAGGGAAGGGGAAGGGCAATAAGGAAACAGCAATTTGTATGAAAACAGTCTTGTCTCAAGTCCTCAGTGTGGACTACGATAATTGCTAACAATGTCAGCTACCATTTTCTGAGTTCTTATTGTTCATCAAGGATTGTGCCTAGTATTTTTACATGGATTATTTTTTTCTAATCCTCGCAGGAACCCCCTGAAGAGATACTATTATTGACCCCATACTATACTTACAGGGAATAAGTAAAATTCCAACCACGGAATAAGAGAGTTCAACCAGGGCAGAGTACTCCTAGAGTCTGTACTACTAACTGCCTCACTCTATTGTTTCTTAGGTAGTCTTTCTTAGCAGGCAAGAAAGACTCTAACCAATAACTGGTGCATCCAATGCATGAGATACCAGTGCGGTGAGGCCTTGGCTTTTATTAAATTTCATATATAAAAATTCATTTATGAGGAATGAAAGAATAGACATTGTCACTTCAACTACTGGTGCTATAAGAACCCAAGGACAACTTTGCTTTATGTGACATGTCCAGTGGCACGTCAAGTTTCCAAGATTCCATAGGATTATTTGTAAAGTCTAACAAAGCTGGAGCTGAAGGGGTGAGGGAAGTTGGAGAACACAGAAACACAGTAATGTGTCACCAATCTCAAGTCCCCAAACCTTCAATTCCAACAGACATGTTTATTTCAGTGGAAATTTTAAATCTAGTAAACGTAAGTTACTCATTCCTATGGAAGTATTTTCAAAGGAGGAACTGGGGGTAGGACCAAAAAAGGAACATGGAACCATAACAGAAGTCTAAATATATCAATGATCACAGTAAGAGTGAATATCTTAAATCCCCCTGTCAAGGGGCGCCTGGGTGGCTCAGTTGTTAAGCGTCTGCCTTCAGCTCAGGGCGTGATCCCAGAGTCCTGGGATCGAGCCCCACATCAGGCTCCTCCGCTGGGAGCCTGCTTCTTCCTCTCCCACTTCCCCTGCCTATGTTCCCTCTTTCACTGGCTGTCTCTCTCTGTCAAATAAATAAATAAAATCTTTAAAAAAAATCCCCCTGTCAAAGTAACACAGAGTTTTCAAACAAGTTAAAATACAAAGTTAAGCTAAGAACATGACATGCTTGAACAATGGGCACAGGAGGGTTGAAAATACAGGCATATAAGTATACTAGAAAAATAATAAAAGAAAGTAGATGTTAAAATGCTAATATCAGACAAAAGAAAACTAAAGATGAGAATCATTAATAATTAAAAGGGACAAATGTGTTTTCTTCTATTATATTCAATTCATCGAGAAGATATGACGATTACAAATTTAATGTATTAATACTGGGCAGCTATATGCATAAAATAAAAACTGAAAGAAATAAAAAGAGAGTGAACAAATTCAAAGTCATAGTCAAAAACCATAATACAGGGGCGTCTGAGTGGCTCAGTCGATTAAGGGTCTGCATTTGGCTCAGGTCATGATCCCGGAGTCCCGGGATGGAGCCCCACATTGGGCTCCCTGCTCAGTGGGGAGTCTACTTCTCCCTCTCCCTGTGCCCCTCCCCCAATCCTTCTCTCTCTCTCTTTCTCTCTCATAAATAAATAGATAGATAAATAAATAAAATGTTTTTTAAAAATAACCTTTAATAAAAACCCATAAATACAGCCATCTCAGAAGTCATCATACCATGTCAAAATGAATAAGAACATAGAATATTCAAATACTTCTCATGGGACCTTTATGAAGAAAAACAACATACTTTTAAAAAGCAGAAATAGGGGCGCCTGGGTGGCACAGCAGTTAAGCGTCTGCCTTCGGCTCAGGGCGTGATCCCGGCGTTGTGGGATCGGGCCCCACATCGGGCTCCTCTGCTATGAGCCTGCTTCTTCCTCTCCCACTCCCCCTGCTTGTGTTCCCTCTCTCGCTGGCTGTCTCTCTCTCTCTGTCAGATGAATAAATAAAATCTTTAAAAAAAAAAATAAATAAAAAGCAGAAATAACATCAACATAAGAAGGATAATTAAGAAAGGAAGCAATTTGTTTGCAAATTAAAAATGTTTTCCTAGATAACTTCTGGATTAAGTAGATAATAAAAATAGAAATGTAAAACGTAAAAAGTGTAAAATGTAAAATTTGAAAAGTGAATGGTAATGACAGCACTCCACATTTCAAAACCTGCGGGATGCAGCTAGAGTGGACTTAGATAAAAAACGAAGTGTCCTTGCCATTCCCCTGAGCCTTCAGACTTCCAAACAGACTTGCGCTTTCAATACAATGGCTACTGTCCACACGTGGCTAGTTACATTTAAATAATTAAAATGAAAAATTCAGTTCTCCGGTTGCACTGGCCACATTTCAAGTGCTGCATAGTCACAGGGGGCTAGAAGTTGTCATACTGGACAGGGCAGATTATAGAAAATTCCCATCTTTGCAGAAAGTTCTCTTTGGCAATGCTTCTCTAGAGTTTGCCAGGGAAATTCCAGAATGTCAACTTCACTGAGTGTCCAGGTTTCAATCGGCCAACCTAGCAGACTATTTACACCAGAATCTCAGGAAAGTAAAGTCATATTGATAACTCTGGCTCTACTAGTGATCCAATTTCACTTTACGTGGTCAAACATCTTTAGAATTTATTCACATCTGTGCTCCCCACACTCTTGACAATACTGATTGGTGAGGCCTTGTAATTCTTTCAGTGTATTGGTTTCCTCTCCCACTTCAGACTAGGTCTTGTACATCCTTGTCTGGGCTATATCCAGATCTAGTCTTGTTATGGACATGGAGATATTAAGAGTGATGGGAGTGGGTCCTACAGAAACTGGTATCCCCTTGGACAGGACTCTCCCTGGTGCAGATATTGAAAGGTGTTCAAGCAGACGAAGACTTCCCTTAGGTGGGAGGAGGGGTTTCCTCCGTCAGAAAGGCGGGTCCAAAGGAATTGAGGAGGTCAAAGTTTTCAGCCTCACCTGTTTCCCGGTCCTGTCCCAGTCCTACTCCTCCTATAAGTGCCCTTGATTTAGCATTAGAGACTGGTGGGCCAAGCGCTCTATTGACCCTGCCACTCTAGAACCCATATGCTACCCTGGTTTCTTAGCCATATCTGCCCTGTAATGATAAGAAATGAAGGATCCCTTGAAAATTGGTATAAAGGCTTTTGAAAGAATCTGACACTAGAACCTTCCCTGAGTTACTGGCAGTTTTCTAGGACATATCTAGGGATGATTCTGATTAAACTTGAACCTCTCCCATGAACAACTCCTGTCACTGAAATCTTCTAAAATGCAGTCTATACACCACTCAGCATGGCATTCTCTAATTCTAAATAATTCTGTAATTAATGTATATTTGTATATTTTCTGTGTGTGTCTGTGTATAGTACACATTTAATTATATTGTAAGCTTTGTGAGGACAAGATTATCTCACAGCATTTAGTAAATTCATGTTCACTAACTTCCTGAGGACATTCTTGCTCACTCTGGCATTTCATACTAGACAAGTGGCAGCGGTTGTGCCTGAGGTTCCTTGAGAATGGGGGCGGGAGGGTGGGTCTGAGGGGCGTCTCAGTGTGGAGCAGCCAGGACATGAAGGACCTCCAGGGGCTCCTATGGTCAAGCGGAGTTCCCTCATGAAACAGCTGTCCGGGCACTCACGGTCCACAGACTTTGGGGCTGTCTGCCAGTTTTGCTAATCATTCACCACCCTCGGTTCCCTTCTCAGCTACTTGTGGGCCGTGTCTGCTTTGGGACGGGTGATTCCTATCTTCAAAGCCTGGGATCAGGGTGTTCGTGTTTTAATGACCAACATGCAGTGCTGGTGCCTGGCCAAGGTGGGGGCCTGAGCATCCCAGATGGGACCTTAAGTGGAGCTACTTGTCCTCATACGTGCCACTTCCAACCTGGCATTGCTGTTGGGTCAGTGCTGCTCATCTCCATCCTCCTCTGACCACTGCTTCACAGCTGTCAGGAGTGGCCAAACATGGGAGATAAATGTGGTGGTCAGGAGATGAATGGCATCTGCTTGTCCCTCAACATCTACTATGTCCATTAAACCCACAGCACTGAGGAGCTGATCAATTACTAGTGACCCCAAATAGTCTTTTCTGACACCTGCAGTCCATTCTAGGTGGAACTGGGCTACTCAGAAACACACACTGGCTCTTTGCTGATGGTAAATACTTAGTGGAACAATGGGTTTTGCTGTACTGAGAGCCAGTTCCCCTCAGAGCAGCTCAACAATTTCCCAGGTCAAGGCAAGAACCACAGAGAGTACCAGAGATTTCTCCTCCCTAGTCCACTCTATCACAGTGTCATACTCTTGGCTTCCCTCAGTACCCCCTCTCCCTGAGCATTCACCTCTTTGAAGTTCGGTGGGTGTTTTGACCACTAGCTAAAAAGGAAAAAATGTGGGGTGACAAAATCATTCCTTTCTATGCAAAACCCCCAAGTGTTTCCCTTCCTCCTCCTCCTCCTCTATCCCCCACCCCCAACTTAGAGAACACAGATACCATAGTTCTTTCTTTTCTTTAATAGAGAAGCCAGAAGCCAATTAGGGGAAAACTGGGACTGGAATTCTGGAATCAATTTCCAGTCATTTTTCCCCAAAAGCTGGGATTTTACAGCAAAATGTTAACAGTGGTTATCATCAGATTTGGAACTGCAGGTGCTTATTTTTGTCTATTTTGCTTATGGATTTTTCCAAATTTCTTTCTATAAAGTTTATGTGTTAGTTTTGCATTTGCTTGGGTATTCCAGCTACAATAGCAAACAGATGTGAAAATTTCCATTGCTCAAGAAAAACAGTTCATTCCTTGTTTATTTATAGTCCAAAATGAGTGTTCCTGAACAATGTATAGGTTTCCTAGGAGGAGTAATCCAGGAAAACTGTTCCTTCCATCCTAGGGCTCCTCCATCCTCAACAACATACAGTAAGCTGTGATATTCTGTATAAAGCCAGAGAAAGGAAAATAACATGGAAGAGTATGTGAGGGAGGATTTTATGGGCGAGACCAGGAAGTAATCTGTATCATTTCCATTTATATCCCATTGGCTAGAATTCAGTTGCAAGGCTACATCTAACTGCAAGGCAGAGTAGGAAATGTAGTTTATCAATGCACAAAGGAAGAAAAGGAAATGAATATAGTGAATTGCTGGCCAATGTATGCCACGCTTGTGTAAGAAAGGAAAATTGAAATTAAAATGGAATAAGGAAGTCAAGTCCCTCTGTAAGCAATCTTCAGCTCTCTCTTGTACAGCACTTTTACATTCAAATCCTCACTCTTCCACTATCAAGAAATGGTCTTCATCCCCAAGGGCATGGGTGGATTGATTTTTTTTCTTTCTGATATTAAGTGGGTGCAGGAAAGGGAGATAGGTGGTGAGGGCTCAGAATCAGTGCTGTGACCTGGGTGTCAACACTCCTCCTCCCCACTGAAGGTGCTATTAGCATACAGGTGCTGCCTCTCTGCCCCACAGCATTGCTCTACTCTGAAGACAAATCATTATGCATAAGACTGTGATGTCAGCATCCTTCATGTTGAATGATGAATTTCCTCCTCCTCCACATACCTGTCACTCTCAGAGTTACTCCTATTCCATATACCTCTTGCAATTAACCCAGAACCACTGTGTGCCAGAGGCCTGCCTCACATTCCCTGTACCTTGCTCTCTACCATCCCCTCTAAATGAAGACTCTTGCCCTGGATGCATTGCCTTAGATGCAACTGGCTATCATCTACTGCTTAGGACTTTTTCTCCCTATATGTATGAGACAGAGAGCAAATGATAATTTGAAAATAAAGTTGATGAGCTAATTCACATTAAATATAAGTAGCTCACTGAATCTACTTGTCCAAACATATCTCCATTTTAACAACAAATCACACCTTAACATCCGAAAATTGGCCTCAAAAAGTGGCTTTTCAAGTTTATCTACTATCTACTAGAAAGAGATTTGGGGGCAGGTGAGGGACTTTCTCAGTGGTCCCCCCAAATCTGTTACAGAAAAATACAGAGGCTAGGTAGATGCTCCATGTGCATATATGTAATCACATCCGAAAAAATTTTATAAACTTCCATGTCTGGAAAGAATATAATTGCTTTCAATATATGGCCAAAGACGTGAGTATGGGTTCTTAAAAGATGCACAAAGCCCAGGCCTTTTCTGGGTAATCTCCAGTTCATGTACCTCTCTATTGCTCCTCTAAGCACTAGACAGGAGAGGAAGAAAGCAGGCCATGGAAGAGAGAAAGACAATGTGACCAGAAGCAAAAAGTCCAAACACAGAGCTCATGAGAGCATATACTCACAGGTGCATACTAGGAAATATTCATCTTTCTTTTTTTGGCAGAAGTCAGTTTGTTCCCAGTGTACTAGAATGGAATGGAACAATGAGACACGTATCACCAAAAGTATAGGCTCCTGTCCAGAACTTTGCATTCTCTCTGGGAGTAGTGGGCAGAGGTAGATGATAAAAGTAGGTAGAAGTTAGCTCTGAATATGCAGTCCAAAACTTGAAGGGCCCACAACAGAGAGGAGAGAAGAGAGGTCCTGAATTTTGGTCCTCACTCTGTAGTAAGACAGACCTGTAATATCATGGGAAAGTTCATAGGTCATTTATATCCAGGGCTATATCTTTTCTATTATGGACTGTATCAGGCCACAGTGGTCTTTAAGGCCATGATAGTCTATGACTCACTCCTCTATCCTTCATGGCCCCCCAGGAATAAAGGAATATGGGCCAGGCTGTGGAAAATATCCTACGGAGGTTTGCTGAAGATAGTGATTGGTTCCATCTTAACAGTTTATGTGGTCTTCTGTCTTGATGATATGATGGTACTCATGGACAAGAAGAATGCACTGAGATTTATGTACCCCAAAGAGTGGCAGCACCTCACCATGTTCATCCTCCTCACCCTCAACGGCTGTGTAGATGTCATGAGCAAGAACTTGCTGCCTCGGAGGTGTGTGCTTCTAGAAAAATGCACCCTGGTCCTGACCTTCTATGTGCTTCTGCTGTTGTTGATGTCACATGTCCAGAACTCAACAGGGATAGAGCTTCAGACACACTGTCTGCTCATCTTGGTGGTGTTTCTATTGATGCTGGTGTTGACTATAGAGCTGTGGACTCCTGACACATTTCACCTCTTGCTGATTGAGACTTTTCTGTTTCTGATGATGGGCTCCTGGCTGATACAGGTGGGCTTTATTCTGTATAAGCCAGTCACTGGCTACCCATGGCAGGATGATGACATCAGTGACATCATGTTTATCACCACCTTCTTCTGTTGGCATGTGATGATCAATGCTTCGTGTCTGCTGGGAATCTATGGCATCTCTTCCCTTTGGTATCGTCATTACTGTCCCAGCTTGAAGCTGATGGCATCCAAAGAAGCTCCACATCACAAGGGATCCCTCTACAAATTGCTGCAGGGAGTGGAGCAGTCCGAGAAAGAAGACCAGGCTCTTCTCCTTTCAAAAAGCTCTTCCTGAGACAAGGCCTAGAATGCCTGGCACATTGTCCACCCACCTTCCTCCTCGCAGGTTCTCTCAGACATGTGCACTGTACGTTTTTGGTCCCCAGTGAAGGTAATGGCCACAAAGGAGCACAGTTGGTCTCCATCTGCTGGTGTATCTCCTGCCCTTGAATGTCTAATTGCTGAGGAGATGAGGAGAGAGGAGTCTGAGAAAGGGATGCTGATGGGATTGGTGGGATGGTGGGGAGAGCACCAGGGAAGTAGGTGAGTGTGCAAGAAAAGCCACGGGGGACGGAAGATGCAACAGAAGGGAGGATTTCAATGGGAGGAGAGCAGAGTCCAGCAGTCATTTCGTCACCACCTACTTCTCCAGGTTTTACTAAAGGAATAAAGACTTCTCAGAAAACAAAACTACAATGTTGGGTATTTCTGTTTTCCAACTAAAGTGACAATACCATGTGGAAACAGATGTGGTATAATGCACTTATCCCACCCTCTTGAAATGATAAGAATCTCATGTATACTTTTTAACTTGGATAGAGTCCTATCACTTCAAATTTTGTACATACAGTGAGAATTGGTACTTTCATATCACAATTTTTCAAGTTTCCATAAGCCAAATTTTCATTAAATGCCATCACATGTCTTATACCTGACTTCTCATCTAGCCAAAGCAAGGTGCTTATGAGCTACTTTTTTTTACCAGAAGTCCCACCAGCAATCGACTAGATTCAAATTTACTATATGCTACACTTGTGCCTTTGCCAAAAAACATGGTGTATGATTTAGAAAAAGCCAGTGCCCACCATATATTTAGTACACAGAGTTATTTTATATTCAGCGTTAAATCTCCTTGCACTGCTACCACCAACAATTCCTTCTCCAGAAAAATTTCTTCTGCTCCTTTGACCTAGAACTCAGGAACTCGTCTAATTCTCCTCTGGCTCTGATACATTCAGCTACGTCTTGTTTCTCATGGGCAAGTTTTGCCTCACCGAAAGGTAAGCTCCTTAAGAGTAGAGAATTTTTCATATCCTAGTTACCTAATTTGCTTTGCATCTTCCGGGATATAACATTGTCCTCTGCATGACTGATGCTCAATAAAGTTTCTTTGGCTTCCAGAGCCTCCATTTCCTGTCTCTGCTAAATATAATGTTTGACTGCTCCGTGAACTCCCAGAGAGGCATCTACAGTCTAAAGTACAAATCATCTGAGTGGTGGGTCCACTCTTCCTGGTCTGTGTATAAAAAAACCCCACTGACCTATTTGAAATAGTTTCTCTATATATCATTGCTTAGTATATCTGCATCAGGTACCCCCAGCTGGCTTTTTAGAACTTTCTACAACTAAGACTCTGACGGACTAATTTGTGCAAAGAATCATGGCTGGCCAGAGGCAGGACAGAGACTTAAGCTGCTAGGTCTGAAAGTCAAGTCCCTTCTTCTGTTGCCTGGGCTCCAATGACTTCTCTGCAGAAGAAGGGTTGACTGATCCAGACAAGGAAATGAGGAGAAAGTAGGCAGCGAGGAGACCCAGTGTGCATGAGTAGAACAGTGCAATTATACCCCCTCCTCCTAAAGAGTTGATTTATCTCTACCCCGTGGATCCTTGGGTTATGGAGAGGCTGACGGTTCCCTGAACTTCTGCCTGGGGCTTACATTTTTGGGTACAGGTCAGAGCGGAGTCTGAGACAACATGCTTCTTTGAGTATTTCTAATCCTTCGTGTTTCTCCTGTTACACCTAATTCCTGAGTGCTTTCCCATTGTTTTTTTTTGGGGGGGGGGTGGCTTCCAATTTTTTTTATTGCCATTTTTTAATATACTCATGGTAAATGATGAAGAACTAGAGAAAACACCTCATGGTTCTTAAGTTATTTGTGCCCCAGTTCTAAACTGCTAACGAAATCTCTAATAATAAGTGAATTTCTCCTAACATAATACACCATAAAACATATCTTCCAGGCAACATATCTGGAAGAAACATATTTAAATTAAATGTACTTCCAGTCAAAAAATTCTCCACGTGATTTAATGGAATTCAACAAATCTATTCTAAAACATATCTGGGACAGAAACATAGAGAAGAGCCTAGATCTTTTTTTTTTTCTGAGAAGAAAAAAAATGAGGAATAAATTGCTTTGCCAGCTTTTATAATACCTTATAAGTATTCAATAATTGTAACTGTGGTGTAGGACCAAGCGAGTATCATCATAGAGCCTTAAATCCACATAGTGTAATGAAACAGAGACTCCAGCAACAGAAATATGTAGTGGGAGAATTAAATACATGTTAAAAATGGTGTCTTCAAATAATGCAAGGAATAATTGGCTCTCCACTTGGAAAAACAAAACAAACAAACAAGCTAAAGTTTTACCTCATACGACACACACACACACGAATTATAGATAGACTGAAAAGTTACACATGAGCAACAAGACTATAAAAATATTTTGAAGGGATTGAAGGATATTTTAAAATAAAAGACAAGAAAATTTTTCTTGAGAAAAATAAACTCTGAAAAGATTACCCATTTTATTTAGATTTCCTATAACTAAAAGACATAAAAGAAAGAGATAAAGGGGACACCGTGAAGAATATTTTCAACACATTGAACAGAAAAAAATAATCCAATACCCAGAATATATGGAGGTGTTCAAACATGAACAAAAAAAGAGCAACCTAATATTAAAAAAAAAATGGGCAGGGGCGCCTGGGTGGCACAGCGGTTAAGCGTCTGCCTTCGGCTCACGGCATGATCCCGGCGATCTGGGATCGAGCCCCACATCAGGCTCTTCTGCTATGAGCCTGCTTCCTCCTCTCCCATTCCCCCTGCTTGTGTTCCCTTTCTCGCTGGCTGTCTCTATCTGTGTTAAATAAATAAATAAAATCTTTAAAAAAAAATGGGCAGAAGATAGAAATGACTGTCTCAGAACAAATGGCTAACCAACATTTTAAAAAAATTGTTAATACTAACAATTTTAAGAAACTAACCAATTTTAAGAAAAAGCAGATTTTTAAAAAGGACGTTCTTTTTTTCACTGTCAAGTTGTCAAAAATTGTCAAAAGTATTAAAGAAATAATACTATCCATTGCTGGAGAAGATGCAGGGAAAGAGATGTAGGGAATTATCATACATGGTCTACGTTTCCTTGAGATCAGTTTGGCTGAGTGTGCCAGAATTTAAAGTGTACATATCCTTCAAGCAAACAATTCCACTCTTGCTGCCTGCAGTGGACATCTGTCATATAAGCCTAACACCATCTTTGAAAGAGCCTCCCAACATTTTGGACAATTTCCACATTATCAGGCCTGCTTTTTTGGTAGATTTTGATTTTTAATCCTTAGCCTCCCTTGTAGCTAGCTAGGATACACTGTGACCAGTTAGAGACACCCACTTAAGACTTCAACTCACAAATGAGCAATGTAAGGAAATTGGCTATGCATGGGGTTTCTGTTCCGTAGAAGAGTAGTGGCAAAGATAGGAACCTATGTTCATCATTATACTGGTCTGCCCCATAGTTCTGGGGTTAGTGCCACCCCATTTTGTGAACTAACTTAACTTTTTAAATAAATTCTTCCTCTCAAACTAGCCAGAATAGATCCTTATTGTCTATAGCTAGGAACTCTGATACAGTATCTAGAATAAACCTATATAAAGGGCATGTTCCAGAATGGTCACTGAAGCATTTTTTTTTCTATCAAGAACTTTAAATAATAAACTTTCACCAGTAGGGAAATTGTTAAATAATTTATGGAGCACTATATAAGAATTAAAAAGAACAGGGGAGATCTGTATGCCCTCACATCAGGATCTCCAAAATGAAGTGAAAAAAGCTAACTCCAAAAAACACAGAGTGTATGATCCAGATTTTGGAGACAGGTATGTTCTTGTTAACCTCAGAAGGTCTTAATTTTTCTCCTTATACCTGCCAAGAATGGTCAGGACCACAGGGCAATCAGGAGAGATGGTCTCCTGATGGTATGGTGACTCACTTCACTTAACATATCCTACAGAAAACTCTCCATCCATTTGAATACTAATCTAATACTATTGAATTTTAACCTATAACTAATGCGACCATATGTAATTTATCACTCAAACCTGGACACTTGAGAAAGAAAAGGCAAAATTAATATTTGCACTGGGACAACAGGTAAAAACCAAACTGCTACAGACACGTCGGGATTTATGGTTACCCTACTTCTAACCCAAAAAGAGATGTGCTGTATATCTTCAGTTTGCCCCTCCAAATCCACTTTTCACTTCCATCCTGGTCTCTTTCCCAGGAGACTGCCCTGGTCTGTAGCACATCACTGAGCTCATTATCCTCTGGCTTCAAGCAACATTTAGTCAATGACGAGCACCAGAAGGATGATGGATAAGACACTGAGATTAGAGTTTTTATTCTTTTAGCTTCTGTTTCTGGGGTCACCTCAGGCTGGTAGTACCCTGCCCCCACGACACCATCGGTATCAGTTTCCTAGGCTACCATAACAAATTACCACAAACTTAGTGGCTTAAAACAGAAATCTACTCTCTCACAGTTCTGGATGCCGAAAGTCTAAAATCAAGGTGTTAATTCCTTCCAGAAGCTCTCAGGGAGAATCTGTCCCATATTTCTCCCCTAGCTTCTGATGACTGCTGGCAGTCCTCGGCATTCCTTGGCTTGTAGATACATACTCAAATCTCTGCTTCCATTTTCACATTGTCTTCTCTTCTGCATTCTTCTGTGTCTCAGGTCTTCCTCAGACTTTCTCATAAAATTACCTGTCATTGGATTTAGAGCCTACCCTAAAACCAAGATGATTTCATCTCAAGACCCTCAACTTAATTATATCCGCAAAGACCGTTTTGTCAAATAAGGTCATCTTTACAGGTTCTGGGGGTTAGGGCTTGGAAATATCTTTTTGGGGGCCACCATTCAACCCACTACACTGTCCTTGCATATACCAGAACTTCTCCTATTCTATGTCCCTTGGGGCCTAGAGTTAAGAACAGCTCCAACTGTTACTCAGCTATCTCTAGTGGTCTCCTCCTTCTACCCTGCTGACATCTGCATAAGAAGAACCTTTATGAAACTGTCCTTGAACTATACCAATTTGTGTTGCCATCTATTTCCTGTTGGGACCCTGACTGAAACACCAGTGGACCAATTGCACAGGAGGTCAGAATCCTTAAATACAATTCACCCTCAGATATTTGGAATAGTGACAAGAGAAAAACTACAACTGAATTTCACAAATGTGAACATACAATGAAGGAGACTAATTTGTAAACATGTGAGTAATAAATTAAGGGGATCTTCCAAATTCAATCAAGACAACTGAAGGATTAAATTATTAAAAAATCCTAAATGGCTACTATTTTCCAGGTACTATGCAGGGATTAGCAATACACCAAGGAGAAAGATACAAAGATGTATACGTTTATACTGCAACTTATAATAAGGAATGGAAAGGAGGATTGGGTGGTGTGGTAAGCAGAATTCTAAGATGGCGCCCATGACTCCTGCCCCTGGCATACATGCTCTGTACAATCTCCTCCCCTTGAACAGGACCAGTGAATATACAGGGTTTTCACTCCCATGATTGGTTACTAATTGTTTGAGTTTGAATTACTGAAAAGAGAGATTGTCCTGGATCGTCTGACTTTGTCAGGTGAGGTCTTTAGAAGAAGGTAAATCATCAAGGAGATGTACTCCTGTTGGCCTAAAAGAAAGCCAACAGCCATGTTGTGATCTTCCTGTGGGGGATCACATGGCAAGGAACTGTGAGCAACCTCTAGATGCTGGGAGCCGTCTTGGCTGACAGCCGGCAAGAAAACAATAGCTTCAGTCTTAGAACTGCAAGGAGCTGAATTTTGCCAACAACCAGTGAGCTTGCAAGAGGACCCTGAGCCTCTGATCAGAATCATAGCCCCAGCCAACACCTTGATTTCAGCTTGGTGAGATTACAGCAGAGGTCTCAGCAAACCCATACCAGATTCCCAATCCATGGAAACTGTGAGATAATAAATGCATCGCTTACATTCCTAAATTTATGTGAATGTGTTATGCAGCAATAGAAAACTAATATAGCTGGTATTAGTTTTAGGTGAAGATGTATCCAGCACTGGTCAGTGATTAGAAACACTGTATCTCATTAAGATATGTGGCCCATTGCTGAACGATTGTAACCAAAATGAAACAGGGATCCTAATGAGAAGCTTTAGGACCATCAAGTTCTTTTGCTCTCTGTCTATAAATCATAAGGCAGCTTCTGTGAACTTAGTTTCCTGGGCTCCAGAAACAGTGGCTTGGATAGGGCTCGTGAGAATAATTCTAGACTTTGAGATACTGAAGGCAGAGGAGAGAACTGGTTGGGAGAAATCAACTTAACCCTTCAGGTAGTTTGTCACATCAAAGTTGATGGCTGGGTGTTGAATTTACATGAGCTTCCTGGGGCCTCTTGGAGCTTGGCAGACAATGTATACTAACTGATTTAAGACAGATAAACCCTTAAATCTTATTGGCTTAACACAAAAGAAGGTTATTTCTCCCATGCTTATGAGCCTTCTACCTGGTCTTTCAAATACGACTCCTCCCATCTTATGACTTGGTCCTTCTCCAGTGCCTCACAGTCCTCTGTAATCAGCCAGTAGATATGGAAAAAGAAAGGGTGAAGGATAGGAGGAAGTTTCTAGAGGTCCTGTCTTGAAGTGGTGTACATCACTTCCACACACATTTCACTGGCCCAAACTCAGTCACTGAGTGGCTGGGAAGTGTGGTCCCAGAAACACCCTACACTGTGGGAGGGGAGCAAGAGTATTCAGTGGTCAGATAGCTGTATCTCTCACGGGAAATTTTGGAATTTACCATGGGGTGCCCAAATTACAGAATTAAGAATTCTGAACAAGAGAGAGCAAAGGTTAACTCCTAATTTGAGCACACATATCTGGTAGAAGAGAAATGATCTATGGAAAAACAGACTCAGGGTCCTTGAGTTCTGTCCTCAGCCATAGGTATGAGTTAGTCACATAGTTATAAAGGAAGAAATAGGTATAACGGAGGTAAGGTGAGTATATACTTCCACCTTGCCAAAAGTTCCCAGAACAAAAAGAAACTTGCAGCTGTTGAAATGTGATCGTCAAAAAGTACCTGAAATCAATTACATAAACTGTGAAACCTAAGTCGTAATTATGCAATGAGGTCTAAAGCTCATGTTTTAGAAAAACTCAGAGGAAAATTATGGGCTGGTGTGCCAAAAGAAATAAAGTACATACATCCTTTCAAACTAAGAAATTAGAATGCCGTTTTCCATCTTCTGTGAGCCTTGTTTTGGTAAGTCAATGACAAACCCCAGGCTTAGTAACCCTTATTTGAAATAAGATGAAAGTTTGGCCCATCAACAGATGGGCTATCTCTGACCTTGCGCATATTTCCATGGACCCACTTCCTGTGTAGTTCGGCTTGATTTCCCAGCCTCTGGCTTTCTTTCTTTCTTTGGTTTATTTTTGCCTGGCAGCAAGGTGAGTTGCAATCATCCTTTGTTGATGATGACGATGATGACACCCCTCCTGAACAGAAAGGAGATAAATTAAAAGATGCTTTTGGAAGGCACCATACTAAAACCCCACAGCTATTAAGAAGTTTATAGTGTAGTTCTCTAGATGCCATTTTTTAAAAAGATTTTATTTATCTATTTGAGAGAGAGAGAACAAGCAGTGGGGAGGGGCAGAGGGAGAGAGAGAAGCAGGCTTCCCGCTGACCAGGAAGCCTGATGCAGGGCTCCATCCCAGAACCCGGAGACCATGACCTGAGCTGAAGGCAGATGCCTAACCAACTGAGCCACCCAGGCACCCTGCTACATGCCATTTTTGACCAAACTTCTATCTCCTCCATGATCTGTTATTTTCACTTAAACTTTAAAATTCACTCAACATGTCATTCCATACTGTCTAAATCTGCACAATCCAATATGGTAGCTGCTAACCACATGCAGGTATAGTGTGCTTGTAATACGGCTTGTCCGAACTGAGATGTGCTGTAAGTATAAAATATACACTGGAGTTTGATGACTTAGTATGAAATGAGGAATCCGACATACTTCATTTATAATTTTTATATCAATTACATGTTGAAATAACATTTTGGATATATTGGGTAAAAATAATATCTCATTAAAATTAATTTCACCATTTTATGTTTTCAATGTGCTGTTAGAAAATGTAAAATTACATGTAATATTTGATTTCTATGGAACAGAGGTAGTCCAAACAGTTTCTAATGTCTGTTGTGTGTGTGTGTGTGTGTGTGTGTGTGTGTGTGTGTGTATGCAGAGGTGTATGCCTTCAACTAAATCGTAAGCTCTTTGAGGGTAAGAACTATGTCATATACTTTTTTATATGCCCTGTTATACTCAGTAGAATCCACAGCAGTAGCAAATTCTCATTTACTGAATTCCTAAAGACCTTTTTGCTCATTCTAGCATTTCATGCTCATTCTAGCATTTCATGCCACACATGTGGGAGGGTGGCGGGAGGGTGGGTCTGAGGGGCGTCTCAGTGTGGAGCAGCCAGGACATGAAGGACCTCCAGGGGCTCCTATGGTCAAGCGGAGTTCCCTCATGAAACAGCTGTCCGGGCACTCACGGTCCACAGACTTTGGGGCTGTCTGCCAGTTTTGCTAATCATTCACCACCCTCGGTTCCCTTCTCAGCTACTTGTGGGCCGTGTCTGCTTTGGGACGGGTGATTCCTATCTTCAAAGCCTGGGGTCAGGATGTTCGTGTTTTAATGACCAACATGCAGTGCTGGTGCCTGGCCAAGGTGGGGGCCTGAGCATCCCAGATGGGACCTTAAGTGGAGCTACTTGTCCTCATACGTGCCACTTCCAACCTGGCATTGCTGTTGGGTCAGTGCTGCTCATCTCCCTCCTCCCCTGACCACTAGCAACCAGCTCACAGCTGCCAGAAACAACTGGGGAGATGAGTGTGGGAGCTGGAGTGAACCCTGCTGCCCTCACTTCATATGGACCACAGCCTTGAAGTATGAGGAGCAACATTAAAAGTGACTAAATGCAGCTCCCTGGGGCCTGTAGAGAATGCATCCCCCAGCCCAGCCCAGCCCTACTATTACTTAGGGCAGAACCCTGTGCTTCTCCCAGAACAAGTCCAAAACACCAAAGAGAGTCCCTGGGGTCCTCTCCTCCCTGACTCACTTTAGAAGAGTCACTCAGATTTTCCCTTTGAATCTCCCTGCTCCGAGCATCGAGCTCTTCAAGCATTTTGATACTTCACCAAAATGAAGATACAAACGGGAGATAAATATGCTCACTTCTGTGCAACAATATTCATGCTATTTTATTTTCATTTCAATAGAAAGTTAAGTTCAACACTCAATTTTTTCAGATAAGAGGTATGACATTCAGCAAATAAAGGGAGAACTGGAATTAGAACCCGATTTATGAATTCTGGTTGATTCATTTTTTACTGCCTTATGCTGCGTTCTTAAAACTGCATTTCAATACCTCAATGGTGGCAATGGTCACCTCCAGATTACAGGATTAAAGATGATTTTTAATGTTCTTTTTGCTTATATATTACCTGATTTTTCTACAATGACTATACATTAATTGAAAAAAAAAAGGGGTGCCTGGGTGGCTTGGTCAGTTAAACATCTGACTCAGGGTCCTAAGATCAAGCCCCCCATCGGGCTTCACACTGGGTGTGGAGCCTGCTTAAGATTCTCTCCCCTCTCCCTATGCCATTCCTCCATCCCCACTCACTCTCAAAAACAAAAACAAAAAACCACCTAAAACTAAATTTCAAAATAAGCAAATTCCTTCATAAAGCAGAATTAAGATTCTTTTTTCCAACTTGCCTTCACACTCAAATCTTAGCCTCACTGAATCTCTCAATAGTAAGAAGCAGTCTGAATTATTGTCATCCTCAAGGGCAGAGAGAGATTTAATTTTTCTGGAATTAAGTGAACTTGAGGAGAAGTTCCTTGGATGGATAGGAGTGAGGGCTCAGAGACAGTGCTATGACCTGGGGTAAATTCTCCTCCTCTCTTCTAGGGGCACTGTCGGCATACAAGGGCTGCCTCTCTGCGCCCCCCCCCCCCCCCCGGCATTGCTTGTACTATGAGGACCGGCGATTACGCAGAAGACTGTGATGTCAGCATGGTTCATGCTGAGTGATAAACTTCCTTCCCCTGTAGCACAATTGCCACGCCCTGAAAAACTCCTCTATTTCGGTACCTACTGCAATAAACCCCAAACCATGTGTGGGCTCAGGGCATGCCTCACATTCCCTGTATCTTTTTTCTCCACCATCCTCTCTGCTTCATTTTCATTATTTTTTTCCCTCTCTGCTTTATACTCAGCTGCCTATTACCCATTACCTAGGAATCTGTCTTCTGAGATGCATTAGACACTAGTGGAGTAACAGATAAATGAAGCTGATGGGCTAAGTCACATTCAAATAAAACGTCCGACACCAACTCACTGGAGTCATTCACTCAACAGTATCTGCATTTTAAGGATTTGATCTTAATCCCTTGTATCAGTTAGGGATGAATCTTGGGGGCAAAGTGATATGAAATATGAATTTCTTATGGGTATTAGACCTTATAGATTTGTAGGGAAGAAGTCTATGGAAGGCTGCTAAGTAAAGAGGCCCGAGGTCATTTCAGGTCAACGTGGCAGCAGTCAGGAAGAATACTACATGAAGTTAGGCAGGAGCAAGGACAAATCAAACCTCTGAGGACAAAATGGGGCCTGTGTCTGCCTCTCACCATCTCATACTTCCATGGCAATACTTCAGTGGCAAGAGAGCTGCAGAAGAAGCTGGTGCCCTGACTCTAAGAGAAGTGAAGGGAGCTATAGGCTGGGTGGTGCCTATGCCGAGATGAGCCCCTGGCTCAAGAACAGAATGCATGAGCTACAGTGGCTCCTGGCATCCTACACCTTCGGAGTGCTCGGATTGCCGCTGCTCTTCCACCTTCAGATGCTCACGTAAACTTTTCTTGTAGCCAACCCAACCTGGAACCATCTGAAGAAGGAAATTCTAGGAAATATGGCTTAAGCTTAGTGAGGTTGACACACTACAGAACCACCACAGTCCCTGAAAATCAATTATGAAAAGGTAGCTTTTTGTATCCATTTATTGGCCAGTTGGGGTAGGGGCACAGATGGATACGTGAAGTAAGAGGAGGAGATGCAGGGAGATTTCTTGGGGATCTTTAGAATGTGTCTATAAAAGAAGAACAGAAAAGCCAGATTGACGCTAGGTGTGTATTATACGGTCACATACCCAAATGTTTGTAAATATAGGTGTTCAGAAAAAAAACCCTTACAACTGGACCAAAGCTATATCTGAATGGCCAGGCTACCTCAGGATAGCACAGCAACTCCTACCCCTATCCCATTCCCCTCTCTCCTTGTTTGAGTGCTAGGCAGCACAAGGGGCAGGAAGCCATGGGAGAAAGGGACAGGTGTGCACAGAAGTACCTCAAGGGCCACAGAAAGGAGCCTCTAAAAGCACATTCACAAGCGTTCTTCTTTGGCAGAAGTCAAGTTAGTTCCCAATGTACCAGAATGGAATGGAACAATGAGGCTTTACTCCACCACAGGCGTAGGCTTGTTTCAAGAAACATTTCCTCTGTGGGGGAGCAGTGGGTGGGGTGAGATGATAAAAGTTGGTGGAAGGCAATTCTTTCCAAAGGCCAGACCTTAAAGTGTTCCCAGAAGGTGTGGACTTGCCCATACTTTGCTCTTCTCTCCTCTGTTAGACAGATCTGTAGTTCAATGGGAACCTTTATTGGTCATGTGTACCCAGGATTATTTCTAATCTTATATGCACTGTATCAGGCAATAGTAGCCTCCAAAGCTGTGATATTCAAAGACTCTCTCCTGGATCGTTCATGCCATCCTAGGAAGGAGGGAAGATGGGCCAGGCTGTGGAAAATACCCTACGGAGGTTTGCTGAAGATGGTGACTGGCTCCATCTTGATAGCTTACGAGATCAGCTGCATTAAAGGAGGATTGATACTGATGAACAGAGAGTTGCCACCGAGATTTATGTACCCCAAACAGTGGCAGCACCTCACCATGTTCATCCTCCTCACCCTCAACGGCTGTGTAGATGTCATGAGCAAGAACTTGCTGCCTCAGAGGTGTGTGCTTCTAGAAAAATGCACCCTGGTCCTGACCTTCTATGTGCTTCTGCTGTTGTTGATGTCACATGTCCAGAACTCAACAGGGATAGAGCTTCAGACACACTGTCTGCTCATCTTGGTGGTGTTTCTATTGATGCTGGTGTTGACTATAGAGCTGTGGACTCCTGACACATTTCACCTCTTGCTGATTGAGACTTTTCTGTTTCTGATGATGGGCTCCTGGCTGATACAGGCGGGCTTTATTCTGTATAAGCCAGTCACTGGCTACCCATGGCAGGATGATGACATCAGTGACATCATGTTTATCACCACCTTCTTCTGTTGGCATGTGATGATCAATGCTTCGTGTCTGCTGGGAATCTATGGCATCTCTTCCCTTTGGTATCGTCATTACTGTCCCAGCTTGAAGCTGATGGCATCCAAAGAAGCTCCACATCACAAGGGATCCCTCTACAAATTGCTGCAGGGAGTGGAGCAGTCTGAGAAAGAAGACCAGGCTCTTCTCCTTTCAAAAAGCTCTTCCTGAGACAAGGCCTAGAATGCCTGGCACATTGTCCACCCACCTTCCTCCTCGCAGGTTTTCTCAGACATGTGCACTGTACCCTTTTTGGTCCCCAGTGAAGGTAATGGCCACAAAGGAGCACAGTTGGTCTCCATCTGCTGGTGTATCTCCTGTCCTTGAATGTCTAATTGCTGAGGAGATGAGGAGAGAGGAGTCTGAGAAAGGGATGCTGATGGGATTGGTGGGATGGTGGGGAGAGCACCAGGGAAGTAGGTGAGTGTGCAAGAAAAGCCACGGGGGACAGAAGATGCAATAGAAGGGAGGATTTCAACGGGAGGAGAGCAGAGTCCAGCAGTCGTTCCGTCACCACCTACTTCTCCAGGTACAGGTGATTGCCTTTCACCTGAGAGTATAATGATTTCTCACAATTCAAAACTGGAATCATTCAAGCCTCATCCTGATAAAAGAAAGTGGGTACTTCAGTTCGCTTACCAAAGTTGCACCACCATGTGGAAGTAATATAAACAATTTAGAATTAATTTGTAGTGGTTGAAAGTGTGCTTTGTATCCCCCTCCTACTTTTAAGGATTGCCTTCATTTCAAATCCAAATTAATAAAGTGAGACTTTATAAATGCTTTAATTTAGTAACACTTCAGATGTACAGAATTCAAATATATAGAATTCAAATGCTCGGTACTTCTTCAACTTCCTATTTTATTACTCCTGTTCCATTCAAAGCTTACCTATTTCACCACCACCACCTCTACCGGTGTAATTTCCTGGATTGTATCCTTGTGTCTTTGTAAATTTCACTCCCTTGCATCTCACAGAAAGCCATGAGACAATCACATTTACCATGTTATCTGGTACCCGTGTAATTTCCTGGATTGTATCCTTGCGTCTTTGTATATTTCACTCCCTTGCATCTCACAGAAAGCCATGAGACAATCACATTTACCATGTTATCTGGTACCCAGCATAAAACCCACCTTCACCCTCACCCCACTGAGCACCCCCAAGGAGGCCTTCTCCAAGAACTCTTACTAACTCCTTTGTTCTGGAACTCTGAGGTGCTTATACGAAATCCACCTTGTTAAGTTGTTCATACAGCTGATACACTGTGCTTTATACTGTCTCTGAAATCATTTCTTTTGGGGAGGTTTTTCTCACCACCTTAAGACTCCTAAAGGGTAGGAACTTTGCCAGATCCAAGTTACATAACTTCCTATATATGCACCAAATATGTAGCATAGGTAATGCTTAATAAGGGCTTATTTGCTTCCAGAATCTCCGCCTACCCCGGTTCCTTCTAAATGTTTTTCAGGACAGGTCCAGGGTTCTGTGAACCTCCGGGAAACACCAACAGTCCTAAAGCCTGAGTCATCTCCTTAGTAATGGGCCCACTCTCTTCCTTGTTCCTGGGATAACAAAATCCACCAGCCTATTTCTAAATTGTTTACTCTGTTATTGCTTTTTAATCCTCCAAAGTGTTTCTATAAGGAACTCCTGAAAACTGAGACCCAGCAGGTTGACTTACCCACATCTTAGAGCCGGTACAAGGCAAGAGAGGAACTCAAGTACAGGTGTGTCTGACTCAGGCCAGTGGCTGTGTCCTCTGGGCCACAGTGACTTTGCTAATAGCAATGGTGAAGGAAGTGATACTCAAACTGAAATTGTTTTAAAAAAGAAAGAAGGAAAAAAGGGAGGAAGGAAGAAAAATGGTCACCCAAAAGGCCCACCTGGAACGAGTGGCACTGTGTAAATACTCCAGATGTCCCCATAAAGGGCGTGTTCGTGTCTGTGTCAGATTTCTGTCCACCACCCAATCCCCCCAGCCCGGCCTCCCCTGGGAGTGAGAATCTGGCAGACTCTCAACTTCTGGCTGGGTCTTAAATTTCTGGGCTCAGATCCGAGTGAGGGCTGAGGATAAGACTTGTTTGTAACCACGTTTTCTGATCCTCGCCATTTCTCCCTTAACTCTTGGGCTCTAGACTCTTCTTGGTAGATGTTCTTCTCTCTTTACCTCTTGCACACACTGGTGGGAGATAAG
The DNA here is from genome assembly GCF_024610735.1 of Ursus americanus. Lineage (NCBI taxonomy): Eukaryota > Metazoa > Chordata > Mammalia > Carnivora > Ursidae > Ursus > Ursus americanus. Next base: position 82,792,720 of record NC_142128.1, on the reverse strand, counting down.
GAAAAAGTACCAAACACTCTTAAGCTGCTCTTTCCTAGTCATTTGAAGCCTAATTTTATAATAATAAACAAACCTCTGGTAATCAGTTGGTAATCCCAACATAGTATCTCTTAGATATACAGTGTAGGTAATAAACTTGCATGTTATTAATTTACTATATTTGAGATAATAACACAGAGGCCCTCCCCTCCAAGGCCAGTCAGAAAAAAAAATTCCCTCTTAAGCTTCGGGGAGATTCTCACAAAATTACACCAGAGGGCGCTACGATCACACCGCCCCAGCCAAGCCTCTGGCTCTCCAACCTGGTAAACAAGTCTCCTCCGAACTGGTTTAAAAGTAGGGGGAGGGGAAAGGAGGTCAGGAAAAATAAGGAACTAAGTCTATGTATTGCCCAAGCAAGCATCCCCAGAACATATCCCAGGGTTGTTTGTTTCCCATTAAAATCTGGCATGTGAACGTGAAGTAAACAGGGATTCAAATCAACTAATGGGATAGAGGGTAGGGAGGCAGGACTGTGGAATCAGTTGAGGCTATCTCTGGGGAAAGTACCAACTAAAGGACACACTCTGGTCCAAGCAATTTTTTTAACCACAATGCTTAATTTCCTAAGCTTTTAAAAATAAGCTTCACTAATGTTCCAACCAATCTAGAGAACAAAAGAGATCCATACATAGAGAATAAGGAACAAGATTCATCTACGAAGATCCCAGGTTCATGAAATAATTAAACTGGGGACAGATGATTAAGTATACAGAATGAGCCCTTTCCTCAGTGGGTACAAGAGGGATTGCAGTGTTGTGGAGGTGGTGGCCCAGGAACATACCCACAGCAACCTGAGGAGACGGGAGGAAGGGAAACGCAAAAGGCTCTCAAGGGAGTTGCACCTGGCAAGTGCATTTGGCTGTGAAATCCTGCCCTAAGGTGACTTCAGCAAGCTACCACAGGTTACAGGCGCCAGTCTCCTCACTGCAGAATGATGTGCAGATTAGTTCCGGAAGTGCACAGCTTTAATTTTCTCAGGACTTCTTTCCCCGGGTTGTTACCAAAGATGAACTTAATTCCTCCCAGCTCCCCAGGTTCCTATTGGAGTCAAGATTTGGAGTAGGGCTCAAGCCCAAAACTTCAGTCATAACACACACTTTGGGAAATGGAGTGTTCCGTATTTCGAGTGATTTCAAGGGACCTTCAACAAACCTCAAATTAGGCTAAAGAACAAATAGCGGAGACCTGAACTTCTAGTTTCCTAACCTGAGCTTAAGAATATCAAACAATCAGTCTAGGGCCATACCATCCTGGATGCACCCCATTTCCTCGAATCTGGGAAGCTCAGCAGGGTCAGGCCTGGTTAGTACGTGGATGGGAGAATACCAAACAACCAGGAAGGATATAAAGAACAATTCTTTTGTGTTCAGTGGTCGGTACTGAATTAAGGTAACCTGGTCTTTCCTTCTTTAATTATGGAGAGTGAAACTGGAAAGCTTGCCCAATGGTAGCTTCTTCCCAGAGTTTAGTTTAAGAGCCATGATATCAACTTCCAAGGCTGTTGTTTTGTTCTTTTTGTTTTAAGATTATACTATGTCTGTAATCTATTCTTTAGGAAAGAACTGGTGTTGATTTAAAAAAAAAAAAAGCATAGTTTACAATTCTGGGTTGGGTTTCCAGGGTGTTCCTCAAGTCTGGATCTCAGCTATGTTTCTTGAGCCTGAGCTAAGAGTTTTGTTGAATGCTTATTGAAATCATTCAAATATAGGGAAAACTCCATTTCCCAAACTGCCCGTTATGGTTGAAGGTTTGATCATATTTGAGCCCTACCCCCAATCTTGCCTATGATGAGTGCAAGACAGCCACACAAGCCCTGGGAAGGCACTTCCAGATCACTCGATTAAGAACTTTACCGGGCTCCTGGGTGGCTCAGTTGGTTAATCGGCTGCCTTTGGTTCAGGTTGTGGTCCTGGGGTCCTGGGCTCTCTGCTCAGTGGGGAGCCTGCTTCTCCCTCTCCCTTTGCCTGCTACTCTGCCTGCTTGGGTGCTCTCTCTCTGTCAAATAAATACATAAATAAGAATCTTTAAGAACTTTACAACTTGCAAGTGAGAATTAGTCCTTTAGAAGAGAGAGAAAGAAATTAAGAGAACTAACAGATAAAGCCCACCCAAGACAAGGCCTTTATTACAGGACAGCAGGACAACACGGAAGGGATGCTTTTAGTCCCCAGCCCGTTCTGTAGATTCGGAACAAAAAATGTTTACCTGTAATACTGCTCTCCCACTCCACTCACCTGTTGGACATAGCTACCCTACTCTAAGAGGGAAAAACCTGACTTCAAAGCACATGTAATAGAACCCCCTATCGGCTCTGATACTCGATGTACCAAGAGATGGAACAGTTCACCGGTTCAAGCATGCTAATGCTCTTTCATGGAGAAGGTGGAAAATGGGGGCGAGTGGCAATTTAGGGAAGAAGGGGGAAGAGAACAAAGGGCCCCAGACACAGCAAAGTCAAACTGAATGAACAGGCAGTCCTCCTTTTAACGTCTCTAAAAGTACAGTCTGGGTTTCTGGGGGCAAACCAGTTAGCTGCTTCTGCTTTTTCTTCCCCTCATACTCTTTAAAGCTTCCGTGATCAGTCCCCAGACTCACTTGGGCCCTAGTTGGGCTGGTTTCAGTCAGTATGGGGCTGACCAAGGACAAGGCCTTTTGTTCCCTACCGAAAGTCTCAGTGGTCATGTATTACATTTCTAACCCTCACCAAGTATGCCTCTGGTCACATGAATGGATCAAAGCAAATCCATTTGCATTCTCGGAAACGCAGCTCAAAGCACATGTTTTCTTGATGGTGCCGCTGTCATTTCTGTGTGATTAACAAACATCACTTATTGAACACTCATTCAGGACACTATTGGGGGATAGAAAGATGAGTCAGTTGCTTAAGGAGGTGAAGATACCTAGCAAGTGAAGCAGGTCCTCACATGGCAAAATACAATACCGTAAGTTTTAAAAACTGCATTTGCTTCTTATTGTCCCATTTTCTAATATGTTTGCCACCTGCATGTCAGAAGCTGGTGGAGATGACTGCAGTAGAAGGCTCTGGTTTATGCTTAGGCAGTTGGGCATCTGAAAACTAATATCTTTTAAAATAAAAACATTACCTTTCCTCTTCCCCACTTCCCCTCCTCAACTCAAGACTGAGTCAGAAAGTTGTGCTTCGGGGTTTGTTACAGGGAAAGAAAGAATCCAATCTCTTTGGGTTACCTTGACCTATAATAATTATAATTACTGTTTTCTAAGTTTACTATATTCATCTAGTGTATAAGCTATCAGAAGGAATCCTTACACTATACAAGGTAACTGTTATCCCTATTCTGTAGGCAAGAAAACTGTGGTTTCATGTGGCTAAGAAAACTAACACAAAGCTGGTAAGAAGCGAAGCCCAGATCTGAACCTGTGTTTGTATGACCTGAAGCTCAGCCTTTAACCACATCATGATGCTTCAACGTACAGCACTGCAACTGAAGATGCTCTCTCTTCCCTTTGCAAGGAACCTTACCCAGTGCAGAATGGCACCTGTCTGAAATATACCAAAATCCAGTGTGGGGTGAAAGCTGCATCTGTCACTTAAAAGCACTACAGTTTCAGACACACTCTGGAATGGAAGGATGTTGACCAAAGAGGCCAAGTTATGTGTGTGCGGTCACAGGCAACATTTCTTTTCCATATTTGTGGTACGAAAAGTAACCACAAGAACAAACTTCTTCCCTTCCTCTTCCAAAGGCAATGAAGCTGGACTTCTTGGTCTACAAACAGAAAAATCTCCAAGTCTCATATACTGGGGCCCCCCGAAAGAGGCAATAAAGACTAGACACCATCAGGTAGGCTTCAGGCAATAAAAAGAGATACTCAAGCAAGGGCACCGGTAGCAGTGAAAATACCGTGTGTGTGCAAATGTTGTGTCTCTCTATATACCATATGGTTAGTATGCATCTTTTGACAAGCACCCATTTCAAGATTGTGTTCACATACGCATATTCTCAACCGTCATAGCAAGGCCGAGAGGAGGAAGGGGTACCGATTCTAATTTTCCAGATTAAAAAGAAGACACAATAAGTTACTTGAAAAGCAAAACAAAGCATTATTTTCAAAAAATTCTAAAAGTTTGACGTACCCTGGGCTTCAAAGGGGGGTATGCGAAGACCTCACTTTTCTTTCAGCTGCCCTTGGGGCACAGTTCTGCACACAGAATTTCAGATCTGGTGGGCGGCTCTAAAGGTCCTCTCTCGAACGGCTTTATTTGCAGATGAGGAAGCCTGGGCCTGGGGAGTCGCTGACAGACTTGTCTGGGGGGGACGGAGGCAGAATCTGACAGGTCTCCTGACCGTTCCTAAGCCTGCCAGCATCCCCTCCACGGCATGACCTAAGCACAGCGTGCTGGTAACTGATGTGAGAACGCAGACTGCCGTTCCCCGGTCCCCAGGCCCACGGCGAGGGCGGGCGGGCGCGCCCCAGGACCACCTCGGCAGCCCCCTCGGCGCCCGGCCACCGCCCCCGCCGCGGCCGCCGCCCCCGCTGCCCGCACCGCGCCTCAAACTAGACGCGAGCGCCGAGGAGGGCGGGAGGGTCTTTCACAACAAAAGGCAAAATTACGTTCCCGGGGATCAGAACGTCCTTAGGGAGCCTGGGGGTCTGCAGTACGACCCCGGAAAAGAGAGGCCTCGCCTGCAAAGCTATCCAACCTGAGGGCGGCGGGGGCGGCGGCCAGGCGGTCGACCGGACGCCCCGCTCGGGCCCGGGAGTGGGGGCTGAGGGGACGGCCCCAGGCCCGCGGTCGGCCCGCGGAGGCGAGCGGCAGCCCGGGCAGGCGGGGTCTTTCCTGGCAGGAACTCGCCGGTCGGCGCGCCGCCGGCCAGCCCTTCCTCTGCTCCCCTCCCCCACACACCCCCTCCCCCCAGGGCCCTTTCCCTTTCTTTCTTTCCCGGCCCTCGCGCCCCCACCCCGACGGTGCCCGCTCTGCCGCTCGCCCAATGGCGGCGGGGCCCAGGCGTGCATCAGCTGATCCGCCCCGGCTCCCGGCGGCTGGGAGCCAATCAGGGCGCCGGGGGCGGCCCGGGCCGCAGATAAAGAGTGTGCGGCCGCGAGCAGCCCCGCAGAGCCGAGAATGGGAGAAGAGTGGAGCTTCTGAGCGGCACACCGGCCTTCTCTCTTCGCCGCACCTCGCTCTCGAGGCCTGCCCGCCCTGCCGCCTGCTCGCCGTCCAGGTAAGCACGCCGCCGGCCCGGGGTCTCGAAGTGGTGCGCGCCGCCCCTGCAGCCCCCCGAACCCGGACTGTCGACCCCGCGGCTCGGGGCAGCCCCTTGCATCTCCCGCCCCTACGGTGCTCCTCTGCCCCGGCGCCCTCCGCGTGCTTTCGCCGCCCGCGGCTCCCGGAGGCTCTGGGCTGGCGATTGTGGGGTGCGCTGATCGCCAGGCTTGGAGGAGGGCGGGGAGTTGTTTTGATCTTTCTTTCGTTGCTCGCGGCCCTAAGCGCCGCCCCTGGAGGTCGCTCGGCGAGGCGAACGGTGGAGTCACTGCTCGGGCCCAGCGCTCCCAGCTCGGCGGTGTTGTGTGCGCTGCGGATGGAGTGGCTGGGTGGCCCTGCTGGGTGGCCCCACGGGAGCCTCGCTCTCCTGCTCCGCGGTGGCGGGCCTTGGGGGACCGTCGTGGTCTGGAGGATCTCTAGACGCCTACACTGAGGCGAGTGGCTGTGGGCGTCGGTAGTATGGGCCGCTCCTGCGCGGGTCCCGGGGGCCTTGCAGTGTGACTAAACAATGGGGAAACGGGCCCGGCTTGGCGGGCGGGCGCAGCGGGCGGAGAGGCCTGGCCCGGCAGAGGCAGCGACGGTGCGCTGCCCCAACCCCCGACACCCCTACTCCCTCCCAGCCTCGGCCCTCGGAGGGATATGGCTCCCTCGGCCAGGCCCTGAGATTCGGTCGGGGGCCCGAGGGGCGGGGCGCCGACTTCAGGGACATTTCATTGGGAAAGGGCTGCCCTCAAAGTGGATTATCCCAACTGCCCCGGGGGCGGGAAGCGGGGAACCCCCCCCAGCCGCCAATCCGCAAAGACCACCAACAACGAAGATGAAGACGACGTGGAGTCGCGGTCCTCGGAGTCCCCCTCCAACTGCTTCGGCTTCGTCGCCTACTCCACGAACTCCGGAGAGAAATCGCGAGTCAAGATTAAGACCGTGGCCCACCAGTCCTCGTATTCCTCTTCGGCCCGATGCGATCCCGAACGGTCCCTGACCCCTTCTCCGTCTCCGTCTCCCTCGCCCAGAAAGCTCCGGTGCATGGACCAGCGGGAGCCCTCGGAGAACCAGGAGAGGCGGGAGCGCAACTCCAAAAGGAGAAGGGCCAGGGAGGGCTACCCCAACGATCCGATTGATCTCCTGTGGCTGGGGTGAGTGAAGAGACAGGGAGGAAGACCCCGGAGCCGGCGACAGCTGCAGGAACAGCTAGAAAGCGCAGAATCCCATTTTTACGCCACATAAATTTGGGCACCGAGTTACCAGTCGATAACAGTAGGCTAGAACGTTGACATCTAACTCGTCTCACCGAAAAGAGCAGGAAATCTGAAACTGAGGCTTGAAGGGGGAAAGTGTCGCTGGATATTGTTGTAACAGGTTGGGGGGAAGGCCAGAGACTGGATTGTAGACTTTGTAGTGGGAGCTGAAGGGGTCCGGTGTTGTTCCTTCTGGCCTTTAAAGGCAGGCATGGGGGTGGGGAAGGTTTGAGGGGCGGTGTGTGACCCACCGAGGCCTCTGCACTCGCGGTATGCAGAGGATATGGAAAGGGACCGGTTCTCCAATGCGGTGCGGGAGACCAGACGGAGGAGGTTCTGCTCTTCCCCAAGGGAAAGGGTGAGGCTCTCCGAGGGGGAAGCAGTTCTGTTTTCAGCTGGGCAAACATGGACGGTTGCCCATAGAAACTTAGCCACTGTACTTCAGAAAGTTGCCCAAGTCGTTGGAGAACAATGTGTTCCCTTTCCAGCCACTCTGGGCCACGGAGCTGGGGGGTGGGGGTGGGGGGTACAACGTTTCCTCTTGTGTTGGGTTTCTCTTCTTTCAGACGTTTTGTGGCAGTGGCTTGCAGTTTTTAGCGTGCCTCAGCTTTTGAAAACCCAGATCTTTTTGTTACTCAAGTGGGAATTTCCTCATGCAAGTTCTCTGGTGGAATCCGAGAATGTTCTTTGCAAATGTAAATCTACCTTCCTAAGTGAGAAGCCCTTGGAAATGATGGCAGTGTGCATCTTAGAATCCACGCAGATCAGCTTTTTTGATACCTGAGGGATTTGTAATAACTGTGCTGCTCTTAGGAAGCCCACCAGCCTTTTAAATCTTCTAGCTAGCCCCTTTAATTCTTCTCCCTACCGTCTCAGTGGGTGGGGTGCCTTTGGGAGAGGTGGAAGAATCTCCAAAAAGGGTTTTTCACAGAGATGGCGGGTAGGATGCAAGGAAAAGACAGGGCTGATGCAGCAACCATAGCAGCCAAGCCTTTCTGTGGCTGGATTTTACTCATGTTGGGAGAGAGATACCTTCTGTAAACACTCTTTCTGAACTTTAGTGTATTGTTTTGGGAGCCCCCTCCCGCCCAGTGTCCCCTACCTTGGCTACACTGAGAAAATAAAGCTTAATCTTCACAGGTGTGGATTCTAGCTTGAGGAAGCCTAGAGGGAGATTTTTGTCTGAGATAAAAACTTAAATCCCTCTGAAAGCAGCACAAATAACTCTACCCTGGAGAGGGTGACTTCCAAAGGGAAGGGATGACATTCCCATTGTGACTTTTTGGTTTGATGGTCCTCACTGAGTCATTCTTGCAGAGGATCAGTTTGGAGTCTGATCATTGTTTGGTCGGTTCTTCTCTGCAGAACAACGTCCACCATGGCCACCTCCGCGAGTTCCCACCTGAACAAAGGCATCAAGCAGTTGTATATGTCCCTGCCTCAGGGCGAGAAAGTGCAAGCTATGTATATTTGGATCGACGGGACTGGAGAAGGATTACGTTGCAAGACCCGGACCTTGGACAGCGAGCCCAAGTGTATAGAAGGTGAGAGACCAAGCCGAGTGGGAGCCATGTGGGAGTGGGAGCAGCCTGAAACCAAGCCGCTAGATTTGGCCGCTTTATTATTCTGTTTGTCAAGCTTTCCTAAGGCAGGGTTTCTCAGACTTCATTCAGTCGACGTTAAGCTCCTCCACTCCCTCAAAGCATAGCAACAATGGACCCCTTTATTTCAATAGAACCTTCCATGTAAGCCAGTATATTGAAGAAGAAAGATAAAAGTCTAGTTGGGGCAGGAGAAGGGGCCGGAGACTTCGCTAACTTGGGCAACCCTACTTAGCTGGCTGTGAGGCATCTGCAAGAACCCAGTTTGAAAACTACTGCTCTAACCTGACTGCTACTATCTATTTCACAAACTCTTTGAATACTGATTTATCAGTGAGGTTCTGGATGCAAAGCAGACTCTGTAAAGTGGTTTCTAAATAGGACAAGCCGTTTATTTGTTTCTAGTTGATTCCACTTTTGGAAATTCTTAAACCACCTGATTGCTTATCACACCAGGAGCTCTTATATAAGAGTTGTGACCTTCATTTTTCAGTCTAGAGCAAGCCATAGCCCTCCTACTTCTGGAAGGGGACCAGAGGAAAAAATATCACCTCTTGCCTACTTTAAGGATGACTTACTCTTCTGATAATATTCACATTGGAGTGAATGCGTGACCATAAATACTAAATACTAAAATAAAGTATATAGTGTGTATCTGCTTTGTGGTAGGTATTAGGCACTGGGTGGGGGGCTACAAGATAAGAGTCTGGTCTCTCTGCCTTCAGAGAACTCATAGTCAACTTGGGAGATGAAGAAACCAGCCTTTAAAACAAGTTGGGGAAAGTAGATAAGTGATAATGGGATCAGCTTTGACTAGTCGTCCATTCCCTCATCTGTGGAATAAGGACATAACTTGAGCTGGAATAGTCCCTAGATGCAGTGGGGAGATAAAGAAGCAACACAGGTGGCCTAGCAGGGGAATCAGAATCTGTTTCTTCTGTTCCATTTTTTTTAAGTGATGACTGACTTCCTGGTTGAGTCAGAATATTTCAGTTTGTCTCCTTGGTGTCCAGTAGACGGACTTAGGGAAGATACATCAATCATTCTCAGGTTGTTTTTGTGACTGTTATTTTTCTTAAGGAATTGATGCAGTGGTCTTACTTGCAGCTCGCATAGGAAGGACGGTAAAGCTATGTGCAGTTGCCCGAGTTTGCATATTCATAGCAGGAGTCCTGTATGTGTGACTTTTTGGAAAGAAAGTGTAGATCTTTAGACATAGAAAGGTTAAGGAAGGGGCTGTACTCTTGCCTGAAAAGCTCTGCATTTTTAGCCTAATTTTCCCTTCTCTTTTTACCCCAGAGTTGCCTGAGTGGAATTTTGATGGCTCTAGTACCTTTCAGTCTGAAGGCTCCAACAGTGACATGTATCTTGTCCCTGCTGCCATGTTTCGGGACCCTTTCCGCAAGGACCCCAACAAGCTGGTGTTCTGTGAAGTCTTCAAGTACAACCGAAAGCCTGCAGGTGTGTATAGGATAGGTATGGGTGCCCCCTCCTCAATCTATGAATGTTGTAAAAAGGGGAAGTACAGGAGATTCCAAAGTCAGTACTGGGAACACTAGACTAGACTAATCTCGTGTCTCAGAACTGTTTCAGGAGACTGGGCGATTAGACATGCATTTTCAGCCTGAGCTTCCTCATTCAGAGAGGTGGTGTGATCCCGTCTACCCACAGTCTCCTATTGGTTATGTAAAACAACAGTGAATTCCTTTAAATCTATCAGCAGAGTTCCCTCATGACATAGCCCTCCCACCTTGCCCCTAGATTGGAAAAACATGGATTCTGAGTCAGAATGATGGGTTTGAATTCTGGATCTGTCATTTAACTGGTTTTGAACCTTGGCAAATTGTTTATCCCCTGTACTTAGTTTCCCTGATTGTAAAAGGAGGGGGAAATAAACGAAGCCCCCCACCCTCCCCACTGTTTATAGTCTCTTGCTCCACTCTGCCAGTGTGACTTGCGACAAGTCATTTCGTGCCTGGACCTTAACTGCCTCTGTTTTGAGAGGCAGTACCATATTGTGGTAAAGGGCATGAGCTCTGGAGCCAAGGTAGCCGCAGCCTTACCAGTTCTGCTACTTGCTGTAAGCTGGGCGGGCCGCCCGGTGTCTGAGCTGAGCTGCATTTTCTCCTTTGTAAGAGGAGAGGCTTTAAAATACTTCCCTCAGGGTCACTAGAAAGACTCCGTTGTGGGTTTTCCTTCATGTAGAGGTTTTAAAGCGGTTTTTTGGAACATAGTTAAGCAGCTGATCATAAGTCTGTATTTACTTATTTTAAAGTTCTTTTCCAGCTTAGACATTGTTTCCAGTTGAGCTCATCTCATTTTAATATTTTACTTTAGTGCTAGCCGACTTAGCCCTTCATCTTCTCACCTGGAATGGGAGGCCCCCAATAGACATGATTCTCTCAATGAAAATTGTACGTTTGTCTCTAAATGCTTGAGAAGCTAGGGATAAGGCTGACAACTAAAAGCAGCTGTCTCGTGCATAGAGAGTTTAAGTGCCTGCTATGTGGTACTTGGGAGGTGGCCAGCAGGCAGATAAGGTACAAAGTTGCTGTGTTCTTGGATCCACGGTCATGGGATTTCTTTGTGACCCAGGAGTCTCTATAGATGTACAATTACCGCTTCTCCCATTTTCCCTGCTGAGGCTGATGGGACACCCAACAACGGTTTATTATTCTAGGTCAGTTCACCTTATAGTTCACACTTTAGCTTTGTGGAATCCAAAGACCTTTGTCCCCGCAGCACTGGGATTCAGTGTATTTGCCCATATGTCTCTAATGGCGCATTGACTCTTTTTCTTTCTCTAGAGACCAATTTGAGGCATACCTGTAAACGGATAATGGACATGGTGAGCAATCAGCATCCTTGGTTTGGAATGGAACAGGAATATACGCTCATGGGCACAGATGGTCACCCTTTTGGTTGGCCTTCCAATGGCTTCCCTGGGCCCCAAGGTAAGTCCCTCCGGTGAGATGTGAACTTCTTGCTCCCTAGTTGCTTAATTGCCAGGGAAAGACTCCTTCCCCAGAGATGACAGTGACTCCTTATGCATCAGAAAAGCTATGGGAATACCACTGAGGCTGGCTGAATTAATACTGTAAAGAGGCCTCCTGTTACCCAAAGCCTGATGTGGATATTTAAGACACTCACATGGGGGGAACCCCTCTGACTCCACCGAGGTTATGGCCAAGAGGAGCCCCCTGACACCGTACCCCCACCTCCCAGTGAAGGCAGGTCTAGTGATGCCAGAGAGCAAGTATTGAGAGCTTTCTGATTTCTAACTTCTGTGGAAAGGGATTTCTTGGTATCCTGTCTCTTGACTTTCCATGTTAATGCCTCTGCAGGTCCATACTACTGTGGTGTGGGAGCTGACAAAGCCTATGGCAGGGATATCGTGGAGGCTCACTACCGGGCCTGCTTGTACGCCGGCATCAAGATCGCTGGAACAAATGCTGAGGTCATGCCTGCCCAGGTAAATGACTTGTTCGTCCATAGGACGTGTGGGCCAGTGGGGACTCTTGCTGGCACCCCTCGTTTACCCTAAACTTAGGTGGGTTGGAATAGAGGTGAGAAAAGAGCAGGGTGTGGAGCTTGTGAAGTGGGGTCAGAAGTTGACATTATTTTAAAGTCCAGCCATGTTGTTCTCTTTAGTGGGAATTCCAGATAGGACCCTGTGAAGGAATCGACATGGGAGATCATCTCTGGGTGGCCCGTTTCATCTTGCATCGTGTATGTGAAGACTTTGGAGTGATAGCGACCTTTGATCCTAAGCCCATTCCTGGGAACTGGAATGGTGCGGGCTGCCACACCAACTTCAGCACCAAGGCCATGCGAGAGGAGAATGGTCTGAAGTGAGTGCCTTCTCCTGATGGGGCCATCTTCCTTTCTTTGCCAGCATCCTTGCCAAGGGTTCGATGTGTTGGGGCTAATAATCCAGATTTCATTCGTACCTTAGCTTTTAGCACTTGGCTTTAAAAGTTGTCTTCTAATTCTCTTGTTTCGTTCCTATTTGAAGAGTACCAAAACATAATCTAGGAACAGAATCCAAGGATAGCGATTGGAAAGGGGGACCTAATTTAATGTGTTTGAAAATCTTCAATATGAAATAACTTAGTAACAGTAAAAGCACGTGAATGAACTTAATGCTTCTGGTGGGGCAGGGTCTTTGATTAGGGTCTTTTCGTTCAACAAATACCATCTACTGAGCATCCAGCAGCATTCTGAGGCACTGGGTGGGACACACAGGTAAGAAGGCAGAGTTGCTACCCTCACAGATTATTTGATCTGTGGGGACAATGTTTTGGTGAATTGTGAACAGTCTTTGATAGATGAGTCCCTCCGTGCCATTGAAGGACAGATTTCCTGGTGCCAGGTTGTACCCCGATCTTTTCTCTTTCCTCCAGGTACATTGAGGAGTCCATTGAGAAACTGAGCAAGCGGCACCACTACCACATTCGAGCCTACGATCCCAAGGGGGGCCTGGATAATGCCCGGCGCCTAACTGGATTCCACGAAACGTCCAACATCAACGACTTTTCCGCCGGCGTGGCCAACCGTGGTGCTAGCATCCGCATTCCCCGGACTGTCGGCCAGGAGAAGAAGGGTTACTTTGAAGACCGTCGCCCCTCTGCCAACTGTGACCCCTTTTCAGTGACAGAAGCCCTCATCCGCACGTGTCTTCTCAACGAAACTGGCGATGAACCCTTCCAGTACAAAAACTAAGCGGACTAGACTTGCAGCCATCAAACCCCTCCTAATTCTCCATCTTGCCTCCATGTTTGCCCCTCTCTTGACTGTCCTAATAGCTATAACTCAAAGGGAGGAATATCAAGGTCTTTTTTTATTCCTCATGCCCAGTTAATATCTTTGCTTTCTTTGGCCAGGATAGAGGGGTCAGGTTCTTAATCTTTTTACGACCCACCCTCCCCTACCTTTTTTTCCTTGTCACTGAAGCTGTCTAGTACGTTAGTGGGGAGGGGGTGGGGAGACATAACCACTGTTTTCCATTTAATCAGGTGTGTTTGTCCAATAGGCGTAGCTATCTGGACAGAGCATAGTGTTTGTGAAGGGAGGGGGAGGGCTCTTTCTTCAAGGTAGCTGAGTGTTGGGGGCGGGGGGTTACTTACTCTGGGGTTAGGTTAGGATTTCCCCTCTTGGTGGGAAGTTCCATTTCATGTAAGCTTATAACCAACTCTATTAAAAATGAGACTTAGGAGATAACCAGGCAGGAAAATGCACCCCGTCCTCTGGGTACAGTGCTTCCCTTACGTGGGGCGAAATGGCCCCCCTGTGAAGACAAGCTCAGCAAAAGGATGGATTGACCTACCTTAGAAGAAAAAGTTCTCATTGCTTGGTCCTCCATTTATAACACAAAGCAGAGTAGTATTTTTATATTTAAATGTAAAAACAAAAAAAATTATATATATGGGTGTGCAGATATGTGTGTTTTTTTTCCTAAAGGAGGAAGAACATTCTGGTCATTGGGAACCAAATTTGAGGTGAAAGGTCTGGTTGGAAATAAGGATCTCCTGTTGAGTGGGGGTGAGGGAGGCAGTGCTTGCAAAGCTAGCTATCTGGGGCTCTTCGCTGTTCCCTCGATGCCGCTGTAGGGTGGGTCCTCTATGCTCTGCCCACTTTTGGGGTGGGGGGTGTGGAGAGGAAGGGGCGGACACCGGTCGGGTAACAGGTGGAAGCACATTGTGGAAGGAGCAGTCCCCTGGGCCCTGTGGCTTTGATTTGAAAGACACACATGTCCACACAGAGGTTGAGAAATAAGAGTTGGCTGGTCAACTTGAGCATGTTACTGACAAGGGGTTATTGGGTTGATTTTTCTGGTGGGATGAGCATGTCCCTAAAGCAGGCCTTTTGATATATTAAAATTTTTAAGAAGCGAAACCAGAAGTTTAGATTTTAATCCTGTTCATAGGGTTTCTAAGTCTTTGTTTTTCCAGAATCTCTTGTTTGCTTCAACTGTCCCCTTCCCATCTCTGCTGTCTGAGGAGATGGGGGCAGCCCTGGAGTCAGAACACCTGTCGTTTTGTATCCTGGTGTCTATTCTCTGAGTGTGAGATTCTCCTTTACTTTGTTAAGATTCCTGAGGATTTACTTTTCCTTTTATAATACGAAGCAAACCCCACCTTCATCCCTACATTTCCACTGCGGTGTCTGCCTGTTTTCGTGGTGGTCATGTTGGCTGCAGCAGGCCTGCCGTGGCTTTCTCTTGCTGTGACGACTTCTAGTTGCCATGTACAGTATGTTGAGCGTTCGATAGCTCCTCGATGTAAACAGACTGTTAACTGCCCGGAGCAGCTCTTATAAATCAACATAACATCAGATCTCTTCTGACTTGATTCTTTGTGTTTAAGTCCCTGTGTGCCTTTTTCTTTTCTTTCCTACCCAAAAAGGGGAATTTTTTTTTTTTTAGAGAAAAAGCACAAGTTTACTTGTTCTGGGTACTTTTAAAAATCTATCCTGAGTCGCGTTGCCAACCAGCTTTTCCCTGTACTTCAGGTGTTTGGAATCTCAGGATGAAGGCATATCCCAGCCCTAGTTTTGTAGTAGGGTACAAACCCCAACCCTCCCCTCCCTGTGCTCCAGACCTTGGCTTTGACTTACAACACTATAACATTGTCTTAAGCACCCCTCTGGCTTCACTTTATAGCAGCCTGAGATCGTTAAAACTTCCCAGCATCCCTACTGGTCATGATTTTATCCTTACCCAACTGCCAATGGTTCTTCTAGACAGCACATATTGACCCTGTGGCTACCCTGGTCGAAGCCTTCCGAGGCTGGCTGTGCTCAGGGCCAGCTAGCCCAGATATGCCTTGGATGTGCCTTCCCTGGCACTAGCCCCAATGAGCTGCCCATGATTCCCCCAAAAGCTCCACATGACACCTCTGTGCCCTTGTTCTTGGTCCCTTTACCTGAAGGTAGTTCTCACACCTTGCCTGGTTTACTCTGACCTTAGTTCGTGTCCGTACCAGGCCAGGTAGGAGCTCCCTCCCCCATAGTGCTGTGCACATACTCCAGCCAAACACACTATCCACCCAACACTTTAACCTAATGGGCCAGGACTGTGTGCAGTAGTAGTTACTGTCTTGAAGAGGTAATGTCCTCTTTCAGTTTGGAAGTAAGTGGGGCTTGTCACCGCAAACTTAGAGGTCACCATTTTCTTTGGGCAAGTGTATATTTTGCTCTAGTTGTAAGCAATCCTAGATATATGTGTTTTTGTTTCATTTTGTTTTTCCCTAGGAAGGTTGGCTCCTGACACTTTCAAAGTAGGATAATCTTACTGGTTTGCTGGGTATGGTCCCAGTTTGTATTGGTTGTTTCATTAGGATTGTTAGAGTGTCCTCTCTCACTAAGCATTCTGGTTTTGCTGATAAATTGTGGGGTGTTTTTTTCTGTTGAAGCTCTACTTCCCCCTTCCTAGCTGAAATTGGCTTCCCTCCACTGGAGTACCCCTTGCGGCCCTTGGGGGGGAGGGGGAGGAGGGAGGAGGGTATGTTATCTGCAGCCAAGCACTAGATCAAGGCAATGGTCTGGGCATAGTTCGCCGGCAAAGATTACACAAAAAGGAATTCTAAATTAATACAATCAGACTTAGGTGGAAACAAGTTTATTTCCTTCTCCACCCCTCACCTAGAATTAGCTTTGACCTGCCCCTGTTCGCAGTGCAATCCCCTTGTATTTCTAAGGTCTTTTTTTTTTTTTTTAATGGCTAATGTAACAGACACTGGGTTACTTGATAAGTTATCAGTGATAGATGAAGCAGAATGGCAGCCAAGCCTCCAGGCTTAAAGAGACCGAGGCCAGTGTTCACAAAAGGAGCTCTCCATTTTCAGCATGAGTTTCCTTAATTTCATCCTGCCAGTTACTGGGTAGGAGGTAAATGACAGCACAGGCTGACAGAGGAATGTCAGGGAGCAAATGGAGGATCCCATGGCATTCCTTGTATGGTCACACTGGGGCCGTTTAACAAGCCCGGGATCACACAGAAGTATGGAAGTTCCTAAACACACCCGTGGCACCAAGACTTCAAATGTCTTACCAAAGGCTTCCCTTAGGTAAATCCAGCTACTGCTTGGCCCTTAACACCCATAAAGTCAAGTCTAGAAAGTAACTTGCTATCCTAAAGAAAGCCCACCCCTCAACAGGACAGTTTGATATAAACTTTAGGAAGGCAGGGGTCCTGGTTTTCTCTCCCAGCACTATCTCCCTATCCTGTCATGGTGCCTGAAGGACTTGCCTAATGAATTATTTTTAAGTATCAGTTTCGTGAGTTCTAAGCCTTTTGGCTCTATTGGTGACATCAAACCCGTGAAGTCTCGGTGGTCTGGCTGTGTTCTAACCCAGGTCATGGCACTGAAGTTAAGTTCTGTTTTACTGAGCTTAATGACTGCTGGCTCACTTAATTCTGGCTGGAGTCAGGCTGCCAAGAGCCTTGTGTGGCTTCATGAGTTATAACTAATACAAAGTGGCAATTCATTATGTAATTCCAAAGGCTTCAGGTAAATTGCAACTGTAAACAAATTTGAGCTGACTAGAGCCTTGCCATTTTATAGCCTTTAGCTCAATCACCAACCACTCATTTGAGAAAATGTCATTCTTGATTTTACAATATGCAGCTATATGCACATCCACAGAGGTACAGGATAGGCACACACCATATTTGGATGGACATGCATATATGTACACGAGACACACCATACGGATATCCTGCATGAACCTTTTCCCCAAGATACAGCATCTTATGAAGGAGACAGGAACTTAGGAGTACTTCTTCTAGAAGCAGCACACCTTCAGTAGAATTCACTGGGCTGATAAGCTGTCACTAGGAGCGGGGACGCAGGCCATAGAAGCTGTTAAGTCTTCAAGCATGGTTCTGCGGCCAACCCTTTCTCTGCTTTATGGATAGGAGATTTTTAGGCACTGTCAGCTTAGAAGTATTTGTCTATGGTGCACTGCCCAGAGCCCTCTGATGTCAGGGGCGGGTGTCCTAGCCCCACTTGACCGAGGAGTGTTGGTATGGTTCCTTCTGCCATTTCATGAGTTGTTTCCTGGGGTCCTTGGACATCAGCAAATTGTCCTCTTTCTCATGGATTTCAGGTTGAGGTACTTGAATCGTCTTGAGATGGCAGCTTGTCTCAGTTTGCTCAACTGCACCCTATCTGTGGTCTAGTTGGCCGACCTGTGCACTTCACTCCAGTGGGATGTGCTCATGAATCTACACTCTGCCTGGAAGCCTTTCTGCATTTGCCTTTCAGTAAAAGTTCAGAGTGACTTCTCCCTTGTAACTATGATACTGCTATTATATCGACTGTAAATGGAGGAGGCATTCAAGATACCTCCAAACTTTAATAAAATGGGGACCAAATAGGTACTATTTGGGGTATTTTGGTGCAAGCCTGTGAATGAAGGGGTCAAATGAATTGCAATTCTTCTATTTTTCTTCTTATGCCCGCCTCTTCTTACAGCTAAAAGAATGTCATTGGCCTCACCAAGCAGTTTGGGACTTCTGGTCCTATCGCTAGGTATACTAGTTTATCCTCAAATGATTTTGCAAGCTGTTTTGATAACTCAAATAATGTTATGTATAAAGAAGTACGGTTTTATACTGGTAGAGGGGAGAGAGGAGGATTGTATTTTGTTTGGAAGAAGTAAACACTTGTCTCTGGGAAGGAATCTGTGATGCATTAGGAGATATGTTTAGAGAGACAGTACTGTCTGAGTATCCACTTCTCCAGGTCTTCCTTTAGAAGAGGTCATCAAATAAACATACTGGAATTCTCCTCAAAGAACCTACCATCAGACTCATTCCTAGGTGGGCTTAGGATCTAGACATTTTTATGTAAATATATTATGACCTAGGCCACTTAAGGTACTTAGCCAAGGAAGCCTTCAGTAAATATTTGTTGAATTAGATTGTTAGAGAAAAGTCACTACCAATATCACTTCCTAGAGGAAGTGGATAAAAGCCTGGGTTAAGGCAGGGGGCAGTTTATTCACAAGCATGAGTCTTAGGTGTTAATGGCTTGTGTATGAGCTGCCCCAATCCCAAAGTACCTGGTCCAGAAATATCTTCTCCCTGATCCAAAATGCAGAGCCTTTTGGGGTGATCATTCCAATTGCTTTATCCTGGTAGCAGCTGAGTCTTCCAGATTCTTTTCTTCCCCCCAGGAGGGGATGAAATTCCTTCGAGATTTAGAATTCCGTGCTATGAACCATCATCTCCAAAACTGAAAAAAAGCAGTTCAGTCTTAAATTTGTTTTCTTGGAGGATAAGAGTAATCTTTCAGTTTATGATTACTTATTTGCCATCAGCATTCTCAGCTGAACTCAGAAGATCAGCTATGTTAGAGAAGTCTGAAAGAAATGAGCAAGCCCTATTTTATACAGCATTTCTTTGGGGAGGGAAATTATGAGATGACATTTAGTATGAGTAGTAATAGGAATATTTCACCCTAAGTGATTTAAAGCTCATTTCTTCTATGTTAGAGAGAATCATTTTTCTGTTTGAAGACTCCAGCTTCATCTATAGGCATCCTCAAGCTGAGTAACAATCTTCCTTAGGTGGCTCGGCCCAGTGCTCTCCATCCCTGAGGGATGTCTATCATTTGAAAGCATCCTAAGTGTGTTATCTGTTGTTACATAACAAATTACCCCAAAATGTACGTCCTTGAAACAGTAAATATCTGTGATTTCAGACAGTTTCCTAGGGCCAGGAAGCTGGGAGTGACTTAGCTGGGTGGTTCTGCCTCCGAGTTTCTCTGGAAGTTGCAATTAAACTGTCAGGACTGCAACCCGTAAAGATTTGATTAGAACTGCAGATCATGTCTCACAGGACTGTTGGCAAGAGGCTTCAGTTCCTTGCCACATGGAATTCTCCATAGTGCTGCTCAGGACATGTCTCACCCCAGAGTGAATGAATCAAGAAAGCAAATCAGAGAGGGAGAGAAAGAGAGGGAGTAAGAGAAAGAGAGAGAGAGAGAAAGTAAATGGAAGCCACAGTCTTTTTATAACCTAGTCTTAGAAGTGATACCCTGTCACTTTTTGCCATACTCTATATGCTAGTAGTGAGTCACTAAATTCAGTCCCCACTTAGAGGACGGAAAGGCTCCACCTCTTGAGGAGATGTGTATCAAAGAATTTGTGGGTAAATTTTAAAGTCCACAATGGACTCTTGTCCCTCACCCTCCCTTGTCAACTTTGGCCCTGAGGCGATAGTAAAGATTAAACTATTATCCTAGGGAGAAAGTCTTATTTAAGGTTTCCGGTTTCTTTCCTTTGACTCTTGCTCTTAATTACGCCCTTTTTGTTTGCCAGAGAGTGGAATTAAGGATTTCCAGTACATTGTCTGTACTTCATTGGACATGAGGAATAATGCTGATTACTTCTCTCCCTTTCTCCATCCCAAAGAGCAGGAGGGTTCTCTGGGAGCCATTCAGGGAACCTGGAGCAGGCAGGAAGAAAGAGACAATGTCTACAGGGGCCAAAAAAGCCCCCAAGTGTGTGTTTATGCATATAAAGTAATAGCTATACTTGACTCCTATTGGCCTCCCCAAACCACGTGCAACGTCTGGCTTCACATTACACCCACCCAAGCCTGTGCCTGCATGTGTCTCTGTGACACATCTTCCCATCAGAGATTATTTGAGAGTCATTGTAACCACATTTCACCTGGATGAAAGGGTTGGGAGAAGACATATACACACAATGTGATTGATTCCCTCCTTATCCTAGGCTAAACTTTCTCTAATCCCAAAACCAAAATAAAACAAAACAAAAAACTTCATGAACCAACTTTTCTTCTGATACTCAAGGAAGAAAAGCAAATCCTCAGCAGAAAGAAAATAAACTCAGAAACCCCAGAGACTTCTATAGTCTTGCCACGGCATTCCCAGGAGGGAACCTAAAGGGGCCCAATTAATATTTCTGCCTGAATAATCAGGATGTGGGAGCCAGGCATATCCCTCAGGGGCAAGGTTATCATAAGCCATTTCAGGATGCTTCAAAATATCGGTATGGCCCTACCCTTTCGTCTACACAACTATTGAAAAGGCAAGAAACACTTCCAGGGCCCACTAAACTGATGTGGGTTGTGCAAAGTTTTTAGAAGAGATGCCGACTAAGAGTTCCAGAGGCAGTCACCGAGGGTGGAAAGAATACCAGATTCTTGTCCTCATCCTCCTATGATTCAACCATAGGGTCTCTCCTACCAACATCCACTCCGCCCCCACCCTCCTTTGTCTCTGACCTGTTCTTTCTCTGCCTTTTAGCAGATTACAAAACTCCAAGACCTGACTGAGTGTACCTCGGGAGAGACTCAGGGGTCCAGTGCCCTCGGGGCGCATGACCCCAGGGCCGCTGACCCTCCTTGCAAACAGTCCGAGAAACTCCGAGAGCACCAGGTGTTTCTGTTCACTCTGGGTCTCGCCCAGCCTGGCACGGCAGGCGGCTGGTTATTTTGCTTTCATAAGCCGTATTATGTAAGATCTGGAACAGTGACGCTGAGCCAACTTAGAGGTCACAACAGAAGGGGAGGAGAAGAACAAAGAAATGGAGAGAGAATGAAGAAAGAGCAAGAAGGGAGAAAGAGAAGAGAGAGAGGACAAAGGGAGGGGAGGGTGGAGACAGAGGGAGACCATTTAATTCTTACTGCCTGTTCATGTGTTCTTGGTCTCCAGTGACAGCATACGTTACCTGTAAAGTTCTTCCCCCCTCATTTTAGCTGCTGCCAGGGGCCTCCTTCCATTTACAACCTGTGGAGGATCTCTGAGTGCCAGCTGCCTGCAAGCGTCACCCCAGGGCCTGCTGGTATCTCCATTGGAGGCCGCAGCAGCTGGGACAGTACAGCACTGAGTGTTCTTGTGGGAACACACACAGGGGTGACCTTCTCTCCATTCCTGAGCTCCACCACCGTGCCACGCTTGCTGGTGAGTGGGGAAGCTCCAAGGGGAGCTGGAGACCCGAGGCATTCTCCCTTTGCTGTATCTCAGAAGGTGATAGCCCACTTCCAGGAACTTGGGGAGACAGGAGGAGCAGATGCCAAAGATAGGGTAGAGGGTTCTGAATTTACACCACAAAACAACACTTTGAATCAATTCAGAGCCCTCTGCCCTATCTTTGGCACCTGCACCTGAAGTCTATCCAATATCCGGGAAAATGCCCAATCAATGTTTTCGAATGAGTAGATGTGTGCATAGGGATCTGAGCTACTCGGCTTTCTTCCCCTTCTCCCTTTTGAGCACGTGCTTTGACAAATCATAAACTCTAGGGGCGCCTGGGGGGCTCAGTCGGTTAAGTGTCTGCCTTCGGCTCAGGTCATGATCCCAGGGTCCTAGGATCGAGTCCCGCATCGGACTCCTTGCTCAGCGGGGAGCCTGCCTCTCCCTCTGCCTGCCGCTCCCCCTGCTTGTGCCCTCTGTCTCTGACAAATAAATAAATAAAATCTTTAAAAAAATGTGTATCAGGAAAGACTTTATCGGTAAACATAAAGATGAAGATAAAGACTTTACCCTGCATAGGTCATTAGTGCGTGTCGAGCGCTGCTGACTCCATCACTGTACAGCAGCACTTTGTAGTGGCATCACTATTATTATTCCCATTTTACAGAGAAGAGGGCTGAGGTGCTGAAAGCTGAGGCGACTGGCCAAGGGCCGCACACTAGTAAGAAGCAGAGTCAGCACCTGACCCCAGGCAGCCTCATCCCACAGTTTCCCGGGGCTCAGTCCGTTCGCTCATCTTGCACTTGGCAGTGAGAACTGTCCTGGGCTGTGAGGACAGAGTCAGTGTGACAGTTCTCTGTAGCTCGTACGGTGTGGGGTCAAGGCACTTTTCATAGACAGGAGATTCAAGAGTCACAGATCCCTTACTCCTAGCTTTTCCTTTTTTTGTGACATGGCCACAGTTTTGTTCTCGGTGCCCGCTCCTTTGCCTTCATGTCTCCCAGCACAGAACATTTCTGATGTAGATAAGTTGTTTGACTTCATACACCTTCGTCACAAAGGGCAGCCTTCCAATTTGTAGTTTAATTCACACTGGCTGGGAAGCAACTTGGCACTGGGAGGGAGAGAGGAGGTGACAGAGGAAGATCTTGGAGGGAATATGTCACATCCATTTTCGGGTCTTGTGTGACCTGAAAAGACTGCAGCGTAGCAATGATGACTCTGTTGTGTTCTTAAACAGCCGCCACCGGGGGCTAAAATGAGCAGATGAAGGAAGAAGGAAAACCAGCAGCACGCGGTTTCCACTGTGATTCTCCCAGTTAACTTGGTTCCTCACATCTAATGATGAGGAGGGGGCTGTACTAGCAGGTGACCTCTTGCATTTTTAGGATATCCCTACAAGGCAGGTGGAGAGGAAGTTCAGTGAAGAAAGGAACATGGAAACTAAGTGTGATGTCCCTGAGGTCCCTCAGAGAAATGCTTTCTAGAGGTGAAGTGTAATTGCTTTACAGTGAGTGTATTCTTTGACCCTATAAATATTGCTTTTCCAAAGTGAAAGGACTTTTTTTGTATGGTGTTTGTTTTTAATCGGCAGGGAGACATTAGTTTAAGTCATAATTACCTTTCACTTCTGTGCCACCTTTCCCTCAAATTTTGCAACCATGGACAAGATGGTCTTCTAAAATTCCATACTAGCCAGAGAGTTCCGTGCTCATAGCACTATGGTCTTCCCACAACTGTGGGAATGGGGCCAAATTGTAAACTTTCAGAATCAGGGACCTCACCCTAAAGCTAACTACATAATGATCTCCAGAGGAGGCAGAGAGGAGTATATATTTGTAAAAACCATCCCAAGTGATTCTTTTTAATCGACCTTAGGAAATAACTATTGGCTTCAGAGGGCTGAGCAAAGCCAAGATTTGGGGCTCCAAGAGCCTGAGTTCACACTCCACCTGGCATCAGCGTGCTTCAGCTCAGCCAGATTAATCGTCCATTCTTGTAAAGTCAAGCTTATAATACTTCGAGCTTCACAAGGGGGCTTGTTGCTACAAATACTAGTCTCCTCCCTCACACATTAGGATGATTCTGGACCATACTCTGAACTGATTATCCTACACCATCAATGCCATCAAGTCCCCATCTCTATTTTTCTTGAACCAGCTGGACCTTCAAACCTTTATCACAGAGTGTCTCATGTCCACACTGCTCTACACATCCCCTAGTGTGGACCATCCCCTCCCCTCTTCTCCACATCTGACCCTTCCACTGTGCTCTCTGAAACGACTCCTAACTTATTTTCTGCATCTGCGCTCCAGCTCATTGCCGTGACCAACACCTTCAGGACAAGGCTTTCCTTCGGGGCCAGGTGGATGCATGAATCCAGAGCTCCGGATTCTCAGATACCTCTATGTGTTCCTGGCCCCTTCTTATCAGCCACGTTGCACCTCCTTTCCTTTTCTGTCTCCCTTGCTGGCTCTCCCCACCCCCTTTACTGGCTTCAAACTCTGCATTTTAGAGAGTTTCTGGGGCTCTGTCCTAGACTTTTTAACTGTATATCTCCCCCCCTGTAACCCTCAGGCTCTGCGCCCCAATTTTTCTCTGCCTTGGGCTCTAGACTTTTCTGTATGACTCCATCCTTGATAACCCAGTTGGCTGGCCACTAGGAATCTAAAACTGACATGACCAATATGGAACTCTTTATTTCAAAGCACCCTTCCCAAGACTCTTCCTCCCCAGCTCTCTGGCACCGTCCACTGCTGCCCTGAGCCTAGTCATTAATTTTGATTCTTCCTTTTCATTCACAACATGCTCTCTTCCAATATGGTCCATCAGCAAACCTGTATGTTTTATGTACAAATATATTTTGAATCCTTCCATTGTTATCCACCTCCACCATCCCATTCCCAGCCAAAATCACTACATCTCTCACTCGTACTACTACTTAAACTCGCAAACGGCCTCTCTCTCCTTCAACTCTAAGCTCCAATTAATGTATTTCCCAACAGCAACCAGAGTAATCGTTCAGAAACCTAAATCAGATGACATCCTATCTCTTCTAAAACTTCTCTTTCTTTTTGTTTTAATTAAGATTTTATTTATTTGTCAAAGAGAGAGCACAAGCAGGGTGAGTGGCAGAGGCAGAGAGAGAAGCAGGCTCCTCCCCGAGCAGGGACCCCGAAGCAGGACTCGATCCCAGGACTCTGGGATCATGACCTGAGCCAAAAGCGGACACTTAAGTGACCGAGCCACCCAGGCGTTCCTCTTCTAAAACTTTTCAGTGGTTTCCCATCGTTGTTGCAATGAAATGTATGCTCCATTCTGCTGTCTGTTAGGTCCTGCTTTGATCTGCACTCTTTCTGCTTTTCTGATTTCATCTCAGACCAGAGTGCCTTTCCTGCCTGTGTTCAGTCCTACCGTCCCCACTTTCTGGTCTGTGAACACACCAAGATGGTGATTGTTGAGTGTGTTATTTCTTCAGTCAGAAAAGCATCTTCCCCATTTCCAAGCAGAGCTGTCTGATCGTCAAGGTCTCAGCTCACTGCCGCCTTCCCAGAGAAGCCTTCCCTGACTGCACTCTCTAAAGCCTCGACTCTGTCCTCTGTTTATTCCACCACGTCAATCTTAGGGTTTCTTTCATCACAAGTATTGTAGTTAGCATAACATTACCAATCTATGGTACCAATCTACCAAGCTGATCTATTTATTTGTGCATTTATGATCTGTACTCCTTGCAATAATCATTATTATTTAATTATATTCAATATGATGTACTAGAAAGATTTGGGGATGCGGAGTTTGATGGAAGATTAATTGTTGGTCCCATTATTTACCCATTTTGTGATATTGTGATTTACTTTCTCTCTCTGTGCCTTATTTTCCTCATCAGTAGAATGGGATTAACATAGCATTATAAGGTTGTTGTTAGGATTAATGAGACAACATCCATAAAGTCCGAAGCAGAGTTTTTCCTGCTACTGCATATTGATTCATGGTATTTCTAAAGATGCTCACTTTCATATAATTGCGTCCCAAGAAAAATCATTTAAGAATTATTCAAGATGTCTTCATAAACATGTCCCATTTTTATGGTGTGAGTTGAGGAAATGCTGTGGGCACCTTCACCATGCAAACCAGTAGAATAAACACGAGTAGAATGGCCATCATCCTCAGAGAACAGGGAAGGAAGAAGGCAAAGCTTCCTGGGTCCACATGCTGAAACACTGCCAGCCCAAGAGATCCAGCAGAGACAAGGTAACATTTTCAAGTAGCTCTATGCCCACTCTGGACTGAGACTCAGAAATAGGCCTGGCCATTGCAGCCTGGGTTGTTTAGTGGTTTGTTCAAAAGTTTGTATTGCTTTCTTTACTCCTAGGAGCTAAGCTAGGTAGAGACACTAGCCCTTCTATTTCACCTAAATTCTGACTTTCTCCTACCTCTTTTAGACCATGTCTATGTGGAAGATAACTTTTGCATAAAAGGACAAATAAACACTAGACTTAACACCAGAAGTCCTGGATCTGGGCACTGGTTCTGTCAGATACAGCATACAAAGAGATTCTGGACCTTTCTGGCAGGCTGGAATCACTGACAGTCTCACAAACATTGCTAGTAGAAGTGTGAACTGGGACATCCTTTTGAGAGAACAGTTTGGCAATTTAAATCATTATTTCCAATGCACATATCCTTTGGACACCCAGCATTCTCTTTCTTGTTTATGTGCCTAAAGACATGTACGGGAAGGATCATTGCCCCATTGTTTACATTAACAAATATTGGAACCAATTGGTTAGAAAAATATGGCCCATCCATATATATTATGCAGCTGTTAACAAGAATGAAGGAGGTCTATCTGTACTGATGGGGAAATAGGAGTTATTGTTAAGTGAAAAAAGCAAGGTGCAAGAGCATACTGCATTCTACCGTGTGTGTGTGTGTGTGTGTGTGTGTGTGTGTGTTCATGTAACATACATACTCACCCACACACAAACTTATGCCCTTATATTCATAGACTACTCCTGGAAAAACTTACAAGTACTGACAGTAGTGACTTAACTCGAGACAGGCGTAGGAAAGAATTGGTTTTGGTTGCTTTTCCCCACAGTTTGGAGTTCAAACAAAAATCATGCATTTGTGATCTTTTGGGAAAAAAAGTCTATACTTTTTAGCACCATGGCACTGAGTCTACAACAGTTAGTCAGTGAAGGAGAGGTGTCCAATCCTATTATCTTCGGGCAAGTCACTTAATCTTGCTGAGATTTTTCATCACCTATAACATGATTGTAATGATGTACAGCCCTCAGGACGGAGTCAGGCCACTATGTGAACGTGCCAAAGCACACTAGTAGGGAACACGGCAAATGCCTAACGGATGCTCGTTGGGCCCGCCCTCTGCCCTCCCCCACCAGAGGTAGAGCCATGGGCACATCATCTCGCATGGCTTGGGTTTCCTTTCTTAGGCCAGGAAAGTTGCTGTGGATGCCATAGCTATTTAAATCAACTGACCTTTCCTGCTAAGGCTCCAGGACATCTCTATCTTAGGCTGGGGATGACTAAGGTTGCTGATGACGGGGGTTGCTGGGGATGTGTTGGGAGGTGGGGCAGGGGTGGGGCCGTGCCTTCCCCAGACCCATATGACCTACTGGCTCCCATGCTCTGCAAATTTCTTTTGATAGAGTTGCCTGCCAGCCAGACTGGTAATCTGTGAGAGGATAGAAATAGCAGAGTTCATGGCTCCAATTCCCATCCTCTCCTTGGCCTGAAGTCTTTCTCCACCGTTGCCAGAGTTTTAATTTCCTTTCTCCATTGTTTCCTTGTGGCTGCCTCAAGCCCTCTCCTGAGGGTATGGAGTGTTGTCAGAGCAGCAAGGTTGGACTTGTAGACTTTGTGGAGGACAAACACCTTGATCTAGAGAAACAGACAAGGACATTTCATTATCTCCTTAGGAGACACTGTCAGGATGCCATTGTCCTGCTGGGTCCTTTCAAGCCAAGGGACCCCACCAAGGGAGGTAATGTGATTTACCACCCCCACCTCAATTTCCAACAGATCTACTTGCTCCCATGCCCATCATACAACCTAAACAAAACCAGTGTGCTTGCTAACTCCAGAAGACAAACCCAGTCCTCTCACACCGCCAGCACCACCTACGAGAAAACTCCTGGAGTTAAGCCAAACATGCTCAGGGTTGAAGACCTGACATGGTTTCCACAAAGCTTTGCACAAATACCATAACGGTATGAGAAGAACTTATAGAGGTTCATTTGATCCTAGGCTGAGCCATGGTGTCCAGATAGTTGGCCAAACATTATTCTGGATGTTTCTGTGAAGGTATTTTTGGATGAAGTTAACATTTAAATTGGTGGACTTTAAGTTTACCCTCATCCAATCTGACGATGGCCTTTAATGGAACAGACTTGCTTTCTCTAAGCAAGAAGGAATTCTGCTTTGACTCGAATTGCAACTCTTCCTGAATCTCCAATCTGCAGGCCTACCCCATCAGGTTTTGGACTCGCTAAGCCTGCACAATAGTGTGAGCCAACTCCTTAAAATAAATCTACCCCCCTCTTCTCCGTCTTCCTCCTTCTCACTCTCACTCTCTCCCTGTCTCTGTCTCTGTCTCTCTCTCTCTCCATTTGTATTTACAGTTTTCTCCTATGAGCAAATAAAACCCAATTAGATAGTTTTGATCAACATCTTACCAAAGTCAAAACAAAGCAAAGCATGCTTTGATAAACCTGGAAAAAATATATTAGATGTTAAAATTAAATGGTAGAACCAAAGTTGATTTTCCTAGATTTTCTAAGTGTTGAATCATGAAAATGCATTACTTTATAATGAAAACATTTGACATTCATTTCTTAATAGGGAGGGTTATGTTATGACAAAACAGAATTTTGAATTAAAATCAACTTCAAAGTAAAACAAAACAAAAGAAAAAAAAAAACCAGCCCTGTGCTTTCTCTGCAAATCTAGCTTTAAATCAAAGAGCCCAAGGCTCTCCTTCCACCAGATTCTGCCCTTAAGACCCTGCATCTGAGAGTTCTGGTATCAATCCGCTGTTCCGGATTTGGCAATCTGCATAGGCTACCCGCCAAGCTTGAGCTAGGCAAGCACTTGCTTGCAGCTAGTTTCCATCTAATTCTCACAGCTATGGAAGTGGTAGGTTATTCTTACATAAGAGATCAAGAAGGTGAGACTCCAGGAAGTAAAGTGACTTGCTTAAGGCCGCACAGCTAGTTAAGACGCAGAGTCGGAATTTGAACCCAAGTTTCCTAACTCCATCCCCAGTGCTCTGGCCTCTGTATCATAGCTGTATTGCCCTGGATCCCAGGCAATGTGGGAAAAGGCAACACCAAAAGTCTGGTTCATTCTAGATTAGCTTTTGTACTGATGGGGGCAGGATGCTAAAATATGCGTATGATCAGGGCGCCTGGGTGGCTCAGTCGCGTCTGCCTTCGGCTCAGGGCATGATTCCGGGATTCTGGGATCGAGCCCCACATCGGGCTCCCTGCTCCCCTGGGAGCCTGCTTCTTCCTCTTCAACTCCTCCTGCTTGTGTTCCCTCTCTCGCTGGCTGTCTCTCTCTCTCTCTCTCTGTCAAATAAATAAATAAATAAATAAATAAATAAATAAATAAAATCTTTAAAAAAAATGCATACGATCAGAATTTTGCATACCACTTCCTGGGGGTCATCTTCCCCACTTTACCAAGTCTCCGTGCTCTACGCTTCAGCTCTTGCTCCAAAGGAAGGCCAGTTCACCCCTTATACCCAGGAGGGGCTGTAGGCCCTAATCCTCTTTGGCTTGTGCCTCAGCCCCTTTCTGGCCTCCATGGTGGCCAGGTAGGTCCTTTTTATTCTCCCTTTACCATTGTTTTCACACCAGAGAAAACCCTCCTTCTTTTTTTTTTTTTAATGATTTTTTATTATATTATGTTAGTCACCATACAGTACATCCCCGGTTTCCGATGTAAGGCTCGATGATTCATTAGTTGTGTATAACACGCAGTGCACCATGCAATATGTGCCCTCCTCACTACCCATCACCGGCCTATCCCATTCCTCCACCCCCCTCCCCTCTGAGGCCCTCAGTTTGTTTCTCAGAGTCCATAGTCTCTCATGTTTCATTCCCCCTTCTGATTACCCCCCCTTTCTTTATCCCTTTCTTCCCCTACCGATCTTCCTAGTTCTTATGTTCCATAGATGAGAGAAATCATATGATAGTTGTTTTTCTCTGCTTGACTTATTTCACTTAGCATTATCTCCTCCAGTGCCGTCCATGTTGTAGCAAATGTTGAGAACTCGTTCTTTCTGATGGCTGAGTAATATTCCATTGTATATATGGACCACATCTTCTTAATCCAGTCATCTGTTGAAGGGCATCTCGGCTCCTTCCACGATTTAGCTATTGTGGACATTGCTGCTATGAACATTGGGGTGCATATGGCCCTTCTCTTCACTACGTCTGTATCTTTGGGGTAAACACCCAGTAGTGCAATGGCTGGATCATAGGGTAGCTCAATTTTTAACTTTTTAAGGGACCTCCACACTGTAGAAAACCCTCCTTCCTCCCTGCTTCCATCAGAGGCTGGGAACAAGGTGAGGACTTCCGTGGACATTGAAAGGAACGGGTGGGGAGAGGGAATGGGAGGGAAATAGAAGGTGAGGTAGAGTGGAGGTAGCTTGGGAGAGTGGAGAAAAGGATGCTGACAGGTGCAAGGGAGTCAAAAGAAATGGGTAAGAGCACCGAGTCTCTGGAGCCAGATTATGTGCGTTCAGCTCCCAGCTCTGCCCCCGACTGTCTCTGTGTGATACACATACAGTAACTGAGCTGAACTACTTTGCCTGTCAGAATCCCTGTGTCTAGGGTTGATGCAAGATTCACAGGAATTGGTGGATGTAAAGCTCCTGTTATACGTGCTCTGTATCTGCTTTTATAATCCCCAGACCGGCTGTGTGACCTGGGCAACTCACTGCCTTTCTCCGACCTTCACTTCTTCTCATTGATAAAGTAAGCAGGTTGGATTAGGTGATCCAGATTCTTTTCTAACTTTCAAGTTCTAGGCTTCTGACCTCTTTTTAGTCATGGAAAGCACTCTCAAGTTTCTACCCAGTGCTGGCTGGATGTAGAGTCCTTTGAATGACCATTAAATAAAATGTCATTTAAATACAAAGTCATTTAAATGATCACAGTACCTTCCCTCACTCAGCACCTGCGTGATAACTTTGTGGTTTTGGATATGGCAAATATTTTGAGTTTGAAGATTTTCTAGTTGAAGTTCAAATTCTCTGGGAGATCCTAAAAGCCAAAAAGATTGAAGGACCCTCACAGCAAAAAGGAAGAACAGGCACTCTGGGAGGTGAGTGGCAGAGAGCTGTGGCTGCAGCCTGCCCCCATCTAACATCCCCACTGGGTTTGTCCCCGCAGTCTAACCACTATTTCCTTTGCCTAGACGGACTTCCCTTCTTCCCTTCCACCACGTTGTTAAGCTGCTTCCCTGTTTGTTCATTCACTGGCAGACATTAGGAAAGGATGGTCAACCCCAGCTGCCTACACATCCCGGCCAGCTGGTCACGTCCGCCCCCATCCTCCCTGGCCTCTCTCAGGAGCTTGACCCGCTTGACTCTTTCTCAACATGTTCCTCCCCTTTAGAATCAGTGACTGACACTCCGATCTCTTTTTTGGCTTTTTTTCTGTCTCCTTTTGACTTTCAGACAGCCTCTAACTCTGCTGGAGCTGAGCTTTGGACCAGCCGGGCCCTTGGGGTGGTCAGGCTCAGGGCACTGACTTGGGGAATAGAATCCTCAGAGAGTTAGCCCTCACTACTCCATTTCCAGGATGTGTACCTCTCTTCTTTTCCCCAAGCTCCTTTTTCCACCCCCTCCCCCCAAAATGTCCTCCTCCCCTGCCTGCTTTTGAAACAAATGTTCTGGGAGCTGCCCAGGCAGGTTCAAAACAAGCAGCTGCCAGAGCCCTGACCTGCCCCCCCAGCCCAGGCAACTTGCTGCTGCTATAAGTAGACTGGGGTCTATAGCCCTAAACACGGGAGTCAAGTTGCAAGTGCTCAACTCTAGTGGACTGTCTTTCTGCCCTGTGTTTTTTGCTGAGGGGGATCTGAAGCCAGGCGGAGCCCCTGGCTCCATTCCACATGTCCGTGTGTCTTTGTGGGCTGATGCTCTGTCTGATGGCCGGCTGTGGCTGCCACGTGCCCTTGGCCTGCTGGTCCCGGGGAACTTGGAGCGAAGCAGCAAATCGTTTACATTTCCAGAGCCAGATGAGGCTGAGACCTTGCAGGCATCTTGTTCTTTCCCCAGATGAGCCTCTCTAGACCCCTGTGTGTTCCTTAGACTGCATTCATGAGCATGGAACATGACTGTGGGCTTAACCAAAACAAGGTGTATGTTTTGACACAAGGAGAAGTCAGGGGTAGGTGCCTGGGCTCTGTCCAGCTCCAGGATGTAATTAACACAGCAAACTCCTTTTAGACAGCTTTTGCATCTCCAGGATTATCTCTGCATTCTAGGCAAGAAAAAGGAGCCATGGTGAAGGGCAAAAGGCCAAAGGGGCCCTTATCAGCTGCACTGACCTTTTTTTTTTTTTTTTTTTTTTTGGTGCAAAATTGGTGGTTTATTAAAGCACAGGGACAGGACCCGTGGGCAGAAAGAGCTGTGGCACCAGGTTGTGAGGGGTGGCTGATTATCTACCATGGGTTGGGGGAGGTTGAGGAAATACTTTCATATGTTAAAGAAGATTCACAAGATACCAGAGGCCTTGCCATTGTCAAGTTAAAGTGGTTTTGCCCTCTAGTAAGGCATTAACAGGAAGATGGTTGGGAACTTCTTGGAGCCTGCAGATTACAAGGACATTTAATTGTATCTACATTCCCTTCCGGAAGCTAGGTTATTGATAAAGACATTTGTAAACTGAGGGAGACTTAAGTCTTGCAGCATTGTGGTATCTGTAGGTTAACTATTTCTTTGTCCTGGAGGGCAGCGAGGAGTGCCTGAGGAATGTCACATACATCCCATGGGGGGGGGGGGGGTTGCGGGGGTGTCAGTTTCTGCTTTGTCCTCGGCTTTGCCTTCTGTTCCCTCATCATTTCCCCCCTGAACAATTTTGACCCTTTAATCTTTAAGGTTGTTGAAGGTGGAAGGTCTCATCTTCTGTAACGTCTTCCTGCTGGATAGGGGCATAGGGATGTCCCTACCTATGGGTCAGTATTGTTCAGTTGGGAATGTATAGCGGAGTTATGAAAGGGGAGGCAGCTGAATCCAACATGGACAACATAGATGAATCTCCTTGAGTAGAAGGGATTATCTGTTAGCCGGAAGTTATGGCAGTGAAGGAGTCTTGGCACTAGTAAGGGAGACACCAGAAATGACAAAACACGGTTAACATTGTACAAGAAAGAGAGATCTGAATAAAAGATCTTTGATAGTTGACCTTTGATAATTTTCCTTCAGTCCAGGAGTTTAAAACAATCACTAAAGGAAAGCAACATTTAAAGCACCAATTAGAGCATTGATTTGTCAGGTAGAAACCCAGAAGTATCTTGGTGGTAATCTGGACTGTATACACAGTCTTGCTTTCACACTAGCACAAGTTTCACCTTGTGTAATTTAATGCCATTCCATTTTGTAAAACTGCTTCACATATTTGTATTACTTCAGAATTTAATAGAGAAACGCTATTTTGAGTGTCATTTAGGGCTTTGACAATGTACTTAAGAGTTTCCATGTGCCAAACAATATTCTCCAGTCTCAAATAGGTAACAAAGATAGATGCTAGGTGGTCATAGCAATGTAACACAGAACATGTCCACTATGGTTTTAAATTTGGAAGGTTGGTAATGGTTTTAATAATGCATCCATGCATCTAGGCAAAACTCAAGAGTGCAGTGGCCTATCCAGCCTGGGGGAAGCCATGGCTACAGGTTAGAGCTGCATAGTCATTGGGTCCCAGCCAGGAGCCAGTCATATAACACTGGGCCTCCTTGAACTGCAGTCAGGATTTCAAGGGCTACTTGGTTTTGGAGGGCCATACATGCAATGATTTCAGGCCCATATTTGATTGGAGAGTTATGGCTTGATAATAATCCCCTTTTCTTCCAAATTGCACCGTGAGCATGGAGGACCAGGAAAATACATTTGAAGTCAATATAAATATTTTTAAGGCTTTTGCCAATTGCAAAGCACAGGTGGGCGCTATTAATTCTGCTTTGGGGGCAGACATGTTTGCTGACAGGGCTTTGACCTCAACATTCTTGAGTTAGACTTGACTGTAACATACCCAGTTTTTCTTACCCCTCTTTTCCATGAAACTGTTACCATTGGTGAACCAATTGTCCTCTGTATTTTCAGTAGGGACATCTTAAATCTGGTTGACTAGAATAGACAAGATCAATAACCTCCGAACAGTTATGCTCTATAGAAGTACAATGGTCAGGTCCAGGCTTAAGGGTAGCTGCGTTTCAAGTCTGACAGGTTTCAAGTATTATTCCAGACATACCTATAAGCATAGTCTGGTATTTAATAAGTCGGCTTCCCATTATCCACTGGTTGCTTTTGGTCTTGGACCTGATGTGAAGTCATTACAGTCAGAGACTGTCCCATGGTGAGCTTTGAGGCTCCTTTTACCAGGAGGGCTGTTGTCTGCTCGGCTAAAGCCTCTCCTTGTAATTGCACATCCAGAGAGGTGGCTTCTAAGATTAAATCTATGCGGGATGAAAGCATTAAGAAGCCCTCTTTGTTTGAGGTCTAGCCTTAATATCTTAATTAGCAAGGAATCACTGGCAAGTGGGGGAAGACTTGTGAAGAGATAAGGGCATCCCCAGGTCATCATCCAGTCCAGTCACAAGGGAAGTTGGGTCATCCATTATCTCCAAAAGCCCATAGTTAACCCTATGGAGTGGGGTATGCTCTGGCTTGTAAGGAACGATTTCATCATCACAGCCACAGAGAATTGGTCAACGTGATAGCTTTGTTGGGGAATCAATCTTATTTCCCAGTTGTTCAAATAATTAAATATATTCTGTTATTAGCCCCATAGAATAAAAAGCATGAAGATTATCTATACATGAGCTATTGTATAGGAAGAGAAAAAAGCTGTTTCTCTTAAGTTTACCTCAAGTTGTCTAGCTTAAGCAACAACTATCTTTTCTGCACTGGCCCTTTAACAGGCTCTCCTGCCAACAAGCTCGCTTGCATCTCACGGGCCACCACGCGACCGCCCCTCGGTGCAAAGGGGCCTGTGAGAGTTTTAAATGAATGTTGACACCTAGCACCAGGTCAGGGTTCTCTTAGTGAGAAAGAAAAGGGAAGTGGATATTGCCTAGGTAGGTACCCTGTCTGCCATAACCGGTTCTCCACCCTGACGACCCCCGTTCAGGTTCACAGACATTTCCCACCGTCCTTCCCTAGATCGTCTGCGGTCTCTCCACACATGGACAGAACGGCGTGCAGGTTAAGAGGCTGGATTCTGGAAGCGTAAGCGTCTGTGTTCACATCCCTGTTCTGTACTTACTGGCATTGTGGGCTTGGTCAAGTCGCTCAGCGCCTCAGTTATCATACCTGCAGAGTAGGGGTCATAATTGTTCCTGCTTCTAGGGCTGTGGTCACGATGAAGCGATTTGCTAAGTAGATAGCCCACGGTACATGATAAAAGCTCCGCAAAGGTTAGCTATTGTTGTTTGATTGCTGTGCAGAGCGTATAGAATTATATTTTCATGCATCATATAAAAGATTTTGAGCCTGCAGAGCCAGGATGCTGCCTTCGCCTCTCCTTGCTTTTAAGTATGAAAACAACTCTTTTCATTCCACAGTTGATCCATAAATTCACTTGCTTTGTCAAAATTAAAAATACTACAGAGGGGGCGCCTGGGTGGCACAGTGGTTAAGTGTCTGCCTTCGGCTCAGGGAGTGATCCCGGCGTTGTGGGATCGAGCCCCACGTCAGGCTCCTCCGCTGTGAGCCTGCTTCTTCCTCTCCCACTCCCCCTGCTTGTGTTCCCTCTCTCACTGGCTGTCTCTCTCTCTGTCGAATAAATAAATAAAATCTTTAAAAAAAAAGGTATACTACAGAGAAGGCGAAAGACTCCTTTGACAATCCCATCCCTTCACCCTCCCTTTTCCCAGTCCCTGGAAGTGAACACGGATCATTGTTTTTCCTTCAGACCTTTTCTTATACATTTCATATTTGTGTGTGTACCCACGGAAAACATTGAGGTTTTTTTTTTTTTTTAATATTTCATTTGTACCATATGATATGGGTCATCCTTCAACTTCCTTTTTCATTTGTTTTCAACTCAACCATGTATCTTGGCAATCTATTCTTTAATTATCTGTAGCTTTTCCAAATTGTCTTTTATATTCCCTTGCCAAATTGCTCTGTGGTATTTCCTAATATGGATATATATCTATATCTCTATCTATATATAAATACTATCATTTATTTAGCCAATCCCTATTAATTGACACATAGGTCATTTCCAACTCAGGTGATTGCAAAACAATGATGCCAAGATTATCCTTATACATATGCCTCTTTTGCACATGTGGACACCATAAAATGAAATTTCTGGGTTTCAGGATGTGGACATTTTAAATCTTTAAGATACTGCCAGGGATTCTCACTCCCTTGCAGAGATAGCTATATCCAAGAATGTGGTTTTTTTCATCTTCAACTCGGGTCTACCTTTGGGCCTCGCACAGCCTAAACTCAATAAGCTTTTGTTAAATTGCATGCTCCACCAAGATTTTGTGTGGAGATTACACAGGGAAGTTGATCTCTTTGGAGGCCTCCTTAGACACATGACCTTAGATAATTCTTTCTGTTGAGTCTAATGCTCTCTCCTCTCTCTCTCTCTCTCTCTCTCTCTCTCTCGTTACACTTTAGTTCTTTTCTACTTCTTTTTTTTTTTTTTTTTAAGATTATATTTATTTATTTGACAGAGAGAGACAGCCAGCGAGAGAGGGAGCACAAGCAGGGGGAGTGGGAGAGGAAGAAGCAGGCTCCCAGCGGAGGAGCCGGACGTGGGGCTCGATCCCATAATGCCGGGATCACGCCCTGAGCCGAAGGCAGACGCTTAACCACTATGCCACCCAGGCGCCCCCTTTTCTACTTCTAAGAACCAGGGAGAACAAGCCTAATTCCCGTGTCACATGATGTGCCCGGCCTGTATCAGACTGTAATTCCTGCTTCCTCACTCCACCGTGTGCATTTTTAATTTTTCAGGGTTTTTGTGAAGACAAATGAGATAATATTTGTGAAAGTAGCATGAGTTCTTTTCAAGGCTGGAATGTTAAGTGTGGCAACGATATGTCCTACATTCCTTAGAACAGATGAGTTTTTATCTGACGAACTTGCACTTCATAATATTTAAGCTTTTGAATGTGAAATACATTCACGTGGCTGAAGAATTCAAAAGTACAAAAAGCTACACATTGGAAAGTCTGTCTTCCGCCCTGATTCCCCATCTTTCCAGTTCCTGACTCCTCTATCCATGCCCCCAGGTAACCACTTGAATTAATTTCTTGGTTATTATTCTATAATTTTTAACTACTTATGCATGTAAAAATAAGAATGTTTCCCCATTGTGTCGCCTCTCATACTGTCCTTCACTTCTTTCCATTCACATTGTATCTTCAAGCTATTTCCATCTAAGAACATAGAGTGCTTCCCAATGATTACTTTTGACTTCTTCTATCAAATTTACTTATTTATTTTTTAAAAATAGTTTTATATTTTATTATTATTTTAAAAGATTTTATTTGTTTATTTGTCAGAGAGAGAGAGAGCACAAGCAAGGGGAACAGCAGGCAGAGGGAGAAGAAAGCTCCCTGCTCAGGAGCTCGACTCAGTGCTCGATCCCAGGACTCTGGAATCATGACCTGAGCCAAAGGTAGACACTTAACTGACTGAGCCACCCAGGTGTCCCTCTATCACAGGAATGTAAAACTTCATGTATATATTAAAAAAATTTTTTTTAAGATTTTATTTATTTATTTTATATTGGGGGGATGAGGGGCAGAGAGAGAGAGAGAAGCTCAAGTGGACTCCACACTAAGCAGGGAGCCAGACTCGGGGCTGGATCTCCTGACTCTGAGATTATGACCTGAGCTAAAACCAAGAGTTGGATGCTTAACCAACTGACCCAACCAGGTGCCCCAAAATTTAGTATATAGAAAATTTAATATCTCATATAACCTCCACGCAGCTTCAGCAATTGATTATTTGCCGATTTTTAAGTCTATTCTTCTACTTTAAAATGTTTGTTTTTGGATTTTAAGGCAAATCCCTTACAGCAGGTCCTATTTCCATTTTTGTTTTTCTTTGTTATTTTTAATGGATACACAGATACTCTGATATAACGATATGTACCATAGTGTATTTTAGCAGCCCTCCATTGACGGATATTGAAGTTGTTTCCATAGTACAATTCTTTTTAATAAAAGGGAATTGCTATATATGTAGGGATACAGACACATCCAAATATATGTGGTATAATTTTTTTTACTGCTTAAAATTTTCATATAAACAAATTCACTAATCAGGAAAAGGAATCCTTGATCACTCAGTTTGGAGTTCACAGAATACAATCACTGAAGGACCCGAGCAGCAGCCGTGGGGGCTCCGATCTGGGAAGCCAGGAGCAGCCTTCTTCCTGTTGCTTCTCTCAAAATGCTGTAAGAGCTTTGGTTTTAAGTACCTGCCTGTATAAATACTCTCCTCACATTATCATGATTAAGAAAGCTATGAATTTTCTTTTTTTTTTTTTAAAGATTTTTTATTTATTTATTTGACAGAGATAGAGACAGCCAGCGAGAGAGGGAACACAAGCAGGGGGAGTGGGAGAGGAAGAAGCAGGCTCCCAGCGGAGGAGCCCGATGTGGGTGATCCCCACGCCCTGAGCCGAAGGCAGACGCTTAAGGACTGCGCTACCCAGGCACCCCAAGCTATGAATTTTCTGAATCCCATCTTCTCTTTTTTCTTTGCAAGGCCTTTCTCAACTTACCCAGATTTGGTCCAGAGTTTCTCAATCTCAGCACCATTGACCTATTGGGCTGGGTAACTGTTTTGCTTTGAGGGGCTGTCCTGTGCATTGCAGGATGCTTAGCAGCATTGCTGGCCCCTGTCTATTAGATGCCAATAGCACTCTGCTCCCCCACTTCCATTCTGACAATCAAAAATGTCCCCAGACAATTGCCAAATGTCCCCTGGGGAGCAAACTCCCCACCTGGACAACTATTGCATTGGACTTAGGGCAAAAGAAGGAAAAATGGCCAAGAAGACCAGTAGCAGACATAGAAACACCTCATGTTCTACTAGCTTATATCTAAAGAAGAAGAGCGATTGCACCGAATTATGATTTGGTTTCATTTTCTATTCCAGAGCCAATTGCTTATCTGTTTATATAACCAAGAAGTTCTAACTTACTAGTTTAAACAAGGTTT
Source organism: Ursus americanus (assembly GCF_024610735.1). Taxonomy (NCBI): domain Eukaryota; kingdom Metazoa; phylum Chordata; class Mammalia; order Carnivora; family Ursidae; genus Ursus; species Ursus americanus. The sequence goes on along the minus strand of NC_142128.1, from coordinate 82,754,196 downwards.
GGGAATAGAAGTAGAAGCAGAAGGCTAAGGAATGAATTTATTAATCCCTCTTTCCAGACTGTGACCTTGATTGATAATATTTCTCAGCAGTGACATATCTCAAGTACTGTTTATCTTTTTACCTCTGATAAGTCATATTTTGTGCACTTATTTTGTGATTCAATGCCTTGTTTTCCATTAAATGTCTCATAGTTAACTCGATGAAGTTGAAACATTGTTTTTATATGTGACATGTATTTGTATCCAAGTCTTGATTAATTTCTGCATCAAAAGCTCTGTTTCAATCTCAGGTCTCTGTGGCGCTCACAATGTGTATCCAATTTTAGACTTGGCCACAGACTTCATGTGAGAAAGTAGAAGAGGAGTATGAAGGAATCTCCTTCATTCTCCTTTTTGAGAAACAACTTGTCTTCTTTAAAGAGGGAAGAATGGAACTGAATTTTCCCAGCCTAGAATGTAAACGTGCAGTCAGATGCCTAGAAATCCTGCCTAGCTCTGAAGAACCAGTTCCCTTGCCTACTCTTCTGTAAGGTTCTTGCACCTGCTAAGCAAAACGGCCTGTCTTCATCTTCTCTGCTCTGACAGTGTTTTAAAACTGCCTGAGATCATGGCAAAGTGGGGACATATGTCCCCCTTTAACCTGGACCCTCCATTTGGCTGTGAGCACCTGAAGAGCATGAACTCATTTGTCCCCATAATCGGGACGCGAGGGTGGTTCAGTTGGTTAAGTGGCTGCCTTTGGCTCAGGTCATGTTCCTGGAGTCCCAGGATCCAGTCCTGCATCAGGCTCCCTGCTCAGCAGGCAGTCTGCTTCTCCCTCTGATGCTCCCCTCTCATGCTCTCTCTCTTTCTCTCTCTGTCATTCTCTCCAAAAAACAAAACAAACAAACAAACAAAAAAAACAAAAAAAACCCCCTCAGTATCCATTATCTTATTTGGCACATACTAGTTTCCAAATAAATTTCAGTTAGTTTGAATTGGTTAAATAATTGGACCCTTTCTTCTCAAAAGTTCTGACTGCTTGGTTACTCCTTTTGGAGTTTATGCCTTTGAAATATTTCCTCCATGACCCGAGATTAGCATTGCTGTGTTGCATTCAGTGAGAGATGACTGTCATCGTCACCATCATCCTCACCCTCAACGTCATCATCATCATCATCATCATAAATACCTCTTAGGGGCGCCTGGGTGGCTCAGTCAGTTAAGTGTCTACCTTCTGCTCAGGTCATGACCTTGGGGTCCTGGGATTGAGCCCCGTGTCAGGCTCCCTGTCCAGTGGGGAGCCTGCTTCTCCCTCTCCCTCCGCTGCTCCCCCTGTTTATGTTCTGTCTTGTGCCTTCTCTCTCTGTGTCAAATAAATAAATAATCTTAAAAAATTATAAAATAAATCAAATAAATGCTTCTTACATGCTGGACATCTTACACATAATCTCATCTGAAATTTTACAATTGCATTGCAAAGTAGGCATTCTTATACCCCTTTTCCGGTGAATTAGAAAGCTAAAGCTCAGAGAGGTTGATCACCCAAGATCACCCAACTCATAAGTGGGTAAGCTAGAATACAAATTCGGATCTTTGCTAACCACCTGCTCATTCTGCTGTGTCCTTTCACTATGGTATAGAAGAGAGCGTCTGGCAAAGCTCCAATCTGGAGTAAAAGCTTTGGTCGAAGACATTCCTATTTTCCTTCCTTACAGGACGTTCAGAACCTTGGTGGTCTCTCGGATTTCTCCTCCACGGTAGTGTCCTCTCTCTGTTAGAGTTGGAAAGACATCACCTGCTCAGAGGCTTCGTTAATCTTCAGTAATGCGAGGATCCGCAGGAAGGGTCATCTGGGGTACTGAGAACCGTCTGGTATGCTGATCTCATTTCCTCCTGTCCCGTAGGTCATAGCCCCAGCATTGTGCAAGAAGTATGAGCAGTGTGGAAGGGAACATCTGAGGCAAAGCCAGCAAGAGAAGTTGGGGTGGGGCAGACCCTGAGAACATCAAAGCCCTATTGAGGCCTTTCTATGCCCACTGCTCTGTGACCTCTTGAGCAATTCTTTTTTTTTTTTTTTCTTTACGTTTCGTTTTCCCACTCCTTTGCTCCTTTGGATAGGAAGACTATGTCACTTACTGTCCAAACAAAGATGACTTTGAAAAAGGAGCACTGTTAATAATACACATGGATATCAGAACTCTCCTGGGGACACCAGGTGCACAGTCTCCCTATCTGGAAGTCCTATTGCCATGACATTTCAGAAGTCTGGAGGTGAGTGTCCCTGTCACTTTTTTTTTTTTTTTTTTAGCTCAAGGCTCTCATGGTGACCAGGCCCTGTGCAGGTCGAGTTCCTGAGCTCCTCCAAGCCTCAAGCCTCTTCATCAGGCTCCCAGTGGAGCAGGGAGCCCGATGCGGGTCTTGATCCCAGGACCCTGGGATCACGCCTTGAGCTGAAGGCAGCCGCTTAATGACTGAGCCACCCAGGCGCCCCTGTCACCTTTAAACACAGTGAATGCATCTATCCAGGCTGGCTGAAAAACCCAGAAGGCAGTCAAAATTGATGGGGCCTTTTCCGAGTTGCATGACCTTGCATAAGTCACTCCACCACACTGCTCAGTGTCCTCATGAATATAATGGGCACGATGGTATTCATCTTAAAGGGCTTACACGGAATAAATAAGATGTCATATGTACTATGTCTGGTGCCCAGTAATGTCTTTCTCAGCAGGGTTGGGGCCCCGGTGGCGTGGGGACAGGGGACCACTGAACATTTGATCCAAGTTCAAGGGGAACTTTGGAAAACTTGAGAGATGATCTGAATTTCAGGTTCCTGTACTTTGAGGGTTCTTGGCTTACTCTTAGCTGATGGAAGTGGAGCCCACTCATTTTTACTGGTTAAGAACGATGCATCCACTAACTGGGAATGAGGAAGGAACAAAAGAGAAGAAAGGGCTTCCAGAGCTGCTCCTGCTGCCCCGGAGACAAGGCGGGGAAGGCTCAGGGGAGGCACAGACGGAATCCCACCCATCGACAACGTGGAGAGGGTCTGGAAACTAATCTTGCCTGCTATATTGGCAGTTTCCATCAGAATAAAAAAAGAATTGAAGGAAAGGGTTGAGATCCTAAGCGTGGAGCTGGAGAAGGCCTCCGTTTTGACCTTTTACCTGTTTTCTTGGGCCTGGCAGTAGACTTGCAATCTCCTGATTGGGCAATGATCCTTCGGGCATCCAAGCTCAGGGAGCATTTTCCAAGACTAATTAGAGTTTCAGAGAGACTGTCTGAGGCAGGGCTTCCCTGTTAAAATGGCCTCCACCTTAGGCTTTCTTGTTCTTAGGGAAGGAGGGGGGGGCAGGAACCCCACTTGCCTGAGACCTCCTAGGTTTGCTTAGAAAGTAAGACCGTGGGCCTGATGGCTTGCATGGGTCGGTCGGTCCTGACCTCGTTAGTTATGCTGGAACAGCTAGAAGATGGGCCACGTGACGCCTGTTCACGGAGACTAAGCGGAGAACACCAAGTAAATAACAGTCAGGAATTCCATGGAAAGGGGTAAGGACATCAGTGACTTGGGTTACTGTCTTTCAGAACAGCCCGGCACGCAGCTGGGCCCGGGCTGGCGCCCAGGGGCAGGCAGATTGTCACGCATTCTCCTCTTCTTTCCTACTTTTGAGCCCCTCTGCAAAGGGCTGGTGTCGTCTCTCTTTTTCTGCCCTCCAGGCTTCTCTGCTCTTCCAGTGGGGTGAGGAGCAGATGTGCTGAAAGGCTGGAAAGCACATGGCTGGGGTGCTATTTCTGGCTTGGGCTGAACTCAGAAGTCCTAGAAAGAATGTTTCTGACACCGCTCGCCTTCTGATAATCCATGAGGCTCAAGGACAAACTCTGCCTGGCTGTGCTCGGTGCTCATTCAGACAATCGGCTTGCAGACCGTGGTGTCCAGAGGGAGCAGGGCAGGAGGGTGATGGAGGTGGTGACTCGGCCCTGTGTGGCTCCCCAGAGACTGGCTCAGAGCAAGCCGCACCCCTGGCTGCTTCCTGTATTTATTCACCCGTGCATTTATTACGCAGCTACATCGGCTGCTAGGGGTTGTTCTGGGCACTCGATATACATAAAAGCACAAAACGGACTTGACATTCCTGCTTTCATGGATTTTATATTCCAGCAAAGGGAAGATAGGTAATACATAGTAACATAATAAATTAGCGAAATGTTTAATGTTAGAAGAGGTGAAATACTCTGGAAAGAAGAAAGAGCGGAGCAGAGGAAAGGGGATGGGGGTGCCCATGAGGAGTTTGCACTATTAGGGCAGTCAGACTAGATGTCATGGAGAAAGAGATTTCAAAGACTTGAAGGAAGTGGTTAAGTTAGTTCCTGTCTGAGGGAAGAGTGATCGAGGTAGAGGAAACTGCTAGAGCAAAGGCAGACGATGGGAAGATGCGTGGCATGTTCAAGGAACAGCAAGGATGCCTGTGGAGCTAGAGCGGGCAGTGCAGACAGGAGAAGAGCACAAGAAAGGGTCTGCGAAGTGAGTACGGAAGAGGCCTTGATCCTACACGGCCTCATAAGCCATCGTAAAGACTTTGGCTTTTACTTTGAGTGAAATGGGAAGTCATTTCTGGACTTTTTGAAAAAAATATTTTATTTATTTATTTGAGAGAGAGAAGAAGAGAATGCATGTGAATGGAGGGAGGGGCTTTGGGGTGGAGGAGAGGGAACGAATACCAAGCAGACTCCACGATGAGTGAGGAGCCCTGCTTGGGGCTCCATCTCACAACCCATGAGTTCATGACCTGAGCCAAAATGAAAAGTCTGATGCTTAGCAAATTAAGCCACCCAGGCGCCCCATTTCTGGACTTTTGAGAAGTGACGTGACCTGAACAGGTTTCAGAAGGAGCACTCTGGAAAGATGGCAGCTGCAGTGCCAGCATAGTATTTGGGCATTTCTGAATCCCCACATCACAACTGACAGAGAAACTGGAATGAAAACTAAAAACCCTTGGACAATATTTCTCTCAAAATTAGGTGACAAGGTATCCTCACAAACCCCAAAATAGAAGTGGACAGAAACCAGTCACCCAAAGCCACAAGACCTGCATGGTATCGGCATCTCTGCAGAGCAAAGGGACGGGACTCGAGGACAGGAGAGCCACAAAATAGTCAATAGTCATTCACTGGAAGGTGCTGGAGGCCAGCCTGAGAAGAGCGTTCCACTGGTGGAGGAATGTAGGGCCCTGAAGCACACCAGCCCCGTGAGCTTTTGAAACAGCCGACTCCAGTCTCCCTTCCTCAGCACGGTCCTACTTGAGGGGAACCTGCTGGGGGTGGGTTCAAAATAGAATTCAAAATAGAACAAAAGAAGACGAAAGAGATGTGGGAGGACGAGCTCCAAGGCAAAGCGGTGGAGGAGACCAGAACCAGGAGATCTGAGAGAGCAAGCTGCCACAGTTCCTTTTGTTTCATTTAGTTCGTTTTCCAGTACTACGTGGAAACAGTGGAGGAAACTCTGTGAAAGGAGAGAAGTTACCTCACATCAAGGCTCCTTCTAGCAGTCCCAGAAAATTTAGTCCACGTAACAGTGAGCAACAAAAAGTGTCAAATGTAGGGGCGCCTGGGTGGCACAGCGGTTAAGCGTCTGCCTTCGGCTCAGGGCGTGATCCCGGCGTTATGGGATCGAGCCCCACATCAGGCTCCTCCGCTATGAGCCTGCTTCTTCCTCTCCCACTCCCCCTGGTTGTGTTCCCTCTCTCGCTGGCTGTCTCTATCTCTGTCAAATAAATAAATAAAATCTTAAAAAAAAAAAGTGTCAAATGTAAATCCACTTAAAATCATGGATGAAATCATGCCAAAAATGTATGCTGCAAAATAAAGCATCAAAAATAGAATATGTTTTCTCAAAATGAAATAAAACACTAAGAAGATGTCTTATATCAGAATTAGATACGTTCAGAAATGAGGTGACAAAACTCAAGGAAATAAAAGGAAAAACAAAGTATTATCAAATTAGAAGGACCACAGAAACAAAAGAACATACAAAATAATACCTTAACAGAAATAGAAAGTAAAAAGACCTTTTTCTTTTTTTTTTCATTTCATTTTATTTATTTATTTTACCATGATAAGTGCACTCTTTACTCCCCATCCCCTATTTCATCCCCTCCCACCTCCCCCTTGGTAACCACCAGTTTGTTCTCTGTAGTTAAGAGTCAGCTTCTTGGTTTGTCTCTCTCCTTTTTCTTTCCTTTGCTCATTTGTTTTGTTTCTTAAATTTCACATATGAATGAAATCATATAGTATTTTTCTTTCTCTGACTGACTTATTTCACTTAGCATTATACTCTCTAGCTCCATCCATGGTGTTGCAAAAGGCAAGATTCCATTCTTTTTTATGGCTGAATAATATTCCATTATATATTATATTATATTGTATCTTCTTTCTCCAGTCTTCTGTCAATGGACACTTGGGTTGCTTCCATAGTTTAGCTATTGTAAATAATGCTGCTATAAACATAGGGGGGCATGCATCCCTTTGCATTAGTGTTTTTGTATTTTTTGGATAAATACCCAGTAGTGCAACTCCTGGATCATAGGGTAGTTGTGTAACATTTTGAGGAAACTCTGTACTGTTTTCCACAGTGGCTGCACTAGTTTGCATTCCCATCAACAGTACAAGGGTTCCCCTTTCTCTACATCCTCACCTCCCCTGTTGTTTCTTGTGTTTTTGATTTTCGCCATTCTGAAAAAAGGTACAACATCTTAAACATTAAAAAGAAATGAAGAAGGGGCGCCTGGGTGGCACAGCGGTTAAGCATCCGCCTTCGGCTCAGGGCGTGATCCCGGCGTTACGGGACCGAGCCCCACATCAGGCTCCTCCGCTGTGAGCCTGCTTCTTCCTCTCCCACTCCCCCTGCTTGTGTTCCCTCTCTCACTGGCTCTCTCTATCTCCGTCGAATAAATAAATTTAAAAAAAATCTAAAAAAAAAAAAAAAAAGAAAAAGAAATGAAGATAAGGATCTGAGAACACATGACAAGTATTTCAGATTGGCAAAAAGATCCAACCAAAAAATAATGAGATTTCCGAAGAAGAAAACCAAAACAAGGAAACAGAATGAAACTCAATATCATGACTTTAGAAAACCTGCCCAAATTGTAAAAAAGAAAGAAAAATATTTGAAACAACATATTGAAAGAGCATATAATGTGTGGGAAAATAAACACAAGCTAGTAAATCTTTAGGTTTAAAAAAATGAAAAATGTTTTGGGTACGTCTGTAAAAAGAACATGTTACTTATAAGGGAAAGGAAAGTAGTTTATCATCAGATTTTTGATGGCATTGATTTATGCCAGAAGCAAGTGGAATGCCATGCTTAAGGTACTCAAGGAAAGAAAATGTGAACTAAAGATTGTAAGTCCAGCAAAACTTACCTTAAAGTAGAAGGGACCCTGACAAATGTATCAACATTGCAGGACTCAAGGAATATTGTTCCCATGAGTCCTTCTCAAGGAATTTTCTGAAAAATGTGCTTCAGACAACAAAGTGACTTGAGAATAATCAGCATAAGAAGTGTTATTGAGTATTAAATATACAGTTACCTATAGAATTAGGTTAAATGAGAGTTAAAAGGCATAGGGCATGGTGTATGTAACAGCTATATGTTCTAACAATGTAAATTTAGTATAACATTGAAAAAGTAAGAGAATAGGAATAACAGGAGCAATAGCTTTAAAACTGTTTCAGTAATCAGAATTGGTGGTGGTAGTATTGGTATTCTGAGACTGTTGTATTTATAACATAGGATAAAGCAAGTAAATTTTTGTAGGCTGTTCTGTTTTCCCTAGGTCCTTGAGAAATAGGACTCTCAGAATTTGAATTGGAAATATCATTATGCGTTCATGAGAATTTTACCTTCATTTATCTTCAAATGTTTTTCAATCTTCAAATATGTTTATTTCCTCCTCCCCCACCCCACCCCCAAGTTTTGTCTACTTAAATGTTCAAGAAACACTCCAGATCTGGGCCACAAAATGGTCAAGATGAGCCCAGAACATTTTTTCATACCAGAGAGTGAAAACGTTATCAAAGGCTGTGTTTTAGCTTCCTAGGGTCGCCATAACAAAGCACGAGAAACTGGAATGCTTAAAACAACAGAGATTTATTCTCTCACAGTTCTGGAGTCTAGAAATTTGAAATCAAGGTGTCAGCAAGACTGGTTCTTTAGGGAAGCTCTGTGGGAGAACCTGTTCCATGCCTTTCTTCTACTTTCTGGTCAATGCTGGCAATTCTTGGCTGGTAGATGCATTACTCCCGTCTCTGCCTCTATTACATGACATATTTCCTGTGTGTCTGTGTGTCCAAATGTCCCTCTTCTTATAAGGGCACCAGTCCTATTGAGTTGAGGGCCTACCTTAATCCAACATGACCTCATCTTAATTTGATTACATCTACAAAGACCCTGTTTCCAAATAAGGTCACATTCATAGGTTTTGGGTGGGCACAGATTTTGAGAGGACACTATTCAACCCACCACAGACTATTAGGATCATGTCAAAATAAGTCAGAATGAAGAAGCTTTCATTGGCCAAAATTTGGATGAAATAAAGCATTTTTTCCCCAGAGGAGCCTCTTCAACTTGGATAATTATTGGCAGATAAATAAATGGGAAAAAAAGGTCACAAATCTAAGATGAAAACCAGAGGGTCATGAACATCTTTTCATTTCAGTGACCTGGGTTGGAATTTCTGATAAATACAAGCTTTTTTGAGCTTCAGTAAGGATAAGAAATATGAAGAATTGAAACTCATCATATCTGTTTAAATCTATGAATTCGAAATTATACACACACACGATATAGAAATTGGACAGTTTTTGAGAATGACAGGAAATCAATCCATTATCTTGAAAACCAAGGAAATAAATGGGAAGAACCAAGCACATATCCTGTCTTTCCTATGTAAACTGTAATACTAATGGAAGGAAACATCTCTTCATACAATTATTCTGACTAATAAATGGAAACAAAATCATGTAATTAGGATATGCCCATTTTGCAAACCCTAAGGAATTAATGGGTCTAGGTAATAAGCGTCATTAGCTGCTAACATCAAAAGAGTGAAAGCTAAAAAATGAAGTTTATTAAAAACAATAAAACAAACAAACAAAAAAAAATGAAGGCCAGACTTTCTGTGTTTCCTATTGAAAGAATATACCACAGCTTGCCAAAGCAATCAGACCAGAGTCTGATCTGACTCTGGATCCAGCTTTCTTTCTTTTTTTTTAAACAGTTTAGGATTTTTTTGTTTTGTTTTGTTTTGTTTTTAGATTTTATTTACTTACTTGTCAGAGAGGAAGAGAGAGAGAGCACAAGCAGGGGGAGCAGCAGGCAGAGGGAGATGCAGGCTCCGTGCTGAGGAAGGAACCTAATGCGGGACTGGATCCCAGGATCCTGGGATCATGACCTGAGCTGAAGGCAGACGCTTAACCCACTGAGCCACCCAGGTGCCCAGGATCCAGCTTTCAACGTGCAGGACATCAAGAGGACAGAGGGACATGTTGAAATGTATCATGGTGTTCAATCTGTAAAAACATGCCCTGGGGGAGAGTATGCAGGTCACATGGCCCAGGTTCTTCAACAGGAAGAAAAGAAGGAAAAGAAAGTGATGGAGGGGATCCTGTAGATTAAAAGAGACTCAGGGGCTCCTGGGTGGCACAGCGGTTGGGCGTCTGCCTTCGGCTCAGGGCGTGATCCCAGTGTTGTGGGATCGAGCCCCGCATCAGGCTCCTCTGCTATGAGCCTGCTTCTTCCTCTCCCACTCCCCCTGCTTGTGTTCCCTCTCTCGCTGGCTGTCTCTATCTCTGTCAAATAAATAAATAAAATCTTAAAAAAAAAAAAAAAAAAAGAGACTCAGAAGACATATCAGGTTTTAAAGAGTAGGCGAGTCTGAGCGGTGGTACGTGGTTATGCCCACGTGGATGATAAAACCATGAAGAAGCACAAGCAATCGAGGGTAAAAGTCAGGATAATGCTTGGTGTTGGGGGCACAGAAGGACTGTGTGATTGGGATGGGGCACATGGAGGGGGGCCTAGGGTGGCCCGTCACTTTCTTGATCGGGGTGGTTGCTACCAGGGTGTTTCCCTCATACGAATTCATTAAACTAGACATTGGTTTGTAGCTTTTTGTGTCTATGTGGGTTTTTTTTCACATTAAAATGGTAAAAAAAAAACAAACAAAAAAGGTGGGACCACTCTGGTGATAGTGTTAAGAATAAATTATAGGGTTACAAGGGTAGGGGCAGGGAGACCAAGAAGAGGCTCTTACTATTACTTGGATAAGAGAGAAGATGCTAGGTCATACTAAAGGAAGTGGTACCAAGTGGTCAGATTCTGGATGTATTTTGAGGATAAGCCAAGAGGATTTCCTGATGGTTTGGATATGTGTGATCTGAGAGAAAGGGGTAGAGTCAAGGGGGATTCTGGGGATTCTGGGGCCTGAACAACTAGAAGGATGACGTTGCTGTTAGTTGAAACAGCAATCACCATGCAGGTTAGAGGTGTTTCTTGTGTTCGGGGAAGTAGGCAAGAGTTCAACTTTAACCTGCTGAACCTGAGACACCTTTGGGAGGTGCAAGTGCTGAGTGAGGAGTCCCGGAAAACTTCTTCTTTCTTCTTTCTTCTTTCTTCTTTCTTCTTTCTTCTTTCTTCTTTCTTCTTTCTTCTTTCTTCTTTCTTCTTCTTCTTCTTCTTCTTCTTCTTCTTCTTCTTCTTCTTCTTCTTCTTCTTCTTCCTCTTCCTCTTCCTCCTCCTCTTCTTCTTCTTCTTCTTCTTCTTCTTCTTCTTCTTCTTCCTCTTCAGAATTCAGGAGTCTGACAGTCCCTCCTGACTGAGGTTCTATCTTCAGGAGCCCCTTGCGCAGAGAGAGTACTCGAGTGCATATACAAGGCAGACGGTCAGATGACCCTTAATCTCCTTCTTTCTAGCTTGTGCCATCCTTAGCAAACTCAATGGCTCTGCTACTCCGTCAGTTTCTTCATTGTAATGATAGTGGTGCCTCCCTCACAAGGTTGGGGTGCTGTGACTCTGAAACGAGGAAAAGTGGACCAGCTGCTTAGCAGAGCTCTTAGAGAGCAAAGTGCTCAGTAATTGTTGGGTATGATGATGTAATGGTGATGTTCTCACCTCACAGCCTGTTTCCTCAGGCATCCAGTGAACTTTGCTCAATGTCCCCACGCCAATCATCCCTTCTGGAGAGCTGTTTCACAGCCCAGTTTGTTCCCAGTTTTCTAACTATTCGGTGCTCCATTTTCTTTCTTTTCTTTTCTTTTCTTTTCTTTTCTTTTCTTTTCTTTTCTTTTCTTTTCTTTTCTTTTCTTTCTTTCTTTCTTTCTTTCTTTCTTTCTTTCTTTCTTTCTCTTTCTTTCTTTCTCTTTCTCTCTTTCTATTTCTTTCTTAGATTTTATTTATTTATTTGAGAGAAAGAGACAGAGAGAAAGTGAGCTCTTGCCGGGGGTGGGGGGCGTCGGGGGCGGGCAGCAGAGGGAGAGGGACAAGCAGACTCCATGCTGAGCATAGAGCCTGACTTGGGGCTCCATCTCAGGACCCTGAGCTGAAATCAAGAGTCGGACGCTTAATTGACTGAGTCCCCCAGGCGCCCCTGTGCTCCATTTTCTTAAGCCTTTGTTCCTTGCTAATTGATCTGATAGATAAAATTTGAATCCATTAATGTTGGTATTTAAGGAGCTGTTTAGACACGATCAACTCATTTCCACAAACGGTTTTGAAGCCCTGACATTAAAGGAGGAAGTCCTGAAGGAAACATGTGGCACTTAGGGGAAGCAGTGAGACCACACGGTCAATATAGGAAGCCCTGTATTCTCCGCCAAATGAAAGGCCTCTCTTGAGTCTTGCCCTAAGAATAAGCTCATGATGAATGCCCTGCAGGCAGCAAAAGTATTTGCTCTGATTGGACCCTTACCCAGACCTCTCTCCCTTGCTCTCAGCCTTAGTAGATTGAGCTTGCTTATTTTCTTGTTGAGCAAGGAGAAGGTAGCACAGAGTGATGGGGAAGGGGCGCTGAGTCCAACTTCTGCAGGATTTTGCAGAATAAAGGTGCAGAGTCTTATGCTCTGGGATCTGGAGGACCTGGTCACTGTCTCTCAGGGCTGGTCCAGGCTCGGGGTTCACAGTCATGCGTGTGTGAGGAGAATTCACTGCCTCTGTAATCTCTGCATCACCCCATAGAGAAAGGCAGCAGAAGCATCTGGTGATGGAAACATTGCCTGCATTTTCCTTGCTCCGTCCTTAGCATACAGCACGGTTCTCTTAGCCAGGCAGTGGGCAGAGATCTACACTCAGCGCCGGTCCTCCCTGATGCACTGTCCAGGCAATGGGCAAGAAGGTGGGTCCGACCAGCAGACAAGTGGAGACTTCCCTCCCAGTTCCACCCTTACACTGTGCAAAGAAATCACAGGTCAGTTCCCAGAAGTCGTCTCCGGCTTCCGAGATGAGGGTGGAAGGGTGTTTGTCTCCTAGCCGAGGGTGTCGGTGTGGTAGAAGATTTTCAGCGTTGGTGTCTCCTTGACTCCTGCGGATTCCCGAGAGGCAGACGTGGGACTTGTGAGCACTAAACCTTTTACATTATAGAACTTTTATTTTGAGATTTATATTAGCCCTCAGGATATCTAGAAACCTGAAATTATGTGAAAATTTGGTAAAAGAGTGTATTTTTCTGCTAGAGAATTTGGTTCTAGTTTTTATCAGATTCTTGTGTGTGTGTGTGACCAAGAAGTTATTAATAAAAACAATAACAATATGTTCTTTTGATACCCCTTTTCACTTTTCGTCACTTTCTCTCATTTTCTAACCATTAAAAAAATTAATAAAAAGCACTAACAAATGTTTGTCCAGAAATTTAGAATATCCAAAGATCTCAACGAGAGCTTCTTTAAAAGCCTTCAGAGAGACCCCGTGAGGTTTTCTATGATCACCATATTCTATGGAGGAGGAAACTGAGGCTCAAACAGGCAGGGAGATGATCAAAGGTGGCTCTAAGCTTCAACTCAGGTCTTTCTCCCTCTGAAACTGGTTCTTTTCTCACTCTATCCAGAGCTGAAATCATACAACATCATGCCACTTTATTTGTACCCAGACGCCAAGAAATGGTGTGCACATTGAAAAAAGTCCTACTAAAGCAATGGACACTCAGTTTATGGTGGGAAAGAATGATTTGCTTCCTCTGTAGACAACTTTCCTTTGACACATCTTACAGGGTATGCGTGGGGGGTGGGCAGGGTTCTGCAAGGCTGCTTTTCCAGAACCAATCAAAGGGCTAGGGTGCAAAAATATTCTTACAAAGGAAAGTATCCCCTTTCCACGAGTTCTCAGGAATGTCTCTACCATAGCCAGTCCCTTAATCTTCATCTGCAAAGGGGTCTTGACTGAAAGGAGCTTTGCAACAAAGTTCAAAGGGCCACCCACTCAAATTTTTGTAGCCCACGGGCTGTTTCCCTCCCCAAACAACGTCGTCTTACGTCACTGCGGTGCTGTCTCTTGTGGCTGTAACAATACCCCGAAGACATGGCTTAGACAGTTCAGGAGTTCACATTTTTATGAAGTTCCTCATTTGCCACCTGTGTTCTTTTTGGACTGGCTTCACATTCCCCAGGCGGCGAGAACAGGCTGCGCGGGAACGGTGCCTTAACGGATTGAAAGCTGAAGTCCCATGTGTGGCCCTTCTCGTTCATCTGCGTCTATAATCCGAGGAGTCCTGCCACGTCGTGTGTGCCTGAGCCCTCTCACGATCTCCTGGGGCCACAGTGACTTCCTGGCACCGACAGACCGCAGGGTGCCCAGGACTTCCCCCTCCCATGCCCCCACTGCTGCCCCCAGGCTTGCTTCCTTCTTTTCTGTCCCTGGAGCTTGAGCCTGATGTACAAACACCCGGAATCGGGCTCGTTATGTAAGTTTCCTGGTCCCTGGGCTGGGTGACTCAGCATGAGGTGGTGCCCCGCTCTTTCCCAGCCTGGGGCAGCGTGCTAACCAGGGCCGGGTCAGCGGCAAACTGGAATGGAAAACAAGGCCCGCTAATGAGGTCCAGCTGAGCAGCCTTCATTCCCAGTGGCGTCTGGTGAGCCCAGGAAACCCGCGGGAACCATTGGAGGGCTCTTGCCAACGAACCCATGGGTGGAAATCTCCATCTCCCTGCTCACTTCCTGTTCTGTTGTCTTATCTCTCTGGCTGAAGATTACAGAAGGTTCACATTTGGCTTCTCTTTGCCCTGAGGCTGCCACTTTCTGGGTCCCTGTTATAAATTGAATGTTCGTGTTACCCCAAAATTCATATGGTGAAGCCCTAACCCTCCAATGTTGTAGCGTTAGAAAGTGGGGCCTTTGGAAGTAGTTAGATGGAGTCGAGGTCATTAAGATAAAGCCTCCATGATGGGATTAATGCCGTCCTAAGAAAAGAGACCGATATCCTCCCCTCTGCACCACCCCTATGTGAAGATCCAGCAAGAAGGCGGTCACCTGAAAGCCAGGAAAGGCATCTTCACCAGAACCCCGCTATCCGGGCACCCTGATCTCCAACTTCTAGCCTCCAGAACTGTGGGGAAATCAATTTCTGTTGAAGCCACAAAGTCTGTGGTATGTTGTTATAGCAGCCCAAGAGAAGACGGTCTCAACTAACCTCAGGTCCTAGGGAGGCCGGGCAGGAAGTGATGCTGGTGAATGAGGATATACCCTTGGGTGCGGCTCAACCTGGACCCAAACTCTCTCTCTCCCCGCCCCAGGTCCCAAGCACAGAGTAGGGAGTCAGTTGGAAACACTGTTATAGAGAGAACAAACTTCAGCAAATCTGGCTTGCCCTCATTTCTCTCTCCTGCAGGCATGTGGGTGAGTTTTCTTTCCTTTGCAGGACAGGGACAGGTGCTGCCATCCTGCAAACTATTGGACTAGGAGCCAGAGACCTCAGATTCTGTAACAGGTTTTGCCACGAACCAGAGGTTCAGGGTTAGGTGGCAAACTTTCCTCTCTCTGTGCCCCAGGGACTCATCTAAATGACACCTGCCTTAGCGTTGTTACTCATTCCGTATTAAAAATTGTGTGCTGGCTCTGTCCAGTGTTGGGATATGGCGCTGAACAAGACAGCTTGCTCACAACCAAGCTCCTGCCCTCGCGCAGCCCTCCTTCCAGAGCGAGGAGGCCGTTAGCCAGAAACACGTAAATAGCATCATTACTGAATGTGGCAAGTGCCCTGAGGGAGACAAAGAGAACGATGGAATAGAGAGTAACCTGGGGGAGGTGTATTTATGTAAAAGCCTCCCCCTGCGAGCTGAGAAAAGGCAGCGCTGTCAGCCAGGCAGGAGCTCTCCACGCAGAGTTATGGGCTAACATGCTTTACAAAATATATAGACATCCAGCTACACAGATATCCAGTTTAATGTGAGTTAAACCAACTTCATTCCCTGTGGCTTTGCCCCGTGTTCCCAGATCAGAGTCTAGAGTTGGCAGGACCGGTCAGTGTGTGGAAAGCATGGCTAGGACAAGTTTGGTCACCCAGGAGGCCAACAATAGGGGTCCTGGTGGGAGGGTGGGGTAGAAAGACAAGTGCCCGAGAGATCGGCTGTCTTTGGGGACATGACCGTCCAGTCTATCCAGAGCCCCTTCTCCTCCCACAGCCTCCTGTCCCCAAATGCTTCAGCTCTTTGTCACCCTTCTTTCAGCAGGCAGCTGGCATGTAGGGAGCACCTGCTAAGGGAGCGGGAGCCTCCCCGCCTCTGAGCAGGAACTCAGGAAGTAACACTCCCTCCTCCATGTCTGAGGCCTAAGGGGGTCACTGCTCCCAGCTGTTCATGTTTGGGTCTATGGTGGCTCCGGCCCATTTCTGCGTGTTATTTTGCTCTTCAGCGAGATTCCTTTTGGGAGCCAGTGGGGCTCCAAGCATGCTGTGTTTGTAAATCGATGCCATTAGCCACCCAGAGGGGCCATCTCAGGGCTGGCATGTTTCAGCATGTGTGTTCTCTCTCTGTACAAATGCCCAGAGGTGTGTGGAGTGGTCATGCAGCACACGTCCCTCGGGGGAGCCCAGGAGCAAAGTTCACTGACCAACCCACTGAGCCAGGCTTAGACACCGTGCAACCTGCTGCTTTCGTTCTGTCTGCGCACATTTCCTTAGGGCCAAGAACACTGGCCAGGGAGCCACAGCATCAGGGTTCCCACCTCCTGGGCACAGGCCCTGACCTGCGGGTTTCTATCTGGGAGTTATGCCCTGCAGTTTCTACCATTCTCCAGCTGCGTGACTTTAGGGGGAGAGTGGTTTTCAAATTTCAGGCATCAGAATTCTCAAAGAGCTGGTCCAAGTGCCAGGTTCTCACACCTGCTGAGTCAGTAGCTCATGGAGTAGGGGTGCAGGAATTCGCATCATTAACAGACATTGGAAAGTAGCTCTCATTGCAGGTAAACTGCAGTTTGAAAACCATGGCTGCTTAACGTAGCTAACCACCAAAGCGCGATTCAGTTCATTCCTCCCTTACAGAACCCATGCCTCCTCGGCTAGCCTGGAAGCCAACTGCCAGGCAGCATTCCTGGGGGCAGCACACGTAATGAGAATGCCTCCCCAGGGGTGGCCCTGGCACTTCACACAATACCAGGGCCCAGAGCCTGTGCTCAGTAATGCTGGTTGAATGAATGAAGGGCCCCGTGACTTGGAGAGATGAGAAGGGGAGTCGGGCTAGACTACTGGTACGTGCTGCTAGAATGCAAATTCCAGAAAAGTAGGGGCCGTGTTCTTAGTTATTCCCAGGGCCTGACAGATACTCCAAATGCTGAATTAATGGCATCACCTACTTCCTTTTCTCCCTTGGGGGAGAAGGTTGAAAAGCCATTGACGTAGACTCACCCTGTCGGAAGGAATTCCCTATTTCCCCAAATATCTAATTTAAACTGACTAACATGGAATCAGCTTTGCATGACTGAAAACCAAATTCAGGTTAGGACATGAAAGTATTTTTGATACCCAGTGGCTGGCAAGCGTATCACCTGGGCATAATAAAGTGAGTCATACAATTTCTATTAAATTAAGAAAAGATGGGGTAATTTATTTCCCTTAAACACCAGGGCCAGAACAGCTGGGCCATTTGGAAAATTTGCTAAATTACAAAACTCATGAAAGACAAAGAAACAGCAAATTAAACTGATAATGCAAAACCATTTTACACCCATCAGTTGTGCAAAAATTAAAGCATATGACAATAGCAAGCAGGCGTCAACAATAGCATGTGTGTAATAAAAGTGCTGGTAGACTGCTCATGGTTCAATCCCTTTGAGAAAAAGGAGACACTCCAAATCAAAGTTGTAAATGTGACTGCATGCTTTATGACTCAGCAGTTCCGCTTGTAGGGAGGTATGCAATTCTTGCACACGTACAAGACACATAGAGAAGAATGCTCACGGCAGCATTGTTTTATAGGCAAAAGCATGAAACAAGGGTGTGCCTGGATGGCGTAGTCGCATAAGTGTCCGACTCTTGGTTTTGGCTCAAGTCATGATCTCAGGGTCCTGGGATTGAGCCCCACGTCGGGCTCCCCACTCAGCGTGGAGTCTGCTTGAGATTCTCTCTCCCTCTGTCTCTGCCCCTCCTGCTCGTGCTCAGTCAAATAAAGAAATAAAATCTTAAAAAAACCCCCAACAACCCTGAAACAAGCAACCTAAAATAGTAAAATGAAGTGATCCCTAATTAAGAAAAGATGCGGATGACTTTTGTTTGTAATATGATTTACTTCATTACAAGTTTACGTAAGTTTGCAACTGCATGTCAACAGTAGAAGAATAAATAAACCAGTAAGTGGATAAAATGTCGAACTCTATAAATAGTACAAATGAATGAACTCTGGTTGTGTATCAACAGATGAAATCCTAATTGAAAAAACCAAGACATAGAAGAATATATACATCATGACGCCCTGACGTAAAGGCCAAGAACAGAACAAACAAAGCAGGGTGTGGAATTTGTACAAAATGTTTTACGATCTTTGTGGATTCTTTTCCTGGAATTCCCATCCCCATGGTATTTAACTTGGAAACTTCTCATTCTTTCCTTAGGATAAAACTGAAGTCACTTCCCCTAGAACGCCTTCCCCAATGGCTCCAGCTGAAGTTCTTGCTCCCCCCTTTCCTGATACAGCTTTGCTTTGCACTTACACCATTGCAGCACGTGTCACGCCATGTTGCACATACTGGCAATGTCCAAGCCAGCTGTGTGCTGCTAACTGGCTCTTCGTGGGTAAAAAAAAGAATGTGTATATATACATGTACACACACACATAAATACACGAATATTGTCTCAGTTTTCTGTGCCATTGACAATAGAGTAGCTACAGATAGGACACGCTTTGAGTTTTTACCTGCGTTCATAACATTGTCTTCGTTACTTAAGTTTGACAGTCAACAAAACAATAAATCAAACATTGATTTGTAGCGTTTGCCGATTTCCGTGGTGTAAATTCTTCCCATGTAGAAAATTCAGGGTTTGAACGTGAAATCATTGAAAGAGGAGCTGCCGAGATGTCTTGAGGAACCCTCTTTTACACTGTCATTCATTCAGTCTACGAATATCTGCTGAAGGCCAAGCCTACAGTAGTGTTTAGCACAGGCCATGTCCTCAACCAGGAGGAAGTGAATGGAGCCAGCAAGGAACAAGAGGAAGATTGTTGTGAGTGCAGCGAAGGGAATAAATAAGGTGGTTGGTGAAATAAACGAGGGGGGATGACCTAGAGAGGCCAGGGACGGCTTCCCTGCACTGGTGACATCTAAGCTGTGACCTGAAGAATGAGAACAAGCCATCCTTTTACGGAGCCAGAAGAAGAGTATTCAGACAGCAGGAACAGCAATGTCAAAGCCTCTGAGGAGACAAAGAGCCTGGGCTGGGAGAGCACGAGACAGAAGTCTGAGAGGTAGGAACGTATTTGGTGGTTGGTGCACTTGGCTGCAGTCAGATGGTAGTTGGATTTTACTCTGACAGCAGTGGGAGCTCATGAAGGGAGTCCCGCAGGCTGGTTTCTGTTTGGGGTGCACGGCAAGAACTAAGGATGTGTTCAGCCTCAGTTTATTTCCTGGATCTGGCCCTTAAAATAGACAAAGACACAGCATTTGATTTCAGGTCGATTTCTTCTAGGAACACACACTCTCCCTTAGTTCTTGCCATGGTGTGCTGAGAGACCATAGTTTGGGAGACACTGCATAAGATCACACTCCACCTGAACCCCATTAAAGGGCATCTTTTGGCCGGTCACAAGGAGGAGCCTAGGAGGAAGGATCAGGTTGAGAAGGAGGAGTAGTCAAGGCAAGTTAACCTCCAAATTACCGTAGGAAAGGTAAGGGGCTCCAGGATAACAGTCAGGTCTCTTTCTACGCAGAGATCCTGGGCTTCTGAGATAAAAGGCTATTTTTCCAATGAGGAAGCCCTGGTGGACAAATAGATCATTGTCTTTTTTGGTGCCAAAAAAAGCGGAGCTAAATAATGGTTTGTAGGCCCCCGAATGAACATCCGTCATGTTCTTGAGTGGCTGTGGTGACCTGCGTTCTAAATCCATTCTGGCTACAACAATCCCTGAAGATCCAAACCAGAGGTTAAAAGGTGGGGAAAAGAGAAATTCTTATCTTTATCCAAAGATAGCTTTTCCCAAAGTGTATTCTGAAGAATATTAGTTCCATCGAGTCACATCATGAGAAAAGAGTTCCACAGTCAAATGAAATAAGAGGGCGCCGAAAGCCGTATGCCCATCTTGGAGACTGGCTGTGCACATCGGAGAAGTCTCGTAGTCAAGAGCTCAGGTTATTATTGTTAAACTCAGTCCCTGGAAATAAGGCCGAAGAGCCCTTTGCTGCTGACATTTTCTGCTGCACATATTAGAGTAGCGCTCTTCGGATACCTTCTCTCTTCAAAGGGAGGAATTTTGTTTTGTTTAGGATGGAAACTTCACGGGGGCCATGCAAGAACAATCTGATACACACAGCTGCCTCCAGCCTCAGTCACCAGGGTGGTGGGAGAGGAAGTATCTCAAATGACCGTCCCGTTCTCTTCCCTTCCAGATGTGAAGCTGCCTGGAGGTACCGTGTTAGTGGCTGCCTGGGTGGGGCACGGGGGCTGCCCTTTAACAGGGCAGCGAGGCGGGTGGAAGAGGAGGAGGAGGAAGCTCTGGGAGTAGGTGATAGGCAGCCAGGAAAGCCCTAGCCTAGGGAACATCAAGTGGAATTTTCCTCTGGAAATCCTTTTGAACTAAGTGGATTTGAATGTTGCATCCCTGGTTGCCTAGATCCCACGGGCTAAGTGACTTTGTCTTCATTTTCCAGTAATGATTAACATTGCTGTAGTCACAGCAGTTCGTCCAACTGTGGTGATGGAAACAAGGAGGAAGCCTCTCCCCAAGTCCCTCAGCAAAGTCTGCTTTCTGCATTGGACTGTTGGTGGGAAGAGGAGGGGCATTCAAATCTTTGAATGTGTTGGAAGGATCGTTCAGCCTTTTCTTAAATACTTCTCAGTGTCTTACAGTCTTTGAACAAAACACCCATTTGGGGCTGATGGATGATGTTTTCATTAGTCATCCTAATGAAACTCTAATGATAGTATTTTTAGATGAGGAAGCAGAGGTCAAGCGGCCCACATCTTTCTGGCACAGGAGCTGGGAAGGATGTGGTATCTTATCTCCTAATCCATTGGAGACCTCTGATGCCACCTGGCAAGTGGTCTGGGTCCCACATTTCACTTTGGTTTTTTTTTTTAATCTTATTTATTTATTTATTTATTTATTTATTTATTTTTGACGTAAAGTTCAAAGATTCATTAGTTGCGTATAACACCCAGTGCACCATGCAATACATGCCCTCCTTACTACCCATCACCAGCCTATCCCATTCCCCCACCCCCCGCCCCTCTGAAGCCCTCAGTTTGTTTCTCATAGTCCATAGTCTCTCATGCTTCATTCCCCCTTCTGATTACCCCCCCATTTCTTTATCCCTTTCTTCTCCTACCGATCATCCTAGTTCTTATGTTCCATAGATGAGAGAAACCATATGATAATTGTCTTTCTCTGCTTGACTTACTTCACTTAGCATTATCTCCTCTAGTGCCGTCCATGTTGCAGGCAATGTTGAGAAATTGTTCTTTTGATAGCTGAGTAATATTCCATTATATATATGGACCACATCTTCTTAATCCAGTCATCTGTTGAAGGGCATCTCGGCTCCTTCCACGATTTAGCTATTGTGGACAATGCTGCTATGAACATTGGGGTGCATATGGCCCTTCTCTTCACTATGTCTGTATCTTTGGGGTAAATACCCAGTAGTGCGATACTATGATAAAAGACTGGTATCCAAGATCTACAAGGAACTTCTCAAACTCAATACATGAGAAACAAACAAATCATAAAATGGGCAGAAGATATGAACAGACAGTTTTCCAATGAGGACATACAAATGGCTAACAGACACATGAAAAAATGTTCAAAATCATTAGCCATCAGGGAAATTCAAATCAAAACCACACTGAGATACCACCTTACGCCAGTTGGAATGGCAAAAATGGACAAGGCAAGAAACAACAATTGTTGGAGAGGATGTGGAGAAAGGGGACCACATTTCACTTTGAATAAACAAGTTGGACCTGATAACCAAGTGAGGTCAAAGACTCATGGCCCTGGGATGGGGTGCCACTTACACAACCCCTGCATCGCAGAGAGGCTGCTCTATCCCCTGCGCCCAGCCGCCGAGCCACTCTAAAAAGCATGGCTTTGTTCTGTGGTTTTAGTTTTGTTTGTTTTCAAAAGATTTTCTTCCTCCTCCCTCCTTTCTTTCTTTTTCTTTCTTTCTTTCTTTCTTTCTTTCTTTCTTTCTTTCTTTCTTTCCTTTTCTTTCTTTCTTTTTTTTTCAATGAAAAGGGAAAGGACAACAAAATATCACTCCTTTGAGAGAGGTAACAATAGAAGTCCATTAGAGTCTGCACCTGGGAGTAAGGGGGAGTTCCCTGCCCCATGAAACAGGGCGCATCATAGAATGTCAGAACAAGGAGTGACCTTAGGGACTGTGCTGACCCAGCCCCTCAGAAAAGATGGAGGCCCAAAGGTGAGCCTCTTGCTCAGGACACTCAACCACAGCACTGCCTCTTTCTACCCCTTCATGCTGCAAGTTGGAGCAGTGTTTATTATGTGATTTCATAAGTTCTGCTGGAGCTCTCACTGAAGCACAGGATGCCATGGTGCTTTTTGGAAGCTTTAGCAGGATCCATCCCTCAGCATCCCAGTGAGGACATGGCTACTTTGGTCATATTCGTGGGTTGAGGTAGGGATGAAGTGAGCAGCCTGCTGAGAAAGGCTGCCTATCCTCAACCCAAAGACACTGAAAACATGCTTAATGCTTTTCTGAGTACTGAACCACACTTAGTTTGCCAAAATTAGATAGTCTGAGACTTCTATGATGGAGACAGAGGGAAACCAAGCAGGGTGTGGAATGCCACAGGCTCGGGGAAACTTACCCAGACTGGGACATCGCTTGAAGCCCTGGGCAACTCCAACTCTCATGATGGCCAGGTGTATATTCTGGGCCTTTCAGCCATGCTGGGAAAAGCTGTCTCCTACGAAGGACAGCCACTGTAATTCAGGGCCTGCAGCTGAAACAAAGCCCATCTCGTTCCTCCTTTAAGGGCAAGCTCCCTGTTCATAGTTTCATGTCATTGATGACATATGGAGCCACTGATACCGAGCATGACAATGTCTCTTCTAGATGCTTCATTCCTTATTCTTGTGACAGAGCGATATTCTATTATATGGAAATCTTATGATTGGCAATATTATCCAGTATCAATTATTTATAAACCATGCTCTTAAAGTTAACCTGTAATGACAGAAACTCTTAATTATATCTGTGCTGTACTAATAATAATCATGTTTAGTATAGCATGTAGGGATGGAGACAGACAGATAGAGTACGGAGTATAGAGACAGTGAGGACAACAGCAGGAAAGGGAAAGCGACATGGAGAGACACAGGGAGATCCGCAGGTGATGGTGTGTTGCTGTTGGGGTCTCTGAAGTCTCTAAATCTTGGCCACATCTTCATGGAATCATGTATGTTGTGTTCTCTGGATCCAGAGTAAGGACTTGAGCTATGACTAGGAATGAGAAAGCAAGGCAGATTGCATTTCCCAGAGTAAGGGTGTAACTATATGGTTCATAGCCTCGGAGGGTGTCCCCATGACTGGACCAACTCACGCTGGACAGAACCCAACTTGACACATCCCTCACTTACAGTTATAAAGAAGGGTGGCCATCAGGGACATGAGATTGCTAAGGACATTAAGAACACCAAATGTTAGTGTTGGGAGGTCTTTGGAGGTCATCTAGTCCCTTCTCCTGCCTTCTAGCTCCCAGACAATGAGTGAATTAGTTGGGGGGGGGGCAAGGAGATGGGGTTGTTGCTTCTGATTTTGTCCTAAATATCCCAGAAATGAAGGCAATGTCCGGGCCACCAAGATGCTATCCATCTATTCTAGTGTTCAGTTTTAAAGGAACCCCAATGTATGGATAAGAGCAATTCATATTATCAAGGGTACATCATGGTGTGTCTGGCACTGTGCTGAGCACCTGCCATGCATCTTACCTCATGTAAAACTCATAGAAGCCCGAATGAGGAACTACACATGGAAAGGAGGAAGAACTTACTCTAGACCACAGTTAGCAAGGGGCAGAGCTAGGGCTCAGGGCTGGGTTTGCCTAATTTCATATTTCAAGCTCTTAACAGTACAATTCTATGCCCATTATGAAACTCCTACTATTATGAAACGGTTCTCTTTATATGTTCAATAATTGGTTTTGATTTATGGGTCAAAAGACAGTTCCCTTACAAATCATGAGAGGTTCATTATTAGGGTTGCCAGATGTAGCCAATAAAAATAAAGAGTAGCAAGTATTTTTGAATTTCAGATAGATAGATAATTTTTTAGTTTAAATAATTTTAGTATAAGTATGTCCCAAATGTTGCATGGAACCTACTTAACACTAAAAAACTATTCTTTGTTTTATCTGAAATTCAAATTTCCTAGACATCCTGTATCTTATCTGGCATCCATATTCATAATGAATGAGACCAAGCTAGTGAGTTCGGTGCCTTTGGCAGCCACCTGTTGCTCTGTTCCATGACTGACACCTCCCTACTGGGAACCTCTTCCTCTAAGGCTGCTGTGAACCCCTTTAGTCCCATGGTTCCTTGATGTCTGTGTCTATCATAGACTATATTCTAATTTGTTTAAGATATTTTTACTATTAAATGGTTGATACATACAGAGGAGTATATGCAACGTTTGCTGAGTCAAAGGTTATAGGAATGTTCAGCATTGCAAGATAAGGCCAACTGTTTTCCAAAATGATGGTACAAATATCCTTTGTCTGTTGGTGTACATGAGTTCCCTGTGTTCAATATCCTCATTGCATGCGGGGTATTGTCAGACTTTTTCATTTTTGCTTTTGTAGTGGGTGTGACCTGCTCTTTCACTGTGATTTCAATTTGCTTTTCCCTGATTTCTAAGGAGGTTGAGCATCTCTTCACAAGCTCATTGTCTCTTTGTTTTTGCAGACGTCTGTTTGAATTCCAACTATGTACTGGGGTTTAAAAGTCCATTGTTTTAAGGAAGATACTCAGAGATAGGAATTCGGGAAAAGATTAAGCAGAGAAGGCCCCAGACACAGAGTGTACATTGCCCCTCGGTGAGCAGAGTAAGTAAACTATGCTTTGTCGAGAGCACAACCGGAAGCCTGGAAACCCCTCAGTGCCCAGCCGACACTTAGCTCCTCCCTCCTGGCAGCCAGGTGTTGTGGAAAGAATTTCCAGGCAGAGAGACCTGGACTTAAGTTCTATTTCCTAGCTGTGTGACAGCAAGTTAATTTCTTCCTCTGAGTATCTGTTTTCTTATCTGTAAAATTGGTAGGGAAAAATGTGCCTTGCAGGGTTGCTGTAGGGTTCAACAAGATAGCAAGTGGAAAGACTGCCAGGTATGGGCTCAACCAATGCTGCTTTCGTTCAGGCTTGCTTTCTTTTTTTCTTTTCTTTTCTTTTCTTTTTTTTCTTTTCTTTTTGTAATCTCCACACCCAGTGCGCAGCCCAACGTGGGGCTAGAACTCATGACCATGAGATCAAGACCTGAGCTGAGATCAAGAATCCGACACTTAACCGAATGAGGCACCCAGGCTCCCCTCTTTCACGCTTTTTTGTACTAAAAAACTGACTAGAAGAAAAACACCTCAAGGCAACCAATTTTCTGTTCCATTAGAATAAAATTGCCAGGAATTTTGCATTTAAGATCTTATCTGTGGCAAAAAGAAGCCCAGGGTTTTTCCTAGAATCAAAAGAGTGGCTGGATTTTGGAGGCAATCTGACTGGAGGACTCCTTTCCTGGCAATACTGTGACGAGGTCATCGGAGAGCTATCCACCGTCATCCCCATACACCCTCAGAAGGAGATTTCACCACTGCCCAAGCAGCTGACTCAGTGTCTCCCAGTCCTTAGAAAGTTCAGAGTTCTTCCTGCTATCTTGCTTCGAATCTCTCTTGCTTCAGCATCAACTGTGTTCTTTTTTTTTTTTTTTTAGTTTACTTATTTTAGAGAGAGAGAGTGCAGGAGCACAAGTGGGGGAGGGGCAGAGGGAGAGACTCTTCAAGCAGACTCCCCGATGAGCACGGAGCCCAACTGTGGGGCTCAGTCTCACCAGCCATAAGATCATGACCTGAGCCAAGACCAAGAGTCGGACCCTCAACCAACAGGGCCACCCGGTAGCCCCTGTTCTTTTCTTCTTATAGTGCGGGAGCTCGGCGTGAGACAGACTACATTCTGTTGTGTTGAAGTCCTGCCAGCTGCATCACTGGCCTGGTTCACAAGTTATTATATCATAGGAGGTTGGGCCTAGGCCTGACCTCTGAATTCACATGAGAGAAAACTAAGGCCCAGAGAGGCCCCGCACCCGGCTAGGATAAGACCACAGCTAGGAAGGGCAAGAGCCGGGTTTCAATTCAAGTTTCTTGAGCCACAAATTTAGGATTTCTTTTTCTCCTGTTCCCCTTCACTCAGAATCTCCTTTTACTGGACATGTGTCCAAAGGTGACCCAGAATCCTTCAGGCATCTCCAAGGGCCAATTTCAGATGTCTTAGCCTGGGAGTCAGAAGACCCTAGTCTCAGTCTTGGTCCTTTTCAGAAGAGCTCCTCTGGAGAATGTGTGGCATTAGAGCTTTTATTTATGTGCTTTTGAGGGATACTAAGTGTCACAGGTGAAGCAGGAATATCCTTTGGAAACTGGAGTCTTATTATGGGAAGATTCAATTTATCTGTATCTATATCTATACACACACATATATATAGACACATTGTATATGTATAAGGGAGAAAAGAGTTATATGTTACATAAATATATAAAATGTAAAATATAAACTACAAGTAGTTTACAAATATTTATAAATAAAATATAAATTTATAAATATCAACATAAAATAAAAAATATATAAGTATATATTTTATGGAGAGAGCAGTTACAACTTTTACCCAATTAAAAAAAAAGATTTAGTTTATTTATTTGAGAGAGAGAGGGAGGGAGAGCATGAGGGAGGGGGAGAGGCAGAGGGAGTGGGAGAAGCAGACTACCCCATGAGCGGATCCGAGGACCCTGAGATCGTGACCTGAGCCGAAGGCAGATGCTTAACTGATTGAGCCACGCAAGTGCCCCAACTTTTACCCAATTTTTAAAAAGAAGTCCAGCACCTAAAAAAAAAAGACTAAGTAATTCATGATTCATTCAGTCAGCAAATATTTTTCAAGTGCTTACTATATGTGAGGTACTCTACTGAGTCCCTAGAATTAATAGAAAAAAAATAAATGTGATCCCTACCTTCATGGAATTTACATGATAGTGAGAGAGGCAAATAATAATCAATAAGCAAATAATAACACATGAAATAACACCTTATGATAGACTGAAAGAAAAAGAAAAACGAGTCAAGAATACGAACCTAGACTGCATTTCTCTCTGGGCTTTATTTTTGACCTTTCTTCTCCCAAGAAAGTCAACCCCTCCAGAAACAGACTTGGTTTAAGTCTCAGTTTTAATTTGAAGGCTGTAGTTAAGTCCTTAAGTCCTCTGACCCTCCTTCCCTTGAACAGGGTTGCTTTGTGCAGCCTGGCTGATTAGATTAACCCTTCATGCCTCCCTGCCTCCCAGGCAGGCAGGATAACTCCAGGTCTCCAGAAATGAAAGACAAGTCTGTTTGGCCAGGATCCGCAAAGGACTTGCGCCTTGCAGAATCTCCCTCCTGACTGCGGCCACAGCTTGAGCAAGAATAAATGACCTGAAAGCCCCAGAAAGACAAATGAGCAAGAAGTACTGGCAAATTTTAGAAATCTGTGGATTCTCATAATGAGAATATTGTTCAGCATTTTATCTCAGATCAGGTTTTTATTCATTGCTGACTGGATTTTTATATGTGCACCTCTATTGTTTAAAAATGCAAGTGAGCTTTACCACCCCCCTGCCCCATTTTCAATCCTTAATAAACTCCCAGAACAACGTAACATTGTGCAACTAGAATTGTTGGTATTTTTGAATTGGTGTTGTCCTAAATTCACCTAAGGAGGTGGGCAGTAGACAGAAGGGGACCTGTTGAAAGACTTAACAACTCAGTGGCAAAGTTGAAATTTGAATCGAGGACATCTGATTTCTGGGTCTCTGCTCTCCAGGCACGAGATTAGATCCAACGGCCTTGCTCACATTACACATGCGTGTGCACACAGTATTATCAGAACGCCGTGGGGTCAGTGGATTAGCATTTTCAGTCCTTACTAATTCTAGGGAAAGTGTTACACCACCGACTGAAAGGCCAGTTCTGATTTGGAGAAAAACAGACTCTGTCAATTAAACCTGAGTGCATGGTTGTAACACTTTGAAGTGAAAACAAAACACAAGTAAATGGCGGGGATGGGCTGGGGGGGAGCTAGTGGGCAAGGTCGTGGATATCACTTGGAGGGTGAAAAGGAAAGGTTAGTGATGGTGTACAATTAAGGTTACCAGTCTAAAGTCCAGTTGGTTGTCCAAAGGGGCCTGACTGATTTGGACTCAGCTGATGGCTTCGCTCTTCCATTACTTTTCTTCCTACCTTCTTCTTCTACTCCATTTCTCCCTCCCATCCATTCATATCTTGGGTCTGGTGGGGAGGTGACATCCCTTTCCCCTGAGAGTCTCTCGGGGACGGGCTTCAGGTCATGGTCTTCCATCTTAGCAATGAATTAGCTTTTGGGGTCTCCTTTGTGCAACATTGCCCTCCTCAGGCCCCCAGTGAAGCACGGACAATTATCAGAAAAGGAAACAGGCCTGAGGTGGAAAGAAAGTCAGGCTTCCTTCCCCGGGAACTATCGACTATTTCTGGAAAGCCAGCCCCAAGGTTTATGCCCACTGCCGAGAAGGTATCAGGGCACAGAGTCAAACAATTTAGGGACAGCGTCCTCCCATCTCTTAAGAATGTGCGGCATCGGTGCCTGGGCTGGGGAGCAGGGGGAGGGCTGTCTTGTGCTGGGAGAGGCTGAAAGCCAGACTGAACAGGCGACTCTTCCTTCACAGTGACTGTGACTCAGTCAGTTCCAGGATTTAAGCTCAGGCCCCCTTAGGCCTCATATTCAGTTCTCTTGGGAAATGCCATCCTATTTCTAGGCAGCAAAAACGCTACTAGTTCTATCTTGTGTAGTTGCTATGTGGATGCCTCCTATATAGCCTTGGCCCAGGCAGCAGGGAGAAAGGGTAGGGGCCAGGCATTCGCCATCATCAGTTCACCCTTTTTGTATGTTCTGCCTCTTACCCCAGCTCACTGACACACCTCTCACTCCCTTGACCCCACGCATGCACACTTACACCCTCCCTTAGTTTTCAAGCCATGACAAGGTTTAAACGCTTATGTGAATTTCATATACATTCTGGTCTTTGTTATCAAGTGTACTAAGCTTCAACATTTGCCTAGAGTAAATAAGGAAGTGTTGTTAAGAAATTCATTCCTTATGATCTTATTGACATCTTAAACTAGACCAGTACCTTTTGTTATTATAGCTGTTTTTAAATGCAGTGCACAGAAGGCTTGCTTTTGAACGTATTGTCGGTTGCCACTCACCCCTAGAATAAATTTCTACCCTTTCTCCAATCAACGGGACAAATTCACATGCCAGCTTAGGTTTATTCACCTGCCCGGTGCTGTGAGTGATTTAAATGGGACCGCCTTACTAGCACTTCTCAGGCCCAAGCACACAGGCAAACTCCACTCAGGAATGTGGTCCTGGCACAGGAGCTCGGAGTATCTTTACAGATTTGAGGAGGACAGAAGCATAAGCGGACACAGAGGAGGGGCGCATCTGCAGGCTTGAAACCTCGGACACAAATTTCTGTCCAGTGCCTGGGAAAGCTGGTTTTCTGGCTCAAGTTTCAGGGAGACCAGACATTCCCGGAATGTGGTTTATAGAAACTGGAGCTAAGGGTGAAGAAGAGGGGAGCAAGCCATGTGCTCAAGACAAAGTTCTTGATGTTTTCTTTCTTTCTCCCCCCTCAAAGCCAGTCCATGAGCAAATCCATCAGTCCCACCTTCGACGTGTGTCCTGAAGTCCCTTACACCTGTTTACTTTATTATCATACCCAGCCAAGCCTCTACTTTCTCTCACCTGGTCAACCAGATAACCTCCTCTGAGTAGTTTTTGTGCATCTTCTCTTGTTGCTTTCGTATTCATTCTCCAGGCAGAAGGGGGAGAAATCATGACAATTGCACACTGGATCAGAGCACTTCCCTGCTTGAATCCCCCCATCAGCTCTCCATTGTTCCTGGAGTTACATCAAGTTCTGGGCCAAGGCCTGCAAGCCCCACCTGCTTTGGCTCTGCTCACCCCTTAAGTCTTCACACAGCACCCTCTTCCATGATCATTGTTTACCGGCCACACTGGAGAACATTTCCAGCCAAGCATTTGGATGCCTTGAGGCCTCTGTTCCTATTGTTCTCTCTGCCTGGATTGCTCCTGCGCACTTCTTCACCTGGCTGGTCCATTTTTAGGTTGCAGGTACACACTCGAAGGCTCCTGTGAGAGGCCCCAGATGATTTCCTTATTTAAGTAGCACCACTTCCCATCCCTACTCCTCAGTTGCTAGCTCATCACCATTATTTCGCTGCGAGCATTTACCATAATCTAAAGTCACCATCTTTGTTAATTTCTTTCCTTATTTTCTAAGCTTCCCACTCATAGAAGGAGAAGAGACATTTCTATCTAGATCTGCTCTGTCCAGTATGGTGGCCACGAGACCCACGTGTGGCTGTTGAGAACTTGATATGCAGTTAGTCTGAATGGAGATGTGTGGTTTTTTTTTAAGATTTTATTTATGTTTATTTATGTATGATGTGAGAGAGTGGTCAAGTTTCATTCTTTTGCATATAGCTGTCCATTTTTCCCAGCACCATTTGTTGAAGAGACTGTCTTTTCTCCACTGGATGTTTTTTCCTGCTTTGTCAAAGATTAGTTGACCATAGACCCGAGGCTCCAAAGATAAACTCCAAATGGATGAAAGATCTCGATGTGAGACAGGAATCCATCAAAATCATAGAGGAGAACATAGGCTGCAACCTCTTTGACATCGGCCACAGCAACTTCTTTCATGACACATCTCCAAAGGCAAGAGAAACAAAAGAAAAAATGAACTTGTGGGACTTCATCAAGATAAAGTTTCTGCACAGCAAAGGAAATAGTCATCAAAACAAAGAGGCAACCCACAGAATGGGAGAAGATATTTGCAAATGGCACTATGGATAAAAGGCTGGTATCCAAGATCTATAAAGAACTTCTCAAACTCAATATATGAGAAACAAATAATCAAATCAAAAAGTGGGCAGAAGATATGAACAGACACTTTTCCAATGAAGACATACATATGGCTAAGAGACACATGAAAAAATGTTGCAAATCATTAGCCATCAGGGAAATTCAAATCAAAACCACACTAAGATACAACCTTAAGCCAGTTAGAATGGCAAAACTGGACAAGGCAAGAAACAACAATTGTTGGAGAGGTTGTGGAGAAAGGGGATCCCTCTTACACTGTTGTGGGAATGCAAGTTGGTACAGCCACTTTGGAAAACAGTGTGGAGGGCCCTCAAAAAGTTAAAAATAGAGCTACCCTATGACCCAGCAATTGCACTACTGGGTATTTACCCCAAAGATAAAGATGTAGTGAAGAGAAGGGCCATATGCACCCCAATGTTCATAGCACCATTGTCCACAATAGCCAAACTGTGGAAGGAGCCAAGATGCTCTTCAACAGGCGAATGGATTAAGAAGATGTGGTCCATATATACGATGGAATATTACTCAGCCATCAGAAAGAACAATTACCCAACATTTGCATCAACATGGACGGCACTGGAGGAGATTATGCTAAGTGA
Organism: Ursus americanus; assembly: GCF_024610735.1. Taxonomy (NCBI): domain Eukaryota; kingdom Metazoa; phylum Chordata; class Mammalia; order Carnivora; family Ursidae; genus Ursus; species Ursus americanus. The sequence continues at coordinate 82,722,742 of NC_142128.1, read as the reverse complement.
AGTAAGTCAAGCAGAGAAAGACAATTATCATATCGTTTCACTCATTTGTGGAACATAAAGAATAAAGGAATAGCAGGGAGTTCGGTAGGAGAAGGAAGGGAAAAATGGGGGGATTAAATAGAGGGGGAATGAACCACGAGAGACTATGGACTCTGGGAAACAAACTGAGGGCTTCAGAGGGGAGGGGGGTGGGGAATGGGATAGGCCGGTGATGGGTATTAAGGAGGGCACGTATTGCATGGAACACTGGGTGTTATACGCAAACAATGAATCATGGAACACTACATCAAAACTAATGATGTACTGTATGGTGACTAACATAATAAAAATAAAATAAAATACATACCAGATTTTGAAAATTCAGTATGAAAATATATTGATACATTTATACTGATTGCATGTTGCAAAGATAATATTTTGGGTATGTTAAGTTAAATAAAATATATTCTAAAATTAATCACTTTTTTGTGTTTTTAGTTTTTTAGTGCGGTTACTAAAATTTCTAAATTACATGCATGGCTCACACTACATTTCTCTGGGCCAGTAGTAATCTGGATGCCATCGCTCTTCTCCGTGTGCATCAGGTATTTCTTTACCAGGTGGTTGTGTATTTGCTCCCACCTTCTCTTTGAAATTTATCAAAGATGAGTGGCTTCTAGGATTGTTAACTGTTCTTCATATCCTTGTTCTATTTGTTGTTCTACATCAGGAGAAAGATAGAGCAAAACTCAATACCAGTAACATCAACGTCAACAGAAGTCCCCGAGCCATCCAGCCCCTAGCAGCAAGCTGAGGAAGGCAAACCACGGATTGAGGAGTCGGTAAACTGGGATGGCGGCAGGATGGAGTAAGCAAGGTTCAGCAGCCAGAGATCTTTCCTTAGGCCGGGGCAGTGACATAAGCAATTCTCCCAGACCGCTTTGACACAGGCAATAAATCAAGTAAACAAGGCGAAAGGTCGCTGGAACCCATCTCCATCAATCCGGGTGTGACTCCCCCATAACCCGTGGGCCGGTGCTGGGGAGGAAGTCTTCTCATCACATCTTTCTGCTTGTGTGGTGGGAGGAATTGCAGAATTTGGAGGGTCAAAGTGGGGTAGGGGAAAAGATAGAACTCAGGGGTTTGGAAAAACCCTAATGATTTTTTTTTTCCAGCTCTTCTTTTAGGGACTTCTGGAGACAGAAGGGGATTAAAACTTGAAGTTAGTTAGGGAAGAGTAAAAACTCACAGCTAACTTATTAGCTGGGTTTATTTGATTAATCCTGGGGAGCGTGGATCACAATTCAATCCAACAAAATTTACTGGAGAATGGAGAGTTTAAAAAAGATTTGAAGCCAGAGGCTCTACCCCCATTCCTTGGATAGTGAGAAGGGCTAGAAGCTGCTTTGTTCTGGGAATATAGAAGTCCCAGGGCAGGTGGAGTCGGCCCAAGACCTGCTTCCTTCACAGATCTGAGTCTTCTATTTTAGCTTGACTTTCTTCTGGCTCCACTCACTCATTCTTTCATTCCACAACTATTGGGGACCTACTATGTGTTAGGCCTTTGCTAGCGCTATGCATTGAGTACAGCAATGAACAAGATATAGGAGATCTCCAACTTCTGAAACTTACATTCTAGTTGAAGAGCAGACAGTTGAAAAGGAAACAAAGCAGTAGTGGAATTACTGGATTATATGGGATTTACCCAAAGAAAATAAAAACGCTGATTCGAAAAGACACATGCACCCCATGTTTACTGCAGCATTTTTACAAGAGCCAAGATGTGGAAGCAGCCCAGGTGTCCATGGATAGACGAATGGGTTAAGAAGATGTGATACACACACAATGGAATATCACTCAACCATAACAAAGAATGAGATCTTGCCATTTGCAACAACACGGACGGATCTAGAGGGTATAATGCTAAGTGAAATCACTCAATCAGAGAAAGACAAGTACCGTATGATTTCGCTCATGTGGAATTTAAGAAACAAAGAAAAAAAAAAGAGAAACAAGCAAAAAACCAGACTCTTAACTATAGAGAAGAAACTGGTGGTCACCAGAGGGGAGGTGGGTGGGGGGATGGGTGAAAGAGGTGAAGGGGATTAAGAATACACTTATCATGATAAGCACTGAGAAATGTACAAAATTATAGAATCACTATATTGTGGACCTGAAACTAATATAACACTGTATGCTAATTATACTTGAATAATAAAAAAAGAGTAAACAAACCAAATGTAAACTGAAAAGTTCTGGGAAGCAGTGAGTGCCAATGAGCAAGAAAGTCCTCTTTGAGGAAGTGACATTTAATTCCAGATCCGCAGAGAAGGATTACTCACTGTCTCTTTCACATCTTGTGTGAGATTTATGTGTGCATTTATTCATTAATCAAACATTTACTGAATGCCTTTAATGGTCAGGCTTAGTGCTGGGTAATACGCCCCCCCCCCAAATGAGTAAGTCAAGGACTCTGCCTCAGAAGAGGTCATAGTCAAATGGAGAAGACCGACAAGTCAACAAGAAAGTGATTTCAGGGTAATACGATACAGATGATTAGACCTAGATGATCTCTAAGCGGCATTCCTATGTCTAAACGTTCTATTGTCTAGTAAGTTCTTACTGCTATGTTTAGTACTTTGGGGATGCTCATTGTCTCCAAGGATCTTATAATCTAACCGATGGCATGCATATTTGAAAATTTCCTATCTCAGAAACCAGGCTATAGCAAATTATTCATATGTTTTCAGTTCAGCCCCTACCTACTTGGCTTGTAAAAATCCATCAGGACTAGCACCTCTCCCTTATCCATTTTTGGATCCCACCCAGTCAATGGAAGATGTATGTGCACTCCTTTATTTTTTCAGGGTCCTGTGAGGGGGTCGGAATTAGGATTTGGGGACCATCTATCCGTTAAGGCTTTGAGCAAGATAACTCCTGGGTCTCAGCTACATGTCTGCATCTACTTAAACTGAGGTTTATTCTGAGTTGTAGAGAAGCTGGGAGATATCACACTGGAAAATTAGTTCATCTTCCAGAAACAAAGCCATAGTGAGGTTGCTCTCGCTAGGGACTTCTAGAGCTGCTGACTGTCCTCTGAGAAATTACAGATACTGCCTTAAGACCTTCAAGCAGGGAAGAACGTGCTTCATTTGAATAATGGTGGGTGGATCCCCCACTTCCTCCTTTTATCCCTTCTCTGTAACAATCTGCAATCTCGACCACCCCATCCTCTGATTTTTTGCTGAAATCACTTCCACTAAATTCCCGAGGGACCTCCATTTTATCAAATCCATATCCACTTGCATCCGCGGAGGACTGACATCTCTTGAATTTCTGTCTTCCCTTGGCTTTTTGGGATACCTTTCTTCCTTTGTTCTCCTGCGTTTCCAACTGTTCATCTTTTCCTCCTGGCATCTTTTGGTTGGCCTTAGAAATGGAAGTTCCTTGAGAGTCCTTGGCTTTCTCCTTTTCTCACTCTATTCACAAGTCTTGGGCATCAGTAACCAAGATCATAGCTTCAGCTACCATAAAGACATGGACTGAGCTCTCAAAACCATATGAGGCTCTTATCTCTCATTTGACTTTTAGCTATAGGTCTTAAACTTCCTGCTAGAACCCCACTGGACAGACTCTACCCTTAAACTAGTTCTTCTATTATGCCTGTCTTGGGGACTGGCATTACCAAAACCTATGGGCTATTTAGATTAGTATTCATTCAGTGGAGGTATAGTGATCCCTAGGCCCTGGGCCGTGGGCTGGGGTACGCAAGGAACTGGGCACTTAGAGACAGGTAACCAATCAGAGAAATGCGCTGCAGGACATCATCAGAGGAGTAAGGGCAAGAGTAGAAGAGCGTACAAGATGCGCGATGTAGAGAAAACACAGTAGAGGGACCAACGGGGAGACGGAATCCGAGGAAAGTCTTCCTTGCTGTGGTGACATGACATGGCCTTCCAAGTGGCTTCAAAACGTATCCTTCTATTGACTTTTTTAGGTCAGTTATGTGTGCCGACTAGGAAATTCACAAATAAACTTGCTTCAATTTACAAGTAAATTTGTGTATCCACCTGTGTGTCAAAAACCCAAAGTGAGCGTACAAAGCTTTAATACATGCATCGTCTGTGCTTTTTGTGTCCAAAAGTTTGAGTTTAGCTTATTTCCGGTTTTGCCTGGTAGACAAAGGCACTGTTTATTTAATAATATCTACCTTACAAATGTGCTATGAAGAGTAAAGATATAAAAATATATTACAACATATGCTGAATATGTTATATATTAGAATATATTATATATTATTATATACTATATATCAAAACATATGTATTTACAAAGATAATTAGAGGAAGCATATACACAGCCTTTTGCTCTATAAAAATGCCACGATGGCCATGTTTACCCGGTTTAGGTACCATCCCTTTTGAAAGACAAATGGGAATGGAATCCCCATGACAGGCAAGAAAGGTATGGTATTTTTGGCATTGAGAATAGCACGTAAAAGGCATGAGCATGGAAAGCCAAATAGCCTATCTGAGAAAACATAGCCAGAATGATATCGATGGGCTGTAGAGTGCAAGGCAAGGGGGGGTGAACCTGGAGTGGGAGGTAGGAGCCCCATCATAAGGGGTCTGTATGATAGTAAGAGCATTAACAGCCACAACGAACAGAGTGCACTTTACCTGCAAGACCCCTAGTACTTCATGCGCCCTGTGTTACCATTCACGTGCTACAGCAGGTAACCTGAGAGGCTAGTATCTGGTATGGTTTAGCTGGAATTCACCCCCAGGACTCTGCGACCCCACAGCCCACCTCATACACAGGTCCTTTGCCGTACACCCTGATGCGTGTGCCTGGTGCTAAAATACCCTTATGTCACGGAGCTCTTACTGCAGCGCAGGGTGGGGGAGCCTGGATGTGGTGGGTGGAGTGGGGAGGGGAGATGGTCTCTGCACTTGTTCGCTGGGGCAGGGAGTAGGAGGAAGCCACCTTAGCCGCAGCTGGTGGTGGGCTGGGTCTTGCCTACTAGAGGAAACTGCTGCCTCTGGGTGGTGCTCAGTTCTGAGGTTAAGTCAAAGGAGTTTTATTTCAGTAACAATTCTTTCCCTGGGCTTCCCACAGCCACCTAACCCGTTTCCTACCAACCTTCCTTCTCTCTGCAAATCATGTTTACCACCATTCAAATGTGACCTCCCTCACTTCCCTACTTAATGAAATTCTCCTGCAGATCCTCATTGCCTTCGGGAGAAAGCCCAATTCTTCACGGTCCTTTGCTGGCACACAAAATGCTTCCTGGAGATGGTCCTGCCCACCCACTTGGGCTCTGTCTCCCTCCACTCACTAGGCTTCTACACTGCGTGGTCTGCTGTCCCACACCTCGTGTCTTTCTAGGTCCTGAAATTCCTGCCTGAAATCTCTGCTCTAATTTGCCTGGGACTGTCTCAGAAAGCTGGATTTTCCCCCAAGCTACGTATAACTCCTCTTCCCCCATACCACCACCACTACAACCGCATTCTTTGAAAATCTACCTACTCTTCAGGATGGCTCACACACCACCTCCTCCAGGAAGCCTTGCCTGACTTCAGGCGAGGCTAAAGGCCTCTCTTTTGTTCTCCCAGCATCCTTTATATACACTTTGCTATCTATGCACTTGTTATTACTCCCTTTTAATTGGGAGTTAGGGTCAACTCCCAGCCTGGCTTCTTCCTACTTGACCTACTTGAGCTCAGAATAAAGCCCTTACTACTTGAATTTAGGCAAATTACTTCATCTCTGATACCTCAATTTACTCATCTATAAAAGGGAATGAAAATAATCTCTACGTTTTAAATGTGCTATGAAGATTAAAGATTTAAAATGTTAAGAATATATTATAACATATATTAAATATATTACATATTAGAATATATTATTTTATATTATAATTATATATCAAAACCCATGTTAAAATACAGGTTACAATACTGTCTACAATGTGTTGCATAGTGTAAGCACTAACTAAATGGCAGTTATTATTCTATTATTATTGCTCATCCATACTAGACTCTTAGTGCCTTGAGGGCTGTGATTTATTCAATACTTAGTATACTACCTGGCATTTGGTGGGCATTTAATAGATATTTGGATCTGTTTCTCTCCTCTTCTTTCATTGTTGGCTTTGCCACTTCGGGTCCTCAATCTGAACTTTTCTTTTTAAAAATTAAGACAAGAAGAAAGGGAAAAAAAGATATTTGCATTTATATCTAGAGATTTCTCAGCCCCGGGCCATCGTCCAGGCCCCCAGGGACTGCAGGAAGATGTTATTTCCATAGATAAGAGAGCACTGGCACCTACCCTAGTCTTTCCCACCGGTCTACCTCCCTCGCCCCTTGCAGAGACCTCCTCCTGCTTTTACTGCCTCTTCTCTCCACTCCTAGGATCTTTGAAGATTTTCAAAGAATATGGTCATAGTGGTGGTGGTATGGGGAGTAGAGGAGTGTGTATGTAGCTTGGGGGCGGGGAGGAACTGACTTTCTGAGACAGTCCCAGGAGAGATTAAGAAAGACCAGGTTGTATATTTTCCCTGAGGGCCTGGAGATTTAGGAAGCTTTATCTGAACAGAAGTATCCACCTGATCCTGGAAGGCAGAGCTGAGCGATCACTGCTGTTTTTGTTGAGCATTTGAAGTCCTGAGACTAGGGAGTTCATTCATCAGATAAGGGCTCAGGGTGGGCGAGGAGCTGGACTAATGAAGTCTTTACTGTGACTCTATCTTCCAAATCCATCTAGTATTAACTATGGGACAAAAGAATCGTTTAAATCCTGATTTGTGATTTTATTCATGTAAAAGATCATGCAAAGATATAAAACAATGAAATCACTTTGAATGAACCGTCTTTATTCAAGACTATAATTACACAGAAGAAAAAAGTGCAGTTAGAAGCATTTTAATATTTGTAGTATTTCACAATAAAAAAGGTTTAGTTCAAGACTTTTGGTCACTTTTGCATTGGGTTATCTGTTTTTTTTTTTTCTTGCTGATTTCCAAAATTTTAAAAATAATTCTGGCAATGATTGTAGTTATATTTTCTCACCCAGAAGCCGGTTGGTTTTTTTTTTTTTTATCCTTTTTTGTGGTGTCCTTTGATGAACAGAATATTTAAATATTCAGGAAGTCTATGTTATCACTCTTTTCCTTTATGGGTCATCTTCATTGTGTTCTCTTTAAAAAGGCTTTGCCTATTCCAAGTTCATGGCCATATTTTATGGTCTTCTTCTGTAAGCTGCATTATAAAAGAGAATGTCCAGATGGCTGATACACCATGAAAAATGCTCAGGATCATTACTCATCAGGAAAACAAATGAAAACTGTAAGGAGGTACCTTTCTACTGGAAGAGCTACAAATAAATAAATCCAACAGAAATGTACAACACCGAATGTCGGAGAGGAAGTGGGGTGTGTGGACTTCTCGTACCCGGCCTGTGGGTGGTTATGTTAACACAGCAAGTTCGCACAGTCACGTGGGGAAACTTTTGGGCAATATCTACTAAAGCCAACATGTGCTTACCCTGTGACTTAACAATTTCCTAAGTTAACACACAACAGAAAGGTGTAGACATGAGCACCGAAACACAAAAGTGCTCACTGCATTTTTTTAGTCACCATAGTTCAAAATTGGAAACCATGCACATGTCTTTCAATAGTGGGATGTATAAATGCATGTAGCAGACATATTTTATTTTTTAAGATTTTACATATTTATTTGAGAGAGAGCGAGAGAGAGCATGAGCAGGGGGACCCTGAGATCATGACCTGAGCCGAAGGCAGTTGCTTAACCAACTGAGCCACCCAGGCATCCCTGTAGCATATATATATTCAATGGAATACTATACAGTAATGAAAAAGACCAAACTCTTAGGGCATGCGAAAACATATCTGAATCGCATCCACGTAATACTGAGCGAAAATAGCCAGACAGAAAAGAGAAAATACTGTATGATTGTATTTATATGAAGTTCAAGAACAGAAAAACCTGGTCTGTGGTGAAAGAAGTTGGGATCCTTGTTATCTTTGGTGGCGGTGGGGTTGACTAGAAAGGGGCAGAAGGAAACTTCTGGGGTACAGAGAACATTGGTATAGCTTGATCTGGGTAGTAGCTTTATGGTTGTATATGTTTGTAAAGATTGATCCAGTGTCACTCAAAGGTTTGGATGTTACTTCAATAAAGAGTTAAGGGGAAAAAATGTTAGTTAATAAAATATTTGAGTTGTAATTTTTACCATTCATTGATAATAGAAGTTGAAAGAGCATTATTTTGCTTACATTTGTGTGTTTGAAGAATGCAGCTTATTCAGTCATTCCAATGTTCACCCATCTGATTCATTCTGATACTGTCTGCAGGAATATCAGAGGACCTCTGGATCCCTTCTGGTCCTAAGATATAATGAATTGGCTGAGATCATGTGCAGTAATAATAATATCCTGTGATTATAAAGGCAATATGATTAAAAAAAACTTGTTTGAGGTGTGTATGATAATAGTATTGTCCTTGATTATGAAGGCTATCCCATGTAGAATATTTTGAGGTTTTTTTCAGGAGTGTTGATTTGATTTACATTGACTTTGCTATTTTCTGTAGAAAATATCCAAATATTTGGATCTTTTGTTAGACCTTTCAAAGAGCTTTCCCATGTATTATGGGCCTGCTGTCTGATGGCTTAATATTCTAGTAGGATAGAGTGACCTTAAGCAAGTACGGGTACAGGAGTGCTAAGAAGGGGACATAGAGTTTGACCTAAGGGGTCCAGCCTAGCTTAGGGGACGTCGAAGAGTTCCCTGGAGCACCTGGCATCTAACTTAAGAAGAGTTTAAGGTTGCCAGATAAAGTGGAACGATGGAGGCCATTTGGACAGGGGGTTCACACATTCCAAAGCTACAAGAATAAAGAGCTACATGTTGCTTTGGAAGGAAAAAAAGACAATCCAGTGGGTCAGACGAGAGAGTTTGAGGAGAGATCTAGGAGGTGTTAGATAGTGGGCAAGGCTCTGTTTGCCCTGTTAAGGACACTGGATTTTATCCTAGTGTAAGATGAAGCCATGGGAGGTTTTGTTAAGCAAATACATTGATCATATGTGTATTTTAAGCAAATCGAACTGGAATAGGGACAACTGTCTCCTTTTGGTAGGACCCGGGGATAAGAAGTGGAGTCAGAACTAGAATGCAGCTCTCTAAGGGGCTGCTCCCTTACTGTTCCGGGATTTTTTCTCTGACAGTGCCTGTGGTTCTTGGTCACGCTGCTTAGAAGAATGAAGAGGTAGACCAGACAGAGTGGTGGGCAGCAAAGCCAGGTTTATTGAACAATAGCAAGGTGATGGTACAAAGCGCTCGAGGAGGAAGGGGACTGGAGTTTCCACGTCTAGGGCTTTGTAATGGGCTTCTTAGAGGGCTGTTTTATTTTATTTTATTATTTTTTTAATGATTTTTTATTATTATGTTAGTCACCATACAGTACACCCCTGGTTTCCGATGTAAAGCTCGATGATTCATTAGTTGTGTATAACACCCAGTGCACATGCAATACGTGCCCTCCTTACTACCCATCACCAGTCTATCCCATTCCCCCACCCCCCTCCCCTCTGAGGCCCTCAGTTTGTTTCTCATAGTCCATAGTCTTTCATGTTTCATTCCCCCTTCTGATTACCCCCCCTTTCTTTATCCCTTTCTTCCCCTACCGATCATCCTAGTTCTTATGTTCCATAGATGAGAGAAATCATATGATAGTTGTCTTTCTCTGCTTGACTTATTTCACTTAGCATTATCTCCTCCAGTGTCGTCCATGTTGTAGCAAATGTTGAGAACTCGTTCTTTCTGATAGCTGAGTAATATTCCATTGTATATATGGACCACAACTTCTTAATCCAGTCATCCGTTGAAGGGCATCTCGGCTCCTTCCACGATTTAGCTATTGTGGACATTGCTGCTATGAACATTGGGGTGCATATGGCCCTTCTCTTTACTACGTCTGTATCTTTGGGGTAAACACCCAGTAGTGCAATGGCTGGATCATAGGGTAGCTCAATTTTTAACTTTTTAAGGGACCTCCACACTGTTTTCCAGAGTGGCTGTACCAACTTGCATTCCCACCAACAATGTAGGAGGGATCCCCTTTCTCCACATCCTCTCCAACAATTGCTGTTTCTTGCCTTGTCTATTTTTGCCATCCTAATTGGCGTAAGGTGGTATCTCAGTGTGGTTTTGATTTGAATTTCCTTGATGGCTAATGATTTTGAACATTTTTTCATGTGTCTTTAGCCATTTGTATGTCTTCATTGGAAAAGTGTCTGTTCATATCTTCTGCGCATTTTTTGATTTGTTTATTTGTTTCTCGTGTATTGAGTTTGAAAAGTTCTTTGTAGATCTTGGATACCAGTCCTTTATCTGTAGTGTCATTTGCAAATATATTCTCCCATTCCGTTGGCTGCTTAGAGGGCTGTTTTAATCTGATTAACCCTCGCTGTGCCTGTCATCCAATCAGGTTTTTGTCACCTATGTATTCATGGGAAAGGGTGGAGGTATCCTTCCAGGGTGGTATAAAATCCTTTTAAGGGTGGTTTCTTTTTAGTGTAAGGGCCCCTTTTCCCTGCCTGCCTGCCTTCCAACTAGCCTTCAAGTTGTCTATTCTTTGTCGGTCTTGGACGAGAGTGAAAAGGGAACTCGATGTGGGATGGGAAGCTTAAAAGCATAGCTGGCCGCCTTTCCCTTCTTTCCTGGTTCCTGGTTTCTGTATCCTAGACAGAGAGGCGGCCTGACTTGGATTCGTGGCAGACACCTTAACAGAGGAACCCATCCTGCAGGGCTTACCTCCAAAGCAAGACTTTTTGATGCTTTTTGTTGATTTTATCTAGAAATACTTTTTTAGAAAAAAGCAAGAATTCCTCAAATAATGGGTTCCCAAAAGACCCACTTGAAGTTCTGTGAAAGGGTAAATGTCACTTTGGAGAGTTGTAAAAGCCCATTCATCTATTTCCAGAACAGAGCTCAGGTTAATGAATTGGAAAGCAGAGGTATTTTCCAGGACAGACAATGGTTTTTGAAAGGGAGAAGAAGGACAAGGAGAAGGAGGAAGAGGAGAGCAAGAGGGAGGAGAGGGAGAAGGTGGGGGAGAGGGAGAAGTGGGAGAAGGAAGGGAAGAAGGTGAAGGAGGGGGAGAAGAAGAGGGAGAAGGAGAGGGAGAAGGAGAACCAGAGGGAGAGGAGAGGGAGGGAAAGGGGAAGCAGAAGGAGAGGAAGAAGGAGAAGGAAGAGTAAGGGGAGGAAGAGTTATAGAAATGTCACTTTTTGAAAGCGCACTCTACGCTCCTTGCTCCTACTTCTTCAGGTCCACTAACTCCTGATACCAGGGGAATATGCCTGTGTTCCCACTAATCTACTGAAACCACTCCTGCTCATCTCATCAAGGACTCCCTTTTGCAAATCCAGCAACTTCTTCTGCTGCCCACAAAAAACCAACTGAGCTCCCTAACCTAAGAGTTCAATGTCACGAAGTCCTATTAAGTCTATAGCCAAGATCTTTCTTCCTGCTACATCACCCTTGACTTGTTTTCAAGCTAGCATTTCTCTATGCCAGGGCATCCTTCCTCATGGTTGCCAATGATCACTTTTATAGCGCACATTCGATGAGCTCTCTCCCTTCTTTGAAGTCCGTGAAGTCCCTGAAGGCTCCTTGTCAGCTCCAGAATAAAGTGTCACCCCCTGACTGTGGTTCATAGGGCCATCCACAGTCGAGTCCCGGCTCGTTTGTCAAGGGTCTGCCCTGCATTCCGCCCTCCACACAGACATGCTTGTGGTGCCTACCTCTGCGTTGGCCCTTGCTGTTCTGTTCCTCATGGCTTCACCCTCTCTTCACATCTAACAGACTCTTCTCCCCTCTTAAAAGCTGCCTCCTCTCTGTGACTTCTCCTGACGCTTATCTTCAGGATCCCAATAGAATAAATCACTTTCTCTGCTCCCTCCGTGCTTTGTACCTGCCTCTTTTACAGCAGCTACTGCAGGGTTTTATAACTCTTTTCCTCACTCTTTGTGTCTTCCTCTCCCGGGGCCTCTCCCGATTCCTCATCATAATCTGCAGAGTGCCTGGTGGATAGTAAGCACTCAGTAATGTGTATGTTTTAATGCTTCCTCCCTCTTGTGTTTCTGACCCCTTTTCAGTAAACTGATTAAAGGTGTAGACAAAGCCCAACTCATATTTTTCCCAGCTGAGCAAGTGCAAATGGACACAGCAGGCCTTGAGAAATAGTAACGAGAGTGAAAGATCAAGGGCTGAGAGAACAAAGAACACATTGAGGTTTTTTCAGTAGGGGTGACTGGAATTGCACCACCCCCAAGTGCTAGCTCAGAAAATAACAGTAGTGCTTTACAGCCAGTCCCTTCTTACACTTTCCAAACTAGGCCAGCTGGTGTTAACAACATCATGGTGAGTGAGCCAAATGGTGTATGCGTGTGCTGGTGGGCATGTTTTTGGTGAAGAGGGGGTGGAATTATATCTGTTTGGGAGGTGGGAAGCATGGCTGGAACTGGACAACTGATCCTCTAATGCAGGGCTGACTGACTTTCTCTGCAGATGGTTAAGTATTTTAGGCCTTCTTCATAGGCATAAGCAGGCATAGAAGATATGTGAATGAATGAGCAAGACCGTCTGAAAGAAGAACATATGGAGGCTGAAATGTGAATTTCATATACTTTTCATATGCTGTAAAATATTATTCTTCTTTTGATATTTTTGCCCAGCCTTTTAGAAATGTAACAAACATGCTTAGCTCTCTGGCCATACAAAAGCAGGTGTCAGGTAGGGTTTGGTCCAGTAGTCATAGTTTGCTACCCCTGCTCTAGTGCTGAGTCTATTACTCTGCTACCCTGAGTAGCTTTACTGGGAGTGAAGCCATGTGGAGAGTGCTGACCTAAAGATATCATCATGGCAGCCTAACTTCCTGAGGGCTTGCTGAGTGCCAGGCTCAGTACTCTCTCAATTATTTCTTACCACAACCCTGTGAAGAAGGAACTAGGAGCATGTCTATTTACAGGTAATCAGACTGGTCACCCAGTTTGTAACTCTGAGAGCCAGGCTTTTGAAGGCTATTTGGTTCTGAGGTGCAGGTACTTACCACTACCCCGCACGGCTTCCTGTGGCAAAGTGGCATTGCTATAGAAATCGTATGTGATGGGTTATGTTTTTCAAGAATACAGACATTTTTACCCGAAAGCAATCAATTTTTCAAAAGAAAAACTAGAGACAAAGAAGACGGAAGGACAGATGTGCTCATATCCTGTTGTGGGAAAATTGGCTCGGAATTTTCCAAGACTTAATAACTTTTCTGAACTTGTTATCCAATTCCTTCCCCCAGGAGTTTGCAGGAATGCAGAGTTAATCTTTGCACTCTCCAGAAGGACCCTTCCCTCACTGTCTTCGACTACCTCACACTGCTTCCCACCACCAACACACACACACACACACACACACACACACACACACACACACCCTTGGGTGTGATTGTGAAACTACTGTCAAGCAATCTATTTGGTATTAGAACCTAAAGAACAAATGTCAACCTATTCTCACTTCCAGAAAGGGCCCTACCGGGTAAATGCAAATGTGGGCAATACCTCACTTCCTGTACCTCACCCCACCACACGTCTGTGCATGTTTTTTCTTCCCCTCTGCTTCCATAGTTTCTCCTTCTTGGCCAGTCACCCACTCTGGACTCAACACTGAGGGCTGCTCAAGGGTCAGACCACTGTAAGAGTGTAATGGGGGTGGGGGGGTGGCATGGAGCTGCATGAGCTCAGATGCCTTCTCTACACTTCTGGGAGGTCCGCTCCAAGCTTTTCTTCTCTGCCACTACCAGCCCCACCCTCCACTTCCTCCCTGACCTCTCAAGCTAGTTCCTCTATAAGAGCTGGGGTGTGATTGTCACCCCCTCCCGTAGGAGCTGCAGGCTCTGGAGCAACAAGCCCAGATTGTTAGTCCAGGACAGAATAAAGTTGGGGGTGGGGGTGGGAGCTAGAGTTTGGGTGAAGGAGATAAGAGAAACACAAAAGGGAATGTAGAAGATCCGACAATGAGTAGACTATGTTGGGGCTGGAGGAGGTGGGGTCCTCCTCCCTGAGCTGTCTTGAACCTTGCCTCCTCTTCCTGGTTGTCTCCCCGCTCTTCTCTTTCCAGCCTTAGAGGTCCTTGGAAATGTGCCAGGTTGTGAGCAGAGCAGTTTCAATTCTTTATTAGAAATCCCCTTCTTGGCTCCTTGGCCTCACTCCCCTCCTATTCCTGACTTCTCCCTTCCCCGTTTTGCTAATGAATCTTTCGGGAGCAAGGTTGGGGCAGGCTAGGGTTTGGGGCTCAGCTGGGGAGCCATTGGTGGCCTCTAGGCCTATCACTGATCTTGGTTCCTGCAGAATCTACCTGCCTGAGCTCCCTCTCCTGGGTGGCTTTCACCTCAGTCTCTGCCCTCAGATAAGGGTAATGTGTGGACGCTGTGCTGAGCCACAGGAAGGAGGGTGGAGCCATGGGGTCAGAAGACCCAAAGGCCTTTGTGCTCAGCTTTCGCTTGATGAGAATGAGTTGGGGCAAGGTGAGCTACATTTGAAAATCAAATTTAAAAAATTATTCCTCTCATCCAACATTACTAGAGTCACATTTGCTCATGGTAAAAACACATAACAACCATAACAACAACAACAAAATAACAAGATTTGGGGCAGCACAGAAACATACAGGGGGAAAAAAAAGCTAAGATCACCCATAACTTCACAACCTGGAAAAAACTTCTGGCATATTGATGTATTTCTGATGGAGGAGAGTTGGAAGGCAGGCAGGCAGGGACAAGGGGCCCCCCCTTAAGAGGAAACCACCCTTCAAAGGATCTTACACCACCCTGGAAGGAGTCCTGCACCCTTTCCCACGTGATAGATAGATAGATGACAAAAGCCTGATTGGATGACAGGCGCAGGCAGGTTTTATCAGATTAAATCAGCCCGCCAACAAGCCCGTAAGAAATCCCAGACTTAGAAACTCTGGTGGCAACCCTCTTGGGTCCCCCTTTTGAAGCCTCCACTCCTTGACCAGAGAGCTTCCTTTGGGATAGAGTGTGAACCACTTACCTGACAGCTGGGACCAGGGCTCAAAACTCCGTGGGTGTATGTCTTGATGCGCATTCAAAACAATTCAATGTGAACTCTGCCAAAATAAAGCTGGATTAGGCCAGAGAGTGTATCTGTTCTCCCGGGAGTGCTGACATCATCCTCCTACAGCTTGGTTTATTTTCCTGGTTTCCTGGGTTGCCTTTAATCAGGCACACACTCCAGAAGAAATGCACCCTTTCTGTGGAGATGGTGGCTAGTACAGCCCAAAAGGCCACTGGCACAGCCTATGTGCCCCCCAACAGGGGCACGGTTGCTGGTAATATTTTGGGTTCTTGGGGGCTAGCAGAGGACAGGAGAATGGGGTGTAGGTGGGAAGGATAGCCAACAGCAGCTGTGAACCCGCCTCAAAGAAACTCTTCAAGGGAGAGTTCCCGAGCCATGGCTCTGGGGGCCAATTTTCTCAGCTTTGAGGGTCAGCACCTGGACTCTGCAGGGACTGACACCACTGGGAGTAGAAGATTGAAAATGAGGGTAAACAAAGGAAGAGAAGCAAGGCCTAATTGCCCAAGAGGCCGGCTATCAGTGCTTGGCCATCCAGAAGACGAGCGAACCACCAATTCGAAAGAAGATAGAATTTAATATTTAATATTTCATAGAGAGCATTCATGTATTGCCTGGGGGAAGAGGTGAGGTAGAGAGGGAAAGGTAATTAGGGCCTCAACAGGTTCTGAATGGGTAGGAAGGAGACTTGAGAAAGGAGGAGCAAGTGGAGGATAAAAGGAGAGAGAAGAGCGAGGATGGCATCCATGTACAAATATATATTAGTATCTATTGTGTCATAGGCTCTGGGCTACTGGGGACATAGAATTGATACTTTTGGGGCGCCTGGGTGGCTCGATCGGTTAGGTGTCTGACTCTTGATTTCCGCTCAGGTCATGATCGCAGGGTCATGAGGTCGAGCCCCATGTGGGGCTCCATGGTCAGTGGGGAGTCTGCTTGGGACTCTCTCCCTCTCCCTCTGCCCCTCCCCCTGCTCTCGCTCTCTCTCTAATAAATAAATAAATCTTAAAAAAAAATTAAAAGATTCGACACTTTCAAGCCCTGACTTCAAGGGAGAGTGTGCTACAGATTTGTTCCCTAGACCCCTGCTGTAGTAATTGCTTTAAAACCTTTGTTGTTTGGATTATCCAGATGGTCCTAGGCTTCAGTCGTGTGCAGTTGAAGGTTGTATACAGGTTTTGGGGCTCCAGATACCATACTGGCCATATCCACCAGGCTGGCTTCCTAGCTACCATCTCTTGCTGGCTGCTGGCTCTCCAGGAGGACACCCAGTCTCCATCTTTAGATGGAGTGTGTTCAAGAACTTTGGGGAGGGCTTGCAACTCTCTAAGGCAAATCAAACAAATGTCATATATTCATTCAAATAGGGTCTGGAATGTTTATCCTTAATTTATTCATTTATTTGTTCATTCATATTTTTTTTAAAAGATTTTATTTATTTATTTGACAGAGATAGAGACAGCCAGCGAGAGAGGGAACACAAGCAGGGGGAATGGGAGAGGAAGAAGCAGGCTCATAGCAGAGAAGCCTGATGTGGGGCTCGATCCCGTAACGCCGGGATCACGCCCTGAGCCGAAGGCAGACGCTTAACCGCTGTGCCAACCAGGCGCCCCTGTTCATTCATATTTTAAACCTAGCGGTTAGACCTTATTCCTACATGGTTAAGAAGGTTATATCTAGCCATTTCTCTTCCTTAGTACTTGAAACCAGAGGGAAAACCATTATGTCAGCCTCTCCCTGTGATATAACTATCTTGGAAACCATCTTAGACCAGATTAAGAAGGGAGGTCGAACCATTCTTGAATCACTTGAAACTGGGAACTTGCATTGCCTCCAGGGTGAAAACCCTGGGTTGGGAGCTGGGCACAAACATGGGAAATCTGCTTGGGGTTTCTTTTTCTTGGCTTCGATATGTCTCCAATGGCTCAGTGCAGAATCACTGAAGGTATTGGTGCCACTACTGAATCAGTACTCTCTGTGTCGTCACCTGTCTTTACCATCAAAGACCCTTGGGAGACCTTGCTGTCCTGCAAGACAGAATTATAGCCATGAAGAGGATGCCTCCTTGCTTTCAGGTTGCTTGCAGCCTAGGAGAGGGGGCAGAAGGCAAATGACTGACCGGTATTTGAAGCAGAATAAAGTGAGTCCTAAATTGTGGAAGAGGCAGTGTGGCCATGGGGACTCAGAAGTGAGGGCAATTTTATTCTAGGGTGGGATTCCAAAAATTTCATGAAAGAGGGATGCAGTTCAGGTGGGCCCTTCAAGGATAAGTAAGATTTCTCAGGTAGAAAAGGTGGAAGGATGTTTTCCAGGATAAGGGAATTATAAGGGAATTGTAGGGAAATCTGAAAGCACCAATGCATTGCAGGGAAAACAACTATTCGGGGGTGGTTTAAAGGGAGGGGGCATGCACGGAGTGACGAAGTGACAGTCATGGGAAGATCACTTGAGAGACCCACAGCAAGAAGCTCAGCAACATTCCCACGGATGTTCAGGTGGGAGGCAGTGTGGCACCGCCAGAAGAGTGTGCTCCTCCAAGGCAGGCGTCCCAGGGTCTGCCTCTCAGTGCCATCTCATTATTGCTGACTGACCTTGAACAAATTATTTAACATCTTTGATCCTCATTTTCATGATATGCAAATTGAAGATAATATTCTTGGCCCTCCGTGCGAAGTTTAAATGATGTGATACTCAGAAAGTGCCCAACAAGTACCCATGACAGACCCTCATGAAGTGTAGCTCCTTCTCTTACCCTCTGAAGTGGCATAAATCAGGAAAGGTCGTTGTGCATCAAAAGGTTTTCTATTCTGTCATCCATTTCACAAATATTTATTGACCACCTACTATGTGTTATGTCCTGTGCTAGGTAATGCGGGATGTCCAAGACGCAAGCTCTAAAAGACAGAATAATATATTGGGGGAATGATATGCAAAGAAGTCAAAGGTTAAGCATAGTCTGAGCTAACTCGTCTGCAGCCATCTTGAGGCTGTCTACAGCTGATGAATGAAGGAGCATCCAGACAGTGAGTCGCACATGACTTGCTGGGAGACATAGAGCAGGCTGAGGTCACTGAGGGCTGGCAGGGGATGGGAGGTTGCTGGAAAGGTGTCAAGGAACAGGAGAAATGTGAGCCAGACCTCAAGCATGGTTAGCATTTGGCATGGCAGAGAGGGGAGAAAAAGTTGTGCTGAGTAGTAAAACAGCCACGGAACAAAGTGACCTTAAGACACTGTCTAGTTTGATTGTAGAGGAGGGGTCCTGGGAGATAAGGTTGAGGGACAAGTTGAGGCCAAATTCTGGAAAGCACTGGAAAGCAAGCTAGGGACTTCAATTTCCATTATAGGCATTGTCTTTTTCACTGGGTGCTCTAGGCCACACTGCTCTGCCCCCTAACCCCCACACTGATTTATGCCACTTATTCTCTAGTAAATATATATGTATATTTAAATATACTTTAAGAGTATATTTATTTACTTGAGAGAGACAGAGAGAGCATAAGCTGGGGGGAGGGGCAGAGAGAGAAGCAGGCTCCCCCTGAACAGGGAGCCCGAAGCAGGGCTCAATCCCAGAGCCTCAGGACCATGATCCGAGCTGAAGGCAGATGTTAGCTGACTGAGTCACCCAGGTGGCCCTCTAGTATTTATATATTACCTTGTATTATTTTCTTTTGATATATGTGTCACCTTATACCCTAAGCAAGATCGTAAATTCCATAGGATAGGTCACATAAAGATTTCCTTAACTTGATATGACTCAGTATGGTAGCATATCGTCAAAGCTGAGAGGTAAAGAAGGCTTGGGGATACCCATGGAGAAGCTGTGATCACGCTGTTGTGACAGCTTGCAGTAAGTCCCAGCCACTGCAGAGGCACCATAATAAGCACATTTAGTCTCTGCAATGTTGATTTTAATGCTTTTGGTATTACCTTGATGATGTGACCCTCCAGTTTGAGCAGTATCTCTATAGACCATATTGACGTCCTTCCTGTCCATTAATCAT
Source organism: Ursus americanus (assembly GCF_024610735.1). Lineage (NCBI taxonomy): Eukaryota > Metazoa > Chordata > Mammalia > Carnivora > Ursidae > Ursus > Ursus americanus. The sequence continues at coordinate 82,703,591 of NC_142128.1, read as the reverse complement.
AAATAATAGACTCCTCAGATATAAGTGGAGGGGACATTTTTCTGTTGAAGGGTCTTAGACCTTCCAGATTCTTTTAGGTTTGCTTGCCCAGCTCCTTGACTTCCCTGAAAAAGGCAACTGAAGTCTCATCATATAACAAAAGAACTGCTATGGGCCCCTAATTCCCTTACTCTTTAGAGACCCCGTCCTTTGATATCACGGCTGCTCTCTCTCAGCTTAGTCCCGAGGAGGAAATCAACCAGGAACCTTAGGAATCAGGTGACTGAGGGCAGAAAGCAAGTACTATGCAGAGCAAACACGGCCTGCCTGGATGTTTGCTTTGGTTTAAAGAGTTACTGGGGATAGTATACTAACCTTTTGTTTTGCAGGCAGCTTTACTTACCCAGTAAATAGCTGTTTTTGAGTAGCAATTTTCCATGTGACCAGTCAAAAAGATTCTTAAAATAGACCTTTCTTCCCTGTGGATCAACTAAGATGGCAACAGTGACAACTCGGCCATTGGTTCCACTCGTGTGTCAGGACAATGGCCAATCAGGAATGCGTGGGTTTCTTGTCTATCTGGGGTCCAGCTCTTTGTTCATTTCACTGTCTCTTGAAGCCATAGCCTTTGGTGGCCCAAGTGGTAGAGTCCTCACATGAGTGTCTGCTGCCCCAGACGCCGCTAGAGACCCGCACAGTGGGGCAAGTGCATGGATGGGCTCACTCATCTGGAGTAGATTTCTTTGGTTCTACAGACACTTTAAAACCTGGTTTTCCATGAAGTAAGAACAGATAAATGGGTGGGAGTGAATATGAGACTGGAAAGAAGCCATATCTAGTGGTTTCTCGAAGGAACAAGGGCAAAATCTCCCCTCTTCTACAGGAGCCTGCTCATTCTGTGAGGGGGTAACGAGAGTCTGTAGCTGGTTGGTTGCCTGGATCATAGCCTAGCCCTGAAGGCCCAGCAGATGCTGACTATCCTCAGATTCTTTTTTCTTTTTTCCTCCCCTCACACATATTTTCACTGGAGTAAGACTAACTCTTTACATACAGCCCTCACAGCATGTACATGTATGCACCTTACACCAGTTCTCTCCTCTGGTCTATGTTCCCTGTGTTCATGCTGTTCTTTTTCTCCTGATACATCCTTCCCTTTCCTCTGTATCTTTTCAAATCCTTATCATTCCTCAAGGTCCAGTGCAACCTCCGTCCTCCATACAGCCTCCCCAGAATGTTCCCTTGTGTTTCCTCACAGTTTTGCCCTGGTTCTTGTTATGTGAGTCAGTCTATGTGTCTTGTGGAGTCTGTGAACTCCAAGAGGGCAGACTCCATGCTGGATTCTTTTCATGCTTTGCCCACGTTACCTAAGACAGCTCTCATTCCCGAGATCACTTATCTCCCCTTTGTCATTCACTTCTGAAATGCCCATGGCTACTTGCACAAAGTTGGTGATCCATACATGTTTGCTGATTGGTTGGTTTATCTGCTGTCTATATTAAAGAGAAGACAATAATCATTAAAATGATAAAAGGCTCAGCATGATCCAAGAGCCTTATTTTGGATCCTTGAAAAGTGAGCATGTCTAAACACATAATGGCCTTTGTGTGCATTTCTCTTCCATTTAGTTGCTGACAAGGCAGTCTGACTCTAGCTTCTCTTATGCTTAGTTAGAACAATTCAAATTAGTAAACATTAAATAAGTATCTGCTAAGTGCACCTCACTCTGCTGGATCCTGGTTATGGGATCTGTGGCCCTGCTCCTGGAAAAGAGGGTTGAGAAGCCTTAATTAGTTGCCAATCACTTATTTCCTTCTTAGCCCTAATGGGAAATGACCATGAGAGCTAAGAGCAGTAGCCACAGGTTGTTCAGGGCAAGGAAAAGATAGAGAAGGAGTTCCAAGGTCTCAGAAGCTGGAATGAAGAATTTCATCTTCCAAGAGCACTAACTGGTTGATGCTCAAAGTAAATAGTAGGGTCTGAGGTGACTCAAATGACCAATTATCAAGTGTCACAGCAGTCACCAGAGCCAGATGAGACCTCCAATGAGGGGACTCAGACTGTAACTCTTTCTGGGGGGCAACCAAACCTTCATCAGTCATGGAACAAAGTCAGCAAAGGTCCCTGAGCAAAGCTAAATATATCCAGGTTGCCTGAAGTGCTTGAGGGCATGAACTTCATGGAAAAAACAGTGCAAATGAGGAACCACTTATATGCCAGGGAGAGAGACCAGAAAGGACAGTACCCATGGCTGGTGAATCACAATAGCGAAAGAGGGAAATGTCACTAGTGTTGACCAGCAGCAGCTGCTTTGCTATATCACAGTGTGTTGGGGTGGGAGGGGGGTGGGAGTGCTGGTGGGGGGTTTGTCTTTAACCAAGGCGCTTGAGCCATCCTGGGGATTTCGAGATGACAGATGACCATCAAACTTCTACCTCTAATGGCTTATAGAAATGAAATGTTTTTTCAAAGAATTATATAAATAGCTGAGAGTTACAAAAGCACGTCAGCTCCTACCCAATGATCGGAGCATGCGATTTCTAGGATGCCATAACTTGATGACGTAATAGTAGCACCCTACCTACTGGTGGTCCGGAGAAAATGCTGAGATCATTGTCAGTGTAGATAATGTGTCTAATTTGCAAGGAGTTGAAGGAAGCTAAGATGAAGTGTTATCTTGCTCACTCAAGAGTGGCTCTCAAGGGTAAGATGAGCAGGAGGAGGTAGGAGGTGAGGGAGCCCTTACTGGGTCCCTATTCATACCTTTTGTGAGTATTATCTCATTCAATACTTTGTAGTAAGTGTTACTCCCATTTTATAGGTGAAGAAACTAAGACTCATGAAATTTACATAATCCTGATGTCACATGATAATAACCATTAAAGTTGGGGTTCAAACTTAGGCCACCTAGCTCCAAAGCCTGGGCTCTATCTTCTCCACTGCAGTGTTTTCCAGCTCTTTCTACTCCCTTTGGGTATGAAATCCTAGCCAGGAAGAGCTTCCAGAGAGGGCCTAGTAAAATTAGGACACGGGGGAAGAGATCAGGAGATCCTTGCTCATAAAACCTCCTAGATCTTGGGCCAATACCAAGCTAACAATCAACCAACACCCCTTCTAGGCCAACTCAACACTTTCCTACTTGGAATTTCTGTTTTTTCCAAAATGGCGTTTCTCTGAGAAATATATTGAACTAGGTGAAAGGTGGATGTCATTGCCTTTTCCCCTTTACTTTTCATATATGATAACCTTTATGGTCACATCCCAGTCTCATTGGTCTTTGCCCTCAGTGCAAAGAAAGTGCATGTTTACCCAACCTTTATACCACATGGCTCTGAGCAGCACATGCTCTGATCTGGACTAAGTCCACATAGCAGAGGGTGGGTGGCCTTCTACTGACCCTTCCAGGAAACACCTGTCCTCCCCAGGTTCCCCTTGGTCCTGTGCTAGTGGCAACGGTGCTGGGGACAGCGTGGGCAGTAGCCTACTTCTCTGCAGGAAGTTCAGAAACAGTCCCACCAGCTTCTCCAGGATGAACCTCAAATGCCTTTGCTCACTGTAAATCCTCCCTCTTCCTTTCTTCTGTTACTTCAAGCATTGGCTGCACATGCATGCTTGTAACACATTTTTTATACTTGAGAGGAAAACAATGAAGCTCTCATACCTTACTTCAAGACACATAAGACAGCGATTTGGAGGCAGGTGTAGGTTCCAGGAGCCTTGTCTTCTCCTTTACTCTTTTTGTCTTAAGGTTGGTGTTCCTTAGGATTTTGTGGGGGAACATCATCTCTTCTCAGTGTTTTCAGTCTCCCTGGGCAATCTCATTCTTCAGTATGACAGCAATTACCACTTACATGTGATGACTCTGGAATCTCTTCTCAGCCTCCAGCACTTACCTGTCCACTAGATACCTCTGCTTGGAAGTCCCTCGGGACACAGTGGCTGCTCCATAAGTCACTGTCGAATGCTTGGGCTACCTAAACCCTGAAGTCGGCAGCTCGGGCAGAGGTAGGCCTCTGACTTTTTGGATTGTACAGCCCCCCTTTTGTTGTTGTTGTTGTGTGAGGCAGTTTGGAGTGGTGAGCGGATCACAGGTCTCAGAACTACAACTGTGTGCAGACTCTGACCTTGTTCTTAACATCTACACCTATTCATCTGTCTGAAGGCAACGGGTCAGTCTCTGTGGTAGGCAGTACGGAGTGCCATCCAGGATTCCAGATCTGGTTCTGACGCAAGTAAGCTGGGAGGTTTTGAGCATGTCCTTCCCTTTGCCTCCTTGGGTCTCATGAGATAGTTGACCTGGATGATTTCTAAAGTCCCTTCAGTGTGAAGCATTCTAGCACCTCTGGGTAGAACCTTTTTTTTTTTTTTTTTTCAGAGTAAGCTGATAGCTTTTGTTAGGAAGTGCTACTAGAAATCTCAGCAACTTGGCAAATTTCATTGTTTTTCTGTAGCTTTGTCCAGATCTCTCCAAATGAGGTTGGGAATAGCTGTTGGCTCCAACACCGTTCACAATTCAGACTCCTGTTAGAGTAGATGTACACGTAGCAGGCTGGAAGGGGAGGGTGAAAACGGCTCCAACCCACACAGACACTTATTTTTGCTTAACTCATCCACTTTTCCTTCTTCCTGAAACATGGACCCACGGAAGCAGCTGTTGTCTGAGTGCACCTGGCAAGTGGGGTCTGCACGGGTGACTGTGCAGAAGGGAGCTGTAACTCCAGGTTGTAAGTGCTTACCAAAATGCCAGAAGCACAAATGATGTATCTAAGTGAGTTGTTATCTTTCCAAGTATTCACCTTGGTAGGGGCATAGTTATTCTAAAACTGTTTGGGGGCTACTACTTATTTCTGATGGTAAGTTAATGTTAATTTTAATCAAAGCGACGCAAGCTTTGAGTTGAAACAAGCCAACTGTGCTACAAACACTGACCAACACAGCAGTCCACTAGCCGGCTGACCGCCTCCCCCATATCTGGCTCCCTCAGACGCAACCACATTCAGGTCTTCCAGCGCCTTCTTATCATACGTACTTCCATATTTTTAAATAATATGCTCATACTACTGTCCATTGATTAATAATTTGACATTATTTTTAAAATTTTACCACAGATGAAATTTTAGATCTCTTGTATTCCCTCTTCTTCCTCTCATGCTTCCACTTCCTCCAACAGAGAATTCGAGCTATATTCAGTGTTTAGATTATTATGATCACTGAAGGATTGCTTGTGCTAAGCCCAGTAGTGGACTACAATTCCAACCTTGTTTTTTTCCAGTAATTCATGATTGCCTGCTTCCTCTTCCCCACCCCCTTCTTCCTCTTTCTTCTTCTTCTATTCATTATCTTTGTATCTATGGCTAAATTTCCCTAACAGCATTCAACATCCTCTCTATACCAATTTCTATGTGGTCAAAACTGGTGTCTGTGGGGTATGGAGATAATTTCTCATTTATCTTGAAGCCTGCTATGTCTATAGTTCCATTTTTCTTTTTTCTTGCAGACCTTTCTCCAGGGACCCCTGTCCTCCAGCTCCTCTTTGGCTTGTTCTCCTGACCTACTGCAAATGTGTCCACATGGGACCTCATTTCATAGTCATCTCTGGAATTTGCATCATCTTTCTCTTATGTTGTGCCTCCTATTTCCTGGATACCATGCCTTCCCCTGTATCAGTTTAATACCTCATTTCGTTGGGGCGCATTCTCTAACAATTCTCTGAGAAAATATCTGTAAGTAGTATTTTGAAATCTTGCTTGTATAAAAATGTCCATATTCGATGCTCACATTATTTGGAACTTTCAGTTGGGAACAGATAAAAATAATTTTCCTTGAAAAAAAATTGTTTTGTCAACTAGCCTTTAGTGCTGATATTGAGAAGTCTGGGGCTATTCTTATTCCTCATTTCTTTGTAAGGTATTTTTCCCCCTAGAAGTTTCTGTTTTTCCATTGGGTATTAAAATTACATGACTATGTACTTTAGAGTGGGTCCTTCTTTATTTATTATGTTGGTCACTTACTGGGACTTTTTAGTTTAGAACTTTGTGTTCTTCAATTTTTCGTATTTTTATGATGTTTTCTCTATTATTTTTCTCTGTTGCTTTTTTTTTTCTTTCTGGAATATCATTGGTCAGAAAATAACTGCAGAGTGATTCTCTGATTTTTAATCTGCTTATCCATCACTTTACACATTTTTATAACTTTTGGAAGATTCCTTCAACTTTTTTACGTCTTCCACTGGGTTTATTGTATCTTTACAATATCAAAACTTATCTTCACAATAAACTTCTGCAATAAACCACTTATTCTTATTCTCATGGTTCCTTTTGTTCTTGTTTTTGTAACTGATTCTTGTTTCATAGATGTAACCTGTATTCTACCTCTCTGAAGATACTAATCACATATTCATGGCAGTTTGCTGCTTTCTGAATTGCCTCTGCTTCCTCCAGGTTGTTTTGTTACTGTTTGTTATTATCTCCATTTTTCATCTTAAAGGGTTTTCTTCAGTACTGATGTTTCCTACTTGTTAGTTCTTATTTAAGAGTGAAATTAGGGTCATCTAATTTTTTTTCACACACACCTGGTTGTATTTGGAAGATCGGAAATGCAGTGCAAAGCCCAAATCCTTGAAACAGGGGGCAATGGATTAGTATGGTAAATGTTCAATGCTTTCCCCTCTTTCATTTAGGGATACTTTGTTTCATTCTTGAACTTTAGAAATCATCAAAGGGGTTAATGAGTGATTACCCCTTTGAGATAATTTCAGATGCTTTCCAAAACAGAACGGGATGTGAGGTTGGAACTTCAGCTCACTGAGCCCAAAGAACACCCTCTTTGGAGATGGGCACAAACAATGAGCTGGATTAAAAGAAAGATTACATGGGTATGATGACTACGCATGGCATTGGGATTGATGCAGTTGCTCCAGGCAAGAGTGGGACTCTTGTATAGATACAAAATCCTAGTGCTATATGATCTTTGTATTTGACTTTCAAGGGAACAGCTTCTTGCAATATCACTATATGATTACGACTGTTGACTAGGAAGTTGTCTGCAACAGGACAGTCATGGGTGAATAGAGAAATTACAGATAACACTGTCAACAAATAAGTAGAAATGTCTTCTCCCTGCTCTGAAAACAGGTAATTTTCAGATTTTAAATGAAAAATGCTAGATCTGTGTTTCTTCAATTCCAGCCATCACCTGCCATACAAATGTCTTAAATCCATCCCAGAACCTAAAGGAAATGTTTTTCTCTCTTTCATCTATTTATTCATTTATGCATCCAACCACGTATCCTTATCCTACCTACTTGTCAAGGCCAAGTCTAAGAAACTATGGTCAACTATTGAGTTCTACTGATACCTCCTTTTCTTGAATACCTACGGCACAGCTGTCAGCCTTACACATTCTAGCATGTAGTAATTCATGACTTAGATTGTCCTTAGGTGTGGTCACAAACATACATGCCTCCCAAGCACTAGGCAGCTAATGTGAATGCAGTCTTCTCCACGAGTCTGCCATAGAGAGCCCCGAGGACAGGAGTGACGGGGAGAATGGGTGCTCTCAGGAATTGGCAGCTGTACCTTTGTCCCAGTCCATTGCTGCCTGTCAGGAATGCAGGCCAAGGGTCACAGATCTTCCAGTTTTTCAACAAGAGCCAGATATCCAGATTTTTGTGTGATTAAAAAAAAAAAAAGATGGTTCAATTTTATAAAGACACGGTGTAGCACAAACACCATGGGTGTTTCACATTGTAGATCTGCAGCCTCTGATATAAGTTTTCTTTCCATGACACGACGAGCTTCTTGAGCTCCTTGTTTCTGAATTCCCCACAGCAGCTCGTACATGAACCAGCACACAGAGTAGGTGCCTGAGAAGTGCTTGTACAACTTTCCAGAATACCACATCCAAGCCAAATAAAATTGTTGCCTCAGCTGACTCTCTGTAGCTTGTAGGTAATACAAAGGGAATTATTCCCCTAAAACTTATTGATGTATTAAAGCCCTCTCACCTGCCCCCAATCTGGTAGGACTCCATGTTTTGCCTGGCAGGCATAAATGAGATATCAGTGTGTTCTCTACCATGTTTACATAAAATCATCCCTCAACCTTCCATTCCTTTATACTACTACTAATAGTGTGAACTGTCTACCTCTTGCTTATCTTCTTATTTGCTTCTCACTCATCCTTTCACATATACAACTCTCCAGAATTTGCCATCAATAGCAAGGCCACCAGGAACGTCTTTGATGGCGCATGCATTGGTGCTATTCAGCTCCGCCCATCCTCTTCTCTGACTCGAATGGGTCTATAGCATTTGATGTTGTTGATTATTTTCTTGTTCTTGAAATTCCGCTGCTTCTCAGTCTTTGGGGCTCCACTTTCTCCTGAATTTTCGTTAAACTTCCTAGATACTCCTCAGCAGCCTGCTTTTCCTGCCGAATCCCTAACATGCCACATTTCTGCAGGTTTTATTGCAGGCTGTTTCCCCTCTCCTTCTACACATTCACCCTGGATGACCTTATCCTCTCCTATGACTCTCACCCCACCCCCTCCACCCATGAGTGCTGATGATACCCAGTTCTACCATCTCCGCTCCAGACCCATCTAATCAGCTGCCCTCTGGCAGTGTCTGTCTCCATTGATACTTCACACTCACACATCCAAGGCTGAGCTCATCATTCCCACTCCGTCTCCCACTGCTCCTCTTCCTACATCCCCCTTCTCTGTGAAAGGCATGTAATCCATCTAGTGGACCACCCATGAATTCTGCAACTCCCTCCCAGTATTGGATTATCCAAAAATCATAAAAATATCCATGGTCGAAACACGAAGAAAACAAAACCAGGGTGCCAAAAAATTATTTTCAAAAAATTTAGTGCTTAGAAAGATATCAAAGCAGCCATCCTAGAAAAAAACGGAAACTTTTTGGAATTCCTTACACTTATTTTATGGCTAGATATTACTTTTATTTTGAATGATATAGAAAGGAGGTGGGCATAACTTTTTCAGGGCTTAGAACCATTAAGTCCTTGCTGGAACTCTGGCCATCCTTAGCTACTTCCCCTCCATGCCCAGTTGGTTCCTAAGCCCTGTTGATTTTGTCTCTTTGACAACAATTGAGCCATCTCTAATGTTGTCTTAGGGCTTTTGCTGTCTGCTACCTGGATTGCTATAGCAGCCTTTAACTAGCTAGTTAAATACAAATCAAGACCACGATGAGATACCACCTCACACCAGTCAGAATGGTTAAAATTAACAACTCAAGAAAACAGCAAATGTTGGGGAGGATGTGGAGAAAGGGGAACCCTCTTACACTGCTGGTGGGAATGCAAGCTGGTACAGACACTCTGGGAAACAGTATGGAGTTTCCTCAAAAAGTTAAAAATAGAGCTGCCCTATGACCCAGCAATTGTGCTACCAGGTATTGACCCCAAAGTTACAAATGTGATCTCAAGGGGGAACCTGCACCCCAATGTTTATAGCAGCAATGTCCACAATAGCCAAACTAGGAAAAGAGCCCAGATGTCCACTGACAGATGAATGGATACAGAAGATGTGGTAGAGATATACAATGGAATATTACTCAGTCATCAAAAAAAAAAATGAAATCTTGCCATTTGCAATGACGTGGATGAAACTAGGGGGTATTACGCTAAGTGAAATAAGTCAATCAGAGAAAGACAATTATTATGATGTCATTCATATGTGGAATTTAAGAAACAAAACAAAGGATCATGGGAGAAGGGAGGGAAAAATAAAACAAGATGAAATCAGAGAGGGAGACAAACCATTAGACTCTTAATCATAGGAAACAAACTGAGGGTTGCTGGAGGAGAGGACGTGCGGGGACGGGGTAACTGGGTGATGGGCATTAAGGAGGGCATGTGATATGATGAGGACTGGGTGTTATATACAACTGATGAATCACTGAACTCTACTCTGAAACTAATAATACACTATATGTTAATTAATTGAATTTAAATAAAAAATATTAACTTAAAAAAATGAGCTCTCCTTTCCCAGGCATCCTTCATAGAGCTGTATAGCTGCTTCTACATGTCACTCTCCTCGCAAAAATCTTTCTATTGCCACTGAATAACTTCGAGGGAAGTTCAAGTACTTAGGCTAGCTGACAAGGCCCTGCACACTCTTGGCCTCCTCATCTCCATGCACAGCTTCACTTCTAACCTTCACATAGACTTCAGTGATCACTCCACCCCTGCAGCCCCCCCACCCCCCCATCTGAGGAAAGGTCTGCATGAGAAGTGAAAGAAAAGGCAGAAGAATCTAAACCTGTGGTCTCCAGAAAAGAAATGACCACTCCACCCCCATCTCTTAAAAGCTTTCAAAGGAGGAATAATCAAACATACAAAGATAGACCCCAGCCAAGACATCATTTCCTTCTGCTCCTCGGATTGCCCCGATGTCTTTTGGTCATAGCTCTTGCCCATAAAATGCAGGTAGATTCATTCCTGGGGCCACATAGAAGAGGGCCATTGTCTTCCTTCTCTCAATGCCCCTCTCAGTGAGAGCATCCTCACATCACCAGCCACGAGCCAGCCCTCTCAGCTGACTGAACCCGTGTCTGCTATAAACAGGGCTGGGGAGAACACTCTGTGCACCTCCGGTTAGGGCTCAACCTTGGCTGGGGAGGATGGCATTACTCACTGGAGCCCCATCCTCTCTTCTCCCCAACACTGTTTGCCCATTTTCACCGGGGGGCTAAAATGGGGATGGAGGGGAGAGGCAGGAGGACACAGAGGAGTGGGGCTGTTTGTTTTCTTCTTTGTGTTAACAATACAACATCTGTTCCCCAGCCTGGCAGCTGGACCAAAGTGAAATGATGTGAGCATTCACTGCCCTCTGGTCAGGGGGTGGGGAGTGGGAGAAGGAAGGAGGGAGGGCGCGGCGAGGGCCAAAGCCTGCCTGAACAACAGCAACAGCACCAGTAAGGAGAATATCTCTAACACGACTCGGCTGGCAGCCCGCAGAACCCGGGGCTGAGTAACTGGATGTTCCTGCCGATCCACATCTTGTAACGACACACTGCACAGCGATCTGTATGCCTTTGAAAAAGAACCACGCAGCTAGAAGCGTAGTGTTTGCGCGGTAAATATGGATCTTGGCTCATGCAGTTTGATGGAAAGCTTCTTTGCTTACCTAAGAATAAAGCTGAGAGAGGTGGAGTGAGAGTAGAAAAGAAAAATGAGAGGTGGATAGAGAACAGGACGAGAAAAGAAGGAGGCACATTGTCCCAGCTTTCCTGCGACCTTACCCCTGGGTCCTCTTACTCTGACGTCCAGTGCCGGTGGCCTCCCCTCTGTCAGTGGGCTGCATCTCTCTGCTGTCCCCACTCGCCCTCACTCACATCTAGTCGAATGCCTATTTGGGCCATCTAGATACTGACCATTCCCAATGTGCCTCTCGAGCACAGCCCTGCTCCTGGCATCTAGCCTCATATACCCAACTGCCCACTTGTCCTCTCCAACTGAATATCAAAAGGCATATCCAGCGAAGCGTCCCCCAGGGGAGAGACCGATGTCCTCCGTCCTCCGAACTTGCTCTCACATAGCCTTCCTCATCTCAGTTAATGGCAGCTTCAGCCTTCCTTGACTCTTCTCCCACTCTCACATCCCAAAACAGAGCTGTTGACAAATCCTGTTGACTGCGCCCTCAGTCAAGAAAGTTTCCCAGAGCTCAATCCCTTCCCACCGCAATGAGTGATCGCCCTGCCACAAGCCATCATTAGTTCTCACCTAAATTATTACAACCGTTCCTGACTGCTCTGCTTGCACCTGTGTGCTCCCCCGATGCCGTCTACTCAATTCTTAACACAGCAGTCAGAGGGAGCCTATAAAACTAATTTAGATCAGGTCACTCCTCTGCCCAAAACCCCCAAACGACTCGCCTTCTCAGAGTAGAAGCCAAAGTTCTTGAAGTGGCCTTCAGAATATAATACGGTCTCCTGTTAGCTTTGTGACTTGTCACACTGTTAACTCTACCTCAGCTTTGCTGGCCTCTGTTTGTTTCTAGAATATTCCAGATACACTCCCGGGCCTCTCCCTGAACTGTTTTGCTCTCTGGTTTTTGCTTATCTTACACTCTCATCTTTAGGGCTTTATCTCAGCATTTCCTAATCTCCTTTCTTAGTTTATTTTTCTCCATAACACATCTTACCGAACAAGCTTTATCTTATACTTATTTATTTTGTTTCTTGCCTCCTCCCCGTGGTGATGCAAGCTGCACGAGGGCAGGGTTTTTGTCTCTGTTGTACCCCTAGCACCTGCAACAGTGCTTGGCACACAGAAGACACTCAATAAATATTTGATGAATGAATGAATTGGTGAATAAACAAATAAGTGGCGGCACGACTCTGCTATTGTTTGTGGCAGAATGGTTCGACTGCTAGCAGCTCATCCCACACCCTCTGAATCAGTGGGAAAATGTCTGGTGAGTGTTTATTCTGGGTGGAACATTTCTCCTCCCTTGGTAAAACGGCAGGCGAGGAAGGCAAGGTAGCCTCTCTCCTCCTAGCGACCCATTAGGGCTCTCCGGAAAGGGACTTAGGGTGGCCTCCCGTAAAAGACATGAACAAAGGCTTCCATTCAAGTTTACAGAGCTCCCTCCTGCTCCTTTGTACAGGTTGGCTGATCTTAACGACTCCGGGCAAAGGCATTAGATCTACATGAAGGTGGCGTGCAAACAGCTGTCTCTCAGACCCGGAAGAGGAGGAAGTGAGGGGTTCAAAGTGTCAGGTCAGGGCCTACATCTTTTTTTTTGTTTTTTTTTTTTTGTTTTTGTTTATTTTTAATGTTTTTTATTATATTACATTAGTCACCATACAGTACATCCCTGGTTTCTGATGCAAAGTTAGATGATTCATTAGTTGCGTATAACACCCAGTGCACCATGCAATACGTGCCCTCCTTACTACCCATCACCAGTCTATCCCATTCCCCCCCCCTCCCCTCTGAAGCCCTCAGTTTGTTTCCCAGAGCCCATAGTCTCTCATGCTTCATTCCCCCTTCTGATTACCCCCCCTTTCTTTATCCCTTTCTTCCCTTAAGAGCAAACTGCAGTTCTCTCTTCTGTCATCTTCCTTGGAGCTACCTGGACCCTTGGCTTTTCTTCTTGACTCATCAGCTGTCCCCCCTTTAAGGTTACCAAGGCTTGAAAAAAAGAAATTGTGATACAGCGATGTTCCCTCGTATGAGCCAGGGTGTTTCATGTTTGCACACTCTGCTGAGAGCTTCCATCTTCATTCTTTGAGCACTTTTGGAGGGCCAAGTATACGCAAGGAAACTGTGCTAAGTGTTGGTGATGCTAAAGTGTTGGTGGAGAGCTCTAATGAAGCACCGTGAGTATACAATGTTAACGTCATTAAAGCAACACCAAAAGCAGTAGTATTATTCCTTTTTCACAGAGTAGAAAACAGATTTAGGGATTAAGTTGCTCAAGAATACCTGGGCACCGGAAAAGCCCTGGGGACTGGATTTGACCTCAGGTGTCCTGGCGTCCCCATCTAGCGCTCTGACCTTTCACACTGTGCATTCTTCTCAGGTGATTTCCTCAACATTTCATAAGCCTGCACAAATTGTCACATCAGTTTGTGGCCTCCATCCACGTGGTCCAGAAGCACCGAGTAAAAGGGTGTATGAGATGTGTCTGTCTTGAAGTCCGCGACGGCTAAGGTTGGAGGCAGGACCCTAGCTTCTTTCATAATCCACTGGAGTCCTGTGACGCGTGAATGGATCCCAGCTCTGCTACTTACTAGTGAGTAACACGGGTGAAATTATGTAAACTCCCCAAGCCTCAGGTTCTTCATTTGTATTATGGGGATAATCATAGTTTCTATGTCAAAAGGCTATTGCAGGGATCAGCCAATGCGTATTTGCAAAGCATTATGTTGGCTGGCTTGGGCTGCCAACACACAGTACCACAGACCAGGGGTCTTAAACAACACAAACTTATTTCTCACAGTTCTTGAGACTGTAAGTCCAGGATCAAGGTGTTGGTATGGCTCTTTCCTTCTGAGGTCTCTCTTCTTGGCTTGCAGATGGCCACCATCTTGCTTTGTCCTCACAAGCTCTTTCCTCTGGGCACACAAGCCCTTGGTGTTTTTGTGTGTGTCCTAATCTCTCTTTATAAGGACACCAGTCAGGCTGGATTAGGGCTCACCCTAACGGTTTCCTTTGAACTTAATCACCCCTCTAAAGGCCCTATCTCCAAATGCAGTCACATTCTGAGATCATGGGGGTTAGGGCTTCGACATGTGACTTTTGGGATGGGGGTGGGGTACACGATTCAGCCCGTAACAAGCACCTAGAACACAGGGTGTTAAACTAATTAAACTAAAGCCTAATGTCTTGTTTGGATGCCTGTTCTCTGCCTTTATTGCGTTTTAGGGCCAATGAGTTCTGTAAGTTCATAGCTGCATATATACCGTGGCATTTCCTCCTCTTGTTTTAAATGTGTCTCTCTCAAGCTTCCAGAATGGTTTCTTGTCCTAGTGTTTTTACACTATTGGGTTTTAGAAGATTTTATTCACGCTCTTCATATCCTTTGTGATTTCCAGTTTGATGATATCCCTGCTCAGGTCTTAGCCTTCCAGACGGAGCGATCCCATGGCATGGCAGGAAGATCCTGGCCTGGGGGTCAGGAGACCTTGGTTGAAGCCTCTGTTCTGCCATAAGCCAGCTTTAGGCAAGTCTCCTCAGCTTTCTGAACCCCTGATTCTTTGGAGGAAGATGGGGAGAATGGACTCAATGCTAAAGCTTCATGTTCAGTGGTCACTGAATGGATCACTGTGGTTGAACCCCACCCTGTCACTTTCTAGTTGGGTGTCCCTGGGCAAGTTACTTAACCTCTCCAAGCCCTCGTTTCTTCATCTGAAAAATGAAAATAGTAGTGTGACCACACTTCATAGGGTGTCTGTGAGGCTCACAGGAAATAGTGCAAACAATGACCCCTTATCACAGTCCCCTTCAGTAAAAACTGGGCACATCCTAAGTGTGCAAAGCCTCTTCCTGGCTTCATTCTTTCCTCCAGCCGTTTGCCCTGTGTGCGTCTTTCCAGACAGCTAGCAGCCAGAACCCCATGCCCTCTCTGTTCCAGGCATACCGAGATTTTGGTTTTGTTTGAAAAAAGAATAGTATTTTCTGTTTTGTTTTTGGTTCATAATAATGTTCAGCATTTTGTTTGCCCCTTTTGGCCAAAGCAGTATATTCGTCTCTGCTGGGTCATAAACAGAAAAGTTCCTCGGCAGACTGAATAGGCACAGCAGTGAGACTGCTCGAGGAAGGATATCATAATCAGGATATGAAAGTGAGTGTCTGCAAGATTCTTTTCACTGGGTTTCATTCTCATCCTTTTTATAGCCTTTTCTTATAGCGAAGTGCCAAGAAATTTCTTTGTTTTTAAATTATTGTCTAACCTTCATTGCAGTGTTATAATATTAAGAGGCAGCAATCAATTTTAATTTAATATTAAGAGTAGCAACATTAACCTTGCAGTATTGCAATCATCTTCCTTTCCATCCATAGAGCAAGGGCAAAAATAGGGAAGGTACTGTGGCCATTCCTTACTAGTCAAGGCAAATATTTAAAACTTCTTGATCCTATCTGAAAGGTGGACAGATTTCTGATCCCTAAGTCCAAATCACAGATCTTGTATCCTAATAGCTCTTGAGACAGTGGCAGGAGGAGATGGTTGAAGGTGAGGGAAATAAAGTGCAGACTCCTTAAAATCAGTGACTCACTGTCAAACCAAACAAAGTAACAGTTAAGGCTCAACTGAGAGAACATTTTGATGTTCCAGGTTTATTTCGCTTCAGTTGTTTTAACAAATCAGCAACTTGTTTACCCAAAGAATATGAAAACACTAGTTTGAAGGGATACACGCGCCCCTATGTTTACTGCAGCATTATTTACAGTAGCCCAGATGTGGGAGCAGCCCAAAGCTCCATCTGTAGAGGAATGGACAAGGACGATGTGGTGTGCACACGTGCACGCCCATACACGTCTGCATGCCCGCGCGCGCACACACACACACAGTGGAGTATTATTCAGCCATAAAAAAGAATGAAATCCTGCCATTTGCAACAGCATGGATGGAGCTAGAGAGGATAATGCTAAGTGAAATAAGCCAGTCAGAGAAAGACAAACGCCATATGATTTCACTCATATGTGGAATTCAAGAAACAAAACAAACAAAAGGGAAAAAAAGAGACAACCGTCCAAACACCAGGCTCTTAACCATAGAGAACAAATAGATGGTCACCGGGGGGAGGTGGGTGGGAGGATGTGTGAAGTAGGTAAAGGGGATTAAGAGTACACTTATCAGGGGCGCCTGATGGCTCAGTCGTTAAGCGTCTGCCTTCAACTCAGGGTGTGATCCCAGAGTCCTGGGATCGAGCCCCACATCAGGCTCCTCCACTGGGAGCCTGCTTCTTCCTCTCCCACTCTCCCGGCCTATGTTCCTTTTCTCGCTGGCTGTCTCTCTCTCTGTCAAATAAATAAATAAAATCTTAAAAAAAAAAAAAGAGTACACTTATCATGGGGAGCAGTGGGTAATACATGGACTTGCCGAATCACTGTATCGTACACTGGAAACTAACATAACACAATTTATTAAAAACAGATAAATAAATATCAGAGATTTTAATGCTGCTAAAATGGCTTCTCTAAGCACTCTTTAAAAATACTTCTGGCATTTTGTGAAAAGCAACTGTAAGTTTATTGCCTCTAAAGTGATGTCAAAGACTCATCTAAATTTGATCACCAACTGACAATCTGTCACGTATTTGAAGACAGCTGTTATGTCTCACGGAAGTCTGCAATTTCTTGGCTAAATATTTTCGCCTCCTTCAGCTATTTTTTATATGCCAGGGCTGCCCGGTTCTGGATGTTTTGTCTCGCTGTCATTAAGTGTGCTCATTAATCTGGAAGTATGGCATCCAGAGCTGACTTTACCGCTTCAGATGTGGATTGACCTGAGCAAAACGAAGTGGTATTTCTACAGTCCCTTTTCGGAATGTTACACTTCCATTAATCCTGGCCACAACAACGTTAGTTTGTCAACCACATCACACTATTGACTCACAACAGCTGTGGTTACCTAAAAACCCTAGAATATATACTGTTATTTCCTTCTCCTTAACAAGAGTAATTATTTAAGCTTTTAATTTTGAAATAGTGATAGAGTCTCAGGAAGTTGCGGAGATAGTAAGAAGTCCTCAGTACCCTTCTTCCAGTTTCCCCCAGTGGTTACACTTTTCTTAACTGTAACATAATATCAAAACCAGGAAATTGACATTGGTGCCATGTGTGGGTGTAGTACTCTGCCATTCCATCTCTCTTTAGAGGGGGAGTAGGGGAAGACAGAGAGGGAGAGAGAGAATCTTAAGCAGCCTCCACCCCCAGCGCAAGCACGACTCGGGGCTCGATCTCACGACCCTGAGACCACGATCTGAGCCCAAATCAAGAGTTCCATGCTTAACCAACTGAGTCACCCAGACACACTTTCTGAATGAAAAACTCTGAGTTCATTGAATAAAAAACCCTATAACTACCTAAGTGTCTTCAGACAGTATCCTCTTTCACCTTATTGGTATCATTTGTAATTATATTATCAGAGTTGAATTTTTGAGACCTTCTCATTTCACCAGAACATTCCTCTTAATGTTTCTTGATACCACTGACAAAAAAACACCCAAACAAACACTCCTGACTCAAGGTTCCCCATATCAGTACATGGCATGGCCACTTACTCAATTACTCAAACTACAGTTCTTGGAGACATGGTTCCTTCTCCCCTTTGCTGACACCTTATTTCCAATTTATTAGTAAATCTTGTCAATTTTACTTTCAAAATTTACCCTGAAGCTGACTATTTCTTATCACTCCTACTATGACCACCTTGGTCTAAGCTACCATCGCTCTGCCCTTCACCCTTGACCTTTGGCCTCCTAACGGACATCTCTGACCTACTCTTGCTACCGTCAAATCTATTCTCTACAGAGAGCACAGAGAGATCCCTTAAAGAAGTAATATGAGCCCTTAGCACCTTCTGCTTAGCACCTCCAGTGACTTTCCATATAAGAACTAAAGTCTTCCAGAGTGGCTGTACCAACTAAAAATTGAGCTACCCTATGATCCAGCAATTGCACTACTGGGTATTTACCCCAAAGATACAGACGTAGTGAAGAGAAGGGCCATATGCACCCCAATGTTCATAGCAGCATTGTCCACAATAGCTAAATCGTGGAAGGAGTCGAGAAGCCCTTCAACAGATGACTGGATTAAGAAGATGTCCATATATACAATGGAATGTTACTCAGCTATCAGAAAGAATGATTTCTCAACATTTGCTGCAACATGGACGGCACTGGAGGAGATTATGCTAAGTGAAATAAGTCAAGCAGAGAAAGACAATTATCATATGGTTTCACTCATTTATGGAACATAAGAAATAGGAAGATCGGCAGGAGAAGGAAGGGAAGAATGAAGGGGAGGGTGATCAGAAGGGGGAATGAAACATGAGAGACTATGGACTCTGAGAAACAAACTAAGTGCCTCAGAGGGGAGGGGGGTGGGGGAATGGGATAGGCCGGTGATGGGTAGTAAGGAGGGCACGTATTGCATGGTTCACTGGGTGTTACACGCAACTAATGAATCATGGAACTTTACATCAAAAACCAGGGATGTACTGTACGGTGACTTATGTAATATAATAAAAAAATATTATTATAAATTAAAAAAGAACTAAAATCTTTTTTTTTAATTTTTTTAATTTACTTTTTAATACTTTTTATTTTGTTATATTATTCACCATACAGTACTTACTTATATAGCACTTAATAGAAGCCAAGGAATCTTAGTGCTTCACATACATTACCTCATTTAATCCTTATAACGACCACCTGAGGCAGGTTCTAGTAGCATGTGCATCTTATAGATGAGGAATTTCCATAAGAGAGAGGGTGAGTGACTTTCCCAAGGTCTTACAGCTGCCGTCTGGAAGTGCCAGGAGGAGCCCTCGGGCAGGTGAGCCCAGCGTGCACAGAACCCTGTTCTGCCTCGTGCCTCTTGAAGGAATCAGCACACACAGCCCACACTTTCGCGTGAGCGTTACGTTCCTCCTCTTCAAGGGAGAATCATTTACATAAAAGATTTGGAATCCCTCTGCATGGGAGATTTGTCTCGTCTCCATTCATTTATTCAGTCACTTACTTATATCACTATGGACTCAAAGATATGTATTTTACACCTTGGGTTATAGTTCAATACTACTTTATCTGGTTGCTAAAATTATTCCAATTTGGGCCATTGGAAGTGCTTTCATTCTCCTCCCGTGTCCCTTTGGCACACTCCCTTTAGTGTGGGGTTTTTTGTTTTTGTTTTTATTTTTGAGCACTTCCTTACTTTCTGGCACTACAAGATTGTTTCAGGCTTATCTTGTGTATTTCCTGCCCCAGTCCTAGAATCAGCCGTTTGTCCAAAGAGCTTGCTCTAGTTTTTTTTTTTTTTTTTAAAGATTTTATTTGTTTATTCGATAGAGATAGAGACAGCCAGCGAGAGAGGGAACACAAGCAGGGGGTGTGTGAGAGGAAGAAGCAGGCTCATAGTGGAGGAGCCTGATGTGGGGCTCAATCCCATAACACCGGGATCACGCCCTGAGCCGAAGGCAGACGCTTAACCGCTGTGCCACCCAGGCGCCCCTGCTCTAGTTTTTAATAATGCGTATCACTACTTGACATTTTATTATATATTTATTTGTATATTTGCTTCTTGTTCCTCTCGTGTCTAGGAGCTTGCAGCTGGGATAAAGCTGAAAAGGCAGACCATGGCTGAATTTGGCCAGGCATAGCCACAGAGGCAGGTGTATGTATTTACCAGACTCCTCCTTTTCAGCGGAGACCCAGGTCATTAAGCAGAAGAGAGAACACAGGTGCGCAGTGGTTTCCAGACTACAGTTTAGTTTTGAGCATACTATGGGGATATATTGAACCATCGTCAATAGGTTTATTGATAATTTTTAAATTTTGCAAGCAGAGAAACAGACGCAGTCAAAGGTCATGAGTAAGCCAGGGCTTTTGACTCCTAGCTCCACACCATCTCTGGGCACCACTTTCTTTAGAGATTCAGCTCTGGTGGAAATTTCCACCAGATCTTTTAACCTGGAGCTGGCATCAGAATTATCCAGAACAGAGATTTTTGAAATATGTGTGTCTCAGCTTATCCCTAGGCATTCCGAGTCAATAGTTTGGGGAGGGACCCAGGTATATGTATTTGAGAAAGTTTCCAGGTGATTCTGAAGTGCATTCCTGATCAAGGAACCTCTGAACTCATGGAAGAAGTCGCCCACTTTAATTTTATGAAACACAAATTAGTGGAATGTGTTCAAAATCCCTACCTTAGCTCTTTATGAGCAATAGAAAGATGAAAGATTCTTAGGTGCCTTTAAATATAGTTTCCTCTCGCTTAGGGAGAATATTACCATTAAGGAATTTTCATATTCAGAGAAGCTGGAACTAAAAATTGCATTTGCACTATCTGTGAACAATGGGCAAATGGGTTCTGGGCCTCACTGGGTCCATTTATCTCAATGTATTGCTCTAATAATCAGTGCCACAGCTCAGAATAGTTTCTGGAATCTCTCTGCTGGGACGAATATATTTTTATGTTCTTAATTAAAAAAAACACATTTGTTTAGGGCTTTATAAATTTTAATCTTAGGAAGAAACTAAATCAGTTTGTTTTTTATTTGTATGTATTGTTAGACTGCCTGATTGACTCTTTTGGTGGACAAATAGCTTCCCTAGAAGGTTCCACATGCCTAATCTAAGAAATAAGACACAGAAGGTATTTCAATGTAGCAGCTAGAAGCTCAGGCTCCAGGTCGGACAGTTCTGAGTTTACTCTGGCTCTCGGCTCTGAGTCAGCTTTGTGGATTGGGGTAACTCATCTTGCCTTCGTCATCTGTGGAAGGGGATCATGAAGGCATCTATCCTCTTGTATTTTGCAGAGAATAAAAGAGAGTGTTTATGTAAAATGCTTAGCACAATGTCCAAATCATAATTTTTAATAAATATTAGCTCTTCCCATATTTCATAGATTCTTAGCCACATCCTGAAATTGAGTCTTACAATGATAGTTTACAGACTTTTTTTTTAAAGGATATGTTTTTTAAAGGATATTAAAATCGGTGCTATTTTGGATTTGATGAAATAGGTGTTAATGTTTACTAGAGTATACCATAGTCAGTGACTTTAGCAAACACAAATTTGCACATAACAGTTTATGAGTTAATCCCTAATCTTTTGTTTGAATAACTTGAATAGGTCCAGAAGATTTTTGTGTTAGCAACTATATCCATGTGTCTATGCAATAATAATGAATATTTTCTTTCAAAAATGTCCCAATATGTCACTTCTTTATTAATTCCTTCCAAAAATGCCAATTGATGGCATTTTTCACACCTGTAAAAATGGTCTCTTTCTTAGGTGGACAATGACAGCCAAATATTATCTGTATATACTGAGGATGGCACAGTGGTCTTTGGTTGCAGCAAGAGAGAGTGCAGTCAGAGATGAAGGAGAACTGGGTGGAATTGCAGACAGGGCAATTCATGGTAGGCTCCCCTTGTTCCCTGCTCCGAGCTGCCCTGCCCTAATGAAGAGTCCTTGGAGACTCCTTGCAGGGTCTGTTGTAGGAATACTGCTATGGATAGATCCAGCACATTGCTCAGGGTCCCTCTTTTGGTTTAGTTATTCAGCAACTTTTCACTGAGGCTCCTTCTAAGTTCCGGACTCTGTCCTAGGATATACAAACCAGATCCTTGTGCTCACAGGCCTTAAATAATGGGAGAAATACACAATCAGCAAATTATCAGATAAATTAAAAATTTTTATGTAGTGATTAGGTGTTTTTTAAAAAAAGGTGGAACAATACCACCTTGGGGGTGGGAGGAAGGGAGACAGCTTTCAACTGGGCAGTAAGAAGCAGCATCTATCTAGGATGAGACTCTGAGCTGAGGCCTGAATAACAAGAATGAGTTGGACATGCAACGATTTGAGCAAAGGGCATCCTGGAAAACACACACACACACACACACACACACACACACACACACATTGCACAAAGGTCTTGAGTCAGGAATGACCCTGGTGTGTTCAAGGAGCAAAGTGGAAACCAGTGTGCTAGCTGCTGAGATTGAAGGTCTGGGAAGGACTTGTGCATCCGGGTTTCTAGGTGAAGGGGAAGCTGCTAGAGCTTAGAAACACACTTGGGCTGCTCAGCCGTATTCATCTCACGGACCCCATAAACTGGATATCTAAACTCATTTAAATCCCTTTCTCATCCACTGCTCAAAAGCGTAGGGTCAGATCTGTGACCTTTCGTAAGTGCTTAGGAGCCTGCGTTTTGTATTAACTACTTTCCTGGCACCATCTTGCACCCAACCCTATGTGTCCTTTTTCTTTCTCTCTAACACTTCTGTGTTGTACCTAGTTCTGGTTTATGTTATCTTTCAGGTAAGTCACTTCAAATCCATTTGTGGATGAAGGTGGGTGAACAGTACATACATTCATAAACACGAGTGGAGGGACGAGGGTAGTGACGTCTCCTTCACGGAGTCTACAGAACAACATAGATTTTTCTTACCCAACTGAACTTAGAGGCTGGTTACTTTGTCTATGACTTCTGGCTCCTTGGATTTTTACATGTGGGCATGGGTTTGCAGTATGTGTGTTCTGTAAAGTCACGAACCCTGGATGGAGGCATCTGGAACCATTGCTCCAGGGGCCATACAGGGTGAGGTTGTGGGAACCGCTGGTCACAACTTTTTTTTATCAACCAATCAATACATACTCCTGCTTTATGTTTCTGTTTAAAAACACCTTATTTAGTCAAGCAGAGAAAGACAACTATCATATGATTTCTCTCATCTATGGAACATAAGAACTAGGATGATCGGTAGGGGAAGAAAGGGATAAAGAAAGGGGGGGTAATCAGAAGGGGGAATGAAACATGAGAGACTATGGACTATGAGAAACAAACTGAGGACTTCAGAGGGGAGGGGGGGTGGGGGAATGGGATAGACCGGTGATGGGTAGTAAGGAGGGCACGTATTGCATGGTGCACTGGGTGTTATACACAACTAATGAATCATCGAGCCTTACATCGGAAACCGGGGATGTACTGTATGGTGACTAACATAATATAATAAAAAATCATTAAAAAAAAAAAAAAAAAGAAAGTTGGCATCCAGACCAAAAAAAAAAAAACAAAAAACACCTTATTTAGTATATATTGTTGATTCATTAACGTGGAATTCATGGCTAACAGCACTAGAACACGTACTAACAGAGTAGAGCTTATCTAATACATGTATTTCCTTTATAGGGCACATCACAGCCTTCTTGTGCCTAAGGATACCAGACAGCACTTCGGCATTATGCTTGGAGACCATTTAAACAGTGAATCATTGACAAAAAGCACAGAAATGTGAAAATGTGGCCCTAAATAGACTGCAAAAATGACACTTGCTTGCAGTATAGGAGTTGAAACACGAAGGCAGAGTACTGCTTAGTTCGGCTTTAGCTGGGAACGTGTACGTCCAACAACCCCAGCTTCCTCCATTCTGCATGAGTTTGCGAATGCCGGGAACAGTGCCACTAGTATTGATTTTGGGCTTACAAATAAATTTTAGCAAATAGGCAATTTTGCAAATACAGAACCCATGAATAATGATTGACTGTATTTAAAAAAAAATCTTGTTACCTTTGATGCAGACCAGGGTAATCCCGGTTTTGTGATGCATGTTAGCAAGTCTCAGAGCTCTTTATATAAGTCCTGGTATGCAGATTATTTTCACTCCTTGGAACAAGGAGCCTATACTACTAGGAACATTTGGCAATTGACTTAGAAAACCTGTTTCTCAATAGATTTTCCTAAGGAAGTTAAGGAACCAGAAGGTATGATCCAAGTGGCCTGTTGGATAAAAAATTCCTTGAAGTACTGTGGTCAAGAGGAGAGTAAAATATTCCAGCCTCTTACATAGAGAGGCTCTTACTCTCCTAAGAGTCTGGACCTCTCAGGCAGCTGGCCTCAAGATGGCCGCCCAGATGGGGTGGGGCAGAGGAACAGGAAGCAAGAATGGGGCTCTTTGGACTGTTTCCTCTTCTTGATCTTCCCGTGGCCCATGTTTGTGGTTTCTGCCACCTTCCTAGGTATCGGTCTCAGTTCTTCAATCATTCTTGGTACCCCTTTCCCTCAACCCCACTGATAGTTAAGTTCTACCTGTTATTTCCCTTAAATCTGGGTCCTACTTTCCATGAACACAGACACTGTCTTACTCCATGCTTCATTAATGTTCTCCAAGCCTGTTGGCATTAATGCTTAATGTTTTTCTCCACCTCTGGCCTCAACTCCCTCTAAGCCAAATTCTTCCCAGAAGAACCCCTTACTCAAAAACCTTCTGTGACTTCCTATATCTACAGATTTAAACTCGGACACCTTGACTTCAAACTCATCTTTTTTTTTTAAAGGTTTATTTATTTATTTATTTATTTAAGAGAGAGCAAGAGAGCAGGAGAGCACACAAGCAGGGGAAGGGGCAGAAGGAGAAGGAAAGAATCTCAAGCAGGCTCCGACTCCCCCTGAGCGTGGAGCCTGATATGGGTTTTGATCTCACCACCTTGAGATCATGACCTGGCCGCTTAGCCAACGGAGCCACCCAGGATCCCCGACTTCAAACTCATCTACCCCCATTCACAGTTCTTCCCAAAGTTATTCCAGATGCTTTTCCTAGTCTTATCTGTCAGGGCTCCTTTAGACGTGTTCATATACACCAAGCAGACTATCTTCTTGCTATTTTCAAAGAATAACTAAAATTTCCAACCCCAAACCATTATTTGTCTTGTTCTTTCTACCAGATATACTTTCTTTTTATATCTATTTAAAATTATACACAGGATTAATGACATGTTTCTTAATTTTCCCAAATGGATACAATTTTCTGCTCCCCAAACTTCTGCATCATTTTACTTTTGTCTCTACTGAAGCTTTACATGTTTGCTTTATGTCAATTATTTTTCTCTATCTTTTTCTTACTGTTAGTCCTTTTATAAGGACATACAACTACCTGTTCCCTATAATCCTTAAAGGAGACTTTGCACAGAATAGGTGCTCAGTAAATATTTATGGAACCTGAAGACCGTTCTTAACTATTCTATGGTAATAAGGTAGCCACCTCTCTGGGAAGGAAAGGAGAGAGGGAGGAATGCCACCAGGTGTTTGTACCTGGGCCACCTCAAAAAGTACAAGATGGCTTCAGAGAAAAATGGGGAAAGTACTCCAAATCCCAGATATCTAAGAAGCCACAGACCAGTCTTTAAATTCCAGAGAAATGTCAGTTACTTCCACAAATGCACTAGAATCAAGTATCAAAAATCCCTGGAAGTCTCAGGAATCGCCTTCAAAAGTTATCTAGAATAGCTGTGAGCACCTCGGAGTCCTGGGGTTTAGATAGGCCCTTGGGTCAGTGCTGAGTCTAGGTGTGGCAAAGCCACCTCAGGCTGACCACAGCCCCCTGGGCATCTCTAGCCCGTGGCTGAACAAGAATCTGAGGTTTCAGGAAGGTACCCAAGTCAGGGACCTTGCCGTAGGGTGGTAACCAACCTGATCTTCCCTGTCCAAACTGTCATTTAAAAAAAAAAGTAAGTACTTAGAGTGGGTGTGTGATTGGAGTGGGGCACAGGAGATTCACCTGTGGGTTCTTTCAAGGAGAGTGAACAAAGAGGAAGGCCAGGGATTATTCTATAGGCAGTAAAATAGAAGACTTGTTTTATTTTAAAATAACTGTCTTTCTCTACGTCAACCTGAACCGAAGTTGTCTCCATTCACTTACTCCATATATTTACTGAGTGCCTATTAGGTTCGAGGCACTTTCCTGGGCACTGGGTACACCATTGCACATCACCTTCTTCCCCCTCTAAGACGATCAGGGCCATCTGCCTGTGGTGATCACAGCCTGTCATTGTTGCCTCCTGTCCTGAACGTGGTGATTCCCTTCTGAATATAAGATAGTCCTACTCAATGAACTGCCCAGGACTTCGTGAAGGAGGGGCGGGCTGAAAGCAGGGAAAGAACTTGGATGTGAGCTCTTGACTGGTGTCATACTCTACCATTTAAATGTCCGACCAAGTGGCTAACCCCACAATGGCAGGGGCCTCTGCCAGCATACTGTGAGCCTTCTTGGCAGACTTTCCATAAGCCCATGTGTACTCTTTCTTGGGGGGGGAGACAGAGAGAAAGAACGTGCTTGCGAGCAGGGGGCGGAGGGGCAAAGGGAGAGGGAGAGAGAATCTTCAGCAGACTCCATGCCCAGCTCAGAGCCTGAGGCAGGGCTTGATCTCACGACCCTGAAATCCAGTTGGATGCTTAACGGACTGAGCTGCCTGGGTGCCCCATACATGTACATTTTTCAAGTTGTCACCTCTTTCCCCGACACCCTCCCCTCAAAAAAAAAAAAAAAAAAGTAGAGGGCGTATTTCTTCTTCACTATTTTGTTTTTTCTGCTTCTCCTCACATCTGGCTTCTGCCACAGCTGGCAGCAGAAATGCTGACCTGTCATGAGAAAGGCTTTCTGGGGGACACGTGGCCCGGGCAGCCGCAGCAAAAGCAGCAGGAAGTACAGGAAATCTCATGAGACGGTCTGCTCTTGGGCACTTGCCAGCCTGGTTCTGCAGCCTCATGAGGCAAAGAGAAGCATCCAAGTGACTGGGGACATCGCTGGAACAGAGTCCCCATTCTCAGCAGTTCGAGGTCCACCCATAACTGACAAAATGAGCGCAGGACACCCCCGTGGGGCTCCAGCCACAGCCGGTGGCCATGGTGCTCTATGTGGAGATACTTTTTATTCTAACGGCTCCACGCGCCCAGGGAGCCCGAGAGTTAATACTGGCTGTGAAAGGCATCAAGCAAGGCTTTCTCTGCACGCGCTAGAATGTGCCGGTTCACGGTAAGGTGTTGCTGTGGAGGCCTGGGGAGGTCACGTGACGGGGAGGGGTGTCTGTTTTTGTGAGGCGACAAGGTAGCTGCTAGTTCTAAGGGGAAAAGGGAAACGTCTGGGTCATAGACCAACCGGAGCTGACTTCTCTGGAAGACTCAGGATGGGGCCCCTGGGGGCTCACGTACACTGCGACAGTTTAGCTAACTAGTACACACAGTGTGAGCTCTGGGATGAAGACACTGGCTCCAAGACAGCGGCCTTCCAAAAGTTTCATCACTGAGAGAGAGAGAGAGGAAGGGAGGAAGGGAGGAAAAGAAGAGAGAGAGAAAGAAAAAGAGAAAGAAAGAAACTTTCCCAGTCACATCTTTGGCAAGTGTCGTTTCCTGATACAGCGAGCCCCATTCTTAGAAATGGCTGGGCTTCACTGCCAGGGTTTGCTGAAAGCACTGTTTTAAAGCCAGCACAGAAAGACTGGCCCGAGGCCGAATGTGCTGAGCTATCTAAATCGACCCAGGCACGTGTCCAACGACAGCACCCTTTCTTTCTAGTTTTGGCCACCTCTGATCCTCTGGTACGCACCTTGAGAGCTGGGAATTCTGGGATGCTCTGGTTCTGTCTTACCTAACACCAAAAGCACTGGGCCGGGCCCAGCCCCTACCTTAAAAAAAACATCTAATGAACCCAGTGGGTGACTTCTCCAAGCAAGACTGGCAGCTCAGTCTAATTTGGAGGAAAAATGAGAAGCTGCCTAAAATAAGGTCAGAGACCAGATATGGGCCCTGGACCAACCAGATATGGGCCCTGGACCAACGGTCACTCATCGGAGCCTGGGATTCCAAAAACCCTCTGCTGCTTCTCTTGCCTGTAGGGGACCTCCTCCCGAGGCTGAAAATGTGCAGAGCAGAGCTGGGTATTGCCAGAAGCTTGGTGGATGACAGCCTGGAATGGGCCCTGCCGGTCAGAAGCCTGGGGCCCCAACACTGTGGTCCGTTGAGGGTTATCATCTGACTTGCCTCCAGGGATGCTAATAAGGTCCCCCTTATGCACGCAGCAGGGTGAGAGCATTCCTGGCCGCTGCTAATTTGCATAGAAGGCTTGAAATAACTGAATTATAAAATGCAATTGCAGATATGTATGCTCAAACAATTCGTCTTTCTAAAGGGAGCTCAGCTATTACTCTAAATGGGTTTCCTCCTGCCTTCTCCCCACTGCGTACAGCTGCCTTGGTGATCTGAGCCACCCTGCCCACTCTTTTTCAACACACATAAAATTTGAACGGTGAGAATTTCTTGAAGAGATGACTAATGCAGATAAGAAAATTAAAGATGTATTTTAAAAAAAAATTCCAAAGCCTGGGAGTGACCCACGTACTTCAGATAAGAGGGCTGCTGTTCAGTTTCTGCTGGGCAGGGGTGGGGGCGGCAGGGTTTTCGTCACGACTTCTCCTGGGCAAATGCTGAAAAGCCACTGTCCCCACTGCCACCACCACTGACAACAGAAAAACACATAAGAAGCCTTTGCCACGCAGATTTGCTTTCGGGCTGAACAGACAGATGTTTTCTAATTAGCATCTATCAACCTTAGGGCTATTATTAAAAGTTGGTTCTTTTGGTTTTATGGTAAAAATCTCTTATAAGTAATACCATAATCATAAAGATGTTCAAATAAAGTAAACATTTCAAGTCCCTGCCCACGGCCAATACATTTCTGAATAACAACCGAAGTAGCCGTCTCTCCACCTTAATAATGTTGGCATTGTGCAGTTCTTCCACAGGCCTTGTTTTACCTGATCCTTTGGGGAGGGGGAGGTAAATTGGCCCGATTTCACCATCCGCACTTCACAGCGGGAAGGAGTGGCGGACACGCAGGTGCGTCTCCCTAACCCCCACCGGGGAAGGGACTGGGTGAGGGACGTGCGGTGAGTCAGCAGACAGCCTGTTACCTCGGTGGCCAAGTGCTGCCTCACCCAAGCCATGACCTTCTCAAGGGCAACTGAGTCCCGAGGAGGGCTAGGAAGGCCCAGCATTTCAGCCCACCGCAGGGCCACCGTGATGGGCGACGCTCACTGCAGAGCGCCCCAGCCCAGGCTCTGTCCCATCTGCGACGCCATGGAAGCCGAATTTCTGAGCATGTGACACCAAGTGACCGTGAATCCAGAACGGGTCACCTTGAGCTGGCCCCTCTCATAGTCACCAAGTAATAAGCTCAGGTGGGTCTCACGATGATTCATCAGAGAATCGAAGGGGTCCATCTGAGATTGAGCAAAGCAGGAATAGAGGGCACATACAGGCTGCATCACGGAGAGCTCAGACCCCCATGGCACCGACCACCTTTGGGTCCGTGACCCTCCCGCAGCTCACACTCACGGTCCTGTAGGTGGTTCTTCACAGCATGCTGAAGGAGGGTGAAAAAGCACAAGCGTGCTTTGTGGGTGATTGGCGTGGTGTTTGCGTGCCTGTGAATGTTGCTGACAGCTGGGCTATGGTCTCAGTCAGGCCTGGCACCGAGGAAGGGCCAAGAGAAAATTCTGCTGAGCAGCAGAGCTTTGAGTCGTGCCCAAGGTCACCCACATGGTGTGAGAAGAGCAAGGGTCTGAGGTTAGGCTATATATGGGCTCATCTCCTGGAGTCTAATTTTCATAGGAATGATCTCTGACGTCTCAGCCTTATGAGTGAGGGAGTGAGATTTTATTTTCCTTCCCTTGGGGGTGGCTCCTTTTTTTTTTTTTTTTTAAGATTTTATTTATTTATTTGAGAGGAGAAAGAGAGAGCAAGCAGAGGGGAAGGGAAAAGCAGGGTTCCCGCTGAGCAGGGAACCTGATGCGGGGCTCGATTCCAGGACGCTGGGATCACGACCTGAGCCGAAGGCAGACGCTTAATGACTGTGCCACCCAGGCAGCCCGGGGAAGGCTCCTTTTGTCTCAGGATTGACCTGGCTTCTCTCTGGGGTCCCTCCCTCAGCTCAGACGGTCCCTCATAGGTTTAGGAGGCCACTCTGTCCTTTCGGGAAGTTGACGGTTCAGGATGACAGAAAATACGCGGCACGCATCGAGAACATATCATGAACCTAAGAGCTTCTGAAACTTCATCCCCAGCTCGGTGTTACAGTCCCTCCTGGCACAGACTTCTGAGAAAGCTGAACGAGGCCATGTGATTTTCTGTGCCGGGCTCAGCTAATAATAATACAGATCTAAAGTAAACATACCTAGGCATATGTGGAAAGTACTCTTAAATTCACATTTACAGCAATATGGTCAAGTTTTGGGGGAGAAGAGAAGGAGAGTCCTCAATTCGCCACTTAATTGGTGGCATAAGTTAAGCATTTCAGTTTATCGAATTTATTAATATTGCAGTTTACCCACAGTCAGATAGGGGAGAATGAAAAACTATGTTGATATCTCTCAAGAAACTTATTTAAACAACAAGGGTCATTTCCTTATCATGGAAAGAAAGACTGGCTTAAAGAAGCCTTACCACTTCGCTCCTCTGATTCTGTAACTACCTCAAAATTCTCAAGGCCTCAGGGAAAGAGAGTCAGAAATGGCTGGGAGACCTAGAGGGTAATGCCTTTGCTGCCAACAATCCTTACAAAATTAAACTCGCATCCACAGGCAAGAATAATGATGACAATCAGAGTAATCCCACTTAAAATAATGGTTATCTGTGGTTTTAAACCTTTCCTTTTGATGAGAAACACTTGGGGAGTTTTAAAAATATGTAAACACTGGGCTATTTCCTGAGACTGAGACTCATTTGTTCTGGGGAGGGAGCTAGGCATCTGCCTTTTTAAAAAAAAGCTCCCAGGAGGTTTAATGCTCAGCCTTGGTAGGGAACCACTGAACTAGACCTTGACTTAGTACCAGGTAATTTCTATCCCCACAGAAGAACGAACATGCATTTGGCAGGAGGGCCCTAAAGAGGCCTAAAGCAATCATCGAAAAGAGCTCTACAGAAATCAGGTAAACCAAAGTCCATTTTTAGTGACAACCCATGAGTCTCTATATTCAACAAAGATCCTGTGAATCTTTCAAAACACAATATTTTATCAAATCTACATTTCAGGTATGAATAGTGAGTTGATTATGAAAAATTAGACTATAAAATGCAAGGTTATTATTTTACAATATTTCTGATTTGAGTTCTGTAAATGGGAGGGCAAATTCCCTATTGGGTGTGCCAATTATTACACACACACACAATCTACTGTCCTGCTGCTACTGTCCTAGAGGTGTCCTACGACAGCCCAGGTTGCCGATGGACGGAACGCAAAGTGGCAGCCCAGTATGGGGAGAAGCATTAGTCCAGAAGCTAGGCGATTTGGACCTTTGTCCTGTTTCTGACACCGAGTTGGTGAGCTATTTAACTGAGATTCCTTTTCATCTGTAAAATGGAGATAATAGTGATTATTTAAATAACGGGAAAGGGAGTTGTGAGGCCAAATCAGATCAAAGCTCTTTATAAAGAGCTGAACATTTATATATCGTAGGATTTTATTCAGTATGAGTTTTGTTATTACATTGTCATCCTTTCACGTGCAACTTGACCCAGTGAGTCTTAGTCTTGTTGCACAAAAGGCCAATTTGGGAAATTATTCTTTTTTATTATAACCCTTGTTACTAAAGTCTTTATTTTTATTTTGGTTATCATCCTATCTCAGTAGCAAACAAACAAACAAAAAACCCAAAAGAAGTGCCAACTAGGTGACTTCAGCAAAACAGCCCTCAAAGACAAAATTATTATAAAGGCTCCTTCTCACCTATGTTATCCAACAGTACTTTTTCTAACTCACTTCAAGGCCCAAGACAAAGCCAGTGATTTCAGGACTCGGAATCCCAACAGCAGAACTGTCCTCGGAGGGCTGTTGTTAGCAGGTGGCAAGGGAGTGAATGTGACGACACTCTGTGAACTGTGTTGCACTAGGCCCATGTGGGTGATGTTGAGGTTAGGGGTCGTCAAAGAGACGAGAGTGTTAATGACAGTGATACAGACCAGCTGGCTAGCCTTGAACACACAGGTAAGGATGTGAACCACTGGTCCTCCCTCGAGTAGGAGATGTACTGAAGGAGACAGGGCAGTGTCTGGAGTTATGAAGTGCGGAACCGAGGACTGATTGGTTAGGGAATCTCGTGGTTCTAGGCCTCTACCTCATCCCTCTCAAATCTGAGAAAGGCCAAACCACTTCTAGAGAGTCTTCATTGGGTTTTCTTTCCCACATGCTCCTTTCTAGATAGTTCACTTGAAGCTTTGTCATGCATGTCTCTTGTTCATCTAAGTTCCTTTTCCCTCACAACCTCAGTGGGTTCTGCTCTCTGGACCATAGGATCGGTGTCAAAGCAGGTCAAGAGTTGGAGTGCAGAAAGGAAGGGGCATGGTGGTGAGGAAGGCCTGTCTACTTGTGCCCAGGGATATTTTGTAAATTATGTGTTCTTACTGTCCCGACTGCTCACCTTCTAATGGCTCAGCTCTCTTGAGACGGCTACATAGAAGTTTCTGCTTTGGTGGGGAAGGCAGGCATAGGAAAGCATTATCAAACTACACCAGGTTCTCAGAGCAGGTAGCTACGGTTTCCTTTTGGTTCAAAGATAGAAAAGACTTCATGGAGGAAGAGCAGTGAGAGTACACTGAAAAAATTCAACAAGAAACGAAACAACTGTGAGAGAGGTATAAACCTTCCAAAGTTGTTCACTTTTTTTTTTTTTTCCCAGATGGGAGAAGGAAAGTATCATTATCCTGTCATAGTGCTTCCTCCCCATCTTTTGGGTCTCTTATTCTGGCACCTGAAAACTTCTTCCTCTAACAGCTGGGG
This sequence comes from Ursus americanus, assembly GCF_024610735.1. Lineage (NCBI taxonomy): Eukaryota > Metazoa > Chordata > Mammalia > Carnivora > Ursidae > Ursus > Ursus americanus. The sequence continues at coordinate 82,670,802 of NC_142128.1, read as the reverse complement.
ACTTTTTCCTCCCAAGAGCCATCTGTCCATTCCTAGTTGATACATCTTGGATCAAAACAACTGTGTATAGGACACACCCTCAGTTCTTCTGGGTTGGGGTGAGAGGTCAGAGGTCAAAAACCATCGATCCCTCTCCCAAGCCAGGAGCTGGCTCATTGGGTTAACACAGAGCAGCAAAGGGCCATGAAGTCATGTCCACTGAGACATGGCAGCCTTGTGGAACTTGGTCAGAGACATCACTGCGCCAGGCCTGATGCTGATGGCCCCTCTCTGTTACGGACATGTAACATGTTGGATGGGTGCTCACAACTTGCAGTGGGGAATAACACCCCATCTACCTTCATCACGGTACTTGAAACTCAGTCCTTTTATGACAGGCTTTATCAAAGTGTTTTTGTTTTTTAATCTCTGCAAACTTCCCAAACTCTGTTGAGTTTCTTCTCACTGACTTCATCTAGCCCTGTGCATTCTAGTAGTCAGTGTCTGGGACTTCTCTTAGAGCGAACTTTCTCATGAGAGTTTTGGGGTGAAGAAGTAGACATTCTTCATACTGACTCTTTTTATAGGAAGATTAGGCAAGAGTCCAGGAATGTAAACAGACAGGCCCAAGAGAATGTTTTGTGTGTGAGCAGATCCCAGAGTGTCCTGGGCTGCACTGGGTGGGGGAGGGAGATCAACCAGAAACCCAGTAAAGGCTTATTCTCTTTGTAACCCCCTGGCTTACTGCAGAGTGAAACGATGGCTCCAAAGAGTCTCTCCCACAGGGTCAGTAAGGCCTCTTGGGGCAGACTGCTCTGGCTCTGCGGATACAGGCCTTCCTATGAGACCACGATGGAGAGAGGCACCAGAAATAAGTCAAAGACAAACTCTCCTTTTCTTATGGGCACTTGTGAAGGCAAACTGAGAAGGGAGGTGAGGGGAAAGGGTGCATGGGTGGGGTCAGGGAAGTTGAAGGAAAGAGAAAGAATGTAAAAAATATCTAGGGGTCTTGTAAATACAGAGAGATGGGGGTATCTGCATGATCCTGAAATGGGCTCAGGTGGCCATTTGTTTATTCTACATCAAAATTTCTAAATCCACACAGTAAGCTTCCACAGGAGAGAACTATACTTTTATTGTGTGTATTTTTTTTAAGAGTTTATTTATTTGAGAAAGAGAGAGAGAGAAGAGAGCGTGCACAAGCAGAGGGAAGGGGCAGAAGGAGAGGAAGAAGCAGACTCCCCACTGAGCAAGGAGCCTGATGAAAGGCTTGATCCCAGGACCCCGGGATCATGACCTGAGCTGAAGGCAGACACTGGGCACCCCTGTGTGTATATTTTTTAATGTATGTGTGTTTTTAAGTTAAAAGAGTGTGTGTACATTTTTAAAATTAAGTTTTAAATTACCCAGCAAAGTAATATGCACCTTTGCTAAGTCAGAAAATACCTCCTGAGTGCTCTAGAGAACTAAATTTAGCAGGCTTTAGTAATACTATAATAAAGGTGAGTAACTGACAATGAATGCTAGGACGTATGGAAAGTTGGGTTCTCTTGTGAGCTTCTGGAACATTCCATAACAAAAGACTACCTTGGTCCTAGCTTCCTAAAAGCCAGTGGATAAATGAGTTGGGCTGTTCCACTTTGGATAGACTAAGGGGTGACCAGATTTCATGAAGAAGTATAAAACAAAATATAAAAAATTTTGCTTAGGACAAATTTAGGGTAAATGAGCTGAAACAGCAGCAGAGAGAATTTTGGTTAAAAAAACAACAACAAAAAACCCCAACAATTCACTGATGCAAAAAAAAAAAAAAATTGTGTCCTGTTTCCCTGGCGGCTGGATCTAGACTCTGTGGGCCAACTAGTGTTGAATAGGAAAAGCATCTGACCACAAAGGCACAGGTATAGTTAGGTAAATAGACTGAACACCGTGAGATCCAGCTAATGTTCTGTTTCTATGAGTCTACCCTTTCTCCTTTCCTCGGCTGAGGCATCGCCTTTTTGCAGTAAACGCTGCACTGTGACTGCCTCCTCCTCGGCCTGGGCACCGTGGTCTGGACACGTCAAGCATGGTCCTGTTTTCGGAGCAGGCTGTCCACAGGGCCCATGCTCTCCTCTCCCCACCATCAGCCAACAATGCCACCTTTGCCCGTGTGCCTGTGTCAACTTACGCCAAATCCTCCAGCCCTTCCTGCTGGGGGAGCGTGGCTTTAGTTGGCAGCATGCCCCCATTTCTGCCACCCGTCTCCTCCAAATGAGGCCCTTCCTGGTAAGCTGGGCCCAACAACACTGCGCTGGCGGAGTCCAAATAAAGAAGCCGTGGTAACTGCAGCCTGGGGAGAGGTGCTGTGTGGTGGGGACCTTCTTCATGGCCATGCCGTTCCAGGTATCAGCGAAGAGCACAACCTGCTCCCCCAGCCTCCTCGGAGCGAATATATCCCCCCAGAGGGTGAACTGGTCTTGGAAGATGAATTGCAGTGCGTCAAACTGAAAGGCACCATTGACGTGTCAAAGCTGGTCACAGGGACAGTTCTGGCTGTGCTCGGCTCTGTGGGAGACAGTGGGACGTTTCTGGTGGAGGACCTCTGCTTTGCTGTGCTTGGTCCTCAGAAGCCTGCACCCCCACCCTGACACAGACAGGTTTGTGCTGCTGGTGTCCGGTTTGGGCCTGGGTGGAGGTGGGAGCGATAGCCTGCTGGGCACCCAGTGGCTGGTGGAGGTGGTGACAGGGCAGCTGGGGGACGAGGGGAAGAGTGCAGAGCTGCTCACATGTCCTGGATTGTCCTTGAAGGGAATGTCCGAGCCACAACACCCAGAGCAGAGATTTTGTCAATAAGGCCACATACTTAACCAAGAAACCCAGGCAGCCAGCGTGGAGGCCGTCGAAACGCTGGGTGAGATCCTCCTGCAGCTGAGCTCCTTGGTACCTGCGGATGTGATGCCAGACAAATTTGACCCAACCAACTCCACGCTCCCCCAGCAACCCCTGCACCCCTGCATATTCCCACTGGCCACTGCCTACTCCAAACCGCAGTTAGTCCCCAATCCCTACCATGCCACCACGGATGGAGTCAGATTCCTACGGACATCAGGATAGAATGTGAGTGACATTTTCCGGTCCAGTAGCACGGAGCATCACTTGAAGATCTTGGAGCGGACCCTGCCTAGTGGTCACATCAGCCCCACAGCCCCTGACACTAGGTTGCTACCCCTTCTACAAGACAGACCCATTCATCTTTCCAGAGTGTCCTCACGGCTACTTTCGCGGGAACACCCCAGCTTTGGCTCTAAAATCTTCCGAGGCCCAGAGGACCAGAGGGTACTGTGGTGGCTGTCCCAGACTTCAGCACTGGGCAGCACTGCCTCGTAAATCTCGGAGCCTGGCCTGCCAGCCCATCAGCTTCTCAGGCTTCACCGCAGAGAAGGGCTGGGGGACCTGGCTCTGGGCCCCTGACTCACAGAGACCTGGGCCCTCTGTTCCCTGCAACGTCGTCCTGCAGCAGCATTTGCTTTACAATAAAAGCCTGACTGTGGAAAAAACCGAGGTGGGGGGGGGGTGGCAGGCACGGCGCCAGTCCAGGGGGCAGCTGAGGCGGAGGCCGAGGAGGAGGCGGACTGCCAACAGCCCAGGTCAGAGAGCGGAGGGACCCACACCCCCGGCGAATGCAGATGCCCCAGGGGAGCCCGCTGCTGCTGGCACTGCCCCACAGCAGCTGCTGGACGGGGACACGGTGCAGGCGGAGCTCATTGCCGAGAAGAAGGGCCTCTTCCGGAAGCATGTGGAATATGAGGTTTCCAGGCTGCGCTTCAAGTCCTCCGTGTACAGACCGTGCAAGGACTTCGCCGTTTTCCACGAGACGCTGCTGCCGAAGATCCCCTACCGCGGGGTGCCGGCCCTTCCGCCCAAGAGACTGCGGGGAGCCCACCCGGAGTTCAGCGAGCCAGCGCCCGGCCCCGAGACGCTTCATTACGCTGGTGGCCTGGCACCCCTGTTCTCCGAGGATGTGGCCCTCGGGCTGTTCCTGTCCTTCAGTGGCCCTGCTGTGCGGAAGGAGTTAAAAGACTCGGCTCCGTGCGCTGGAGATGACTCATGAACAGTAAGCCGCCGTCTCCTCCAGCCAAGGACTTCCTCCCCGCTGACATCCAGACTCTGTTTGCCGTGAGCCGGGAGCTCATTCGGAACATCTCCAACAGCTTCCACAAGCTTCGCGATCTGGCCGAGCAGATTGCTGCCAGTGCCATCGACAATGCTGCTGACCTCATGTGCCGGAAGAAGCTGAGCGCTTTGGGGTCAGACACGACCACCCGCTCCCCTCCTGGGAGCCACTCTGAACAGCAGCGCCTGGGGTCTCTTCAACAGGCACCACCGAAAGGCCTGTCATTGAACTTGCACTGCTTGCTGCCAAGCAGGGCGAACAGGAAGAGAATGAGGTGGTGGAGAAATTGAAGCTCTTCTTGGATTTGCTCCAGTCCTAAAGACCTGTGCGAGCGGCCGGGAAGGCTGTGCTGGACAAGCAGCAGTGCCCCCAACCCAGGGACAGCCTGCTGAAGAGGCTGGTGATGAGCCTGAGCCTGACTGTGCAGCAGCTGGAGTCCCACGTGAGGAGCAGGAGAGGCCGGCCAGACGACGCGGCTTCCAGCGGCTTCTCCCTGCGTGGCCTGCACCAAGAGATGGAGCTGGCCCACGCCTCCCTTCCCCTCACCTCCCACCTTCTCCTGCCTTTGTCACCTCTCCGACCCAAGGGCACAAGGAGATGAGCAAGGTAGGGAATGACCTGAAGCCCAAGCTCAACTGCTCTTCATGGGACCCAGTCCCTCCCTGACCCCACGGAGGTCCCGGCAGGCTGGCATATCTCCTCACTGGTGCCAGGGGGGCAGGAGCTCCAGGCGGCCTCACTAAAACTTCTTTCCAAAAAAAGCAAAAAACAAGCGACTTCCCCAGGTGTCCTCCTATGCAGAACCCCCCACCGTAAGTTCCATTTGACTCAACACATCCGAGACCTTCCTCGAAGTAATAGGCACCAAGAAGACACTTCCTTCCCCGGGATGGCAGAAGCCCTTAATGCCCTCCATGTGTCTGAAGAATGTCAGGAGCCCATCATGTGCCATGGGCTGGGGACTTGGGAAAAGTAGGTCTGACCCCAACTGTGTTGTTCACTGGCTGTGAAACCAGGGCAAATAGCCTAACATCTCGGGCCCGTTTCATCCCCTGTGTCATGAGGGACTTGGACTAGGTCATCTCTTAGCTCCTTCCCAGCCCTGCTTGTGTCATTCCATCAGAACGTGTGCTTTCCCTGGGCTGAGGTGACTGCGGGCCCACAGGGTGACATCAACAAGAGATGGGGCTGTTTCACCGGCTCCTCCCCCCGCCCTCTTCTCCCGCATTTATTTCTGGAAGTCCGCAGGGATCTCTTGCACATGCTCACGTCTGCCGTGTGCTTCCTCTTCTGCCACGTGCTCTTCCGGACGTTCACTGCCCGAGAAGCCACTTGAGGACCCCTCAGCCCCACAGCGGCCGGCCCCCTCCCGACAGTGCTAACGTCTGTGTCCCACTGCACTTTGTCCCCAGAGCGGCATAGACCAATGAACTGCTGCCGTTTCCAAAGACTTCAGTACTTCAGCCGGCAAGGCCCCAGTGTGAGCACAGAAGCAGACACATCGTCCCCCTTCCTACTTTCAGTTACCATTCGTTTCTCTGCCATCAGAATCATGCTTTCTATAGCTCTTCCAGCTTTGAAAACTGCTGCGGCAGCTTGAGCTCGCGGCTTCTCTTTCCCTGGGGCCAAGCGCGGGAGCTGCTGGCGTCCGAGATGCCCCCTCCCGCTCCCGCCACCTAAACCCCTTCCAAAGTGACCCTTGCCCATGTTTTTGTCACACACACCCAGACAGGTCTGAATCCCTGACATGGGGACTCTTGAGGCTGAAATGGGGGACCCTGATATGCTATTTAAAGAAAAAAAAAAGAAACAAAAAAAGGAACAGAAATCGCAGGAATCTTGAAGCTATTCATCTTGAAGACTATTCATGGAAGCAGGGAAATTAAACACAGCATCCTTGAATAAATACCCTCCACACCTAAGCTTGGGCTATTGTTTCCTCATAATGACAATTTACCTCTGGGAGTTGGAGAACGGGGACTCAACTACTGCCCAGTCCAATCACGCAGTGCTGGATCAGGTAGCAGGAGGAAATGAGGACAAAGCTATATTGTCAGGAAGCCTGAAGGCTGACCCAAACAAAGCAGAGCTCCAGAAAACTATTGTGGAAATATTTCCTCTATAGCTGCCTGGGGTTGTTCGACCCAATCCTTAGTCAGAATGGACCGGGAGACGAAAACTACTTACCACTTAGCAGCGAAGCCTACGTGTTGCTATCCCATTAAAGAGGAAAAACATAAAGAGAAAAATAAGGATAGTGGTGTGAGCCACAACTCAGGAGAAACCCACTCTTCTGCCCCAACTGTCTGCTTTCTCCTTGAGAGACCTTGAGGTCACTTTCCAGGAGAAAACAGCCATTCGATTTAAACACACACCTTCCTTTTAAGAAGCTCCTACCTGCTCACCTGCTCATGTGATTACCTGGGGGGCCATTGAGGGTTTAGGAAATCCCAGAGGCAAAAGGGGGGCCCAAGATAGTGAACCGAGAATCTTTAGTAGTGAATGGTTGGGCTGGAAAAATCGGAAGTCGAAGTGGAATCTGAAATGGGCTCTGTCATCAGTAAGATCCCTTAGCCATTCTGCTTCCGTTGCTCATTGCCTGGGTATCCCAAAGCAGACTTCAATGCCCTGCTGGAGGACACGGAGGGTATGGTGGACATGTGTTTAAGCCACAGTTTGAGCGAGATTAAATTTCCCTAGAATCTACCAGAGACTTCCTGGTTGGATTTTTTGTAGTATTAGTAAATCAATTCCTTTGCCGAGAGTGGGAGAAGCTGTAGAGAAATCCTGCAAAGGGAAAAAGTGAAGATAAATCTAAACATGGAATGAGAAAAGGGACAGAATTTCTGCTAATGGGCTGCTTAGTTTATACATTTTTCCATCCACTTATTCAGCAAGTATTCATGGGACCCCTACTATGTGCTAAGCACTATAGCATTGGGGAGATATCTGGGAACAAAATAGAAAAGGTTGTTGCTTTTTTGTCTGTAAGGGAGACAGACTAATAGGACAAAAATAAATTATGTAACTGTAATTGTGGTGAGCGTTAGGAAGGAGAACAGGGTGCTATGAAAGCAAATAGCATGGGTGGTGATGGGTCAGGAAAATTTCCATGAGGAAAGCTGAGCCCTGAAGGATTAGCCAGATGAAGGGGAGGGGAGGTTGGGGAAATGATCTAAGCAGGAAATAATAGCACGAGTGAAGGGAGAGGCAGGTGAAAAATGAATCTCAAAAAAACTGAAGCCATCCATAAAGAGCAAATGAGCAAAAGTCAAGAGAAGGCAAAACAAAATGGAGCCAAACCACAGTGGGGCCAAAAATCTGCTCCCAAAAGGTGCCAACCGTGGTGGGGGAGTTGGGACAGGGACCCTTCCACCCATCCTGGCTTCTGTCCCTCCTACATTGATAGTGAAAGGCCTTGTATGGAAGCCCACGGCCAAATCCTTCACTACGGCGTCCCCAAGACATTATCCTAAGCCAGATGGGGGCCATAAATTCTTTATAAAATTATATGGTTATCCAATGACCCAATGGGATACAACGGAAATCACCGAGCACCTCTGATGCGGCAGGCAATGTCTGCGCACTTGGCGAGCATTAGCTCATTTAACATTCAAGATAGTGCACGTTTTATGCTCCACGGAGGAGACGCAGCCCAGAGAAGCTCAGTGGGTGGCTAGCTCAGAGAGTTACAGCTGGAGACGAACGGGCTCTTGTTGGTCTGACTCTTGTGTCTGAGCACGATTCCGCTCTGCTCTGTGACCTTGGAGGAACCAGTGGAGGTCATCTGGTCCCAGCCTTTAACTTTGTAGAGGGGACTTGGAGCTCACAAAGGTTAAGAGACTCAGTAAGGCCTTGGGATTAGTGGCAAATGCAGGACTAAAGCTCTGGCTCCCATTGCTAATCCGTGTACCTTCCCTGTTTCTTACTGTTTTATAAACCCAGTAAAAACACACACTAGTGAATTATCAGGATGCCAAAACTATACATAATTCATCATTTTTCTTGACTTACACCCTTTTCTTCCCTGAAAACTTCAGTGTTGAAATATGTAGTGGGAACTTCCTCCTGGGGCGGGGGCGGGGAGGGGAAGACTACTGAATGGTACATTTTGCAATGCAGCAATCATACTTTATTTTTGAATTTGGCTGTTTGGACTTCCAACTCTATTAAAACAGGACATGCTTGTATTAAACAACTGATTTCTGCTTTTTATATTCTTCTATATTCATCTAGTAAAATGGAGAGTCTTTTTTTTTCTTTTAAGATTTTATTTATTTATTTGAAAGAGACAGAGATAGCGACAGACAGCATGAGTGGGAAGGAGAGGGAGAAAGAAGCAGGGTCTTTGCTGAGCAAGGAGCCCAATGTGGGACTCGATCCCACGATCCTGAGATCATGACTTGAGTCGAAGACAGATGCTTAACTGACTGAGCCACCCAGACACCCATAAAATGGCAAGTCTTAAATAAAGTATGTATAATCGATAATATCTCAGTCCATATACAATCAGTGAAACAATACCGTGGAACGGAAGGTGGAAAATGGTGGCCGCTGTTCCACCCGAGAGTTCTCCATGGGCTGTGACAGACTTGCTTCTAATTAGTTCTGACTTCATTCTTCTGGCCTTGGATTCTGCATCCGGGAAATGAAGGGATTCTACCTGATAGTACAAATTATTTTAGATTTGAACTTCAGTGCGACAGTGGGTGTTGGAGGTATATTCACAACTGGCCCATCCTCTCCTTCTCAACTACACCCAACCATCATTTTCACCTGCCTGTCCCTTAACTTCAATTTCCTGCCCTTCCCTCCTGGGTTTTGCAAATATCCAGGGGGATCCTCTGACATTTTCAATTTCAGGGCCTGAGCGCCCCCTAGACACACAGAGGTAAACCATCAGCTCTGGAAGAAATCAGGGCTCCTGGAAGCTGGCGTCTCACTGAGGTCAGCACCAAATCCCTGCACTTCCCTTTAATCCTCCAGGCAAGAACCCCAGGGTTTTCCTGATTTGGGCAGGGGGTGAGGTTGGAAGACAAGAGGGAGCGGGTGGCAAGCCCTGCCATCAGTCCGACCCCGCAGTGCAGGGGCTCTGTAGCCTTGCGGCCCCAGGGGGTGCATTCAGAAGGGAAGGGGGTGAGCCAGAGGCCGAGCAGATGCCGCCTTGTGGCCATAAGTCAGGGGCCACACGGTGAGCATGTCAGGGCTAAAGAGCAGTCACTGGAAAAATGGACTGTTCCACCAAATACATTCACAGAAAATGACCCAAAGGTGATTAATCATCCGTTTTCGTGTTGCTTACGTTATCTTCCTGACTCTATAAATATCGTGCATGTGTTTTCAACAGATTTTATCCTTTTGTATACACCATTTTTGCTGCTTTTTCCATTCCCAATACTGTTTTGTATACACCCATCCTACACGCATAGCCCACGTAATACTTACTTTAAAGCTTTTATGACACAGCCATACCACAGCAAGGCGCTTCTCAAGAAGCAGAGTGTGTTCACACACATGCGCGTGTGTGCGGTGTGTGTGCTCTGTTATGCTTGTGATGCCCACGGTGCGTATGTTGTGGTGAGTGTTTACGTGTGTGGTGTGATGGGCACATTTGTGTGTATACATCGGTGGTATGTGTATTTGTGTTTCTGTGTGTATGGTATAAGTGTTGTGTGTATGTTTGTGTGGTGTGTGTGTGTGTGTCTGTACGTTTGTGGTGTACATTTATATGTTTGCACGTGTATGTGTGGTGTTAATGTTTGTGTATCTGTGAGGGTGTGTGTGGTGTCCGGTTGTGTTTACATACGTATTCACGGTGTGTAGGTTTCTGTGTGTGTGTACGTTTGTGTCTCCCTGCGCGTGGATGTGGTGTGTCTCTGTGTGTGTGTGGGTGCTGTGTGTGTGTTCACCCGGTGTGGTGGCTGCTGCCGCGTCGATCGAGATCCTGGGCCCCTCTCTCAGGCGTTCGCGTCTGTGCCAGAAGACGGGGTTCTCGGGCACCCCGCGGGCCGGGCTTGGTGTGTAGGGGGCGCGGGGACGCACTTCTCCGGGCGGCTGTTGGGAAGCCTGCACCGTCACCGCGCCTGGCCGTGGGGCCTGCCGACCGCGTCTGCGGAGGATGAGTGGCTGCGGTTATCAGCAGCGACAGGACACTCAGGATGCCACTATCACAGGCACCAGAGAGCTGGAATCCCCGGGGGGCGGGTGTTTTCTCTAAGATCATGTTTTCATTCTCTGTTAAAGAAAAGGGGGGGGGGGAGAAAAAGAAAACATCTCTTGGGTGAATCAGTTCGTCGTTCTTCGTGAGCCCTGTCCATATTCACATCCCGTGATCCTCTTCCAGAAGCAGGAAGGGGTGACATACACCCAATCCACCAAACAGCCTTTCCCCAGTATGGTGGCCCCAGCTCCCTGCCAGACTTGCCCACACAGCTCCGCCTCGCCCCCACACAAGTGGACACACTTCCTCTGCGTCCCTCATTGGAGGCCTCCTGCCCTTCTGACCTGGGTCCTACCCAGAAGGTGAAGATGCTTAGGCCACAGTATTCTGGATTTAATTTTCTGTTTAAACCCACGATGAGGGACGCCTGGGTGGCTCAGATGGTTAAGCGTCTGCCTTTGGCTCTGGTCATGATCCCAGGGTCCTGGGATCGAGCCCCGTGCAGGGGTGGGGGGCTCTCCTTGCTCAGCGGGGAGCCTACTTCTCCTTCTCCTTCTACTGCTCCCCCTGCTTGTGCTCTCTCACTCTCTCTGTCAAATAAATAAATAAAATCTTAAAAAAAAAAAAAAACCACAATGAACTAACTCTTGGAACATGCACTGAGTTGGTGTGGCCAGGCAGTGGGTTAGGTGTGCAAAACAGGATGACGAGTAGTCCAATACGCTGGTTAAGAGCATGGGCTCTGGAGGGGCACCTGGGTGGCGCAGTCGTTAAGCATCTGCCTTGGGCTCAGGGCGTGATCCCGGTCTTCTGGGATCGAGCCCCTCATCAGGCTCCTCCGCTGGGAGACAAAGACCACCACAGATGTGCTCCTCAAATAGCCCAGATCACACATGACCTGAAATACCATGGTATTTTATAGGGAGCACAAAAACGGGACTTGGGAATTGTGCAGCTTCTAGAAGATGAAATAAAAGGAAGGAAGTTACCATGGAAGTAATGAAGCACTCTTAAAATAACACCACAAATTGCATACATATAGTACTTGATAATTTTAAAAGCTTTCTGATATATAGTACGCCATTTCATATAATTCTCAGTAGCAGCCTTGTAAAGGAGGCAGAGCAGACATTATTACGCCAGTTTTAGAGAATAAACCTGAAGCTTGGGGGTTGAGGTCTTCTGATCTCAAATCCAGCTTTCTAGCGAAAATCAGGACCAATATGGTATACGGTTACACCAGTATTTTAAAAAATCTGTCGTCCAAGTTACTTCATTCTGGTCCCTACCTGTGTATGCAGGAGTGCAGTCTCCAAAAAATTCCTCCTTGATCAGTTCTGGGAATCCCTAAGGGGCTTCACACATGAGCTCAGGAACAAGGCCACTCATGGAAGTTTTGCTCCCGGTGATTGTCCCAGTTCTGCTGGGCCCTACAGAGGCCACACCACCCTGGGCCATGGCCCGGGACTCACCAACACGACCATTGCTTCTCTGGATCTGTACTCTTCCTGCAACTCCCAGGCCTGCAGTTTCTGTTGGTACTCATTTCAAGTCCACAGGCTGTCAAGGGTATTTGATGGGAAGTAGGGGACACTAGCTCCCTCTTTGAGGAATTACACTTGGTCAGAGGCTCCTAAAGAGGTGTTACTATGCCTGCAGCAAGATGCAGAAATTAACTTAATTGCTCTGTCAATTTCATGTGTCAGGGTGGCCTTGGGAGAGGTGCATTGAACAGCCAAGAAGCTCTCTTCTGCTCCATTTGGTAGCTGCACTGCTGGGTTTATCACTAGCCTGTCTTTCAATGGCTCAGAACTCAGGGACCACACAGAGTACAGTGAATTTTTGGATAAACTCTTTGTTGTTCAAAACAGGGGGTGGGGGGGATCAAGCCGATTTGATAGCTCATTGTTTGTCAATATCTAAGTGCTCTTATTTGGATAGAGGGGAACCCTTGTCTTAACCCTCTGATGTGTCGGACTGTGTCCTAGCTAGTCCCAGAGATCCAGTGACAAATAAGGTGGACACGATTCCTGCCCTCTTGGATCTTACATTCTGGAAGGTCAGGATCATAGTGCCAGTTTCCTTCTTTATTTAGATGAGTTCTTTCCTGGGAGGCTTATCTGCATTTTTCACTCCCTTCCCATGTTCCCATCTTGCAAATAAAACTTTTTTTAATTAGATTTTTATTCTGAGATGATTGTAGGTTCATGTGCAATTATAAGAAATAATACAGAGAGATCCTGTGTCCTACTTACCCAGTTTGCTCTGTGTTGCAAAATGGTAGCACAATCTCACAGCCAGGATGTTGACGCCGACACTGCCAAGACGCAGAATGTCACCACGTCCGTCACCACGAGATGGACTTTTGTAGCCACCTCCACCTCCTTTCCCACCCACCCCCATCTCTGATCCCTGGCAGCAATGAATCTGTTCTCCATTTTTATAATTTTGTCATTTCAAGAATATTATATAAGTCTAGGGGCGCCTGGGTGGCTCAGTCAGTCAAGCGTCTGCCTTCGGCTCAGGTCATGATCTCAGGGTCCTGGGATCAAGTCCTGCATCAGGCTCCCTGCTCAGCGGGGAGTCTGCTTCTCACTCTCCCTCTGCCGCTCCCCCTACTTGTGCTCTCTCTCTCTTTCTTTCAAATAAAAAAAGAGAGAATATTATAGAAGTCTAGTCACACGGTGTGTGACTTTTTGGAATTGATTTTTTTTACTTGGCCTAATTCCCTGGTTATCTGCACATTCATGGAGATTTTTTGTTTATCAATAGTTCATTCCTTTTTGTGGCTGAGTCGTGTTCCATTTAACCGCGGACCTGCTGCAGGATATCTGGGTTGTTTCTAGTGTTTCACTGTTATGACTAAAACTGCTGTTTTACAGGGTTTTGTGTGAATGCAAGTTTTTATTTCTTTGGGACAAATGGCTAGAGGTCCAATTGCTAGCTTGTATTGTGATCGCATGTGTAGTATTATAAGAGGTTGCCGAATAGTTTTTTTGAGGCCTCTACCATTGTACATGGCCACCAGCAATGCAGGAATGATCCAGTTCTCCACCCCCTTCCTGGCAAGTAAACTCGTGACTGATTACCCCACCAAATTACCAGACATGCCCAGATAGGTTGAAAGTTTGCTAGAGGGCATAGTTTGAGGTTTTCATTTTGTGTTGTTTTTCCAGCAGGATTTTTCGTCTTTGTGTAAATTTGATTTCTATCCAGCCTTTCCCACCATTTCTCTGGACATGTCCAGACATGCCTGAAGCCTCAGCAGCAGTCTGCAGAAACCCTTGACTCAAACTACAAGTCCATCCGCATAGAGTGAGATGTTTGGGGGTTTTATCCCCATACGCCTTCTAAAGAATGGCCCCTTCCTAGATCCCACACTATCAAGTAGTCCCCAGAGATCTGTTTGTACCCACCCACTTGACGTGAGGGAGGCCCTGTGTAAGTTGTGTAGACACCGTCCCATCCTTTCTCGGTGTCTACTATGTGCCAGGCACTGTTCTAGGTGCTGCAGATAAAATACTGAACAGCCAAGCAGGGCCCCTTGTCTTGTGAATCTTGTATTAGATGAAGAGAAAATAGACAATAGAGACACAAGATGACTTCAGACGGCAATAAAGACTACAAAGACTACGCAGGGAGGTATGACAGAAGGAGCACGTAAGCTGCTCTCCAAGGAGCTGAGCTTTCTCAGCATCAGAATTCTTACAGGTTTTTTTTTCCCCCCAAAGCTGATTATTTCCTTTTCTTTCACCATTTTTTTATGATGTTCTCACCATGTTTTCTTTCTTTTTTTTTAAGATTTATTTATTTATTTATTTATTTATTTATTTTATTTATTTTAGAGAGAGAGAGAGAGAGCAAGCACATGGGGTGGTGGGGAGCAGCAGAGGCAGAGGGAGAGAGAGAACTCTAAGCAGACTCCCTGCTGAGCGCAGAGCCTGACACAGGGCTTGATCCCATGACCCCAAGACCATGACTCTGAGACCATGACCCAAGCTGAAATCAAGTGTCCGACACCCGACATACTGAGCCACCCAGGTGCATATCCCCATGTTTTCTGATCCCCAGATGACATGGTTGACCTTTGCTATCGAGAATTCCTTTTATTTGTTAAAGATTCTTTTCTAATTTGGTTCTTTGAATCAAAAAAATTACTCCAGGGGCGCCTGGGTGGCACAGCGGTTAAGCGTCTGCCTTCGGCTCAGGGCGGGATCCTGGCGTTATGGGATCGAGCCCCACATCAGGCTCCTCCTCTAGGAGCCTGCTTCTTCCTCTCCCACTCCCCCTGCTTGTGTTCCCTCTCTCGCCGGCTGTCTCTATCTCTGTCGAATAAATAAAATCTTAAAAAAAAAAAATTACTCCAAATATGGAATGTATGCTACAGAAACAGTGAAAAGACTTTCTTCCTTAATTTGAACACCGTATTTCTATAAAAATAGCCAAAGATGGCGGCCCATTGGAAGGCTCTGTTCTTATCCATTCCTTGTTGTGCTATGGGTTACTATTTCCAGGTCCTTTTCAAGTGAAAACTGTAAAGTCAAACCTCTCACATCTCAAACTAATTCCAGTAATTTTTGAAAGCAAGGTATCTACATAGATATGCATCCACCTTGCTCACCTCAGCCTGCCAGATATTTCTTCCACTTGAGTCTACCATTTAATATATATGTCAGTCATCCCTCTTGGCTTCAGGTCATTTGTGGGTACAATAATGTGCACCTTCAGACCAAATTTCGTATTCAGGTATTGAAGAGGACACAACACTGAGACACGCCTGGCGTTCAGACTAACATGGTCCACTTAGCCTCTTGGGCTTATTTGCTCAGTGAGTTAAGAAGGCACCTTGGGTTTCCCCATTTTGCCCATGAGAGTATAACGAGAGCTTTGGTAGAATGTTTTGCTCAGATCAAGCTATGTTACATGACCTGTTTGGTAATCTCATTAAAAAAAAAAAAAAGCAAAGGAGAGTTTGATGAGACTTGTTTTTAATGATCCCATATTGGCTTCCAGATCTTTAGTCCTGTTTGTAAGACTACACCATCTGCCTCAAGCAGTCAGCTCAGTCTTTTCTTGTTCTCCCTGCTCCGAACACAACTGAATCAAAAATCTTTGCCGTTCTTAGGCTTTTTGCACATCTCTGCTTTTTCTGACATTGGTCTTTTGGGACCTTTTCTTTCATCTTTTACACTCATCCTTTTAAAGTCTGAGGGCCTTGAATGACCAAATTGTTAGTTTCCGTGTATTATTTTCAGCATGTTTAGGCACTCATGCACAATAGATGGGATGACTTATGACTATATGAATAAGGATTTTTTTTGTAATTTTCCAAGCCCTTTTAGGTGTCCTGCCTTCTGGAGTCATTAACCACAGGATTATTCTCTCTTTTCTGTTTATTTTATAAAATTCAATTTCCTGAAGCTTAATATATGTGTGGCTGATTCTTTCTAGAATTCTCTTTCTTAACTACTTCATCTTTAAAAACGGCATAGTTAGGGGCACCTGGGTGGTTTAGTCGGTTAAGCAGCTGCCTTCAGCTCAGGTCTTGATCCCAGGGTCCTGGGATTGAGCCCCATATTGGGCTACTTACTCAGCAGGAAGCCTGCTTCTCCCTCTCCCTCGGCTTGCTGCCCACCTGCCCCCCACCCCCGCTTGTACTCTCTCTCTGTCAAATAAATAAAAAAATCTTTTTTAAAAATGGCATAGTTATTTTAAGAGGCCAGGTGTCATATTGGCAAACTTAGACATTCAATATGCAGATCTACTTGATTACATGTGATTTTTCACAAATGGGGCATGGGCTTGTATTTTATATCCTTGAAGGAATACAAGCTTCTTGGGGGCAAGAACCACTCTTCTATGCCTTTTCTAGAAGAAGCTAGAGAGCCACAGGGTGTTTGAGCTGAAAGCAGACTCAGTATATCTTCAGTCCAACTTTTTTTTCTACAGTTGAGGAAAGTGAGCTCCAGGAAACTACTGGGACTTACTCAAGATTAGTAGCTCGTTGGAGGCCACTAGGTAGTAGAATCCAGTTCCTGCCTCCTCTTCCTCTGTTCTTAGCAGAGTCTGCCCTGAGGATACATTTATTAAGAAGGGAGAACACTGCCTGCTGTATTCAGACTGGTTTCATAGGAAGCAGCTCTCTGAATCATACAGTGATGACCAAATCGTTCATCCTAACCTTCCACTGGTGGTCTGTCTCACAGCTTACCAGTCAAAGCAGATATGTACCTTGAGACACAAGAAAAATGTATGTCCTTGAATTTATGTATATTCTCCTTTTTTTTCAAAATGACATCTTTTTCATGGAACAGTTTATCAAATTAAGGATATTTAAATGGGGACACAGAATTAAGAAGAGGAAACCCAATTTTCAACTACCACAAGAGGTAAGGCGGTGGCTGAGATGAAATATAAAACTTGACCAGGATTTTCTGGACATGTGAAGGGTGAAAGAAAGAAAAAGAGACAAAAAGGAAGAATGGAAGACAGAGAGGGAAAAGAATGAAATAGAATCATTCTTTTTATCTAAGAGGAGGTACCAAGGGGTATAAGGTTCTCAATATCAACTTTTCAGTGAATAAAGAAGAGAAATTGAACAGCTTTTGATAAAAGCAAGAGAAAAAAACATGCTGAAGCATAAATATAGTAAAAGCAGTTCATTGAGATGTTAAGAATATTTAGAAGTGGGCATAGATCTCATGCCTTGTGGACTGTCTTAACCAAACGTTTAGTAAATTTGGGAAGGAGACTAGGTTTTTGATGGCAGTTGATGTTTGAAGTTAGGCATTTTGGAAGGTGTTCTATGCTGCTAATTAACATAATACCTGTTTCAGAAACCAGAGGAATGGGTGGGAAAGTCAACGTTTGTTATGGCAGTAGAGAAAACTACCAATATTCTCATGTCGAAGGAGGCCACACATCTTTCAAATACAGGTGGACCCACTAGAATTTGTGCTTAACAGAAACTCCAGAATTTCACCAGCATGAATATTTCAAGTCAGGTCATCGTAGCCAAAATGAAACCTCCTAAGACTGGGATGGAATGTCTAGCTCCAAGTAACATGGCTCCCCTGTTGGCCACTGGAATGAGTTAGCCACAAATAAACTCTTAGGAAACTGTGTGATTCACTCACCATACGAAGTCAGTGGCTCTCAACCATTAAGTCTTGGAACCTGCCCCACCCAAGGATTATTACTGATGTTTTGTTGTGGTTTACGTTTAACTCCCTTTCCTGGTTAGTGTGATAAAACCATGCTGTCTGCATTTGCACTTGGTCTCTCCTCTTCCAATGGTGGCCTGATATTTCTAGAAACTCTTCCCACCTTGCTTATTTTGGCAGTGGAGCTAGAATACAGAATTCACAGTCTTATCCAGGGATCTGCAATGAATGCTTCTATGGCTTAGTTCACAACCAGTGACTAGGAGGGATTCATTCTTCATATTAACTAGACTCATAAAAGATTTTCAAAGAATGTTCTGACAGATTGCCAGATTATATATGTTGGGGGCCCCTCTCCAGAAACATCTGGTCCTGGGGGATCCTTTATAATATAAATCACATTGGGTCACTGCACTCAAAAATCTCCTGTTTTCCCATTACTCTTAGGTAAAACCTAAAGTCCTCAATGTGGCCCCTTCGGCTTGTGTGATACGGCCGTGCCTTCCTCTCTGGCCACCCCCTTTGCTCACCATAGTCTTGGTGTACTCGACTCTCTCATCTTCTCTCCCTCCACAGGACTTTACCCTAGCTGTTCCTGCTGACCAGAACGCTCAACACCCAGCTAATTCTTTCTTATCCTCTAAGTCTCAGGTTAAATATCACTTTTGGGGTACTTGGGTGGCTCAGTCGGTTAAGTATCTGCCTTTGGCTCAGGTCATGATCCCAGGGTCCCAGGATCGAGCCCCGTGCTGGGCTGAGCGGGGAGCCTGCTTCTCCCTCTCCCTCTGCCCCTTTCCCTGCTCGTGCTCTCTCTTGCTATCTCTGTCACTATCTCTGTCTCTTTCTCTCAAATAAATAAACAGAATCTTTAAAATAAATAAGTAAATAAATAAATATCGCTTTCTAGCCTCCTCCCATTCCACATTAACTCCTAGTTATACTCTTTCATAGCATCTGCACTTTTCTTTTGTACCTTTTACCACCATTTTTAATTATGGCGTTTCTTTTAGTAATTATAGGTTACCTGCGGATGGCAACTTCCAGGTCAGACACCCATTTGTTTTGCTCTGTGCTGAATGCCAGGTGACAGGAATTCAGTTAATGTTTATAGAATGGATGAAGATTTATAGTGTCTTGGAATTAGCTCCCATGACTGTGATTGCTCCACTGAGCCTTGCGCTTACACACACACACACACACACACACACACACACACACGCGTGCTTGTATATATGCTATACTTATATATACATACAGGTTTCATTTTACAGAGTAGGTTCTTAATCACCACTTTAAGATGAAAGTTAGAGCAAACTCTCTTTCCTTTCCAGCGTTCCTTTTACTATGCTGTGCAGGCCCGCTGTAGGCCAACACCTTCCTTGGATAGTGAACGAGGTGCAAATGGGAGTCCAAGTATGAGACGCGGGGCAGCAGTTCAGGCCTGCTTAGCCCAGTCACTTCCCCTCTCTGGGGTCCTCAGTTTCCTCGCTGTGAAGTGAAAGGCTCAGATGAGATAATAATTAACATCGTTTCTATTTTAATGCAATATGATTCTAAAAGAGAAGAGGGGAAGGAAGGAAGGTTAACTTTTAATGCCAGAGGCGAAAGTAGTTGAATTAGTTTGGCTGCAGGTGACAGAAAACCGTAAATAAAGGTGACTTCGGCAAGTTTCAAGACTATTTTTCTCTCATGTGAAAGCGTAGAGATTGGCCATCTACAGCTAGAATGGGGTACGAGGCTCCTTCTGTCTCTTCGCTCTGCCCAGCATGGCTTCCATTGCCAAGGTCACTTCATGATCCAAGATGGCAGTTGGCCATCGGCTTACATTCCATTGGTGGAATGTATTCTTGTAGACACACCTACCTGCAAGGGGGTCTACCAAATACAGTTTTTATTCTAGGTGGCTGTGGGGTTCCTACTGCTGAAGAATAAGAAGAGAACACATATCAGATGAAATGTAACAGTCTCTTCTAGAGGGGGCTTTACAAAAAGTGTTAATTAGAGAAATGCCCAAAACTTGCAGAGCAGAAAATCAGTACTTAAAATGGAATCAAGATCATTAAGAGTCTGCCTGTTTTAGAGTTTGGCCAAAATGCAAGGCAAATAGAGCAATCATCATTTCAGGGGAAGACAGAGGCTTTGGCTTGGCATGGAAGGGAATGGACGGTCAGGCCAGGAAGAGAACACAGACTGTAGGGCCTTCTGTAGGCTTAGGAGGCAGGACAAGGAAGAAGACTATATGCTAGGAAACAAGGAATTCCAGCCATTTAGAAGAAGAAAAAATCTCATGGGACACCTGAGTGGCTCAGTTGGCTAAGCGTCTGCCTTCCCTCAGATCATGATCTCAGTGAGGTCCTAGGACTGAGCCCTGCATTGGGCTCCCTGCTCGCTCCCTCTCCCTCTGCCCCCCCCCCGGCCCCGCTTGTGCTCTTTCTCTCTCTCTCAAATAAAAATTAAAAAAAAAATCTTAAAAACAAAAACAGAAACAGGATACCTGGGTGGCTCAGTCATTTAAGCATCTGCCTTCAGCTCGGGTAATGCCCCTGGGGTCCTGGGATCGAGTCCCACATCGGGCTTCTTGCTCAGCGGGGAGTCTGCTTGTCCCTCTTCCTGTTGCTCCCCCTGCTTGTGTTCGCGCTCTCTCTCCTCACTCTCTTTTACAAAATCTCTAAACAAGGCTGAGAGAAAATTAAAGAGGCCAAAGCTGCACTCCAACTATATACCTATAATTTTCTTTCTTTCCTACAGGTTATACTCAGACTCCTCACATTATCACTCCTGTGTGTGATATTGCTGGTGACTCCCAGAAGAGGAGAGAAATGCAAGAAGTCAGAAGAGCAAGGCCTTTAGTCTCATGGCTGTAGCCCAAAGACGACATCTCTGCCTCCCTCCCCTGCTCTGCCTAAGCTGTAGGAAAGGGCAGGGAAGCTGGTGCCCAGGGCATGCTAGGAGAGGACAAGTGAAGCCTGCAGCAGAGAAGAGAGGGTCTGAAGCTTACTCTGCTGCTTGCCTGTTACAACGCTTTGGACCTGGTTACCCTACTTACATTCCTCTGCATTAGGGGTGAGGATGTTTAAAGACCAACATCTCGGGCAGAAGAAAGAGACTAAAGCTACTTGAGACATTTCTCTTCACCCACCCCACCATCTCTCCTGACAGTGGCCATAACCTCATGGATTTCTCTGAGTCCTTTGTCAAGTCAGAGAATAAGAAGCAGAGAAAGAAAAAAGGAGGGGAAGACAAAGGAAGGCGGACATCTGGATTAGATAGGCATGCTGCTGTAACAGTCGAACACAGTAAGTTTCTATCTCATCCAACAGTCTAATGAGAGGGTGGGCGGGTAGGGGGCAGGATCCAGGGAGCGACAGGCACTGCCACCTTCAACGATAGCTGCCAGCCCTGTCCTGGGCGTCAACGCCTAGCTGGCAGATGGGAAAAGAGCATGGGAGACAGCCAAGTGGGGGGCATTTATGGGTCGCCTTGGAAGTGACATGCATGCATCACTCCTGCTCATATTCCATTGTGGCCACAGCTCACTGGAGTGGGACCAGAAGATGAGGACTGTTTGCTGGGAAGAGGAGAGAATGGGTTGGTGCTCAGCCAGTGGCCTCAGCCATAGTGCACCTGAGAGCCAAGGCCAGGTAGAACGCTCTAGAGCAGACTGTGTTCATACGGTAGTGAGAGCGCAAAGCCAATGTTGTCTAAAGAAGGATTTTAGACCAGAGACTAGATGAAAAAATGGAGGGTAAGAATGGCTGGTTTTCCCACTGAGTCAGGACTTGGGCTCTCATTTGTTTCCCTTTAGCCAATGTGAGGACCCCCGTGTTCAAATCAGAACTAATTGTCTTAGAGAGTTACTGTTCTCTACTGGGTGCGCAGAATCTTAAGGTCGCTAAGAACCCTAATGATTATCAGTCGCATCCAAAAGATACTTGAAACCCTCTATACAGTTGCTGCCAAGGGATTACTACTTGAATACCTCCTATGCTGGAGAACTCACTATCTTATAAGGCAGTCCAAGCCATAATTCACTGATGAATTATTTTTTGAGTGTATTCCCTCTGCCAGGCACTGGGAATACGAGGTGATGAAAACGTAGGCCTAGTACTTAAGGATTTCATACTTCAGAACAAATTTCCCTGCTGTTTTTGTTTGTTGAATAAGGCCACATACTTTGCTTCTGTTGATGGTGTTTGCTCCCACTTTCCATTCCACAGGTCATCCAGTTTCCTGGGTGAATTGCAAGCACAAAATCATAGTCCCCTCTCAGACCCCAAGCAACCTTACCCTAATAATTCCTAGGAAAGTCCACTCTAACTCCCATGGGGTAGTTAGAAACTTCCTACACAGCATTTTCCAAACCACTTTCTCCCTAGAGGACTCTTTTGGAGTCAGTCATTTGTCTAGTTACAAAATTGCTTCTCCTCTGCCTCTCCATTTTAGGTTTCTAAATTCTGCCCCTGGGTCCATTTCAAAACCTGTAATTGGATCATTTGGGGGCTGACCTGCTGTGGAGTGTCTCAGTGTCCTTGTCTATATTCATCTTGGAACAGACCCATCTTGGAATTCACTTTTCATTACAAAACTTATCTATGCTTCTTATTTCAAAACCACTGCATCTGAGAAATGGTCACTCATCTCAAAGCCACCTCCTACTTTGTGTTGCCATAATTTGCATCTAGAAACCAGAATGCTTTCAAAATTGTTTTGGAAGGTACTCTGGAAGGTCAGTGTAAAACCCTCGGGATCATCTTCCCTGACTCCTCCTCCCCCACCCCCTCAGCTCTCCTCCCTCTCTCTTACTTTGGAGTTCGAGGTCTGTCCACAGATTATCTTCCCCAGCTGCTCTTAGCCTCACCAGAATTAATGTGTCAAACTCCATTGTAAAGTTCACATTTGGGCATCAATAAGCAAAAGCTATTCTAAATGTCCCTATTTCATCTTTTAGGCAAAGCCCACTGTATTTTGAATCTCCATACAGTTCCTTCTACTGGCCTACCCTGTCCTAACCGGCCCTGGAATGTTCCAATGATGTGAGGGGAAACCAAACCATTGATGCCCAGTGGGTACATGATCTCATTAAGTCCTCTCCACCCTCCTGAGAGAGGGGCTCTCCTAGCCCCATGCTTCAGATAAGGAAATGAGGCAGAAGCAGTTTGAAAGTTCTAAGTCCTCCTCCATGCTGGCCGGTGGAATCAAATTTGCATGTGTCTGACTCCAAAGCTAAAGCTCCTTCCGCGCCTCCAACTAATTAACTTCCTTATTGGAAGGTTGGAACTAGTCAGGCCTATAACCTCGGACAAGCCAATTAACACCCTCTGACCCTCAGGTTCCTTCCCAAATGAAGAAGTAGGTTTCGATGAATGCCAGGGTCCCTTTATCTCTAACATTCTCTCTGTTCCCACGGCTCTCGGGCTCGCTCATTCTGGGGGAGGAATGTCCACCAACCTGAAATAACAGCAACAGGAGTATTATCGATAATAACTATTTATCTAGTGCCTACCCCATGCAAAGTGAATGATTACTTATTTTAATCCTTTCAACAAATCTATGAGTTTTTATTATCCCTGCTTCATAGATGAGAAGCCTGAGGACCAGAGAAGTTATAAACATACTCGAAGTCACACAGCCAATAAGAAGCAAACCCAAGGGTGTCTGATTTCCAAGCCATGCTATGTTTGAGAGGGGGAGTGAGGAAGGAGGAGAAGGGAAAAGCGCTGTGAAGAATGGTCTCTTAGGGCAAGAGAAATGCATACACCTGGCAGAATGATCCAGAGATAAGTCAGTTGGGATGAGAACGGATGCTTGGAAGGACCAGGTAATTAAAGCATTCCAAGTCTCTCCAACTTTGCTTCCAACTCTTAGCAGACATGCTCCTTCCTTCCAGGCATAGAGTGCTGCCCTTGTAGGAACTTAGCTTGGGAGACCTGGCTTGGTCCCCAGTCTTGCTCACGGAGGCCACTTAGACCCTAAGTCACTAAGCCTTTCATTTCATTGATTTTTTTAAAATCTCATTTTATTACTGGGCGCATGCTTTTCTGACTTCTCTGAACTTTAGCCAAAATTACCAGACCCCTAGCCCAAGCCCTACCATGCATTCCCAGTGTGCAGACTCATGCCTGAGTCTAGTGTGCAGACAGTAAGGCTCACAGGAGTATGCAATCATCACCAGCCAAAAAGGAAAAGGACATCAGTGGAAAAGAAAAATGGGTTTCTGGGGCGCCTGGGTGGCTTAGTCATTAAAAGTCTGCCTTCCGCTCAGGGCGTGATCCCAGGGTCCTGGGATCGAGCCCCACATTGGGCTCCCTCCTCCACTGGGAGCCTGCTTCTTCCCTCCCACTCCCCATGCTTGTGTTCCCTCTCTCGCAGGCTGTCTCTTTCTCTGTCAAATAAATAAAT
Source organism: Ursus americanus (assembly GCF_024610735.1). Lineage (NCBI taxonomy): Eukaryota > Metazoa > Chordata > Mammalia > Carnivora > Ursidae > Ursus > Ursus americanus. The sequence goes on along the minus strand of NC_142128.1, from coordinate 82,646,945 downwards.
AAAATCTTTTAAAAAAAAAGAAAAGAAAAGAAAAATGGGTTTCTGAATAGTAAGCAAGCATCCATTATGGGTTCGTCTAAGCTGCTCAGATGACTGAAAAGGAGTGGCCAGTTATGCGGGAGGGCCTGGGCATGCGATGAAGGCTGACATCTACAGGGTCTAATGGTTCCAAGGCCTCTGGGGAAGGAGGGCAAGTCAGGTTTGCCGAAGCAGGTGCCTGGGCTGATGGAGTACAGATATGGGCTTTGGGGCCACATAGATCTGGATTCAGATACCCGGCTAATTCCCCTTTGTGGCCTCAACTTACAGCCCCAGTCAGTAAAATGAAGATGGCTGTAAACACGAGAAACAATATGTGTGGTGCTTTAAGCACGCTAGAGAGACAGGAGGCAGGTTCTGTTATCATTATGATTAAGGAAATAGCGTGAGAAAGGCTTTTTTCCTGCCATGAGCACTCAAGCACTCATCATCCGTTTTCATGCTGTTTTGCTTGTCCGAAAATTGGGGTGTGACCATTTGGTGAGTAAAAGCTGACAATACTCAGTTGGGCACTAACATTCCGAATGAAGCAAGACTCTGGAATTGAGAGTATTGGAACACACCACTCAGAGTTCCAAGGATGGGATCATACAGCTTTTTACATGGAGAATTTTCAAAACTCGCTTTTTCACCACTTCAAAATAGAGATGCAATTATTGCTTGCAGATGACTGTTATTGAAGAAAGTAAAGAAATAATAGCCCAAAACCAGAAAAGGGAAAGGACAAATCAGTCATAGAAAAAAAAAAATCACTCATGAAGCAAGGCAGACTTATGAAAGGGTGACAGTGACTTGCAGGATGAGAAATGGACCCGCCGGTCATGCAGGGGGCTGGGTGTCCTGGTTAACAGTTTGTCCCAGAATTGTTTTCAATAGCACCCCCCTTCCTTCTCAGAGATGTCCCAGTGTGGATAATAAATTCTTTGGTCACCTCGTCACCTGGACTATCACACACTGATGTGGTGGAAGAGGGAAACTATATATGGGTTTGGGCTGCAGACCCCCAGATTACCCCAGGTGGAAGACATTCAGAGAAGAAACTTCCAGAACTTTGCTCTCCAAGCCAGGAGCACACTCTTTCATACTTTTACTTAAGTCCCTCTGAGTACTACTGAGGCCCAACTGCTGGCTGTGAAACAGAAGTAGAGACTGGAGAAAATAGGGATGTGTGGGCGCGAGGCACAGAGGGCACAATAAACTGGAGGAATCGTAGGGTCATCAGTCCGTTGTTTTTTGCCCTGACATCAAATGCGGGGAATGAACTGAATGACTGGGTTTGTCTGCTACAGTCCCTTTGTCCATTTGGAAGGCAGAAGTATTGCTTAGAGAGCGGACTCCATTAGTCAGTGGTCTGGCTTGGTCTGAGTCAGTGTCCCCTCTACACTCTCCAGCTCCGGAGCTCCTGGGAAGTGCCCCGAAGGAGGTCAGCAGTTCCTGACCCTTGCAGACCCTCGCAGACTCTCTGAGGTTTTGGTATTTGTCCAAGACCCACCAGAAGTGAGGATGTGTGTACATGTGGGGTGTGGGTGTGTCTTCCCGATCCAGGAAATGCACAAAGGCAACTCCCCAACCCTGGACCCACCCAGAGGGGCCCCGTGTTCTATTTTAAAAGCTCCAGGGTAGCCTGATCTGAGGTCTCTCTGGCCTGTCCATCCCATCCCCTCCTTGTTTACTGGAACATCGGGTCACTGCAGTGCAGCTGGAACGCAATCTCTGGGCGAATCAGCAAAGCCGAGGCGGGCCCACAAGGCCTCATGTCATTGCACTGTTTTCCTCCCCTCCCACTGAGTTTTCTTGGAAGTTCTGGGGCTCAGTGTGTATCTCCAGAGATGCATTCCAAATTCTCAGCTGCTTGCAACTCAGCAAGTCTTACAAAATCTAAGTGCCTTGCAAGGTTAGAGATGAATAAGCGTGCACGAAGGGTATCCAAGATTCTGTGTGTTAGCTGCCGTCTGCTGTCACGTGAGGTTCAGCCACATTTTCCCATCTTCAACAGCAAAGAGAAGGGGCGTCTGGGTGGCTCAGTCAGTTAAGGGTATGCCTTTGGCTCCGGTCATGATCTCGGGGTCCTGGGGTCCAGCTCCACTGCCGGACTCCTTGCTCATCGGAGGGTCTGCTTCTCCCTCAGTTCCCTCTCCCAACCACTGGAGCTCTTTCTCTCTCTCCCAAAAAAATAAATAAAATCTTTTTTAAAAAGGCAAAGAGGAAAATAACCTCTGTGTGACATGCCTTTGTGGGTTGGTGTATTTGCCTCTAGGCTGTGCGTCTGTCCCAGCTGAGGGCTCTGGGGGGTGACTTTGCTGCCCTTCTCCTTCCTGAACACAGCTACCCTGAATGCCAGGGGATTGATCACAGTCCAGCTTCCTGTTTCCTTCCGGCCTCCCTGCTCCATTACTTCCTCCCATCAGTCTTTCCTCCCCTTATCATGATCACTCCGTCCCTTCCTGGATGAGAGGAGATAATGGGGGGCAGTGGAGAAATAGCCAAACACATCAATTACGTAAAAATCATATTTATCTCATGAAGAGTAAGAAAGGTGCCTGTGCCTTAGATTTGTTCTTGATTTTAAATATGTTAATTTCTTTAGCATTGAGCCCTGGTTCTTAAAGTGTGGTCCCTGACCTGCAGGGTCGGCCTCACCTGGGAACTTGTTGGAAATGCACATTCTCTGGTTCTAGCCCAGATACGCTGAATCAGAAACTCTCGGGGTAAGGCACAGCAATCCATTTCGACAGGCCTTCTAGGTGCTTCTAAGGTGTGCAGAAGTTTGTGGACACCTGTCGTAGAGGATTGTTCATGGGACGGGGAAGGAGAGGTTTGAGGTTTGCTCTGCAGATGTCAAAATCAATGTGAGAAGGACAGAGCCTATCCCATGCTTCTTCGACCTGTCTTGTACACCTTGACTTTCAAGCTGGGGCAGGTGTGGGAGTAAATGTGAGGAGAAGAAGGACCAGGCAGTCATGGCGGCCCCAGTAGGAGCCCTCGGTGAGCTGGCTTCATGGGCCATGCCTCTGGTCAGGGACCCGGAACTTCCTGATATTCTTGCATCCGGCGCCCCTCCAAGGGCACGAGGACACCTGATATGTGTTATGTAATGCCGTGGATTCCAGCATGCAGCTTCTTATCTGCTCTTGGGCAACTAAGCCAACCATTAGTTATAGATAGAAATTGGGGAGTCTCTTCTCTTCATGTGTTGCTTAGAGTAAATCAAGCAAATAACTGGAAACATGCTCTTCATTTCGCCCATGCTTTCCATATTATGAAGAGCCCCTGGGATTATTGAGAGGGTTGGGAACTATGTGTCCAGATCTGTGATGTCCACCTCAGCAGCTCCTAGCCAACGTGGCTCTTGAGCCACTGAGATGTGGGTAGTCTGAGCCGAGATGTGCCGTTACGTATAAATACCATGTCGCCAAGGCTCAGTACAAAAAAGGATAAATTATTTCATTAGTAACTTTCATACTGATTTCATGTTGAAATTGTAACATTTTAGATATATTGGCTTACATAAAATATATTAGTAACATTAATTTTACCCATTTCTTTTTACTTCTTAAAATGTGGTTACTTGAAAAATTAAAATTACAAATGTGGCTCACATTTGTAGCTCCTGCTATGTTTCCATCGGACGGTGAGGTTCTGGTTAGTCTGGGGCTCTGGTAAAACACAAGGTTTGGAGTAATGCCAGCAGATATGCCAGAAGCAAATACAAAGGAGCAGATATAAGCCAGAGCGTGTCCAGCTCGTCCAGGTGAGGCAATATAGCTAAAGTCTGGCAGCTAATGTCCTGAACCCTTGAGCGAGACAGCCTAGAGCTGAAGGTGAGCTCTGCCACTGGCTTGCTCAAGGAACTGAACGTCTCTGAACTTCAGTTTTCTCATCTGTAAAATGGATTTTCCTGGTTCCTAACTCAAAGGGCTTTCATGAGAATTAGTTTAGACAATGAAGGTAAAGGCTTATTATTATTTCTCGCTATTAGTAAGTACTCAATAAATACTAACTCTCCTTAAGTAAGAACAAATTCTAATAGTAGGTGGTGTTACTGATTATGGAATCTTCATTTGAGAGGGTCCTTAACGCTGGGATGGATTCTTCTCTATTGGGAATGGTTCATGGATCATCCTATCCCAAAGTATGGTGTGTGGAGTGTGTTACCCATTCAGTGCTTCTTCACCTGGAAGTCCACAGCGAGCTGTAGACCCCTCCCCACACATCCTAGCCTATGACTCAAGGTCCTCACAGCGAACAACTGAATTACATAGAAGGCTGTCTCTGGACAGAGACCCCTGGTTCTTATGCTTACAAATCTCAAGTGTTTGTATGGCACAGACTGAACAGACTCTGAAAGGTAGTGTCTTTACTGAATGAGGGGAATGGAGTCTCCTCACTAGCAAATGCTCCAGGTGAACAGAGTCAGGGTTGGGCAGGAAACTGGAAGGGAACGTTATGATCCTGGCTTTAAGATTACTGACTAGCCCCTGAAAGAAGGGTTTTGGCCCTTCGGTTCGTAAGATAGAACAGAATATCTAGTTTAGATTTTTTCCAAAGAGTAAACAGTTCTCTTGCAAGTTTGTGTGCAGACAGGATGAAAGAAATGGCTGATAAACGAGGTAAAAAGGGGGTGGAACAAACACACACACACACTGGAAATCGTGGTGCCTGGCTTCATTTTGAAGGAGCCGAAGGGTGTCCCATGTAGCATATGTCCAGGTGCAAAGTCTCTGAGCTCCTGGAACGCTGACACCATGATAAACCCTGTAAGGGTTTATTTGACACACACACACACACACACACACACACACACACACACACACACCCTGAGTTTCTGTCCATGGATACAGCTTGAAAAAACTACAAGAATGAAGAAGGAGAGATTATGCGAGGTGTTTCCATCCAGGATTGAATACTCTGGATACCTGTTCTGGGCAGTGTTCTACCTTGAAAATAGAGGAAACAGGGTGTAGAGATGACATACTTGACTGAGGAAGGGATTAAAGCGTCTTTGGTCTCTTTCTGAGTCGTACTACTTAATTTGTCATCGTCACCATCATCCTTGTCATCATCGTCATCATCATCATCAAAACAGTGCTTCCTGCCTGCCAGAAACTTTGCGAAGTGCTTTTCAAAGTTGATCTCATTTAATTCTCCTGACAGATCTGTGAGGTAAGTACTATTATTAGGCCATTTTTAGGGATGAGGAAACTGAAGCTTACAGACATTAAGTAACTTACTCAAAGTTGCACATACCCCTTCCTATCTCTGGGCTTGCAAGGGTGCCCATCTCAATAAACAGAGAGGCAAATCGAGATTACCTTATTACAGATCCCAAAGGGAATCTGTAGATCAGAAGTTCTCAACCCAAATCAACCCTAAAGTCCTTTTTTATAAGAAATATTTTATAATGCTGCATTTGTTTTCCTGAAATGAAATTTACAAATTATATAACCCACCCTAACACACAATATTTGAAAATCAATAATTTGGCAGAAAGAGGCATGACATGAATGTATATTATAATAAAGTACTATATATTGCAATATGTAAAGGATAATGAGATCATCAGATGTTTGCACCTATATATTGAATCACAAGGAAAACCTCAGCTACAAATGCTGATCACTCAAATACCACAAGTAGTGCGAACATTGGTGATACGATTATCAGACAAGGTAAGCAACTCCAAGTAAAGTTCTAAACAGAATAAAGTACAATTCTACTCTGATTTATATGTTGATTACATTCTGGGAAAATTCAGTGTCTATTAACTAAAAACATGCGAAGAATACTTTGTGTTTATATGTACGGTGGAGTTAAGTTCCAGATCATAGAAGTTTTTCAACTATATCAATATCTAGTAGGACTTTCAAAAGGTAGGGCGATTTTTCACTGGGGGTGGGGGGGGAGCCATCCTAGGCATTATAAGACATTAAAAAAATATCTAAACCATATCTCTGCCAAGAAAACACCAGTACCATCTCTTCCCCAATTATTGGGCTACCAGGAGTATCTTGCAAATTTCTAAAACAACTTAGGACAATAGTTCCCACCCTTGGCTGCACATTAAAATCACCTAAGGAGCTTTGTTCAAATACTGACACCGGGGCAGCCTCTGCACCATCACTGATGTGATTGATCAGGGCCACTGTTTGGTCATCAGGTTTTTTTAGGACTGCTCAGTTGTTTGCATTCAGTAGCCAACGTGAGAATCATGCCTTCGGGGAGGTTCTGCCGCTTTGAGCGTCATTGCCATTAGCTGAGTCATATCACCAGACTGTGGACTTTAGAGGCTTTCTTTCTTTCTGCCTCTTGGAGCTACTGGCTGTTCAGCTACAGCCTAAGGGGCTCTTAACCTAAGGAACAATATCTCTTAGTACAAAGTGGGGAAAAACAAAACATACAAAAAGACCCAAAATAAAGTGTGATGGGGGTTATATGGCTCTAAGATCTGAAAAGTCAAAAACCCACTTTCAGGAAATCCCCCGGAGTTGAGTAAATGATTAATAGTTTCTTTCCAAATGTAGAATGAGCAGAAGGACATAATTTAACTAAATAAAAAACAAATTAATCAGTGACTGATTGTTTAGGAAATAAATTTGTGCTATAGGGTGGCTAAGCTTCTTCTAGAACCCCTGGTCATCCACCTTCCTTTTGTCTTGACTTGGGCCTTTACCTTCGTAGGAAAAATAAACCTAAAGTCACTCTTTCTGGTCTGTTGGAGCTGTCTGCTGAACCCTTAAACTGGGAATGTTAGATTGATTTTATCTCTAGCACTAACTCTAGATGATTGGCTGTGTCTTCCTGGATAGGGATTTGAAACGCAGTCCGTGCTAATTGGGGAGTGCTACACTAGGTTGGCTAGTGACACATGTCATGGGCACTGGACGGGGCGGGGGGGGGGGGGAAGGAAGTGCCCCCATTCCTCCCAAAGGCCATCATGGGGGAGGAGGCACATTTCGTCAAAATAACAAGTGAGCTGCTCGGACCTGGTCAACTTTTGGAAGCTGATTGGATTCTCTCTTCCTCCTCATCACCATTAGCATCGTCTCCAGGGAGTTTCTATTGAGGCGCACTTATTCACTTCACACTTACTACCTCCTTAATCCTTACAACTCTACAAGGTAGGCAATTGCATCAGCCGGGAATCTTACAGCTGGTAGAAGGAAGTAGTCTTCAAATCTGGGGTGGTCTGAGGGACACTAATGTCTCACAATATAATAATATGGAGTGAAATAAGGCTTTAGATCACTCTGGAAAGCTCTAATATTCTTTGTCTCACATCCAAATCTTCAGGATCCTTGTTTAAATGGGACAAGATTCAACAAATTCCAAATGGCAGTACCCATTCTTATTTCTCACTTCCTGGTATTGGATCCTGCCCGTCCATTTAAATGTCTCTATCTGAACCTCCAGTAGCTCCAAAATATAGTAGAGATGCTCTGGTTAATGAAATTTTCTCTTCTTTGTGTTTTTCTTTGTTGAAAAATTTTCTAAAATGTTCATTTTTCTGCCACAGTTCAGTATTACAGAGTTCAATTCATTGACATAATTCAGCATACAGAAGGGTATTGGCACATAATAAACATTTTTAAAAAGATTTATTTATTTATTTGAGAGAGAGAGAGAGCACAAGCAAGGGAGGGGCAGAGGGAGAGGGAGCCAGAGAATCTTAGGCAGACTTTCTGCTAAGTGGCGGAACCCAACACGGGGCTCAATCTCACAGCCCTCTGAGATCGTGACCTGACCTAAAACCAAGAGCAGGAAGCTTAACTGACTGAGCCACCCAGGTGCCTCACATAATAGACATTTAATAAATATTTAGAATGAATTAATCAGTACAATTAACATTTTCGTCAAAGAGCAATTTTTAATTTTTGTTGAAATCCAGTTCATCAATTTTTCCTTTTCTGATTTATCTTTTTTGTGTTGAATCTAAGAGATCTTGGGCTAATCTGAGGTCACAAAGATTTTCTCCCATGTTTTCTTATAGAATTTTTATAATACTAGCTTTTACATTTAGGTCTATGATCCATTTAATTGACAACGGTTTTGATCATTAAGTTTCTTGTAGCTTTAGGGTTGCCTTTCTCAACACTTCTGCTCAAAATTGAAGATGCAGGTGAAGCCATTTAAAGTATGGATATAATATTCTCTGTCTGGAAACATGGTCTGAAAGGTGTTCTCCCAGACAAACTCTCTCACAGCAATGCCATATTTATTATTTCACTCTTTGTCAAGAAACAGAAAACTCAAGTCTGGCTAGTGGAGTTATCTGATATCTTTCTGTTTCAGAATGACCATGTCCAAACCTGGTAAAGGAAATGTTGCTCAATACTTTCCATCCTCCATCCACTTACCCAGATAGCAGCCCTGAATACCAATCTCTGAAGTAAACCCCTTTATTGTCTGCAAAATAATATTCAACTGGGCCTCAAGGAACACACCACCAATAGGAAGCTGAGGCCTGTGGGTGGGAAGGGGAGAGAGGTTAAGAGCCCACTTATTCTGGTTAACGTGTAGCTATTTCAATTTCATGCTGTGCATATCCCCCCCGAGCAAGAGCTCTCTGTTTAGGAACCTGGTGGGGGGAGTTGGAGGGAGAGATGGAATGGGAAGGACCTTTTCCTCTGAATTCATTCAGCTTTCTAAGATTTCATTTCATAGCCAGAATGGCAACCAAGGTTTCTGTCTATATTAATTAACGTAATAATATATACTATGCAATATATAATTATATAATTATGGAATTATAAAACACTATATTATGTAATTATGTAATTATACACTATATTATTTAATATATATTATATATTATGTAATATACATTTATTTATACACTATATTTATACTATATTATATTTATATATTATATTATGTATTTATATATTTGTATATAATTATAATATAATTATGTAATATATAATATATGTATAATTATCTCTCTGATATTTTGGGAAGGACTGAGAAGGAGGAAATAGACTTCATTTGATTTTTTTTAGATATATGGGAAAACATTTTGCCTATCACAGTTGGGTTTGTGTCCTTTACAGTTTAACAGATTCATGCACAGAATCACTCTACTGGCAGGAAGATCGTCCCCCTGACCTTTCCAATTCCAATTCTACTTACCTATTGATTGGGACTCAATCCAAGTCTTTTGCTATGAAACCAACTAATTAGGCCTGCTCAGTAATACCTCTTTTCCCTAGTCTTAAAAAAAGAATGCTATATTCAAAATGGCCAGGAGCTAGTAGAGATGCTGGGGAACACAGAAAAATGAGACGCAAACCACAGCTATCTGGGAGGTTGCAGCCCTGTTCACTAGGGTCCAGACACACTAACAGCTCACCGTAACACAGGGCTCTGGTAAGACACGCGTCCCAAGAGCTGTGGGAGCACAAGGTTGGGCATCTAATACAGACCAGGCTAGGCCAGAATACAGTATAGAGTGGAGGAAGATTTCCTGAAGAAGGTCATGGCTTTTGTTGAGTTTTCAAATTAAATTGCTATAGAATATCAATGGGATGGCTCCAGGCAAAACCGTCAAAAGCACAGAGACATGATAATAGGGGAAATCCTGAGAACTATAGGTAGTTCAGTAGCCCACAAATTCAGGTCCCCCTTTCAACTGGTTTCTTTTTTTTTCCTTTTTTTTTTTAAAGGGAAAGGGAGAAGCAGACTTCCCACTGAGCAGGGAGCCCGATGCGGGGCTCGATCCCAGGACCCTGAGATCATGACCTGAGCCAAAGGCAGACGCTTAACTGACTGAGCCACCCAGGCACCCCACAACTGGTTTCTTTTAAGTTTGTTTAGAGAGAAGCCAGGAGCCTTGTGATGGCAGGATGCAGCCACTCTTCTCAACTGTCCCAAGCAAGTCCATTCCCTGTTCCCAGACTCAGTTAAACAGAATTCTGCAGTTAGGTGGACATGGTCTCTGTAGGAAGCAATTTAGAAATCTTGTACTGTTACTTAAGCGTGGCCCCGGAGGATATCACTCCCGACCCTTAGCAGTTTATCACAGGACCTCACATAACGGCCTCTCCCTGAGGGGTTCTGGCAGTTCTGTTCTCCATGCCTTGCTAGATTTCCAGTGATATGTTAGAAAGTCTTAGAGGTTGGCTCTCCCGGGGGCCCCTCTTAAGCCGACTCCAAGAACATAGACTGTAAGAGAGAAATGCACTAGGTGGAGTATGAGAGAGAAACCAGATGATGACGATCTCTGAATACCGAGGGCAGACAGAGGGAGGCAGAGGAGTATCAGGCTGTTGACAGATAAACTGAGCCACATAGATGAAGACTTGGTTATTCCTAATTGCTTTAAGACACAAGCCCCTTTCTCCCTCTGAATTACATATGCATTTTCTAAGGGCAAAAATCCTGCCTATTTCCTTTGTGTTCTCTATGATTCTAGACCCATGTTTGAGCACGTAAGAAGTTGTAAAAAAAAAAAAATATATGTTGGTTGGTGGATTCAAGTGGGCTACCAAGAGAAGCTGTGTAGATTTTTAGAAAAAGATCTTTTGTTTTGCGTAGAGTCAGATTCTTAGACGGCAGGAAGGAGTAGAGTCTGTACCTCCATTTGGGTCTGAGACCCCCTTCAATTCCTGCAGCCCAGTCTAGAACAGCCTATCCGGCGGCTTCTTTTCATTCCCCGCCCTCTCCCACTAGGAGGCAGCATATTCCCTTGGCCCTCTGGGACACGGCTCCCATAAATACACAATACATTTGTACGGATATATTACACCAATACCCACAGCTTTCGCCTTGACTGACTGCGAAAATGTTGGCCAATTGGCACCAAAGCTGAACTCAGAAGGTTCTGGAAAATACAGCTGTCTGACCTCCAACTATCCCCGAAGAAGCTGCCCCCATAAAAAAACAACTTTCCGCAAGGCGTCTTTATGGTAGATCGATTCTGCAAGCAGCAGCTGGCAAGCTCAACAATTGCAGAACCCTATATGGGGTAAAGAGGGTTTAGATGGTGTTGAGCTGTTTTTTTCCCATTGAGTTTTATGCAACCCTGGGTCTCTAGAGAGTTTCCACAGAAAATCAGTTCAGGGTGTGCTGGCCGCTATCGTTAGAGCTTTCTGTTTATTTCATAGTGACTACACTATAGTGACACTCGTGCTTATGCCAGCAGCTTGAAGCCTTTAACAAACGAAACATGTAAACACCCCGGTAAGCTGCCAAAGTCGGCTCCAAGCATGTTTTTCCCAAGGCCCATGTTTCAAGGATTACCTCTGCCAGGAGTGACAGTAAAGCTTAAGGAGAGCTGTTCATTTTGATCCCTATTGTCAATACGCCATTTGTATGTTGTCTGGGTGTCTCAGGCTGTCCGGGAAAAGATTTGTCAATCGATCAGGCAGGACTTCTCAGAGCTGATTACATCAGAGGAGTTCAGGTTATTTCTGAGTCACAGATGGGACAGCCAAGACCAAGGACATGGTCAGCCTCCTACAGCTCTTGTTAAAGTCAAGTCTCGGGCTGGCCTCCGATTTAAGCCTCTTTAAGAAAGATTTGCTTTGACAGGTGACTTGGGCAGAGACCAAGATTATTGGCTACTATGTGTGTGTGGGAGGCAGAGTCCGTGCAACGTTTTAGGAGGAAATCCAGTTTTTCTTTCTTTGAGCTTTGCTGAAGTCCCTCCAGAGTTTTCAAAGGCAAAGTCAGCACTGTTCTTTCAATAAGCATGCATTGAGCCTGCTCTTTTGCCAGGGCTGAGGACATAAGAGGGTTTAAGGCGTGGAATTCAGTCTTGGCCATCACACCTGCTGCAAATGGGCTTTGCACTGTGCTAAGGGCCATAGGCAAAGACAAGCCCTTTCCATGTGACGCATTCACGAGAACAAACAATAAAAAGAAAGGAAATACTACTTTCAAAAAGGAAATAAACATAAAACAAAACAGAAACATTGACTCTGATTTTTGGAGTTGCTATAATAGTGGAAGAAGAGTCACACAGGTATGTAATAAAAGGAACACTTAGAATAACATAGATAATGCCCCCCCATGTAACACTGACATTTTTAATATTACTATGAGATATGTGGAATTTAAAAAACAAAACAAATGAGCAAGGGGACAAAGGAGAGAGAGAGAAGCCAAGAAACAGACCCTTAATTATTGAAAACAAAATGATGGTTGAGGGGCTGGGGGGATGGGAAACAGGTGATGGGTATGAAGGAGGGCGCTTGTCCTGATGACCTGGTGATGTGAGGAGGTGTCGAATCACTATATTATCCTGAAATTAATAAAACACTGTATGTTAAATTTTTAAAAATATAATTACCATGAGAATGCAGAAGAAAGAGTTATAGAGAGCAATCTGACTCTTTTCCCACCCAGAATTTGCCATACTAATGACAGAGGGAGCCTGGGGAATCACCTACCAGGAAGACAGGGGCCTTGCTTCAGGCAAATCTTACTCATCTCTTCAACAAATATTTATGGAGTACGTAACCCTGTGTTGTTAGGTTCTTAAGATACATCAATTAATAAAAGGGAGGAAGATTCCTGGCCTTATATTCTAGCAAAGAAAGCAGGCAATAACCAAGAAAAGCATTTAAGTAATTAAATGTATTTGTAAATTAATTATTTATAATTTTTTAAATAAAAGTATTTAAGTAATAGGTAGAAATCAAATTGTTTTTGTTGATGGGACTTCCCATTATGTCTCTCCATCCTGAAACAATAGTATCAAACAGTCTGTTAGAATAATGATTGTGCCAAATACATCCTGAAGACAAGTTTGAAGTCCGTGTGGGACAGCGGCGTGTGTTGGTAAACACTTAACAAGCGGGTCTCAGAGATAAATAATAAAAAAATGAAGCCCTCACTTGTGGCATTTGCCATTTTTTTGGTGGGGTAAATACTCACTGTGACCATTTTAAATTACCGGTGAGATGTCACTGAATGGAGTTGGGAAGAATGTGCACAATGGCTCTCGGGCCAGTGCGAGATGACGTCAGCACACCGCCGAGGGAGGGCCTACGGAGCAAGGAAACATTCCACATGGAAAGGACCTGCGCGGTCCTTGAACCAATGCTTCTTGTTCACAGTGTGTTCCAATCAGTGCGGAGACAGGGGTCACAAGTAAGTTGCTACAAATACTGTTTCCTTAAATCGCCTTCACTGATTCAACAAAAGCTTTTGGTGAAAAAAGAAACATTGAACATTCACAAAAATTATTTTATTTACTAACTAAAGCAAGATTTATCTTCATACACATTCAATACCTAAATATTCCCCTTATTTTTGGCCACGGGAGGCCATGCAGAACATTGTAGTGAAGAGCTGTTATTTGGGGAGCCTTACTGCTTGTGCAGATTTAATGTTGACCTTGAACTTGAAGTTTATTAAAGAATACCTGGGTGTCCACTGCATTTCCTATTTGCTTAAACAGATATTTTGTTTTCTTCTTAATTAAATTATGTATTGAGGATTGTTTTTTTTTTTTTTAAAGATTTTATTTATTTATTTGACAGACATAGAGACAGCCAGCGAGAGAGGGAACACAAGCAGGGGGAGTGGGAGAGGAAGAAGCAGGCTCATAGCAGAGGAGCCTGATGTGGGGCTCGATCCCATAACACTGGGATCACGCCCTGAGCCGAAGGCAGACGCTTAACCGCTGTGCCACCCAGGCGCCCCTGTATTGAGGATTGTTAAACAGTTCCTCTTTAAAATCAGCCCGAAGATTTTGTCAGGCCCATGTTTGGAGTCTGAGACATAGTCCTTCAGATAAGTCACTTATACCAAATTACTCCACCTAGACTTTTGCTGCTTTTTTTTTTTTTTTTTTTTTTAGGGTGTAATACATTTGTATTCTGGGCTGTTTGGCTCAACTATATTACAGTAAAATTTTAATTTCCTAAGATAAATTAATTTAGATCATCAACACGGAGACCACATTTATGTGTATTATTCTGATTACTAATAGATATTTGCTTTGTTGTAGAGTTTTTGCTGCCTCTAATTCCATTGCACGTGACTCAATAACAAAACAAAATTCTACTCGGCTCTGGAGGGCACTTAATTGCTTTACCAAAAAAATGCAGACGGGTACTCACTCCTCTCCCAGTAAACTTTGGTTCATTTCTGCCAGGTGTGTCTGCATGACCTTTTGTGCATGGGGCATGATGCTGAAATGTAGGGTGATATTCTGGTAAAGTTTTAAATGAATTTAGGGAACCATATTAAGTAGAATTCAACCAAGTACCACATATAGTCTAACTTTGGAAATGTGGGGGCTGGGGGAAGTGAAAATATGGAGATATAAAACAAAAAAACATAACCTTTGGCTCTTAGAATCAAAACACTATCCAGTAGGTTAGGTACCAGTCTTTGTAAGAGATGTAATGTTGCTGGCTTTCAAGATGGAAGGGGGGGACCACAAGCCAAAGAATGTGGGAAGCATCTAGGAGCTGGGAAAGGTGAGGAACCAGTCTCCCCTGGAGCCTCTGGAAGGGACACAATCCTGGTGACCTTGAGGTTAGCCTAGTGAGACCCAAATTGGGCTTCTATCCTATGGAACTGTAAGATCATAAAATTTGTGCCGTTCGAAGCCTCAATCGAAGGATTGAGGTAGTTGGTTATAGCAGCAGCAGGAGTGAATGCACCTGGGCTTCCCTGCAGTTTCCAGTCTCTCTGCGTGATTGTGTAGGTTGCCATGACACCAGCTTGGCTCATGGGTGTGGGTGGATGTGATATGCACCCGATCTGGGTTTAGCCTCTAAACTCTTATGCAATGTGCCATAATCTCTCCCTCCCCCTGCTAGTTGGACAGCTGCATGTGCAAGGTCAGGGAGGATTCCAAGGAGGCTCTAGTGGACAGCAGAGCTGCTGCTTGCAAAGAACCTTGAACCTGGAGTTGCCTTCTGGAGAAGAGTTGCCTGAGGGTGCTGCCCCAACCAAACGCATGCGGATTAATCCCCTGAGTTTCCAGAGTCCATTTGTCCTGCAGCAGAGCTTCTCTTATCCTAACTAATACTCCAAACCAGAGCTTCTGGAACAATTTTTTTTTTTTTAAGAGTCTGATATTTAAGTTTAAAAGAAAAAGATTAAACTATTCAAAATGGGCAAAGTCACAACTTTGTTGGACTTCCTTGGCCTCATTTTGTAATTTAGTGTTTCGAAAATCTCAAATTGCACGTGGGGAGCACTGTAATAAAATTTCTATTCTTAAGATTTATGAAGGTCTTAAACCAGTTTCGCTTTCCTGGCCACTGGGGAGCTCACAGCTTCATAGTGAAAACAGACAGCTTATGGGTCTCTTACAGGGTCCAACGGCCCTTGCCTAAACATGTTCTCTCTTCCCATCATTTTCTACTTTTGTTCTGAAATTCCCTTTTCTTGGAATATTTACCCTCCCACCTTCTTCAAGTTCAGCTCAATTCCATTTCTTTCAAGAGGTCTTTCAAAATTCTTCAAGAAATAATCAGTCTTCTTCCTCTATGCTCCCATGTATTCTTTCATCATACTTAATTACATTTGTATCTGTGCCCTTCCCGTAAGGACCCATACATGCACCCGATAAAATGTAGCTTCTAGAAGGCAGGTACTATGCCTTACTGTTGTCTTCACCATAACATAGTGCTCTGAATGCAATAAAAGTTCAATGCATTTGCAAATTTTAGTAAGACCATGTTTGCTGGTGGGAGAGTTTGTTTGTTTAACCGGATAGGATTTCGTGGAATCTTCTCTATGTATATGGAGCAAGTGTTCCCACAATATACCTTGTTCATACATTCGAAAAAAAATTCTGAATGCCTACTATACACCAGGAGCTGTGCAGAATGTCGGAGCATTGTGTCCCTGTTAACTGTCATATGTCACCAACTAAGACAGCTGCAAACCACATAGTACCTACTATGTGCCAGGCTTTGTGCAGATGACTCATGTCAGTCTGAATCTCTGGTCAAGCCTGCGCTTTCCAGAACTTCCTCTTTTTCCAGAAAATGTAGCCTCCCAGGATCTGGGCCTCTAATCACTTATTTGTTATTGTTTGTTTGCACGTCAGAATGTTTTACTTTTACGAACTGGCTGTTCAAGTCTCTTTGGCTCAGATCTCTGTGTTTCCATACCATTATTTATGATGTAATTTAGAATCTATTTTATAGAATTAAACTCAATTCAGTTTTGACATTGTGCAAGAGATCTACCACACCCGTTTGCTTTCCATTAAAATGCAAGTGGGGGTGTGTAGAAGCAATTTATTAAGGGGCCCTGGGGCAAATCCCAGCCCTTATTTCACCATTTCCTTAGAGCTCACCGAAAAGGATGGGGAGGAACAGGAAAGGGGAGACTTGTTCTTTCCTGAGTGATTGTTTGACCAATCCACAGGGAGCTCTACCATCCTACACCCATCAGGGAAGTAGTTTTGGAGGGTCATCGCAGGGGCAGGGCTGGTTGTGTCAGGCTGTGATGAATGGGCCCAGACCAGGAGGTGGAAGTTGGCCAACAACAGGGAAAGCATGATAAACGGTAATCATTCGGACGTGAGACTTTGAGAACCAGACCCGCATCTGTCTTGTGTACCCCAGGACCAGCACAATGACTTGGCCTAGTAACTGCTCCTTAGTGTTGAATGGATGTTAAATGGATGACTGAATGAACAAATGAATGAACGAATGAATGCCATGTTCTTGCTTCCTTCTCCAAGTATTGTTATAAAAGCATTTCATTCATGTCTCCTCTATAAATCAAGAATTTGGTGGGTCTGCAGCCCCTTTTTTTGGAATCATTCTGTTTATTCACAAAGGCCCCAAGGGGCTTGGGTTAAAAAAAACACTCTAGAACCTTTTCAAATAGGCTAGCACTCCCTTCTTCTTCTGCTCTGTCAGATTAGTTTCAGGCTTCTATGCCATCCTTCTAACATGTTAGCAGCTCAGTGACAGCAAGGATCAGCCGTAAACAACTGTGGTTAAATACTCTGTTTTCTGGAAGCAATTTAGTCTCCTCAGAAGGGCAGGTGATATATCCTTTCCAGGAAAAAAAAACAATTAATGAACTCTATTGAGGTATAATTTATATAAAACATCTGTGTTGTTGCATGTACCCGATTTTTTTAACTGAGTAATACTCTGGTGTATGGCTATACCACAGCTTTGTTTTCCTAGTCACCTGATAGGTGGGCATTTGGATTGTTTCCAGGTTGTGATCGTGATGAATGAAGTTGCATTTGTGTGCGAGTCTTTGTGTGCATGTTTTCTAACATGGCCGTACCATTTTGCATCCCCCCAACCGTGTGTGACACTTCCAGTTGCTTTATGTTTTCACCAGCAGTTGGGGTTTGTGGAAAGTAGAATAATCATTTCCCCAAGATGTTCACGGCCTTATCTCCCTCTGTAACTACTGTGGCAGAAGGGACTTTGTGGTTGTGATTCGGGATCTGGAGATGGGAAGATTATCCTGCACCGTCTCACTGGGCCAGTGTAATCACAAGAATCCTTAAAATCTGTAAGGCAGAGGCTGAAGAGGCAGAGAAGGAAGTGTGAGGGTGGAAACAGAGGTCAGTGTGATGGGTTCACAGGCCAAGGAATGAGGGTAGCCGTTCAAGTTGGGAAAAGCAAGGAATCGCTTCTCCTTAAAGCCTATAGAGGGAATGCAGCTCTGCAGACACCTTTGCCTTTAGCCCCGTGAGCCTAATGTGCCACCGACAGCACGGTTCATTTGAGGAAGGATCTCTCCCGTGGCCTCTTGGGAGCTGTAGGAATTACAGGGACAGGCCCCTGCATGGTGAACACGCTCCCCAGATTGCATTCCGGCTCTCTCACTGACTAATGTGATTTTCAGGCTAATTTCTTAACTTCTCACTGCCTCTTTTCTTTTTTTTTCCTGCCTCATTTTTAAATTGCAGGTATAGACGCAACCGAATCATGTTGTCTGAGGGCTCAACTGCTAACGTTCAAATTCCGGCTCCCACATTTACTTGTTGCATGATTTGGACAAGATGCTTAATTTCTCCATGTCCAATTTCCTTAATTGCAAAATGCAGCTTCCAGGACACTGACCCCGGATGATTGGGATAAAGATTTAATGAACTAATGCTGGTAAAGCCCATAAATGTTGCCTGACACATAGTGAGAGCTCGATAAATGTCATCTTTGGTTATGGGACAATCATAAATATGTCTTATTCCTACTTTAGCTTTAGTAAAAAGAAAAAATATTACTCTCTTCTTCAAAAATGTATTTCAATTCCTTTGCTCCATAAACAATGTTACAGTGTGAAAATAAAAGTTTCCACAGGAGATTACCCGATTACTATTTTATTCTCCCGTCCAGATCCGATAGTTCTAGGTTAAATGGGGGAAAATAAGTCATGAACTGGCCGGCATGGAAGGAGACCCAATATCGTTGATTGCTTTGTCTGAAACACATGGTTTATCTCACTTCTCAGTGGTTGAGCTGAGTCTTTAAACCAGGTCTGTCTGGTTTCTGTGTACACACACACGGCCCTCAGCCTTCTCAGTGCCAAACACTAGGAACCCTTTCATCAGTGAGACACCTGTGTAGTTTGCTGGTTGACACTGAGAAAGGGAGGAGAGGGTGACAGGAGCTGGGATGGAAGTTTCAAAATCAAAGATTGCCTTTTTCACAAATTTGATAACTCTTAGAGAGAAGTTTGTGGTTCTATCTCGTGGACCACAGCTCTCTGCAGCTCTATTATGGGACGGTCTTGTCTTATCTTGCTATCCCAGTACCCAGCCCGGAGCCCGGTGAATGCGCAGTGCTCCATAAGTGTTTGTTGAACTGCACTGAGTACCAACCAACCTAGCCCTGGAAAGACCTCAAGGAATCTGAGCTGGAACAAAGCTCAGACATAACGGAGCCCCGAATCCTGCTGGATGCGGGAATTCCCTCCATTGTAAATCAGAGGGCCGTCGTTTGGAGCATAGATCTGGAGACAGACTTCCTGGTTCTGAGTCCTTGCTCCATTATGTCGAATTCTATAAACACGGGCAGATTATTTAACTTCTGAGTGCCTCAGGACTTTACAGGGATATTGTAAGATCTTAACCAGATAATATATGTAGATTGCTGAAAACAATGCCTGGTACATAGGAAGTGGCCAATAAATGCTGACCATTATTTTCAATTATTATTAATGACAGGAATACACTGAGGCAAAACTATCTTCTCATAATTTCCACTCATTGATCTCAGACCTGTCTTCCCATGAAAACACTCAGAGACCCAAAGGCCGCTGCTAGGTGCCCCCAGAGCCTTCTCGAAAGTTGCACATCCACACTTCTCTCCAATCACGTTTTCTGATTCTATGGGGTTTTCAGATCTTTTTCCATTCTTGAAGGTTTCTAGTTGCTGATAGGCAATGCCCCAACTGAACACAATCCTCATTTGGTTTATTCAGGAGGAGGGTGGTGTGGGCTTATTCATTCTCCAGTCTGGGCAGGTTCCTGGGTCTCTTATGAATTGGTTGCCCACCTAGCTATCATCTCCTGTTACACCACACACCCATTCACCCCGAGTCTCAGCTCTTCTTACTGAGGCTGGGGCGTTATGTTCTGTATGGCATAACTCCTCCTTCCCCCACCATAGCCCCCATGACACTCCAGGATGGAAGCAAACTGGGTTCGGGATATCTCGGGTTTCTTCCAGTGCCACTAAGCTGGCTGACGTCAATATCTGGAGCCGGGTGAGGGCTGTGCACAGGCAGAGCAATCCAGGAAATCCCTCAGACTCTACACAGCAGCTTTCCACCCAGTGAACCCAGGGAGACCTGAGCTGCCCTCCTAGCAAGAGGGACCTTGGGTAAAATGGTTGATGCCCATTCTGAGCCACTAGCCCCCGTGTCTAGACTCTCAGCACTCACAGCTTCTATCCTGAACTACCTGTGCCTTCCATCTTGCCTCCTTGTTGCTGATTCCTGTTTGTCTCTTCAACCTCAGCTTTCCCTAAATCCTAAAACACCTACACTCAATCATTTGCTGCTCTCCATATATTTTAGGCTCTACTACTTGACTCCCCTTCAGACATTCAGCAGCTTCAATACTATTAACATTTACTGAGCATCTGCTGTTTATCAGCCTAAGTGCTTTACATCCAATATGCCGCTTAATCTTCACAGTGACCCTATGCGTTAGCTCATGTTACTGGCCCCATTTCACAAGTGCGGAAAATGGGGCTTGAAAGGGTTACTATCTTGCCCCAAATCAATCAGCTGGTAGTGGTGGAACAGAGGTTGGTACAGAGTATCTCCGACTCTAGTGTATAGCGCCTCTGCCGACAGGAACCATCTAGTAATTAATAATCCCTTCCCACTGGGTATCTCAGGATTCAAACAGGCAAGGAGAACCACTATGCATTGTGGGATAAGGGATTTATTACGAAACATTAGATCTCATGTACTTATGGGAGGAGAAGAGAAAGTGAAGGTCCAGGTGGGGAGTTGAAAGCTCAGACAGAGTCAGTAACACAGCCAAGCGTGTCCCCCTGCTGAAGGGTAGCCTCAGAGGGAAGCTCACGGGAGGTCTGTGGTCACGGTGACTCCGAGACTGGTAAGCATTTGGTGACAGGCATGGACTCTGGGGCCACTGCTGCTCAGCAGGGCTGGGCGCTGGAAGAACAGAATAGGGAGCTGGTGACAACAAGAACAAACTGGAATCTGCCAGCCCCTCTTCCTCTGTCACCACATTGAATCATGGTGACTCAGAGATCCTTGAGCTCTTTCTCTTCAGCCTTCTAAATCTCACGCAAAAGAAAATTTTCTCGGACAACGGTAGCCTAGAACTACCCAGGGAGGGGAGTTTGGTAAACACAGTTCCAGATTAACCAAGTTGACATGTGCAAATCACCCCATGTGTCAAGCCCTGCAAACTTCTTCCCATGTAGCACCCTCCAAAGCAGCAGAGTACGTGATGTTCTGGGGAGCCCAGGCATCACCCAGGATTCTGTGAGTACTAATAATGCTTATGCAATCCAATCTTTCATTGCCTGAGTTGTAATCAGACATTAGTATATGACCAAAGTTCGTTTGCTCTCTTTTTCTTATATCAGAAGATTAAAAGAGGGCTTACCATTTCATTTTTGACCATTGGTGTAAAATGAAAAGATGAATGAACAAGTTAATTAAAAAGAAATCCTCATTACAGACAGGCAAGGTGATGAAGTTTCAAGCATTTGAGCATAGATGACAATTGGCACGGGGTGTGGGCTCCATTTAAGCAACAAACAAGAAAATAAAGTTTTAAAAAAACAAAAGAAAGTAAAGTTTTAAAAAATCCTTCAGAAGTTGTTTGCCAAGAATTCCAGGAAAGACAGAACAGCCTGGAAGCACAGCATAAATCATCTCATGTGTTCACCAAGGCTTAGCCAGCTAGTCAGGGCTGTACCTTCTTGCAGAGCGAATTCCTGATTACCACTTACTGGCCATCACCACACCAGAGGATTCCTATGAGCTGCTCACCGTCACAATCCATTGTGTAGACTAATGAGAGTGCCCACTGGACAAAATCCTTTCCGGCTGATTTACAGACATACAGAACGACCTGAGAGTTCGGGGGTCTCTGTCTGCCTCAGCGTACCCACGGCCTTGCACTGAATCCGTGCCTCAGCTCAGCATCTAAAACATCTCTCTGGCTTTACTGTCATCGGGCTCACAAATTCTCTCCAGGAAGAAGTCTACCTTTTTTCCAATGTGCGAATTCCCACAGAGATTTAGAGGAGAAAAACAGCTTTCCATGAGTGCATGAGCATAGAGCAGAAGGGAGGCAGGTGCCCCCCACCCGGCTGCACCATTCATTTGCTCATTAGACCATCATTTATAGAGCACCTACTCTGTACCGAGCACCATGCTAGATGATGTGGATGCCACGGAGAATAAGATAGATGACTCATATCTTTTCCGGACAATGCCGTTTTTAAATACGCAGCCATATTTTCCAGGAACATTTGTGTCTGTTAAACCTTTGTCTGAGATGGTGAGTTGGGAAAACAGCGTGTCGTTCATTCTTCTCTATTTGCTCATTTCATGAGCCCTCGTCCCCACCCCACTACGGGCCGTATTTGGCGTCAGCAGATTAGTCTGTCCGAAGGTTGCAAAACCGTGGTGGCTCGTGCGTCATTGTCTACTTCCCTACATTTCTTTGTCGTTGACCTTCCGAAAGACAAGAGTGGGGGCACCATCCCTCCAGTGGCAAAAATTGCATAAACATCAGTCATAATACCAGGTGATAGAGCTCTCACAGCTTGTTCACAGGCTCAAGTTGTAAGTCTCCTTGGCAAACACCATCCATTTATTAAAAATAAATAAATAACTTTATTTTTTTTAAAGATTTTATTTATTTATTCATTCGACAGAGATAGAGACAGCCAGCGAGAGAGGGAACACAAGCAGGGGGAGTGGGAGAGGAAGAAACAGGCTCCCAGCAGAGGAGCCTGATGCGGGGCTCGATCCCACAACGCCAGGATCACGCCCTGAGCCGAAGGCAGATGCTCAACCGTTGTGCCACCCAGGCGCCCCAAAAATAAATAAATAACTTAAAAAACCCAAAGACAATAGAGATGGTGATGTGGACTCAAAGTGGGCCAGCTCTCCAAGCCTGTCAGAACCAGCAATTGTGCTGAATCCGAGTGATCATTACGTTGTTCCATTTTCACTCTCACATTCCTGAACTCCAGGGACTTTGCAGCCAAAGTTGCTGCATTTGGGTCTTTCCTGGGGTCCTAGCGGACAGTTCAGATAAATATCCAATTCAATATGTTTTCCAGCCTCAGCTGGACCTTCAGTGCTTCCAGGCCATCCAACACTGCTTCACAAACGAAGTGCCTCTCCTTATTCCTGGGATGGCTGTTTCAGACCTTCTCCACTCTTCTCCGAGGGCTGAACCCTCACCAGTTTCCCCTTCACTTTCTACTTAACAGGAGATATGGAGAAGCAATCAGATGAAAAGTCTTCAGCCTTCTGTCTGTCTCTGTGCATTCCCTTCCCCTCTCTTTCCTATTCTAATGGCAGTAGCTTCCACACCTCCTGTCCAAGCCTGAAGCTGGTCCCGCATTCCTCCCCGTCCATTCTGATCAGAGGCCACGCATGGTTCAGCCTCCTCTCTGCTGGCTTTCCACTAGTTTTTAACCATACTCTAATTTCTCATTTATTAAAACAAGTCTCTGTCTATCCTGCATAACCCGCCCCGCCCCCAGCTCTGCCTTCCCTTTCTCCTGAACTTCTTGAAAATGTGTCTTTGCTGGGTACACATTCTCAGTCCCTCCTAACTCAGCATGGTCCGTGCAGTCTGGCTTCTTCCTCCATTACTCCACTGGAAGCGTTTGGGGAAGGTCTGTGTTCATCACGCAGGGATGTAACTAATCTCCCCTTCCCTTGACAGCCCACTGCCCCCTTCAAACCTGATCTCTGGGGCTAGTTTTTCTATACCCTTTGGATGAATCTAGAATAGGTCCATGGTTTTTCTGACCACTCCTAAATAATAAGAAACCTTCTGGTCACCCTGAGTTTCACAAATAACTTCATTTCCAATATGAAAATGCCCAGTCCCACTTTTACTTACAGTTAAGTCTTCTCCCCTCTCCGGGGTCAGGGAACGTCCAGGTGTGAAGATCCTTTGGGTGAGGCAGCTGTGCTTGGCTGCTCTTCTCACTCTGCGGACAGGTGCTTAGTCCTCCTTCCCCGCTCCCAGACTTAGAAGCTGTAGGTTCTGCTCCCACGCAGCTTGAAGTGGACAAGGCAGAGGTAAGGGTCAGGAGAGATCTAACTTGGCCGGCAGTGATGGATTGCCGTGCTTTTTCTCTGGAGGCAGTGGTATTTCAACCTGGCTCTCGCGCGCGGCACCTTGTGGATTCTTTGAAGTCTTCATTGGAGGGTTCTCTGTCTTGTAGTTCCCTTGAATGGACAAGTGCGTCCTCTGGGTGGTCATTAGAATCCCCCACCCTCTCTCCTCTCCCCTCTGCCATGCTGTCCTGGGTGGGGTTTAAGAAACCAGCCTTTCTCCTATGGCCTCTATGTGGTTCAGGGAAGCACTCAATTCTTGGCCCTGACAAATCCTAGGAGCACAAACTGTCCAACAGAGCCACTTCTGTCTCTGCTCACGGTCCAGGATGCTCCTAGCAACCACTTCCCACTTAGATGCCTCAGGCATGGAACCAAGTTCTCTGTGCCCTACAAACTGCAGAGGACGCATCCCAAGCTCTCAGGTGGTTCGACTGAAGCTCCTCTCACCTGATTCAAGTAAAAGGAAAATACTTCCTTCCCTCTCCCACCCCACTATGCTTATAGCATACAGATGACTCTACCACTCCCCCCACTCCCGCCTCTCTCAGCCTCTTTAAGTCTCTTGTATGGGATTGATGAGCTAATTGTCTTTAAAAATAAAATTTCCAGACACCTCTTTGCAAGCACAATATAGGTATTTAGCACTTCACTGTGAAAAATGAATGTCCCATTTTAATACTCCCTTGCAAAGGCATCTCAGCCTTTATCTGATGCCACCTACAACCAGTCCTTACTCCCTGAAATGCTTTGTTTCCTTTAGCTCAAAAGGCAGCACCGTCTCCTGTCTTTCCATTTTTCTGGCTGCTCATCCGAATCTCCTCATTTCGCCTTCCTTTGGTGCTCGGGGGCCAGCACCAGCCCCGGTCCTGTTGCCCAAGCCCCTTGAAGGCTCCTACACTACCCCCTCTCCCCGATCCTCCCCAACCCGGGTCATCACAGGTTGGTCTGAGTTCCCGAACACCCACTTCTCTTCATCCCTACTGCTCCTCATCCAGGCCAACATCATTTTCCTATGGATATGGCCCCACTTCCCACTGGTCTCTCTTCTCCCGGCATACCCCCTTCCAAGTGATCTCCACGTTATTGACAAAGAGATGTCTTTACCATGCAAAGGTGATGGCTCAGAACCCTTCCATAGCTTCCCATGCCCTCCGGATAAAGCCCAGTTCAGTCCCATGGCTCACTTGGCCTTGAATGGCTTCACCTCCATCTCTCTCTCATTACTTCCTGTCAAGGTGCCCCGTGCTCTGTGCTTCCCTCTGTCCTTGCCCCAACACCAGGTTCTGGCCTCTAGGCCTCCACACCAGTTTGCTACCTCTTTAATGTTCGAAGATGCTTACCTCCCTCCCCACCCCAAGGGCCTACACGCTCATCTTCCTTTTCGCTCCCTCCAGGGAGGCTTCTCCAAGTTCCTTCCCCCCGGGCAGTCCTCCTGGTGTGTGCTCCCATGGCGACTGGAAGTCCTTCCACAGAGTGCTGGTCACTTTTTATTGTAAATTTGTGTTGAATTGATGTCTCTCTTGGATGGCGTGCTTTGAGCAGGCAGGGACTGCTCCCCCACAGCTAAATACAGAGTTCTGCCCATAGTAGGTAATCCATACGTTACCTACTCAGCGTATGAAAAATAATGCACCATCACAGAACATTTGGGAAATGGAGGCAAAAATCACAATCCCATCACTCTAAGGGGACCTTTTGCATTTTTCTTTCTTTCTTTCTGTCCCTCACCTCCTCCTCAAATTACATATACTTGTAAAAAGTTGCAGTTGTTGGTGCACCTGGGGGGCTCAGTCAGTTAAGCATCCTGCTCTTGATTTCAGCTCAGGTCATGACCTCAGGGTCATGAGATTGAGCCCCACATTGGGCTCCACGCTGAGCATGGAGCCTGCTTAAGATTCTGTCTCCCTCTGTCCACACGCCTCGCTCAAACTTTCTCTCTCTCTCTCTCTAAAATAAAAAAAGTTGCAATTATTAAAAAAGACAATTCAACTGAGTAAAATGTAAAGATCTTATTGGTTTTATTCAACGATTCACGAATCAGCATCCACTGTAGTAGATAGAAGGGAGCTCAGGAGAACTACGCAAAATAAAAGAAAGAATTGTACAGGCAGAAGGGAACAGGAACCCGGAAGTGATACTAGGCAAAAAAACCCAGATTGGTTACTGCAAGGTTACTTCCCTGTAGGGAATAGCAGGGTTTTATCAGGCAGCTGACCTGACTAGTGCTGATCAAGAGATTCCCGATTGGCTTGTTTAAGACTCCAATTTCTGGAGAGCTGAAACCGTAATTAAGTCCTTGTGACTCAGGGGGTTGGGATAAGCAATCCCATTTGGCCCTGTTGTCTTGTTTTTAACACAATCCTGGCGCACACACAATTTTGTATACTGGTTCTAAAATTAAGCATTTTTAAAAGTTTTACATAAAGAAATTTACGCTTTGCAGCTCATCCTCGTCCTGTGAGTAGGCCTGGCTCCCTGACCTCTAGGACAATGGTAAGCTGGAGAGGAGAAAAAGAATATGTGCACTACATTACTGCATTTATTCTAGGTCATGCTTGCCCTTTATCAAACCCTAGGCAAGCGGGCATGGACTTTGCGCATGGCAGGTTTGGATTTATATACTGTCTGTAGCAAGAAATTAATCAGCATATCAGTGCAAGAGTAATTTCAGCCTAGCAGCTGCCCTCCTTTGAATCTCTTCTTAAATGCATCCAGGAGATCAACTTATCCCAGTTAATTTTGTGCTATTTGGATTTCCCCCAAGAATTTCTATTTAATTTCCTAAAGCTGACTCTGTGGGCTTATCAGGCCAAGAGTTCAAATTCTGATTCACATTTGATTTGGCATATACTTGTAATTTTTTTCTTGATTGGCCATTTCCTTTTAAATATAGCTTATGTTTAATTTTTAAAAATATACATGTTTCATATTTTTGAGAGGTTGACTCTGAGGTAGTTTATATTTTTAAAATTTTTTTACTGTGAATGACACCTTTTTCACCAAATTTTTAAATTTGATACTGCTAGGACAAAGTCTTTATGCATGTATATTCGTTTTCTAACTGACTATTATCTGATGGTCAAACTGACCAAATGTTTTATTATATTTTCTTCTTCAGTAGATTTTCTTTGGTTTTTGGTTCATATCATCTGCAAATAATTTTCACCCTCCTTTCTTCCACCTCCTACCCCCCATTTTAATTCATTGGCTGGAACCTCCTTGCCACTGTTAAAATAGCATCAGGATAGTCATGTCCTTATGTTCTTTCCAGCCTTTAAATGTAAAAATCCCAATTTTTTCAGTGTTGCACATGGTATCAGACATGGGGTCTATGTTAATGTTCTGTCAATTATTGAATAATTTTCCATGTCCAGTTTACTAAAAATTTTTGGAAGGAATGTTTATGAAATTTTTTTAAAAGATAATATTTATTTATTTGACAGAGAGAGAGACAGCCAGCGAGAGAGGGAACACAAGCGGGGGGAGTGGGAGAGGAAGAAGCAGCCTCCCAGTGGAGGAGCCTGATGTGGGGCTCGATCCCAGAACGCTGGGATCACGCCCTGAGCCGAAGGCAGACGCTTAACTGCACCACCCAGGCGCTCCTAAAGTTTTTAAATCAAATTCCTATTGGCACCTGTCAAAATGACCAGGTAGTTTCAGCTTTGCTTTGCTTCTTACTATCACATTACGCAGTCCTGCCCATAGTTCTAATCCATACACCCCCCTTGTGACTTTTATTTCTTAAATTTCTCATGAAATTTTTTTACTTCTAAATTTTTTAACATTGGTAGTCACCATAATTTTTCATCCTCACCCCCACCAAAGATAACACAAAATAAGTAGAAATAAACTTAACTTCCCAGTGGGCACCAACAAAACAAGTGCTCTCTAGCTATAAGATGAGAACAGTCTCCCAGAGAAGAAGTTTAAAAATCAGTAACTTGAGTAGGTTATTTTATTCCATGCATGGTCAACTTTCTAGATATATTTTATTTCTTTTTGTTATTTAAAGTATAGCTTGCTCTCCTTTCTCTAGCCTATGTTTCTTTTTTAAAAAAGCTTTTATGATCCCCATTGTACTTTTATTCAATATTTATTCAGCAAAAACATTTTGAGCACCTGTTTATCATACTATGATAGACTCTGGGAAAGCAGGTGACACGAACACAGTCCTCGTCCCTCAAAATTTTGCCCAGCATTGGGGGTGGGTGGCCCACAGACAAGGACACAGACAAGAAAACCATGGTGTCAAAAGGGTGCAGTAAATTCTTCAATAAAGGTATAAAGAAGATATTTAGGAAGCATAGAAGGGCACAGAATTCTGCCCTGGGTGTCCGGCAGAGGGATCAGGGAAGACTTCCCGGTGATGTCACTTGAGATCACCTCTTTGCCTATCAATCCGCAAATACTAGAAGAGTAGCCATCCTTTGCCCCTGTATCACTGAAACAATCCTTCCCCACTGTTTTTAATAAAGCCAACTTAGTTACCTCTTGATGAGACTGGCCATAAATCCCAGTTTCTCCAAGGCTGTCCTATTTTGCACCTATTATCCCCAGGGAATTGCTAAGTGTTCCCCTTCATTCTGAGAGGTGCCCCAGCTTGGATAATAAATGACAAGTATCCCATTTATCCCTCTTCTTTCCAGCTTTAACCAACCAAAATTCATGGAGGAGTTGGGTTTTAAAGGCATATAATAATAATTATTATCAGCAATTTCACTATTATTCTAAATTAAATCAAGTTTCTATTTTTGTAAAGGTAATATATGTAACAAGTTTTAAAAGGCAAATAGCACTACAGGAATAAATAATAATAATAATAATAATAATAATAATAATAATAAATCCCCTGCCTCAGTCCTCTGCACCCTTGTTTTTTGCCCCAGGGACAATCTCTTCTAACTCTTTGCTATTTCTTGTTATATTTACCACCATTTTTCTAAATAATATGTCATTTCTTGAGGTTACCATTTAATATCTTCTATTGACTTCTGTTATGGAATGAATCGTGTCCCTCTAAAATGTATATGTTGGAGTCCCAAACCCCAGTGTGACTGTATTTGGAGATAGGGCCTTTATGTAAGTAACTAAGGCTGGTGAGGTCATGAGGGTGGGGCCTGATCTGATGGGATTAGTGCCCTTGTATGAGGAAGAAGAGATACCAGGGTGTCTCTGAAAGCTCACAGAGGAAAAGCCATGTGAGGACATGCTGACAAGGGGGCCATCCTTGAGACAACCAGGAATGTAACTGGCCCACACCTTGATCTGGGATTTCCCGGTCTTCAGAGCTGTGGGAAATAAATGTCTATTGTTTACGCCACCCAGTCTGTGGTATTTTGTTATGAAACCCTGAGCAGACAAAGACAACTTCCTACTGTGAGAGAGAGACATCAGTTTCTCCCTACAACCTCCTTCCACGCAGACATACCTCATCCACACCTCACATACGCCTCACACGCACACTACATATACTCATATATCACCCATATTCCCATACACCTCACACATGCGTGTACCCCTAACACACACACACACACACACACACACACACTCGTAGGTTCCCATTTCTTACCTCGTGATACCTTCTGTCCCATTTCCTTTGTCTTTGGTAATTTATGTGAAATATGGCTTTTAAATCTTTTCCCTGACATATCAGTAGTGTTTCGGCGTGGCGATCACATGTTTGCAACCCACCATGCTTCACCAGAGGCTCTTACTTCTACCATCGTATTTGCCCCTGGTCCACTCACCACTCACCAGTTGTGATAATTTGCTGAAAATGGCCCTAAAGAAGCCCTTGTGCCACCTCCCCCCTCACGTGAAGGGGTTTATTATTATCATCAGCTGGTTTCCTCAGTCCTGGTGATTTTCAGGCCTTGAACTTTGGTCAGGGTGTGTGGCCTCTTTACGTTCTCCTTCAGGACTCCTTAAGCTCAGCTTCCGCCGATAAAACTTCTTTGTCATACGGATTCACTCACCCTTTGACCCGGTAATGCTTCGGAGAGGCATGTGAAAGTGATTTTTAAAACTTCCACTGTATGGGGGGCACTGTTCCCATAGAAACATTATTATTATCAATAGTAACAAAGTTAAAAAATGCATAAACTTTTTAATTATGTCATCAAGATGCTCCTCTCGGCATCTTTATTTATTTTTAATAATATTTTTTATTATATTATGTTCGTCATTGGACTTCAGGCTGCATTTCCAAGTACAACATCCAGCAGGAAATGCTCTCAGGCTGAGTTTCCAGGATACAATGCAGAGAGGACTTGCTCTGTGTGTTAAATGAGCAGATCCCTAGCTTCATCCAAGGGTCCTGATTCACCCTAGCTCACCTTTCTCATTCTGTAGTGGTCGTATAAATTCTGAATAGCACCAGCTTTTACCTTTACACGTATAAGAAGGCATTTCCAGTGGGAACACTAGGTTTCTGCTCAAGTGAAGAAACGAAATGCCCTATAAACACAGAGTACAATCCCAGCTTCAGAGATTTACAACAGGAATGGCATTACCGAATGTTACTTTGCTGAACTACCTCAGTGTTACATGGATAGAAATGACTTTTCGACCAGATTCATTCATTCGTTGAGAAAATACTTATTTAATACCTCCTACACCTCTGACATTAAAAGTAGTGGATAAAGGTAATAGCTAACTTTTATATAGTGCTTACTATAGTCTACATTGTTATATGAATTAACTCATTTAACTCATAATGATCATATGAAAAATCTAGTATGATTTCCATTTTACAGATGAGAAAACTGAGGCACAGAACCAATAGGCAACTTGATTAGTCTACACTAGTGGTTCCCAACCAGGGGTAATTTTGACCTCCCCCTACCTCTAGGGAACATTTTGCAATGTCTAGAGACATTTTTAATTCTCATAATTGGTGGTGATGGAGAGCTATAAAACCCAGGGAAATTGCCAAACACCCTACCATACACAGAATGGCCTCACAACAAAGAATAATCCCGTCCAAAATATCAATAGTGTTGTTACCTAGAAACCTTGATCTACATCAATCAGTATATGGCATTCTCCTGGCAACTGTTTTTGGGCCAGTGATAGACACATGACTTAATCTGGCCAATCAGACTGAAGGAGAGGGCTTTGGGAAGAGGCTACTTTTCATTCACTCTCTCCTGCTGGGTATGAGCAAGAAGCACATAGCCTGATGTCCAGTGGCAGCCATCTTTTTCTATTGAGAAGAAGCAAACTTCAGAGGAAGCCAGCGCTGAGGGCAGCAGAATGCAAGGACAGAAATAACCTCTGTCCTTGATGACATTATTGAGTAGCACTGGACCAAATCTCCCCTGGAACCCAAAATATCTCTGGACTTTAAGCTATGTGATGCACTACATTTAAACCTGTCTGAGCCTGTCTGAGGGGGCATTTTCTGTTTCAGGCAGCTGTGAGTGTCACAGCCAACTCCCTTTGCTAATTACAGGCAATATCTTGAAAAGTTCTACAAAGTTTCTTTCACGTGGTCAGATTCCTCATCAGAAATTTACACTTCTCCTTTCTGGCTGAACTCTGTCTCAGATCAGAAGATACATTCTTAAGCTCGGTGTTCCTGTCTGAACAAACATACACAACGTAAAGACTTGTGGAGTCAGTCCACAAGCAGTTAGAATGCAATGCCATGTGCCAACGAAGAAGCAAGGGGGAAGCCCAAGAGGGAAAGAGCAATCGAGCTAGAAACATGGAATACTACCTGCATGAAAAAAACCCAGAAATGACTCGCTGAAGTCTGTGGTAAAGACTTCAAGGCCTGAGAATGTTTATTGGAATTTAATAAATGGAAAGAATGAATTGCGGTGATTTGGAGGAGGTGGGCTTGGGATGATGTGTTGAGGGAACTGGAAAAAGGTGACCTTTAAACGTTGTACCAGCTTCACCTTCTGTCACTGGAAACTAAAGGAGGTGGGAAGCTGCACTGTGTTGTCTCCGTACTACATCCTACGGACTCTGATGGTGGCAATTTCCATTTTATATCCTGGAAGCCACAACCTCTTATTGCCCAAGTGGCACAGAGGAGCCCACCTCCGTTTATATCATTAGGTACATCTGTGAGAGGGTGAGGCGAGAAGGGAGAGAGTAGCTTGACCTTAGCAGCCTGAGAACACGGTAAACAAAGTAGCTTGGACGGCTTTCTTAGCATCTATACCATCTTAGGGAGGGGTCTGGAGTTTGTAGAGATAGGCATCATTTTTCTTTTTCTTTCTTCTCTTTTTCTTTCTTTCTTTCTTCCTTCCTTTCTTTCTTTTCTTTTCTTTTTTTTTTTTTTTTGAAAGGAAGTTGTAGTGCGGTGTCCGAGCCCTGGAAACTATAATCATTTCAACATAATCTGCCAAAAATAATAATTTTTTTATGGTCCCTGGTACTTGTCACAGTATTTGTCTTTTCCCACGTGATCTCAATGAATGTCAGTTCCTTTCATCCTGAATTGGACTGTAAGTGGCCAGATAGCACACACTCCTCCAGTGGGGGTCCCTTCCTCTAGACCTTTCTGATTTGCACAGAAAAACAAACAAACAAACAAACAAAAACCCACCCCAAAACATATAAGACAGAAAAATCAGGCAAGAAATTCCAATATTCTGTTTCCCAGGCCCCCTAGACAATACAGCAACAAAAATGCAGTCAGAAGCGGGATGGGTCATTGGGTGTCAGAGGCTCTGAAAGTCTAGGAAACACCACATTACCAACATTACCTGACTTTCAATTTCTCATAGTCTATGGTCTCCTCTCCTTACTGAAATGTTTAGCAAGACCCCAGAGTTTTGTTTTTGTCTTTTTTCTTTTCTTTTCTTTTTTAATGATTTTTTATTATATTATGTTAGTCACCATACAGTACATCCCCGGTTTCCGATGTAAAGTTCGATGATTCATTAGTTGCATATAACACCCAGTGCACCATGCAATATGTGCCCTCCTTACTACCCATCACCCAAATTAGATTTTATTTGATAATTCTGTGTGCTGATATCTAAGAAGAGTAGACTTTGCTAACGTGCATATTCACCGTTTCTGCTAAAGGGCAGACACACGATCCAAGCCTCTCCTGCTGAGCCTTGCCTCTGGCCTGTGGCCCATGCACACTCGTTTCGCAATAAGTCCCTGTGTTGCCACATCAGGCTCTTTCCCTCTGAGAGTGAAGAGATACTGACCCGAAGCCTCCTCTTGCCAGCAGAGAGTTTCACCTGTGGTTGACCTTCCGGAGAGAGCAATTTAGTGTTAACCCGGTGGCTGGAGCAGTCAACACATTGTAGCATTTTTCAAACTGCAGATCAGAACCCATTTGAGGGTTGTGAAACAAATTTAATAGAGTACAACCGATATTTAAAAAATGCAACAGGGTAGAACAGACCCAAGAAGAAAGGAAGATAAAATCTTGCAATGCCCTGCATGTAATAAGGGTAAGTTTTATTTGGAGAAACTGTTCTTTCAGTTATATAATTCAGCAATATGCATGCACACACCACATCACGATGTCAAATGCATTTCTTGCTGTGGGGTTGCAATACAAATAATTTGAAAGCTACTCAAATTTTAAATCGAAGTTTGATTCCACTGTCTCCAAAACCGTTGTAGTTGGCAGGTGGCAAGTCTATTGCTTATTTAGGGAACTGGAGAGAAATGCTTTTTGGTTAAACCCAGAGACTCCAAGAACCTACATTTCTCTTGGGAAGTCTGCTGCCATATGCTCTCCAGGAAAATGCTCTGGAGTTCAGCCACCTTGCTCTCCTTCTGTTCCTTCGACCACCTTCGTGGAACGCTCTGGAGGAGCAGGCATCAGAACTGGTAAGACAAGTCAGAAGCTCAGAGCAGATTCCACATGCTTCTGAGGACATCCATTGAAAAACACTGTCGAACATTTGCCTACAAGATTGGCGAAGAGCAACCGTCATATCACAGGGCCAGAGCAGAGCTGCTTGTGCAGAGGGGAGCGGAAACTTCTTCCATTACTTGGACACCATTTTTCTTCGTGCTTCAGATGGTTTTTTATTGTGGTAAAATAGACCCAACACAAAATTACCGTCTTAGCCCTTTTTACTTGTAGAGTTGCATGAAGTACATTCACATTGCTGTGCAGCCATCACTGCCATCACCTCTGGAACTTTGTTGTCATCTCAAACAGAAACTCTGTACCCATTAAACAACTCCCCATTTGCCCCTCCCGGCCACCCTTGGCCACCGCCATTCTACTTTCTGTCTCTGTGAATCTGACTCCCCTAGGTACTTCACGTAAATGGAATTATGGTATTTGTCCTTTCGTTTCTGGTTTATTTCATGTAACATGTTTTCAAGGTTCATCCACGCTGTAGAATATGTCAGAATTCCCTTCCTTTTTAAGGCTGAATGATATTCCATCGTATGTATGTATACTCAGATGTTATGTTAAAAATACTTACTGCTCTCCCTTGGCATTCAGGGCATAATGCTCATTTTGGACCAGCAGCAGAGGGAAGAATTTTATGAAGCTATTACTGTCCATAGAAAACCTGGAGATAGTGGATCAAAAATCCCACAGCCAAAACTGTCTGGTGGCTGACCTCTCTGGCACTCTTATGCTGCCTGGGAGTTTGAAAAGATTCGAATGACATGTTTTTGTATTTTTTTTAAAGATTTTTATTTATTTATTTGATAGAGAGATAGCCAGCGAGAGAGGGAATACAAGCAGGGGGAGTGGGAGAGGAAGAAGCAGGCTCCCAGTGGAGGAGCCTGATGTGGGGCTCGATCCCATAACGCCGGGATCACACCCGGAGCTGAAGGCAGACGCTTAACGACTGAGCCACCCAGGCGCCCCTGTTTTTGTTTTTTAAGAATGCCAAACTTCAAAACCTGTTGACACGTTCCCTCTAATCCTTATCCCCAGAAGTAGGACCTGGTTTCCCTTGAAAACTAACTGAATCGTCTCTCTCAGGGCTTCATTTTAGCGTCATGAGTGGGAAACAAGAAAATGGGCCTGTTTTAATTCCT
This sequence comes from Ursus americanus, assembly GCF_024610735.1. Classification (NCBI taxonomy): domain Eukaryota; kingdom Metazoa; phylum Chordata; class Mammalia; order Carnivora; family Ursidae; genus Ursus; species Ursus americanus. The sequence goes on along the minus strand of NC_142128.1, from coordinate 82,612,175 downwards.
CTTTTTCTCTCATGCCAAAGCCCTCATTATTTTTAATGCAACTTCGCTGTGATTTCTGGAGCAGACATTTTGCTCTGTGCTGCTCTCTTTTCCTCACTTATCCAGGTTCTAAATGCTTTAGATGCTTGGGAAGAATGTGAACAGGACGTTTTTACAGAATGGAGTTAGAAATGAGACTGGGAATAAAGTTGGCGGAGAATCTTCATGTTTAGCAACTTGGGTAGGAGACACAGACAAGATAGAGTCCCACCTGAGTGTGTCTGTGGGGCTGAGCCATGGCTGTAGTCCTCAGCCTTTGTTCATGAGCCAATCCAGTTCTGATTACCACTCAGTAATGCTAACGATAGCTAATATTATACACTCTTACTGTGGACTGGCCTATTTTCTAAATGTTTTACATACATTCTGTCATTTAATCTTTACTGCAACCCTATGACCATTTCTATTATGATCCCCGTGTCACGGATGAGGACAGGCTACAGGCTGAGTAATTGGTACGGAGTCACGTAGCGAGTAGATGGTAGCGCTGGGATGCCAGCTCAGACGGCGGTAAGCAGAGCCTGCGCTCTTCAGCACTCTTCTGTGCTGGTTTCATTTACTTTTCCAACTCAGAAGCCTAACGTGTGGTCAAGCGCGGTCTTGCAGGTGGGCGCCTCCAAAAGATCTCACTGGGTCAGTCTCTCCAGAGAGTTATCACAGGCACAGCAAGCACACAGAAGAAATCCTGCCGGCCTCTTTCTTTGTCATCTCACCCTGGAGGCAATGTCTAGTAAATGTAGCCTGAAAATAGCTTATTGAGGCATTAAAGCCATTCGAATGGCTTCTTAAAGTCCACCAATTAAGAATGACTTTTTGAGTACCTACCAGATGGCCAGAAACCATGCTGCATAGTATGATGGATACAAAAATAATAATAATAATGACATGATCCCTTTGTTAAAACCAGCCCCTGTGAACTTGTACAAGGTAGTATGAAAGTTTTCTAACACCTGGGTATTGAGCCGTGGATGGTCCCTTCAGGGAAATTTCTGTATGTTAACTTTGAATAAATGATGTCGGCACATTTTCTCTGCAAGTTATCACTCATCTTTGTCTCTAGAGAAGAGGTCAGTCACTTCCTGCTTTTTCCTCTCTATGTACTCCTTGTCGATTTCTTTAAGAATTAAAATATTCCTTTGGTGATTTCTTAATTTATTTGCCTTAAATGGCGGGGTGACCGAGGGCCAGATGAGGCTCAGAGCACAATATAGTCACTGCCCACAAAAATAAAAACAACTGCACTTAAAATGAATCATCGCCAAAGAGGAAAGCAAGGTCAACACAAACGTTTCCTCCATTTCCAACATGAGGGAAATTCCTTCCAGTTTTCTTGGTCATGCTCATTTCTGTTCATTTTCTGGTTCGTTTCATGTGACTTCCCCTGTTTCTTGTTTGTGTTGTTAGACTCAGAAATGACAACCAGCTAACCCATTTTTAACTTAAGTCAAGCCTTGCATTTCTTGGAGATATTGGAGTGACTTTGAAGAAGGGACATAGCACACATTCCACTAGGAGGAGAACTAGAACCTCCTTCTTTTGCAAAGTTTTAGTGTCCGCTAAAAGATGCTGGAGGAAACTCAGCACCTCCAAGTGGCCTGGAGAGCACGCATTTTTGGGGGTGGGAAAGACCTGTCCTTCCACAAAGGTATATTTTCTCCAATGTGTCTGCATTCAGGCCTGAATTTCAGCTTATATGCTTGGAAGTCTGTTTATCCCACAGACTTGGACTATGTGCCAATCAGGTGACCCTGACAACAGTCTTTCTTTAGCATGTGTTCAGCATCCATCAAAACCTGTGTCAACTAGGGTGCTTATGAAAAGCGCAGATTTGGGAACAATGCTAAATCTTAACCACTCCGAATCTCAGAGGTGGGGGCCAGGAGTCGACTTTCTTTAACATCCCAGGGTGCCTTTCCCTGTTCCTTAATCTGTCAGCCCCTGAAGGGCAGTGGGACTTCAGCCAGCTCGGACTTGGGAACAGTATCAGACAGCGGAGCTTCTCTTTCAGCCGGCAAGAGTGATGGCTAGGGAAGGGCCAGGAGGAAGCAGTGACCAGTGGCCTTTGGCTCTGAAAGAGCTTCGGGCAAATGCCAGAACTGAAAGCAAAGTCAGGATTAAATACACACACACACACACACACACACACACACACACACACACACAATTTGATTATATCTCTTTCCCAGAGAGCCACTGGCTTTTCATTCTCAAACTTAATATGAAAACCAGACTTCTTCTTGTCACATCTCAATACCCTCTTCAATATCCACCCCCTCCCAGCCCCTCTTATCCAAACTGTACTTTCCCCAAAGAGATCAAATGGAAAGTTTCGTCCAGGAAGAGAAGGGATGTGAAGTTGCTGGGGAGCCACTGGTTGCCATAGGAACTCTGCCTGCTGCAGGGTGTGAATGGTTTTCTGTTTACCGATGTCCAGTTCTTTGGGGCAGGCCCTGGCATCGGCAGGGCCTGGGCACCGCATCCTGTGTCTCCCCTTTCCGGCATCCGGCCCGGTGGCATCCACCCCAGCAGGTCTCCTGGTAGCAGGCAGGGTGTCCGGGACTGAATGCTTCCTCCTGACCTCTTGTCCCACTGCTGCCGGCCTCCCGAGTTGGGAAGTGAAGGGAAGCAGAGCGTGTTTCCCAACTCTTTGAAGAGAGAGTCCTTGTTTTCTCTTGCATTTTATTCTTTCTGCCCTTGTCATCCAAACACGAAGCATTGGCCCCGTGCCTGCCTCCCTGCTGGCCAGCTGTCCTTGCATTCTCAGTTCTGAATTTCTATGTATGCCATGGGGCTGCCGAGCTTGTTTGCACCCAGTTTGGCATACTGGGTGAGCCTCTGTCTCCAGTGGGCTGTCTGGAGTTTTGCTTCCAGCTGCTGAGGAGAAAGGCTGGAATGACAGCCATTCAAATGACCAGGGAGACAATCAAGGGCTTTAGCCTGTTCGAAAGGCTTATTAGACCCAGGTTAGGAATGACTGAAGCCTCTAGATGCATAACTCATACTGTGTATGGAGTTCAAGCCACCAAGCTGTAGGCCTCCATGCTCGCTTACTGATTCCTGCAACTGCCAACGTTTTCACACTTCTAGGCTTTGCATGGGCTATTCCTTCTGCTTGGCAAGTCCCTGCTGCTGGTTTTAACTTTGGCTAACTACACCCTGATGCACGCTGGTCCCTGCTGTGCTCCCTAGCAGTCTATCATGCCTCTCTCCTCTTCTTATTCACCTTGCACCAGACACACCTGCCTTGTTGCAGTTAGTAAAGCAGGCTTGGCAGTTTTCTGCTTCAGGGCCTTTGCACATCCAGACCCCCTGTCTGGAATGGCCCCTCTTACCTGACTTTCCCATGGTTAATTCATTTGTGTCTCTTAGGTCTTATCTATCATCAGCTCCTCTGTGAGACCCTTCCTGATTCTTAAAACCTTTCTCCTCCTTGTTCTCTATCTCAGCACCCTTGGCCTTTCTTCCTAGCATGTCACACTTTGTAATGTTTGTTCACCTTTCAGAGACTGACTCCCAACTAAACTGTGAGGGCCAATGAATCAGGGACTTTCAATGTTTCCATCCACTCTGAACTGGGAATGCCTTAACACACTGCTTGGCCCATAGAGTACTCGGTAAGTATTTATTGAATAAATGAAAGAGTGGCTCATTTCTGCCCATCCCTCCATATTCCATCCAGAAGTCAGTTGCCTCCTTGTGTAAACCTTTCCTGACTACCCTCCCCCCACCCCACCCACACGTGCGCACGCACACACACACACACACTCAGGTTCACGTCAGGTCTGAGTAGGGCATCTGCCCTGGTGCTTTCCTGTACCCTGGGGCCTACTTCCTTAGGCTGTATTATAGTGCCTCCTGGTATGTCCCTTTGGGCAGGCAGATGGTGATCTAGAAAATAACCTAGGTTCTAGAAAAAATATGGGCTACTTAGAGATTGCCTCACTTGACCAATGTCGGTTAAACGAGCGAATGAATGAAAGATTAAGGGTCATTGCAGAGATGCACACAAAACTCAGTGTGGAGCTACCACCGAGCTCAAAAAAAGACAGAGGTAAGTTTCAGAAGAAAAATCTTACATAATTGCGTTCTTGTGTTTCCTGGTCCTTCACTGTATCTGATGATATTCCAGTAATGTGGGCAAGCAATGATCCAGTAAGGCCTTAGAGAGAAATTAGCCAATGAGTCCCAACTCTTTCACGACTGAAATGATCCTATCATTTCAGGATCCTATGATGCTCATTACCAAATACTGAAACCCCGGGAAGGGGGTTGAATTTCGGACACCTCTCTGGGCCTCAGTGTCTTCATCCATGATGAGAAGGATGGAAAAGATCATATCTTCCAGCTCTAACATTTTCTGATTTAAGAAAAATCAGGGTAATTAACACTGGCCCTTCTTTGAAAAATTCCCAGTGTCTCTGGAGCTCACTGTGGGTGCTCTAAAGCCAAAGAGAATTGTGGCTGGGAACCTCGACTTTGGACATCTCAGGTTCACTGCTCTCCCTCAGAGCAGACAAAGGTCACCTTCGTCTCCATATCATCAAGTGGGCTGTGGCTCAAAAGATTATGGAAAAAGATCAGGACATGGAACCAAGCACACGAAGAGAAGAGAGGCTCTCAGGACATGATCCCCTTGGTCCAGCAAGGAGGGATGCAGTGGAGGCCAGAGGTGGGCGTGGCTGTCTCAGAGAGTACATGGCAGGATTATGGCTGGACGGGGGGAGGGCTTTGAAAGGTGGAGAAATTGTGGATGAAGGTTAAAATGAGTTGAGAAGAAGAAACATTGAGACCAGCAAAGGAAGAAGAGAGGAAGAATAATAATAGGCAGCCAGTGAAACGTAGCACATAGATCATGAGCCTGGCAGTCAGAAGAATTTATATTTAGGCTGACCACTAATAAGCTGTAAGAACCCGAACGAATCTCTTGACATCTCTGGGCTTCAGTTTTTGAATCTGTAAGAATGGAGTTAATAACACCCTTCGCACAACTTGGGACTATCTTTTAAACTAAAATAAACTTATGGACATGAAAGTGTTTGAAAAGAATTCTTAAAAAATGAATGAAAGCAGAAACGATTGGGTCAAAAGGGTTAAGAGCAGTTATGGAATAATACAGCGTAAAGTGCTACCACATTAAAGAAATACTACCAGGAATTTATAACTCACAAGGAAATGGATCAAAGGGGTCAGGGAAAGGTTCCCCCCGCCCTCAAAGGCTTGGTCATATTTTTCCAATTGTTTAAAAGAGAAAAATTAATACATGTTATCTTTATTTTACCCAAAGGTGACTTACAGGAACTGAAAGGGTTGGGCCAGGACAAGGGGTTGATGGATCAAAACATGCCTTTGATGGAGGTAAGTCCCAGGTAATTACAGCCCTGGAAAGTTTCCCCAAACTAAAGGTCATGGGCTAGACTGTCTCTCAGGCATCCACATATCCAGCCATGGCAACAGAAAAACCAATCAACCCACCCACAAGACTCGAATCCAGAGCTTGAGAGGATGGGTGTGGGTGGGAAATGCAGTTCAAGTAATGGACTTTGAAAGAGGTTGAATAACCAAATAAGAACAGAACTCACCAGATAAGAACAGAACTTTATTTTTTATTTTTTATAATAATTTTTCATTATGTTATGTTAGCATCATACAGTACATCCTTAGTTTTTGCTGTAAAGTTCCATGATTCATTATTTGCGTATAACACCCAGTGCACCATGCAATACGTGCCCTCCTTAATACCCATCACCAGCCTATCGCAATCCCCCACCCCCCTCCCCTCTGAAGCCCTCAGTTTGTTTCCCAGAGTCCACAGTCTCTCATGGTTCATTCCCCCTTCTGTTTACCCCCCCTTCATTCTTCCCTTCCTTCTACCGATCTCCTTGCTATTTCTTATGTTCCACAAATGAGTGAAACCATATGATAATTGTCTTTCTCTGCTTGACTTACTTCACTTAGCATAATCTCCTCCAGTCCCGTCCATGTTGCTGCAAATGTTGGGTAATCATTCTTTCTGATGGCTGAGTAATATTCCATTGTAGATATGGACCATGTCTTCTTGATCCAGAACTTTAAAGACAGAATCGTGACAAATAAGAGCAGACAGGTGCCAGTAGGTGTGCTCATTTTAGTCAGAATCCTTCCACAGGTGAACAGGTCAGATTTTAAAGTTGGCTGAGTCCATCTTCAGAGCCCCTTCTTCTATAGGGTGCCTCCTCCCACCCTGGCCAGGATCCTGTCACTGAGTGTGCCACTTTGCTCCCAACCCCTGTGCTAGGCCTGCCTGACTTTCCTTTCTGCTACGGCATCTCCATCAAGACTCCATATTGTTAGCTGGCCCCCTGAACCTCTACTGTCCAGCCCCCACCCCGTCTCTGGATGGAGGCTTGCTAAGCCATCCAGACCAAATATTAGCCAAGCCTTGCTTGTATGGAAATGGCCCAGGGCCCGAGGGAGCAAGCCCTCTAGGGCCAGCTCATATGCGTCCTTTCTGGAGTCTGTAAAGCTTTCTTCTAATGAGCCACAGAGCAAATATTTAGCCTTTGCAGGTCTTATGGCCTCTGCCTCAACTATTCAACTCTGCTGTTGTACAAAAACAGCCATAGCCAGTAGGTAAACAGATGGGCATTGCTGTGTTCCAATAAAATTTAATTGGTGGATTGTGAAATTTATTTACTAGCATTTACATGTATCATAAGCTACTACTCTTCTTTTGATTTTTTAAAATAATTGAAACACGTAGGAACCATTCTTAGGTAGTGGACATGTGAGAACAGGCAGCAGACCAGATTTGGTCCATAGGCATAGTTTTCATCTCCTGCCCTATAACCGCGTTGTTATGGATGGCTCTTGAGTACTTGAGATGTGGCAAGTCTAAACTGAGATGGGCTGAAATAGAAAATCAATCAGATTTCTAAGACTTCATACCAAAAGAAGAAGAAGGAGAAGAAGAAGAAGAAGAAGAAGAAGAAGAAGAAGAAGAAGAAGAAGAAGAAGAAATACCTCAATAATGTTTATATTGATTACATCTTGAAAGGATGATATTTCAAATATATTGGGTGAAATACAATTTATTATTAATTTTACCTGTTTCTTTTTACTTTTTGAAATGTGGTTACTAGAACATCTACACTTACATATGTGGCTTACATTATGTCTTGGCGGGACAGTGGTGCTCTCGAGGCAAAGCTTGGGCCTTTGCTGAATGAATCCATGGCTGAGAGAGCACTGGTGCAGATTATCAGGCCCAGCTCTCCCAGCTCATGAGCGATGACCAGAGAGGTGACATGCTTCCCCCAAATCTCACAGCTGGTTTCACAAGAACCCTGGTCTTCTTGTGCGTTCAGCCCGTGGAGTTTCCATTACACCATTTTGACCCTGGCCAGGGGTTCTGGCATTGAGCAGAGGGCAGGGGGAGCCCTGCAATGGCCCCACAAGTCACAGAAAGTAAACATCTTTCTGGTAGCCCCAGCTGTTGGGAGAACTCCCTCCCAATCTTTCTCCTTTACCAGGTTCACCTTTTTCTCAAGTCTGGTCCCAGGATCACTGATCAGAACCCTAAAGGGAGGGGGGCACCTGGGTAGCACAGTTATTAAGTGTCTGCCTTCGGCTCAGGGTGTGATCCCAGCGTTCTGGGATGGAGCCCCACATCAGGCTCCTCTGCTGGGAGCCTGCTTCTCCCTCTCCCACTCCCTCTGCTTGTGTTCCCTCTCTCGCTGGCTGTCTCTCTGTCAAATAAATACATAAAATCTAAAAAAAAAAAAGAACCCTAAAGGGCATTTTTAAAAATACAGGTTACAGGGGCGCCTGGGTGGCTCAGTCGGTTGAACATCCGACTCTTGATTTTGGCTCAGGGCATGATGTCAGGGTTGTGAGATTGAGCTCTGTGTGGGTGTGGAGTCTGCTTAAGATCTTTTCTTTCCTTCCTCTACCCCTCCCTTCCCTCTATCTCTCTCTAAAACAAAAGCAAAAAAAACCCTAAAACACAAAACAAAAAAACAGGTTACAGGACTCACGCCCCAGAGATGCACAATTGGCAGGTGTGAAGTGAGCTCTGAGTCTACATTTTGACAAGCCTCTTAGATGACTCCTTATGGACATTCACTTTTGAGTTCTGCTGCTCCTAGATTGGCTCCTGACCTATAGGACACAGAGAAAATTTATTTTAAATGGTAAGAAAATAGACAAGAAATTAGAACGGGCTGAAAGCCCTTATTTTCTAAGCACTATGATCTTCTAGAAAGGAAGTATTCACATAGATAACATAATACGATTGCAGCAGGAACTGCTGGGTGATGATGATTTTTTTTTCTTCTTTGCACACACTCAGGTCTCTCTAAGAGGAATAATTTTTGATCTGTAAGGCAGCTCTTAGGCTTTTTAATTCCTTGCAGATTGTGCCTTTCAATATTCTGTACAACATCAGCTGCATACAGACTCACAATATGTTTTGAATAATGTTTGTCAAAATATTCACAACGTAGGGGCGCCTGGGTGGCTCAGTTGGTTAAGCGTCTGACTCGATTTCGGTTCAGGTCATGATCTCAGGGTTGTGAGACCGAGCCCGGCCTTGGGTCCGTCGGGCTCCACAGTCAGCAGGGTAACATAAATTTTCTTTCTCCCTCTCCCTCTGCCCCTCTCCCTACCTCTCTCCCCACCCACTTCTCAAATAAATAAATGAATCTTTAAAAAAAAATTCACAATGTGTGAGCAGGGAATGAAGGTTTAGCCAGTGCTCATTAGAGGTGTTGCCATGGCTGACAGTTCTGTGTTCTAGGAGGGCCAGAAATTCAGGCCAACTCACTGCAGATTTTATTTCATTTTTTTAAATTTTATTTTTTTAAAGGGGCAATTAGCTTTTTTTTTTTTTAAGATTTTATTTATTTATTTATTTATTTGAGAGAGCACGTGAGAGAGCTGCAGGGGGAGCAGCAGAGGGAGAGGGAGAAACAGGCTCCTCAGTGAGCAGGGAGCCCCATGTGGGGCTCGATCCCAGGAATCTGGGATCATGACCTGAGTTGAAGGCAGACACTTAACTGATTGAGCCACCCAGGTGCCTCTGCACTGCAGATTTTAAATACCGAGGGAAATGAATCAGGATTCTCAATTTCTTTTGCACAAAAGTATCTTTTACTTTTGAGATCTTGCTGGTAGTAATGGCACAAGAAACAAATGATAATAACTCTGTAAGATATCATTTGAAAGAGTGCCCAGCACAATCTTCATCTTGTATGTAGAGTATTTTCAGATTAAAGTTAAAGAAAGTAATGCACTGATGAGAGAAATAACCACACTCCATCCTGAGATGACAAGCACGGAGCTCCCAGTTCTGACCCAGGAAAGGGCTCATCCTTTCCAAGAAGACTTCAGCTCAGTTCACTTCAAATTTTAAGTGATCAATAAAATGTTGGAGACTGTTGGATACAAACTACAAAATCTTGTCTTAGCCTTGTATAAATCCACATGAATCTATCACATGGAATGCTTCAAGCAGTTAGTTATCTAATTCTGATGAAGAAATAGCAATATTCCAGAAAAGAAATCAAGCAAAACCATAGATTGTTATATTCATTTATGCATTGAACAAACACGTGAGTATGCAGTATAAGTCCCTAGGACACAGATCTGCCCTCAGGTACATATAATCTAGAAATAGAAGTATGAAATGCTTAGTGTAACTAAAAATCCAATAAAGGCAGTGCAAAGTACCATATGAAGGATCCCAGCGTATACAGTACCATGGTTATAGCACAAAAGAGGGAAATCACTTCCATCTGGGGGGAATAAAAAAAAAGTTTCCAGGAGGGGGTAATCTTTGAGCCAGTGGTAAAGGGTAGATTACTGGCTCCTAGGAGATAAGGAACAGGTGGATAAAAGGGAAGGGTCGTGGGAAACTGCCTAGAGCTGTTCATTTGCCTGGAGTGTGGGGTCAGGAAGGGAGGTAGGAAATGGCAGCCGTACAGAAACCCTGAAAACATTGCATTTTGGTGTGGAAAGGTGAGGCCTTAAAGCAGAATATAATAAATATAAAGCAATTAAAAGTTTGTAGGAGGGAAAATTAAAATTTACGTTTTTTTTAGTGTTAGAATTAAGGCCTGCTCCTGAAATACTGAAAACAGTAACATTAGTTCAAATAAGAGGACGCACATAGTACATTCCATCTGATTAGAACCATTTACTCAGTACATTGTGTGAGCAGGTTTAGATTCAAGAGGAATTTAATTAACTTATAGATAACAAGACAGTCATGGTTGTCGAGAGAAGAGAACGGTGTTTGAGGGAGACCAATCCCAATCTTAATGTGGTTAGTGCCTCTCAGAGAGTATGACTCTGCCCTAAAATGTCTCAGCCCTGGAGTGTAATTGGTTAAAAGCTCGGGTTTGGGTGTCAGATGGATCTGGGTTCAAGTCCTTTTCTGTAGCATGCAAGATCTTGGGCAAATTACTGTGTCTCTTTAAGTTCCAGATTCATCTACAAAACAGTCACACCGATGCCCATTCCACAGGATTGTTATGCGAATAGCCATGTTATAAGAAAATGCTTGAGAAGTACGTAACAGGATACCAGTGTTGTCTAGGAGATGTTGGCTTGCTATGGTTATTGCCCGAGTTAAATGGGCCATGGGCTCATTTTGGGGTGACATTTCTTATGGTCTGAATTCGGGGTTTCAGAGGAATCAATAAATATGCCCCAGCTTGCGTCCATAAGGGGCCTTCTATGTACATGCGCTGCATGTAAAATGCTCAGCGACACAGCCAAGGGCAGTCCCTACATAGAGCACCGCGGGTCCAGGATCATGTGTGTATTTCATCCGAGTGAATTTCAAGTCTTCAACTGTTGAGCTCAAATATCCACACAAGACTAATCCTGTCTTGTCCCCAGGGCTACGCTGAGACTTTGAGGTTTCTGAGAGCAAGAGCTGAATAAATTAGCTATGAGAGTGTCGGGCCCAGGCTAAAATAACATGGCCTGAGTGAATGAGATACGGAGCCAAGTCTGAAATAACAGGGAGCCATGGCCGGCTTGGGCGAAAAGAGAAAGTTGAAATTGTTTGTAGGGGAAAAACACCAAAGCACCCAGCTCTTGGGAGTCAAGGAAAACAGGAGAGTAATGGGTCAGTAGGAGAGACAGCCAAAACTGGAGGCCACGACGATCCTATCTGGAAGGCTGAATTCTGTGACTTAGAATTTACTCAGAGCTGGGCTGTGAGGAACCGTCCTGAGTGTCTCTAGAGAAATGTAGTGGACAGAGAGCAAAAAAGCTCACTATAGTGACTCAGTAGGGCTGGAGCCAGCTCTTTCCTCCCCTTGTAAGTGCTCTTTTGTCATGTCTGAGGAAATCTGTTGTAATGGAGCAATGGGACTCTCCATGACAATATGACGCTGGGACCCCTCAGGACTCTCAGGCCACTGTGAGCTCATTTCTCAGAACAGCGTCCACCCTTCCCGATGAGTTTCCCTAGGAGGCCCTCTGTCACCAGTCCTTGGAGAGCACCACCAAACAGACCTCCGTCCCTTCCCCATGCTTCCATTGAAGAAGCTCCCTTGTCTTCTTTCCCTCCAACACCTAACAGGGTGCTTCTCAGGGGCTCCTCCCTAGGCTTCCGCTGCATTTACATAACTCAACTATTTTGAAAAGAAACATTAGCATTCAGGAACAGTCAGGACTTGAAAGAAGTCAGATGGTGTCAGAAAGAACTGTGACCTCGAGAGTAACAATAATAACCACGGCTTTCAATCTTCCTGGAGCATGATGGCTCAGGACTCTGGAGCCCCTCACCCCAGCCATGGCACCGGTGACGGTGGGAGGGGCCGATGACAGGTCTTCGCGTTTCTCTTGGCAGCCTGGCAGTGCTTGGGAAGAAATACAAGCATCTCCTTGCTCTTGCGTTTCTTCGCATCATCCCTCATTTTTCTTCATTCCTGCCTCCCGTCCCTGCGCATCTCCCAACAGCCACCCCTCTGCCTTTAGAACTATCCACAACATCCCGAGAACTTCCAGAATGAACTAGGATCAGGAAGGGGATGAGACATCATAGTAAGATCTTCTCAGAGCTGAGATGCTGAAGAAGTTCAACGAAGTATTTGGGGTTTGGTGGAATTTTCCTTTAAACACATCTAAACGTTGGCACCAAAAAGAAAACCCAGACTCAGCTCTTCTTCTTTAGCCTTCTTCCTCCTGTTGCTTTGTGCCCAACGTTCAATAACAGACACTCTCTGAACACCTGCTACGTGCTACGGATTGTTCTAGGTTCTAGTGAGATAGAGCTAAATCAGATACAGTCCTCACCTCTAAGGAACTTACAGTCAAGCCTCCCCGTACATTTGTCATTTATATACACCTGCCTCAGAGACCTACTGTGTACTCATTCAGTTCTTCCCAGACATGGCGTATAGGCCAACAGAGATGGGTGTGCTGGTACACCCAAGGAGGGGCAGGTTTTCCCAGTAACAGCAAGGGGGGCCAGAAGGCGGGGAGGGAGCGAGAGGAGTAGCCAGCACTTCCCAGCCAAGGAGAGGGCCCTACGGTTTCTTTTCAGGCTGTGGGTCCACGGGTTACCCCTACACTATGGTTACACACACCCATGTCCAAGGCTTCACTGCTCACCATCTGAATTTCCAGATAGGGCTAGACCAGCGGGAATCCACAAGGGGCAGAACATCCCAGCCGGGTGCCCGGCTCTGAGGCCCAGGCTCTGTGAATTAGCTAAAGCAGAGCTGTGGCGTGGATTACATCCCACAGAGGCAGGGGCGAGCAGAGATGCTCTTAACTTTTTCTCACTGCGCAGGCCTCGGGCTCTGCACAGCAGCCTGGAGTTCCAGTCTTGAACCCGCACGAACGATGCAATCTTAAATCACTTGGTCTCTTTGAGCCTCAGTTTCCCAGCTGTAAAATGGGGACAGAGGACCTAAGCCACTGGGTTATTATGAGAAGTTAATGATTTAATTCCACATAGCACGTAGTTAATACTGAGTGAGTAGTGGCTGGTGTCAGATAGTAATATGCCAAGGTCCCAAGAATGTGTCTTCTAAGCTGACCCAAGCATTCAACTAATTGCAAATATCAGAAAATATTGTCATTATCTGAACCATATGGTTATGCACTCATCTGAGTAACTAGCTCCTTGTTTTGAATGTTATATAGTGATCTTTGGAAAATGAAACAAAATATCTTTCTAAGTATTTTTCTAGACCGGAATTCAGCAGGGAGTAGGTGAAGAACCCATTTCCATCACTTTCCAAACATTACCAGGGAACTTACATGTTCCAAGACTAGATTTTGGAAATTGCTTCAAAAGCGTTATTCAAAGAGAAGTTTCTTGGGCTAAAGTCACTTTCATCGTTTTGGTAATGAACCGACTCCTAGTAGAACCAATCTTACCAGGGAAAAGTGTTGAATAATTTTTTTCAATCTTTCTGACCCTAGACTCTAGTGAGTAGGAATTTTAAATCCATGAATCCTGCTAAGGCTAATACTATGACTACTAATTATTATTAGAGCTGACATTCATCAAGAGCTTACTAAGTGCTGGGAGGGCCTATCATAACTGTTTTGCATGTGTTCACTCATGCAGTGTTCAGAAGCGACTCTGAGACTGGTGCTATTATTAGCTTTTTTGACAAACACGGAACTAGGGCACACAGATGTGGAGAAACTGACCCTTGGCCTCCCGGCTCCTAAGCGGGGAGCTGGGACTCATCCAGGCAGTCCGGCCCCTGTGCTTAGACACAGCACATCACAGTCCCGACAAACTTAGGACACTGAGCCGAGCATATGTAAACTGTTTCCTTTTTCTCACTGAGGTACTTATTTTCATAAATTGCTTAGACTTACTGCTACGTGCAAGACATTAAAAATTAATAGCATTCTTTTGTTTTCATGGTTTCATGTCATTTCTCTATTTTTATACTTTTTTTTTTTAATTTACCGAAGCAATATGGATTTTGCACTTAAAGTGAAACTAGAAAGTTTTCTTCGGGAGCAAAGTGGTTGAGGTAAGAAAATCAGCTTCAGAGAAAGTGATGAAGTCTTTAATCATGTCCCCGGGGGAACGTGGACGTGGTTGGAAAGGGGCGTGGTTGGAAAGGGGCTCGGGGCCCTGGGGCTCTCAGAGCGCCACACATGCCCGGCAGCCGTCTCTGGTCAGCAGGCTGGTGTTTCCCTGGGCAAGATCAAGTGGCAGATGACAGCAGGCAGAGGCTGGGGTACAGGGGCAAGATCCCCCCACCCCACGTGCCCCACCTCAGGATCCCATCTTGCACTCTTAGTTGCCTTGTGACCAGCTTTTGTGGAAAATATGATGTGGCCAGAAGGGGCTCCAACCCCTTCAAGGGATTAACATGCTTGTGCTTTGCTAACTCTCTTTAATGTTTTTATTGAAAATATTTATTTCAGTACTGCTCTGAAAGGGCCAACATTGTTCGGGTAGTGTCTGCCCCACAGCTGATTTCTAATGCTGCCAAGAACAAGAAAGGAGAGAATAAAGCTGAAGAAGAGAACAGGCTCAATAAACGTTGTATTTAATGATTCTTTTTAACATTTAAACCCGGCCCTGATCACTGACATTGCCACTTTTCTAAGTGTTTACAAAACTGCATTTTGTAAGAAAAGGAGAAAAGGGAGCAATCTGTGGCCTGGAGAAGCAGGGTGTTTACTGCCTAGAGGAACCAGAAGTTCGGACAGGCCTGGCTGGCCTAAGAAGTAACAGCTCAGCACGGGGAAGGGGGAAATAAACTCCCCTCTGGCAGCCGCCACCCCACCCCCTCCAGGACAGCAGCAGCAAGGCAAGAACAAAACATTTTAAGAGATCTCGCCAGAACTGGTCTGCACGCATGCCCCTCCCGCCTTCCCTCTGCACTCTCCCCGTGGGAGCAATCTTGCCTCCCCGTGGCAGACCTGCCCGCGGGCTCATACTCCCTGCGGCCAGGGGCCAGCTCTGCTGCTCGCAGCACCCACGGAAGGCAGACCACGTGGGCGGCAGGCCGAGGCCGGGAGCAGGAGAAAGCCAGCTCAGCTGGCTGGCCCCTGCCCCTGAAGAAAACAAGCAGGGGCAGGGAGGAAGACATCCTGTTCCCTGCGATCGGATCACCTCAAGCTGATTTAGGCCAGGCTGGAAAACCGAGCGTGGTGACTGTTCTGGGGGAGATTAGAAACACGTTGTTGGAGAAGGGGGGGCGGGGTCAGGAGGGCGCAGAGGGTGCAGGGTGTGCAGCAAGCTGGGACGCTGGGCGTGGGACCGGGCCAAGCGGCCGGTGGGGGCAGAAGAAGGACTGTATATAATGCTCTGTTTGTGAGCTGAGATTCCAGCTCCTGGGGTGGCCCCTGGCAGCTGCCTCGGCCTCACAGTGAGAAATCTGGAACAACAAAAACGCTGCGACAAAGGGTCTCTGGCCAGAGGGGCTGAGGGCTTTACAGGGCCAGTAGCACTTCAGTTCTGAGGGACATAGATCAGCCCCTTGGAGGCTGGAGCCAAGCTGTCCAACGTGGCTCCCTGAGGAAGGAGAACTCACGTTTACTGGGCATTTACTGGTTGCAGGGCTCTATGCAAGGCTCTTACTACATACTCCGTCGAGTTAGGGGTCACAGGATGGCATTCCCACTGGATTGGAAACCCGGAACCAAATGGCCTTTCTTCCCCAGGTTAGGGACCCCCAGAGTTGCCCAATTTCACAACAGTGCGGTTTGTTTGAAATGGTAATGAGAGGTCAGCTGGGAATGTTGTCACTAGGAAACCAGGGGAACATGCACCCCTTTAGCTTCCAGCTCAGGCAAGGGTGTGAGAACCCCAGTGTCTTCACATCTCACCTCTGAACCACCACCTATGCAACTGCTGACCCTCAGCCCCTCACATCCCCCATTCTTGCTGAGGTAGGGGGCTCCCCCCACCTGCTGAGCCGCGGCTGCTCGCCCGCAGCCTCTACTCTAGCGCCACCTGGCGGCCGCCGCTGCGAACCCACGGCTACTTTGGCCGGAATTTATGAGTTACAGCCGCTGAATCAGTGTCGCCTAGCCCAGCTTTGCGAGGTCCACCTGTCCTTCCGCTCTGCCAGTTATCCGCACATTATGATCACTCTTCCCCTGTTTTCCACAGGCTTGGCCAGTTCTCTGCTGCTTCAGCTCACTAACTGGGCTCCAGTTAGTTATTTTCACGGGGCCCCCCCAGTCAGGGAGAACTTGTTCCCTTTGTTACAACTTTTTGCCAGTAGACCAACTTTTTCATTTGAATCTTTTTCAGTTTTCTAGAGGATCTTCCTCTCCCTCTCCTCAGAAGGGTTTGGAATACGGCACGTGTTTCTGAGAGTTTGGTTTGACTCTGGGAGCGTGGCACAAAATTATATCTCATTCGAATTTGTCCCTCCCACCAATACCCAGTCTTGTCCCCATCTGGGGACTAAGACTGGGAACAGCAGCTCTGTCCAGTCACGGGTGAGTTCCCTGTCCTCCTGGAAGCCCTCCCTGGGAATGCGGGTGAGAGACTTCTCCCTGGTTTTGACCAGGAGGCTCGGTCTGGCATGTGACACTGATCCACAGAGCACCGTGGGAAAATTGGCCTTATGGGCGATGAACGTGGAGGCCAAGCTGGAGTGAGAAGGGATTTGTTCAGCACAACAGCCTTGGATGCACTCGAAAGGGTAAATGCCCTTTGCAAAACAGGAGGATGGTCAAGGCTGGGACCAGAGTGCCAGGGTCAGGCCAAGGCCATAGAGCAAAGCAAGAGCCAGAGAGAGGCGAGGGGTTGGGCCTGAGGAGGCCATGTGAGATCTGGGGGAGATTATGAAGAAGCACAAGGCCTGGGTGTTGGGGCTCTAATCAGGGGCCTGCTACATGGCATTAGTTCAAGTGAGCAAGTTAAAAGTCCGCAGAGGCGGCTCAGATTCATGAGCAGACACACTCCCCAGATGTCTAGTTATTGTTTCTCCAAGGAGGCCTAGCAAGAGCTTGTGTAAGGCGGCACCCGGGTGGCGCAGTCGTTAAGTGTCTGCCTTCGGCTCAGGGCGTGATCCCGGTGTTCTGGGATCAAGCCCCACATCAGGCTCCTGTGCTGGGAGCCTGCTTCTTCCTCTCCCACTCCCCCTGCTTGTGTTCCCTCTCTCGCTGGCTGTCTCTCTCTCTGTCAAATAAGTAAATAAAATCTTAAAAAAAAAAAAAGAGCTCGTGTAAGTAGAACTGCCTGCCAGGCACCCTCAGGACCCAGCGCCCGTGGTGGGTATAGCACTCAGGTATCTCCGGAGCCTTCGTCATGCTGATGGCGTAGGTGGATCCATAGGGCCTACATTTATATAGGGCGTTCTTGAAATGTTAATTTATTTTTTAATCATTCATTCATTTTTTAGTGTCTCCTAATGTGCTAGGTACGGTGTTGGGTAACAGAGCAGCAAGACAAGTAAGAGAACCTCTCAACTATGGTAACTGACAGTTGTACACAGTACAACTAGGACATCGTTGTCTCTCAATACTTTTACAACAAATCAGAGCGGTACCCAGGGTAGACGTCCCTACGATCACGTGGCCAGAGTGGCTGACTATATCTGAAACTCCATTTTCTCTTCTGTGGAATGGTGTTTGGGAAACATTAAAGCCAATGCTGTCAGTGAAGTGCTTAACATTGTGTCTGGCATACAGCAATTGCCTCATAAATGTTGGCTCTAGGATGACGATGATAAAGTTGATAGCTCAGGAAGGTCATAGAATTGGCCCAGGGTTTTCCTGGTAGTAATGGAGAAAACGTGGGCTCAAAACCTGGACCTTCTGGTTCAAACTTCAGTCTCCTTCCCCTTACTCGTTACCGCCTCTTAAGATTCTGTCTTAGAGACAGACACAACAGCTGGGTGGTTAAGTGCTTTTAATTGCTTTTCTACGGTAAAGTTGATATGAAGAACCACGATTTAGGAGGTCGAGAGACAAATGACTGTTGGCTCACCAAAGAGCAGTCATGGCTATGATTGTGCCTATGCACGACAAGTGCACCGAATCAGAATCCCATTAAGCATTTGTAGGCAGGAAAGGGAGCTGTGAATTCCATATACAGAAGGTGGATTCTCCTTAGTCAGTTTGGATGAGAAATACAGCAGGTCAGTGGGGGCACAGCCCCCAGAAATTCTTATTCAGTAAGTCCCTCTTGAGGCACAGCAATCTGTTTTTAAGACATTGATGATAAGCAGGTTTGAGAAGAACTGGACTAGACACGTCCCGAGGGCCTCTGTGGTTCCATCGCCTGGCTTCTCCATGGGGAGGAGGGGTCAGTCGAACTCAAAACAGGGCTGGGAATGAAAGGTGCCTGGACCACGAAGGACAGAAGTCAGCAAGAAGCTACGTACGAGCGCAGAGAAGTGACTTGGATTCTGGCCCCCCCCGGAAGGGCCTTGCCAGTCTGATCCCTCCTGGGATGCAGCCCTCCTTGGCCAGCTCACGACTGCTGGCCAAAGACCAGTTCTTGTAATTTAGAAACAGCCAAGAGTAGTGTGTGGTGGGAGCTGAGCTAGGTAATCTCCTCAATCAGTCAGCAAGATCAACTTCCCGAAGCAGCGTGAGCTTGGATATTGAGAGACGACGTGTCTCCACAGTCTTCTTGCCTAGTGTCCGGAGTTCTGCTTCAGGCTCTTATTTACCTGCATTGTTTTTTCAGCCAGATCCTTTGTCTGAGGGTGAGGCAGCGCAAGGACGACAGCACACACATTCCTCGAGCTCAGGCAGGTAAACCGGGAGGTCCAGGCTGAGCCATGTGGTGACCTCACCCAGCCCTAGGTCACGGGTTCCCAGTAAGCAGCAGCTACGATACTTATCTCCACCTCAGAAAACTTCTCCAGGATCCACCTCCTGACCTTGGCTCAAAGCCCTTCTCTCTGTGCTGTTTTCCCTGGATCTCTTCCTGGATTCCCCTTGCCTAGGTCCTCTGCTTTGAGGATGAGTCTCTGGAATGTTCTCCCTGGATTTGATTCCTTTTTCCCCTTGATCCCCTCCCTCTGTGCACTTCTCCCTTCTTTGAGATTTCTGGAGTCCCAGCACCACTGGCTTCTGAGACACAGCATCCCAGCCTATGTCCAGCTCCTAGGGCTCCTGTTTGTCTAGGGCGCAGAGCAAGGAGTGGGTGCCGTAGCCTGAGCAGGGACTGGGTGTGTCTGCTCAAGGTAACATGGGGCCTGACAGCCAAGAGGGATAGGAACAAAGGAAAAGTTAGTTAGGAACAGGCAAGGGAGGAACTGAGCCTTGGATTTTCGGTTTGCCTTCATGGGCCAGCAGGCCTGAGTGTGTCAGTCTGCCTTAAAGGGTCAGAAGCAAGGAAGGTCAGTGGTTCTCAGCTCTGGTTGCTCCTTAGAATCACACGAGAGCTCTTAAAGAAAAACACCAGTGTCCAGATCCCATCACAGAGCAATTAAAGCAGAATCTCTGGGGATGGTCGTGACGTGTGTGTGTGTGTGTGTGTGTGTGTGTGTGTGTGTGTATGTGTGTGTGTGATTTTAATGGGTGGCAGGGTTGAAAACCATTGAGATGCCGTTTGCCGGGCCTCCAGTATTTCTTGTCTGGGTCTTTTCCAGGGGGGTGGGGCCAGATCCTGCGAGAAACAGCTTGACGTGCTAGAGAGAGTCAGGTCTTTGGAGTTGTACGTGAGTTCAGATCTTGGCCATATCACCTACTAGTTGTGATCCTGCAGGTCTTAACGTTTCTGAGGCATTTTGAGAATTAATTTAAGATGGGATATTAAAATACCCAACAGTGGCAGTTTTATGACATATGTCAGCTGTCTTCCCTGTCACCAAATAGGTCCTGTTGTAGACCCTTCCGTGGGTACTGAGACAATCCTAGAAGAAATGAAATATGCATCAAAGCCCTTGCCCCACATTCTGGGGGAGATGAGTTCCCATGTGGTCCTTACGTCTGTTGTATTGTTAACCCTTCCTAGGATCTAATGTCCTAGGATCTGAATACCCAGGTTATCCCTAAATTGCTTAAATTTCTCCCTACCTCCCCCTATTCCCACTCATTGTCCCAGTCCACATGTTTGGGATTTTGACCTGAACTCACTGTCGTTGGCTTCTCCCTAGTCATCTTTCCCTTTAAGGAGACATACAGTGAGTGTCTAGCCTGGGACCAGAGCTTGACCCTCACATCTCAGCCTGAGTTGGGTTTCTAGCCTATGTTGGTATATCTTCCAGTATCGTCTTCTGCCTCCTTGGTACCCAGAGGCCCCTGGACTTTGAAGCTCCTCCCCCCGCCTACCTGCTCCAGCATGGAGACAGAAACGGCTGGGCTACCCACGACACTGCCCTGGGAGCACCCAGCTGCCCTTCCAGGACCAGCGTGAAATCCGGGTGGGTCATCCCTGTTGCTCCCTCTCTTTACCAGGGATCAGGCCCCTGCTTGGTCTAGTCAGACCTCTCCCCTCATCCCAGCCCTGGACTTCCCACTCCTCATTCCTGAACTACATGAAGCCAACACACCGTTCGTGCACTGTAAAGACTTGGTGGCAAACAGGGACTGTTGTGGCGTTTGGACGTAAAAGAAAAAGCAGTTGCATTAAGGTAGGGCTGTCTTCCTGGAAGGACTCTATAAAATCTTTATAGATGTTTGACTTCTTACCATTTGGCGTGGGGTGATGAGCTGTGTTTAATGGGTTATAGGAGTGCACTTATCTTTTCTAGAATCCAAATCAACTCTGAGTCTTCCACGGTGCTTCTAGCTTCTATACTAATTCACGCAATTCAGAAATGTGGGACATATACCATAAAGCCATAGCCTCTTTCTGGAATCACTTCTGTAATTTTCTCAACAGAGACATTCCTAAAGAATGGTGAGAACGCCCATTAAGGGCAGCAAGTTCATCGACAGCTGGCGGATAGCCTGAATTCCTCCTGTCCTTTTTCCACACCCACAAAGTGAATACGCGTCAGCTTAGGAAAGCAGTCGAGGGGGGCCTTCTAATGTAGAGACTCCAAGTAAAGCTGCTGGAGGACAACCTGTGGTGGCAGGTCAACTTTTGATGTGGTTTACGCCCACAGCGCCTTACGGAGTCAGACTCCGAGGCTGCATCTGGGATGACATCACTCAGGTGTAGGCAAAGGGCAGCGATCAGTGCTATCTCATGCGTCACTTCCGATCTGTCTGCAGCTACACTGAAAGTTGGGAGGCCCAGTCTGGGCTGAGTGAAAAAAAGGAATGTCATAATTGGTTAGTGATATCTGCATGGGCAGGACAGCATAGTAGTTAACAGCTTAGGTGTTGTTATCAGAGAGAAGTTCAAGTTCGGTGTCTGCTACTTATTAGTCGGGTGACCTTGGGCAGGTTATCTAATCACTTTCAGGGTTTATTTTCATTGGTCAAATGGAGATAGATTATAGCACCTACTTCACAGGGTTATTAGGAGGGTTAGTTGAGATAATTCATGCCAAGTGCTTAGCAATGTATCTGGCACGGAGTACTCAATAAATATTAGCTATTATTGTCATAAATATTATGGGCCCAGGAGTGGGCTTGCCCTATCTGCTGTCCCAGGTTCAGGCTTCTATAAATCCTTGTAGAGAATTGTGATTAAGACACCTTGTAAAGGCACTTTGTAGAGGTCATTGAAACGTCTTTGTTCCTATGACATTAGCAAAAGGTTTTCAGTTGATGTTGGTATTGGGTTTTACTCTGTAGATACGTTTTTTCCTGCGTCAATGTTAAGCGGTATCTCAGGATCATCACAGACCTTCCCTGGAGGTAACTACAAGGCTCATCTGACCTGCTGATTGGCTCCTAATTGTTGACAGGACAGGACAGAATTCCTTGTTGTCCTCAGTGTGGTTTAAAAACATTTACTCCTGGGGCGCCTGGGTGGCTCAGTTGGCTAAGTGTCTGCCTTCAGCTCAGGTCATGATCCCAGGGTTTTGGGATTGAGCCCTGCGTTGGGCTCCTCGCTCAGTGGGGAGTCTGCTTCTCTCTCTCCCTCTTCCTTTCCCCCACCCCCTCTCATGCTCTCTCTTGCTATCTCTCTCAAATAAATAAGTAAATAAATCTTAAAAAAAAATTTACTTCTGCTGAACATCCGGCTCCCTCTTCTGCTTCTCTCCAATAAGTTCCCTGAGCTCCAACTGTACTGAACCACTTATTTCCCGAAGTCATTGTATTTTTGTCTACCTTTGTGTCTTTGCACATGCTCTTCTTGCCTCGGGTGACCTTCCCCACATTATCTGTCTACACATTATTCTCTGGAATAGTTTACATAGGATTGGAATAATTTCTTCCTTGATTACTTGGTAGAACTTTCTAAGGAAGGAATCTGGGACTCAGGTTTTCTTTGTAGGAAGATTTTTTTTATTAGGAATTTTATTTCTTTATTGGCTAACAATCGCTTGGGTTTTTAGATATATTCTTTTTTTAAAGATTTTATTTTTTTTTTATTTGAGAGAGAGAGAGCAGGATGAGGGGCAGAAGGGGAGGGAGGAAGAGAATCCCAAGTAGACTCCTCACTGACTGCAGAGCCCCACACAGGGGGTTCAATC
This sequence comes from Ursus americanus, assembly GCF_024610735.1. NCBI lineage: Eukaryota > Metazoa > Chordata > Mammalia > Carnivora > Ursidae > Ursus > Ursus americanus. Next base: position 82,589,661 of record NC_142128.1, on the reverse strand, counting down.
CCACGACCCTGAGATCATGACCTGAGCTGAAACCAAGAGTTGGATGCTCAACTGACTGAGCCACCCACATGCCCCAGGTTTTAGACATATTTTTGAGCCAACTCTGGTAAATTAAAGGGTTTTTTAATTTTGTCTTTTAAATGAATCAACTTTGCCGTTTGGCTCATGACCAGAATACTATCAAAATATTTGGGGGAAATTTTTCAAGAAAAATTGGAAAATTACGAGTGCAATACAAATTTGTGTTTAACTTGGAAAGCACTGGGAGAATTATTTAGGTTTCTAAGTGTAAAATTTCGAGTTACTAGGTGTTGACAAGCTCAGAAAAGTTCAGGGTTTGTAAAAATTTTCAGCCTACTAAGATTCTATAGTGTGGCAGATTCTTTATCTGTTTTCCTCATCATTAATAGAAATAGGATTTTAACTGAGCAGTTGGCCATCTAGCTAAAGACTACTTGACTTGCCCTTAAAAGAATTAATTACGTATGCACTTCCCCAGGACTTTTCCCTTTCCTTGGCTAAGCAATAGTGAGTAGTACTTTGGTTCCTTTGGATCCAGTGAAGGATGCCACTCATTGAGGATGGCAGAGCCATCCCACTGACCTGCACTACCAACTTCTGGACCAACGCACGACAAGGAAATTAACTCGATCTTGTTTAAGCCATTGTACTTTTTAAAAAAAGGATTTTATTTATTTATTTATTTATTTATTTATTTATTTATTTATTTATTTAAGAGATGGGGAGAGAACATGAACAGGGAGGAGAGGCAGAGGGAGAGGGAGAAAGACTCCCTGCTGAGGAAGAACCCAAAGCAGGGCTCAATCCCAGGACCCCAAGGTCATGACCTGAGCCAAAGGCAGATGCTTAAGCGACAGAGCCACCCAGGCGCCCCAAAGCCATTATACTTTTGAGACTCATTTTTCTGCAATTGAGCCTGTGTCCTCCCTAACACATCTAACAATGGGTAAACTGCAGGCATTGGTTTAGTGCTTCACAATGCAACATTTTCTGAGTCTTGTAGCTGTTGGGATTCAGTCCTACCCCAATAACATGGGCCAATGGGCAGTTATAGCTGGTTGAAATACCTTACTGATTATACACAACTTAGTCTTCTCTTTTTCCCCTTAGAATGGAAGGTCCATTTTTATCTTTCAGTGGAATTAGTGTAATGGCTGCATAATGAACATGTTTTTTTGAGATAGTAAACCAATACATTTTTTAAAAGATTTTATTTATTTATTTGAGAAAGAGAGAGAGAAATAGCGACAGAGAGCCTGAGTGGGGAGGAGAGGGAGAAGTAGGCTCCCGGCTGAACAGGGAGCTTGATGTGGGGCTCGATCCCAGGACCCTGGGATCATGCCCTGAGCCGAAGGCAGATGCTAACTGACTGAGTTACCCAGGCGCCCCTGCATTTTTTGTTTTAGAAAATACTTAGTTCCTCATTTTCAGTGTTCCATTCATTGAGACTCTGGTGGCATAGCTTTCCCTAAGGGGGAAGTTCAGATATAGATTAGAACAGTGCTTTTTAAACTTTCTGTGTTAAAAGGTCATTTTAAAAAAACAAACAAACAAACAAACAAAAAACAACCTTCCAATCCATCATTTTGTAAAACACAATCAAAGCATACATTCCTAGAAAAATTAAATTAAGAACAAACATAAATAGGGGCGCCTGGGTGGCACAGCGGTTAAGCGTCTGCCTTCGGCTCAGGGCGTGATCCCGGCGTTCTGGGATCGAGTCCCACATCGGGCTCCTCTGCTATGAGCCTGCTTCTTCCTCTCCCACTCCCCCTGCTTGTGTTCCCTCTCTCGTTGGCTGTCTCTCTCTGTCAAATAAATAAATAAAATCTTAAAAAAAAAAAAAAAAGAACAAACATAAATATAGCAGGCACCATGTTTCTGAATTCAATTGACATAAAACTTCTCTGTCAAGTTTCTATAAAAGTTTCTAGCAGCCTCAATTCCTGTACTTAATTGTCCCAGACAGGTAAACAAACAGATCAAAGTCCAGGACAAGCACTGAGTAGAAATGGCCTAGGACTGGGGAATTAATTGCCCTGCTTTCCGTTTCAAATGAGGCTTTTTTGAGTCCATGGAAAAAATTCTTTGGGAAAGTCAGGATTTGTTGGGAATAAAGGGTTTTTGGGTTTCCAAAGTTTCCTTTCACATATAGAGAGCAGATCTTGGAGGTCTGAACTTAGGGTTTTACTCTAATCCATGGTGTTAAGAGAAGCAGGATGTGACTGAATTCCCATCTCTGGGAAAGAGAAACGTCTTCTAGTCACTGGAGAGTAGGACACTGAGAGGGTACAAGGGTTTCAGAATGACAGTCCTTGCTCTGTCTTTCAGGTTGAACCCCGTTGGTCCACAGAAACTGCCAAATATATTTAGGGGAAGCCAAGAACTGCTTCCTTGGGTCTAGCTTGGGGATGCTCTATGTCTGTCAGAGATGTTCTCATTTAATAGCTCCATGTCCATAATAGCAAGAAACAGGAGCCCACCGTCTTGGAGGGAGCCATCTAGACAGGTGGTCCCAATAGCACAATCCTGGAATTTGTATTTGGTGTCAGCAGACCTAGGAGTTCTGATTTGTCCAGTGGAAGGACATGCATGTGTAGAAAGGCGTGTTGGATGGGAAGGGGCTTGCAGTCAGAGGGAGCAGAGGGTCCGTGTGGTCACAGTCAGTGATGAGGTCCCCAGTCGTTGGCAGTGAGAGCCATTGCAACACTTTAAAAGTTCATAACGCTCCATCTAAGATCCTCAAGACCACAGTGCAGGCAGCGGTGCCTTGTTGACCTCATTCTTGGAATATAAATCCCTGACTTTTATGTGTGGCTGCCACTGCAGCTGAGCAAGTGGACTTCCAAATTTGAAAAATCTGGCAAATACTAGAGCTAAGTTCAACCAGAACTGTAAAAGCCCTTCTAACGGAAGTTTGGGAGAGTGAAAGCAAGGGCTTTGGGGTCAGTTTGAGCCGGGTCTACCCCTGGCTCTGCCCTTGCTACTCAGCAACCTTGCGGACGCCACTTCTCTCATAAGTAAAACAGAGACGGAACAGCCACTGTGCAGCACTGGCGTGAGGATCAGGAAGAATGTATGCAAGTCACCTTAACCCCAGGTATGTGCTCAGTACGCAGAAGACAAACTTGAGAAACGGAAGCTGTTCTTATCTTGAGCTGGGATTTGCAAGCTAAGAACCTGGCACTCTTCTCTTTCCATTCTACTTTCTGCCAAGAAAAAAATAGAAAGATTCTCAATATATGTATCCAAGGAAGAAGAATGCCTGACACCAAACCCTTCATATGCCCAACGCTGCAATTTTCAGCAGAGCTGAAATTGATCAGCATTGTCTGACAACGGACTCATATTGCCTTGAAAGTCTACTTTCATTTATTTCTCTTGACAAGTTTTCAGTAAAGAGAATCCCTTAGTCAATGAAGACGGTGTGTTATGTTACAGGGGTCGGTCAATCATTGACAGTGCCTTCCTGAGGTCTAAATGTTCTTCTAGCTCTTGTCCAAGCCCGTATTTACTATCCCCAAGTTGACTAGGGCAGGACCCCCTGGCCCACAGCAGCTCTTCTCAAGAGCAGGCACTCACACCCCAGACTTGCCTTTAATATCTCTAGGTCACTGAATCCATGTCAGCAGTGGAGCTGATATGCCTGGAAGTAAGATGCATCTTCATGCCCAGTGCTCCTTAAGGCATAGCAGGTAGATCTCCCAAGAGTCTACAGGCTCACACATACAGCTGGCCTAGTGGCGGCTTTCAAGGCCATCCTCATAAGCTTGAGAGGCAGGCATATCATTCAAGCTACCGTGATCTAGAATGCCTTCAAGGGCTGCTAGACAATGTCCCCAATTTCACAAAATCACTAAATTTGAGTTCAGTTATTCAGCCACTCCATTTTCTGATAATCTTGTGGGATTTAAACTTCATAGCAAAAGATGTGTGGCTATTGCATGGTAGTTCCCAGAGATGTTCTGCCATGTTACCGGAGGAAAGAAGAGGGATTGTGGCTCACACTGGCAGGACGTGGAGGCAGCAGGCAGCTCCCAGGACAGAAAAAGTCCAGCTTCTGCTAAGTAAAAGGCTGGGAGAGTCTTAACTTGCTCGGCAGTCAGCTAAGAATGAATGTAGCAAAACAAATTTGGGTTCAACGTCAAGGTTAACCAAATGAAAGGAAACAAGCACACACATAAAAAAATCTTATAAGCCAACTGGCAAGTTTGACAGACACTAGGCAGCAGTTGGAAACATTACACCAAGGCCAAGGGCGGGGCTGAACTGACGGCTCTCCCTGGACTCCCTGGGAAGCCACTTTTCTAGCCAGATAGGAGACCAAGAGCTGAGGACAGAAGGCTGGCGGCCCTCTAAATTAGATTGCATAGTCCCAATCACTTTCTAAAATAACCTTGTGTTTCCTTCTAACTTAGTGTGAAGTCATGCCCAGGCGGTAACAAACACCAGGAGTTTAGTGCTTAAGCAGACCTCAGAGGTCCCTATTCTGACATGATTTCCAGATAGGGTAAGTGTTGTTCAGTGAAGGGACTTTACCAAAACCATGCGGCTCCTGAGCGGCAAGTCCAGAGCTGCCCGGACTGCCTGACCCCAGTTCAATGCTTTTGCTAGCACACGGTCTGATCCCTAATGTCTGGTCTCTGGGAAGTCTGGTTTCCTGATAACACCGTGACTTGTGCATGCTTTTGTTACAAATTCTATTTACAGCTAACAGCAGCAGTTTTAGTAGCCCTTCTGGTGTTAAGAATTGTCTCAGTAGTTTTTACTTTTCAGGATGGACTCTGGCCATAGGAGATTAAAACAAATTTTCCACTTTCTTTTTTTCGGAAAACGCCATTTCTAATGCAATCCTGCTTCCTGAAGCTGCCTTGGTGGGAGGGGGTGGCTAACATTCAGGATATTCACTCAATGTCAACAAGAAAATAGTTTTGTCCTGCTCCAGATCAAGGAGCTTACCATCTAGTCCAGGAGCTAAAACTGGCCCACACAGAAAAGCAGCAGACAGAACAAATCGGTGAGCAAAACGATTTAAGTCCTGTGATGTTCCTAAAGGGGGAGCCCTGCGAGGGTTGGAGGCGATAGGGGAAAATTTCATGTGGAAGATGGGACATGTGTTTGTCTTTGGATGGAATGAGATAGATTTATGAATGGACGCCATGTCCAGGGAAAGAAACACCAAGAGTGAGGGCAGAAACAAAGGAATGAGTAGAGAATCTTCATGAATCACTGGCTGGATGGAGATGGGAGAGGGTCTGGAAAGGCAAGGAACAAGACTGCATGACATAGACCCCAAAACAAGGGTATAGATGAGCCACTATGGGAAATAGGGAGCCACAGAGAGATTTTGAGCCAAGAAGTGACATGAATGGAGTTCTAAAGGATGATTGGCATGCAGGACAAATTGGAGGACACATAGACTAGACTCAGAAGAATTAATCATTGCAGCTGGATTGCAAGATAGAGTATGCAGTGTCAAGGGCCTGAAACCAGGCTGTACTATTACAAACGGAAAGGGAGTGACACATATGATAAATGTTTCAAAGGAAATGTTTCAAAGGAAATATTGAACACATGCCACCTGCTCATGTTGCCCTAAGAAGTCTTTGGTCCTTCCTCAAAGTGATAAAACACCAAATAGATGTACTTATGGAATATTGTGGTATATAAATTCCTATCAATATTTATAGGTTTCTCATGATACACTTGATTTACCAAATATTTAATTGCTTTGGGTGAGGTTTAAATTATTGGATGCATTTTGTAGGGTGAAATTCTCAGAATAATTTATGATTTTCAAATGACATCTCAAAATACCTTTGAAATCTTTTAATGATCTGAATTTCACAATATGGTCTATTAGTCCGGCTCTTTCAGATTACAAGAAAGAGACATAACTAGATTATCTTAAGTGATGGAGGTTTATTGTTGGAATTCATGGGGAAGTAGGGAGGTGGGCCAGGTGCTCAGTAGTTCTGATTGTTCTGGGTCTCACATACTGATCCAGTGCCATCATAATGGGATGCACCATAGATCTGGATTGGACCCAGGGGAGCAGTAGAGCCATTGGATATGATTCAAGTTACTGCAGTGGTTCCTGTGACCTGCCCTCTCTGTGAACATCTCCCATGTTCTCCAAGAGATGTGCCTACATTTTCTCTATCCAATATGGAGGATGGAGTTTCACCCATATTGGAGAGAGTTTCTCCCCAAGACTACACATGGGAGTGTTCTGCATCGAAGTCATTTCACTCTTGATTGCCTTTGATTGGGGCCCTGTTACTATTGTAATCAGCTAGGACAGGGTTGCTGTCTCTTATAACAAATGATATAAACCATAGCCATTCAGGCAGAAAGAAACGCCTGGGGTCACTTTCTCAGCAGGAGTCTATGGAAGACATGGAGGGCTTCCTGCCTCGTTTGGATTGGGTAGACAATGATGGAGATGTGTATATGAAAGCGGTGGGAGGGGTTATCTTTATCAGAGAGGCATATAATAGCTTCCTGAGTTTCTAAACTTAGGAAGGCACCTGGGTCTTAAATGGGCAAGGTTTGTATGTATTTTGGGCTTATTACTAGCTTCCGCTTACATCAACATTTTTTTCTCCTCCTCCACTGATAGGACAGGAAATATGGTCAAACACAGCATACCTGGGGAACGTCCTAACTTTCCATACTTTATCGTGGTCCTTATTGGAGATTAAATATCAGAGAAGGTCAACTGCCTCTTTTTAATTAATTTTTTTCTGGAGCCAAGAATTTGTCTGAACTAATTTTCCCAAGGTTATTATCAGCAATTAACCAATTAATATTTGGTGAGTAATTACTTTAACTATCGGCTCTAAGATGTCATCTCGTGATTTATAGCTCTGGCTTATGAGAGTGGTTTATGGAATGTGTGGGGTTGAGAAGGATTCTCAGGTTTCGATGGTTTGCAAAAGGAAAGAGAGCCAACGCTGATTAGTGACAACTCTGTGAGGATGGGAGGGAGGGAAAGCAACGTACACATGATGTTAGCCAACCTTATACCTCATAGTTCTCGCGGTATTGTCAGGAACACTCTCCTCTGTACCCCTACCGCAGTTCACTACTTGGAGACTTCACTGGGGCCTGACTTCTTTTTCTTGCTCAGCCCCACTCAAATCTACATTATCAAGAAGGGCTTTCTGAAACCTCTGTCTCCCTTTCCATTCCTCCAGCCCTAACTACAGTTCAGGTCAGCCTTTTAGATGATCAAAGTTATTGTCTTTTAGAGGGGGTGGTATATGGGCTAGGAGATGCCATTTGGATGCCCAGGAATAGTCCAAGTTAGCAGACCCTTGAGTTTTAGTTCCGCTGTAGGCTTGCAGGTCCAAAACTCAATCATGCCGGTGCCCCAGACTGGGAATGATCTATACGAATCAAAGTCATAGGGGGCTGATGTATACAGAAGGACGGTAAAAAATGTCTTACAGAAAATTGCAAAGTTCTCTGAGTTGAACATTTGTTCCTGGAGAGAAATCTCCATGTAATCCAGGACAGGATCAGGAGGTTTGGTGAACAGGAAGCCAAGGAAGGGAATGAGCTGTATGGTCCAGAGGGAATGAAGCCAAGGTGGCCCATCTCCACATAGCAATGTCTCACCACCGTTTCCCCGGGACCATTCTGGATACGCACCGTCCATGCTCCACTCCCCAGGCTTTCACGCTGGGCATGCACCGCTGTTAACACGCTCTTTAACAGCATGGATATCACTTTGGCTACTGTCACTCTGCTCCATTCAGTTTGGCCTGAATAGCTTGTCTTTTAATACTGAGTGTTGATTTTATTAGCTGAACCCTCACACTTTTGGGGGTTCCCCACTTTCATGCCTACCTAGCCAATTTCTTAGCAGCTTACCTAACTTCATTACCTCCAGATTTCTAACAAATTCATTTGCCTAAAAAGATCTTTAATAATGTAACAATACCTCCCATTTGCTGGAGCCCTTCCACCGACGGTGTGTCACAAAGTCCTCACGATGGGCTCGGGCAGCGGGTCAAGCATGTATTGCCATCTCCAGTCCACACAGGACGGAGCTGAGACTCAGACAGAACTCACTCAAGTTCCTGCAGCTAACCTGTCCCCATGCCAGGCACTGGACCATGTTTTCTTTGCTATGCCCCCTCCCCTGTTCTTTTTCCACTAGAGATGCTGATCAAATTTCCCAATCAATGCTCAGAGTAGAGTGAAATTCCTAATAACGGATTTTTAGGCTGCCACCCCATGTCTGTCTTCCTGCTCCCAACCCCCGGATTTTTCATTCTGCTCAGTCATGTGAACCCCGTTCCCATTTCCACTTGCCCCCGCACTTCGGCCCCTGCTTTGGCAGCTGCTGAGCAGACAGAAAAGGAGTTCAGAGTGTGCTTTCGGATCCCATTCGGGTGCCCTTCCCCAAGTTACACAGGGTATCAGCTTGGCAGGTCACCTTCTGCTGGCACTGGACTCAGGACCCTGAGATGGCAAGGGGCAGGGGAGGGACAACCTGGCTGAGAACTGAATATTTTCAATGCACGTTTGCCTCTCATTTCCATTCAGGGCTCCTCATTAGGCCACAGATGCAGTGTGGACCTGTTCTTCATTTTGAGTTGGCAGGGCCCAAAGCCCTATTAGTGGTAATACGCACCAGCAGGACTCCAGGGAGAGGAAGAAGGCTGAAAGGACTGGGGTTTCTGGTCCAATTTTTTAAAGAAAAGAAAAGAATGAAAGACCCATAAAACTCAGAAACACTCTCTTCCCTTGGCTCATTCACATGGAAATGCAAGTCTGATGATCACGGACAGGGAGGTGAAGGCCCCAGGAGCAGGGGTCACAGTGACCTCCAGCTCTTCCGCTCCAGCCTCACGTGCCAGCGGCCCTTACCTCCTGAGCCACCAATGCCAAATGGAAAGATGTTAATGTCACATCTTCGGACGCTTGGCAGGAAGAACCATGAATGTTCTAATTACTACACTAATAAGTGCTCAAGACCCCAAACAGCCCCTTCTGGTGCACGTACTCCCAAGTGTCAGGTGCTGGGAACAATGAGCATCAGGCACAAGAAACCGTGACGGTTGCTGTAGTCATGCCCTGGAGTGGAAATGGGAGCAGCAGTGGCTCTGGCCGCACCTGTCAACGATGCCACGAAGGCTGCCTGTGCAGAAGACATGGGGTTTGAGGCACAAGCCTAGTGGGCGTAGGGGGGTTAATGCGGAGGAAGGAAGCCGTGGATCCTGTTCCTTGAAACTTAAAGAAACAGGTACTGAAACAAGATCTCTGTTTTGCAACCGATCTCTTGATGACAAACGTAGAGGCAGCAGCACATTTGTCACAATCATCCGGTTGTTACTTAAGCTGTCAGCACGCCTGCCCTGAGCACAGCATCGTAGACGCTGCACGATGCTCGGGGACGGCCGACGCTGGTCTCAGTGCTACGACCTGCACCTTCATTCAGGGGGTTCTCAGGGCACACTCTCAGGGAGCCAGGCAGGGTGGCGTTAACCCGCCCACCTCACAGATGAGGAAATGCACTCTCTGCCTGTCAATGATCTCCCTGTGATTAGCAGAGTTAAGGCTCCAACCCGGGACTTCTAATCAACTTTCATTCTGGTTCCAGGAAATCGCTTTCTAGAAAGATTTCAAGCTAACCTGTGCGGTTAGGATTGGGAAGGGCATCTGCTCTGGAACTCTGAATAACTCTCAGCTTGCAGAGAAGTTTCATGACATGGATATTGTAAAGCTCCCCCACTGACCAGACTTTCTTTAGGAGACCCAAGCAGAGGCTCTCCTCACAAGGAACTGCATAAGAATTAATAGAACCGAAACAGATACACTGTGCCCTTTGGTTGGCAAAGTTGACTTCTCATACATGGTTTCATGTTCTGCTTTCCAGATGGCGTCCAGGTTTCACATTCCCCTTGTGACTCACTGGCTCCTCCTTCCATGATTGCTGACCTCTTCTCTTTCCTTGGGTTTTTGCCTTTCTTCACTGTGCTGTTTGTCATCCGAGGCCAGAGAAATTCATCTCCATTGGAGAAAAGAAGATAGGGAAAGCCATTCAGAGAAGTTGCAAGTACATTGGTGTCCCACAAGCAGCAGAACTTCTCATGACACTACATACTCTGTATCCAAGCGCCCGTGTCCATGACATCACAGCGGTGCTGTGCAGCTGCTCTGGTCAGCATGTGGCCTCGGTCTCCTGAGGCTTCACCTAGGGAATAAAGGGTGCGGAAGATAGAGATTGACAAAGGAGAGGTGATATCCCCAAAGTTGCATGCTTCATCGATGGCAACACAGGCTCATTTCTACTTGTGTTAGTCTCTTTTCCCTATAATTTGTAAGAATGAAGGATTGAGAGGAATAGCTGGCTCTTTTTAGATGGGAAAACAAATACAAATGCCTTCCCATGTAGTTTTGCTGAGGACTAAGAGGGTCTTGCTAAAGGGTTCTTGAGAGGAAGATCTCAGAGGAAAAATTTCAATCTATTCTCTCCTTCTGGACTCTCTTTCTATCCATACTTCTGGATCTCTCCAGCAGTTCCTTTAAGGTGTGAGTAGGAAGTGGGATTATAGTGGTCCTATGATCCTCAACGCACGGACACTGTAATTACCTCACCTGGACAGAAGAATGAAAAAATATTAGCATTTTCCATCTGGGATGCTTCAGATGGAAGCTTTTTTGCAATCTTTAACTTGAATCCTGGATTACAAAATACAGTGGCTAAAGAAAATGTCGATATATAATACTTCTCCCTAACAACAAAAAATTCCTGTAAAGCATTGTCTTTGCCCGTATCTGAGCAGCTTGTGTTTTCCCTGGCAGTGATCTACGTCAAGGCTACAATTCCAATCCTGTCAAAGAATTATTTTATATTATGAGTTACCTTGTACAGAAAGTCATATAGAGGTATAAAAATAAAAATACATTTAATCACGCACTTAGCTGAATGTAAATACGAAAAAGAACAAAAGTGAATAAAACCAAGACTGTCCCTAGTAATGCTTTTTATGGGGAGAATCATGCATTCACAGCTTATTTTTTTCAAAGTTTATCGACCTTTTTAGAAAGATTTATTTATTTATTTGAGAGAGAGGGAGGGAGAGAGAGAGTGCACGCACACATGCACATGTGTAAGTTGGGGAAGGGGCAGAGGGAGAGAATCCTCAAACAGACACTCCACTGAGCATAGAGCCTGGCTTGAGGCTCAATCTCATGATCCATGAGATCATGACCCATGAGATCACGACCTGAGCCAAAACCAAGAGTCGGACACTCAACCGACTGAGCCACCCAGGCGCTCCTAAAGCTTATTGACTTTATAAGACATATTTGGTTACTTTTTTCCAAAATAACTTTTTTTCTCATCATAAAACTCAATAAATCTTCATTATAGAATATTTAGAAAATAAATACCGAGAAACAAAAGTGCTTCAATTTTAAAACTTTGTAATCTCACCCTGTCAAGATAACCAATATTAGTAACTTGCTTCGTTTTCCTCTAGACACACACACAGCGCACTGGGTGACCGTGTACAAACAGTCTCATTCTTTTCCATTTAATATTCCAACATATATTTACCTACAGCTTTATTTCGGTGACTGATTTGTATCCTTTTGTGTGGTATTCTATTAGTTAACCTATTCCATATTGTTTGGCTATTTTAAAGCTACATTGAACATTCTTGAAACTAATGAACCATTCCAGTGATCAAGCTCTCACATTCTGAAGCAGTGTTTTCCTAAAATGCTTACTTCTGACACATCGATGTTCAGTAGCAGAGAAGGTACAAAGACTGTTAAAGGTCTTCAAACCATCATGCTCAAAATAACTTAGGGGGTGACCGAAATGAGTTGGGTTGCTGGAAATTAAACTTAGATAATAAAGGGCAGCATCACCCACAAAAACAGTATCACTTCAGGTATTCATTACTAAGCAGGACAGAGGGAGGAGGTGATATGGTATTAGAAGGGTTTATGAGAAAGCCAACAGCATACACAGCCCGTAACAGGCACCATCATGTTCCCTTAACTCCCTAAGGTGCTCTTCTTGCATTTACTTCTCCAGTCTATGTTGACCTTCATTAGAGAATAAAAATTAGAAAGAGGTTGGGAACTGTATGGGATTTGTCCTTGTTCCGTGACCCACGTCCTCCATCCCACCCCCGTTTATCAGGGCTGGCCCCAGTGTGACATTAATAGACAGAGGGAGGAAAGCTGGTAAAGACCTGGGAGAGATTTGAGCACAGTCCCTGGAAGACTGGTGTGGGCTGGCCTGCGTATGAGGCCACAGAGGCACATCCCCTTTGTTGCCTGAGACTAGGGTAGCACTGCTGGTTTCTGCACCAATCAGCAGTTGTCAAAATTATGAGCGTAATAACTTCCTTAAGTGACACACCTTCCAGCCCAAGTACTGGAAAGCACAATCCTTTAGTATATTTTGCAGTGGTGATTTACTACTAGGAATGTAAATCATGGATAGGCACATTTTAAAAATATCCCCAAATTTCTTATGCTAAGCATCTGCCCCAAACCAAACCAACCAACCAAACAAAAAACCAACTCATCGATTTTATCATCTCAATCTAAATGGATTCATTTAGGAAAAATGGTCACTTCTACATTAGTTTCTTCGGCTACTTGGAGCAATTTTGACTTTCTACTATGATGTTTTTCTGTCACAAAGCACTTTGCTAAATGGCTCTGTTTTCAATGCCTGATTTTGGCGGCTGGTGAGAACTACTAACAGGCAGCTAGCCCCTCCATCTCTTCAACCTGCATGCCTGGCCCCTGGCACCCCTTCCCTTGGCCTCCTCCGATATGGAGTCTGCATTACATCCCCAGCACAGAGCCTGCCCCTGGAAGGGGACCTCCTTCCACAGCACACTTTTGCATAGTCCCTAATGTCTATGCTCTGAGATAAAACAAGCATTGTGCTCCATCCCCTTTGCAAACACCTGCTTATCACTAGGTAAGGCAAACATCATTGGAATGTTGCTGAGTACTGCTAACAAAATAGCAAAGCAGTTCAAATCACCTGGTTAAGAGTTTTGAGCACTCACCAGCCTTGGCTTTGACAAGCCCTTGAAGGAAGTCAACAGCTTCAACGAGATAAATATCAGTTTGTCCTTTCGCATTGAACACATCAAGTCATAAGCACTAGAAGGGCTGGGAATTTTGTTTGTTTTGTTCTCTAATGTGTCGCCCACCACACTGGGAATGCTACCAGAACAGGACCCAACAGAGTACTGGGGACATGGGTGCTACTCAAGAAATGATTTTTTTTTTTTTTTTTAGCTGAGTTAGTGTTTCCTTACAGTGAACAATCTGTTCTTGAACTTCGTTACTAATGCAATCATTTAGTATGTGCTTTTGTATCTGCCAGATTCTTAAACTCAGCATGCTTGGGAGATTAGCTCAGGTTGTAGCATGTATTTATAGTCCGTTCCCTTTTCAATGCTGTGTGGTATGCCACAAATATTCTATAATTTGTTTATCCATTCTCTTATTGGTGGATATTTGGTTGTTTCCAGTTTGGGACCGCTATGAATAAAGCTTCCAAACACATTCTTGCACAAGTCTTTTTGTGGTTGTGTGTTTTTATTTCTCTTGGGTAAATAAATACTCAGGAGTAAAATTGCTGCATCAGAGGGTAAAGGTAACTTTACAAGATTCTGTCAAACCAGCAATAAATATTTATCGAGCCCTTTGAAATATATCCAGGTAAGTTGTTCTTTCAATTTGAAATATCCTTTTAAAAATTTTTTACCTGTTTAGTTATTTTTTAAAAATTTTTTACTGTGTTATGTTAGTCACCATGCGGTACATCTTTGGCTTTTGATGTAGTGTTCCATGATTCATTGTTTGCGTATAACACCCAGTGCTCCATGCAATACATGCCCTCCTTAATACCCATCACCAGCCTATCCCAATCCCCTTTCCCTTTCTCTATCAATTACAATAAAATTCATTTTTCAGGATTTTGTCACATAATATTTCCCTGATTGCCACACTATGCATTCAACAAGTTTAATGTTTAACAGGTGCTCCATGCATATCTACTAAGTTTCTTATATCTCCTTATTTTCTGAGGCTACAGAGATGGAAATCAGTCCTTGCCCCCAGGAAGCTCACGGCATGGTGGGAAGAGAGCTATCACAGAAGAAAGGGAGGTGCGTACAGGGTGCTTCGGCCCTGCAGAGAAGAAATGTGAGTCCTGCAGTCAGAGAGGTCTTTTGGGGACTGGGCGCTTCAGTTGCATGTAACAGTTGGGGTAGGAAAAGACGAGAACATTCTAGGCAAAGAAAACTGCTGATGCCAAGAGAGACAAAAGAGCATGCTTCACTGGGGATGAGAGTCCCAGAAGCTGCAGCAGTGAGCACCAGTGTGGGTCAGGGGAGGTGCCGAAGGGATGAAGGGTGTTGGTGGGTAGCCAAAATCTGGATCACGGAATGCCTTGCCTGCCTTATAAAGGCATCTGGACATCACTTTGAAAGCAGTGGAGAATCAGTGAATGGTCTTAAAGCAGCAGGTGACATCAGAATTAACTGCCCCTCCTGCTTTCCCACAGCAACTGGCTTGACCCTTTATCACACCACTTGTTTCAATATGTCCCTTGCCACGGTGGTTTGCATGTTGCCTCCTCTCCATCCCACCTGCCAAGTAAGCCTTGTGAATGTCTTATAGCACCTGTCAGCAGGTGTGTATACAGTAGGCACAAGTGCTTTGTGGTATTTAATACATAGGATTGACCCATGCATGCCTAGGGACTATTTTCACCCTGGGGACTGCTAGACTGAGAGTTAGGGTGGGTGTTAATTCTCACTGGGGGATAGATCCCAATAAAGCAGATGTGGGAAGAAAGACCCGAAGTTCAAGATGGAAGAACGCGGGGGAAAAAAATCACACAGAACCAGAACTCAGTCACTCCAGTCATAACCTTATCTGCCTCCCACCCAGATCTCCCTGAAGTATTTTGGGGCTGTTCTATAGCAAAAGCCTAGCTGCTTTTCTGAAGCTTTCCAGAATTTCCATCTAGTGAACAGATGGCATTGTTTTCATATGAAGAGAAAAAGAATTTCATGTACTCAAACACTGAAATCTTGAGAAAACACACAGAGCCTGGGCAATGATTGCAATGGGGAGAGAACATGACATGTCAACAGTCAGCTAGGCTCTGTACAAAGCAAGAATCTCATTGAATCCTTCACCAGGAATGTGGACTCTGCAGGGAAATGTCCAAGTCGAGGGTGTGTGTGCATTGACATGCTGTTAAAACAAGCACTGAGCCAGACTACGGTCTCCTTTACAAGCATGACTAAATTGTTCTCTCTCTCTATATATATATAAAGTTCTTATTATGTACTTGACCCTGAGAATTCAGGGTGAAAAGAACCAGTCCCTGTCCTCAGGGGGCTGTCAGCATGCTGATGGAGATGAACTCATAAAACATCCACACAGAAAATGAGAACAGCCAGGAGAAGCCCCTACCCCAGCTGGGAGGCCTCAGGGGAGGCTCCAAGGGAAGGTGATATGGGAGCTGTCTTAGGAGGTGACCAGGAGCTGGCCAGGAGAAATGCTAATGAGTCAAGGACATTGTAAAGGGCATTCCAGACTCAGGGGACCGTGGGAGCAAGGGTACGGAGGTCTCAGGAGTGAGATGAGCACAGAGACATGCTTCAAGCCATTCAGCATGGCTGGCTAGGGCAGGGAGTGGCAAAAAGTGAGGCAGAGATGTAAGCTGGGGATTAGAATACCTCTGAACCAAGGAAATACGTGAACACAACAACATTACACAAGATCATGCAAATTACTTGCAAAACAAGGTGTACCCTATCAGCACACCTTCTCGTAAGGTTAAAAGCACCGGCACATTTGGTAACAGAACCACACTGCCAAGATCAACAGGCTACACCAGGAAAAATTAGTCATGCATTCATTCAATCTAAACACATACATAGAGCGTGCGCTCAGTGCCCGGCACTGGGAGCCCCATAATAAATACTCTGTCCCTAACATAATGACTAGCCCTTGACCCTGGCCCAAAGTGAGCACTCTATAGCAGGTGGTGAATGAATCAATGAGTGATCAGCTTGGGCCCCTGCCCAAGGAGCTCACAGTCTAGTGGGAGAAGCAGAGAGGCAAGCGATAGTTATAGTATCAAATGCTGGTGGTTCAGATAGAGCAGGGAATTTATCCTAAAGAATGTCTGCAAGAACCCGAAAAATCAAATAAGTAAATGAAGAGACCTCTGCGTGAAAGACGATAGGGACTAGTGGGGACTACAGCCCATGGAGAGGATGTGCTCCTTCTAAAGGAGATCGTTGCTACCCAACTACAGGCAAATAAGGATCAATAGATGCTGGAAATGTGTGTTTTTATTAAGTGAATTGTCACTGTCTACCTTGGTTGCTTCCACATGCCAAGATTCTAGCATGATCAGCCTGGTACCTACACAGAGGTGATGGCATAGAAAGAGAGAGAGACAGAGAGACAGAGAGAGACATTGGTTAGCAAGGCACAAGGCCTGAAAAACAGCCGTTTGGGATGGACCTGGCATGGGCCACAGTGACCTACAGAATCAGAACAGGACACCATCGCCCTCCCAGTCAAGAGGGCAAAGGGTGTCAGGCACTGCCAGCAACCAAGGACCCTGCGTCCTGGCAGCCCGCCAGGCTCCTGTGTACCTGGTGAGGGCCTGACCTGAGATCGATCTCTGGCCCTCTGCGGCCAGGACCAGACTCCGGCACAGCTCCTCCCCCGGAGAGGACCCGTGTGGCGGTTGCTAAGTCCCCGGCCATGGGGATCTGTTTGGGGCTGTTTGTTCTGCAGAAGGAAACAGAAGATTGTAGTGTATCAGAATCCTGCCCCTCCTCCCGCACCGCTGCCTCCCCCACCACATAGAAGCTGCTGAGCAAACAGAGAAATCAAAGATGATTATACACTGCTGGAAACCCGCGTGCTTCCGCCTGGCCACGTCCCCTGCCAAACTCTTATGTAAGCCACAGCTCCGCTCAGGCCTGGAACCGAACAGAGATGCCATTGACAGCCTGTCCCGGACCTGCTCCTTGCCCACAGCTTTCCTGCAGGTCCCGTCTCACCTGCAGCAGCCCCGCCCTGGGGAGGGGACGGCTACCTCGCCGGCGGCCGACAGGCTGCTGCTACATGTGTTTGGGGATTTCCCCCTTTCCCTCCCCAGCCAGTTTAGAAGAACGGGTGGGTCCACACTGGGAGTTGACTTTGGTCTGACTCCAAGTGACTAAGATGTTTTATACTGGAAAACTCCATTTGACAATCTGGGGGAGGTGGGTGTTTTTCACCCTCCAAAGTGAATAATTCACTTCGGCTGTTTAGATACCAGAACTGAACGAGTAACTCCTGGAGCCTGAGGTGACCCCGTGGCCAGAAAGGGCCTGACCGCACTGCTCTCATGACCCATACTTATTTCTATTTCGGGATTCCAGGCAAGTCCCTCAGCCCTCACCCACCCACATGGACTTATAGGAGCTTGTCCTTTGACGTGTTGGTGACTCCAGTAAATAAGCTGAATTCTCAGGGCTCTTTCTGCACCATCGGGCTGGGAACACTCGGCTCTCATGGCAAGTGCACTGGAGCTTTTAAGTGTAAATTCTGCCCTATGGCATGGCTGTAATTATATCTGAAATGAGGTCCCAGCTGTTTACTGTCCGCTGTGTTTAGAAGTTTATACCTTTCTCTCCATTCAACACTGGGCTTCTCTTTCCCTCCCTTTTGTAGTCTGGACCACACCTCAGTCAGGCTCAAATTCTCAAGCAGAAGGGGCCTGAACTTTGGAGTCAGATAAAACTGTCGGAAATACAGCTTGGTCATTCAGATGCTCTGTGACCTGAAGCCATAGACTAAACCTTGATAATAAGTCCCTGGAATCTACTGGCTTCCTTAGTTTTCCTGTATCACCTTAGAAAAGTGCAAGGCTTCCTGGGGCGGGGGGGGGGGGGGCATTCTGGATTAGGGGAACGGCTGACCATCGCCACCTCTCGTGTCTTCTATTATGGAAAGGGCGAGTGAGTGGATCCAGCATGCAGAACCCTTCATTGGTGGTGTGATTGCTCCAGGGGTGAGGGGTTGAACTGGAGTCTTGGGCTCAGTCCCCTCTCCTGGCCCTCACTTCTTTCCTTCCCTGTTAATTCTGGAGGGAGCCCTTCACAAGCCAAGGGGCCTGGGTGGCCATCTAACTTTTCCTCCCTACTGATGACCTAGGTGCCTGATTTTATTGATTGATATCTCCTTGCAGGAAGATGGGTAGCAAATTCTTGCTATGTGTTTCTTGCATAGGCGTTCTGATGAAGCTCAAACCAAAGAAGGGATTGCCTTTTCAAGATGCCAATCCATGGAAGGACTAGTCAATAGGTCTCCAAGTCTTGGTAAGAGAAGGAATTTATAAGGGTACCCCACAAGCACCATGGCAGTGAGCGAGGAAAAGCTCAATATCCTGAGAACTACTTTTACTAAGTATTGCATTGTAACCACACTGGGAAAGTGATAAATTGCCCTTGCCTTGAACCAGCCCGAGGTCCTAATCCTCTTCTTTGGGGAAGCTTTGCTTCTCACTCTGGCTCAGCATGACCTTTGGCTAGGCAACGAACTATGTGTCTGCAATCGGTAAAACTGGATTCCTTTCACATGGCCCAACTTTCCCAGTCCGGAGGGATAAAAATCCCAGCTCCTGGAATCCAGGGGCCTCTCTGAGTGAGCTCATCCACCCCTGCTGGTTTTCTGAATAATGATTAAACTCACGTTGCTGTGCCTTGTTATGTTGCTATCTAAAAACAGAGAGTAGTGGTGTGGTTGCGATGGGGCCCTAGGAAGTGAGCCTCTTCCGGCATCTTTCCCCCTCCCCCTCTCCCTCCTGCCTGGCCGTACAACCTCAGACGAGAAACCTCCTTCCTGGGATCCTTCTGATCTCCACCTGGAGAGTGGGGGTGAGAGTATTATGTAGTTGGATAATCTTTTTTTTTTTTAATTAATGATTTTTTATTATATTATGTTAGTCACCATACAGTACATCCCCGGTTTCCGATGTAAGGCTCGATGATTCATTAGTTGCGTATAACACCCAGAGCACCATGCAATACGTGCCCTCCTTACTACCCATCACCGGTCTATCCCACTCCCCCACCCCCCTCCCCTCTGAGGCCCTCAGTTTGTTTCTCATAGTCCATAGTCTCTCATGCTTCACTCCCCCTTCTGATTACCCCCCCTTTCTTTATCCCTTTCTTCCCCTACCGATCATCCTAGTTCTTATGTTCCATAGATGAGAGAAACCATGTGATAATTGTCTTTCTCTGCTTGACTTATGTAGTTGGATAATCTTGACCAAGGGAACTGGTTTTTTCATAAAACATGCTTTTCTTAATCTGGTTAGGACAGGGCAGATAACTCAGTGAAAGCACGAAGCTGCACCGACCATGCCCCCAATGGGATGGCTAGCACCAGAAAACACTTTCACGCACCTACTGAGTGAAAAGATCAGCTGGCCTACCAGCCTGTGTTCATGAGATCAGCCCTTCAGAAGCCCCCTCTTCAACCCCAAGGGGTATGACCATAATTCAACAGTTATGGGATAGACGGAGGGGCTGGGTCAGGAACACGCAGCTCAATCCCCAAAGATATACGCATAGATAAGAAAATGAAAAATTACGTAACACACAATTTTTATCAATCGTGCTTTGTGTATAAAATTTTTTTAAAAAGCATCAGGAATCACTGACACACATATTGTAAGATTCAGAAACACACAAACGCTCCAGTGTACAATTTTGGAATTTCTGCACTAAACCTCAGTCATTAATCATTACTGCTTGGTCTAATCTGGGCCATAATCTTATGTGTAGTATAACACTTACTTCTGAAAGTTTCTAAGAGTAAAAAGTCTTCTGGAATATGTATGAGGGTTTTCAGGACAAGTTGTTTTTGCTTTTTTAAAAATAAAATTTATTTTTTACAACAGTTTTGTATTTGCAGAAATATCGCAAAGACAGTGCAGAGTTCCCATGTACATCTCATCCAGTCTCCCTTTTGATAACATCTGAGTATGGTACATTTGTTACAATTAACAAAGAAAAATTGATACACGATTAGTAAACTAATATCCCTACTTTAGAGAATGGGGGTTTTATGGAAAATCAGCATTAAAATTTCTCAAGAGGTATCTTAACTCAGGCTTCCACATGATGGAGAGAAGTTCTTTGCTGATCTCAGACCTCCCCATCACTTCTTGGAACATTTGCTGGGTGTTCACTGCTTTGCTGCCTTCTTTCTGTTCTTAGGCCAGCATAAGAACATGGCTATCCACTGCAAAGCAACTCCCATACATCTTGTTTGACGTTGTTCTCAAGAGTATCTTAAAATAGCAGTAGAGTGAACTGGTGAGTAGAGCTTTTGAATTAAACAGACTGGAGCCCACTTCTGCCATTTATAAGCTGTTACTTTATCAAGTCTCGTTTTTCTCACCCATGAGATAGAAATAATAAGACTATCTTCTTCATCGATTTGCCATGAGGATTGAATACAAATATTTCAAAAGACCTTAGCACCGTGCCAGACATTTAATAATAGTCCAACAATGGCAGCTATCATTAAACTTAAAAGGTGATGCCTTTTTGAAAAGCACCTGTGGTCAATAGACTAGTCAATGAATAATCTAGATCAATTTGATGAGAAGTAGCTTTTTTCTTTTTTAAACGAAGATCAGTTTCAAAGGTCAGTAGGGAGAAGATAAATAGTTATAGAAGCATAAACTCAATTGCCCAAAGAATCCTCTTCAAACTGGAAAGAAAAAGGTAGTCATGGGGACTGCTGATGTGAAAACATATAGGGAACCACCCCGGGCTTTCTCTTTGGAGAATGAAAATATCAGTAAATCTTTGGAGCAGCAAATATCTCTATTGAAGACATTGTTCAGGGAGAAATAACACCTCGGGACTAATTAGGAATATTGTGGAGATCTGGCCCCTGTCTACATCTCAGTTCCTACTCACCCCCTCCCGTCTCAGTACCTCTTCCAACACCCCAGCTGTGGGGAACTACTGCGGTTTATCAAACATGCAGGCTCTCTTGCCTTCATGGTCTTCTTGCACGCTCTACCCCTTCTGCCTGGGTGCACCCCATCCTTCACCCGCCTAATGTATTCTTCAACATTCAGCGTAGGTACTGTCTGCTCTGGAATGTCTTCCCCAGCCACTGCTGTTGATTAAGCATGCTCCCCTAGACTCCCAGGCTTCATGCTCAGAGAAGGGGCACTGAACACACCTCATCCCCTCTGTGCCTCACTCTGTTGCAAGTCCCATGGGTAACTGAAGTCTAGCATGGTACCTGGGACCTGATAAATGCTTCAGAAACATTGGTTAGTTCCTATTCTCTGACCATCTGCAGCCGATAGACCTTCGATTCTTCTCTTAAACTGAAGTAGGAACACATTTTTATACTTGAAGCATACATGAGGAAACTTTAAAGGTTTCTCTTTAAAGAATACAGTCAAATCCAGTGGAATATTAAACCACAACAGATATTTCGTGCATTGGTCCTCAGGCCCCAGTGTATGAAACAATGTTGGTCTGTGTAACGTATTCCAGGGTAAGTGAGGATTCTTCTCAAAAAATTGTCACCTGTCTTGTGACGGAGTCCAGGGCTATAAGCAGGGCCTCTTCTGCTATGAATGGGATCAGAGAGGGGGTTTCCTACAGCCCGCTTCCTTAAACTCCCCCAGGACATCCCCTCGGTCTGTCTTTGCCCATTTTCCTACAAATGGTGGCCACTGTGATTAATTCAGTTGAGGAAACAAGAGTAAAGTAACTTCTTGAGGTCACACAGCTACCAGGTTTTGAAATTAGGATCCAGGCCCATCTGTCTGATCCAGAGCATTAAACCCTTGTTTTCTTCTTTAGCTGACACCTCCACACATCACAGCCTCAGTGCCCAGAAGAATAGAGCCTTCCTGTATGGGGCTGAGCTGACCCACCAGATCTCTTTTACCTGCACACTTATCCCAGACTGGATCGTATCAATGCCCTTTTATCATTCAGCAAAGTATTTTACACCTCCTGACTCTCTTCTCTTCTTTATCCATTGGAATCCTCTATTACTGGGTATGAAGACAGCATTCCAGGGCATATAAAGAGGGATCTTTATACCTTACAGTATTAAAACTTATCCCACAGCAGGATCCACTCTGCACCTGATGATTACGATAGAATTTCTAATAGTAGGAATTGTGCCATAGGTCAAATCATTCAACAATGGACTCCAAAACCTCTTTTTTCTTTTTTTAAAAAAAGATTTTCTATTTTAGAGAGAGAAAGAGAAGGAGCATGAGTGGGAGGGGCAGAGGAGAGAGAATCTCAAGCACACTCCATGCTGAGCATGGAGCCCAACGTGGACCTCGATCTCACAACTCGGAGATCACAACCTGAACCAAAATCAAGAGTCAGATGCTTGACCGACTGTGCCACCCAGGCGCCCCCAAAACCTCTTTAAATAGATAAGTTGGATAGGAGCTTTGTATCAAGATAAGTAGGTCTTTGCTGGGGTTTGGACATTTTAAAATATATAAGGTTTTTTGCTATAATACAGGTAGCTTCTTGGCATGAAATGTAGTCTTATATAAAACAACACAAGGCACTCAACTTTGTGGTTAAATTTCCGCCATTTGTGGTTTATAAGTCAAGGCAGCAATATACATACAGTTATAGTACATGTTCCTATGTAAAGAGCCCTTGGACCAGAGGTAAGTATTTTCCTGCTGGAGCAATGGCCATTCTGTCCTCAGGCCAAAGAGCATCTAGGAACAGGTGAGCTGGCACCTGTGTGGAGGAATAAGTTCCCTGATTCCACTTAGCACCATGCACTTAGAGACAACCTTGGTATTTCTGTCTCAGAGTAATCATCTTGACTGGCAACATTATTTCCCTTCGAAGTGGCAAGCTAGTACAGAGGTGAAATAGAAGCCGATTCAGAAATGAAAACACAAGAGGCGAGGAAAACAGAAAGAAGCAGAAGGCAGATCCATATGTACCTTCTAGCTTCTGCCGGGCTCACCCCAAGTTAGCCTCGCCGTTCCCTCGCTGGGAGATTATTCTGTGGTTTTGGCACAAGACAGCGATCTGGGAGAGAAAGCAAAGTCTATGGATATGGTTGCCTTTTTTCCCTCTGAGCCAACTAGTGCCTTGTTTGCCTGTGAGCCTGCCACTGTGGGAAAATTGGACAAGTGTAAAGTTCCCCTCTTTGTCTCCAGCGCATTTCATTTACCAGTGAGCCAAACTGGGAACAGAGCCGCCTCTCACACAGCTCATGAATGACTCCGTTTTCTCAGGGCGGCCTCTGCCTGCCCATTGTCTAACTGTCATGCCCTCTTGTATAGGTGTTCCCTGCAGTCCCGGCTGTTATGTAACGCCTATGCAGGGAACATTGCGTGAGAGCGAGAGATCAGAGAAAGAGAGGAAAAACCCAGAGGGTAACCAAGACCAAAATGTCTTCCTGGTGAAGGAAAAACAAAATGCTAGCCATTTGTCAGCTCTTTTCCTCTGGCTTGTTTGCCTGAGTGATAAACTTTGATGCTGGCATACAAAACCCCGTGGCTGGCTCAAGTGAACGCTTCTGTTTATATCCACAAGGCTGGACATGCTGTACCCTCCCACCCACGTTGGTACAGCTGCCACCTAGGTCCTGCCACAAGACTGACAAGAAATCCTACCCCTCCTCTCTTATGGCCTAAGGGGAAAGGACTTACCCCTCCCCAGTCACCGCGTCCTATGCATCCCTCTCCTTTTTTTTTTTTTAAAGATTTTATTTATTTATTCGACAGAGATAGAGACAGCCAGCGAGAGAGGGAACACAAGCAGGGGGAGTGGGAGAGGAAGAAGCAGGCTCATAGTGGAGGAGCCTGATGTGGGGCTCGATCCCATAACGCCAGGATCACGCCCTGAGCCGAAGGCAGACGCTTAACCGCTGTGCCACCCAGGCACCCCTATGCATCCCTCTCCTATAACATCAGTGGCCCAGTGAGCCTCTCAGTCCTGCTTGGAGAATTGCTCACCCCCTTGGGCTCGACTATAGCAATTTCTGGGTGGCCCTGACTTCATCGGAGTTCAGTGTAGAGAGGCAACTGCCCCTTGGTATCCACAAATGGGGACACTCTCCCCCCTACTTGCATCACCTGGATGACATGTTTGGGGCTTAAATGTTACCCACCCTTCCTTTGAGCACACTACCAATATTGTGGTGAAATGAATGGAAGTGGCACTTGTCATTCTTTCTCTATCTGCTCCCACATCTCCCCCAACCTCGCACTGCAGAATAGCAGCCCCATGGCCCTAAGAAGAGACCTTATGGCAAATAAAGTAGGATTCTATGACCAGATATTTTGGGGGATCCTTGTATACTCAACCCACTCTCAGAAAGTCACAAAGCCTGTTAGCATGATAAAGTCCTGAAATGTTTGCTCTATACCACTTGGGTGTAATATTTCCCAAACTTACTTGACCATTAGTCCATAAGCTCTGAGAGACTTGGCCTGTATTGCCCGTGGTTGAATCTGTAGTTCACAGTCCTGTTGTGGGTGTTCAATAAATGCATTAAATTGAAGTGAATTTAATTGTCTCTTCTTTCTAAGTCATATCCAATAACATCCTACAGAGGTCATGTTCCATGGAACATACTTTGGTGGATGCTGTCTATACCATTCACTTGTTCTATTAATTACAATGAAAAGAGAAGAAAAAGAGCCACAGTTGGACCCAAAATGAAAACTTTCTGGTCCTCACATAAGAACGGGCTGCAGGTTTCTCCGTCCTCGGCCCTTTGAATGCATCCAGCCTCCACCATGAGCCATCGCACAGGGAGATGACATATGCCTCTGCTCAACCCGACGTTCTGATTTGTCTCTTCACTCGCTCTGTTTTGCTCACTCTGGTTCCTTGAACCCTTTGTTTTGGTGGCTCCTTCGCAGTAGGTTTTCCAACTTTCTTATTATAAAAATCCATTAAAACAAAACTTTGTCTCTATTTTGCTGGCTAGGGCTTTGGAGTCTGAAAAACCCAGATTTGAATCCATATTCTGCCATTTACTGGCTGTGAGACTTTTAGAAATTTCTTGTACCTTTCAGAGCCTCATTCTCCTCTCTTTAAAATGAGGATAATAGCAGCACCGGCTTCCAGACTTGTGAGAATTAAAGGAGCATGTAAAGCCTGAGCACAGTGCCTGGCACTTAGCCAGTGCTGGGCACATGGTTGCTATTATTCAACTGCTCTCCCCTCTTGGCTCTTAGCCGTGGGTGCTGCCTTGGTTTGTGCACATGCACACCTCCAAGTAAACCTTTTCTCTCCATCCACTGAGTCAGCCCCATGAGACCCAGCTGACAGGAACTCTGGTCCAGGCGTCTCTCCCTCTGGGGATTTCTCTCTTCTCATCTGTCCCGTATTGCTGAAGACTTCAGTAGCCCCTTAGATTTACCCCTTCACCACTTCTTATGTCTCCTTGGGGCCCCGCCATGAAAAGGTAACCCTTCATTAGTAGAGTGTTTATAGTTTGCAAAATTCTTTTAAATTCATTATCTCCCTTAGTCCTCACAACAGTGCTCTGAATGTTATCTTTCTACAGATGAGAAAAAAAGTGACTCTGTGACTCGTTTGAGGTTACATAGCAATCCAACATTGGAAGCTCGATTTGAACCCAGGTCTGGCATCAGATGCAGGGCTCTCCCTCACCATCTCACCACAGCTGCCACCTAGATAATTGTGGAGTGTAATGGGAGGTAGAAGCCTATCCTCCTGCCTCCTCAGGACCTTGACATTGACATTCTCTTTTTACCTCCACTTCCATCCCAGGACATGGTCTTGAACAGCAATAAAAGGACATGGAAAGAGAGGATGTGAGAGGAAAAGAAGATATAAGGGAGGAAAGAAGATAGATCAACTGACCCTTCAACTGTGTGTCTCAGATTCTGGCCCTTTTCCCTAACCCAAGGGTTCCCAACCTTCCCTTTCCAGGACAGTGGCACATGGAATGCCTATGCCCACATCCAGTAACAGTGAACAAAGATATTCAATGGAACACACAGAAGAAAATTCTGATAAGCATACTTGAGAGTCCAGTATAAGGAATGCTACATTGTCAATGAGTAAAACTCCTCAAAACACCTACAAAGACTTTTTTAGTCTTTGCTTTTTGAAAAGAATAAATACACATACAAAACACACACACATGGGCGCACACACACACACACACACACACCCCTCTATGGTACTAAAATAAAGAAATGAACAAATGGTGGTTTTTATTTTTTATTGTTCTTTATATCACATCCTACAACAAATATATGAAACCTAGTGGCAAACCCCAGATCATCTAAGGATGCCTTTGTCATTGCAAATGGCGGATCCTTAGATGTGAGTTCCTATGAAGGTACAAAGCTTGTCAAAAGCAGGAGGCATTCAAAAGACACCCGTAATCCTAGGCCAGCACCATGGACAGTCACCTACCTTTATTCTGGTTACTGAGGCCTGATGCCCTAGGTTAGGAAGTGGCAAGTGAGAAAAGAGGGACGGGTCTTCTTTCTCTGTGGGAAGAATCATGCACTAGGAAAAGTAAAGCTCTCTATTCCTCTATACATCAGTGAACACTTTGTTGGAGAATTGGGACTGTGATAATACAACCAACACAGGAAAGGAATAGTAGTCTCTTGCCATCTGGTATGGAGGAATCAGGAATAGCTTGTCACATGCTTCTCTTCCTTCTGGTCCACTTTAATTCCTCTTTCTTTCTCTAGCCTCCAAAGGGCTCTGAAAAAGCATCTCCTGTGTTATTTTCACACAGAAACCTCAACACAAAAAATTTAAAGCCTTCTGACTTGCCATTCCACTCTGCCATCCAAGGGCACATCTAGAATCTCAAATTTCCACCTTTTGATAAAAAAGGCATCACATCAGAGCTCTATATCTGAACTTTGGTGATGAGAAGTGTTCTGCTTATATATTCCTATACAACAAACTCCTCCAAAACCTAGCAGTTTAGAACAATAACATTTATTTTGCTCATTTACCTGCAATTTGGGCAAGATTTGGGGGGAGCCTTTTGATCCACCCTGTGTCAGTTAGGGCTGCTCAAAGGATGGAAATTGGATCTTCTTAAGGCTTCTTCACTCACACATCTGTTACTTGGGTGAGAAAACACAACACTGGGGGCTGAAAGAGCTGGGGTTCTTTGGAATCTCTCTCTATCTCCATCTGGTATCTCCATATAGCCTTTCCAGTATACAGTTTCGGAGTACCTAGGCTTCTCACAGGTCAACTCAGTTTCCAATTATGGGGTTGCCTTCAGAAGTTAGTGTCATTTTCACCATGTCATACTCATCAAGGTAGTCACATGACTCACCCAGGTTTGAGGGGAGAGAAGATAGACTTTGCTACTTGATGGGGAACTTACAAGGTGCTGAAATAGTATGTAGGGTGAGAAATGCAGCTGGGGTCATTTTTGGAAAGTTCAATCTTCTACAAGGAGTAAACCAATGGAGTGGACATCAATCTACAGGGTTAGTAGCTTCTGAACTGTCAGATACATGATCTTTCCTATTATCTTCTGAGGGTTATAAGTTAAAAGAAAATAAAGCAATGAAACCAAATAGAGGCAAAGAAGTTGTAAAAATCATCCATTACCCTCTTGTTCTTTTTGCCTCTTCAAACCATTGGTGACAGGCACTGAAACAGGCACGGCCATTACTGTCAGTCAGAAAGCCAAGAAATGTTGGGACTTTTACACCAAGTCAAGAAGGTTGACAGTGATCCCCCGAATTGGTGACAGGAAGAACAAGACTAACTATTGCTTCAGCAACTGGAATAATCAACAAGGGAACTTCTTCTTTCTGCTGAAAGAAGGGTTTCACTCTCAGGAATCAGGAGAATGATTCCAGGACACAAATACAAGGAATCAGTTAAAACGTGGAATAAAGGAAGGCATAAAGAAATGTAGGTTCCAGTCCCACTAATAAGGAATGTAACATATTAATAAATGGAGCTCCACACTATGGAGTACAGCAAAGAAACATAATGAGGATGAAAAAAAAGAACATCAAAATGTGTGAGGGCTCTAAAAAGAGAAAGTGAGAGCTCATTTTCAATACGCCCATAGGGTTATATGAAAAATAAATTTTTATGTAATAAAATAAGTAGAGATTAATAAGGTGGAAAATACAGCAGACATTTAAAGTATTATTAATGCTTATTAATAGTATTAAAAATTAAGAGACAAAATAGAGCTCGAGAAACAAATAAAAAACCACCTAGTGCAATCAAAGATACTTGGACAATATGCATCCTGACTGATTTTGATTAATCTTAAAGAATATTATTCAATTGAATTCTTCAAGCTGAAGAACTGAGGACCTATTGAGGTTATTAAGGACCTAGTAAGTACTGCCAGTAACTGGGGTACCTTGAAGTTTCTCCCCGATAAGTGAAAGTAAGATATAAACACCGTTCTTTCAGCATAGTAGATTATGTTTTATGATTGAACTCTACCATGGAAGCACATTGAAGGGTCACTTGGAATAGCTTAGGGAAGCTCGGGAAGCTAATTCTTTTTTTTTTTTTTTTTTTGAAGATTTTATTTATTTATTTGTGTGTGTGTGAGAGAAAGAGAGAGAACAAGCAGGGGGAGTGGCAGGCAGGGGGAGTGGCAGGCAGCGGAAGAAGCAGACTCCCTGCTGAGCAAGGAGCCCCATGCAGGGTTCAATTCCAGGACCCTGGGATCATGACCTGAGCGGAAGACAGACGCTTAACTGACTGAGCCATCCAGGCTTCCCTGGGGAAGCTAATTCTTAAAGAAGGAGTACAAATTAAACAAGTGAAGAAATGAGGCAAGGAAGAGAAGGAATAACAGGAATGCCCAGAAGCATAATATATTTGGTAATTTTAGACCATGAAGTTTTAAAAAAGGAATAGTGGGAAGATCGGTAGGGGAAGAAAGGGATAAAGAAAGGGGGGGTAATCAGAAGGGGGAATGAAGCATGAGAGACTATGGACTCTGAGAAACAAACTGAGGGCTTCAGAGGGGAGGGGGGTGGGGGAATGGGATAGGCTGGTGATGGGTAGTAAGGAGGGCACGTATTGCATGGTGCACTGGGTGTTATACGCAACTAATGAATCATCGAGCTTTACATCGGAAACCAGGGATGTACTGTATGGTGACTAACATAATATAATAAAAAAATTAAAAAAAAAAAAGGAACAGTGGAAAAGAGGCTTAAGAGGTAAGCAAAAGCCAGGTTATGAAGAATTTTACAAATGGTGGCAAGGAGCTCAGATTGCCTATGGATGACATGGAAGCAAAGAGAGCATTTTTTTTTAAGATTTTATTTATTTATTTGAAAGAAGGAGCACGCACAAGCAGGGGGAGCAGCAGAGGGAGAGGGAGAAGCAGTATCCCTGCTGAGCAAGGAGCCCAATGCAGGACTCAATCCCAGGATCCCAGGATCATGACCTGATCCTAAGGCAGACACTTAACTCACTGAGTCCCACACTCTCAGAGAGCTTTAAACAATGCAATGCCACTGATGTTAGATCACTCCATGGAGGATGGTCCAGGGACAATGGAAGTGAGATCAGTTAAGAGGCCAGTGAAGAACTCCAGGGGAACAGTTATAAGAGCCCACGTTAAAGCAGTCATAGTGAAGATATCCAGCATAGGAACAAATATGAAGAACAAACACCACTCAAACCTCGTGATTTGGAGGTAGAAAGGAATGAGGGATGATCACTAAGATTCTAGTATAGGCAACTGGGAGGAAGTGGAGGCACTAATTGAGATAGTACACAAAGAGAAGGAAAAGATATTAGAAATGGGAGAAGAGATGTGAGTTCATTTCAGGGCATGTTGAGCCTGGATTGCCCTGAGGTAACCTGCACCAGCATATCATCCAACAGTCCTCTACAGTGCAGGAAAGAAACTAGACCAGTCTTGAACTTGAGAATGAAGATAGAGCTGGAGAGGCAAACAGAACATATATAACACATGCTGTTATTTTTTCAAAGAAATTAAAGAAATGATTGAGGATTTAGACAAAGATCTAGAAACAACATAAAAGAGACAAAAATAAATACTAAAATTAAAAAAATATATAATGATCAAAATTAAAAGCT
This sequence comes from Ursus americanus, assembly GCF_024610735.1. Classification (NCBI taxonomy): domain Eukaryota; kingdom Metazoa; phylum Chordata; class Mammalia; order Carnivora; family Ursidae; genus Ursus; species Ursus americanus. The sequence goes on along the minus strand of NC_142128.1, from coordinate 82,559,479 downwards.
TTAATTTTGGATTAGATTAACGAATGACTTTAGTGGCTAATAAGACCCAATCAAAAGGAGAATTTGTGAATTGGAAGATGGGTCAGAAGACAATATACAGAATGAGCATTGAGAGGAAAATGATGGGAAATATACAAGTTAGTAAGAGATACAGACTATTCATTGAAGAGAAGTAATATACTTGTAGGTAGAGTATCAACAGAAAAGTAAAAGGCGTAGAAGACATAAACCGTGTCTGAGGAGATAATGGCTGAGCATTTTTCAAACCCAGTGAAAGACAGCAATAAGACTTACAAGTGGCTTCTCAACAAACTAATTGAAGGCAGGAGGGAGTGGAATGATGCCTTAAAGGTGTCTGCCTTTAATAACTGCCCATCTAGCATGTTATGTCCAGGAAAAAAAAGTCTATCAATAATTCAAGTTTTAAAAAGTCTCATACGAACTGCATTTAAACAAAAACTAAGAGAATCGTCACCAGCACGTTCACAGTTGAAGGACATACTAACGAGTGTTCTTCAGACAAAAGGAATATGATTTCAGATGGAAACCTGGAGATCAAGGAAAGAATGAAAAGCAATGAAAGACTAAATATGTGGTTGACTATAAGTAAATATCAGCCATATAAAATAACAATAACCAAGTGTGGAATATTTAGAATACAGAGCATCACAACATGCAATAATAATGGCATATACTGTGGGAAAGAGAATCCACGCGGTTAACATGTACCGGAATTATTTTTGTAATTTCCAAGTAAGCAAATGGGGAAAATGGAATAATAAAGACTCATCAATATAAAAGAAACCAAAACAAGGAAAGAAAAATGAAACAAAATACATGAGAGATATAGAAAATGCTAAGTAAGATGGGAGATTTAAACTTAAACATCACTAAAGGTAAATGTGCTCCAATTAAAATAAATGTCGCTAGACAGGATTTAAAAATATAGTAATCATAAACTGCTTATAATAGACACACATCTAAGACATAATGATACAGGAAGATTCAAAGTAAAAGAATAGAAGAAGGTATGCCAGGCAAATAATAACTAAAAGAAACCAGAGAGAGCTTTGTCAACTACACAAAGTAGAATTTAAGACACAAGGCACTGTTGGCAATGAAGAGATACTCATTTCACAATGTAAAGTTGAATTTACCAGGAAAATGTAACAATTCTAATTTTGTATGAGGCTATGCTAACATAGCCTTAAAATATACAAAACAAAATTGAAAGAAAAACATTCACTGTGATAACAGGAAGGCTTTTAACATAATTCTTCCAGTAAATGCTATGGCAAGCAGACAAAAACCAAATCATATAGGTTTGGATAATATAATCAATACACTTGACCGAATGAGCATTCACAAGACTGCAGGTTTTATATATATATATATATTTTTCCCCCCTAAGCACACAAAGAAAATTTACAGAAATTGACCATGTGCTAGATCATAAAACAAGTGTCAATAAATTTCAAACAATTTAAATAATTCAAAGCGTTTCCCTGGGAAAAAAACTGACAAAGAGATAACTAGAAAATACTCATATGTTTGAAAATTCAATCAAAGAAGAAATCATGATGGAAATTAGCAACAAAATTTATAAAGATATCATTTCCCCAAAAACTGATCTATAGATTCAAGCAATCTCCCCACCTCCAATAAATAAATAAATAAATTAATTAATTAATAAAAGCTTTTTTTTTCTTTTGTGGAAACTGACTTGCTGATTCTAATATTTTTACGGCTATTCAAACAACTAACAACAACCAAGACCCTCTTGAAAAAGAAGAACAAAGGGAGAGGGTTTGCTATCCTGGATATAAAGACTCTAAAGCTAAAGAAATTCAGATTGTAGAACTGGAAAGGGACAGTGAAACAGACCAATGAACACGAAGAGAAGGACCATATATTGACACCCGATTTGTTATGAAGATGACCCTGTGGCATGTTGAGGCAAGTTTGGTCTTTTCAACAAATGTAATAAGACTTCACAACACAAATGTAATAAGACTTAAACAACAACAATTTAACGTCTGCCTAACACCATCACATAAATCAATTTCCGGTATAAGTTAGGTCTACATATGAAAGGTAAAACAAGAAATCTCCTAAAGACCATACAGGAGAATACCATTATGATGCTGGGATAAAGGAAAGACTTCTTAACCAGGACACAAAGAACACTAACTATCAAGGAAAGCATTGATAAATAAAACCATATTAAAATTAATAACATCTGTTTCACGGAAAGACACCATGAAGAGGGTGAAAAGATAAGCCACACAGTACATTTGCAGTACATATAACGGGCCGTCCATTTGTATGCGAATTATGTGACATTCTATCACAAATCGGTAAGAAAAAACAACCCGATAGAAAAGTGGGATTTGAACAGTCACGTCATAAAAGAGAATGTCCAAATGACAAATAAACATTGAGTGACCACGACACGTCCACCGGAATGGCTAAACTTGAAAAGACTGAGAATATTCAATATTGACATGGATGTGGAGAAACAGAAACCCGTACGGTGCTGGTGGGGACACGCTACTTAGGACCCTTGTTTGGTATTATCTATATAAAGTACCGTATGACCTCGGAGTTCTGCTCCTAAGTTAATACCCACAGAAGATGTGCACAACAGTCAGGAGAAGAATATTCATCGTAGCATTATTTACAACAACCCCAAACTGGAAACAACCCAGAAGTCCACCAAGAATAGAACGGTAAATAAACCGTGGTCCATCGATACGACGGAGTAGCACAAAAACGGGAACGTGCAGAACCATAGCCACAAATCATAAGATGAATAAAGCTTATGAACATAACATTGGGCAAAAAAAGTCAGACACAAAAAGAGCACACATTGTATGATTCCATCCATATGAAGTTAAAAAAAACATTAAACTATAATGTGTAGATAGTAATGCTTAGGTGGTAAGACTAAGAAAAAAAAAAAGCAAGCGATTTCCGTAAAAGTAATGAGGAGGAAGAATTGAGAGGGTCACAAGGGTCACTTCTGGAGTTCTGGCAATGTCTATTTCTTGATTTTACATGGATGTTTGCTTTGTAAGAAATCACAAAACCTTTGTTTTGTGCACTCTTTGGTAGGAGTTAATCGTGCATAATAAAAAAGGTGTTACACACACACACACACACACACACACACACACACACACATTTAACACAGTATCTGTGTAAGCATCCAGCCTTATGCCTGGCACATAACAGACGTGCAACAGCATGTGGTTACCTTTCTTCCCCCATTCCTTCTTTCTTTCCACAGAGAGAAAGTAGAAAAAAAGGAAAATGTAAATTTTCATAAACATCTCACTTTCCAAGTACAAGCACCACCATTTTCTAGCTTTCTTACAATAATCTCATTGCTATGGCAACTGCAATCAGGTGGAGCCAATGAAGAGGAGGGATGTGAGCGTGACATTTGAACTTGATTACCTCCTCGCACAAGGAAATCCTTGCTAATAACTGAATTGCTGAAGCCCTAGGCCTAAAGCTCCCATTAATGGATAAAATGCTTGTCTGTTTTATATTTTATTTTGTTCCAAAAACCAAAGCAAAACCTTTGTTTAAAGGCTTACCTTCCTGCAGTTGCAGTTAATCCTATAATCACTGGGTGAATATTTCTCGAGCCAGACATTCTTTTGTGCGTCAGAGAAGCAAGAGGCTGGTGGTAGAAGCATTGTCTTCTGTGCCATTGAGATGCCTGGGGAGGACAAGGATGGGGTTGGGTGGTGGGCACAGCAGGGCTGTGGGCTGCAAGGAGCTGTCACTCCCCTGCTCCTGCTCCAGCAGGCATGCTTCAGCCTGTACCTGCTGGGCTGGGTGTCTGCATTCACCTGCCCACTTTCATTCTTCAACTCTTTACCCATAGCCACTTGACATGTTTAGAACTGGGGAAAGACTGATGACACTTGGAGAAAACACTCCAATTCTATCAGATGAGAAATCAAAGACATCTGAAAATCAAGGAGGAGCTAGAGACCGTTTTAAAATTATGTTCCCCCAAGCCACATCCCCATCCCATACACCCCTACAACCGATTTACCTTAAAAATACCAATCTTGGAAAGAGAAGGAAGAATGAGATTTTCAGGTCTGAAAATGAATGACAAGTCCAAAGGAGCAAACACAGAAATCACAATGGGCCTCGGAAACTTATTTTTAGCTGATGTTGGAATTCTTTCTTGTGACCTAAAAGGAAATTCTCCCTGTAGCAGAGATTTGTTCTGCAAAGAGGATCAGACAAGAGGAAGGATGTGGGGGGGGGGGGTCAGGGGAAGGGAGTCATGAGAGGGCTTCTAGACCTCACTTTCTAGGACCTGTGGAATTAGGCAAGAGGCATTATCCTGGTTTGATAGACGTGGGAATCTCTGAGAAGAAGATTATTTATTAGTTAACTCAGCAAATAGTTATGAGGGCCTAGAGTCAGCCTGTGCTGAGCTAGATGCAGGAGTTAGGATAGCCAACCAGACAGACTGTTTCCCTCACCCCATGGAGTACAAGACAGAAAGGCTCAAAAGCAGGCTCCAAGTGGGTCAGAGATGCCTGTTTATGCCTATTGCAGGGTGAACAGCTTCAAAAAGAGGAAAGACAACCAGAGAATTCACAGGCTAGAACAACCATGAATTCCTCCATTTCAAATCTGCAGAAGTCTGGCAAAGGGGCAAGGTGTGAAGAGGAGGGGAAGGAGATTGTCCCAGATGGCTTGTATCCACCTGTACATGGTCAAGATGGGCAGGGAAAAGGGGAACCCAGGGATATGACTGGGGAGATTGGTCATCTCCATAAATACATAAATTGTTCAAGGAACCAGGGAGATTAACTCAAGGCCAGAACAATACCATCTTGCAAAATAGCAAACAAAACAAAACAAAACAATCAGATTAACATCACAGATCCTTGTCTACCTTCTTCCTGGCTTCCAGAACTAGAAGGAAAAACAAATAAAACATGACTGACAGACACTAGGTTGACCACCCAGAGGTCAGCCAAGAAGGGCACACACGTTGCCAGTCTGCTCATGGGTGGAGAGCTGAATGTCTGATGTCTCCATCTGTCTGGGGGCAGGTAAGAGACCCACCAAGAGATGAGGCATGCCTGCTGATCTAGTCATGCCATGATTTTCAGAATGGACTAGTGTGGAGGCAGCAGAGAGATCTGAAAGAGGAGCACTTTCTAGTGTAGATCCGGTGATGCATTCCTTTGCATGACCCTTGGCAAGCTTCTTTCCGCAACAATTTCCTCATTTGCAAAACATCAAAAACACTCATTATAGCAATTCCCCTTCCATTACCTTCATCATGCTCACTGCCAAAATTAAATAGTGTAACACCAACATATTCTCTGTAATGTTCCCCTATGACACCATCTCAAGTATTTATAGAGTATCTTCCAGCCAAATTAGAGCAGGGAGAATTGGAATCTAACATCCAGGGAGGGAGATGCAGCTGTCTCTTTCCGTGAGATGAAGTCATGGCCCCTGCAGAGTTACTGCAGATGGCCCAATGACACCATGGGTGGAATCCCAGCCAACTTGGAGAGCTGCACAAAGTGGACCTCTCTAAGCCCTCAGACCCAGGAGGACTGCAATACACAGATGCATCCTAGTCATAGATTGTCGTTCGGTGGGTCGCTCTCCAAACAGGGAAGTCTTCTCTTGACCACCAGGCTGCAGGAGAATTGAGGACAGGGACTTTCCATTCTTCTTTCTTTCTCCCTCGATGTCTAGAGCTGGTGCTTGGTGTTCTTTAAATTCTTATTGACAGAACAATTTCAACAGACATCTGCCAAATGTTTATTGAATGGATCCTGCGTGAAAGGACCGTGCTCCAATAAGCACATGTTGTTTTTAAATGTCCAAGGAATTTCCAGGCAAGTCCTTACTGTTGCACACTGTTGTCAACTGCTTTGCAAAAATAGCCCATCCGATCAATATTTCTCCCTAAAATAGCTACCACCTGGAAGTGAGAGGGGAAGGTACCAGTCCCTGCCTTTGCACGGGCCAGTGCCAGCCCTGTCCACTGCAGGGTTGGACCAGTCCTCGTCTAAGGGATCCAGGACCTGCTGCTGGACAGGCCAGAAGCAAGTTACTGCTACAAATTTTAGGGGCCAGTAGGGTCCCAAATTCCACTCAAAAGACAAAGAAGGGAATTTAGCTTAAGAGTTTTACTAGTTTCTTGGGAGCTGAATTGTTTTCTGAGACTCTGGTAATGGGATTGAGCAGAAACAGGGTGTTAGGAGAACAGGTAGGGAGAGTCAAGCAAGGCCAACATTTCGGAGTGACCCTGAAACTGTGTCCGGTATCTTCTCAGGTGGTTGTAACGGTGAGAATGGCACTTACAAATTGTCCCTTTGATAAGATAAATGGAACAGAAAACCTGAGTTCTCTTATCTTATCGTGCCTACTCTCAAGAAACAAACCTAGAAATGCTCTCCGATGGCCTGTCTGATTCTTGCCCTACACTCAAGAGTCCAGACCTGCAGACACCTGAGTAGACCCAAGCAGGTTCAATGCAGACAGAACCATCTTCTGCAGGAATTTTCTAGGAAATCAGGCCTTTGGGGACAAGCTGCATGTCCTCTGAACCTTTATCAATGTCCTGAAAGCCAAGGCCAGAGAAGGCTCTTGCTAGGCTGACCCACAGATTTCCTGGAAAGCTAAACTCTTGCCTGCAGAATTCTGGCAGAGTGGTTCTGTGGATATATCCCTTCTGGTCTCCTACAGCTTCCTCCACTGATACCCTGGGTCCATAGTGGCCATGGGGCTGATGGCCACAGGGACATCCAGTTTTTGCCATGACTTTTCTCTGCCCACACCGATGACCCGCTATAAGAATTCAGACCTGCTCTGAAGCAGAATGAATTGCAGCATGGGCACAAGGTTGAATCTCTACATCCCAGATGCCAGGAGACGGAGGTCTTGTGGAGCAGTGGCCAGGGCTCCCCGGATCAGATTGGCTTTGGAGAGAGCCAGGGCCAAGAGACCACTGGGGCAGAGTGTGAAGAGTGGCTCCCCCACCCCCAACCCAGTTGGATTTCATGCACCACGGAAGTCTTCTTCCTGTTGGCCCAGGGGAGATTAGAAACTGCCCCTCAGAAGTTGCCTCAGAGGATGAGCATCTTACTTATTCTCATCTACAATCCATCTGTAGCCAAGGGGGCCACACCTCTTCAAGCTCTTTCCCAGGGCTACTTAGCATGGAAGCAAGGCTATCAGTTAAGTAATACAGCAACTCTGTTGAATACCAGAGCTCAGAGCTGCAAAGTCCCAGAGTTGGAAGAGACTGTAGAGGCTATTCATCCCTCATCCCCTCACGGATGTGAGATACCCCCACAATACCAAGCTAAAGGGCCATTACTTTTTGTCTTCTAATAAGAGAGCCAGATTTCCCTTTTCTCTGGGCTATACATTCTCAGTTGCCTTAGTCATTCCTTACAAGACATGACACCAGATGCTGGTATGTGGCCAGCCACTGTCCTGGGCATACCAAAATGAATAAGAGCAACCAGATAGGCAAATAAACATAGTATCCTGAGTGCCAAGTGCTGTAGGAAGTGGAGGGAAGGGAAAGGTCTGCGGCAGCAGGAAGGGCTCTCAGAATGCCTGATGCCTGAGCTGGGTGCTTCAGAGGAAGAAGGCAATTTACCACATGGACAAATGGGAAGGGAGGGCATTCTAGCCAGAGGAACTAGCACTGACTCATTTATGCCTCCATTCATTCATTCGTTTAACCAGTATTTACTGAGCACCTGTTTTGTGGCAAGATCTGCCCTAAGTAGGAAAATAAGGATGAAACAAGGAACACTGGCCCTGAGGGTAGCTTCGGTCTGTAAGTGGTAACTATGACGTAGTAGTAGGGAAGGGCAAGAACAACAGAGGGGAAAGATAGGTGCTTTGAGAACACAGAGGAGGGCACTAAATCTATGAGCAAAAGCACTAAGCAAGAACTAACTTGGTAAGCTTAGGGAAGAGCATTGAGCCCGCTCGCTGAGAGAACAGAGGAAAATCCTACTACAGAGACAAGGTTAGGATATGGAAAGTCTTGAGTTTTATTTCTTAGGCAATGGGAGAAAGAGCACTGAAGGCTTTAACTAAGTGAGTGATGTGATCCTATTTATTTTCAAAGGAAACCACTCTGGGAGCAGTGTGGAGAACCAGTGAGGACAGCAAGACAGGAATGCCAGAAAACAGATTCCAGTGGGCTTTGTGGGTCTTGTTTTTCTTCTCTCTATGCACCCAACTCTGTCAACGACCTTCTATAAACATGATGTCAGAATGGAATAGACTCCTGCAGGTGTCAATTAAGCAGCACAGAATGCTCTAAGATAATTAATTATTATAGATACCACTGTTCTGTTATTGCTGCCCGGGATGACATAAACCGCGAGGTCATTTTCTTATTTACTGTGGCCAAACACTGGTTCCCCCATCTGAAGTTTATGTAGTCAAGTCTTGCTACCGGAGTGCAGGGATTCCCATTCATTCCTGTTAAATGCCATTTTGTTCGCTCTGCCCATTCATCTAGTCCTGTGGGACCCTCTGGGTTCTGTCAGTAGATTTCGATCTTGCCTAGCCTAACCCCAGTGGGCTCTTGGCCCTGGCTCTCTCCAAAGCCAATCTGATCCGGGGATCTGCAAATTAGACCACCATTGCAATAATGCTTTTATTTGAATCCTTGATAATGTTTTGAACAGGCCAAAGGGAGAGAGAATAGAATATGTCATTTATCAGTTTAAGTACTAAAACTGTGTCATAAGCCCTTATTTTGCCATCATGTTCAAAAATCTTTTTTTTTTTTTTTTCCAAACACCATGTTGAAATCTGGGTAAACCATGGAACTGTCCAGGGACATTTTATAAATAAAAGAACGCGCTTCATCTGGCAAAACCAATCTTGAATCCTAATCATCACCACTTTCTTTCCCAAGAATCCGCAGATGATCCTTTTAACCAATTGTTCCAATGGTCACCCCTCGGTCCTTATCTTCCTTCACCTTTCAGCCGGAGTTGACACAGTTGATCCCTTCCTCCTCCTTGAAACCTCATCTTCATTGACCCCTGGGACCTTCTCCTGGTTGTCTTCTGACTTCGATGGCTGCTCCGTTTTAGTCTTCCTGGGCTGCTTCCTCCTCCCCTTCTCTGTATCTCAACGTCTGGATCCACTCCAGCTCAGGCCTTGGACTCCCCCTCTTTTCCAGTTACTTTAGTCCCTTGTTAATTTCAGCATTCTTGGGCAGGCTCCTCTCCAACCACGGCCTCTTCCTTGATCTCCAGACTCATGAACCCAACTAGCTGCTGCCTGTCTCTTCTTGGAAGCCAACGAAGCACTCAAACGTAAAACATATCTCTAACCAACTTCCTCCTCATCTCCCATCCACTAAGCCAGGTACTCCTGTAGTTGCCCCGTTTCAGCTAACACCACCCCATTATTTCAGCTGGTCAGGCCAAAACCCTTGGAATAAAGCTGAGTCCTTTCTTCTTCTCTCATGCTCACTCAATCTATCAGCAAAATCCAATTGTTTCTCTCCAGAATTTGACGACTTCTTAAACCATGTCTCTATACCTTTGGTTAAGCCATCGTCGCCACAGTTTGTTACACAGATCATTATAAGAACCTCTTAACAGACCTCCCTACTTCCGGGGTAGCCTCTTTTCCTTTACACCATGATACAAACTCTTAGAATATAAATATAAATCAGAAAGTGTCACTCTCCTGGTCAATGGTTGCCACCTGTCTAAGTAACATTCCTGGTCCTTACAAGGGCCTGCAGAGCCCCACCCAGCCTGGCCTCCTGTTATCTCTCTGACCTCATCCTCTACCATTAGTTCCCCATGCCCCCCCCCCCCAGCCACGCGGGACTCTGTGCTGTGTCAGGAACACAGCAGGTGCATTCTCGGCTGGCCTCTTCGTACTTGCGGTTCCTTCTCTAGAGAGTCACACGTCTTCAGGTTTTCCTAAAATGTCTGCTTGTGTCGAAGACCTTACCTGACTCCCCTCTTCAACACAGAAACCTCCTCCCTCTACTACCGTGTATCTTCTTGTCCTATGTTGTTTTTCTCCAAACTGCCAGTCAACAACCCCATGACAGAACGACTACCCTGGAAAAGGCATGGATTTCTGTTTATTTTGCCCCCTTTCCTTTTCCCAGGGTCCAGTACAGAGCCTGCCACATGGTCGGTATGTAATAATATTTGCGGAATAGCCACAGAGTTCAAAATTTTGCCTGTCATGGTGTGGACAGCATTGAGAAAAATTCACTTCTTTAATTTTCAAAATTGGAATATATTTGTTTATTTTGTCTTCTAGACTTTTCTCTGACTTCCATGATGTTTGATAGACTACCGGCAGATCAGCCATATAATAGTAGTAGCAGCAGCAGCAGCTAATAGTTGTTAAACACTTAGCAGGTGCAGGTTGAGTGCTAAGAATAGATTGAAGCTTATGTAAACCCCTCAACGGTCCTACGAAGTAGCTGTGATTATTTTACTCATTTAACAGATGGAAAAACTAAGACAGACTGATCAATTTCCCCAAGGTCACACAGCTAGCAAGTGACTGAGCCAAGATTCAAACCCAGGGCCTGTGCTGTTAACTATTACTCTACATTCACAGTAATCCCTTCTTGAATTTTTTTTTCAGAATTCGGGAAAGGAACTCATTTGGTCTAGAATGTGTCAACTAACTCGAAGGGTGAGTTTCCCTCTTGCACACTCTTCATTCATTGGGGACTTCAATGTCTTCTCTTTTGGCCCTTAAGATGATTCACTTTGACAAAGAAGTTGGACGCAAAGTGGAAATTGAGGGGACTGGGTTTTTTTCTGTCATTCAGTAACAACCCACCATCCACCCCTAGGGACAGACCAAAGGCTCCTTTGTTCGTCCACTCAAAGCTTTAAAAAGCTTTGCTAACATTTTTCAGATATCCTGGCTCAACATTCCTGACATTACTCTGACAGCTCCCTACCAGTCTTTTATATTTTTATGTTGCTGGAGGTCAATAACCACTCTCCCCACCTTTTGCACGTGCTTTTTTTTTTTTTTTTAAGATTTTATTTAATCACTTGAGAGAGAGAGATAGAGAGAACAAGCAGGGGGAGAGGCAGAGGGAGAAGCAGGCTCCCCACCGAGCAGGGAGCCCGACATACGGCTCGATCCCAAGACCTTGGGATCATGACCTGAGCCGAAGGCCGACGCTTAACTGACTGAGCCACCCAGGCGCCCCGTATGTGCTTTTTTTTGAGACCCAGCTCAACTGAGAGTTTCCTGGGTAGCCACTTTTGCCTCCTTATTTACTCACCCACGTTTATTAAGGCAGCCTTTTTAGACCCCTCCCGCTCTCCCTCCACCTCAGGAGAGGCTGAGATCTCATTAGTAGAATTTCATTCTAGAATGCCTCCAGCTGGCATTCCCATTTGGTTGATTCCACCAGTCATGCTTCCAGGCCACGGGGTGGGGTTGTTGCTGGGAAGGGCTTCCCAGCAGAGACCACGTTTCCCAGCTCACTCCAGATGAAGAACCTCGCGGTGGAGTTCTGGCCAGCGGCCTGTGGGCAGAGTGGCCTATCCTGACTGCAGGGCTAACCACCCCCCCAATCCTCTTTCCTGGCTCTCCACAGCCCCTCTGCCCCAGCTGCGGGTAGGATGTCTCCACTCCAGCTGCCTTTAGAAGCCGCAAGTAGAAGGGGCAGCGCCTGGGTGCCTGGGTGAGCCCTTGTGGGCAGAGGACGTGAACTTCCACCGTGGGGAACCACCGAGGTCGGGAATCCGTATACGACAAGAGCTTGGAGCATTGTCACCAAAACCAATCATGCGTATGTTTTTCCAGGAGCCTCCTGAACTCTGTCCACAGTCTGGGGAACGCCCTGAGCCCTAGCACGGTTTCTGATCTCGGCCATCCCCGGCTCTATCAGGAAGTGGGTATGTTTTCCCAACACGGCCACTGCCGCCACTGCACACGCCACCATCTGCTCGGTCACAATGACGTCCACAACACATGCTTTCTGCCCACCGGGAGAGAAAACAGAGTGAAAGGCAGAGGCAGCTCTTTCGACCACTGGTTGCGTGAAGGCCCACCCAGATCCTCCTTATGGAGTGGAGAGTGAGAACAAAGTGAAAGATTCAGGAAGAAGGCCAGTGTCCTCCCCGTCAGGGAGGCAGGAGCAGGCTCCAGGCTGTGTCAGAAACTTTTCTTCGGCGCTGAGGTGCAGGCCAAGAAGCAGGCCCTGTCCGTCCCGCAGGCGAGGCAGCAAGGAGCTGCTGGCAGCTGCTGGGCCTCTGGATGGTTCCATGTCTACTTTGTGCAGCCTTTATGCCACAGTGACAGCCTGAGCGTTCCCAGGATAGATGGGTGTTTGAGAGCAGAGCCTGGCCTTGGGGAGGAGGCCAAACCAGGCTCAGCTCCCCAGCCAGAGACAGATTCCGAGAAGGCCCGGTCCGGGCACCCCGGCACCTCCCGGCAGAGGGCGCTCTGTGCAGGCGCTGTGGCCCCAGACCCCCAGGATGGAGCTGCTTGGTTGGTTTCATATTTTTTTTTTCCTGCGTAAAATAGGAATAAGTCAATGATTTTGCCCTGTTTGGAAGTAATATTAAATATCAAACATAATTGCTATTGACAACAATAATAGACACAGAGCATTTACAAGGGCTAACCCCAGTTTTAAGTGCTTTGCACAAATTAACTCAGAGCCCGAACAAAGCCCAGGAAGTGGTACTATTATAATCCCATTTTCTAGATAAGGGAACTGAGGTCTAGAGGAGTAAGCTGTTTTTGTCTGGTATCACGCAGGCAGTCCCAGGCAGTGCAGGGGGTTTAAACCCAGCAGTCTGGCGTGAGCCCATGTTCCTAACCACCGTGTTAGGCCTCCAGGAAACACAGCCGATTGCCGTCCACCGCCAAGGACGCTGCACAGATGAAACTGTCTCTACCGAGTCTGACAGACAGGAGGCACTGACTACACCATGCTTCTCCATCGTCCTGCCCTGTTTCCATGCTGAGGGCCTCAGAGAGGGTAAGCAGCACCACTCCAGGTTTCAAAGAAGCAGGTGGCTTTTGCGTGGCTGCAGAACACTGAAGTAGAAAGCAGGGGACCCGGGCCCACCCCTTAGCTTTGTATCTTAGGCAGATCCCTTAAGCAATCTGAGTTTTAATTTCTGCATTTATAAAAAGAAAATAGAGGGCTTTTAGGAGGCCTAACCACGAAAAGGCCTATGACTGTTCCTAGCATTTAGTGGCACTTACCTCAGTGAGTTGACTGTGAATCCGAGCCAGGATTCAACTCTGGGTAGGTGGGATACTGTGCGACAGGCAGGGGGGCTGTCCTGTGCGACAGTTGCTTGGAGGGCTGATGCCTACAGAAGTCACTGCACTTGGGCTACCGTCCGCTCCAGTCCTCAAGAACAGAATTCTCACCTTTCCTGAGCAACCTCACCTCATCTTTGTTTACCTCCTTACCTTTCCTTTTCTTGCCGCTGGAGGGGCAAGGTCATGGCAGATCGCCCGGAGGATACAGCCTACTTGAGGGCAGAGCTGGCCCCCACCTGCTTACCTGCAAGATGCAGGACCAGCCTGGAAGCCCATTTCTCGGAACGTGGTTGGGAGCATGCCTGGGCTGCCTCAAGTGCTCAGCCCTGGGTTAGTGACTCATCGTGGCTGTGTGACTGATCTCTGCCTAAAAGCTGCTCTTTCCCCATCCGCTCTGAGCACTCAGCACGTACAAACCCCAAAACTGACGTCGATGAGGGTTTTGGTTTTGTTTGTAATTGTTGCTACGTCTGCTGCTTGCTCCAGGGATAAGGGACTAGACAATGAGCTTCTGGCCAAGACAGACAAGATGGAAATGTAGCTGGCCTTTGGGCCTGCACAGGGGGGTTTCACGGCTTCTATGTTCACATGTCATTTGGGATCTAATCCTATGGGTGATTTTGTCCCCATTCCTGCCACCATCTGTCCAGTGGCTGTTACAGTACTCCGGGGTCCCTGTTCTGTTGTGATTCACGCTTATCAGGCCCATGCCCCACCCCCTCCCTGAGCCTAGAAGTTCCGTTAGGTTTATCTGTACTGCAGGATGTGTGTGTGTGCAGCCGAGAGCTCAGGGCTTAGAGGAGGCGGTGGGGGTGGGAGTGACGGGCGTCTGAGGTTCACTCCTGTCAGCCAGTGCTCATTTAAGCAAACACCTAGGACTACATAGAGCAGAAAGCTGTGAGCGTCTGCTCTGGCTGGCTCAGGAGATTCCCTGTTTCCTTGCACGAGTCTGTTCCCAAGTCAGAGGTGGTTCCTGCTGCTTCAACTAGGCTCAGGGTACCAAGTACAAGATCCAGGTTCAGAATCTGGGATCTAACGAGTCAACAGGCTTCTCTGAGGAGATCTGGGCTCCTGGAAGGGAGGAGAGGAGGTGTGCTTTTCTCCCATGTGCCTCAAGACAGGACTGGTCCTTCTAGATCTTTCAATGACCAAAGGCACTTATCAACATGATGGCTTCAACATTCCGTCTTCTGTGGTGTTGGAAAGGAAACCGAGGGAGAGGAGGGGAGGATACAACATTCCGAGCAGTGTGGGGTCAAATATGAGGAGCCAGTTTTTTTTTTTTTTTTCTGAGAATTCCTCAAGCCTCTGTCTGTCAAATAGAATGTGTACTCCCTTCCTTTCATCCATCAGAGCATCCCACAAACATTGTCTCTGTGTGCGAAGGGACACAGGAGCCTGGGGAACCACATCTATACCCTGGGGCAGACGTTGGGGGGGAAAGAGAATCCATCACCCAGGCTCCTGTCTTGGGGTGGGGGAGGGGGCGGGGTGGGTCACTGCACTGCATGCATCCATGCCTTCCAGCCACGGCGGATGGGAACAGCATGCAGGCCCAGATATGAAGGAGGCACACACACACTTCGTCCAGTAGGTACCTGCTGGGTGCTCGGGATGAGCCCCGCTCTGTGCTAGAAGTCAGAACTGAGTGAGACCCTGACTGGCTGTTTCTCCGGGGGAGAAAGCAACCTCCAGCAGATGTGCAACTCTAACCAGACTGGTCCCCCCACCCAACAGGCAGGAGCACCCTGAGGACGGGCCTGTTGTTCTTGTAAGGGCAACAACTCTGAGGATGTGACCTTCTGGCACAGTCTCTCTCCCCTCACTTTTGGAGAAGTGCCCCAGGGGCTGCATGACCACCCAAATCAGCACCCCAAGTTCAGCTAATCCTCTGTCATTAGAGCTACTCCAGCACCAGAGGGGGGCTGCACGGGCCTAGGTGTTCATTCACTAACACAAAAGATGTCCACTGAGTGCTTAGCAGGTGGCAAGCATTATCATGGCTGTCGGAGATGGATGCGTAGGGCTCCCCAGTGGGAGGACAGACCCATCGATCACACACTTTAAAATGAAGAACCAGCTTGGCGAAGTGGATGCAGAGGAAGGAGAGAGTGTTTGGGAAGAGCTAGGAGGGAAGTGTGGTTTATTGACAAAAAGCCATTGGTCAACATGAGGGGTTTACCAATGTCTTCCATGGAATTCACCTGGCACCATCCCTGTCTCATTACCTCTGCCCTTCCTGGTTCCTACCCCATGAAAAGGCATCGGAAGATGCTGTCGTCAGAAATGGCAAGTCAGGAAGCATGCCAGGTTCCAGGATGCTTCTCCTGCTGCCCCTCCCAGTATCTCTGGCACAGCCTCTTCCTGCTGCCCTGGGATCAGGCCTCACTTTGGTAAACCGCAAGTATTCTCTTCCCTGGGCTGGGGCAATGAGGGTGTTGTTTTTCTCCTGTGGTTGCCCTCCTGCTTACCTGGGTGACTCATGGGAGGCAGCAGGCCATCCCGGGGCAGAGGAGGAGGGCTGTGGCTCGGAGCAAGGCTGGGGCTCAAAGCCAGGGCTGCCCTGGGTGGTCAGACCTCATGAGATACCACAAGGGAGGAGCTAGTTCCCATGTGGACGTAACTGGTCTGTTTTTCAGAGCTCAGCAATGTGGCTTGATAAAGAATACAGTGAGGTCCTCAAGGAGGAAGAAAGGAAAGGTAGGAAGATACAGAGTTTCTGGCCAGAGTGCCATCAGATAGTAGAGAGCTCATTCTCCTAGGAGAACGCAAGGCACACTGTGTCTTTGTGGTGCTGTTTTCCCAGCCCACACAGGGGAGCATCCCAGACAAGCTACGGGGGGTGGAGTGCTGCTATGTCACGGACTAGCAGCTCTTCCTCCTGTCTGTGACATCCACACCCAATCTCTGGGCCAAGTGGGTGGCTGAGAGGAGACTCCCTGGTGGGCCCTTTCCTTGTCTTAGGCAAACTTGGAAGGAAACACACTAAGTGTGGGCAATGCATCCAGAGTGGAGATGAGAAGGCAGTGAGCAAGGTTTTGACCCCACCCCACCCGTGGGCACCTCTGCTTTCTCCATCTCACCTGTTGTCTCCTCCAAACACCTTGACCCTCATTAAGCCAAGACCCTAAGTTTTCATTTACAAGGAGAAGCTGGTTATAGCCCGAAGTCTGGCACCATTTACCTTGGGGGTGGAAAAGAAGGTAGGGAGGTTCACGTGAGTGCAGGGATCCTCAGGCTCCAGGCCAGAAGGTGCACCTCTGAAGTGCTAGAAAGACACGGATTCCACCTCTAAGGCCATTCCCTCTTTGACTTTAGGATGTGAGTTTGGCGGACTGGTCAGGCATCAGCCACATCACAACTCTGCTTCAAGCACAGGGACTGGGTTTGGGGGTGCTGTGCCCACTCCAACAGCATCGCTGCCTCTAGCTCTCTCTCTGGCCTGGCGCTTGATGCTCCCTTCTTGGTGTGAACTGGGTCTGGGAGAGGAGCCAAGGCCTTGCTGTCCATGTACTCCTCACTCCCTCGTTGTTCCACACACTCCAGAAAGTTCTATTGGGGACAGATCGAATGTATCAACAAGACTGACTGCTGATCACGATTGGCCTGCCCCACCCATGAGCCACTTTTCTCCTACTCAGAATATCTCAGCACTGACTTTACTTAAGAAGAAAGCTCTGAGAACATGTTGGAGACCTTTCACCTGATCGTCTAAGCCATCCTACAGGGCCCTATGCCATGACAAAGCCCTCCCGTCAACGGCAACTTGCCCCCATCTTCTCACTTCACCTTCTGGATTCATTTTTAACAACCACACCTCTCTTGTGTCTTCCTTCGCCACTTCCTGTGTGCCTCCTCTTGTACCGACACAAGGCCGTGCACTAGGGGCCAGGAGGCAGGTATAACATGGTGGCCCCATCCCTCAGAGTTGCTTCCAATGCAATCAAGAAGATACATAGAGATATAAACAACCATCTCACATGGTTCCATGACAGAGATTCAGAGGAAATGCTACGGGCCTCACAGGTGGCATCTGAAAAGTGACTTTGTGAAACATAGAGGATCTGGATGGCCGGGGTCAATCTAGGAAAAGACTTCGTGGTAGAAAACCAGAACGGACAAAGGCATGAAGACAGGAAATGGTGGCTGGATATGTGGGGAACCACCAGGATGGGTCCCAACCAGGCCCTTCAAGATGGCCCAGTCAGCGCCTGGGCTCCACTCCTCCAGGCTTTACCCACTTTGGCAGCTTTCTGCCCAAGGCCCCCGTGGGCAGAGACTCAGAGAGGCTGCAGGAAGAAGAAGCAACCCTGCGGTCACTTACCGTTAAAACCCCAAGTCAGCCGCCCTGGCCCAGATTTTCCGTGTGTGGGCAGCCCTGGAACCCGCGCCCCTGATCAACACCAGGATGCTCCTCACGGGCCTTATCTTCAGAGGTACTCCTGAAAATACGGCCTGCCTGGGAGGTGATCGAGCTGGCCGCTAAGCCCCCCTCGGCTGTCCGGTTTGCTTCTGCAGACGGTCAACCAGCCCTGCCGTTGGGTTAAAGCTCGGAGGGCAGTGGGGGTGGGCTGTGTCGGGGCTGCAGAGCTGCCAAGGCTGAGGCAGAACAAGGAGAGGGGAGCGCGCCTGTGGGGAGCCTAGAGGCTGTGCCTGGCCGCCCCCCCCTGCTGGACCCCTGGAGGCACCCTGCTCAGCCCTCCCGGGTGCTGTCGTGTCCTGGGGCGGAGGGGTGGGCAGTGGGCCCGGAAGTACTGGGTTTTCCCAATGGAGAAGGTCAATTTCATGACTGAAGGGCTAGCCATGGGGTCTAATCACACAAATGAGAATTTGGCCTGCCTCCTTCAAAACCCCATGGGAATTCCCAGTTAACTGTCCCGGAGATTCTGATTCAGTGGTTCCAGTGAAGCCTGTGAGTCATTCATTCATCCATTCATTTTAACAAGCATGCAAATCCCCTAGCAGAAGGCTTGGAGTTAGAAAAAATTAGATCCACAAATGGTTACAGATCTCTACTGTGTGTAGAGCAGCGGGCATCCTGGCTGCATCTGTACCGCAAATCACTGAGACCGGCCTCCTGTGGAGTGCCTCCCAGAGCAAGGAAGAACCTTTTCCTTATCCTGCGGGAAGGCAGTCCCTCATCCAAGGGGCAATGCTGCCACCTGCTGGTCAGGTCTAGAAACATCGCCCGTTCTCTGGACGCCTGGTGTAAGCAGAGGAGAGAAGCCAAGCAAGTGGCAGGGCCCTCCCTCTTGTTCTGCCTTTGCGTGTCCTAGTCTGAGAACTACAGTATCCCCCAATCTTGCGTCTCTTCGGCCACTTCTCATTTAAGCCTGCCTTCCCTGGGCAGCCGCTAGTCAAAGGCAGATCCTATTTTTTTTTTTTAAGATTTTATTTATTTGAGAGAGAGAGCACCTGCAAGTGGGTTAGGGGAGAAGCAGACTCCCCACTGAGCAGGGAGCCCCACGTGGGGCTCGATCCCAGGACCCTGAGATCACGACCCGAGCCGAAGGCAGACACTTCACTGGCTGAGCCACCCAGGCACCCCCAAATCCTGTTAATTTGATACCTTGCCCCGAATTCCATTCAGCACAGCACACACTTGATAGGAGCCAGGTGTGGGCTGGCCACACAGAGGCAAATAATGCAGGGCCTTTTGCAGAGGTTGTGATGCATGAATATGGATAATTCCTCTCTGAGAGGATGTCTGAGCTGAGTCCTCACGGTAAGCGGGAGTCAGCCTGGTGAAAAATGGAAAAGGAGATTCCAGGCAAAAACACGAGCAAGATAGAATATTCTGGATGTTTGGATATAGAAACATAATTATTTTATTTTTAATACACTTCTTTGACGCCCCCAAATGATGGAAATGCAAACATTTCCCCTCAATTTCTGGGCAGGTTTAGAGATGAAGAGAGTGGGAGGGAAACAGGTTTTCTCAGTTGCTAAAATTAGATTCCAGGTTTTAGGGGTCTCCGGGGCTGTTGTGACAGTAAGAAAGAGGCAGGTCTAGGTTTGAGAGAAGCAGCCACGTGACCAGGGAAGGCAGGAGGCACAGCACCTTCTCCCGACTGGAGAGTTCTCCTAGCCAGTGTGGGGAAAGGGCTCTAGGTCACCGTCCCCACCCTGGTCCTGCAGCGCCCCCACAGAAGCCTCCAGGCCCGGAGGGAAGTGGCTGCGTCATGCCAGGATCCACTGCCTTTCCAGCCTCACAAACAATTTGCAGGTTCTTAGAATGACAGAGAAGCATCCCTGAGCCAGCAGACCTAGGAGCCTCAGATGTCTCCATGGTAACTGCTGTTGACAAATGCCTGACCACCAGAGCCCTCAGCCCTTACGAAAAGCACAAATTCAAACCACAATGAGAAAATGCAGGGACTCAATGTTCTTGCACACCCGGGGTCCAGCAGGCGCATACTGGTCATAGGTACAAAGAAGGTCAGGGCGTGGCATCGGAATAAAATGGAGAAGGTGTACCTATTATAAAGCTGGTTAATAAGCCATCTGGGTGGTGGGAGGGAGGCCAACAGTCCAGGACATTCTGTAGCTCTGGTGGTTCCAGGATCCTAGCCAAATGTTTCCCCCCAGATCGCATCAGGCCTTACTTTGTGCCCCAGAAGGTTGTGGTCCTCTGGCTCCCGAAGGCCACCTCTGCACTCATTCTGGGGCCAAACGCAATGGGCCACATTTGATCATGTTCTGCTCCTGCTCATGGTCCTTCAGCAAAAGAAGTATGTATCTTCAGAAATCTATACCTCTCAGTGGTCCCCCATAGCCCCCAGGATGGAGCCCAAACTCCTTACATGTCCCACAGACCTGCTTGTCCCTCGGGCCTCCGTTTAGCCTTTTTCTGATTCCCCACATCCACCACTACAGCTGAGCTAGTTTCTCTTGTGTGCTCCCACATCTGGGCGTGCCCCACCCTGGCCCTGAGCACTCTCTCAAACTCTCTGCTCACTTCTCCATTTGCCTCGCCACACTTTGGACTCCTTGAGGACAGAAGCTGTGTGGGGGTCACAATCCCTTCTTTGATACCAGCACAGCACCCTGACTTTAAAGAGGGTATTCAGCAAGGTTTCTTAGAGGAAATGCTCTCAACATGAGATCTAAAGGATTGGAGTGCAAGCTCAAGAAGAGAAAGCATGGCAGCAAATGCAAAGGCCCTGGGGTTGGAAGGAATGTGGCAGGTCTAAGAAAGAGACTAAGGACACTGTGGCTGGGATGTAGAGAGGGAGTGAGTAGGTGGTGTGGAATTTGGTCTGTTAGGTTCTAAGTGTTGTGGGAAGTCACTGAAATGTGTTAAGCTGGATAGAAATACTATCCTATATCCACCACATCCTCTTTCCTTTTTGCTCTCACTGAACACAGGTTCTCTCTGAGAACAGTTCCCTCAGCCTTCTCCAGTGGTGCTTATTTTTCTCTGCCACATCCCTCCTACTGCTGGGTGGGGCAGGTGTCTTCCTCTTTCCTTCTTGCTCTTTCAAGCCATTCTTCCTTAAAACTTCCCAGCTTTGAAGGTCATCAGCCTTTAGCACCCACCATCCCTCATTGGTCCAGTCTCCCACAAACACCGGATGACTCCCTTTCATTCCCTCTATGGCTCTTAGCCCCTGGCTCTCTGTCACTCTCACCAACACCATCTGTCATCACGCTTGGAACTATCACTCCCCGTAGCTGGCTT
The DNA here is from genome assembly GCF_024610735.1 of Ursus americanus. Lineage (NCBI taxonomy): Eukaryota > Metazoa > Chordata > Mammalia > Carnivora > Ursidae > Ursus > Ursus americanus. The sequence goes on along the minus strand of NC_142128.1, from coordinate 82,538,475 downwards.
CTCAGTTCCCTGGGCGCCTCTCCCCCAGCGATCTTGTCCCGACCTTATCTCAAATACTCAAGTGCCGGATATTGATACTAACTCTATCTTTTCCAGAATCTCAGTTCAGTGCGTCTCCCTCTCTGACCAGCACCTCCCAACTTCCCAGCTCAGGGCTCCGGAAATCCCATCACTGGCAATCCTTCTCGAAGTGAATGGCTGCCCCTCCCACCTTTAACTCATGCCGTGTTCCCCTCGCGTTCTCTTTCCCCACCTTCCTTGGCTCAAATCCCATGGTTTATCACTTTAATCACTTCTTTTATCACACGCCCTTATCTCCAATACCCCTCTTTTGCTTCACTGTTGTGTTTGGCAAAACGCTAACCCGGTTAACTCTGCATCTCAGCCCACTCCATGCCTGGGCCCACGCAGCGGACCCTGGCAGCAGGAAAGAACGCATTCTTCCTGACTGGTCATGACCTCTAACCTTGGGTGGGCCTGTAATGCTGCCTGGCAATCATGGATCCATGCACTCTCCCGCTCTCTTGGATGAATCCTCTTTCCCCGCGGGCCCCCCACACCTCCTGTCCACCTGCCATCTCCGTCAAGACCTTGCTTCCTATTGCACTGAGAAAAAGCAGCCGTAGGAAGGGCACTTCCTCCAGCTCCCACCTCTGCATCTCCCCACACACCTGCGTCTGTGTCCCTGTCCTCTAACTTTTCTGCGGCTCCTGGGGATGAGCTGCCTGCGCAGAGGCCAACTCTCGCTCATGCACTGGGTCCCATCCTCTGTCACTTTCTCAAGGACATCACCCCAGCAAATCCCTCCACTCCTGCCTCATCAATGTTTCCTTCTCTACTGGGTCATTTCAAAACCCACTGTTTCCATTCTCAGCTCTCTGTTACAGTGAAACTCCTTGAATGAACTGTCGATACTCATCGGCTACAATTCCTATCTTCTCTGAAATCCACTCCAATCGACTGTCGAGGCCCATGTGGCTGAATCAAATGGTAAATTCATAGTCCTCATATAACGTGAGCTCTCAGCAGCGTTTGACATAATGGATCACTTCCTTCTCCTTGAACCATTTCTTCCTTTGATTTCCAGAACATCACATCCTTCTGGTTTCTCTTCAAGTCCCTGTGTTCTCTGCTTTTCATCTTGTTTGCTGGGTCCTCTCATCTCCCCACTTCACAGCCTTAGTCCTTGGACCTCTTCCCTTCACTGTGTACTATACTCTTTTGATGACTCATATAATACATGGCTTTAAATGCAACCCATACCTTGATAACTCTTTAAATTTTATGATCTACCAAGATCTCTGTCTTGAAATCAGATGCCTGTATCCAATCCTGTACTAATACCAATGATCTCTTATCCATCAATTATCAGTTATCTCTAGGTATTGTCCAGGCCTAAACTCCTTGATCTTTTCTCCTAAAATCAGTTCCCCAGTGTCTTCTCCGTCTCAGTTAAAGGCAACACCACTCTTCCAGGTGGTTGGGCTCAAAATCTTAGGGTTGTCCTTCATGCTTCTCTTTCTCTTGCTTCCACATTCCGTTGATAACCAAATCATGTTAGTTCTAACTTCAAAACTGATCTGGAATTTGACCATTTCTCACCATTTGTGGCCATTCTAGTCCCAACCACCAGATTACGGTAAAGCCAAATGAGCTCCCTGAGTCTGCTGTTGTTCCCATCAGCTTTCTTAAAATAGCGGTCAGACTGCTCTGGTTGACACATTACTCACAACAAAAGCCAAACTGCTTACAGTGACAGGCAAGACCTTACACAATCTGGCCATGACCTCATCTCCTCCTTCTCTCCTCCTGGCGCACTCTATCATCCACCCAGGCCTCCTTCCCCCCCATGTGAGGCATGTCCCCACCTCGGGGACTTTGCACTGGTTTTTCCCTCCCCTGACTTCTCCCAGACATCTGTACATCTTGCTGTCTTGCCTCCTTCCGGATTTTGCACAAAAGCAATCTCCTTAATGAGAACTAGCTCAGCCATGCAATTCACATTGCAATCCCCACGCCCTCACTTCCAAGCCCCTTGCCATTGTTCAATCTTTCCCGTAGCCCTTATCAACATCTAGCAGACCCTACAGTTTGCTTATTTATTAAGTTTATTTTGGGGGTTGGGGTCTTAACATGAAAAAGAAAAGTTTAATTCTCTCCCATGCTACATTTTCTTTACGGGTCGCACAGAGGCTCCATTTACCACAGCCACGCAGGGGTCAGGTTACTGGGGGATGGAGCTGCCACCATCTCGAATGTTGCTGGTTGCCGAGAGAGAGAAGAGGGAGCTTGGCGTCTCAGTGAGAAAGACGCATGCCCTGTCTGAAAGACACCCTCACCTCATTGGCCAGAAGTAGTCACATGGTCCTGACCAAACATAAGGGGCCAGGGAAGAAAATCCTACCATACACTGCGAAGGGGGAAACTGGAAATATTTGATGAACAACATCACATGATAACTGAACAGTCGATATTTATTAAATGAACAAATGAATCACTCTGAGAGAGTTAGAAGCTTTCGCCTTTGATGAAGCCTTATATGTTGAAAATGGAGAAAGGGGAAAGAATATGATACGGGAGTCAGTGACTAATGAGATGTGTAGAGTTTGAGGAAGTCCAGTTTGACTCACCCGGATTTTCAGTCTGGGTGAGTGGAGGAAAGGTAATAGTGATTAAAAAAAAAAAAAAAAAGGTAGAGGAGGTACACATGTGGACATGTTTCCATGTGTGTGCTAGGAGGGTGTAGACGAAATACCTGCATCCTGACCTCACTTGTTGCTAGGTAAGTTATGATATTTTGGCATCAGGCCCTTTGCTCAGGATCCTGTTTCTCCTTTGTGGTCAGACACTGGGGATCTGGCTAGGAATCCTCTGTGCTCCCTGCTCCGAAGGCATTTGCAACCTGTTAGAGGGGCAGAGACTTGCAAAGGGAACATCAACAAATATAGAGAGTAAGGAGGCATTTTAGGGAGATGGAAAGCACTTTGCATGTGTCACCTCACAACAGCCCATCGGTGATCTATTCTTATAGAATTTACCATTAAAGATACCTGTCCGGGACCGTGCCCCTCCCAGAGATTCCTGCACCTGGCGACCCAGTGAGGAGGAGATAGAAAGACTCCGCTTCTGGACGCGGAGCTTTATTCGTGTGCTCGTTTTTAACTACAAATTCACTTTCTTTAATAGACACAGGGCTATTCACATGATCTATTTCTTCTCGACTAAACTTTGGTAGTGAGTTTCAAGGAAGTTTTCTATTCTAACCTGCCAAATTTATTGGGATAAAGCTATTTGTAATATTCCCTTATTATCCTTTTAATATCTGCAGAATCTGTAGAGATACCATAGCTCCCATTCCTGGTTTTAGTAGGTGTTTTCTCTCTCTCCCTCTCGTTTTTACCTGATCAGTCTGACTAGAGGATTATCAATTTTATTGATCTTCTCAAAGAGCCAGCTTTTGGTTTCACTAGTCTTTTTCTTATTGTATTTATTTTCTCTCTTATTTGTTTCTGCTCTGATCTGTGTCATTCTCTTCATTCTACTTACTTTGGGTTTACTTTGATCTTTTTTTTCTAGTTTCTTGAGGGGGAAACTGAGGTCATCATTTGAGACCTTTCTTCTTTTATCATATAGACCTTTCGTGCTAGTATGAGTTTCTTGCGGCTTGGATTGGTTTCTGTTTTGCTCACTGAGAAAATTCTAAAGTCAAAAACAGGCATTGGCACATAGTAGGTCCTAAATATTTGTCAAATTAATGAATTAATGCCTCCCGTCTACCCAAAACCCTCTGAAGAGTTCCCATATTATTCCAAAGGAAACCAGGTCCTTCCACCATCCTCAAGGCCCTACACAACCCGCCTCTTCCTACCTCTCCGGCCATTCCTTCTGTCTTACCCTCAGCTACACTGGCTTCTTTGCTGCCCCTCAGAGGAGCTGTATCTGAGCTCAGGGTCTGTGCAGGCGCTGCTCTCTGCCTGGAATACTCACCCCGCCCTGTTTCTCCAGGTAAAGAATGATACACACCTCTGTGCAAAGAGATTCTGCCATCTCTCATCCTCCCTTCCCTTCTGGCTCCTCCTGGATGAAGAAACTTGGCTGAAGACCTGAATCGGGACACTCTGGGTTCTCATCGCCACAGCAGTCCTGTCTGGAATCATCATGCCTCTGCGGTGACCCCCCCCCCCCCCCGGCCCCATCGCCCTGGGCGCCCTGTCAAAATCAGGTCTGTTTCTGCAAAGCCGAGGACTGGAGTGGGCGGAAGCACAGCCACTGGCAGATTGTTGATACTTTTTATTCTGAATACGAGATTTTAACTTTATTCATTTTACATAAGGACATCATTTGTTTCATTGTTTTTTAAATGTAATGACATAAAACTGTGCAAAGGTTGTCTTCATGTTTTTATAATCATGTACAATTTTGTTGGTGTTTCTATCTCCCATCCTCCCCCCACACCCTCTGGTTAGATTTGCCAGAGGTTTTCTTGGTCTTTCCCCTGCTGGGGGATGGGGCAGGACCACTCTTCAGTTTACTCTGGCCAGGAGAATCCACAGGGTCGGAGTGATATTGCATTCCAAGGACCCGAAAGGGAATTTCTTTCCGGAATCGCGGCGTCACACCCAGGGCCAGAGCATTAAGAAGAGAGTTTCTGTCCAGTTATGCTCAGCGCGGCAGTTGGGAGGTATGTTTTCATGGAAACTCAAACGCCTCTCCTGTGAATTACCTCTGTGTTCAGGCAGCCGAGCTAGACAGCTGCGAGGAAAAGCATGTGTGTTTGGTGGGGGCCTTGGAAAGAAAAGGCCCCTTGTACCGTGGCCAGCGACTGTAGGTGGAGTGGCCTAGGAGGACAGGGGAGTTCGTTAGGAGCTCCGCAGCAGCTGCGGCAGAAGCCGGACTCCCACTGGCAATGGGCGAGCGAGCCAGAGGCGGAGCCAGAGAGCCCGGAGGCCAGTCCCTGCGCGAGGTGTGGAGTGAGGGCTGCGCCCCCAGAAAAGCAGGCCACGAGGAACACGGTGTGAAATTCCTGACGGTAGTGAGGCCCCTTCCGTTCCCTTCTTTTCTTGGCAAACTCAAACTCATCCTTCAAGGCCCAACTCAAAAGGCATTTCTTTTGGAAAGGCTTCCCCAAGGCCCAGGCAAAGGCAATCCCGCCTCCAGAGTCCTTGCAAACCAGCGTCGCAGGCTCCCGGGAGAACTGTCTGATGTCTCCGGGCGCTCCAGCACCCTGCGAAGCCCCCCGAGAAACCCCGCAAGGGGGGACCTGGCCTGCTTCCCCTGCTCCCCGGAGCCTGGCCCAGGGCGGTGATTGTCGGTGTAGCTGGGACTCATGCCTCAGGATCCTGCCCGGGCTTGTCGCAATGCAGACTCGAGGATCCCCCTGGACCTGAACGATCTCTGGGAGTGTGGCCCTGGAATCATCATATTTAACCAGGTATCCCCCCCTTTATTCTTATGCACAGCAGGACTGGTACAAAGTACAGTGTTGTTCAAATGTTTATGACCGGGAATCGAAGCAAACCAGAGTAAGAAACAGTCTTCATTGCAACCCTGCACATATATACATAAAACTAAAATTAAAAAAAAATACTTGAAACAACTTTTCCTTACTATGTGTGAGATATTCTGATATGTTCTATTCTATTCAAACAAGATTGGTTGTGACTCACTGTCCTATTCACAGGTGTTTGTCCTACCGTTGGAAAAACAGATGCCCCACCAATGTTTGATGAGTGAATAAGTGAAAGATGGAACAACGAAGTGAATGCCTGTATCTCAGCAACTGCAAAACAGAGGAGCTGCATTCGATCATTTCTGAGATCTTTTCCCTCAAAATACTGAGACCTGATGTCTTCTCGTCCATTTCCAACAGCTTCGTCATGCCCCAGGGCTGGGGATCTTCAGTCAAAACGATTCCCACTGATACAAGATGGCAGAGTGCTCTATTTCGGTTTGTTAATTAAAGACATGCAGCATCTTCCCGCTAGCCTCCCCAGACTTGCTGTCTCAGAGCCTGGAAGGACCAGCAAGGGCAGGAGGCAAACCTAAAGCACAGGAGATTGCTAGCAGTCCTGTCTGTGGTGTTCTTTCTTTGTCTTCCACATGGTCCCAAGGTTGAGGTGGAGGGTAGGAGTCTCTGTGACCTGGAAGGCTGTGTTATCCCCAGGGCAAAGAAAATGTGTTACTATGTCAAGAGGGAGTAAGTGTTTGAGTGTTTGGTGTGGTACCCAGAAGACTCCAGGACCCTCAGAGATCCCCGTCCTGCTGCTAGGATCTTGTCCTCCTACAGCATGGGCCTGGGGCTTTCGTGCTCATCTGGGAAGGCCACCACAGCACAAGGTGGGCCTCGAGGAGCTAGGAGGGGGCTGGTCTTCTTGGACAGTCACCTAAGAGGTTCTCCTTCTTACAGCTCATCCATAGGGGAAGGCCTCAGGAGAGCTAGAGGAAAGAGTTCTGGCAGAGACCAGAGGTGGGGTTCTCTACTGCTTTCTGATGTCTGGACTATAGTGGAGGCTAGTTCCCCCCTCCCCAAATTATGTTATGTTTATCTAATATGGGCTGAGTGCTTGCTCTCTGCCATCATCTCATTTAATCCCCATAACTCTGTAAGGTCCATAACTGTTATTAACCTTAATTTACAGATCAAGAGACAAGACAAAGAAAGGTTATGTAACTCGCCCACAGTCATGCAGCAGGTGTCAGAAGCAGGATTACCTAACCCATGCAGCCTGACTCTAAAGCCTGCATGCTCAGTCACTATGCTGTGCAGCCGTCCCCAGGGGCAAGAGGTGTTGTCAGCCAAGGGTGGTGGTGTCTGCCTGATGCTGTCCTGAAGGAGGTGCTGGGAGGTGCTGGCATTTGGAGTCATCACCATGTCTTGTCTCCTGTCCGGAGCATGAACCTCCCACCCCTGTCACTGATTACATGTGCTGAGTATAACACACAAAGAAGAGCCCAGGGTTATGACATCGCTACTCTGCCGATATCGTAGTCCTCCAAAAAACCTGCTTGACTAGCCTCTCAGTGGGGATGCTTGCGATAAGGAGATTAGTCTCAGCCAGAAGAATGGTGGCTTTCTGGTGGCAGGTAATTAAGGAAAATCAATCTGGAGGAACGGGGATGGAATAAAGACACCATCAAACTCCCACCAGTTCTAGGATAAAAATAATAATACAATTTGTTGAAAAACCACCATACGGTTGACATTGGACTAAATTTTTAAAAAATATTGTTTAATGGTATTTTCATAACAAGCCTGTCGATGACAGTATTCTTATTCTCATTCTACAGACAGAAAGCCTAAGACTCAGGGAAGTTAAGGAAATGGATCAAGGTCATCCAACAAATAGAACTGGGATTTAGAGCCATATGTGTCTAACCTAAGATCGTGTGCCAAGTTCCTGTCCCATGTATAGGTCTGTTTCTCGCTTATATAACCTTACTTAACAAAATTTGTGGGCTGAGAAAAAAACAACAATATTTAAAGTTTCCATTGTGGGGGCGCCTGGGTGGCTCAGTCATCTGGGCATTTGACTCTCAATTTAGGCTCAGGTCATGATTTCATGGGTCTTGGGATCAAGCCCCATATCAGGCTCCGTGCTCAGCACAGAGTCTGCTTGAGATTCTCTCTCTCCCTTTCCCTCTGCTCCCCTCCACCCCATGCTCTCTCTCTCTCTCTCTCTCTCTCGCTCGCTCTTAAATAAATAAATAAATATCTTTAAATAAATAAAGTCTCCATTCTGCTTGGGACACTTAAGTGGCTCCATTAATCTTCCTCAAGGTTGATGCAGGACTGTGCAAGAAAGTGGGCTGGTGACAGCCGGCGGCAGAGCATGGGGAGGCCTGCAGGGGAGTGGGTCCAAGCTTCAGAGTCTCATGTACAGAACTTGGGAAGTATCTCAGGTGCGCTCAGAATCACTATCTGACCTGATGTCCAGACGCAGCCATCGTTCACCAACTCAGCAAGGTGAGAGGCATCCCCCAGGGTGGAGGGTCAGACCTGCTTTCCACCCATATCACTCAGTTCCCCCCAGGCAGCCATGTAGTTCACAGGTCCTGGGCCCCCACGTGGTGCCTAGTGGAGGCCAAGTGCCTTCCCCTCTCCTCACTTCCTTGTGCTCCTCTCTCCACGTCTGCTTTGTTCCCTTTCCAGACAAGCAGGCAGGAGGACCCTTGTTTTTACTCCTGCCGGTCAGGACAGCTCTAGGAAAATGCCAGATTTTGAAGGCAGACTTGCAAATAGTAACAAATAAGTAAAAACAACGTCCTTTGTTTCCACACCTAAGGGATGGAGCAGAATGATATAAATTCCAAAAGTTCTTTGAGGGGGGTGGAGAATTGGTTCTAAGGGAAAGTCCTTTAACTCCAATGCCTGGTGGTCCTTCCAGGGACTGTTGGGAAGACCAGATGAGACAGTAAATGTGCTTGTACTGTCAGAAGTGGAAGGCATCCAAGAAACAAGATGGGTCTGGGCAGCAGGTTGACCAGAAATCTGAGCAAGACCCAGAATGCAGTTCTGAGACCGGATCAGCCTCCTGGGTATTACTCATCAGAACGGTGAAGTCTCATATACAGAAAAGGTTCACGACACCTCAAAGCAGGATTTTTAAGATGGCGAAGGGGACATCTCAGGGTAGGTCTCAGGGAGACATTATTTCTCTGTGTAGGTAGCATCCAGGCCACTCCCTTCCCCTTTCATTGCTGGGTGGCCTAGCCTGTACCAGCGAGAAGGTAACACCAGTGTGCCTTGAAAACCAGAGAGGAGACAAAGTGGGCAAGTTAATGTGGAAGTCCCATGGCATATGGTAATTCATTAATTGTTACAGATTCTAGAAATAAAGCATGATGAGAAACAGGCTGTCCAGGCTGGACACCAACAGGTAGGCATTTGATGGAACCATTGTCTCCTTGGGCAACTATTCTGAGGGAACAGGTCTTCTGAGAGAGTGACTGCAGTGACCACACAGACCCAGGTCACATGGCCTTGGGGTGGAGGGACTAAGAGTTTTCAGGAGGAAATGAGGGTGCAGCCAGGCAAAGGGCAAACGTGCAGGCTCTATCTAAAGGGACAGTGTGTGGGCCACTCGTGTGGCAGTGGTTACGAGTGTGACCCTGATAGCTCAGAATCGAATCCCAGCTCCACTGCGCAGATAACGGACCAAGCTGTCTGTGTCTCAGGATCCTCAGGCTGTGAACGGAAACAGCATGGACAGGAGCCACTCCTCCGGAACCTGGCGAGGATTACTAGAGACACACGTGGTGTGTCAGCATCGCGTTAGCTTGAGGAAAAACTCAGCCAATGTACATCGCCCATAGCAGTGAAGCTGGGGGTGGGGAGGGACACACGCAGGCTGACCCAGCCCCAGGTCTCACCTCCACAGGCCCTTCCTGAGGAATTTAGCTGCTTCCTCGCCAAAGGGTGTCTGAAGCTCAAGCCTGGACGATATGACCACTTGGGAAATTTTGCGCAACAGTGTTGGGATGTGTTGGTGGCAACACCATCTGAGAAGTTGCTGTGGGAGATATTTTGTTTTAAGGGCTTATTCCCCCACCACCACCACCCCCACTAACACCTATGGTTCTCAGCCTTTTTCTGGATCATGGCCCCTTTGAGAAATGTGTGCTTGCTAGGGATCTTCTTGCCCAAACAGTGCATGTCCACGTATCCGTAGCATCCTGCACTTTATTGCAGGGGATCGATGGACGTGAGGATTTGAATCCTGTTCTAGACTGTTGGTCAAAGACCTAGAGGCAGCTCTGCTGTCTTCCTCCTGCCTCTGAAGCCACATCTGTAAAACTCCAAGGCACAGATGGGCCTGCTTTCCTGGATCATTCTCTGAAAACGGCTGTCCAGGAAAATGTGTTAGATGTCAGTATTGCTGTCAGAGTCGCAGACCTAGCAAGGCCATGGGGGTACAAAAGGAGCCCCAGCAGCCATGTCTTCCCCAGAAGCACCAACAGCATCAGTAGTAACCATGAGGGCAGCTGACTTTTCTGGGCGTAACTCTGTGTCAGACACTGAGCTAAGCTCCTTACATGCGTTCTCCTATTTGATCTTGCAGGACCCCCATGGTGGAGATGCATCGTTTGCTGCCATCAAATGGGGATTCTCGTTTGACAGATGAGGAGCTAAGGCACAGAGTAGTTAAGTAACTCACTCGAAGTCACACAGCTAGTGAGGTGAAGATTCAAGGCCAGTCCCAGAAACCTGCTGTCAACCAGTGTGCTTTTTGGCCACCTAGGGACATCCCAGGTACCATATTCCCATCTCCTATTTTAATGTCCTGAGCTTTCACCTTAATAAAGACACATTAGACTTCAGTGGGTATAAGTTCCAGACACAGGGAGTCTCATATCCTGGGCCAATCATTCTCTTTAAAATGAACCTGCATGGGAACCAATGCTGAAAGATGAAGAGAGGTCCCAGACAGGCCTAGCATCCATATGAATAAGGAGATAAAACAATCTCCCCGCATCCCACCTCCAGTGAAATTGCTATGGGCATCTTTGAGCCAATGAGTACTTCAAAAAATTCTGGAAACATCCCTGCTCAAACCCCAGTGCTACAAAAGGTTGGCACCAGGAAGGGGGAGGTAGGAATATAGTTTACCCTGTCCTGCCTGCCAGCGAGGGAAAAAGCATGCTTCCCAAGGAAGCTAGCATGTGACAGTGGCCTATGGACATACCAGGGCAGGACTGAAGGAGGGACTGCTTGCTCTGCTGGGAAGCCGCAATGAGAGCGAGCAGAGGGAAGGGCCACCTGCAGGAGGACTTAGCAACCTTTCTGAGGGAGGAGGGGGGCGGGAGGGAGGCTCTGGCAGGAGGGGAGGCGGGAGCAGAGGGAAGGCAGGATCGTTCAGGCAGCGAGAGAGGGCAGCCCCGCTCTATTTCCCAGGCTGCTCTCTGGGATGAGGCAGGAAGGTCGAGTGTATTACGCTGGCCCCACCTCCTGAAGCTCTCTCTGCAGCAGCTGGGCTGGACACAAAAGCGTGAGGGACAGAGACACCATCTCTGCTGATTTGTACCAAACTCGGGTTCCAGGGGCTGAGAGGCCACATGTGACAGAAGCCGGGGTGGGGGACCCACACAGCTGTCTGCATTTCCCAGGTAAGCAACTCTTTGTGTCAGAGCCAAAGGTAGAGAGCCAGGCCTAAAGGCAGAGGAGAAGGCGGGAGGTGGCTGCCCTGGGATGGACCTAGAACAATCTATGGGAGGAAGGCAGGAAGAGGGGCAGGGGCCGCAGCTGCCCTCAGGCCAGGCTTCTGCAAGGTGTCCCTGTATGAGGTAAGCAAGCTGGAGGCTGCATTTGGGCCATTCCTGGCTGGCAAGGGTGGTGGAAGTTCCAGGAAAGGGCTGTGCTCTGACAGCTTCTGGGGGTCAGCGTCGCTGGAGAGCAGACGCTCCAGCCACACCGTGGCACCAGTGTTCTTCCAGACCAGGAGTATTTATATAGACTTGGCCAGAAAATCCCACCCTGAGCCCCTGCCTTCCTCTTGGTCCTGTCGGTGGTCAAGGGAGAACCTCCAGGAGGAAGAAAGCAGGATATACTCCCTCGGGCTGTGGCTTCAGACAGGGGAGGGATTTCCCATCTGAAAAGACAATCTTCTGTCAGGCTTCTGAGGAGCTGTGAGCTGGCAGAGTGCTGCGTGCCGCCCGAGCAGGCTCACCTGTGGCCCAGAGGAGGGGGAAGGAGACACGTATGTAAAGTTGGGTCCGTGCGCTGAAGCGGGGCTAGGGGTGGGTGTGGGGAGTGGTCTGCAGGCAGCTCCATCTGAACATGCCCGAGGTGTTGCCCCAGAGAAAGAAGGAAGCCCAAGAAGCCGGTTTCAATCAAATCCAGCATCCCTTTGCTGTCCGTGCTGGCGGACCTCAGTCCCTGATCAGGCACGCTGGCCTGAGCAAACCGTGTTGAGCTGGCCCGCGCTGTGTCCCTTCTATTAACCACACACACACACACACACACACGCACGCACGCACACACATACGCACGCATGCAGCCACTCTTCTAAGAACCAGTGTGCTGAAAATACATCAAGCCTAGTTGCTTGTCCAGGGCTATGCCAGCCACACTCTGACCTGTTATGGGGATAGAAAGGGAGGTCAGAGGGAAGGAGTGGTCCCTGGGCTTCAGGCCACAAAGGGACATAAGATGCTGGATGCCAGCCACCATGGCATTATGCCCTCCCTCCATCTGTGGCTTCTCTTTCCAAGTACAAAGTGAGGGTTCCTCCCCAGGGCTCCCCTCCTCTATACACACACACACACTCACAGTAACTGGGTTTATGATCAGGCGAGAGCTGGGGGCAGGGCAGATTGATGAGGTGGGGCTAGGATATGGCTTTATTATGTGCACCTTGACCACCAAACTGCTACGACTGTCCATCTGGACGCCTCCCAGAAGTCCTGCTGGGGGGCAGAGCTGACAGTGTAGGGGACACCGCACAGTCCCTGACTGCTGTATGCAGGAGCTTCACACACACCAGACAGTAGGCCTATTATCGTCCATCTTCCCGATGAAGAAAACAAGGCTCTGAGACACTTGCCGACGCACAGGCATATGATTTTGAGGGTTCGGTACCATCCGTTGAGTGAATGACTAGCTCTTGCTGGCGGGGGCAGAATGCGTCCTGCGCGATGGGGAGCACAGCGGAGCCACCAAGTGCAGAGACGGCTCCTCCTATCCCACTGGAGACAGTGGAAGGTGGGCGGAGAAGGAAAGAAGGAGCTTTCCGAAAGTAAACACTCAGTGACTAATACTCTTGACCACCCCAGGCAACAGTCTCCACAGCGTGTGTCCTGGCCTCTTTCTCTGCGAAGGGCAATTTGGGTCAACAAGAGCAGGGAGGAGCCCAGTGGTGAAGCCCCGTAGCCAAGGCTCCTTGGCCCAGAAAACACAAGGGGCTTTGATGCCTGCAGAAAGCAGTGGCTCTCCCCCCAGGATGCTGTGGCTGCTTTTGGGCAGGGCCCAGCCCCAGGGCAGGCCTCGCGCTAGATGCCTGGGAGGTCGTACCTACAGCTCGGGGTTTAACATCATGGCCTCGGAGTGAAAGAGAGGCCTCAGCGCTGCTGTCCCTGAGCAGTGTGGCCTTGGGCAGGGAGGAAACCTCATTAGACCTCACTACCCTGGTCTGTAAAATGGAAAGACTCATAAAATAGTAACAGCATCTCTCTTAAAGGTTGCTGGGAAGAAAACATGAAATCCTGCTTGCGAGGTGCTCAGCATTTTGCCTGGCTCCCAATGTCTGCCCAAAAAGTAAAACTGCTAGCCTTACCCCCTCCGAGATTCCCAAAAGGTTCCCTCCAGCCAAAAGCAAACTCAGCCCTCTGGTCAGAAATTGCCCTTCACCCCCAGGCCTGCAGGAGCCTGCCTCTCACTCCAGTGACTCCTGGAAAATGTATCGCTCACACAAATAATCCTTATTAGCCAACCCTACCAGGCTTTCTCTGTGTCTTCAAGCTAAAATAAAATCACTTAGAAAATAAAACTCAATGGCTTTCTTGTCTCATGCCTTGCTGTCAAACCCTAAGTCTATGCTTCTCAAATCAGGGTACACGCACAGCTCGGGGCCTGTGGGGTTTGCCAGAAATACATGAGGCCATGGGATAAATATGGTACACTTGGGGAAAAGCCAAACATTTAAACTGAAGGTAACTGAAAAAACTATCTTTGTAAAAAAAAAAAAAAAAAAAAGACAGTACTTAGTGGAAAAAAAAGAAACACACGATAAATATGTGTATATGTATATACATACATGTGTGTATGATTTACCTAAATTAAACCTATGTGAATATGACATTGCCAACTATAATTCAATAATAAAAAATGTTTCTGTAAAATACACAAAACCAAAAGATATATATATTAAACAAACAAACAAAATACCTTCCTTTGTGCAGGTATCCTGAGCCAAGCAAAGGTTCTGTCTCGGAGGAGCAGGAATAAAAGTGCCTGAACGTCATGACACAGGTGGACCCCCAAGAAAGGTGGGGCAAGGAGTCTCCTCTCTGTAGTTTGGGGGCCGAAGCTCATGACCCTCAGATCCTGAGCATGAGCTCAGACAGAGAGGATGAAGATGGCGGGGAGGCAGGAGACAAAGAGAGCCCTGGGGACCCTGATCACCAGGGCTGTCCAAGAAGCAGCTCCCACGTGACTCAAGATAAGCCTGACTTGCCCTGGCAACATCCGCTGCGGGAGGAAGAGAAATTCTCCTGCTCCTTCAGTGCCGGGAGCCTGGGGAAGGAACCGGTGGTGGTGCCTGGGAAGAAGGCCAGCTGGGGAAGAGATGAGTTCAAGATCACGCAGACCCAGGACTCCCCAGGACCAGGCACAGCTCCGGGGACCCTCCCTAGCGATCTCTCACACAAGTTGCTAGGTCGAACGCAACCCCTTAAGGGCTCACTACCTGCCGGAGATGACGGAGACTCCAGGGCGAACCTGGATGCTGCCTTGGGGGTCCCATCCAGCTTCCCTGAGACGGGAAGACACTTCTGTGCACAGAGAGATGTAGACACGTCCCCAGACAAGTCCTCTCTGATGTGTTTCCCCAAGCCCGGGGGCAGCTGGGACCTCCCCACGCAGGAGATGCGCGCCCCGGCCCGGGGGACTTCCCCTCAAGCCAGCCTGGCCGCAGCGGTGCTGGCCAAAGCGCGGACCGGTAGGAAGGGCCAGAAGGGTGCACGCGAGGGTGGCCAAGGGGAGGCGCACCCATATAATAAGTGCCTGCGGGGAGGAAGGGCCTTCCAGAGGCCCAGCAACCCCCTGAGTCCCTCGCAGCCGCGGGGCACCAAGCCTTACGCTTGCGAGCTCTGCGGGAAGGCCTACTCCCACCGGGGCACGCTCCAGCAGCACCGGCGCCTGCACACCGGCGAGCGGCCCTACCAGTGCCCCTTCTGCGACAAGGCTTACACGTGGTCCTCGGACCACCGCAAGCACATCCGCACCCACACGGGCGAGAAGCCCTACCCGTGCCCGGACTGCGGGAAGGCCTTCGTGCGCTCCTCCGACCTGCGCAAACACCAGCGTAACATGCACAGCAACAACAAGCCCTTCCCGTGTGCCGAGTGCGGTCTGACCTTCAACAAGCCGCTGTCGCTGCTGCGCCACCAGCGCACGCACCTGGGCGAGAAGCCCTTCCGCTGCCCCGCCTGCGACAGGGAGTTCGCCGTGGCCAGCCGGATGATGGAGCACCAGCGCGTGCATTCGGGCGAGCGGCCCTTCCCCTGCCCCACCTGCGGCAAGTGCTTCACCAAATCCTCCAACCTGATCGAGCACCAGACGCTGCACACAGGCCAGAGGCCCTTCAAGTGCGCCGACTGCGGCGTGGCCTTCGCACAGCCCTCGCGCCTGGTTCGCCACCAGCGCATCCACACGGGCGAGAGGCCCTTCCCTTGCGCGCAGTGTGGCCAGGCCTTTGCCCGCTCCTCCACCCTGAAGCGGCACCAGCAGATCCACTCCGGGGAGAAGGGCTTCCTCTGCGCCGAGTGCGGCCGGGCCTTCCGAATCGCCTCGGAGCTCGCCCAGCACATTCGGGTGCACAACGGGGAGAGGCCTTACCAGTGTGAGGACTGCGGACAGGCCTTCACCAGGTCCAATCACCTCCAGCGGCACCGAGCCAAGCACAGTACCTGCAAGAAGGAGCCCATCCCCTCCTGCTCTGATGAGTGAAGGCTCTAGCAGCCAACTCTCAGGGAAGGTGAAGACACTGCCCACCTCATTGCTTGGAACCCTCCTCCATGGACAAGCCCATTCACGTGGTAATGTCACCTAGCCCCACCGGTCAGCCTTTCCTCCCCACGGGTCACCGGCCATGGGGTGATCCATTGGATACATGTGTTCGATCTCTTGTGTCAAAAGTAACAGGAAGGCTGGTACCGCCTGTGTGGTTTCCTATCAGTCTTTCTTCTGAATCTCAGAGGTCATATTCAATTGGAAAAAGATAAGAAACAGTAGTGAGAACTGGTCAAGAGTTGAGTTCCTTGGTGGGGGGATCTCAGTGGATTGGGAATTATGTCCTGGGCACTGTGCAAGCCTCCAGGGATCCAGTGAAGAAAAAGATGGTCCTGTCCTGCCCTCAAAGCCATATGCAAATACCGAGAAGGCATCAGGGGCTGGTCCTCTTGGGGAGAAAGGTACTTTTCAGTTTTTACGTGAATAAAGGAATCTCCGGAAGTGGTTTCTGTGAGCAACTCTTTCAAAGCAGCAAAGCCTCCCTGAGGTTAGCTCAGACTCAGCCAGGTAGCACATCATTTCCCTTTCCTACCAAAATTACTTTACCCTTGGGAAATGGGTCTTGGCTTTGAAGTAGAGAAGAGGGGAATTTATGTCCTATGTTTTGGAACCAGTTATTCTGTGCATACAGAACAATCTTAGCATCTGAAAAAGAATTCCCTTCCTCTTTACAGTCAAACTTGTAAGCTGGATCTAATCCGAGTCTCACCCACAGAATGTACACATGCTTCCTGTCCGGCCACCTCTTTCCCTGTTCCCGCCCTGGGGACTTAAACCATATGTAATTTACAGAGAGTAATATGCCCATTTACAGAGAGATATGTAACATTTCTCCAAATGCGCCTGACCATAATTCAAGAAACCTCTTAGATTCACTTAAATTTTCCAGGTCATTAGCTCCAATTTGAAGTAGATAAAATAAAATACCCCTTGCCCACGTGCCAATTGGTTTGTCTCGTTTCAGAGTCTTAAAACCAGGTTTGGAAACCCACATGATTCACAATTACTCTCTAATGAGGTTATTTGAAATCTGTGTATTGCCAACAGCCATTCTTCAAAACGTATTGATTTTCTATAATTTAAAGTCAGTAGTTCTTAGCTCTGGACCCCAGCTGTGAAGAATCCATGACTTCACAGAGTTCCCTTGATGCACAGGGGCAAACATGGAATAAGATATTCCATAAGACCGTTTAGTACTCTCCTTCTGCGGATATCTTTTTAGCATATTCTGAAAATTGCCACCAAAGGGTGTCAACTATGAACTTCTCTCGAATTCCACCTTGACACATGGGAGCCAAAGAGAAGTGGTACATGTTATCATACTTTGTTTGACAAAGGTAACCTTAGTAGAGGAGTTCAGACTGCATGCCTGGAGGTTTTGTGTCTTCACTCCCCTAGACATATCTGCCCATCCAACCAACAGAGTTAGCTGGTTCAGGGTCTGGCATGAGGGCCAATGGTTGAGTTATTATTCCATCCCCATCATTTACCAGTGATATGACCTTGGCTACAGCTTCTGTGTCTACATTGGCTAATTAGGAGTGATAATAATGGGACAATAAAAATTGGAATTATCCTGCCAGAAAAGGAAATTTGGCTGAAGGCACAGGTATTAAATTGTTGGAAGTCATAAAAATCAACCATAGCCTTATTATTATGAACAGAGTAAAGGTTAGTATTTTTTTTCCTGGGTAACCAATGAAATCCTTGAAGACTGAAGTCATTATTTCTCTTCTTTCTTTGTATTCTTTTTTTTAAAAGATGGTTGTTAGTACAGTTTTGATAATTTAAAAAAATTATTTTGCTTCTATGAATTTTTAAGGCAGTTGTTCCCCAAACCAGTTCCTAGAATGGCTGTCGAGAAGTTACCTGAGCTGTTTGTTAGCCACACAACTTGGTGAGTCCTAGTTTTGAATATTGAAACAGGTCTGCTGTGCATCTTGGATTCGAATTTTTTAAGCTTCCCATATTTTCTGATGCACAGCCAAGTTGGGACCGCTGGTACAATTAATTATTGGTGATAATTACCTTTTATCATCTAGTAAGCAGATAACATGAAAATAAGCAGGGAACCAGGATGAGATCACAGTAGAATGAGACTAAAAATCAGCTCAAACTGCTAGAATACCTCCTGACTTGGGTATGACGGACTCAAAGTAGCAAGCAGGTTTTGATGTGGTCCCATAATCAGTACCCAGGTATAGCTTCCAGATGGGCACACCTTTGGGGAGAGAGTGTGTACTTTTTGTTAATAGGCAGAAAAAAACTAAGCTTAGCTTGTGCTCGGTATCTTTGGAGCTACATACTGTGTTTCTGGAATAAAAGAGATTATAATATACTGAATAGACTGAGGAGAGCTTCATTAATCCTTCAGTGGTATCACATAGTCAATCACATTTTAAGGAAAATGCTCCTGACCAGTCTTTTCTCATACCAGCTGCAAGGATCATATTGAATACATGGTGCAGGGGAACGCAGTCCCCTTACTGTAGCCACAGGTCACTGGGCTGGCCAGTGGTGCTCAGGTGAAAGGTCCCAATTCATGGACTGGCAAAGCAGATACAAAAGGGAAGTCAACCAGCTGCAAACTGGTATGGCACAAATTCTGCCCAGTAAAGTCTGCCCGTCCAAAGTGGGGGCATTTGAATCCTCTGTTTGCAGAAGAACCAGTGTTTGAATAAGTGTATTCTGGCTCAGATTGTTACCCCAAATAATAGTGAACTACTTTTCTAGTTTTCTAGTTTTTTATAAACCTTCACATCACAGCAGACAATCTTATTTCCCTGTTCTGTAATTAAAAATCAGAGCAGGGCCATCTTTGTAATAGAATTGAAAGCGTCTTTCTAGACTAGTGCCATTTCCAGTTTAGTTTGTCAAAATTAATTTGGATATACCAAATAAAAATGATCATTTATAAGATTCCACTTAATTAACATTCCCTTGATATAGTCAACAGAGTCCACAGTCATCATGATCCATATCCCATAGATAATAGTGATAATAGCACCTTACATAGTATTCAGTGTGCGTGGGACTGTTTTAAGTGTTCTGTACATACTAACTATTTAAACATTAAAGTAAACCTATGGTGATTATTATCCTTAGTTTTAAGATGAGGATATCAAGAGACAAAGAAGTTATATTGCCCAAGATATCATAGCTAGAGCATAGCATAACGATGATTTGACACTTAGGCATTAAGTGGAGCCATTTAATGGCTCCAGAGGCTGTGCTGTTAACCACAGGTCCAACTGTCCTTGTTTGGTATAGAGGAATACTCTGCAATTATTGATGACATGTATTTTAAAAGTAGGTGACCATAAATTCAAGAGAAGATAAAGGGTGAAACACAGCACAGCAGAAACCATGGCATGACCCAGGAAGGAAGACCTATGGATTACTTAAGAATGGATTTGGGAGAGCCTGGGTTGGCAGCTAGTAATCATGAATCCCGTAGAGAAGCTGTCAAGAAGCCAACCAGGAGAAAGGGATTTGAGTTAAAGGAGCCATGGTTCCTTGAAGGCCCACCGATGTTTTGTCTCACTAAAGAAACATTCTGTGTCTATGCTGTACACAGAAAAGTACACCAGCAAAGAATCTTGACACTCAACATTTACATGAAATTTTATCATCCAAATACATGCACCTTAAACAGCTATGTTACCTCTGATATGAACCCAACAGACCACCCAGGAGTTCCAACTAAGCCTTAAAAGTTCTTGGAGGGAAGGAAAACATCAATTTAATTGACGGACTACTCAAGCAGATGTCATTGCTAGACTCAGACCTAGACTGTGGACTACAACCTCAATGACCAACGAAAATATTGCCAAAGATGGAATGACAATGTTTCCTCAAGCCAGAAAATGGTGTCTTTTTAAAGTTGAGAGGGAAGCTCATTTTTAACATCAGTTGCCCTCTCTCCATTCTGCATAAAACCATGCCAGAACAATTAAAAAATTTCCACAATGGCTGGATAATATTTTTCCATGTTTTCCCCTTAACCACTTCCCACACCCTCAGTCAAATTGGCTAAGAGTTTCCCTGTCCCAGGAGTGTCAAGCACTCAGTAGACCAGTTCAGTGAATAAATGGAGCTTCCAGAAAACCGAAGCTATAATTAGGATTTAAAGTAAAACTGACCTCTTCTGTAAAGCAAAGAGGATGTAGAGGCGGCCAAGGACAAGGAGGGAAGCAAGATCTTCGGTGGTAGTTCAGATGAAGTCAAGGACAAGTCGGGTTAGTAAATAAGATGAAGAAATGTCCAATATTTCAGAGGTGGAGTCAATAAGGTTTGGTGACAGCATAATTCAGTGAACACTTTTTAGGGGTCGGACACTACGTCCATCATCCCAACTCATCCCTACAACAATGCGTTATGGGAGACCCTTGAAAAATATCCCCATGCGGGATATGCAACAGTTTTCTTCTCCAGAAAAGCAGAGAAGACTAATAGGTCTTGGCCATTGTCTATCAGTATTGTTAAGCAAGGGTCATTGAGGTCTATGTGCTCCTTCTAAGAAACAGATTGCATATCTGCCACATGGAGAACATGCAGCAAACCCCCCACTTTTTGGTTTAGAAATCGTGCTTGCTTGCATTTTTATTTTCTGCCATTGTGGTGGTTTAAAAACTATGCCCACATAAGTATCCATCAAGGGGTGAATGGATAAAGAAGTTCTGGTGTACACATACACACACACAATGGAATACTAGTTAGCCACGAGAAAGAGGGAACTCTCCCATTTGTGACCACAGAGAAAGACATGTTGAGGACACTATGTATGCTAAATGAGATAAGTCAGACTGAGAAAGACAAATGCTGTATGATGTCACTTATATGTGGAATCTAAAAAAAATCACACTCATTGAACCAGAGAGAAGAGTGGCTGCCAGAGGTGGGGGTGTGGGAATTGGGGAGATGTTGGCCAAAGGGTACAAAATTTCAGCTATAAGACAAATGAGACCTGAGGATCTGAGGTAAAACACAGTGATTGTAGTTGTTAACATTGTATCGTATAACTGAAATATGTTCAGAGTAGAACTTAAGTGTTTTTACCAAAAGAAAAGAAAAAAGGTAACTTTGTGAGGTGATGGACGTGTTAACTGGACGGGGAGAACCCTTTCATGATGTATGTGTGTATCAAATCACCACAGTGTCTACTTTAAATATCTTACAGTGTTATGTGTCAATCATAGCTCAATAAAGCTGAATTTTTTTTAAAAAAACAAAGAATTTAAAAATTAACTAAAAATAAAAAATATGCCCACAAATTCTGATACTCCTCCCTTTAAGAAGTCAGTCTAATCTCCCTCCTTTTTGTGTGGGCTGGACTCAGCGACTCGGTTCTAACCAATGGAACAAAGTAGAAGTGTCAGTGCACAACTCCTGAGGCTAGATCACCAGCATTGTAGTTTCCACTGCTTGCTTTCTCTCTCTGTCTCTCTCCCCTCTGCCCCCCATTACTTGCTCTGAGGGAAGCCAGCCACCGTGTCATGAGCAGCCTTTTGAAGAGGTCCTTGTGGTGAGGAAATCCTCTAACAGCCACATTGGTCAGCTTGTAGGGGACCCTTCAGCTCCAGCCGAGAGTTCAGATGACTACAGACCTGGCTGACTACTTGACTGAAACCTCATGAGAGACCCGAAGCCAGAACTATTTATCTAAGTGGCTCCCAAATTCCTGATCCTTGGAAACTGTGTGAAATAATAAATGCTTATTATTTTAAGCTGCAAAGTTTTGCTTGGTAATTTGTTAATGCAGCAATAGCTAACAAGCCGTAATATAGAGAATAACTTGCTCCTAACGAGTGAGAATGCAGTCATTAGATGTCATCACAAGCCCTGATTTCTGCCCTAAGAAAATTGACGGAGGGGTTGGAACACATCACCTTCTTGGCACCACATTCCCCTCCATCCCCAAACAGTGGTTACCGTGAAGGCTGGCAGAAGCTTGGCTGGTAGTCAGGAAACCCTGTGTCATCTGCCCCATTGCTACGTGAGCCGTCCTAACTCAAGGACCCAGTAAAAGGGACCCTGTGGGAAAGGGTCAGAAGCACTGTGGGTAATATCCGGACACCAGCACCACATTTGATAAGGAATAATAAGAATGAAACCCTTTTAGTCACCATTTTTTTAAAATATTGCAATTCCTAATTCATGGAGATAAGTGAACTAAGGCATGGTCTTCCCTAGAAAGTGGAGAAATCTCTAATTCTCTAGAATCTAGCACACAGCTCTATGAAAGTAGTGTTATCCCCACTTTTCAGATAAGAAAACAAAGTTGTGGGAAGCGTAAGCAACATATCCAAGATCACGTAGCTAGGAAGCATGGAAGCAGAACACCAGCTCAGATCTGTGCAGCTGAACGGCCTCACCTTGAGGCGGGGGCAGGAGTGTGGACCTGAGGTCCAGTCCCAGGCTTCTCCCTTGGCTCACTGGGCAGTCAGTGTTCCTTCTGCTATAAACACTGTCTCTTCTCCGAACCCGGTTTGTGCCCACTGCCTGCCCTCAGCCTCCTGTAAGTACCACAGCGAGGCTTTCCCATTTCTCCTTCTCACCCTCACCTTGGAATTCCCGCCTTCAAGGACCAAGGGGGTTACTGAGGGAGAGGAGTTGAATAAGAGGGGAATATAGACACAAAGGTGAGGCAACGGCCCACCTGGTGAAGGTCCCTCCTCACTCATTCCTGAAAGGAAAGTGGCAGGAAACGAATACACAGATACCTAGTTTTTCCATTTTGAGATGGCAAAAGGTATGTCCTAAAAAAGGGATTTTAGGCGTCCATGGAGGGAGACATTTGGGAGAGACACCTCCCTGGTACTTCTGAAATCACAAGACATACATCTGGAAACATACATCTAATGGTTCTCTGTCAACCTGGGGTGTATAACTCTAAACACACAACACAGGATGTAGTTCACGTGCGCCCCATCTTCCCCACGTAATTAGCTCCACGATCATGGTGTCTGGACGTCTGCATATGAGGGTGTGAGTCGCTTGTATTGGTCTCCTCTGGCTCCATAACGAAGTGCCACAACCTAAGTAGCTCGCAACAACAGAAATTTATCTCCTCGGTATTCGGGAAGCCAGAAGTCTGAAATCCGTATCACTGGGCTAAAGTCAGGGTGTCGGCAGGGCCAAGCACCTTCCGGAGGCTCTAGGGGAGAATCCGTTCCTTCTCTCTTCCAGCTTCTGGTAGCTGCCAGCGTTCCTTGTCGTGTGACTGCGTCATTCCAATCTCTGTCTCCATAGTCGTATTGTCCTCTTTTCTGTCTGTGTCAAATCTCTCTCTGCCTTTCTCCTATAAAGACACTCTGATGGCATTTAGAGTGCACCCACATCATCCAGGAAATCTCCCCATCTCAAAATCCTTTATCACAGTTACAGGTTCCAAGGACTAGCATCTTTAAGTACAATCTTTAGGTGGCTGCTGTTTAGCTGAGTAGCCTACCGCAAAACGGAGAGTATCAGGTCCTTCTTGCAACCACGAACAGTAAGCGACAATCACTTATTTCACTTCAGGTAGCTGAAAGGACAGTAGAAACCTATTTTCTCCTGTCACTTAAGCGAAGAAATTTTGGAACTGCAGTGGACCTCAGAGATCACTATTTTACAAGTGAGGGAGCTGCAAATTGCACAGCTCCCAGTGGCAGTCTAGAGCTCTTTCTATTCTACCAGATCGCCTTTTTTACTTTAAAGTGGTTTGATTTTTATCTTTTAAATTTACTAAAGGTCATAACTTTAATGGGATCTATTAATTTCAGAAATTATGGTAGATTTAAATAATACTTAGAACAGATTAAGATGGAAATGTTTACATTTTCTTTTTATACTAATAAAATGGCTTTAAGATTACATTTTCAATTCTCCATCTACAGCCATTTCTGTCTCCTAAGAGCCATTCATCATACCAGTTTCCATCTCAATTAAACTATCTACTTAAGCTTTCAAGTTATTCCATCACCATATTACTTATTTCAGATTGTTTTCTACCATCACCACTTATTAACTGGGTAAAGATGGAAAGCAAAAACAAGTTTGCAATTTCAGCATGCAATTTTCCAAATTCTTCTCCTTCCATCAAATTTCAAAAAAATCTTAAAACATACTTGCACCATGCAAAAGAGGTTAATGCCAATATAATCATAAACATAAAAGAAGGCATTCATTAGAGGTATATTAAAGATGGTCCTTTTGTAATGATACATCAGTTCTGAGAGAATCCATAAAGAACTAAAGACAGTGATGAAAGTAGAGTCAATGAGACTCAAAGCCACTCCCTAAATTTTGTAAAGTAGTTCTGAACAGGTTCTTTGAGAATCCAATAAAAGCTATGGATCCTATCAAAATAATCCACATTACCGATGTTTTCCTTTGTGGTTTCAGGGAGACATAGACTTTGTAAAGCTCATCAGTTGGCTTGAATTTAAGAACTTCTGTTAGATTGATTTCACTTCCAAATATGTGCCCAGCACCCTAACCCAGGAACTTAAGTAAGTTACAATAGGAAAGGATTATAGCAGACTTACATAGTAAGCCCCACCAAAGACACTCTTTTGGATGATTTTTAAAAAGTAAAAAAAACAAACAAAAGATGACTAAGACAACTCGTACCCCAAAGGGGTGAGTGGATTTTTTAAAATATGGAAATGAAATCACTACTAATATGGGAAGCTAGCCATATTCTATTTTGTAAAGGTAACAATTACTCCTGGAATATATAAAATTTGTATGTGTAGGTTGAAAAAGTTACAAGTTCATCCAAATACGTACTGTCACAGCTTCTTAAAAAATAAATATTTTATTTTGAAAAAATGCACAAGTAATGACAACAATAAAATTACTAAGGTACTCTAGGGAAGAGGCTCCATTTGCATCCCAAACTGCATGCAAACCAGCACAGGGATTACTATAGTGGAAAACTCCAATAAAACTAGTCCTGAAAGGACCAAGCAGGACACCAAATTATGAAAAGGGCCAGGCTTCTTGATAAGGAGTCTGCTGACTATAAAAATTCACTTAATTCTCAGTCGTTAATAATAGCATTACCTGCCCCTGAAAATCCCTACTTTACTCCTGCTAGAGTAACCATAGCATTTCTATAAAGGAAAAAACACACACACACACACACACAGTCTTAGATTTATTTTAAGCTATCCATGGCAGGGCAAAGTCTGGGGAAAAACCTGGACTAAGTTAGTGACCACATTAGAAAGCTTGATTTAGTTAATAGATCTTAATGGAGATAAAAACAAAAGGTGATGATAAACTTAAGAGTTTCAGCCATCAGGATTCCTCCACTTTATGAAGCTGTTCCTGCCTCCTCAGAGCGCTGACTCAGTAAAAGAATGACCACAGTTAGCACAGTTCTCTCCAGTACAGATCTGCTGATGGGGCTGGAGGGATGCCCGCCTGGTGAAGATCCCTCCTCACTCATCCCTTCTCACTCATCACAGTAGAGGGAGTGCTCTCTGGAGTGTTTTTGTTGGTGTCTTTTTAACCTGACCAGCTGGACAAAGGCCATTCTTGGCACTCGTATGGCTTGACCTACCAACGGATCACCTTATGTTTAGATGGAAGGTTTGGCTCCCAAACCCCTGCAACAAATAGGACAAACCTATAGTTTGGAGTCCCCTTTTCCTGTGTTTCAGTCACATGAGCTATGATGGTTCTGATGCACAATGTAGCAGGAATTTCTCATGGCACCATTTCCCGTAGCCGTATTAGAACACTCTGTGTTGTGTCCATTACACCAGTGCCTCTACACATCTGCTGTGAGGTTGAAACCTTTATCACATTCAGGGCACTTATGGGCTGGTCCCTAGAATGAATCGATGTGTGCATATGTAGGTTGGCAGTCTGCAAGAATTCCTTGCTACAGATGGGACAGTAGTAGGAACGTTCCCCTACATGATTCTGCACGTGTTTCCAAAGTCCTGAAGAGATGTTTCATGGTTCTTACGTTGGTAAGAGCAATCTTTTCCAGAGATTGGCTCTACGTCTTCAACAAATGAGTCAAGAAGAATAATAGTTTCATCATCTTCTATAGGACCTCCTGAAGTTCTTCTGAGTGCCCAGAGGATGGTGGTTCTAAGTCCCCATGCAGTAAGTGAGAGTTGGAACTAGAAGTGACAGGGACTCCTACAGTGGTTTCACGCTGTAAATGGTAGTGAGTTTCATCAGTTTCCTCATTTCACACTGAGTTCTACCGGAAGCTCTCGCCTACCTGAGGGACCCACAGAGAGACAGCGAGTCCTGGAGGGTGACAAAGACTCTACTTGATATTCCAGATGGAGACTGGATTTCTGATGCATCTTCCCCAGGATTAGGCTGCATTCACCTGAAGATGACTTCTTTGTATCCTGGGCCTCTCCTAACTGCCATGCTACCTCCATACATATTCTTGGGCCACTGGGCTAGCTATTTGTTCTTGACTTTTTGTTGGGGTTCTGGTCCTTTGGTCTTACATACTTTCTAAACAGATTTGATATAGCTTCATTTTATCTTTTCAACATTCTAAGGGGGGAAAGATAACTTTTATTCACAGAGTTAGTTAAAATTTACTCTGGGAACTACAAAATTCTTTCTGCTTTTCTAAACAGTTAAATAGTTTCTAATTCTATAAAGAATTGGAACACTAATTGTCTGACTTTCAGTTAAGATGGTGCTGTGAGTTTACAATTTAACCACCACTCCTGAAATGCATGGCAATGCAATAATAGATAAAATATAACAAGAGAAAAAATTTAAAATACAGCTGTGCTCAGAAGCAAGATTAAAATCCTCATGGACCATAATCGAATAGAAACACAATGTAGTAATTGGGGCTAAAGATGTACGCTTGTGGGGTTCTGGGTCAGAGAATCGGTTGATGTGGCTGGGAGTATAATTTTCAAATTATGTGTAAGTGAAATAAATAATGGAGCTGGGCTGGAAAAAAACGTGATACCAGCCCATGAGATGGCTTATGAAAGCTTCATACTGGAATAGCAGGTAGAAGCAGATACAGCCTCTCAACCAGGAGGCAGTCAAGACTGGAGGAAATACATACTCTAGAAAACAGGGGAATAAAGGATCACAATCAAAAGCTGCTCCTCTGGGGCGCCTGGGTGGCACAGCGGTTAAGCGCCTGCCTTCGGCTCAGGGCGTGATCCCGGCGTTCCGGGATCGAGCCCCACATCAGGCTCCTCCACTATGAGCCTGCTTCTTCTCTCCCACTCCCCCTGCTTGTGTTCCCTCTCTCGCTGGCTGTCTCTATCTCTGTCAAATAAATAAAATCTTAAAAAAAAAAAAAAAAGCTGCTCCTCTGAATGCACTAATCAAAAAGAGAAAGCACTAGTAAGACTGATAAAGGAAAAAGAAGGGAAAACATAAAAATATTAGAAATTAAAAAGACGAAATTATATTTATAGTAGAAAGCTTGGAAACTAGAATAAATATTTCAATAAATTAAGTAACCTGATGCCCACAACTATAAAAACTTAACTGAAATGGAAAACTTTCCACAAGATTATATAGATCATCAAACTGGCATCAAAAAGATAAAAGCAAATAAAATTTTAAAAATAAATAAAAATAAACTTTAAAAAATTAACTATTGTTTCAAATTTTGTTTTCCCTAAACCTAAACAAACAAAAACAAAAAAAAACCACTTAGTCTTATGTGGTTTTAAACTAAATTCACCAAATCTTCAAAGAACGCAGTCCTTGGGGCGCCTGGGTAGCTCAGTCGTTAAGCATCTGCCTTCAGCTCAGGGCGTGATCCTGGCGTTCCGGGATCGAGTCCCACATCAGGCTCCTCCGCTGGGAGCCTGCTTCTTCCTCTCCCACTCCCCCTGCTGTGTTCCCTCTCTCGCTAGCTGTCTCTGTCAAATAAATAAATAAAAAATCTTTAAAAAACAAAAACAAAAACAAAACAAAACAAAGAAAACAAAGAACGCAGTCCTTTTCTAATATAAACCACCCTAGAGAAGATTAAAAAGAGGGAAGGCAACTTTTATATGAAGATTGGAATAGGACAACAAAAAGAAAGAAAATTATGGTCAAATCTCACTTATAAATACAAATACAAAAATCCTAAGTAAATATTAGCATATCAAATCAAGCATGAAAAATGAAAATCCAAAGCCAACAAATGAACAATCAAAACACAACACATCATGACTTGGAACTGGCAAGATTTCATTCTTTTTTATGGCTGAACAATATTCCATTATATATATAAAATTTTATATATATAAAATATAGGTGCATAGGTAGGTACATATTTCACTTTTTTTTAATGTCAAACTTTCAAAGTGGCTGTACTATTTCAAATTCCCATCAAAAATATATATAATATATATTATATATTTAATGAATATATATTTTATATATATTTATATATATTCATTATATATTTAAATATATAATATATATATTCCATTATAGAATATTTATATGTATCACATCTTCTTTATCCATTCATCAGTTGATGGTCACTGGGCTGCTTCCATATCTTTCTTAGCCATTGTAAATAATGCTGCTATAAGCATAGGGGTGCATGTATCCCTTTGAATTAGTGTTTTTGT
Source organism: Ursus americanus (assembly GCF_024610735.1). Classification (NCBI taxonomy): domain Eukaryota; kingdom Metazoa; phylum Chordata; class Mammalia; order Carnivora; family Ursidae; genus Ursus; species Ursus americanus. The sequence goes on along the minus strand of NC_142128.1, from coordinate 82,510,182 downwards.
ATTCTTCGGGTAAATACCCAGTACTGCAATTGCTGCATCCTAAGGTAGTTCTATTTTCAAATTTTTGAGGAACCTGCATACTGTTTTCCCCAGTGGCTGCACTGGTTTGCACTCCCACCAATAGTGTAGGAGGGTTCCTTTTTCTCCACATCCTTGCCAGCACCTGTTATTTCTTGTGTTTTTGATTTTAGTCATTCTGACAGGTGTGAAGTGATATCTCATTGTAGTTTTGATGTGCATTTCCCTGATGATGAGTGACAATGAGGAGGGCACTTTTTGTGATGAGCACCGAGTGATGTATAGAGTTGTTCAATCACTACATTGTACACCTGAAACTAATATAACACTGTATGTTAACTAACTGGAATTAAGGTAAAAATTAAAAAAATAAATAAAATAAAATAAAATAAAATAAAATAAAATAAAATAGAAACAAACAAATAAAAACACATCATGACTAAGAAGGGCTTATTCCCCAAATAAAAATAAAGATGTTTCAACATCAAGAAATTTTATTGAAGTAATTTACTACATTAACTGATTAACCTAAAAGAAGTGTAGGATCATCTCAACAGATACGATGGAAAACATATTCAATAAAATTCATTAGAAATTCATGATAGGGGCGCCTGGGTGGCACAGTGGTTAAGCGTCTGCCTTCGGCTCAGGGCGTGATCCCGGCGTTATGGGATCGAGCCCCACATCAGGCTCCTCCGCTATGAGCCTGCTTCTTCCTCTCCCACTCCCCCTGCTTGTGTTCCCTCTCTCGCTGGCTGTCTCTATCTCTGTCAAATAAATAAATAAAATCTTAAAAAAAAAAAAAGAAATTCATGATAAAAACTCTTAGAAACTATGAAATAAAAAGATACTTCTTTGGAATTCCTTGAAAATAGCTTAAGACAAGGACCAAAGTACTGCATACTTTATTTGGGAGGTGATCCCAGAAAGCAGCCGTGAGGTCTCAGGAAGAATGAAACAAGCAAGGAAAGTAAGCCAATATAAGGGTTTGTTACCAAGATTACTTCTCTAAGCAACAAGGTCTCAATATTTATATCACTGAGACTCCTAGAAGCATGGAAGGAATTGTCCATCAGAGAAAGGAAATACTAGGAACTGGAGCATCCGTCCATGAGCTCCCACTCACCATTGATTGAGGGGTGACCTCAGGACCATTAACATCCCTAGCCCAGCACTTCTAGAATGTACCCTCCCATAAGGACTGAGTGGGTTCCTATGGTTTCTGAAAAGGCTTGCCATTGCAAAGTAGGCCATTGAGGGAAAAAAAAAATCACCAGAGACACAGGGCATACACTTGAAGTGAGATGCTGTTAGCATGAGTCAACAACGTTCACTATAGATACAAATGAAATCAGAGATGCGGTGCTAGGTACCAAAAATGTCTGCTACAGTTACCTAACAAAAACCTACAACCAACATCACAATGGTGAAAGTCTTTAAAGTCAGGAACAAGACAAGTAGGCCTCTTCTTATGACTATTACAATTTAACACTGTATTTGGGACCTATCTGATGCCATAAATCAAGACAAAAAAGAAGTACAAAAAATTGAGTACAAATTGTTTTTGTTTGTAGATGATACATCTGTCTACAAAAAAGTCTTAAAAATTGACCGTAAGAGATCTTTACAGCAAAGGAGAGAATTTATTTTAACAAGACACCGAAGGAATCGTAAAGGAAAATATGGTAGAATTAGATTACATTAAAATTTTAAAGGTCTGCAAAACAAAGAGTCGCATAAGTAAACATAAAAGACAAGTGAGATTTGGAAGGACATTAATGACACATTACTGTCAAATAACTCAGCTGAATCAAAGAAAAATAGACAAAAGATTATGAAAAAACAATTATAAAAGAAGAAACTCAAATTGCTGAGAAACATAGGAAAAGATGCTCGATCTCATGATTCATCAAGAAAATCCAAAATAAAATGCAATTCCATTTCATGTCCATTAGGTTGAAAAGCTTAAAAAAATTGACAACCTCCTGATGTGATTCACTGAGAAGAGAACTTTGCTTACATCATATTCCTGCCCCAAAGTGCATAACTGAATCTTTTTTTTTTTTAAGATTTTATTTTTATTTATTAGAGACAGCCAGAGAGAGAGGGAACACAAGCAGGGGGAGTGGGAGAGGAAGAAGCAGGCTCATAGCGAAGGAGCCTGATGTGGGGCTCGATCCCATAACGCTGGGATCACGCCCTGAGCCGAAGGCAGACGCTTAACCGCTGTGCCACCCAGGCGCCCCGCATAACTGAATCTAATCATGCACAAACCATTAGGCAAATGCAGATTTAGACGCAGGACACAGAATAACTGGCCTATACTCTTCAACTATGTCAATGGCATGGAGAAGAAAAAGAAGTCTAAGAAACTTTTTCAGATTAAAGGAGACTTAAACAAGACAACTAAGCTCAACATGTGTCCTGGGTCAGAAAAAAATTGCTAGAGAGGACTTGATGGGAAAATTGGTGAAATTTTATAGTTCTATACCAATGTTAAGTTTCCTAAATCTGATAACTGTACCATGGTTAGAAAAGAAAATGCCTTTGTTATTGTCAGCTGCATATGGGAATACTGAGGGCTGACAACTCATAACATCTGCAGCATTCAAATGGCTCAGGAAAAAATTACGTAAATAAAATATAAATATATATGAAGGAAAGGAGAGGAAAGAGGAAAGAAAAGGAAGAGATAAAGAAGGAGAAAGAAAGCAAATGGAACACAAGTATTAATAGTTGGCGAATCTATGTGGAACTTCCACGGGAGGTCATTACACCATCTAGCAATTTTTGTGCTGGTTTGAAATTTTTTCAAAATAAAATGTTAAAAATATGTGTTCATATCAAACATTGGTAAGGATGTAAGGAAACTGAAATTTCATATTCTGCTAGAAGGAATGCAAGTTGGTACAGTTCTTTGGATACTAATGTAATAATAATAATGTGCTGTTATATTGATATACAATAACATAATATGATGATATTATGATAGTAATGTAAGTAAAACTGTACGTATCTATATCCTTTAATCTAGCAATTCAAATGGAATGTGGGAAGAAAAGAATAGAACTTCATATTTATTCATTTAATCTCTCAAGGAAAATTTAACATTTGATAATGGATATTACATATTAGTATGATGGGACATTTATATAATTTATAAATAAATATAGAAATATTGGGGATAAGTGGTTAAAAATTTTATTGGTAGGGCAGGCTCGTCAGCAAAGTAGGAGATCACTGTCTCCACTGTACATATATCTACATATATATACACACATGAATATTAACTGCAGCACGATTTATAATAGCAAAAATCTGGAAACATCTTAAATATCCATCAGTAAGAGAAAAGATAAATTATTTTATTCATATGTTTTATGTGTTTTATTCATATGATGGGATACTAAATATCAGATAAAAATAAATGAAATAGAGCTTTAAATATCTACATGGATAAGTTTAGAAAATGTTGGTTTCTCAGAGTCCATAGTCTCTCATGCTTCATTCCCCCTTCTGATTACCCCCCCTTTCTTTATCCCTTTCTTCCCCTACCGATCTTCCTAGTTCTTATGTTCCATAGATGAGAGAAACCATATGATAATTGTCTTTCTCTGCTTGACTTATTTCACTTAGCATTATCTCCTCCAGTGCCGTCCATGTTGCAGCAAATGTTGAGAAATCGTTCGGTGATGGGTGGTAGGGAGGGCACGTATTGCATGGTGCACTGGGTGTTACACGCAACTAATGAATCATCGAACTTTACATCAAAAACCAGGGATGTACTGTATGGTGACTAACATAATATAATAAAAAAAATATTTAAAAAAAGTTTAGAGAATGTTGGGTGAAAAAAGCCAGTTTCAGAGCAATAATGAAGACACACTAGTAAATATTACGTGTTGTTTGTAGATATTTAAATCCATCCTTGAAAAACAAAAGCACTGACCAGACAACAAATTCATGATAGTGCTTACCTCTGGGGAGGAATAGAGGACATAAGCATCTGGGAAGAGATTATAATAGAGTTGAAACTTAATTTGTAAAGTTTTATTTCTTGGCCCCCCACCCCCATAGAGATCAAGAAATCTAAAGAAAATATTACTGTTAATATCGGTTAATTCTGTATGGCAGATATATGGATGTTTGGTCTATTATTCTTTAAACTTTGCTGTACCTTTTGCTTTTTCGAAGAAGCAAAACAAGCCTGAAGGTTTTTTTTCTCTGATGGATTACAATTCCCATAATGAAGATCCTGACAAATCAGACTCATTCCTTCAACTCTCCATATGGCACCGCTATGGCAATGCCAAAGCAACTTTAAATCAGAGCCCCTAAGAGAAATACTTATCAATGGAAAACTCATGTTTCTTATTTTTATAATGTATGTTCTTAATTTCTTAATTATATGGAAATGTCACTAAAGTTAGGAGCATGTAGAACTACAGTGATCACTTCTTGATCCCAAATATAATTCAGTGAAAAGTCCTTGGTTATTATCTTGGTTTATGCAAAGATAAAACCAAAAATTTTCTCAAAGTTTAAAAAGTAATGTAACAATGCAAATTTTGCATATTATTGAGTTACATGTTAAAGTCTGTCACGACTTCTACGTAAAATTACCAAGTTCTTGCTAATGGCTCCCTCAGTTCAATATTTCAGGTTATGTTTAGATAATGAAAGAACTTTAATTATTCAGGAATTTGCTGATTTAGATTTCTCTAACATTTGGCTTCTCAATGGCATTTTCATCTTGCACCTTGAATCCCATTCCATCTTCACTAGAGAGAGAGATGATAAAGCTTAAAATTGTTCTATTTTACTACTTGTTGTGATAATTAATTATATTTTAATGAGAAAAAAACTGGGCTCAGTCAGTTAAGCATCTGCCTTCTGTTCAGGTCATAATCCCGGGGTCCTGGGATTGAGCCTGGCATCAGGCTTCCTGCTCAGCAGAGAGCCTTCTTTTCCTCTCCCACTCCCCCTTCTTGTGCCCTCTCTCTCTCTCTCTGTCAAATAAATAAATAAATACCTAAAAAAAAGTGAGAAAAAAATGACACTATTGATTTAACTTGAAGTTACCCCCAAAATTTAATTGTAGGAGTTTCCTGTGGCCCTCATTTCCATTAATAATTAGGAGATAGCTCCCATATTATTGCTGCCAAAAAAATCTATAGGGTAAAAGTGTCCAAGGTCTATCCAATGATCCACTTCTTTTAAGCAGTAATTTTGGCCGTCTCTCAAAGCTCAAGTGTAGAGAGAAAAAGGCATTAAGAATTTCTGTCTCAAGGAGTTACGTAGGTTCTCCTTTTACCATATTTTTAATGCATGCAAGATCTGTAGTGTTGTCTCTTTTTTCATTTCCTTGTTTTTTAAGATTTATTTATTTATTTGAGAGAGAGAAATTGAGAGAGGATGAGAGGGGGGGCAAAGGGAGAGGGAGAGAAAATCTCAAGCCGACTCCCCACTGAGAGTGGAGCCCGACGCAGGGCTCAGTCTCATGACTATGAGATCACAACCTGAGCCAAAACCAAGAGTTGAATGCTAAACCAACTGCACCACCCAGACCCTCCTCTTTTTTCGTTTCTTAATTGGACATTTGTTTCCTCTCTTTTTTTCCTTAAAAAGTCTCACTAGTGGCTTGTCAGTCCTTAATTTTTTTTCGATTTTGTTGATCCTTTACTCTATATGTATTTTCTCATTAATTTCTGCTCTTGTTTTATTATTTTATTTCTTCTAATTTTCTTGTATGTATTTCCTTTGTTTTGTTTTGGTTTGGTTTAAAAATTTTTATTTATTTATTTGTCAGAGAGAGAGACAGAGAGAGAACACAAGCAGGGGGAGAGGCAGGCTCCCCAGTGAGTAAGGAGCCCGATGCAGGACTCGATCCCAGGACCCTGAGATCATGACCTGAGCCAAAGGCAGCTGTTTGACTGAGCCACCCAGGCATCCCTGTTTTATTCTGTTTTAAAGATTTTATTTATTTGAGAGAGAGTGAGCTAGAGAGAGAGCACAAGCAGGGGATGGGCAGAGGGAGAGGGAGAAGTAGGCTCCTGGCTAAGAAGGGAGCCTGATGGTGGGGCTCCATCCCAGGACCCCGGGATCATGACCTGAACCAAAGGCAGACGCTTAACTGACTGAGCCACCCAGATGCCCCTATTGTATATATTTTCTACTCCTTCTCTAATTTTTCTAGATGAATAGAATGCTTGCTCATTAATACTCAGTCTTTCTTCTTTTCTACTGTATGCCTTTAAGGCATAAACTTCCTTCTAAGGATTTCTTTGGTTAAATTGTCCAAATTTCCATATGTAACATTTTCATATGGTTCAACTCCAAATATTTTCTAATTCTGTTAAGATGTCTTCTTTGATCATAGGTTATGAGGATATGTGCTAAATTTCCAAATATATGATAATTTTCTGGTTATCTTTTATTACTGATTTCTAGCTTAACTGTATTAGGGTCAATAATGTATTCTATCTAGTCTGTATAATTTCGTTCATTTGAACTTTGATGAGACTTGCTTTGTGGGTCCAGCTTATAGTCAAATTTTTTGATGTTTTATGTGTGGTTGAAAAGAAAGTATAAGGAGGGCACATATTGCATGGAGCACTGGGTGTTATATGCAAATAATGAATCATGGAACACTACATCAAAAACTAAGGATGTACTGTATGGTGACTAACACAATAAAAATTATTATAAAAAATAAAAATAAAAAATAAATAAAAAGAAAAGAAAGTATATTCTGAAGTGCTTAGGTAAAGACTGTTCTATATTTATTCACTTGGTCATGTTTCTTGATTATTTTTTATAAAGATTTTATTTCTTTATTTATTTGAGAGAGTGAGACTGAGCATGAGCGATGGGAGGGGCAGAGGGAGAAGCAGACTCTTTGCTGAGCAGGGAGCCTGATGCCAGGCTTGATCCCAGGACCCCAGGATCATGACCTGAGAAGAAGGCAGACACTTAACCAACTGAGCCACCCTGGAACCCCAATTTCTTGATTATACTCATTATATCCTTACTAAGCTTTTGTTTGCTTTTTCTATAAATTACTAAAAGAATTGTATATAAAAAGCTCCCAGTATGATTATGGATTTGTTTACTTCTCTCTGGTTTTGACCATTTTTACTTTACATATTTTGAGACCATGTTATCTTCTCTAGTTAAAATGTATGTGGGGGAATAAAAGAAGAAAAATTGGTTGCAAAGGTAACTCTGGCTCTTTTTAATAAATCAGGATTGTTGCTAGACAAGTTTCACATTGTAGGACATTTTCTTTCATAACATCTGTTATCAGTTGTATTTTTTCTCTCCGAAAGAGAGAATGTTGACTCCTAGCCTCCATACCACAGAATGTAAACTTACTTGAAGATAGAGTCTTAACTTGGAGTTAACCAAGTTAAAATGAAACAATTAGGTTGGGTCTTATTCCAATACTATCACTGTCCTTATAAAAAGGGGAAATTTGGACACAGAGTAAGACATATATAGGGAGAAGATGGCCATCTACAAGCCAATGAGAGAGGCCTGGAACAGATTCCCTTTCACACCCTTCAGAAGGACCAACTCTGTAGATACCTTGATCACGGACTTTTAGCTTACAGAACTATGAGTTAATAAATTTCTGTTATTTAAGTCACACAATTTGTGGTATTTTCTTATGGCAGCCCTGGAAAAATAATGGAACATAATAACTTACAAGGCAATTTTGTTATTTAAAATGAAAAGTATGATTTAATGGCACCTGGGTGGCTCAGTCAGTTAAGCGTCCAACTCTTGATTTTAGCTCAGGTCATGATCTCAGGGTCATGAAATGGAGCCCTGGGTCAGGGATTCTGCTTGAGGATTCTTTCCCTCTGATCATCCCCTGCTCGCACGCTCTCTCTTTCTCTCAAATAAATAAATTAATTAATTTAAAATATCTTAAAAAGAAATAAAATAAAAGTATGATTTAAGCAGAAGATAAAAACCTTTCTTTCCTTAAAAAGGTAAAATGAAGAACCAGAAGTCATGGAGAAAAACTGATCTGCTATTTAGTAGAATACCCTTTTATAACTTAATAGTAAAGTTAAAATTTTTTATCTGCTATTAAGAGAGACTTTTGTTTAATAAACTTGGTAGGTCAGTCTTATTGAGCAAAAGAAAACAATTCCCATGTCCTCAGAATTGCATTTTATGATTTCCTAACTAAGGATGAGAAAGACAATTCCCAAGTTCCTTCAGGGAAGATCAGTGCAACAAATATAATGAACTCTAACAGGTTTAATAATAAATCACCAAATCTCATAGGCATAATAAATTCAACCAGGGAATTATTGTAATATAGACTCAGTGGAATCATCACAAATACAACTTCAGAGCAGTATGAATTACAAATATAGTGCAGATATATTAAACTTTTCTGAAAGCCAAATTTTAAAGCTTAATTTTCTTAACAGAAATCTTGGAACATGCTATTTTTGAGGTTATTTATTATTGGAAAGAGAGGAGTGTGAAAATGTATAGCCATGGCTGTCCTACGATAATGTCAGCAAGGATAACTATGTCTTCCTACAAACTTTTTATAGTACCTTGCTAGAGAGAAAATATAAAACTGAATAAAGCATAGAATTATGAATATGGCCCAAGAGAGAACTTCTTCAAGGCGACCTGTAGAATTTTGCCATCACATACACAAGCTTTCTTGTTAGCAATGTTCCGGTCTTTCAAATTCCCAAAAGTGCCCTCTTCTGATATTGTGAGCATTTTGAGGTTCTTGTGCCACATGTTCAGATCAGTGCTTGGGGTATACATTTGATGGATAGTCAACTGATGAATAAGATGAGACTAATGGTTTGATGAGATTCCATTGTTAGCTGATCCCATAAACCCAGAGCAAGCTTACTGACAGTAAGAAACATACCTATCATCTGAAAACTCTTGATGATGACATCCAATCTGATATGATAGATATACAGATAATTGGCTACATTAATGAAGTATGATGTAAAATACTTAGGTGTAAGTATTTTCAAGTCAAAATTTTAATAAAGGTCCACTCATGTGTTTTTTTGTTTGTTTGTTTGTTTACAGATTCTTAGAAATGAAAGAAAAGGCTCTTGGAAGTCATCTTTGATCATCATTTAATGCAGGAAACTCATACAGATGATCACCTGACCACTTCCTAGACATTTCAAATGGTTTGAGTGATAGAAATATCACACATTCATTAGATATTCTATTTTACCACCTGATTGTTCTAGTTATTAGAAATGCTTTCCCTAGAGTGAGCCCCAAATTGGCCTACAGTTAAGTCTACTCATAAGTCTTAATTTTGCCCCAAGGAGATATAAGAAAGAAGTCCATCTTAGAAATGGTAGCTCTTCAGATACCTAAAAAGAACAATCATGTCTCCACTGAGTCTATTTCTAATTATAAAACAAACACATTTCTGTATTTCAATAGATGCCAGGGATACAGTTAATTTTCAGTGATGGGGTTGGAGATAAGTAGGGGCTGGAGAGAATGATTTAATTATAGTTATAACCTCTCTACCAATTTGTGTCTAAGCTGTTTCACGTATAGGGAGTCCAAGGAATATTTCAGCAGCAGGCACATAGAGAGTGAGTTAAGGTGAAAGGAAACGTCAGAGGCCATACAGATGTTTTGTTGTTGTTTGTTTTGTTTTGTTTCATTTTTGCTTTCCCAGAATTTTGTTCCTTTTCTTCTTATTATTATTAAGATTTATTGAGAAATAATTGGCATACAACATTGTGTAATTTTAAGGTGTACAATGTGATGATTTGATGTATGTATATGTCACCAAATTCTTGCCACGATAAGGTTAATTAACCCATCCGTTACCTCATATAGTTACCTTTTTTGGTGTGGGTAGTGAGAACTTTTAAGATCTGTTCTCTTAGCAACTTTCAAGCATACAATACAGTCCTAACGGCATTCACCATGATGTGCATTAAATATCCTCATTAGATGATTTTATAAATTGTTCATATTGTCTGTAGTCTCTTCCCTAATTCTTCTATTCCTGGCCTTTTAAATTATATGCAAAGAAGATCATTGTTAAAATATTAGGAATAAAATATGGTGAGATACCTTCATTCAGTCATGAATTCCTTCACTCTGTGATAAGCGGGATTTATGCATTGTCTGGCAATTCTGTTCTTCCCAAACTTGGTTCCATTAAGACTCTCTGGAGAAGAGGATGTATATTAGTTCCATTAATTAATAATTTCTATAAAATATTATTTCGATCTTTTAAATTTTGGTGCCTAGTCCTAAAAGACAAATACCTTGAGAAAGATAAGTGGCATAATAAGTGCAAATGTAATAAATAGAAATCATCTTAACATTCCTAATTTCCATTAATAGCAGCCTCTCTCTGCACACAGTATTAATAATCCCTCAAATCTCCAGATTGTAGGGATGAACATTGTATATCCATATTCTATAATAAAGATATAAACAGACTGCTATTCTACCATGTTTATTTTTGTGGCATGGGCATATGTTATCTTAGGCTGCTAAGGCCACATAAAGAATGGGGGCAGGGAAGCAGTAGAAGGAAATTAAGGCCACATTTCTGGTGGTATAAAAATAACCTTATAGGAGCACCCAGGTGACCCAGTCAGTTAAGGGTCCAACTCTTGGTTTCAATTCAGGTTGTGATCTCAGGGTCATGAGATCGAGCCCTGCATGGGCTCTAGGCTCAGCACCAAGTCTACTTGAGATTCTCTCTCCTTTTCCTTCTGTCCCTTACACTTGTGCTCTCTCTCTCTCTCTAAAATAAGTAAATAACTCTAAAAATATAAACCTTATATTTATTCTGATATTTCCCTTGTCTTTTCCATGCTGGCTCAGCTTATCTACTGATGCTGTTTCTGCTCATTCTTTCAGTCTGTCATGTGTGTACAGCCACAAAACACATAGTAGAAACCACATTTTTCTGTCTTATTTGGGGTTATCCTTCTTTTACTAACCAGCCTCAGCTCCCGCCAGTCTAAACCCACAGAACTGTGTTGGGATTAGCATCAGAAAAATACTTCCCAGCACCACCAATGTCTTTTGTAGAACATGAGATTGCCAAAGTTTCTATTATGTGCAAATGATGATTATACTGCCTGATGTGGTTGGGACATCCCTTCTAATGGGTGGTTGTTACACAAAATTATTCAGAAAGCAAAGGCGGAGAAAGAAAAATAAGGGCCTAGGGAAAAAGTCTGTAAGTTATCAGATGCTTAAAGTTTTATTTTTCAGAACGAAATTCCTTTTAAATATTTATTTATTTATTAGAGAGAGAGAGAGAGAGAGAGCAGGAGTCGGGAGAGGCGCAGAAGGAGACAGAGACAAGCAGACTCCCTGCTGAGCAGGGAGCCTGACCAGGGGCTCGAAGCCAGGACCCTGAGATCATGACATGAGCCGAAGTCAAGAGTCAGACACCTTAACTGACTGAGCCACCCAGGTGCCCCAGAACGGAATTCCTTTTAAAGTATATCATTCCTAAGACCTAAAGAGGTACGTAAACATGACATATCAGTTTGAATTCTAGGAATATATTTAAATCTCTCCTGAAATAAAGCCACATACTTCAGAACAAAAATATATGCAACATTCAAAAGCACATGCACACACTAGATCCATGGACTGAAAAATAAACAGCGAAACCTTTGTTGGGTGATGACCATGCTCTGTATCTTGATTGAGATTTGGATTGCATAGCACATGTTTTACAAAAGTCACTGAATGATACACTTCAATTTATATATTACATATAAATTTTACCTCAAAAGAAAAAAATCCTAAGCCAAAAACTCTAGTCAGTACATGCTGCAGTATTTAGGGGTGAAGGGTACCGATGCCTGCAACTTACTTTAAAATACTTCCAAAATTAATATGGATTGTTGGATGAATAGATGGTTAGATATGTGACAAAGCAAGTATTGTAAAATATTAAAATATATATTACACATCAGTTTAAGTCCAATACTATTTTATTAAGTACACAATATGCAATTAGTTGCCAATTAGAAGTTTGGTTACTTGTTCACTTTTTAGTACACAAATGGCATTTATTTATAGACACCATTTTGATTATCTCCAAGTTGTGAATTGTCACCATAATATTAAAGTTAGAAAAATAACTTTTAAGTGTCATTTAATCTAAGAAATGTGAAGAAAATAGAATTAGTGATTCTTCCATCAGTTGGGACTATGTGGCCATAATGATCTCAAAATCTTAGTGGCTTACAACAACAAAGGCTTGCTTCTCATGTCTACAGTGGGATCAGGATTGACTCAACTCCATATTGTCTTCATTCTAGAACCCAGGATGAAAAAGCAGTCCTCATCTAAAACAAAATAGTCTCATGTCAGAAGGAAAAAGAACTGGTAGTGACGGACCATGGAATAGCTCTTAAAGTTTCTGTTCAGAAGTGAGACTATAATTTCCAGGCATATTCCAATTATCACAGCAAGTCACATGACCATACCTGCTACGGAGACATGTCATCTTCCATAGGCAGGGGCCCATGGAAGAGGCAATGAATATATTTAGCAAAAATACAATCTACTGCGAAGTAATACACCTTTAAAATTTCATCAGAAATTTATTGAACTACTATGTGCTAGTATTTCTATAATTAAGGAAACAGCTTGACAAATGTTGATGAATTTTTCTGTGTTGTGTCTTTCCAAATTTATAAAACAATCACAACTTATTCTGTAGGATCCAGGAAAAGAATGTAAATGACTAAAACACCAGTTTTAAGACAGCAGGGCCTAGAGTGGACTGCAGGGAGTACATGCCTTATTATTATCATCTTGCATTTTGGTGTGGCACATTGGTTACAGGTGGTGAGCTAATATTGATTCATTATTATTCACTGAGGTCCTTAGTCCCATTAGGGTTCCTTTTGTGTGTGTGTGTTGTACAGTTTCATGGGTTTTAACAAATGCCTAAGGTTGTGGTGTATCCATAACCTCAGTATCATACGAAGTAGTTTTACTGCCTTGAAAATCTCAGGCTCAATATGCTCATCTTTCACTCCTCCCCCCAAATCTCTGGCAACCACTAATCTCTTTACTATGTCTATAGTTTTGCCGTTTCTAGATGTCATAAAGTAGAGTCATACAGTATATATGTAACCTTTTCAAACTGGCTTCTTCCACTTAGCAATATGTCTTTAAGTTTCCTCCATGTAATTTCATGGCTGGATAGCTCATTTCTTTTCATCACTGAATAATATTCTATTGTATAGATTACCAGAGTAAATCAGTTCACCTACTGAAGGACATCTTGGTTGATGCTGGTTTGGGGTAATTATAAATAAAGCTGCTATAAACATTTTTGTAGACATGAATTTTCAACTCATTTGGGTAACTACCTGTGAGAATGATTACTGGATCATGTGGTAAGATTATGTTTAAATTTTTATTTTCTTTGCTCATAAATTTGTAGCTTGGGTGGGGTTTAGCTGATCTTAGATGTATGTGGCTGGGCTAAGCTGGGCTCATCTTCATCCAGTTAGGCTTGTATCCAAGCTAGGTTAGGATTAGTCCCTTCCGTATGTTTCATTCTGGGATGAACAGCAATCCAGAACACGTCATTATGGCAATAGCAGAAGCACAAGAGGCCAAGCTAACCCACACAGACTTAAGACTGGTGTTCACGTCATGATCATTAACAATCCATTGGCTAATAACTACACGGCCAAGACCAAAGCCAATATGTCAGAGATGAATACTCCACTGACTTTACTGGGAGACATTGCAAAGTCACTTTGTAGCAGAAGACAGGAAAGGAGTAAAGAATTGGGAACATTAATCCCATCTATCACACTTGCCCATGTGACTAGACGACATAATTTCTTTGAGTCTCAGTTTCTTCATCTATAAAATATGAAGAATTTCAAGCAACCATACAGAAGTACTGAGATGAGATTGTGTATACAAAATATTTCTAAGTTTTTAAAGCTCTACACATGTAAGGCATTATTACAGAAAATGTTCGTTGCCATTAAAATGATTGTTTTCAGGGACTAGAAGCACAGAAGTCAATTGGTTTGTTTTGTTAGCAACAAAAAACTTGACATCTTTCAAAAATTATCATACTGATGTGGATATCCGTAGTGTATATTATAATTGACTTTTCAATAATATTTACACTAGAGATTAAAAAAGAAATGGATATTAATAGAGAAGGGAAATATTAGCATTTTGCATTTTATTTATTTATTTAAAGATTTTATTTATTTATTTGACAGAGATAGAGACAGCCAGCGAGAGAGGGAACACAAGCAGGGGGAGCGGGAGAGGAGGAAGCAGGCTCATAGCTGAAGAGCCTGATGTGGGGCTCGATCCCATAACGCCGGGATCACGCCCTGAGCCGAAGGCTGGCGCCCAACCGCTGTGCCACCCAGGCGCCCCTAGCATTTTGCATTTTAAACACTAAGGCTATCAAGCTAGTATTATCTTCTGCTTACAAAGTGGCATTTATTAACTTTAGTACATGCTTTATCAATATTTTTGCAATAGAAATAATGATTCTACTGAAAGATCCTCTCAGTCTTTCCCAACCAGAGCATCCATCAAGATTCACTCTATAAATCAGTTTAATTTCTATCCTCTCACCTATACATCTTTTAGTCCAAACACCAATCTATTCACTTTTCTATCCCATCACTCCCACCTATATGTTCATCATTCTAGATATCCCCTCACCTGTACATTCATCCATCATCCATCCATCCATCCATCCATTCATCCATCCGTCATCCGTCCGTCCATCCGTCCATCCAATAGCTACACAATATCCACTGGTATTGAGCCAGACATAGGAATACCTAGATTAAACAACAACAACAACTGCCCTAACAATCTGCTACGAAAACAAGTAGAAAACTTACATCATAATGTGAAAAGTACTATCAGAGATAAGCATCACAGAGCACTATGGTAGTAGAGGAAACTCCTGTACTCAGAGAAAAGAGATAGAGGAATTTTCTAGGGGAGGTGATGCATTTGCTGAATTTTGAGGCAAAAATAGTGGAGAAGGAGCAGTGTAAGAAATATAATAAAGCGGGATGAGTCTGGAGAAACCGCATGGTTTGACCTGGCTAGAATGTAGACTGAATAAATCAGAGATGACTCTAAAAAGGTACACACGGTTGAGATGGTAGATGGTCTTTCTTCAGTTCTGGTTTCACATCTTATGAAGAAAGCAGCTGGATTTCTACCCACCTACACAGTTTTATTATCTTGGTTAGGGGTACTTTTTTCAAAGGTACGCTCTTTATTCTATTTTCCCCAATTTTCAATGAGGATGTGGAGCCCTCACCTCAGATAAATTTTGACAATTTAAAAGTAGCAGCTAACTAATGCAAGAAGAGGCAGGTATCATTAGTTGCTTCAAAAAGAGCAAAATACTGGGTGAATTGTTACTCACCCAACTCTTCCTCTCCCCCACCTTTTTGTGTTTAGTAATAATAGTATTTGTGCATCTGCAAGGGTGAAAAAAAACTCTAGTTCCTCTACCTGAGGAATTTGTAAGCAACTACGCATCTCTAACTGGTAGCGTTAACATCCAAGCTGTGGCGGCCAGCTTGGGTGGGATGAGGAAAAAAAAGAAAACTTAAGCGCAATAATGGAGTCCTGGCTTCTACAAAGCTTGCCTTTCTCTGCTCATGAGAATTATCTTTCCTTCTGTCCCCACACTGATTCCACGAATTCAGCTTGCCAAGAAACAACTTATTCTGCACCTCCCACCTGAGCCGCCCAAGGAGGATGCCCCTTAGTAAGCTCCAGGGGCAGCCCCTGCCCGCTCTCCCCCAGCTGCGTCTTTCTCACCGGTGGGGCAGGCAGCAGGCCGCTGGGACCCGGGCTGCTCACCGCCCCTCGCTGGGCAGAGACCGTGGTCATTTCTGCCCCGCCCATCCCCACGGAGCCAATAAAGTGTTCCCGGCCCCGCCCCCAGTCCTGACAGATAAGCCTCCCAACCAACCAGGCTTTGACTCTTTCTCCTCGAAGACAGGCCCCACGCCCCTCCCAGTCCCAGCACTGAGAACCTCCCCAAGTAGAGAAAAGAGAGCTGGTGGAGGGTTACGTACCCGTTGTCCTAGCACTATTTGTTGAGTGCATGTTGGTGCCAAGTGTGAGTGGGCAGGAGGGCTGGGTGTGAGTAGGGGGTGGAAAGATGGGGTGAGGAATAGGAGAACATAAAGTAAAGAAAGCACACATGTTCATACTTTTCCCAACTTAAGTACTCAGGGCTAGAGGGGATAAGTAAACAAGGGAGCAGGTGTTGCATAAGGAAAGTGCTGGGGGCTCTCAAAGTAAAATATCAAGTACAGCGGTCCCCCGCCCCCACCCCCACCTTACCCTTGGCTTCAGTTACCTGCCATCAACCGCAGTCCAGAAGCAGATGATCCACCTTCTGACATATCATCAAAAGGGCATGGTGCCTACCTCATTCACCTCACTTCATCTCATCATCACAGGAAGGGTAAGTACAGTACAATAAGATAGTTTGAGAGAGAGAACCATATTCATGTAACTTATATTACAGTGTGTTGTTACAATTGTTCTATGTTGTTGAGTTATTAATTTCTTACTGTGCCTAATTTTTATATTAAACTTTATCATAGGTATGCATGTATTACAAATAAACAGTACATATAGGGCCCAGCACTATCCACAGTTTCAAGCATCCACTGGGGGTCTTGGAACATATCCCCAAGGGATAAGGAGGGACTACTACAAGCTAACTAAGCTGGTAGGTTAGGGAAGGTTTCTTGTAGGAACTGCCATTTGATGTGAGACCTGAAGAAGGAAGGAGTTAGCAAGGCAAAAGGAGGTGGGGAACAGAGGAGAGTGCAGAGGGGACAGAGTCCCAGTGAGAGAAACAGCATGAGGGAAGGCTTCTGGTGAGAGATCACAGTAAGTTCCAAGCACTCAAAGAACACCAATGCGGATGGAACATGGAGTAGTCCAGCAAGAAGAAATGGAGCTGGACGAGGAACAAGAAATCAAATTCTGGAGGACTCTCTAATAGGTTGGAGGGCTTACACTTTATCTTAACAAGAAACTATCAAAGGTTTTTAAAGTAGGAAAGTGGCATGATCTAAAATTTACGAAGATCACTCTGATGACAGTGTGGAGAATATGTTGGAAGGCAAGACTAAAGGAAGGAAAATCAGTTAGTAGGTTAGTGTTGATCCAGTAATGTGAACTAGGATGGAAGCACTGGGGGTGAAGAGATAGATGGATTTGAGAGATATTTCAGACATAGAATTAACAAAACTTCAGTGGAGTAGTAGGTAAGTGAAGAAGGATGAAGAGTCAAGGATGACTGATTTCTGGCATCAGCAACTAGATGGATAGTGACCATAAAAGTTATCTCTTTCTTTCTTTCTTTCTTCTCCTGTCTTTACCACTTTTATAGCCATTATCTATAGCTATTATCTACTGCCTTTAGTGATTCTCATTTGCGTAGAGACTTTATTGTCTTCCTGGATTATAAATTCCTTGAAGATACGGACACCATTTTTTCAGGTTTTCTTTTGCTTAGACTGCACCACAAAGGACCCATTTGAATGATCAAATGAATGAGTGACCTCAAGGTTTTGAGCTTCAAAAATTAAAGTTGCCAGGGTTCCAAGCTGTAGATGAACCTGAAGCTCTGAGAGTCGATAGGCTCGTGGACTAAGAAGAGTATAAACTAAGCCTAGACTTCAATAAATGTAATATTTCTATAAAGGACCAGACAGTAAGTATTTTAGGTTTCTTGGGCCTGTCACAACTACTTACCTCTCTAAGGTAACACAAAAGTAGCCATTGACCATACATAAATGGATATGGCTGTCTTTCAATGAAACTTTATTTATAAACACAGTCAGTGGTCCAGATTTGGCTCATGGCTCATAGTTTGCTGACCCCTTTTCTAGATCATAATTTGCAGATTTGAGTACTACCTTGGAATAAGGAGTTGGCCTTGGAGTACAAACAACCTCAGAAAATCACAGACATGGCCTCAGGTCCCCTCCCGTCAATATCTTTGTGCTTGGTACAATGCCAAACATATAGTAAGTGCATAGTAAATATTGAATCAAGGTCACCTGTGAATTCAGTATTAAAGAATCACAGAACCTGGTAAGACCTCTCCACCAAAAGTTCTTGGCAAATAACAGGAAATTAAATAATAACAACCAAAGTATCATTTTGATGTCTGGCTTTTATTCTTTACTTTTCTCATTTACTATGTGTCAGATATAGTGTGATGTTTGAGTTATGTTTTCCCCAAAATGATATGCTGAAGTCTTAACCCTCAGTACCTTAGAATGTGACCTTATATTTGGAAATAGAGTATTGCAGCTATAATGATTTAAGTTAAGATGAAGTCATATTGGAGTAGAGTGGTCTCCTAATCCAATATGATTGGTGTCTTTAGAAGAAGACAACTATGTGAAGACGCAAAACAAGGAGAATGCTGCATGAAGACAGATGTTTGCAATGATACTTCTACAAGCCAAGGAACACCTGGAGCTACCAGAAGTTAGGAGAAGGCATGGAACAGATCCTCCCTTGGGAGTTCTTTAAGAGTGCATGACCCTGCTGAAATATTGGTTTTGAAATTGTACCCTCCAGAATTATGAGAAAACAAATTTCTGTTGTTTTAAGCCACCCAGGTTTTGGTACCTCGTTATGGTCTAGGAAACTAAAAAAATGAGACTTAAGGAATTCTTCATTTTTCTAAGATCACCTAGATAGTCTGAGACAGTCAATATTCAAACCCCTGGCTCCCAAATCCATGTGCTTTTGATTATACTGAGATGAATCAATCTTTGATCCTACTTCACAATGATAAAATGATGTAAATTCAAATATTGACTCACACCAGAAAAGTGGCTCTCTCTCTTTTATAATCGCACTCTACAATATTCCCTATGGACAATATCTATCATCTATTTGTCTGTCTATCTATCTATCTATCTATCTATCTATCTATCTATCTATCTATCATCTATCTACTGATTGATTTCTCTATCAATACTATCTTTAAAAATAAGGTATCTAATAGTATCCTTTATGGCTACAAGCTATAAGTTCCACTTTTCTTTCCCTTCTTGCCTCACCCTATTCATTTTTTTTACTATTTTTGAGTAAACCATCTTAATCTATGTATAAATTTTTAAAAATTTAGCTATGCATAAGTTAAAAAGAAAAAAACACCTTAATGAAGATTTTTTAAATATAGTCAATAAATGTCTCCAGGTGATATTTCCTAGAAATGAGAAAATGGAAGGTGAGATAAAGTAAATATTTTGTACCTTTTAAAATACATTATCTCCAGTTCTCATTCCAACCCCAAGAGGCAAGCATTATTAACTCTATTTTTGGAAGAAGAAACTCAGGTTCTTCTCTGAACCTTCTCTGGTTAAGAAACTTGCTTAAGATCAAAGCTAGTTTAAGTTAGAGCCAACATTCCTCCCAGGTCTGTCTGGCTGCAAGGACCACACTGTCCTCAGTTTACCTTAGTCATATGCATTATTCTCCTTTCTTTCCCTGACTTTCTTCATGACATTTTTTCCAAACTAGTTCCTTCCCAAAGAGTCATTTTCCATATTCACATAATACACTAAACTCTTGTTTCCTTTCCAAAATTGGCCAGAAGCAAAATTGTAAAGTATGTAGAAATCCTCTCATGGATCCTCTCATCTTTCAATCATTTGGCAGACTTTAGCAAATTGACAAGAACACCCAGCATTTTCTCTTTTCCTACATTCTTAGAAACCAAGGTGCCTTTCTCGTATATGGGAGACCCTCTATCTGGGCCATTGGTACTATCCTTTTTGTCTCTTCAGAGATCTTTTCTCTGTCTCAGATCTGTATTTTTCATCACTCCCTCCTCCTCTGCCACTTTCTCTCTGCTTACTAATAGTCCTTCTTAAAAAACAAAACAAAACAAACAAACAAACAAACAAAAAACCCCTTCCTTTAGTCTATCTCCCCCTCAAGTCACCACCAAATGGCTCTCTTTCCATCTTTTTTCTCCCAGCCCTTGAAACGAATGTGTAGTCAACTCCATTTCCTCTTCAACTAACCCACTGGAGTCATGTTTTGCTCCCATCTTCCACCGAAAATGCTCAAAGACTACATGAAGGCCTCTTAAATATCAAAGCCAATGCATGCTTTGAGGTCATCACCCTACTCCATTTCTCTGCTGCATTTAAAGTTCTTATTATCTCATTCGGCTTAAAACTCTTCCCTCTCTTGGCTTCTGGAAGATTGCATCCACATATGCTCCTCTCGATTTCCTTGTTTTCTTCTTCCTCTGCCTTCTAACATGGCCCACTGCTTATCTCTCATTTCTTGCTGTCCTGAGAATCCTTCAACTCTGATAGCTTCAACCAATACCTTTATTCAGAGATATTCATCAGAACTATAGAGCTGATCCTGTCCTCATCTGACCGCCTCCTCAATATTTTCAAAGGACTTTTTCTTAAGATGAGTTTCGAAGAAAATGTAGAAATTTGCTATCAGACTCACACAGTAGAGACAGAGTATTCTGAGCAGGCAGATGCAAATCTTGTGCAGTTTAGTGGAGCTACAGTATGAAATGAAACTGGTGAGCAATAGGGATGCGAGGAGAGATGAAAGGTGAAGCTAGGTAGGGGCCAAATGATATTAGATTTTAGCTTGTGTATGGTATGGTGCACCACTGTGGAATTCTAAGCAGAAGACTATCATGAGTGGCTCTGAATTTTAGAAAGCTCACTGTGATTAGGAGGGTGAAGAAAGGCTGAGACTAGAGGCAGGAGGCCAATGAAGTTGTGTCAATAATCCAGGTGACAGATGATAGTGGAGTAAACTAGGATGATAGAAATGGCTTTGGAAAGTAGGGAGGATGGGCTTTTCTAAATTAGAAGAAAGAGAATTTGGTGATTAATCCAGTAAAAGGGTGCATAAAAAGGTGGACTCTAGGATGATGGGGTTTCTAGTTTGGGTAACTGAGTAGATGAAAAGCTATTAAGCATAATGGATTATAGTAAGTGAAGTAGATTTATTGGTCAATATTCATTCATTCATTCATTCATTCATTCACCAAATAGACTTCCCTGAATGATTTCTATTTTGGACATAAATTTGAGATGACTTAAAACACCCAGGTTTGAGATGTTTAGCAAACTGGCAGAGAAAGGCACCTAAAACTCAGAAGACATGTCTGTCTTGCATTGTTATTATTAACAACGTTGTGACATGTGTTCTTGTGGGTAAATTTTTGCCCAGATGCTCACTTAGCTATATCGTGCCCAAGATGTTAGTGAAATAAGAATTAGTTGAAATCTCTAATAGTCCAGTACCATGTTACTGATATTACTTCCTTAAATAATATCCTTTCAATTTGTGTTCTCATATGATTAAAATAATTTTTCCAAAAAAGAACAAATGCACAACTGCATAATTGAGCAGTATATGGCTGGTTTCTGAAAAACTGACATAGAATCAAAAGTTTAAAAAAATCCTCTTCATAAGCGTTTTTATTACTCCTGAAGATATTGCTACCTTCACCATCTTTGGGAATGTCTTTTGAGATCATAACAACATTTTATATATGATTACTATTCATTCATTGGTGATAGCTTTAAGAATAATTCTTAAAAGAACAATTCTTTTTGGGAAATGGGCAAAATTTACAAAGAACTTAAGTGTATGTGTACCTTTTGATCCAGTAACTCAACTTTTGGAAAATTGAACTGTTCTAAATAACCCAAGCAATGGGAAAAGCTATATGCATGGTAATGTTTATTACAATTTTTAAAATATTTTTTAAAGGAAAGGAAGCAATCTTGGCATCCAAGTTCATTTATAAGTATTCATTAAAATTATGGTTAGGAAAATTCTAGAAAGACATGGAAAATGCAAGAGAGAAAAAGCAGAATAATTTTAAGTAGATTATAATTACAATTATGTAAAAAAAATATATATGAAAAATAATGGGAGTAAATTTGTCAAAATACCAATAATAGTTATGTTTGAATGAGTAAATTAAAGGTTATTATTTTTATTTTTCAAATTATCTATGTATCAAAGATTGGTCATTTTTGTTTTCCCAGGGACTACTGGCCCTTTTTCTGGTAAAAGTGCCTTGACTTTCCCTAGGGAATTGACGGTTCCTTCTCAGAGTTCATGTGGTTTCAGTGAGGTTGATGCCATCCCTGCCAGGCTCATTAGAGGCCATTAGATCGGTTGAGGCAATTAGACCCATTGTTATTTGAACTTTTGGAAATGAGGCAGGTCTTTCCACTGTGAATTGCTAAGAGGATAGGATGTAAGTCTGGAGCTGCAGGCAGCCCTATTGCCCTCATAGGGGTAGAATCCATCTGTGAAAAGAGCCAAGACAGAGCAAAGTAGAGACAAGATGGAGATAAGAAAACTGAATCCTGGGAACATTGTTTGAGCCTCTGGGGGTAGTCATGTCTAATGTAAAACTACTTCTGGGCTTTTTCAATTACATAAGCCCACAGTTTTGTTTTATCTTAAGCCAGACTGATGTTTTTTCTCTTTTAATTTACAACAGAAAGAGCTCTCATTCACTGAATAATTAGATTATATTACTTTTATGTATTTTTTCTCAAAAGCATATGCATCAGTAAGCATTCCTGAGGCCTTCTAAACATTCTAAAGTTTGAATTCACTTATGGGGCTGCACTAGAAGCATGGATGAAATATTGATACTAATTTCAAGATTCCAGAAATTCCAACAATCTTGACCTTTCTCAGTCATATTGCCCTCATGAAGTTACTGAAGGATTTAAACAGAGGGAAGAAAGTAATACAGATGGACTTATTATAAATCAGGCTAGTGTTTCTTATTCCTAGCAATGGATCTCTTTGTCCCTCTTGCACCTCTCTTCTACTCCTAACAGCATCCCCTATTTCCTTTTGGGAATGACTTCCTTTCCCAACTTGGCCCGGGTGGTCAGATTACCTAAATTAGGCCATTGGAGACTTTTGGGATTTTTTTTCAAATACAAACTGAAGAAAGATTTTTTTTTTTTCCTCTGGAGGGGAAGCTGAAAGATGCAGGTGCTCAGATTCTAGCCTTATAGAGGATGCTGGTATGAGGGAAAGAAGCCAATTTGCTGAGGAAAGCAGAGGCAAAACAAAGTCCAGAAGACAAATTTATCCAGTTCTAGTCACCGCCAGGGATAAAATAGCTACATTCCTGTCATTCCCATAGTTTGATTATATGAGCCAATAAATTATTTTTCTTCCCCTAAAGCACTTCCCATTGGATTTGCTCTTCTGTATCGAGAGTCCTGACTAAATATATCTCCAGTGCAGTGTCCTAGTAACCTAGGTAGGGTCCTGTGGCCAAGCCTAAAGGCCACTGCATATCTGTCCTCTCACGAAACCCAAATCTTGAGATTTGCCAATTTCTAGTCTGTGGCATGTTGTTGGAGACCAAGCCACCAAGCCAAGGATTTGCACTTAGGTTATGTCTTAGTGTGTTTGGGCTACTGTAACAGACTACCATAGACTGAGTGGCTTATAGAGAATGAAAACTTATTTCCCATAGCTCTGGAGGCTGGGAAGTCCAATATCAAAGTGCCAGCAGATTTGATGTCTGGCGAGGATCTGCTTCCTGGGTTATAGATGGCCTTTTTTTCACTGTGTCTTCACATGGCACAAGGGAGCTCTCTGTGGTCTCTTTGATAAGAGCACTAATACCATTCATGAGGGTCCCACCTTCATGATCTACTCACTTTCCGATGGCCTCACTTTCAAATACCGATACATTGGGGATTAGATTTCAATATATGTATTTGGAGATGGGCATGAATATTCAGTCTTATCAGTGTATGAATGACAAAGACAGAAAATAATGCAACACAACAGGGCATATTTCCAATAGGGAAGCCCTCAATTTACCCACTTAGTTAAATAGAAGGAGTGGGAGGGAGGGAGGGAAGGAGAGAGAGGGAGAGGGAGAGGGAGAGGGAGAGGGAGAGGGAGAGGGAGAGGGAGAGGGAGAGGGAGAGGGAGAGGGAGAGGGAGAGTGAGAGGGAGAGGGAGAGGAAGGGAGGGTCAGTGAAAGGATGAAGGAAACAGGGCAGGGGAGAGGGAGGGAGGGAGAGAGATTAAGACCAGTCAGCTGTAAGGAGATAGATTCTTAGCTATAAAGAAGGAAGTAGATCTGTTCTGTTCCTTTGGCTTCTGTTTCATTGATTTCCACTCTAATCTTTACTAATTCTCTCCTCCAGCTGGACTTAGGCTTTATTTGCTGTTCTTTCTCCAGCTCCTTTAGGTGTAGGGTTAATTTGTATATTTGAGACCTGTCTTGTTTGTTTTTTTTTTTTTTAAAGATTTTACTTATTTATTTGACAGAGAGAGACAGGCAGTGAGAGAAGGAACACAAGCAGGGGGAGTGGGAGAGGAAGAAGCAGGCTCCCAGTGGAGGAGCCTGATGTGGGTCTTGATCCCAGAACGCTGGGATCACGCCCTGAGCCGAAGGCAGACACTTAACGACTGCGCCACCCAGGCGTCCCCTGTCTTGTTTTTTGATAAAGACTTGTATTGCTATATATTTCCCTCTCAGGACCACCTTTGCTGCATCCCAAAGGTTTTGAACAGTTGTGTTTTCATTTTCATTTGTTTCCATGAATTTTTAAAATTCTTCTTTAATTTCCTGGTTGACCCATTCATTCCTTAGTAGGATGCTCTTTAACCTCCATGTATTTGAGTTCTTTCCAAATTTCCTCTTGTGATGGAGTTCGTTTCAAAGCATTGTGGTCCAAAAATATGCAGGGAATGATCCCAATCTTTTGGTGATGGTTGAGACCTGATTTGTGACCCAATATGTGATCTATTCTGGAGAATGTTCTATGTGCACTAGAGAAGAATATGTATTCTGTTGCTTTAGGGTGGAATGCTCTGTATATATCCATGAAGTCCCTCTGGCCCAGTGTGTCATTCAAAGCCCTTGTTTTCTTGTTGATCGTCTACTTAGATGATCTATCCATTGCTGTGAGTGGGGTGTTGAAGTCTCCTAATATTATTGTATTATTATCAATGTGTTCCTTTAATTTTGTTATTGTTTTATATAATTGGCTTCTCCCAAGTTAGGAGTATAAATATTTATAGTTGTTAGATCTTTTTATTGGATAGACCCTGTATGATATAGTGTCTCTCTTCATCCCTTACTGCAGTCTTTGGTTTAAAATCTAATTTGTCTAATATGAGGATTGCTACCCCAGCTTTCTTTTGATGTCCACTAACATGATAAATGGTTCTCCACTATAGGATTTTTACTCTACCTTTCTTTTGAGGTCCATTAGCGTGGTAGATGGTTCTCCATCCCCTAACTTTCAATCTGGAGGTGTCTTTAGGTCTAAAATGAGTCACTTGTAGACAGCATATGGATGGGTCTTGCTTTTTTATCCAATCTGATATCCTGTGTCTTTTGCTTGGAGATTCTAGCCATCTACATTCAGAGTAACTATTGAAATATATGAATTTAGTGCCATTGTATTACCTGCAAAGTCCCTGTTTCTGTAGATTGTCTCTGTTTCTTTCTGGTCTATATTACTTTTGGGCTCTCTCTTTGCTTAGAAGATGCCCTTTAATATTTCTTGCGGGGCTGGTTTAGTGATCATGAATTCTTTTAGTTTCTGTTTGTCCTGGAAGCTCTTTATCTCTCCTTCCATTCTGAATGACAGCTTTGCTGGATAAAATATTCTTGGCTGCATATTTTTCTCATTTAGCACCCTGAATATATCATGTCAGTCCTTTCTGGCATAACAGGTCTCTGGGGCTAGGTCTGCTGCCAGTATAAAGTTCCTACCCCTATAGATTAAGGAGTTCTAGTCTTGATCTGCTTTCAGGATCTTTTTCTTTATCTCTGAAATTTGCAAGCTTCACTATTATATGCCAGGGTGTTCTATTTTTATTGACTTTGAGGGGTTGTTCTCTCTACCTCCTGGACTCGAATGCATGTTTCCTTCCCCAGATTGGGGAAGTTCTCAGCTATGATATATATATATATATTCCTTTTCTCTCTCTTTCTTCATCCCCTGGGACCCCAATAATTCTAATATTGTTTTGCTTTATGGTATCACTGATTTCTTGAAGCCTCCCCTTATGGTCCATAATTGTTTTTTTCTCTTTTCCTGAGCTTCTTTCCTTTCCACCATCTTGTCTTCTATGTCACTGTCTCTTCTGCCTCATTTACCCTAGCTGTTAGAGCACCCATTTCAGACTGCATCTCAGTTAAAGCATTTTTAATTTTGGTCTGATTAGATTTTATTTCTGCATTAAGAGACTCTCTAGTGTCCTTTAACACTTAAAAAAAAGCCCACTTTAAAGTGGGCTTTATTCAAGCCCAGCTAGTAACTTTATAATCATCATCCTGAATTCCAACGCTAAAATTTAGTTATATCCATATCAATTAGATCTGTAGCAGAGAGTATTTACCTCTGGTTCTTTCTTTTGTTATGAATCCCTCCTTCTAGTCATTTTGCCCAGAGAAGAATAGATGAATGAGAGAACGAAATCAAAAATATCAACCACAACCCAAGCTAAATACACACTAGACAAATCCAAAGAGGTCAGAACGCCCAAAAAAGAAAAGAAAAAGAAAAAAAAAAAAAAAAGGAAAAACGAGAGAATATCTCACAGGTGGACAAAACGGGGTGATCCAATTGGTCCTGGGTGTATTTTGGTCTGTTTGTTACAAGACACTAAATCTCAAAATTGTAAAGAAAGCAAATATATAAAAATAAAATTGAATACAGTAGAAGGATTCCAAAATGAAGAATATATCTATAAAATGTAAATGTAAAAATTAAAATTAAAAAAAGACTTAAAAACAAAGAGTTGATAAAATAAGAAACTATTGAAAAGGAAAAAAAAGAAAAAGAAAAAGAAAATTTTATTCTTTAAAATATTTTATTTATTTATTTGAGAGAGGAAGAGCACAAGCAGGGGGAGTGGCGGGGGGTAGGGAGAGAATCAGGCTCCATAGGGAGCCTGATGTGGGGCTCAATCCGAGGACCCTGGGATCATGACCTGGGCCAGAGGCAGACACTTAACCAACTGAGCCACCCAGGCCCCCCAGAAAAAGAAAATTTTAAGCTGCAAGACTAAAGACTAATGCAAAAAAAAAAAAAAAAAATCTCTAGTTCTATATACTATTTTCCCCTAGCACAGTTTTTCGGATCTGATGATCTATAAACTTGGTATTCACCTTAGGATCCTGTTGGTCTTCTGAGGGAGGGTCCTGTTGCACTGGTTTCTTTGCCTGGGCAGAGTTGCACCACCCCTTGCCAGGGGGCTGGGCTTAGTGTAAGCTGCTTCACATTCCTCTATGTAGCTTTTGTTCCCTGAAGGCTTTTCCCACCCCTTTAGGGGATGAAAAAAGGTAAAAAGTGGCAGCGCCTGATCTCCAGCCCTGGAGCTAACAATCAGGGCCCCCACTCTTCTCTGCACCCTCAGGGAAAGATGGCCAATCCCTTTCAGGTGCCAAACTCTACAAACTCCTGTGGTGCATACCCCGCACCAATCTTCCCAGGAGAGGGAAGGGTGTCTCATTGCTGCCCCATCGCTTGCTGGGCTCCTGTTTTGTGAGCATTTGCCAGTTGGTGGATCCTGCTTGCACCTGTGCTGCTTCTCCCAGGGGAAGGAGCAGGGTCTCCCAGCAATTGTCACTTGCGGGGCCTCTGTTTGGAGAGTGGTTGCCCAATTGTTCTGAGGTTCTTGGCTTATGGCCACACCTAGGTGAGAAGCCACTCCAGAGCTCTCTAATTGTAGCCTGCTTCCCTGTTCCAATGCTTGGGAACTCTGCCACACTCAGGCACCCCTGGTCTTCCTGAGACCCTGGGGATCCTGAGACCACACTGACCTACCTACCCAGGATTCTGCCCCACTTCACCGCCTGAGCACCTTTCAGGCAGGGATGCCTCTCACTGGAGCAGACTTCTAAAAGTTCCAATTTTGCATGCAGGGGCTATATCACCTTCCAGTGGCTGGCTTCTGGAGGCTCCCCCACCCCCCACAGTCATTTATTTTCCCCTCAGATTCATATCTCCACACCTCCTACTTTGCAAAAAGCGGTCCCTTTTCTATTTGTAGAATTGCAGCAATTCTTTTCTTAGATGTCAGGTTGAATTCACAGGTGTTCAGAATGATTTGATAGATATCTAGCTGAATTCAAGGGACCAGATGAAGCTCGTGTCTCCTAGCCTTCTTCCATCTTGCCTCCCTTGACAGATAAGGCCAACATTTTGTCTAAAGTGTATACCTACGAGGGACTCTCTCTGCTCCTGTAGCAAAATAAACTTACCCATTGGCATGTTCCACTTTCAGTTTGTGGAAAATAGGATGTTATGAGAAAACAGAATATTCCAGAAGCATCACCCCACACCATCGGCTCAATTACCAAAAGAGATGGAGTGTTAACACTGCCTATAAGCTTCATGGACTTTTACTCACCCTGGCACTTTCTCTCTGGGTGTACCAAATAAGTATGCCACTTCTTAGGAGGTGTTTTTGGTCTGGGTAATGGAAGACTTGTCACACAGACAAAAAGAAATATATATATATATATATATATATATATATATATATATATATATATATATATATATATGGAAAAGCTACTTGTCATACAAAAAATACATGTATTTATAAAATTTATTATATATATGTGTGTGTGTGTGTGTGTGTGTGTGTGTGTATCAAAGCTACGTACAGACGTCATGCCAAGAGCCCTTGTTCCTACCAGAAAGCACATTTACTCTCTGAAGCTGTGGCTATTGCCCTTCACAACTGAATCACGTGAGCTTCCAGAAGGTTTGTTGTGCCCTCAACTTTCCCCTGGGAAAATAAAGTTATCGTTATCATAAGAGTTAGTGGGAACACACATAAGTGACTTAGCCTCTCTATGCCATAGATTCTTCATCAGTAAAATTTGGATAATAGTACCTACTTGAGAATTGTGAGAATTAAATGAGCTAATGCACATGAGGAGCTTAGAATGTAGCTGGCACGTGATAAGCACTCAGTATAGGTTAGCTGTTGTTGCCCTGCTCCTTCAGGGTAAACTGTGAAGGCCCTTTCCTGTTAACACTTCTCAAGGAAATGATGGTGGATGGTTTCTGCTCCTGCATCCTCATGCAATGTCCTCTAATGAGATTTTGGAGCATAGTGCATTCAGATTTTCTGTTGGTGGCTTTTCTATAAAGACACACTAGTGTTTGGTGAAGTGATATGTGAAGTGAACCCAAAGTGGAACTCCCCACCCTACCCTGGAAGGAAAGTAGATATTTGTCCACTAATCAGTGGGAAACTAACATGTTTCTAGGGAAGTAAGGTTGGCATGTTATTGTTATAAAATCTTTTGAGTGGCTTGGGATGGTATCTTGTGGAGAAGAGGACTCTTCTAGTCAGGTTTGAGACTTTATTCTGTCCCTAAAATACTTTACTTTAGAAAACTCACTGATGTCTCTATGCCTTTTTTTAATCATTTGAAAACTGAGCATTAAAAAGGATAAGCTTCAAAGTCCCTTTCAGGTCTAACATTCCAGAATTATGTAAAATGTGAATCATAATGTTTAGAAAAAAACATAAGGAAATAGGTCTCTCTTCCATGTGGGGCCACACTCATAATTTCTGAACACCCTATTAAAGATTAGAGGGGGGAAAAACTCTAAGAGGCCCAGTCTGGCTATTTTAAGGTCCCATTAACATAACTTCAAGAGATATTTTGTAACTGACTCTTGTAAATCTGTAGCTCCAAGCTCAAAAGAGTTCTCAGACCATGCTGTGTTGGCATTGAAGAGAGGGGGTGGCTGAGGGAGAACAATGAGTATATGTCCACATCCCAGTACAATGTACCGAACTCTGCAGCCACATTGTACATTGTCTGGGCCAGAGATTGATGAGATGCTCCTGGCTCAGATGAAGACTTTCTCAGCACGTATCCTGTTTGTCCACTAGAAACCATCCAACTGCCTATTAAGAATAGAACGAATAAACAAATAGTGGAATATTCATGAATGAATTCTATTAATGACCATGAATGTACTACTGTACATACGATGTTAATAAATATCACAAAATTGATATTGATCAGAAGTCATATACAAAGGAATACATATTGTACGATTCCATTCAAAGTTTAAAAAAGGAAAATGTTAATTTATGATATTTAGATATTAGGATAGTAGTTACTTTTGGAGAAGAGGGTAGAGATTAGGAGGGGGAGTGAGAGAAGTTACTCCGGTATTTATTATACCCTACTTCTTGATCTGGGAAGTACATGGGTATATATATTACTTTGCAAAAACCCATCAAATTGTGTACTTAAAATAGGTAGTTTGAAAACATTAAGGAACATTTTTAAATTGGAGTTTTACCCACAACAAATGATAAGATACATTGAAGAAATGGAATATTCACAATTTCTATAACTTCCTGAAATTTGTTTTGCATGGAATTTCCACACTCTCTGCAACTAAAGGAATGGATGAGATTTTGCAAAGTTGAGAGGGACCAGTAGGAGTAGAGAGAGAAGTATGAGAAAAGCATACAGGTGAGCAAATGCAGATAGTGTTCAGGGATAAGTGATAGGTGGAGTATCACATTAAAGGTGGCTGAGAAGGGACTTTGGGGCCATACCATGGAAGGTTTTGAATACAGAACAGGGTTTGTTTTTCATCTAACAGGCCCTAGGAAGCCAATGAGAGTTTGAACAGGGGAATAATATGCCTTTCCCACAGTTTTTTTTCTAATTTTAATACGGTGAGGGTGGGAAAGGTACCTGAATTTATTCAGAAATGTTTTTGTCCTAGTCTGATGGGTACACACACATGTGCACATATATATAAGTAATGTGCTTATATATAAAATGAATATATCCCCCACAACCATCCAAGGAAGTGGGTTATTCTTATTTCACAAATGAGGAAATTGATGCTTACAAACCCTGAGTAACTTGTAGGAGGACAACAGAAGTGGCCTTCTGCCAACAGTAGGACAACTTTGCTTTTTTTCCGAGTGACCCCAGGGTGCAGAGCATAGAGGGATTCAGCAAGTGATTTATTCTTTGGAGGTGGGAGGTGGGAGTAGGGAGAAGAAGCAAAGAAAGCTTCAGCAGCATTCTGCAGAAGCCACCATCCAGGGCGAGTGGCTGGCATGGTTTCCATAGTTACAGAAATCCACCCTGCCACAAAACCTCACCCTCCTCTTAGCCCAGAGAACCTGATTTGATGATTTCACTCCAGCTGTGGAGTCAGCCACTCAATCCTGTGTCAGCTCAGGGCGCTGCCTCTAGAAAAATACTTTTTATTTTAGCAGGTCATTATTAGCGATTATTCTTTCTTGTCTTAGAAATGTTCTGCTCGGTGATATGCTGGGTGAATGAGTGCTTTTTGAAATTTTCCGTCTCCTTCATAGCTTTCAGATGTGGCTCATGTGAAAAAGAGTTGAGAAGGTGGAAAATTCCCTTTACTCGTATCGAGGTCTGTATCATTGATTGTCCGTGTGTGAATCTATGATGCACCATTTTCTCATTAACATCCAATAGTAGTTTTAAAGTCAGAGGTGGTTTTGGTTCGATTCCAGACCCATACAGCCAAAAGCTAAATAAATTATTATCAATCACGTATCTAGACTGTTTTCTTGCTTTTCCATTGCTTAACAGAGAATTTCTTAGTAATTCTTAACACCTGGTATTCAAAGGAATTGGATAATGTGGTGTTTCAAGTAATTGAATATTATGAGTAGCTGAGTTGATACACAAACACAATCGACATAGGAGACCAAGAATATTTAGGGAATAAGATTCACAATTGTACGCAAGAGGCAATGTTATTGCAAAGCACTTAAAACAGAATTGGAATCGAAGTGGCTAACTACAGAGACTCTACTTTAAGCTTCTAAAGATATGAACATAAATGAGTTCTGTGTGTACCCATTTTAGAAATACATAAGCTGAGGCATTCCTTTTTATCTACAAGTTTATTACACCTGAAAACACAGACCCTCATTATGTAACCACTAAAAAGTCATTTAAACTTTCAAGCTTAATTTTCCTTAACTGTAAAATGGAGACAATCTTAATGCGTCCTTTCTGGAGTTGTTTTGAAGTTTAAATGAGACAGTAAGTGAAGAAGAACTGAGCATACGGTATACGCTCATTAAATGTCAGAGTAATGTATTCTCTTAGTGCCCCACCTGGATCCTCTTTACAGGCAGTGCACCCACCCCCTGGCTGCCATTTGTGTTGGCTGATAACAATTCACAGCTGCCCCTACTCCTGAAAATAGTCCTCCTCCACCACACAGGAGCCTTCTTGCCCAGGAGGCAACGCCCCCTACTGCCCAGGGCAGATTTGAACCAATGGTAACAGAGTTAGCGGCAAAAAAGGCTGGCCCCTTTGCCTCAAAGTGGGATCATTTGGTGGTGCAGTTCCAGCCTCTCTGCGGAATTAAACTGAAACTAGTCTTCAGCAGGTATCACTCTCTTGTTTAAGCTTTCTACTTCTGTGCTACTCTGCTTTCACTCCTCTTACCTTGTGAGCACTTTCCCAGTCACTTATAAGAAACTTCATCTCCATTCTGGCTACTCAGGAACCCAACTGAAGACCGTTGGCATCAGAAATGGTCTCAGGAAGCCAACCCTGGGAATGGAATGCCGGGGTTGCTTCACTTGCTGGCTGGATGGCAGTGAGGACCCACAGCTGAAGGTAGGTGAAGAATTGGTCATCTCTGCTATGCTACACAGTGGGATTGCTAAGATTTTCATCTGTAATGGGCTGGGATGGAATTGAGGTGGAAGGAGATGTGCTGATTGGTGTAATGTCTCAGTCTT
The DNA here is from genome assembly GCF_024610735.1 of Ursus americanus. Lineage (NCBI taxonomy): Eukaryota > Metazoa > Chordata > Mammalia > Carnivora > Ursidae > Ursus > Ursus americanus. The sequence continues at coordinate 82,477,293 of NC_142128.1, read as the reverse complement.
TGAGAGGTGTGAGAAAATAATTATAAGGTCTCTGAAACTGGATGGGTAGCTGAAGAGATAAAATTACAGATTTGGATTTATTGATCAAAACTTTAAAGTAAAACATGAGAGCGAGGAGACCTGAACTCCTGGAGCTGGGATGGCGTTGGGGCAAAAACAGCTGAAGATCAGGCACGGGAGCTGATTGCAATAATGCGAAGCTCTGAGAAGGCTGAGTGGTCAGCTTTGGCAAGTCTCTTAAGCCAAAGGTTGGGGCCTTAATGGGAAAAGAGTATAACCCTGAGACTTGGGAGAGATATCTCTGCCTAGATGCATTTCGAACTTTGATTCCCCTAAACCCTCCGATTCTGGAGAGGCAGCCTATTTCTCATTATCAAAGATAGAGCTTCCTACCCCCTCTTTGCTTGAAGACTGCAAAGAGACTTCAAATAAGCATTATAAAACAGTGCAGGGTCCTTTTTAGGATATGCTCCCGATTCCCCTCTTGGCCACCAGACTCATCAAATTTCAGCATAGCTCAAGTAGAAAAGTTCTGGGCCAGCCAAGGGGCAGATGATCTTATATCTTGAAGGGGCCTCAGGACCTAAAGGAAATTTATTGGCCGAAGCTGTGGGAGTGTGTCTAATAGGGGACCCTGAGAGTGGTTGACCAAAGGGGAACGGAATATAACATCGCTTAAGAGAAAGTTTGTGGATATGGGAACACTTCGCCACAGTCATAAGTTAATATCCTAGCAGGGGCCTAGGAGATGACTCTAAATTGTTGCACTAACTTTCAGAAGATTGGAAAAAGCAATGACCCACACAAAGTGTAGTAAAATTGCAAGAACTACTGTAGAAAACGATGGAGGAAGGAATAGGAAAGCTCAGAGAAGTGGGTATGCTGGATTGGATCTGCTGTATGGACCAGAAAACGCATTACCTGCCCAAAATTCTCGGGAGGGGCCAGAGGTCACTCCAATTAGTAAGGCGATAAGGAATGCGCTGGTGAGGAGGACATCGGTGTCTTTGAGAATCTCAGTAGTCTTCTGTAGGCTAGAACTGATGGTTACATAGTTGCACTTCCTTAGAGCAATGGGGTAGGATTCTGGAAAAAAGCAGAGGCCAGGTGGCAGCACTTAACTGTCAGAAGTGAAGGTGACTAATGAGCACAAGGTCGGAATGGCAGCCAGGGCTACAAGAGACTCCTGATTTAAGGAGACAGAAAGGGTCAAGGTGAAGGGATAGAAAAATATATTCCGTACAGGTAGAAACTAAGAGAAAACAGGCTATACTTATTTCAGACAAAATAAACTTTAAGCCAAAAATACAAATAAAAAGCAAAGAAAGTCATTATATAATGATAAAGGGGTCAACTCATCATGAAGATAAAACAACTGTAGATTCCAATTGTGCAATACAGTGGTATTAATTAACCATAGTCACCATGTTTTACATTAGATCCTTAGACCTTCTTTGTCTTACAGCTTAAATTTTGTGCTTATAGCTAAAATTTTAGGTAAATTTTGACAACCTTTCCCAATTTTCCCCCATTCCCTAGCAATCATTTTTCTACTCTGTTTAAATGAGTTTGACTTTTTTAAAATTCCATACCTAAGTGATACCACTTGGCGTTTTTTTCTCTGCTTTATTTCATTTAGCATAATACCTTCAAGTTCCATTTATGTTGGCAACACAATTGTTTCAAATGGCTGCATGTCCTTCTTTCTTGTGGCTGAATAGTATCCCATTGTGTGTGTGTGTATGTGTGTACACACACCGCAGCTTCTCTATTTATTCAGCTATCAATGGACACTTAGGCTGTTTCCATATCTTGGCTATTGTGAATAATGCTACAATGAACATGGACGTGCAGTTATCTTTCATATCCTGTTTTCACTTCCTTTGACTGTATATCCAGAAGTGGGATTGCTGAATCATGGTAGTGTTTTATTTTTAATTTTTGAGGAACCTTCATATTGTTTATCATAGTGGCTGCACCAATTTACATTCCTGTCTACAGTACACAAGGGTTCCCTTTTCTCTACGTCCTTGACAGTACTTGCGATCTTCTGTCTTCTTGAAAATAGCCATTCTGACAGGTGTGAGATGGTATTTCATTATAGTTTTGATTTGCATTTCCCTGATGATTAGTGATGTTGAGCACCTTTTCATGTACCTGCCAGCCATTTGTGGGGTTTTTTTGGTGGGGGGGGGGGGCGTGTTTATTGAGATCCTCTGCCCATTTCTTAATTGGATGGTTCAGTTTTTGTTTTCACTTTTTTTTTTTTTTTGGTTCTTGTTTTTGTTTTGTGTTTTGCTATGAGTTGTATAAGTTCTATATTTTAAGATTTTATTTATTTGAGAGAGTGTGAGCATGATTGGAGGGAGGAGCAGAGGTGGAGGGACAAGCAGACTCTGTGCTGAGCACAGAGACCAACATGGGGCTCGAGCCCACAACCCTGAGATCATGACCTGAGCTGAAACCAAGGGTCAGATCCTTAACTGACTGAGCCACCCAGGCGCCCCAAGTTATATATATTTTTGACATTAACCTCTTTTATAGGATTTGCAAATATTTTCCCCAATTTGTAGGTTGCCTTTTCATTTTGTTGATGGTTTCTTTGCTATGCAAAGCTTTTTATTTTGTAGTTCCACTTATCTATGTTTGCTTTTGTTGCCTTTGCTTTGGGTGTCAAATCCAAGCTATCATTGGCAAGACCGATGTCAAGGAGATTACACCTATGTTTTCTTCTAGGACTTTTAAAGTTCCAGATCTTACATTTGAGTCTTTAATCTTTTTTGAGTTAATTTTTGTGTATGGTAAAGATAGTGGTGCCTGTGGCTGTCCAGTTTTCCCATCACCATTTATTGAAGAGTCTTTCATTTCCCCGTTGTATATTCTTGGCTCCTTTGTTGTAAATTAACTGATTCTAAAGGTGTGGGTTTATTTCTGGGTTCCCTATTCCATTGATCTGTGTCTGTTTCTATGCTAATACCATACTGCTTTGATTACTATAGCATTGTACTATAGTTTGAAATCAGAAAGTATGATGCCTCCAGCTTTGTTTTACTTTCTCAAGATTTGTCTATCAGGGGTCTTTTGGGGTTTGGTACTAATTTTAGAATTATTCTATTTCTTTTTTTCTTTTTTTTTTTTAAATATTTTATTTATTTGTTTGATGGAGAGAGAGAGACAGCCAGTGAGAGAGGGAACACAAGCAGGGGGAGTGGGAGAAGAAGAAGCAGACTCCCAGCGGAGGAGCCTGATGTGGGGCTCGATCCCAGATCGCCGGGATCACGCCCTGAGCCGAAGGCAGACGCTTAATGACTGAGCCACCCAGGCGCCCCAGAATTATTCTATTTCTAATACCATCAGAATTTTGATAGAATATATTTACATATAAGAATTTGTGACCTGAGACATCAGTGGGAAAAGAAAGCATTCTGCACAGTGGTAGTGCTGGAATGGCCTAACAATTTGTAGGAAGCATCAGGTCCATAAACTGTTAGAGGGCAGGGACCTCTTCTACACATCTTGAACCTCCAGTGCTGGCACATAGATACTTGTTAAATAAATATTGAACTTATTTTAGTATGGGCTTACTAAGAATTAATCATTAAAACAAGAAATTATGTGATTGTCAATTTTCTGTATCAATATGTGCTTATAATTAATAAATCAATAATGAAAGGATCAACAGATTTGATTGCATAAAGTTTTCTAAAACTTTGCTATATTAAAAAGTAAACTAAAAGGCAAGTGCCAAAGGGTTATTACTGCAAAGTAATAAGAAAAGAACTAAGCAGAGTCACTTGAGTGCCTCAGTTGGTCGAGTGTCCATCTCTTGATCTCAGCTCAGGTCTTGATCCCATGGTTTTTTTTTGTTTTTTTATTATATGTTAGTCACCATATAGTACATCATTGGTTTTTGATGTAGTGTTCCATGATTCGTTGCTGCGTATAACACCCACTACTCCATGCAATACGTGCCCTCCTTAATACCGTTCACCAGGCTGGCCCATCCCCCCAACCCACCCCCTCTAAAACCCTAAGTTTGTTTCCCAGAGTCCATTGTCTCTCGTGGTTCATTTCCCCCTCTGTTTACCCCCCTTCATTTTTCCCTTCCTTCTCCTAACGATCTCCCTGCTATTCCACGGTTTTGAGTTTGAGCCCTGCATTGGGCTCCATGCTGGGTATGGAGCCGACTTAAACAAAACACAAAAAAAACCTAAGCATTAGATAAACAAAGTTTACGAAGTGGTAATTCATTAAAATGAAATCATTGTAGGGGCGCCTGGGTGGTGCAGTCGTTAAGCGTCTGCCTTTGGCTCAGGGCGTGATCCCGGTGTTCCGGGATCGAGCCCCACATCAGGCTCCTCCACTGGGAGCCTGCTTCTTCCTCTCCCACTCCCCCTGCTTGTGTTCCCTCTCTCGCTGGCTGTCTCTGTCAAATAAATAAATAAATAAATCTAAAAATAAATTAAAAATAAATAAATAAAACGAAATCATTGTAAACAAATAGGTAGAAATACATATACAAAGACATTTACTCCCCCTAAATTAGCAAAATAAAATTCCCATAAAAATATGTAATGCTAGTGAATATGTGGTTAAACAAGTATGTGCATGTATGCCTGGATGCAGTCTAAATTGGTGTAATTGTGGAAGTTGATTTTTGTAAAATCTACCAAGAATCATGAACCTATAAATAAGGTTTGGTCCCATTTTTACAGTTTTGGAAATAATCCTAAGGAGATATCTATCTTATAAAAATAATCCAAATTTTAAATTAAAATTTAGACATTAAGATATTCAGGACAGTCTTATAACAAGATTGGAAACATTAAAGTCTATAGTAAAACAGTTAAGTAAGATAAGGTATGTGTTCTATAGAATATTTGTAATCATTAATTGTTATGACTATGAAGATAATCCAGTGTCATGGAAGTACAGTGACTGCATAATGAACCGAGCAGGCTCTGCAAGGTGCTTGCCAGTTCTACTTCTCCTTTTTGTCAAACCAAGTGCCAGTTACGCCTCTGAAGGTTTTTATTTTACCCACAAGTTGTTGAATATTGTATCATCTAACTCCTGACCACAACTTTTTACACACAGGAGGAATGCTCATCTCAGTGGACTCTTTTAATCTGGACAGTTGCAGTTTTTAGTTTGTGAGTGATTTCTGTTAAGACTTTACAGAAAAATTCCATTGCTTTCCTCTGTACTTTTTAAGGAGTTCCTGATAATTGGATGGATTATAGAACTTTTAAAATTTCTATCTTTGTCTTTTTAAGAATTATTTCATGATAGATTTCTTCAACTTTATCCTCTAAATTCTCTAGAATTTTTCATTTCAGTTATCCTATTTTCAAGAGCTCTTTTTTGTCTTGATAGTTCCTGTTGCAGGGATATTGGGCTCAACAAATATTCCAGGTGCTTCTCTTTCCCAGCCTCAGTTAGACTAAAACTAGTTCTGGCCAATGGTCTGTAAGCAAGGTGACCTATGTCACTCCCAGGCTGAGTCAGTTAAAAGCTACTGTGCCTCTGCCCCATTCTTCTCTCCTCCTGCAGTGGTGTTCTTATAAGCCACATGTAAAGATGGTGGCATCACAGAATGAAGGGAGCCTGGATTTCTGAGTTGCAGATAAAGAACAACAACCTTTGAGTACTTTGGACTTGGTATAAATGAGAAACTTGGTTGTCCTAAGTCATTGAAACCTGAGCAATGCAGTGCTTCAGTAGAGCTTATTATATTTTAATGAATACAGTTTCTTTCCCATAGTACCATCTTGTTTTATGAATGTAGTGTTGTTTTCTCCTCTCAGGATACTGTAAATAATTTTTCTGTTCTTTGTATAGTTTTTTCCCTTATTCATTTTTCTCATTTGTTGTTTCTCTTTTTGTATGTTAGAGGTTCTCCTTAAATGTCTTATGATTTTTGACCATTCGATTTTAAAATAAGGTACTAAAATTTTGATATGAAGTTTTGTATGCATGCATGAGTCTTGGAGGCTGTTGGATTCCACCATAATATAACTAGGAGCTAACTCTTCATTGAGAGAACCACATGTGTAAGTATATGAAAATCTTTGGGGCTATCTAATATCCCAGTAGAAGAATCCTCCAATATTTTGTCTGGGAAGTGGGATGGCACATATGTCTGTCTGTATTCTGAAAGCAAGATCAGGAAAGGAAGTTGAGGTTTCCCTTGTTTAAGTGCAAACTTCCACTAAATTTCCCATTTTTAGTACCTGATGTTTCCATGTTTGGAATCCTTCTTATTCAATTTTGTTAAAGAATCAACCTCTGGCTTTCTCCAGGGTGGGTTATCTGGCTATCTAGTTTTGGAAAGGGGGCCTGGGAGGATCCAACTGCTCCTTGGATAGCTTCCAACCAAGCCCCTTATTTTCAGTCCTATGCCTCCCCTTCATCTTTGTTAATGCCTGGGTCTCCAAATGCTAAGCCTTTCTAGGAACCTACTAGGCAAGTTACCTTTTGCTCTGCAGGCTTGTGGGCTGGCACTTACTCCACTCTGCAGAGTCTGTCGCTGCAACTCCATCTGGTATTTGGACTCAGGAGAAATGATATCTTCCAAAACTGCCAAATTATATTATCTATAGTTTCCTTCTATGTTCTCTTGTTCCTTGTGTATTTATATATTTTTATTCCTTCACTGTGACTTTGTGTTTTAGGGACAGAAGAAGTGATTTTTTTTTTTAAGTAAACGGTAAACCACCTCATTTAACTGGGGATATATTGCTTTCATAATAGAAAAATCTGAAATAATGACAGGAAAATGCCAACACTGCTCACTATGAATTACCGAGATCTACGTAAGTACAGCAAGAAGGTGGCCAATGCTCATGATTTATTTGATCTTCTACCCACTCTCCTCCCTCCAATATCTGCAAAGGCTTCAGAGTAGTGTAAGTGATTGTGCAGTTCTTGGAGCCTTAACATCTAATAATTCAATTTCACACATTTATTGATGAAAAAAATAAAATTGAAATCTTTTTCCAGAACTGTTTTCTGGAAATTGGCACAAATGGTGCAAGCAGAAATTAATAGTTTAGCTTTTTATTGCTTCTTTGCTTATTTCTCCAAGCAAAACTGTAAACATGGAAAATTGACTTTTTTGGAGAAAGGAGTGGATATAAAAGTTATCATTTGGATTGACTGTATTGTGACCTATAACCTCAGACATATTTCATAAATGTTAGTCATGTTTTTATTGTATGTTTTATTGGTTCTTTTAAAGTCTCTGTTTTATAAGATTAGTTTTTTCTCCTCATATTCAACAATGAGCCATAAGCTTTGTATTTCCCTGATTCATCCTCCCTCCCTTCCCCCCTTCCCGACAGTATATCACTATAAAAATATAGTCTGTCCCCATCATTATTTTTCTTGAGAATCCATCCTCAGAAAAAAATCCAAAATTTTAAAAAGGCATTAAGGTATTCATGACAATCTTATTTATAGCAACAAGAAATAAAAAACAGCCCCTGCCCCAACCCCCAATACACCCACACCCACCAATGTACCCCCCCCACACACACACACACTTTCCCCAGTCAGGTATCCTTCAATACACAAGGAAGGGACTGGCTCTAGGGAAGAACACAAAAAGTTCATCTTTCATAACAGGAAGAAGGCAGCGTGTATGGGTGCAGATGGTCGGAGGTGGGTAGATGAGTAGTGTGAGTTTGTGGAAATTCTCTTCTAATTTTCTCCAATTTTGTCAGGAAAGTAAGAAGCAAGGTCCCCTCCTGAGAGTGATCATGGGAGTAGAGGTGTTGTCCATGTGAGGAGAAAAGAGAAGGTACGAACTGGTCCTGTCCTAGAGTGGGAGAGAGAATGTACTAGGGGAACCCAATGATGTTGCTGGGCAGCCTCTAGGGCCCCCTTGAAGTTAGGGGCACAAATCTAATGTAGGTAAGTCAACAGCATTGTATGTGTGTTTCTAGACACTTTCAGCTGCACTGAGTTCATAGGCCGGTGTGGCAGTTCAAAATAGTCAAATTTGAGTTTAGCCAAGTAAGTACAAAGAAATGAGGGAAATGGGAAATGATATATGCGCAGAAGTTACTAAGGATTGACTATGGAATGTAAGCTGGCTAAGGAGGGAAGGGGGTGGGGACATGAAGGGGGTAAGGGCAGTGAAAAGATAGCAGGATCACTGGATTACAGGTCCAAGTGAGGTCACAGGAATTTTTGCATCTGGGGCTCTAGAGGGAGATAGCTGAAACATAGGGGAGGTGGTGTCATGGAGTTTGTATCATGGAATTATTGCAATGATTTGTTATGACAGGGTTATTTGACCTATAACATGGGAGTGAGATCTTGAGGGAGGGCGGAGGACAAGATTCTCAAAGTGGAAACGTTTAGTGAAGTGAGCGGCCAGGATGCACAGTTTCACTTTCCTGTGTACTAAGTCAGCAAAAATTAAGACGCTTGAAGTAATGCTGGAGAGAATGACAGTGAGCCCAGTGTCAGTACGTTATAACCACAATGAGGGGCAATGGGTGATATAATCTGATGACGTGTGATTCAAAACTGGAATATTTTGAGAGGAGAGAGGGAGCATGGTCTAAAAGTGGCAATGAAGAGCAAAGAGAACGTCCTCCCACATTGAAGCCCAGACTTCGGAGGGCTATGGAAGAAAACACAACGCCTACTCTACTGGAGGCATTTGTCCTTGGGGGGAGTCAAGTATTCTTTAGAGTCAAACATGCAACAGGACTGCTCTGGGAAGACTGGGGACATAGGGGATTTTTGGTGATGATGGACCATGTGTTCAAGAGAACACAGTAGATGGTTTGGGGAATTTGGAAGGAGGGGGATATGGGGAAAGAACTGGGGTTATGCAGAGCCATATAGGGATGAGAAGTGACTTGGGAGTCTGAGGCTTCTTGTGGTGACTGACACCACTAGGATAGTAGCAGTAAGGAGACTGGTTCGGGTAGACCAAAGAGAGATATTTAATTTTTTAACAACTTTATTGAGAATTTGACATATCAAAAATTTTATTTAAAATGTACATTTTCCCCAGTTTTATTGAGCTATAATTGGCCCTTAAAAATTGTAAGGTTACAATTGGTTACAATGTGTTAATTTGATGCATTTATATATTGCAAAACAATTACCACCATCATGTTCGCTAACACCTCCATCACCTCACATAATTACCATTTCTTTTTTATGGTGAGAACATTTAAGATTTACTCTCTTAACAACTTTCAAGTATGTAATTGTTAGTGTTGTTAACTACAGTCACCATGCTGTATACTGCATCTCCAGAACATATTCGCCTTATTGTTGGAAGTTTGTATCCTTGACCAAGGTCTCCTCATTTCCCTCACCCATGTTTTGACATGTGTAAACATTGTGAAAAGATCACCACAATCAAGTTAAGTAACTTTTCCATCACCTCTTTGTGGTTACCACTTTGTGTGTGTATGTGTGGTCTAAAGACTTGATCTAAGATCTCTTAGCAAATTTCAAGTATACAATTCAGTTTTGTTAACTATCCTTACCATGCTGAGCAATAACTCTCCAGAACTCATTCATCTTGAATAACTGAAACTTTATACCCTTTGACTGCCTCCTCATTCTCTCCTCCTCCCACCCCCACTCTCTGGCAGCTAGTAATCTACTCTCTGCTTCTATAATTTCAATTATTTTAGATTCCATATATAAGTGAGATCATGCAGTATTTCTTTCTGTGCCTGGGTTATTTCCTTTAGCATAATACCTGTAAGTCCTATCTATGTTGTCACAAATGACAGGATTTCCTTCTTACTCATCGCTGAATAATATTCCATTGTACATCTATACCACATCTTCATTCATCTGTTGATAGACACTTAGGTTGTTTCTATATCTGGCTATTGTGAATAATACTGCAATGAACAGGGGTGAAGAGATATTTTTGAGATCTGGATTTCAGTTCCTTTGGGTATACACTGAGAAATGGGATTGCTGGATCGTATTGTACTTCAACTTTTTTTTTTAATTTTTTTAGTTTGTTTATTCAACAAGCCTTCCATGTTGGTACAGACAGCTCTACCTCATTTTTTTAAACAGGGTGGGGCATCAAATTATATTTAACTTTTACCTTGCTGATGGATATTCAGATTATCTGCAGTTTTTCACTGTTATAAAGTGTTCTGTAGTGGCCATCTTTGTGCCTATATTCTTTTTTTATTATTATTATGTTAGTCACCATACAGTACATACCTGGTTTCTGATGTAAAGTTCGATGATTCATTAGTTGCGTATAGCACCCAGTGCACCATGCAATACGTGCCCTCCTTACTACCCATCACCAGCCTATCCCATTCCCCCACCCCCTCCCCTCTGAAGCCCTCAGTTTGTTTCTCAGAGTCCATAGTCTCTCATGCTTCATTACCCCTTCTGATTACCCCCCCTTTCTTTATCCCTTTCTTCCCCTACCGATCTTCAACTTCAACTTTTAACTTTGAGGAACCTCTATACTGTTTATCCATAATGGCCATATCAATGTACATTCCCACCAATAATATGCAAGGTCCCTTTCATCCTCACCAACACTTTTATTTTTTATAATAGACCTCCTAACATGTAAGGTGATACCTTATTGTGGTTTTGATTTGCATTTTCCTGATAATTAGTGATGTTGAGCACCTTTTCACGTACTGCTGACCGTTGGTCTTCTTTTGAGAAATGTCTATTCGGATCCTTTGTTCATTTTTTATTTTATTTTTTATTATTTTTTTAATAATATTTGTTATTATGTTAATCACCATACAGTACATCCCTAGTTTTTGATGTAAAGTTCCATGATTCATTACTTGCGTATAACATCCAGTGCACCATGCAATACGTGCCCTCCTTAATATTTGTTCATTTTTTAAAAATCAAGTTATTTGGTTTTCTGCTATGAGTTGTGTGAGTTTCCTATATTTTGGGTATTAATCCCTCAAGAAAGATATTTATGAGAGGTTATGGATGTCAGTCTGTAAGCATTTGTGTGTATGGAGGCATGGGTATCTGGGGCTCTATCTTGACCCTTGTCTGTGGCCATTAGGAAGTCTGGGGTCTTATTGCTGGTACAGAGCTCAACCTTACCCCTCTTAGGGAGGGATGATCCTGCTTCAAAAGTATGAGGTTTCCTCTCTTACCTATTAATGGAGGTGGGACTATCTGGGAAAGATGGAAATTAATTCAAGCATGCAGGACCCACTTGGCATCCCAGGGAGGTCCATTCCATCTTCTGTCCCTGGTAAAGATCCTGGCTTATAGTAAGTACTCTAATAAATGCTTGCTGACCTGAATAGGTAGGTGAACAGAAAAAATTGGTGTTAAGGAAAGTTCTTGGTCAGAGAAATAATTATTTTAAAGTCCTCAACATTTGGGTGGTGGCTGAAGGTTTGGTGGTGAATAAGTTTTCCCAGGATGATAATATAGAATTGAATTTTTAAAGGGTTCAATGGAACTCTGGGTAGGAGAGGGGGACACAACATTTTTTAAAAAGACTATAAAATATACTGAAAAGAAACAGTAGTAGTCTAGCAGCTGGAGGTGGGAGTGGTCCCTATCTCAAAGAGAAGAAGGAGTGATCTTAGTGACAAATGTCACTGAGAGGTTGTGTAAAAAGAGGTGGAAGAGAGTTCTCTGGATCTGACCATTGTGAAAGTCATGGGTGATCTAGGAAAGGGAACTTTTATGGAGTCATGGGGCAGGACCCATGGGAAGGGACTTGGGGACTGATTGGGCATTGAGGAAGTAGTTATAATTCAGATGATTGTATCAATACTTTTACCTTGGAGAAGAAATATAGGGCAGTGGGAAACACAAGTCTTTTTTGGTTTCAGGACTAGAATTTAGTGATTCATCAATTGCATATAACACCCAGTGCTCATTATATCAAGTGCCCTCCTTAATGTCCATCACCTAATTACCCCATTCCCCCCTTTCCCACCTCCCCTCTAGCAACCTTCAGTTTGTTTCCTACAGTTCAGAGTCTCTTACGGGGTGGGGACACCTGGGTGGCTCAGTCAAACGTCTGCCTTTGGCTCAGGTCATGATCCCAAGGTCCTGGGATGAAGCCCCACATCAGGCTCCCTGCTCAGTGGGGAGCCTGCTTCTTCTTCTCCTTCTGCCGTTCCCCCTGCTTATGCCAGCACATGCTTTCTCTCTCTCTCTCTGTCAAACTAAAAGAATTTTAAAAAAGAGTCTCTTATGGCTTGCCTCCCTGTTTTTATCTTATTTTTCCTTCCCTTCCCCTGTGTTCATCTGTTTTGTTTCTTAAATTCCACATATGAGTAAAATCATATGGTATTTGTCTTTCTCTGACATTTCACTTAGCACAATACCCTCTAGTTCCATCCACGTCATTGCAAATGGCAAGATTTCATTATTTTTTATGACTAATAGTCCACTTTATATATATATATATATATGTATATATACACACACACACACATATATGTAGTATGTGTATATGTAAAATAATATACACATATATATGCCACATCTTCTTTATCCATTCATCTGTTGATGGACATCTGAGCTCTTCCCATAGTTTGTTGTGGACATTGCTGCTATAAACATTGGCATGCCTGTGCCCCTTCGAATCACTATTTTTGTATCCTTTCCATAAACACCTAGAAGTGCAATTGCTGAGTCATAGGGTAGCTCTATTTTTAACTTTTGGAGGAAACTCCATACTGTTTGCCAGAGTGGCTGTACCAGTTTGCATTCCTAACAGCAGTGTAAGAGAGTTTCCCTTTCTCCACATCCTCACCAACATCTGTTGTTTCCAGGTTAATTTTAGCCATGCTGACAGGTGTGAGGTGATAGCTCAATGAGGTCTTGATTTGTATTTCCCTGATGCTAAGTGATGTTCAATATTTTTTCATGTGTCTGTTAGCCATTTGTATGTCTTTTTTGGAGAAATGCCTGTTCATATATTCTGCCCATTTCTTGAATGGATTTTTTTTTGAAGCACAAGTCTTATAAGAATAAATTTTAAACACATTTATTCAATGATATGGAGAGAATAAGAAGATACAAAAATGATTGATGAAACAACCTCAGAGAAGATGAGGAAATAAGATTGAGGTGGTAATTAGAGGGAAAAACTAATATTTACTGAGTACCTTCTGTGTACCAGGGATTGTGGAATTATTTTTATATGCATTGGGTTACTTAAAACTAACAACTTTACAAGAGTTGTATTTATTCCTTGGTTTACAGATGAGAAAACTGACCTTGGCTCAGAGAGGTTAAGCAACTTGCTTAACCACACAAGTAATGAAGTTAGAGTCAAAATTCAAAAACCGATCTGTTTGACACCTAAATTCCTTATTTTTCTACCACATCACACTGGCCCTACATCTTTGAAATGAGTGAGATTGAAGTAAGATAGGTAGAGTGGCAGATATGATTGTAGAATGGGAGCAAACTTGAAGAAATTTACATTTGAAGCCCCTCCCCCCTTTTCCTGTTTAATCCTGAAATCCATTCACTAGGATCCTCTCTACCCCTCTAAACTGAGATAACATTGCCTCAATATCATTCCAAACTTCGTGAAGGTCTTAAAGTTTTCCAGTGGTTTCTACAGATCACCAGGTGCTGGCATTTTCACAGGCTCCTCTGAGTCTCTACCCTGGCTTTGACTGAACTGATTCACTTTGACAGTTCCTCTTGCATCCTGTGGGGCACTCTGATGCCTATGCCTCAAGTTCTACAAAGCACTTATATTTGTGGCAGACTTTACAGAGGCTTTTGGTGGGAAGCAAAGAGAGGTATATATCCTAGCAACACAAGCAACTTCCAGTTGAACATAGCTCACTCTTGTTCTTAAGTCTTTCGGTTCTGCTCACTGGGGTGCCAGCCTACTTTGGCCAACTAGTTGCCTCCTTCCTTTTTCCTCCTCTTTTATTTTTCCTCTTTATTCTCACTCTCCCATGTTACCCTTGGGAATGCTAAATTTTTCTCATTTTATTCTGCCAAGAACTGTCCCAAGCCCCTACTGCCCTGTGCTGGTCTAAGCCTTCCATTGCAAATCCAAGTTTCCACAAGGTATGCACTCTGCTGATTAACATGTGGCAAGATTCGGCTGCCTGGTTTTGATTTTTTACATTCCCCTCTGTGCAGATGGAAGTAAGGCCATCTGCTGAAAGGGGGGTCTGGGTGAGGGAGAGAGTGAGTAAGAAAGGGTGAGGAAGGGAGTGACAATGTCAGGTAGCCTCTGTAGGAAAGGAATGCCAGGGATACCCAAGGACTCAGATGAAGCAGAGATTGTTGGCTTTTTCTCTAGCAATCGACCCTCCAAGCAGAAAAAAGGTGGAAGATGAGCGGAGTTCCATGGGGTAGGAAGCTTGCCGAGTGATCACAGGATAAAGACAAAGACCCAAAGTTGTATAAAGTGCTGATAGACAGTACCTGATGAGATGGGCTGTGAGTTTGTGGTAAGGGGGCAGTGAGGACGTGGGACCAAGAGGGGAAAGTGAGGAAGAGGGACAAAACGGGGCTCAGCAAGGTAGAAAAACAGGGTTTGCGAGTAGAAGGGCAAGACTGCGAGAAGGTAGTGGTCAGAAAGGGGGTTTTGGAGTTACACCTTAGCAGCTGGTTGGCCTTCCTGGCACTCTGGGACCTAGGACCTAAGTGCCCAGTGTGTTGGTGCTGCCTCTGATCCGTGGCCCTCCCATTCTCTCCCCATGACATACAGCGGCCCATCCCACCAGCCTCACAGAAATGGAGGAGAAAGGTTCAGCAGGCAATTGAATCCCCCTGTGGGGCTCCCTGCAGTATGTGACTTCAGGTGGTTGTCTAGTCTTGGATGGAAAACTATACAATGGCACTGTCACTGCTATTTCTCTCTTCTCTCTAACCTCCCACACTTTGTAGAGAACAATGTTCTCTTGCCTGCTGCTACACATATGGGGAGAAGGGGAGTGGGCATTTTGTTTCCCTGCTTGCCTTGAAACTGAACACATCGATGCTGCCGAGAGTCTCTCCCATTTATTCAGTTTTATCATCTGGGCCCATTGCTCACCTTCCTTCCCTCCCTGCAGTCTCCCCACATCTTTGTGTCCTTGTTTGCATTTCCATTTACTGCTCTTCCAACCAAATGTCATCTGTGTTAACACTGTATCAGAAGGAGAGCAGAGAAGGCCTGTCTGTCTTAGTGCTCGTTAAAGTTGAGCTGTTGTTTAAGAAATGTTCTACATGCCATAGGTAAGGCATCTGTCATCTGTGTATCCTGAAGCAGCATGTTTTCTGCCAGCTTTTCTTTTTCCCTCTAGCTTCTGCCCTAAGTTATATCCCTAATAGCTTGATTTCAAGCACTATTGTGCCTATGGCACAGTTAGGGGCCACTTTAAAGTTATAATAAATATCCTTAGTCACGGGGCCATATGGAGACTAGGTGGGTGGTACCATTAGCTGTAAAGCTTGAAGCAGATTTGAAGTTGCCTTGCCCAGAAGAGAGAATCCCAAATCAGAAAAATGTTTTGATAAAATATACTGGAACAGATTTTAAGCTGTTCTACCGTCAAACAAGAGTCTTTCCGTTCTCAATTCAATTTTATTTCTCCCAGATGATTTCCAACATGACCATGATATACAAAAGTTCCTGACAATACCTGCATGGGTACTTGACAACACTTGATCATGGTTCTCCCCAGAACTAGGAAAGCACTCCGTCAACCCAGTGTTTATGGGATTAGTTGGGAAAACAGTGGTAGTTTCCCCATTAATATTTCACTGTGAATCTACATATTTCTGAACTCACAAGTTAGAGCTTGCCCTAAGTCCTTTGTTGTTTATCAGCCAACAAATTATAAGAAATCCTTGACTCAGGGGGCATCCTGCTTACCCTCTAAAGTGATGTCATCAGCTAATTAGGCAATCTGCTTTCCTATCACATGGATTAAACTAGACCGTGACTATAAACAGATTGCAGACAGGGCCCACATCTCTTATTGTACCTAGCATACCTTCGGCAAGAAGTAGGCCCTCAGGGCAGAAATGAGCTGCATCTGGAGCTGGAAGGAGCCTATAAGGTCATCTATAGGGTCCTGTAGTTCAGGATTTCCCCAAGTGGGTTCCTTAGGGATCAGTGAAATATGGATTAAAAGGTTGAGGGAGGGGGAGAAGGAATGTGAGAAGAGAGGGGTAATAGGACTGTCTCAGGGTCAAATTGGTTTGGAAAGAATGTAATCAACAAAGTTGTTCTTTTATTACAGGACATACTAAGTCTTTAAAGTGCTTCTGAATCTTGTGAATGACGAAAAGAAGGAACACAAGCGTGGTGCATTTCCACTAGGGTGCTGTGTATCAGTTTGGGAAAGGCTGGTCCAGTCCAACCCTCTCATTTTATAGGCGAGAAAAATGAGGCTCAAGGAGGACTGAATGCTTGGAAACATTTGATTTATTAGTTGCCACCTGGGATTAGGATCTAGACCTGTTTTTATTCTGGGTTTCTCATGGGGGGCGAGGGGGTCACTACATAGGCCCCCTCTATCCAGATAGAAGGGAAGAAACCCAAATAAATGAGACACTAGCATGAATCTGGTGTCCAGTGCCTGTTTTCAGCTGACATTTCAAAGATTGATGCACTGTGACTGTCAAGAATTACCCCAAGCCTCCCCAGGCCCTTAGAGGAGGAACACATTTTCCCTCATGAACCATGCAGTTCCATAATTTCTGATCCGTGTGAAGAGATGGCATGCCTAGCTTTATATTTTATTCATGTTAGTCCAAGTCATTACTTCACCAAAAGAAAAAAAAAAGGCAAACTATCCTTATAGAAAGAACCTTTACGGACAAATGCAAGGCCCTTTGCTGAAACTAGAGAAAAAATAAAATGCCAAGAAGAACAGCTAAACGTGCACGGAACACTAGACAGAGAGGTATGCATGTGATGGAGTGGGGGTGTCTTCTGAATCATTTCCCTAAATTTAGCAATGCAGTTTAAAAAAATAAGCCTTTAAGATCTGCTTCCCAGAAATCTTGTTATTTCTTTGCATATGTCTTACGTAAGTCTGTGCCACAGGCCTGCAGAGTAATTAGATGGGAAGGGCATAGCCCTATTTCGAAAGAACCACCAAGAGAAATCCAACAGAATTTGTGAGGCTAAGAAACTCAGGAAAATCCAACCTTTGCCTTTTCTGTGCTGTGAGTGATCAGCTGTGAGTGGTGCCATCTATTGGGAGTGTAGTCTGTTAAGTGCTTCCCACCTAGATGTTGGGGGGGTGATTCTAAGATTTATTAATTTCTCCCTCCTGAATAGAGCTGTCACTGTTGTCATTGCTTCTAGAAGCTTTTATCCTTGTTTTTTAATTCCTGAGGGAGCATCTCTGTCACCCTCCCTCATTCTCTGGCATGTCACTCTCCCTTCCCATTTTTCTTTCTCTAGCTTCACCCCATGAGTGGTTCCAGAAAGTCAGGCCTCCAAAATTTTAGGAATTCATTGTTTTAGATTCTTCTTCCAGTTTACATCTAGTAATTGCTTATATGGTTTCTCTGAATTTCCTCTTAGCAAGTGGAACAGAGAGAAGAGCATCCTCATGGTTGAGGCAGGGTTGTGTTGTATGCTACAGAGGTAATGCCACTGAAAGAAGGTCAATGAAAGTTGGAACAAATGCCCCAATGTTTTCCAGCTCCCCTCTGCCTGCCTCTGTGAGTGCCATGTTTGGAGTCAGCTTTGAGCACACCAGTAAGGAGAGCAAAAGTGATCATGATGGGACACTCCATAAGTCCCTCAGGTGTCTTCTACTTGCCTACACCCTCTCTCAGACCATGCCTGCCACATGAAGCTCTTTTCCTTATCTCCCCTTAACAAAACCTCTCCACAAATCTGCAATCCTGACATCATGTATTACTCACTTCATCTTCATAGGAGAGAACTCACTAATTCATAAAGTTACTGAAATTCCTACCACGTGTTAATCCTTTTTCTAGGGATCAATTCAGGCAAGTTTCCTGTTTGCACACTAGTAAGAGAGACAATAAGTAAACCAATAAAATCATTTGTGATGATCGTAAGTTCTATGAAGAAAAATCAAGGTAATATGAAAGTTATCTGGTGAGTTGCGGTGAGCAGGGAAGTCTTCATTGAGATGATATTTGAGTCTCCACTTGAATGAAGAGAAGGTGTGAGGTCTGGAGGAAGGTGTTCCAGCCAGTGTAGCTGTGGGGTGGTGAGAAAGGAGGAGATAAGGGGATACTTCTGGAGGGTTTTAAGAAGGAAATTGACATCTAACTGAAGTCTTAAAAGACCATGCCCTACTTTAATAGAATGACTGTATATGTGGAAGAACTTTCAAGAACTAAGACATGGTGAGTTGAGAAATGGATTCAGGTAGTCTGGACTGTGGTTCTAACTCTGCCCAAAACAGCTGACCGACCTACTTCACTTCATTACTTTCAGCTTTTTCACATAGAAAATGATGAGGTCAGACCAATTAGTGCTCCCAAGTCTTTTCGTGTCATAACACACATAGAAAAGCATAGCTGTGCAGCATTCCCAGAAATAAATGAGGCTCGGCAAGGCTGCCCCAGGAGCTGAAGCATACTCCTAACACAAGGGAGGGAATTTCTAGACTAGATGATCTTGAAGGTCCCTCTCAGTTATATTATTTTTAGATTTCATGACATTTCCTCATTATGGCCCTCAATCCATACCACATAAGCAACTGTCCATTCTAACTAAATGCAAGGGCAGTACCAATGTAGGAGGTAGTGATTAGTGTGGCCTCTTACTTTGCATTTACCAAGCATCAAACCTGATCCTAAATAATCAAGCATTGTCATCCTGTGCATTCTGCTGCCAACTGTGCAAATTCCCCAGACATACTGGGTCTCCTTCTTTACCACTTGGATGGTCAATTCCATCCTGAAGTGGCCTGTCCAGCTCAGAACTGGTGGTACTTCAGTGTGTTCTGGCTTTCTACTTGACAATTTAGATTTTTAAGTCCAGTGATGAGACAATCTACCAGAATGACTTATCGAGGTAGAGATGTTTATCATTTCCTTTCCTTTTTTCCATACTCCAAAAGAAATTTCTTCTAGAATAAAAAAACAATAGCCAAAGTCTGATGTAATAGATAAAACATGGAAACTGTAGGTATTAGTACCAGAGGATCAAAAAGTACTCTACTGTGGGCACCTGGGTGGCTCAGTTGGTTAAGTGTTTGCCTTTAGCTCAGGTCATGATCCCAGGGTCCTGGTATCGAGCCCCACATCGGCTTCCCTGCTCAGCTGGGTGTCTGCTCTTCCCTCTGCTTCTCCACCACTCCCCCAGCTTATACTCTCTCTCAAATAAAATCTTTTAAAAAATACTACAATGAAAGACAAATGTATAAAGATAGCAAGACTTGCCCTCTACTCCCCAGGATCTGTTGTTTGACTCATACATTCAATAGCACAGATGTATTTGAACACACCCATCCTTATTTTCCTGTGTCTTTTGAGACCAGGCCTAGTATGTACAAACTGATTGAACTCTACATTACCTTTATGCCATTTTTGGTCTTCAAATCCCTTCTCTCACCTCTTCTTTTTTTAGCCTCTCTCATATCCACATTTGTTCTGTGCCCCATCATGACATCAGTCCTCTGACCTCCCAAATTCCATCAGCCCATCCACCCTACTCCCAACCTCATTTATCTTCTCACTGTATACCATGTGTTCACCAGGATCCCTGGTGGCCTTGGCCATCTACTTTATTGGTTCTCAAACATAGTGACTTCTTGAACTCTCCAGCACTACAAGCATTACAAAACCCAGACAACTGGGGATTGACTGTGAAAGCGTCAACCCTGTGGCCTTTGTCTGGTTAACACGGGACCCCACTTAGCTGGTCACAGGCTCCTACATCTTTGCAGAAGGCTTGTCCCTGTGTTGTTTCATGGAGGTGGTCCTCATAGGGGAAAAAATTCAAAGACTTAAGGAAATAAAAATGAGATTTCAAATTCTTATATGCCTTTGTTCATTTAACAAGCTTATGTTTGTGCCTTATAATGATTACAGTCATCCTCTCATATGACTGACTTCAACTAACAGTTAAACATTTCTTCTTGAACTCTCCAGCACTACAAGCATTACAAAACCCAGACAACTGGGGATTGACTGTGAAAGCGTCAACCCTGTGGCCTTTGTCTGGTTAACACGGGACCCCACTTAGCTGGTCACAGGCTCCTACATCTTTGCAGAAGGCTTGTCCCTGTGTTGTTTCATGGAGGTGGTCCTCATAGGGGAAAAAATTCAAAGACTTAAGGAAATAAAAATGAGATTTCAAATTCTTATATGCCTTTGTTCATTTAACAAGCTTATGTTTGTGCCTTATAATGATTACAGTCATCCTCTCATATGACTGACTTCAACTAACAGTTAAACATTTCTTCCTCTGTCCTATCACTGAACACACACTGTAATCCTTTGTTCACATATCTTTTCCCTTTCTAGATTATGGTCTTCTTTCAACACTAAAATTACTTTCTTTTTACCTTCATAGCTTCTGAAGAGAAGCACAACATAATTTTTAGCCTTTTCCCTCTATTGCTAAGATGTACCCCCCCAGCTTCTTTTAAGACTTCCTTCTTTGTCTTTGATTTTTTTTTAATGCAGTTTGAATATAAGATAACTAGGTGTAGATTTTTGGTATTTGTCCTGCTTGGTGTTCTCTGAGCTACTTAGAACCATGGTTTAATATCTGTCATTAATTTGGAAAAATTACCTGCCTTGATTATTTCAACTATGTCTTCTGTTCCTTTTGTCTCCTTCTGGTTTATTACTATTGTGTACGTGTTAATGCATTTAATTTTCCCACAGATCTTAGAAATCCTGTTCCTTTTTGTTACTCTCTGCTTTTCAGTTTGGGAAGTTTCTTCAGAATCATTGGTTCTTCCCCTGGCCATGTCCAGTCTACTGAAGAGATTGCCAGAGGCATTCTTTATTTATTTTACAATGCTATTTATTTCTAGCATTTCCTTTTGATTATTTCTTAGAGTTTCCATCTCTCTGCTTACATTATCCATCTTGCATGTTGTCAACTTTTTTCCATTAGAACCCTTACCATATTTTAGTTATTTTAGATTCCTAGTCTGATAATTTCAAAGTCTTTGCCATAATGGAGTCTGATTTTGATGCCTGCTTCATGTCTTCATGCCAGAAGCATGGGGAAATTTTTCTTCAGTCTTTACCTCCAAAATATGGTGGGGCTCCTGATTGAAAAACTCATGAAAGCATGTGATTCTCCCTTTAAAACTGGGCCCCCGGAAGTTTCAGCCTTCAAGATAGTCCATATTCTATCTCCAGCAATTAGGCAATTACTCTTAAATGTTCCTAGCTAGTTCCTGCAGCAGTTTCTATTCCAGGCACATTGTGGTTCTCTGTATTTACCTGACTTTCCAGTTTTGGGGGTGACCTTTTGCCTTGTGACCTCTATTCTGTCGTCAATCTATGAAGAGCGATTGATTTTTCAGTTCAGTTTCTTCCTGTGCAGACAAGAGTGTCAAATTCCAAGCTGTTCATATGTTAGACTGGCAACTGTGGCTGGGCTTCTTATTTATCTTTGAAGCCCTTTATAATGACATAGTCATTCAACATATTCAACAAATATTTGCTGGGTCAAAGCCTAAAAGGACAAAGGAAGGAAGCACTAAATTAAGGGACTATTCCCTTAGAAATACAAGGCTTGCTTCCAACTGTATTGTAAGAAAAGGAGCTTTATTGTTTGTTCCTGATTATGTTGTTTTCTTCTTGTTGTTTTGTTTGTTGTTTTTGACAAGAATTAAGTCCTTGTCCTACCTTTCTCACCCATGATCAGATTCCACCTTCTCAACTTACTCCTTGCTTACCCTGTCTTCACATGGCACCAGATTTGGGGTTCTTACTGACCCAACCCTATAGAATTCAGAGTTTCTAAGCCCCAACTTGAATAAAAGACTTTGTATCATACCATCAGCATCCACCATGACCTCCCCGAGTTTCCTTCCCCTCAACTTTAACATTTATTCCTATCTTCCTTTAACTAGGTAAATTTATTGAACAGGTTATTAACACTAGGAACTCAGTAAAGTGTTTTTCAAGAATTATCTCGTTGGTTCCCCATAACAATGAGGTAGATGTAATTTCTACTTTTGGAAAATATGGAATTCTGGCTTAAAGATGACCAATTGCCTACTTCACATAACTAGTAGGTGACAGAGTTAGATTTTCAATCTTCCCTCTTCTTTGTCCAATATCAGGGCATCCATCCATCCATCCATCCATCCTATAAGCAAATACTGAGCACCTATATGTTACAGGCACAGAACTACATTCCTTTCTGGATACAAAGATAATTCACATGTTTTTGTCAACAATAATAACAATCCTCTTCTTGGAGTAGGTAGAGGAAGATGAAGAAGTGGCAGAAGCAGGAATAGAAAGGGTAGAAAGAGAGAGAAGCCATTAATCCACACACATCTATACAGTACTTCCAATGCAAATAACTTCTATTTCTCCCTTTCAGTATTAGGCAAATCTAAGACTTAGGCCTTTGGTTCTTGAGAATTTCAACCCAAGTCAGAATATCCAGAAAGTCTTCAAAAGATGCTAATAAAAATATGCTCCTTCCTGGGGTGTCTGGGTGGCTCAGTTGGCTTAATTTTGGCTCAGGTCATGATCTCAGAGTCATGGGATCGAGTCCTGCATCGGGCTCTGTGCTCAGCAAGGAGTCTGCTTAGGATTCTCTCTCTCCCTCTCCCCTCCCCCCTGCTAAAATAAATAAATCTTTTTAAAAAATATGCTTCCTCCCAATATGCTCCTCAACCTAGTCAAAGATAGAAAGCTGAGAGGGGAAATCATAGAGCTATAATACCACAGCCACCACCTCCTACCTGCCATATCACCAGAAGAATCACTAGCCTATGAACAACTCTGGAAAAAGTAGCCCCTAAAGTACCACTTTTGCATCTTGCCTGGACATATAGCAAACTTAGGATGGGGCAGACAAAATAAGAGAATTAAAGACCTGTTTGTTTGTGTGCTCAATCCAGGGATTAGTATTAAATACTCTATCAGTATTAGTATAATATACATTAGTATTACATACTGTAGTGTTCTCCCTGATCATAGATTTTTAAAGATTCACAAATGTCCAATTCTGAATTGCAGTGATATAAGTTTGGGTATCATCTACAGAGATGAGGATAAATGATAAAATAGGTAGATGGAAGGGAGAGAGTAAATGAAACATGAGAAGAAAAGAAATCATGACACCTTAGGGTAGGAAAGAAACTTAGAGGTTTTGAGTCCTACTCCTCCAATGCTGAAGAGTTGAGTGGGCCTAAGCTCTCATGAACTGTCAGTGCACTGGAACCTAGTTCTCTCACAGTATGGTAATGAGTAGTGTATTTATTACACCATTCCAAAAGTGGATAATAAGTGTGATAATAAGTAGTAGTAGCTGGCTTTGTGAACGACTAACCCCTTCTACCAGATGAGTGACAACCCAGGAACAGTTTTTACTTTTCATTGTCTCATAATCCATCTTGCTACTGCTTAAAAAGCTAGACAAATATAACCTCTGTCAACTAGTTTAAAAAAGAACATTTCTGTAGGGAAACACACCTCATGGAGGTTACTGATATAACATTCATTTTATAAGCCCAAATGTTTTTTTCCTTCTATCATCTATTCAGAATTTACTTCCTATATTCCTACCTGTAAAGTTCCCTCTGCTTCTCCTAAAGTATTTCCCATTTCCACACCTTCTAATTTCTTTTCTCCAAAGACTTGGGGCAAACAGACCTCTGATGCACCAGAGCTGTTTGGAATTGGACTTGTTACTTAATCTCTCTAAAATTCAGTTTCATCTTCTGAAAAATGGGGATGATGAGAAGTTGCTTCATAGTTATTTCAAGGTTAAATGAGATCATATAGGTAAGGACTGTAGCTCAGAACGTAATGAGAGCATAATGATTGCTAGTTGTTATATTTAGCCATTGATTTTGTTTTCATTTTTTATTCGTTTTTCCTGTTCTCCCTGTTTCTTTTTTTCTATATCAGAAAGTCATTTTTGAGATTTCTGAGATTTTCTATTTAAGGCAGCCCCCTTTATAAAGTCCAGAAGTTTGCTCATACATCAAAATGCTTTCAACCCATATTGGAAAGATCTATGATGAAGATAGAGATGTCATAATGTTTATTTTGCCTGGGAGGACCTGAAACTTCCTTTTCAATTTATTCTAGTACAAGATCTATACATAGCAGCTTCAAGTAAGAATTGTTGCCTGAGGGCTGAGAGGTATCTTGTTGCCCTCTCCTACCCCAGACTCTGTGGATATTTGACTCCAGCTGTTGCAAAGTTATTAGTTAGCAAAGGCAATCTAGAAGGGGACTGGAAGGGCAGAGTCCATCCTCCCCACTTAAATATGCATGTTCCATCTTCATACTCAGTTACCACCTGGCTTCTGGGGCTGCACCCAGAAAGAACAAGAACAAGAAAGACTTGGAAACAGTCCTGCCAAACTAGGTTCTCAGATGGCCCCAAGGGTGCCTACTGAAATATGTATAACACTAGTCACTTAGAAATATATCTCATTAAATGAGATTTTTTAAATGGGAAATAATTTATAAAGATAAAAATAACTCAGCCTTGACACAAAAGTGCAAAAATAAATTCTGTACCTTCTCTGCTTGATTCAGGAAGGGAGAGCGAGAATATGAGAGTGAGAGCGAGGGACAATATGAAAGCGAGGGAATGAGGAGAGGTGAGGAGAGCGAGGGAATGAGGAGAGGAGCCTCCTCTATTGCCTAGTTCAGAACTCATCAAGTCCTTCCAACATGGTGCTCTGTTTTTAGACAGTGGTACACCACAGGGGAAGGAATCTAACTGGCTCTGGTTCTTCTTCCTCTCCATACCTTTTAATTACAGGGCTCTGGAAGCAGAAAATTAAATAGAGTTCTCAGAAGGTCCATTCTTTCATGCTTTAAAAATACATGGTGCATGTTTTGGCTCTGACATGACCTTAGCTCCTACTAGTCTCCTCCTCATCACCTGCCCCTGTATCACTTCTCCCTGCTGCTCTTCAAAACCCTCAGCCATGGTCCTGCTTCAGGGCCTTTGCATGGCCTGTTTCTTCTGCCCACCCTTTGACTCTTCTCCAAGACACAGAGCTGCCTAGGGAACTTTGATAGCATCTGTGACTACCCATAGGATTTGTTCAGCTCCAATTACACTGAATAATAGTAGCCATACTTGTACTTTTAGAAACTGAACATGTAATCACAGATGAGGGATAGTTAAGCACTCTTAGAGTGCAACAAATTTTCCTTTCTGCTTGTTTCTATCCTCTGCCTGGAGCACAGCCATCTGCGGAGCTGGGAATATAGGAAGTAGGGGCATTTCTTGCATGCACTGTATAAAACTCCATTATTTCTCAATCTTTGTGTTCTAGGCTCATCATCTATCAAGTTAGTAATTGTGAGCAGTTATAGTAATGCACAGTTCTAAGCATTTTGTACATAGTTGTAAATTCTGCTTTAATTTGTCACCAGTTACTATGAGGCATTCTGTCCAAAGCTTAGATGTGCTTGCTCTGATTGCCAACCTGCTTCCCCTAATCCGCTGAACTGAACTTGAGAAGTCTTCCAGTGCCATTTAGAGAAGGTAGAAAACATGCCCTGAAAGCTAGGAAGCACAGAAAGGGAGCTCCAGTCACCATTGTTAAGAGTACCAATGAGACAAGGTGGGTGGCATTCATGTCTTAGCTCCAGTGTCAGAAGACATGGCTCCAACCTCAGCTCCTGCCCCTTGTCCGTTCTGTAAGCTTAGGAGAGTGCTTGAATAAATACAGTCAAGCTTTCCTTCTTACTCATTCTTTACTCATAATAACAAAAACAGCTAACATTTATTTATTGAGTGCTTACTACATACCAGACACTGCTAAAAGTGAGTATATATATTTATGTTCACATATAAATATATATATGTAAATACACGTTTCTTTACACATATAATAAAGTGCACAAATTTTAAGTGCAAAGTTACATATTTTTACATATCTATTTTACATTTTTACATATCTATATACCTGCAAAGCCATTACTCAGATCAAAATATAAAGCGATATCAGCACTCTTCCTCCCAATTAATAACCTCCAAAAGTAATTGCTTATTTGACCTCTACTGCAATAGTTTAGTTATACCTATTCTTGACCTTTATATAAATAGAATCATAAAAATGCATTTTTTCTGGCTCTTTTCATGAAACCTTATGTCTGAGATTCACCCATGAACCATGTAGCAGTAATTTGTCCTCTTATTCCTGTATGTACTTCATTATATGAATAAAGTTTATCCATTTTGTTATTGATGGACATTTGGATTGTTTCCAGATTTTGTTATTCATAAAGCTGCTATATTTCTTGTTCAGGTCTCTTGATGGCATATTTCCATTTTTGAGTATATACCCAGGATGAAAGGTGCTGAATCTTGGATTTATCCTGTTTACCTTTAGTAGAGCCTGCAAAGTGGTTTTTCAACATAATTATACCAATTGCATTCACACCAGCAATATATGAGAGCGACAGTTGCTTTGTATTCTCATCAGCAAGTGGCATTTAGTCTTTTTAATTTTAGCCATTCTTGTAGGGATATAGTGGGTATTTTTTTGTGGTTTGACTTTACATTTTCCTGATGATTTATAACACTGAAAAACTTCTCATGTTTATTGGCTAATTGGATTGTCTCTTTTTGACAATCAGGTCTTTTGCTTTTTAAATTTTCCTGCCTTCATTGTTTTGCTAGTTTATAGCAGTTTTTTATACTAGATCTGAGTCTGTTGTCAGATATATATTTTATAAATATCTTCTTGGGTTTTGACTGTTTATTCTAATAAATTTTAGTTTTAAAGTCCAATTAACATATCCTTTCTTTTATGGCTATTAATTTTTGTGTCCTAAGAGTATTTACCTACTTCAAGATGTATGAAGATGACTTCCTATGCTTTCTTCTAGAAATTTTATTGTTTTACATTTTAGTTTAACCCTATTCTAAATTTTTATGTGTGGTGCAAGATGTGAAGCAAGACATTTTCTTTTTTTTTTTCCATGTTGAAATCCAATTGATTCCATAATATTTATCGAAAGGACCATCTTTTCCCCCACTAACTTGTAACGACATGTTTGGCATAAATCGAGTGAGAGTACTCCTGTATGATATTTCATTGTTCTGCTTCTTCTTTCACCAATACCATGTATTGTTTATGTTACTATAGCTTTAAAATAGGTCCTTGAACTTCACTCTTCTTTAAGATTTTGTTATTCTAGTTCCTTTATATTTCCATACAAATTATAAAATAATCAGTTGTTACGAAAAGCCTTCCAAATTTTTATTGGAATTACACTTAATACATAGATCACCTGGAGACAGATTGATTTTTAACAATGTTGGCTATTTTAATCCATGGTATATTGATGAGGGGTGTGTGTGTGTGTGTGTGTGTGTGTGTATACACACGCGTGCAAACACATATGCACACACCCCATATATATATGGTGTATCCCTCTCTTTAGGCATTTATTTTCTATCAGCAATGTCTTGTAGTTTCCTGTGCCATTATTTTAAGTGCTATAATTAATCTTAACAATTCTGAGATAGGCACTGTTATAATCCATAGTGTTAGAGACAAAGGAACTAAGGCTCAAAGAGATTAAATGCCTTGACCGAGGTCGTGTAGCTGGGCAGGGGTGGGGGGATGTCACTGTGTGGACAAAATAAGATACTGCAAGAACAAGAACTTCATAGGTTTTATAGGGCTACCCAATGTCAGCTATAGTTACGGCTACATGCTCTTGAGCACATGGGCCCCAGTGCTGCCATATTTAGAGCCTTGTTTCTCTGCAAACCCAGAGTCCTTAACATCTTAGCTTTGTTAGTTGTCTTCTAGACTTTACTTTGCATTTCCCCCTTCTGAATAAAATTTGGTACCTCGAGGAAAAACCGTTGGTGCAAGGACCATGTTTTTCTCATTCCTTGAGTCCTGCACTGTCAGGTATGATGTTCAGTACTTGGGTGGAGGCAGTAGATGCTTGCTGAAATGATGGTCCAGACATGATAAATTTTGTTAGTACTCACCATGCTTTCTCAGAATAATTCCTTTGTTAGCAAAGATCACCATGGCTCAGCAGGAACTTAGGAACCAGTAGCTTAAACCTAAAAGACAAATGAAATTGTCTACTCTCGACTTTAGAGGGGAGTTAAGAGCAGAGGATGTGGTCAAATGAGTAAGCCTCCTTTTCTGGAAGATTCCTCTACTCTGACGTATTTTTGAGTTACTGTAATACCCTGTTTCTGTTTTAGCAGTCTTATTTAATCACTTTATGCAATTAAGTGAACACATGGTCATAGATCAGGAGGGAAATTATTACAGGTCTTTGAACTAAAGACTGTTTTCTATGTTAAAATGTCCAAACACACAATTAAGGAAAACAATTTGCTTCAGAAGGTTGAACCATAAAATTCAGTGCTGGTGGCACACAGGGTCTTTTTGCTCTTGAGGGGGAGGGGGTGTGTGTACCTTTACAAGAAGGTAGAGGGGTCAGGATTTGAAATTAAAAAGAAAAATTTCCACCTAATCTCCATTACTATAAAACCGAAAGTGCAAATACAAGACACATAATCTTTACTATCCTGTCAAACTCATGTCATCTAAACAAGGAAAATACATGTAGCAGTTGTCACAGGGATTTTCATTGCCATTTTCCCATGGGTTGACCATATAGAACCTAATGATGGAAACTTCTAAGATTTTAAGGGAACACATCATCTCTCCAATACTGGTACATATGTGTACATGTGCATGTGTATTTCTGACCATGCTTAAGACCAGTACACACCCCAAAACACCTGTTTACCTCCTATGTTGTCATGGGCAATCTTAGGCATTAATGTTTGCTAAAATGGATAAAATAATATTTAATGATGGGGATAGCAGAGAATCAATAGAGAAAAAAAACACTTTGTATAAATAAAAAGACAGCGAGGTAAAGTAAACATAAAGAAATAACAAGTTGCAGGGGTGCCTGGGTAGTGCAGTTGGTTGAGCAGCCAGCTCTTGGTTTGGGCTCAGGTCATGATCTCAAGGTCATGAGATTGAACCTAGCGTCAGGTTTTGCACTTGGTGCAGTATCTGCTTGAGTTTCTCCCTTGAGACCTCTCCCTCTGTTCCTCCCCACTGTGCTCTCTCTCTCATTAAATCAATCTTAAAAAATTTTTTTTCTTTAATTTAGAAATTGTATTCATAAGAAAACTGTTTAAAGTATTAGATGTCAGCTGGGTTTTTGCTTTTCTTATTTAAGAGAATGCCAAGAAGAATAAGGAAAATATATCCATTTGTGTATAGGTTATATTCTGAAGATGCATCAATCCTAATTGACTCCCCTCTGAATTTTTCTCACCAGCCCTCTGAAGTTAATAGACTATTGACCTAGAGGAGCATAGAAGAGAATAATAATTATAGTAAAAATAATAGCATGGGTAATCCACCTTGAATTTATGTAAGGACTTTCTCATATCAAATGCCAGATGTTCCTCATATATCTTCACATTAATGTTCACATAAAATCTAGGCAACTTAGAAGCCGAAACAATTAGTGTTTTTACAGATGAGATTGGGCTCAAATAAATCAACCAACTTACTTAACATTCTACATAGTTTCTCTGGATGAAATAGGTCAGATAATTCTCAGTTCTCTCTTCAAACCTCTTTCAAATAGGTTGTACCTTTCTCCATGAATACCCTTTTCTCCACTAATACTCTTTTTTCTCCTTTAATATAATGTGAAATTAGGATACAGATCCTTTCATATTGTGTTCTCTTTATTACTGCAGGAGATCTGTAAATGTCTGGTGAACAAGTAATAGAAACAAAATTGTACTAATAGCATGTAAGGGGGTTTTGAGTATTACAAATATTTAAGCAATGTAACCACTCAATTTTATTCTTGTTATATTAGCTCCAAATTTTCTTATGGTGGCCCTAAGACTTATTTTAAAATTCCAAGATTCAGAATATTTGTTTCCTATGCATATACACTTAAAATGATTTCTCAGGTAGAATTTGCAGGTATGTAAATTATGGATCACTGTAAAGAAAAGATACCTTAGAGCATCTGGTAGACTCAAAAGATGAACATACATTTGAGAATGATGTATTGTAGGATTTTGATCATTTCAAATGATTCAATGGTCTCCAAGTTGAGCAATGTGAACTATATGAATTAAGAGGAAAAAATTCACAAAGGGAGGGAGACTACGCTGAGATAATAATCTGAAAATGAGATTAAAAATAGGTATAAGTATGTTTGCAAGGAAGTTGCAATACAAATATTACAAATTAAAATTTACCATGACAGACATAAAGAGTGGAATTGAAATTGTAGAGAATTGAAACAGTGGGGGAAAATTGGGAGGATCTTCCAAATTCATATTAAAAGGACAAATGAAGGAAAATGCTGACCAAGATGATGTATGTGGATGACAGAAAATGGAGAGTATATGGATATAATACATATTCTTAAATGAAAAATCAGAGTAAATGGAAGTAATGCAATTGTCCAAGGAATTGGAGAAAAGCATTTCCATTATCTGAAGAGAAAAAAAATTTGTTTACATGAAAGCTTCAGGAAAAATTAATAATAACTTTAAGAAAAAACCCATACCTAGTTATAGCCTAATCAAAAAGTTATTTTAAGTAGGCTCCATGCTGGGCATGGAGCCCAATGTCGGGCTTGAACTTACGACCCTGAGGTCAGGGTCGTGAGCTGAGATCAAGAGTTGGACGCTTACCCGACTCAGCCACCCAGGCACCCCACCTAATCAAAATTCCTAAAATTAAAATTAATTCTACAAGCATCAGAAAGCAGACTAACAGCAAATATATATAAATATATATATTTTTTAATCCAGCTGGGGTTACATTTTCAATAGTGGTAGACTATGATGTTTTCTCTTGATTAAAAAAAAGCAAATCTAGAAAGTTCATCTGCGTGAAAGCACGGAGAGCTTCCAAAGCAGTCAGAATTTGTGTGGCTAAGATTCTAGGAGAAAGAGGAAGCAAAGCACCCAATATCTCAGATATCACTCAAAACAACAGTGAAGTTTAAAAGCAGCCGCTAAGAGGGTATAAAGCTGAGCAAAGCTTTAGACCCATAGGGCTAAGGGGACAAATGCTGGCATTAGGTGCGCAACTAGGAAGGGTCCAGGTTTTCAGCTGAAGCTCTGAAGGGTTGTACCCTAGGAATAAGTATGAATTAGGAGATCTCCCACGGAAACAGAAAGCTAGTTTTGAATCCTCTAAATATCTGATGGCATTAGGATTGCTAGAGCTCCTAGACTAGAACCCATGAGATGAAAACACAAACTGTCTCTGAAGGAAGGTAATATCCTCTATGCCTCAACTATCTATGCATTTTTTTCATTAGCAATGTCTGGTAATCAAATATAACCAACTATGTAAAAACACAAGATCCGACTGAAACCAAGAGCAAACAAAAACAGACAACTGAAACCAATCCATGAGAAATTCAAGTAAGGGAGTCAAAATGGAAGTTATTATAAACTTCAAAATAGTTATGATTACTTTAAAATAGTTATGATTTAAAATAGTTAATAGGGGCACCTGGGTGGCTCAGTCATTAAGCATCTGCCTTCATCCCAGGGTATGATCCCTGGGTCCTGGGATCAAGCCCCGCATCAGGCTCCCTGCTCAGTGGTAAACCTGCTTCTCCCTCCCCCACTCCCCCTGCTTGTGTTCCCTCTCTTGCTGCCTCTCTCTTTGTCAAATAAATACATAAAATCTTTTAAAAAAAATAAAAATAAAAAATAAAATAGTCAATAGAAGGAGTTAAATAAGAGGGAGAATTTTGGCAGAAAATGAGAAACTATTAAAATCAAATGGAAATTCTAGAATTGAAAAACACAACTATAAGTAAAACTAGGAATGGGTTTGATACAAATGAAATCGAAGATAGATAAACTAAGAAGAAAATAAGAAGAAAATAAGGTAAGTAGAAAATAAGGTAAGACTCGAAAAAAGGGAAAATGATGAAATCACAGAAAAAATTAAGAGGCACATAGGTTATAGTGAAAAGGTCTAACACACTTGAAATTTTAATCCCAAGGAGAAGATAGGGAGAAGGGGGGCAGAAGCACTATTTGCAGATAATGGCTGGTAATTTTCTAAAACGGAAGAAAGATCTTGAACCACACATTGAAAAAGTATTGTGAATTTGAAGCAAGATAAATACAAAGAAAATTACACCCAGGAACTTCAAAATAAATTTGCCAAATGTTGATTATTAAAGAGAATCTTATAAGGAACAGTTTGGAAGAAAAGCAGGCTGGATAACAGCAAAGGAAAAGAAAGGGAAGGACTAGTAGGTTTTTATTACATTAAGATGGAAAACTTTAGTGTGACCAGAACAACATGAGTAAATCAGAATGTAAATGGGGCATTGAAATATTTTTTAAACATATATGATGGATAAAGTATTAGTCTTTACATATCGAATAGTATTTCAAATCAGTAGAAAATAAAGAACTTATGAAACATGTCCAAACTTATTAAGCATCAAAAATGCAAATTAAAACAATAAGATTTCATTTTCACCCATCACACCTACAATATAAAAAAAAGAAAATCAATTTTGGCAAGGACATAGACGAAATATGCACTCTCATTTCTGGCCAGGACTATAAATTGAGACAAGTTTTCTAGATGGCAACTCGGCAATGTGTATTGAGAGCTTTAAATATTTAACTCTTTGCTCTACAATCTTTTAGGATTTTTTTTATTTGAAGGAAGTGTTTAGACAAGTGTAAGAAAGTATATACCAGATCCTAATATAAACATTAAAAAAAAAAGATAGCCAAAATTATAAACAACATCAATATCCAACTGGTTGTTTATAAGGTATCTCCTAAATGTTAAGACATTCTTACTTTTCCAAATTTAAATACATGTTACAGTTGATATTAAAAGAGTACCTACAGCTATCAGGAAGGATAGTAAGTTATGAGATGATTGTCATTGCTTTTTTGTATATGCGAACTGAACTATGGACTCTAAATTCATGTCAAATTATCATTTTACTTATTTGCACTGGTACAATACTAACTATTGCATTGGGTAACACTAACAAATCCCTTGTACTTTTAATTCAGGATGCCCTTTATTGAGACAGGGTTCAGAACACGGTACCCCAAAATTTGTCACGTTGAATATTTCAAACTAAAGGAAGTCAGGCCAGTACAGAAAGGACTTTCTGACCTTCTGAAACAGGTCACAAGACCCTCATGTGAGAGGTGCCCTCCCTATACCTGGAGGAAAGGAAGATGCTTATTTCCCAAGACACAGGAATGCAGAGGAAGAACAGTGAGGTCTTACTGTTTCCCCCAGCTTACCATACTTAGTTCATACCTTTTTTTGGTCGATGTTTTTCCATGATTTTCTAGTTTTTATCAAACCTAGCATAAAAACACTCAGGTTTAACCATTTCTTTGGGTTTTTATTTCCTTATGAAGGCTCCTGTATCACATAAAACTAATACTAAATAAATTTGTGTGCTTTTTCTCTTGTTAATCTGACTTTTGTTACAGGGGCCCTAGCCAAGAACTTAAAAGGGTAGGGAAAAAATATTTCTCTTCCTCTGTAGTTGCATAGAATGTCCTAAAAAGATATCTACATAATTACAGCATTGAAATAAAAAGCTGTCTTGTAAATAGAAGATTGCATATCATATGGTAGGCAAGGCAATAAAAATAGGTACTGCCAAATCCCTCGTACTAAATAGAATTTTTAAAACCAGAGGGTTAGGTATGGCCATTTCATGTGTCTTGGAAGAACTATCACTGAGGGTCTGTCAAATAATATAATTTTCAAAATAATAAAAATTTCCAAGTCGGAATTGTAGATAAAATTCTGGCATTTCTTGTGCTTTGAAATTATGTAGTAATTTTAATGGTGCCAAAAAGATCAATGTTATGAACATTGGTTTAAAAAGCATAAAATTACTATAATTTTATGTATGATTGCTAATGGACAAATGTTTAATTTTCAAAACTTAGATGAGGCAGCTTATATTAAAACCTTGATTTTAATAAAATATTATTTTATTGTCTGCTAGTAAAAATGAGCAAATGAAAACAAAACAAATAGCTTTCATATCCTTTAATGTCTTTTTTCCCCAAAAACTGTTAATGGTACACATCATAATCAGTGTTATCTTAGGGAAAACAGTATCCTAGGCATAAAATAATGAAACTATTAATATCAAAACATTAGGTATGTTTATTGCTGGGCAGCAATTGTGTTATCTTGTGTTGCCTAATAAAACAGATTAGCCATTATATATTTCCTTTGTAATAGTAAATTCCAGAAACCAGTGGAACACAATCTAGAAAACTATGTAACACAAGAATTCTGTACTGAGCTAAGCTTTCTTTCCTTGTATGTTTGCAATACAAAGATATTCTTAGATATTTAGGGCTTGAGAAAAAGTCCAACTCGTGTATATTTCTTTTAATAGATACTTGAAGATTTGCTCCAAATGAATGAGGGAAGAAAATTAAAAGTCAAGATTAAGGATGTCAGTACATGAATGGAACAGCAAGGACTCCTTAATCCAGTTAAAATAGAGCTGTTTAAATACCTTATGTCTGATCCGAAATTATGAAAATTTAAAATGATTATAAAAATATAAAAGTATAAAATAACATAATAGCACCATAGGTAAGAAACAAAAATGCCCAGATTATTGTAACAAAGATCTAGAAGTTAGTGATGATTGAGGGGTGAAGTGGGGGAAAATGGTGTCAAACAAGGGGAGTTTAAAAATGTTGAATTCTTCACTCTAACTCTGAAGAAATATAAGTTAGCAGAATGCTTTTGAAAATTTTTTAGAAAACCAACAATATAATTAGGAACAGCTTATATGCTTCAAAATCTCTAAATCATAAATGCTAAAAAAATAGTTTATCAAAGGGCTAAAAACCAAGAAACAAAAAGAAAACATTTTTAAAAGTATAGAATACTGCAAAAAAACTAATTTCTAAAAATGAATTTTTAATGAACCAAATTTAACCATATTTTCAATTTGTAGAAATGTAAATTAGATTAATTCCTCCATTGAAAACAGACATTCAGATTAATTTTTAAAAACCCTATATGCTAAAGAAAAACAAAAAAAAAAAAACCCTATATGCTATTTGTCAGACTTATTTAAAGCAAAGTGGCAAAATGTATAAGCACACATGACAAAAGTATTTTATGCAAATTTAAGAACAATATCAATATAGTATATTGATGAACAATATCAATATCAGACAAAACTTATTTTTACACAAACCTTTTTACAAAGAGAACCATTGTAATGTTCAATAAAGTGAAAACTATCATAAACATTTAACAAGTAACACTACCTCAAAGTAATTAAGGGAAAGGTGTTAGAAATACAAGAAGAAATAGAAACATAATAGTATTAAAAGATTTTAATATATTTTGAGTTTTTAAAGGGCCAAATGGGTAAATAATAGAAAGGATATAATTAAATCATGTGTATATAAAAATATATACATTACGTATCAGTGAGGGGTCTCTAGAGAAAACTAACCATCAGGTCTTACAAAGGAACATAGATTATTTTTTTAATTCAAAGAATATTTCATTGATCACCTACTTAAAGCTGCAAAGAAATCATAAATTCTAAAATTTGCCCACTATTTGACTAAAATGCAATGGACTCAGCATCATTAGTCATTAGCAAAGTGCTAATCAAAACTACAGTGAGATACCCTTCATACCCACTAGGATGACTAAAATTAAAAAAAAATGTTAGCAAGCATGTGGAAAAATTATTGATAAGATTGTAAAATGATTCAGCCACTTTAGAACAGTTTGGCAGTTAGAATGTTAAACATAGAATTACTACTACTATATCCCAGAAATGCCACTCCTAGGCATATACCAAAGAATAAAAAACATATCCACATAGAAGCTTGTACACAAAGGTTCATAGCAACATTCTTAATAATATTCCAGAAAGTGGAAACAACCCAGTGTCCATCAGCCAATGGACAGATAAAATGTATCTCTACCCACTGGCATATTAGCCATGAAAATGAATAAAATACTGGTCCATACTACAACATGGATAAACCTTGAGAATATTATGCTAAGGGAAAGAAACCAGACATACAAGGCTACAGGTTATATGATTCCATTTATATGAAGTGTCCTGAACAAGAGAGTCTATACAGATAAAGCAGACTAGAGGTTGTTAGGTTTGGGAGACTGGGGAATGAAGGCTAATGGATATAACCCTTCTTTTTTTTTTTTTAAAGGGAGAATTTTATGGTATCTGAATTATATTTCAGTAAAGCTGTTATAAAATGCAATGAAACTAGAAATTAACAATGAAGTACTTTAAAAAAAACTTTAAAAGCTCTAATTTTTGGATAACAGAAAAAAATTGAAGGTCCAAAAATAGATTTAGGATTTTCCTCAAATTAAAACATTACATATAAAACATATAGGATATAGCTAAAGCTGTACTTAAAGGGAAAATTTATAGTGTTAATTTTTTTAATTTTTTTTTATAATAATTCAAGGAAAACAAAAATTAATGAACTAGAAAACACAAAGCAGTAGAATTAATAAATCCAATAATCAGATCCTTGGAAGGTCAGTAGCCTAGACAAACATCAGGTAAAGCATTTTAATTCCAGGCTAGTCTCCTATTGTTATCCCAGGATGTAGATCGTACTTTTTATATTAGTTGGTTAAGTCCTTTTATAAACAAGGCATGATATAAATCACACTTTAAAAGGTCATGCTTCTTTAACTGTAAAGTAATAAAATAGAGACTTATCTGATTTCTCCATAGTTCCAGCAGGGGTTCTCTGGAGAGAACTCTGGAAGAGAAGAGAAGAGAAGAGAAGAGAAACTCTGGAAATTTCTTTTTTCTTTTTTTTCTTTTCTTCTTTCTTTCCTTTTCTCTTCTTTTCTTCCTTCCTCCCCCTCTTTTTTCTCTTTTCTCTCTCTTTTCTCTTTCTCTCCTCTCTCTTTTCTCTTTCTCTCCTCTCTCTCTCTCTCTCTTTCTTTCCTTTCTTTTCTCTCTTCTCTTTTCTTCCTTTCTTCCTTTCTCAGATTAGAATGAGAGCCCTAAGCCTTTGAGCTCCTAGGCTATGTCCACGTTCAAGTTGTTCCAGACACTGTAGGGGTGAATTGTGTCACAGATGTCTCTAAAAACCCAATGAAAGCTAAGTACTTCCTCTCAGGGGTGTGTGGGGGGGATACCCCCTCCCTTTGTGTCCTACATCAGTGCAGTCATGGATCTCCCCTGAGTACCAGTGCAGAAATGATGACTGACAGTTTAATATTGCAACTAAGCCTTTAAAGCAATGGTTCACAGACTTTTTAGTTTTAGTGCCCCTGTATACTCATAAAATATAGAGGACCCCAAAGTATCTTTGTTCTGGTGTGTGGGTAATATTCTTTCAATACTTAAAATATTCAAATTTAAAACAATTGGGGGAAAAAAGTATTCATTTAAACTAACAAACGCATTACATGTTAACATTAAAAAACTGTTAATTTTTCTTTTAGAAAATAATTTTAAGAAAAATAACATTTTTGTAATTTTGCAAATCTCTTTAATATCTGGCGTAGTGACTCATTTCTCATATTTGCCTTTCCTTCAATCTTTTGCTTTGTCACGGGTCATTTAAACCCTGAAAATGTCTAGCATACACTTGAAAGAATAATAGAATGCCAGATAATGTTTTAATATTACAAAAAATTGACCTTGCAGAACCCCTGGAACGCTCTTGGGAACCCTCATAGGGGATCCCTGGACCACATTTTGAATACTGCTCAAAAACAGCTGTTTCCAAGAAATTACGTAGAACAGTAATCCTTCAAAGGCTTGACAGATGTTTAACCGTCCTGTACCCTCTCCCCTGCCAAAAAAAAACCCAAAACATATCCAAAATGGCTCTGGGAAAAAAAAACAAAAACAAAAAAAAAAACG
Source organism: Ursus americanus (assembly GCF_024610735.1). NCBI lineage: Eukaryota > Metazoa > Chordata > Mammalia > Carnivora > Ursidae > Ursus > Ursus americanus. The sequence continues at coordinate 82,439,244 of NC_142128.1, read as the reverse complement.
TTTTTATAGTACAGGACTTCCGAGACTTCATGTTCAGGTTAGTGGGGGAAAACGGGGGCACAGGAGTGTGGAGGACCGCTGCATTAAATGAGATGGCCACTGGATGGCACTGCTGTTCCACTCACGGGTGATCAGAGCGTCTGTATCAGGAAATGGCCCCTCACTTGTGGAAGCCCAAATTCCCTGGAAAGCTGGAGGACTTAACAACAGTAATTTCTCTTTAATTTTTGTTTAATAAAGTAGTGATTAACAGTTGCCATAATATAAACTCAGCTCTTCTCAGTCCAGAGGACGTTTTTTCCTTCACCCCAAGCTGGGGGCTTTCATTTTGTCAAATTCAAGAGTGAGGTTTTGGGAGCAGCTCCCAAGTTCATGCCTCTGAGCTGGGAATCTGATGGGTTCAGAACGTGGAGATGAGAATCCCTGACCTCAAAGACCTCATTACTATGTAAGTAAAGGTGACAGAAACCAAAATGTTCTTAGCCAATATCTCCAGGTCTGGCTAATGCTGATTCAGTTTTACAATAGTCCAAAGTTAACTGGACTATCTAGGTATTTCTGTGTTTGAAGAGGGATAGGGATATGTTACCAAAGCTGTTAACCTAAGAGGCCAATGGTTCCCTGCAGTGAGGGGTTCCTAACTGTCAGTAGGTTCCATGGACATTCATTCAAATGAAGGAACAGCCAGATGGCACACTGGGGGTGATATGTGCACCCACACATATCAATGTACCCACGCAGAGAGTGAGCCTGACTCTACCCCTCTTGGCTCTGCCACTCTCCTCCAAGCTGCCTAGCTCTGAACGTAGCTGGTGCCAGAATATCAATGTTCAGAGGGAACAGAATATCCCAGTGTGAGGGTGTGAAGAAGGTCAGTGCTTGAGACATTTTGGCCACCAGAAATTCATTTTGCAAGGCTGGAGTGTAGGATCTGAGGGGTGAGCAGGGGAGAGTGAAGATTGGTGAGGTAAGTGGTAGGAAAGTTGAAGAATTTGGATTTTTTTCTCAGGGGGCAGTAGGGAACCTTCGAGGTGTTTTAAGTAGGTATCTTACTATGTGTCATTAAGCACTGCAATACAGAGGTGCAAAGGACAAGGTGGTCGGTGGCTATTAAAGAGATGGATGTAGAAAAAGAACAACTAGCACTTACTATATGCTAGTCACTAATATTCACTCACTCAATCCTCTTAACTACCCTAACTGTACAAACTATTATCACCCTTTCTCTGTAGAGGGGGAAAGTAAGGCACCTAGAGGTTAAGGGATTTACCCAATGTCACATAACCACCAAGTGGCAGAGCCGGTATTTGAACCTGGCTAATGTAGTTTCAGCTGCTGTTTGCATCATACTTGCTCACTAATAAGAGGGGGGAAATGGCCCTAAAATACCATAACTATTCTGATAGACATCAGCTGGGTCCAGTGAAAGCCCAAAGGAGGGGTGTTAAATTCTGTGATTAGAGTAGAAGGAGAAAGTGTAGCGAGAAATTTATAGAGGACTTACACTGAGTTTGACAGTCGAGTTGGTGTTGAATAAGCATATGAAGGGGAGAGGAGAAGGGGAGGACGTTTCAAACAGAAGCAGTAAGGCTGTATCTGCAAAGATATGGAGGACATCTGTGTCAAAACTACAAGGAGTAGCCTTCGTCCAGAGTCGAAGGAAACTGGCCACAAGTAATGCTGGACAGGTAACTGCTGGATAGGTAACGATGGGACTGTGTACTCTATGTGGAGGACTTAACACTTGTTCCTATTAAGCTTAGTTGTTAGATTCAATTCATTATTCAAATATGCCAAAATCATTTAGGACACTGTATTCTCCATCCCAACTACTAATCAAACTTCTCAGGTTCTGCTTAATAAAAATGCCACTGTTTAGGGCACCTGGGTGGCTCAGTGGGTTAAGCATCCAACTCTTAATTTTGGCTCAGGTCAGGATCTCAGGGTCCGGGGATAGGGCCCTGCATTGGGCTTGTCCCTCTCCCTCTGCTCCTTCCCCTGCTCACATGGGCGCACTCTCTCTCTCTCTCTCAAATCTTTTTTTAAAAATGTCATCCTTCACTTCATGGTTAAAAATAGTGGGACAGAAATCACTTTGGACTGGGTCTTTGAGCAAATGGGATACATCACAACTTGTGGTCAGAACAGTTACAGAGTAACCTCACTGTACGTCCACCTAGCCCACATGTCTTCATCTTGTCCACAGGGATAACAGGGAGACAAATATTTCATGGAAATTAAGAGAACCCTATGTGCTCAGCTTTTTCTTGGTCTTTCAATCTCATAACCATGCTGGATAAAAATGAGAGATCATTGTGGTCTGACTCCTTCATGAACTCATGTTGATTTCTTAATTATTATCCTTTTCTTCTCTAAAGCCATCCATTTGAAAGTCCATTCTAGAATTTAACCTAATCTATAAGCCATTATGCTATAGCACCAAACTCTTTCTTTTTTCTGGCAGACCAACATTTGTCCATGTCAAGGGTCTCAGCAGCTCTCCCACTGTCATGGTTCAGCTGATTTCAGATTTCTCCCAACACCTGGGGAAGTGATCATTCCCAGCTCAAGGCATACAAGGGCCTTCATGACTTGGGTTCTGCTTACCTCTCCTCTGTCTTCTATGACACACCCATGCTCCAGGGCAATTCTCAGTATATGGCACACTGTATCATCCATCTATGTATTTGTACATATTGTTTCCTCTACCTTGGAACCAGTTCCATCCTTCTTTCTACCCGGGAAAATGTTTTTTTAAGTTTCATCTAATTTCATTCTAAAAAGTCAAACAGTTATAAACCTTATTATGAAAATACAGTTCCCTGAACTTTCCCTTCTCCTTCCTCTATTTTCATTTCCTAGAGGCAACCATTCTCAGTTGCTCTTTGGGCATTTACTTCTGTATTGCTAAATAGCACATTTCTACTACCGGCCTCTCGATTTTCAGTTTCAGGAATTACCTATTGAATTCTCACTAGGGAAGATGAGGTTTAGCTCTCTTTAGCACCTCCCTCGCCCACCTCCACGATTTCCCTGTCCTCAGTTCCCCCAGTAGATTTCTATCAGCATTTTTAGTTAGATCAGTATTCAGTGTTTACGTAATTATGACTATATTCACAGCATGCCCGTGTAGGAAAGCATGATTGCGTTTTCTTTCTTGTACAACTTTTAATTTTCCCTGGAGTTAATAATTGTCTTGTTTCTTCATTTGCATAGTTCTCTCTTCACCTAATTCCTACCTAGACATTCTTCCCCAATATAAGTTCCCTCTCAATATATTTGCACATATAAAGTATTCTGTCAAATTCATCATCTTGAATGTTTTCTCCCCTTCCTTACCGTCCTAGAATTCTTTCCCTCTCTCCTGTGCTGGATCTCTTGTTTCCTGGATCCCATGTCTTGTCTTTAATTATTCCTTCTCTTCACCAGACCACATCCTGAAGTAGCTTCCTAAGAAAGTGTGTATGGGAAATAAAGTTTTTGAAAACATGCATGTATGTGAATGTGTTTATTCTTAGATTTGATGGATAGTTTGGCCATGTCTAGAATTCAGGGTTAGAAATTATTTTCCTTTACATATTATGTGAAGATATTGCTCCATGTTTTCTAGCTTCCAGTGCTATTGCCAATGGATTAGTGGTATGTTCTGGAAAGGGAGAGAAGCCTGCCATTCTGGCTCTTGATCCTTTGTGACTTCCTGAAAGCATTTAGGGTCCTCTGTGACCCTGGGGAATGTGCTTTGGTGTGAACCTATATGCTTCCATTGTACTGGTCCCTGGCAGACTCATATAACCTAGAAGTTAATTTCTTTCAGGTTTAGGCAATTTTCTTAAATTAGCTATCCAATAACTTCTGGTTTTGCCATTCTCTATTTTTACGATGCCTTAGTATTTCTGGACTGTTCTAATTTCATTCTTTTTCACCCCTATTTTATATCTCTCTGTATTTTCTATTCTCTGGGAGATTTTAAAAACTTATCATCCAAATATTTATTGAGTTTTCATGCTTTTTATTTCCAAGAGATCTTTATTTTATTGGTCTTCTGAATATGTCCCTTCTTGGAAGAGCATCCTGGTTGTTTTCACCAATAAAAAATTCTTCCTCTTCTAAGGATATTGAAGTGTGTGTGTATAATATTACATATTACATTTTATATATTACATATACATATACATGTGTGTACATATACATATAGGTATACATGCGTGCATGTGCACATGTGTATGTGTACTTGTGTACACGTGTGTATATGTGTACATACATGTGTGTACATACACGTATACATACACATATACATACACACATACACACACATATATATAATTTTATAGGTTTCTTTTCCCTGAATTATCTTGGTTTTCTTCTAAATTCCTTTTATTTTCCTGTTTGTTGTTTTTGCCTTTGGTATGAGAGACTTTTCTCAAGCTGGAAATTTGGGGCTGTGCCCTCTAGTCTGAGCGGTAGCCTGAAAACCCCATGCTCATGGGTGGGGGTCTGTTGACCAGAAGCAGCTTCACTCTTAGGTGACCTGGCTAAGCTCTTCCACCGTGCAAGGCATTTAAGTCTTGCCTCTTGGACTACTCAGGTTTTTTTCGTTTTTTTTTTTAGAATAAATGCTTCACTCTTTTCCTAGAAGGGCTGAGCTTGGTGCCGATGGTCTTGTTGCAGAGTGCAGTTCTGTGAGCTCACTTTCACCTATCCCCCGTTTTCTACATAGCCCTCTATTGCACCTGATGTCTGCGATCCAGCATGCCTCTAGTCCACTCTCTCCAGTCTCCTGCCACGGTGGAGTCAGGGAGCTATCTGCACATGGAAGGGAGAGGGTGGAAGTGGGAGGAAGGCACCTTGGGTCTTAACGCTTCTTCTTAGGCTTTCAGGACTTCCTTTCTAGTTTCAGCTTCAGCTTCACCCTCATTGTGCGTGGTATCTGGTACCTTCCCGGGGTTCTGCAGTGTATCCACTCCCACTACCAGTTAAGGTTCAGCCTTTTCAGCCAATCTGTTGAGTCTGTTATCAAATGCCCATCTGCTTTTCCACTTCAGAATAATGTGTTTGGTGTTATTTCCTTTCCTATTCTCTTTGTCCTTAAAGATTTGTTACTCAAAAAAAAAAAATCCTTAAAGATTTATTCCTAAAAAAAAAAAAAAAAATCCTTGCCAGGGCTTTAGGAAATAGTGAAGATAATGTGTGTTCAGTCCACCAGTTCTTTGTTTTTTTTTTAAGATTTAATTTATTTGCCAGAGAAAGAGAGAACACAAGTAGGGAGAAGCAGGCTCCCCACTGAGCAGGGAGCCCCACATGGGGCTCAACCCCAGGACCTTGGAATCATGACCTAAGCTGAAGGCAGACGCTTAACTGACTGAGACACCCAGGCATCCCTCAGTCCACCAGTTTTGACAGGAAGCACACAAGCATCTGTCAGATCCTTGTACAGCATGACCTCCTGTGAGGATCTTCCCTGACTGCCCCACACTTACAGAACCAACAGCTTCCTTCATCACAGTGCTTTTGTATCTAAAGTTTGTGTGCACTTCTTATCTTGCATACATAGCATGATACACCAGAAGTTTGGATCTTCTTACTGGATTAGAAACTGTTTGAGTGAAGGAGTCCTGTTGTCTATTTTCACATCTTTAAGTTCTAGCACAGAACCAGGTACCTAAACGCTCAATGAATACACATTGAATTGAGCAGAAATTAGATGGTGTTTTTTAATAACCGAGTACCATGGCAGAGAGATAAACAGCCCACTCGTCCTGCCAGCAGAAAGCCCCTAAATGAGAGTATTTTCCTAAATCCTATTTCATCATTGGTGAGCAGTAGAATTGCAGACCTCATCTTGCAATAGGTATATGGTGAGCAGTAGTACAATTGCAGACCTAATCTTTCTTAAAGAATTTCCTTCAAATCTGAGACATGCAGTGGGCTTGGTCACCTCAAAAATGGGGCAGCAGCATCTGGAACTAAAGCTGGCCTTAGGATAGGATAAATTTGATTGGTTTTGTTACCAAGTCAGGATAAGCATGGTGTCATGGTTCTTGAAAGATGGGTGTTTATGATTCTCTCTCTCTCTCATATACGGGGATGAGGTATGATCAGAAGTTTAACATTACATCTTTTCAAACCTCCCTGAATGTTCCTTGGCCCTAGAACATGCTTATCTAGCTTATTCTAATGAAGGCAACGCCACCCAAATCTAGGCTGGGTTGAGGAGCCTCCAGTGGCTTATAGAGATTTTAGTGAGAAACAAAGATCTTGGGTTCAGATCTCCCTGCTGGGAATCTACTAATAGTGATGGTGTAGGACACCCTACTTGTACTGAGTTGGTCAATCAGTCTGCCTCCTTCCGACTAGGCAGGAGATCAAGAAGCATGACTCACACTGGCAACCAAGAAGCCACCCAATAGCTGCATTAATAAGTTGGAGCTATGATCTGTGAGTTGGAGAATCTAGATTGTGGAAAGTCAGCCTGGAATAGAAGCCTGAACCCCTGGAAGGTCCACTAAGATAGGAAGGTCAAACAAGTAAACCTGGGAGTGGCATGCATTCGGGCAATGTGAGCAGACAGTGCCGGGCTATGCGGCAGAACCAGAGCTAAGAGGTACCACGATTCCTCCCAAGGACCAATTATGAGCATCTAATCTGATAGGGGAGATGAAGATGGAATGGGATGGAGTTTAAAGGAGCTGGTCTGACCAAACCCCTAAGCTTTGCAGTATTTCTCTCTGCTCAGCTATTCTGGCTTCAGAAGTATTGTTTCTTAAGATCTTAGGCTCCTGTTAGCAGCTTATGCCCCCTTCAGTATGACACTTCACTCTGCATGACAGCTCACCACTTACTCTGGTGACAGTATTTAGGCAGAACCTGTCCAGGGCAGGAGAGAGAATGTGCAAGAGAACAAGTGAAGGAAAAAGATACCATTTTCTTCGGAGTGGTTGGGGGATTATATGTCTGTCTGGGGAAAATAAACCTGTCAGGAATCTGTTGGCCTATTTGGGTCATTGACATGACGTGAAGTGCTGACACAGAATCGGGCAGCCTTGGGAGCCTGAATGATTGACCGTTTTGACATCATTAGATAGGCCCATGCTAGAAGGAACTAGACGCTCACAGCCAGAACAGCAACATTGGGAGGAAAAAATTGCAGCTCTGGAACAGACAGGCACAAATCCCCCCTCTTCTCCTTTTCCTTTGCTTATTTTTCTTTTTATAATAGATTTAAGCAATAAATGAAATTTGGACATGGATCTGAAAGTTACCAAACTGCAAATACATGAGTTGACCTTAGAAAACCCAGAGAATCTTAGATAAAATGTCAAATGAGGCCCTGAATTTTCCAGGTAGCCTAGGAGACAGTCTGAGCTTTTATATTCCTTTTCATTAAGAAGACCCCCCCAAGGGTCATGGATAAGAACGTGGGTGCGGAAGTCAGGCCTATTGGACTCAAGCCCCAGGTCTACCTCTCCTTAGCTGTGATCTTGAGCACTTAATCCTCTTGAGGCTTTGTTAACACACTTTGAAAATAGGAATTATTATCTCAGACTGGCAGTGAATATTACTCAAGAACGTGGATATTAAGGTTCGCGCAGAGCCTGGCATGTAGGTGCCCAACACATACTACAAAGAGAGTGTTGGTTTTGACTAGAGGGTAGCTATGGGCTGTCCATGTGGCACTCTACCTTGTGGTCAGCCATCATGGACCATTCCTTGGTTACTCAGAGGAGATCATCTAAATTTGGCTAAAGAAGTAGGTCTCCCCAAAACAGTGGGGGAATAGGAACTGCCTCATAAAATTGTGAGTATTTCAAGAGGAAATAGCAGTAAAAGCATTTCATGAATGCTAATATTAGTTATTAGTAATATTTTCTAGGAAGCAGTGCAACGGTATACACAGAACATCGGCTTAAGTCTCAGACAAACATGAGTACCAATGCCAGTTCTGTTTGACTTTGGACAAGTTCTTTAACTCCCTGAGGTCTCCATCTGTTAAAATGGTACCATTAATACTTACCTTGGAGGTTGTTGCTAGGATTAAAGGGGGCAATATATATATGAAAAAATCTTACTTAATACCCTGTGCATAGAAGCCATTCCTCGATGAATGCCAGTTTCTTTCCTTCCTGTGGTTCCTCTCCTATTGCCTATTCAAGAATCTGATGCATAATTCAGAACCCAGATGCCAGGGCAGAAAAAAACATTGAGATGATAGAATTAAGATTAAATAATGTTCCAATAGATTGGAACCCTGAGGCTGACACATTAAGCTAAAATTAATAAGGATATATGTGAAAACTGGCATTTTTTTGAATACCCACTTAGTGCAAACGTGTATGATGGAATTCTGTGTCTATGCATGCACATCAGTGTGTCTGTGTGTAAGCACAGTTCACATCTTGGGCTTCAGTGACAGAAGCACCACATACCTGAAATTCATTGTTCCATGGTGGCCAGCTCTCGTTAGACCATCCACAGGGCATTGTGTCACATTTGGGAGCCATGGTTTTTAAGAAGGAACCCTGATACACAAGAACCTCTCCAGGGACATTGCCAGTGTGGTGAATACCCTAGGGAATGGCTCAAGGAATCAGGTCAGGGAATTGTACTAAGAAAAATAGAAGGCTAAGGAAAATCATGCCAGCTATTTCTTTATTTAGTTTAAAAATTATTTTATGAAAAAGAACCTCGATAGGCATGGTGTCATACAAGAAACAACATAACGTTGGAAGTTTTAAGGAGACAATTTTGACTCCTAACACCTTTATTTACTCATGCATTCATTCACTTCTCCAACAAACATTAACTGAACTGAGTATACACTGAATGTTAGACATGTTTCCTCGTAGGTAGTAGTACGCCGACAAATGTTTAACAACCGGCTTTCCAGGAAAAAAAAGTCCTGATTTATAGCATTTGCCAATATCTATGGTATAAATACTTCCACCATGGCTGATTGCAAGTTAACAATATAAATGTGGAATTGGGAAGAGATGTGCCCAGCTGGCTCTCTCACACTGGGGCAGGCTGGCTTCAGCACATGCCTACTGTGTGTTCTGAGGATGCAGAGTTCAAAGGCAGTCCTGCATGTAAGAGACCTACTGTTTAGTGGAAGAAACCACTCCAGTTCAGCTTTGACCTTGAAGTGCACTTGGTTCTGAGAGAGGTCCCAAACCTGATTTGGAGGATGTGACTAATTGGGTTGGCTGGGGAGAAAAGCAGAGGGAAGCACATGTTGAGAAAAGGAGCAGCAGCTACAAACATGAAGACTCTGGGAATGTTGTGCAAGTTGTTTATTTTTTGCTTTTTTTGTTTTAATTGTCATTCTTTTTTTTAAATTGAAGTATAGTTGACATACAATGTTATATTAGTTTCAGGTGTACACCACAGTGATTGGACAATTCTATTCATTTCTTAATGCTCACCATGATAAGTATAGTCACCATCTGTCACCATAAAATGTTATTGACTATATTCCCAATGCTACACTTTTCATCTCTGTGACTTATTTATTCTATAACTGAAAGTTTATGCCCCTTAATCCTCTTCACCTTCACCACCCCCCCAACCCCTTCCCCTATGGCAACCACCAGTTTGATTCCCTGTCTTTATGAATCTATTTCTGGGTTTCTAAAATTTGTTTTGTTTTTTAAATTCCATATGTAAGTGAAATTATGTGGTATTAATCTTTTTCTGTCTGACTTATTTCAGTTAAGGTAATACCATCTAGTCCCATCCATGTTGTTGCAAATGGCAAGACCTCATTCTTTTTATGGCTGAATAATATTCCATTGTCCATATGTACATCTTCTTTATCCATTCTTCTATCAGTGGATGCTTGGCTGCTTCCATATCTCGGCTATCATAAATAATGCTGAAATAAACATAGAGGTGCATATATCTCTTCAAACTAGTCTTCTTGTTTTCTTTGGGTAAATAGCCTGTGATGGAATTACTGGATCATACAGTATTTCTGTTTTTAATTTATTGAGGTACCCCTATACTGATTTCCCCCATGGTTGTACCAATTTACATTCTCACCGATGGTGCATGAGGGTTCCCTCTTCTCCGCATCCTTGACAAAATGTAGTTCATGTCTTTTCAATACTTGCCATTCTGATTAGTGTGATGTGATTTCTCACGTGGATTTGATTTGCATTTCTCTGGTAATTAGTGATGTTGAGTATATTATCATGTTTTTTGGCTCTCTGCATGTCTTCTTTGGAAAAATATCCATGTTTTCCCATTGTTTAAATGGATTATTTGTTTTTTTGGTGTTCATTTGTATAAGTTCTTTATATATATATAATATAATTATAATATATTATGTATAATATATAATATTATATATATCATACTATATAAATTATATATTATATGAATTATGTATTATATATATTATTATATATTATATTATATATGTATATATATTAACCCCTTACCAGATATATCATTTGCAAATATCTTCTTCCATTCAGTAGGTTGCCTTTTTGTTTTGTTGATGGTTTCCTTTGCTTTGCGGAAGCTTTTTATTTTAGTGTAGTCCCAATAGTTTATTTTTGTTTTTGTTTCTCTTGCCTGATGAGACATATTTAGAAAAATGTTGCTAAAGCCAACGTCTAAGAGATTACTGCCTATGTTTTCTTCCAGGAATTTTATGGTTTCAGGTCTCACATTTAGGTCTTTAATACATTTTGAGTTCATCTTTGTGTATGGTATAAGGAAGTGGTCCAGTTTTATTCCTTTGCATATAGCTGTCCAGTTTTCCCAATAGCATTTATTGAAAAGACTGTCTTTTCCCCATTGTATACCCTTGCTTCCTTTGTCCTAGATTAACTCACAGTGTAAACATGGGTTTATTTCCAGCTCTCTATCCTATGCTATTGATCTATGAGTCTATTTTTGTGCCAGTACCATGCTGGTTTGATACTTTGTAGTATAATTTGAAATCTGGGACTGTGATACGTCCAGCTTTGTTCTCTCTCAAGATTGCTTGGCTATTTGGGATCTTTTGCGGCTCTCTACAAATTTCAGGATTCTTTGTTCTAGTCCTGTGAAAAATACTATTGGCCTTTTGATAGGGATTGCATTGAATCTGTACATTCCTTTGAGTAGTATGGACATGTTAACAATGTTAATTCTTTCAAACCGTGAGTGTGGTATATCTTTTCATTTGTTTGCATAGTGTTCAATTTATTTCATGAATGTTTTATAGTTTACAGTATACAGGTCTTTTACCTCCTTGGTTAAATTTATTCCTAGGTATTTTGGAGGATAAGTTTCACTCAGGAAGGCTCACACTGGAGAAATGTAGCAGCCAGAACATGATAATGGATTTGAGCCTAATTTTGAAGGCAATAAGGAATGGATGGAAGGTTTTTAACAGGGGAGTTATGCAGTGATATTTGCATTTTAGAAAGTTCACTTTGAGGGAAGGATAAGAAAATGGATTGTACTGGGTCAAGATCGGAGGTAGAGATATCAGTTAGAAACCTCCCTCGGTCACTGACAAAAATTGGTAATGGAGTGAAGGTAGTGACATTGGCAAATAGGGTACACATCTAAGTAATGCCAAAAACATTAGGATAGATGGGACAAGATGACAAGGGGAGAGAAAAATAGGGCAGGGTTGTGATGGGTCTGTAAATGGGAAGTGTGAGTTAGGATGTGGAGGCTCTTGGGTCAGTGGGAGTGACATCCCTCTTGTTAGGAACTAGTTCTTACAAGACCTAACTTGTTTAGAGTGCAAATTCCTGGACTCCATCCTTGGATATCCTGATTTAGTAGGTGGAGCTGAGCCCATGCATCTGTATTGTCAAAGCACTCCAGGGGATTCTATTGAACCATGCCTTTATTCATTCCCTCAGCTGGTATTTACTATGTGCCAGGCATCATTCTAGGTAATGGAGAGGCTGAAGTGAATGAGACAAATTTCCTGTCTTTGTAGAGGCTTTAAGTGGGAGAGACCAAGAATAAACAAATAAAATGTATACAATAAGCAATGTTTAGGTAGCTATCCAGTCTATGAAGGAAACACAGGATAAGGGGATGACATTTAATGGAAGGTAGGGGATAAGATTGCTATTTTAGGTAAGGTAGTTGGAGAATCTTCTCTAAAAAGGTGACATTTATGCCAGAACATAAAAATAAGTGAAAAACAGAGAAACACTGAATTATAAAATATAGGAAAAGATGTAATGTAAAATTGTTAGAGATGGAGTGGTAAGTTCTGTTTGGGACATGAGTTAAACCTCGGTGTTAGGCTATCCAGTGGAGTGGGGCTATCCAATAAGCCACTGAATATATCAGAACTCATGGAGCAGATATGGGCTCAAGATGTAGATTTGAAAGGCGTCAGTTACACATGGTGGTTGAAGCCATGAAAGTATGTAAAATAAGAATGGAACCCAGGGAAAGAAATTCTTTTGAGGCAGGTAAAGAAAGGATTTGGGGGGGGGGGTGATGAGAGGTAACAGTCAGATGGGGAGTAGAGCCAGGGAAGAAGACAGTTTCCAGGAAGGAGATCCAGAAGGGTTCAGAAGCTGCCCAGAGACCAAGGGAAATAGGTCGAGAAATATGTCAATTGTATTGGACAATGGAGGATCATTTTCTATCTTAATAGCAATTTCAGAAGGATAGTGGAGGGAGGGGCTTGGAGCATAGCAAATGGAGGAGGTGAAAAGTGGAAATAGTTGAGATAAAACCATTCAAAAAAGTTGATCAAGAAAAGAAAAATCCTTTAATGGTGACTGAAGGGCATAGTGTTGAGGGGTAGCGGACTTTTAAGACTGAGAAAGTTAGGCATGTATATGTGTTAAGGAGAAAGAGCCAAAAAAGAGAGGATGGGGGAGGGGAGTAATTAAGACACTGATGAAGGAGGGTGACTAAGGTCTCTTCCCCTGAGACTAGAAGAAAGAGTGAATGCTTATGCTGATAAGGTTCTTGTTTGGTTTGGGGAGAATGGATTTCCAACCTAACGACCTTTATTTTTCTGTGAAGTGGAAGTTCAAGCTGTTTGCCAAGAATGGGGTGGGCAGGCGGTCTAGGCAGAGGGGAAAGTGGTGAAGGGATGTAAAACATCCTTGGAAATAGGTTAGTGAGCGGACAGGGCCACCCCGTGATGTCTGTGTCATAGCTCAGCTGACTTAAAGGCCCTGACTTTGAGGACCACTAGTTGGTCCGAGTGTGTGTGTTTATCCAGCAGTACTTAGTGTTCGAGGAGGAGGGAACTGGATAGCTCTGGTGTTGGGATTTTGCCCCATGAGTTTAGATAAAAGGGAGAGAAAATTGGTGCACTATCAAAGAAAGCTATCAGTGCTTCTGGAAGGAAAACCCTTAGTCATGGGATGACCACTGATCCAACTCTCCGTCTACCACTGAACTGGTATAAGGAATGCTTGCTCAGAATCACCTAGGAGCTCGTAACTCCTGTAATGAATCTCTGAGGGACCAGGCCGAGGAATTGACATTTTCACAAGCTTCCTAGATGATTTTAATCTATACAAAAGTTTTAAAAGCACTGCTTCCTGACTCCTACGATCCCTTGACAGCATCTTGATACATCTCCAGCCTCATCAAAACACCCCCAAATGGAGAAATTGTTTGGCCACAGATCATACTGCAGAGGGCAAGCGTCCTCACTTGTCTCCTGCCCAAGCTGTAGACAGGTCAGACCCTCAACTTCCCCTAGCAATGCTGAGCTGCCAGGAGAGCATCTCTGTCCGATCAGATCAATAGCAAGAGGGCAGGTCCCAGCCTCAGCAAACTTCCGCAGGCCCCCCTGAACCTCTGCCTTGCTGGGCCTCCGGCAAGTCTGCAGAAACGTCAGCTGGCCCCAGCAGGATCCCTGGAGAGCTGTGAGGACTCCAGCTGCCCACCCCTCTCTAGGAGGAGCCTGTCCTTTTACTGGTTCTGCCATACATTCACCTGGAACTCCTGGCAGATCCCACTTCCCCGCAGCTCCCAGCCGCCCCTTCACGGAAGAGAGAGCGGGAATTTAAGAGCCAGAATTAATTAGGCAAATGTCAGGCGGGCATGAGTCACAGCAGCCCAAGGTATTTTAGTCGATTACAAACGGGAGCCCTCACAGCAAGGAGGAGCCTGCGGTACCGTCAGCAGCCCCCACAGGCGCTGATGTAGGAGCAGCGCTAGGGGGCGTCTCTCATTGACCCGGCAAACTCCAGCCAGGACTCTGCAAAGGTGTTGATGTGGGCAGGGTGTGTGTGTGTGTGTGTGTGTGTCCCTAACCTTTCAGGGAATCCTTGTCAGAGCCTGTTTGGATAATTGGACACTGAAATAAATAGCCCAGCCAAACTAGAGGTTTGTGTAGGCTATAAATTGGAAGCATTCTCACTGACTAGAAGGGGCTTAGCTGAAGAGAACATTCTCAGAGGCTTTAAGGGAACAGCCACCTGCCCATCCTGTGTGTCGTCTTCAGTTTTTTTCCAGATTCAGTGGGCCAGATTCTCATCCTGTTATTCTCTAAGCTAGGGAGCATCAGGGAAATGGTTGCAATTTCTTCTACCATACCCTGGTTTACCAGAAGGGCTGAGTCCTTTTCTCTAGAAATCTGCCTCCCTCCCCTGTCCCCACACCCATCCCCCAGACCAGGCTATGATTATCAAATAAATGTAAAACCTAGGAGGAGTCTTTAAGATCCATTTCCCTACCTTTTAATAAGTTTCATTAATTTATTCAGCAAAATTATAAAAAAATGGTGTTATGCTCCATACTGTTAGTAGACGAATTTGCTGTGAATCCTGCTCTTGGTACTTTTAATCTATGAAGAGGAGACATGCACATCCTGAAATATAACAAAAAGTAGAAACTGATGAAAATATCATGAGAGATGCAGGAGAGGGGGAAAGGCAATGAATATTGAAAGAAGTAGAGATTACGTCAAATTGGGAGGTCAGGGAGGGCTCCCAGAGGGAGATGACATTTTAAGCATTTAGGTTTGTGGGCATGACTGTCCAGGTAGAGAGGCCAGACCCCTTCCCTGAGCTCAGAGTTAGTGAGTGGCAGAGTAGGACCAGTGGTAGACCTCAGTTCTGAATCCCACTCCAGTGGTGTGAGCCATTAGGTGGTAGATTTTCCTCTGTCAGGTAATTCAACCTAACAAAATTTGTGAAGTATTTATGACCAACACTACCAAGCTCAGTCTGATGAGTTATCTTTCCTCAAAGAACTAACAATTACAAAAATAAGCCCAGGCTGGCCGAAACTTCTCCATCTCTCCTGTACTAGTAATAGTATCACCTTTACCCAGCCATATAAACAAGCCTTTGGAGTCATTCTAGACTCCTCTTTTCCTTCTCGCTCCCCGCATCTACTTGATCTCCAATTCCTGTTGGTTCTGCCTCATTAAAAATTCGATCAATATGTATTTATTGGACATCTTTGTTAGGTTCTGGGAAACAAAGATGAATAAGGCACAGTCTCAGGAAATTCATGATTAATGATGGAAGCAGACTTGTAAAGCAAAAATATGGTGCAAGGTGATACACACAAAAAATGTTATACTAGGAGCCCTGTGGGAGGACAAAACAGGGCAGGAACTCAGAGTGGGCACCAGCAAACAATTTTCTAGTTAATGCCTCTCCTTCATCCCCAGTGCCACGTGTTCCATCAGACTAAGCATTTGACTTCTAGACCTTCACAAGAAACGTCTGGAAATGCAAATTCATTTACAGACACACTTCACTCTACTTAAAGCTCATCAGGGGTTTGCTGTGGTTTAGGATAAAATCTGAACTTCAGAACTAGCATGCAAGGCTAGTAACAACAGCTTCTGCTTGCCTTTTCAACCCTCTAAAAGACACTAATTCTTCCTCCCCTAAAAAAACCCTATTTACTTACGTGTAATTCCGTTTGCACACATTATTCCCTACATATCCTATCCCTATGTATCTCTATAAGGGAACACTTCTTTTCTTTCCAGATTCCATAAAAGGTCATCTTTCTGAGCCCTGCCCTGTGGTCCTCAGGCACAATGACTGGCTCCATCCTTCATCTTTCCTTGGTACTTGGAACATCCTTCATTACCCTCATGTCTTTGTTTTGGACTGCAGTAGACTGATACCTGTGTTCATCATCAGATAGGAAACATCCTGCAGACAAGGGCTACGTCTTACACATCTTCATGTCTGTGCTTCCCAGAACAGTGTCTGGCACATAATGGGCAATTGATAAATGTTTGTCACACAAATATAAATAAATAACCTGAAAATAAGGGTGTTCTCAGAGATGGTAGCTTTAAAGAAACCACCTAGCAATTGGAAAGGAAATCCTGTTGAAAGCAACTAGGCAACTAAAAATATGTTAAGATGATTTGGTTTTGATATTGATTACCTCTTAATTTTTAGTCAAAGATGTTCCCTTTATCTACAATTAACAGCCAGCGCATTGCAAGTTGGGATACCTACTTAGAACCAAACAAGTAGTTGGGAGCCCTCATGCCTAAGAAGGTCCCCAGAGGTATATGGTATACCACATCCTCTCTTCCAATTCTGGAACTTTCAACAATAGCTTTGTGACTTGAGTAATTTAACCTCTTGGATCCTCAATGTCCCCATTTATTGGTAGGAATACTATCTGCCTATAGTGAGTTAAATAGTGGGCTCCAAAATGTATGTCCACCTGGAACTAACCAACTGCTAGATTCCATGCTCAGAATGTGCCTTTATTTGGATAAGGGTCATTGCAGATATAACTAAGGTAAAGATCTTGAGATCATCCTGGATGAAGATGGGCCCTAAATGCAGTGGTGGTTGTCCTATGAGAAACAGAAATGAGAAATCCAGATAGAAAGGCCATGTGAAGACAGAGGCAGAGATTGTAGTGAACTATGCCAGGGATTGCCAGCAGTCACCACGAGTGGGGGGAAAAGCAAGGACTAGATTCTCCCTGATAGTCACCAGAGGGAACCAGTCCTGCCAACACCTTGATTTCAGACTTCTGGAACTATGAGAGAATAAATTTATGTTGTTTTGAGACACTCTGTTTGTGGTAACTTGCTATGGCAGCCCTAGAAACTAATATGCAGCCTGACCTAACCCACTGGGGTTTGAGAAGGTCAGATGAGAAAGTGTCTGTGGAGGTGCTTGGTGAAGCTCTAGAAAAGTTCTGGGCCACAAGGCACCATTATTTCTGCCTTGGGTAGACTAAATTGGAGGAATCAACTAATGAGTTTTGTACAGGTTGGATGTGAATAAACTTTCTTGAACTCTTGTTAAAAAAAAAAAGTTCTGGGCCACAGAGCTGGGGGTGAAGGGGCGGAGCTCCAAATCTAGCATGTCTGATAGGCCGACTCCGGTCTCGGCTCTGACGGAGCAGTTCTCGGTCCCAGGTGACCCATCCTTTACAACTCCACTGGCTTGCAGGGAAGCTCTTGCCCAGCTGGGCCTCTGGTACAGCCTTGAGAAAATCCTACTTGTCAAAGTGTCTTAAGAGCCCCAGGCCACAGGTGCCATGAAGACAGAGGGCTGCAGATTCTGAATCAGCAGGTTACTTCTTAAGGGTGTTCCTTTCATCATCAATTTCTGGCTCTTGAGCATAGGTTAAATTTATTCCGTTTATATCATTTTTTTTTCCTGGCTGCTCAGCTGTGACCATCTGAGCACTTTGGTTTGAGAAGGCAAAGTACCTGGCTGCCTCCATCCCCTAGGCTGATTGACTTTTTTCTATGATATACAGCATGCCATACTCAGGGATCAGACAGGCCCTCTGTAAGTCAGCACAGTGATTCCATTGCCTCCCGGCACTGTGCAGAAGCCTGTTTCAGGGGGCGCCTGTGTGGCGCAGTCGTTAAGCATCTGCCTTCGGCTCAGGGCATGATCCCGGCATTATGGGATCGAGCCCCACATCAGGCTTCTCCACTAGGAGCCTGCTTCTTCCTCTCCCACTCCCCCTGCTTGTGTTCCTTCTCTCTCTGGCTGTCTCTCTCTGTCAAATAAATAAATAAAATCTTTAAAAAAAAAAAAAAGAAGAAGCCTGTTTCAGTGCCAGGCTGGGCCTGATCTCAAGGATCAAACTGGGAGAAGCATTAGGCCCATTCACCCAAGAAGGTAATATTCTTCTCCCTTAATTCTCCTAAAGCCAGGTACCAACAATCAGGACCTACTCCCATAGTTTAGAGCCTGCCAAACTTACAAACTAGCCAACCCTAAACGGTTTACTCTGACCTGTCTTACCTTTCCTATAGAAACCCCAATAAAGACTGTGGCCTAAGTTTTCCCCTCACTCATGCATTCTGCCACCTTATCAAAACCTGACTCTTCCCCTGTGACCCTGTTTGGCATGCAGTAACCCTCTCCATAGGACTTATGAGTATAATAAACTTTGTTTTCCTGTGCCTCTCCTGTGTCTCCTCCTGTGGCTGCCCCTGACTGACCATCACACACAAAACACAGAGCAAACATAACTCCAGTCGTCCCAACTGAGGCCTGCTGGATAGAGGTTGGGATCAGGTAAAGTAGGCCTCAGGAACAAGGTAAAGTAGACACAGGAGCTCCGTTGTTGGAAAGGGAACTGCTACAGAAGGAACAACCCAGTGGCCCTGTGGTGAGCACTGATTCCATGCCAGGATTGCCAGACAGGTGATTTGGGACCCAATGCAAAAGCTCAGTGGTCGTGGTCATTTGGGAGCAATGTCCCAGTGCAGCATTTAAGCCAGGTGGAGGAGGTAGGTAAAACTGGAAGTGCTTAAGCAGTCAGTCTTCCCACATGCCGATAGTTTCTCATCCAAATGGTGTTTACCCTCAGCGTAATCGGTCTGGGGACAAAGAGGACACAGGAAGGACTGTTAAGAGGAATGTGCCTTGTTCCAGACCAGAAATGATGGTGGCTTGAACTGTGATGAAATTAGTGCAGGTAGGATAGAGAAATCCGGAATATTCTTTGGAGTAGACTGTGAGATTTGCTAGAGGATTGGTTATGGGGTATGAAAGCAAAAAGAGCAACAAGCATGACTCCAAGGATTTTGGTGTAAGTGCATGGGTGAATGGTGGGGCTATTTATTGGGACAGGGAACCCTGGGGTGGGCAAGACTGGCCTCCAGGGAGAAGACTCAAGAGTTTGGGTTTGAACATGTTAAATTTGAGATACCTATTAGACCTCCAAGGAAAGACACAATAGGCATTGGATATTGGGTCTGGATGTTTGGGAGACACTGGGGACCAACCTAAACACTTGGGAGTCCTTGATATATAGATGGGACTGGGTGATATCACTTAGGAAGGGTAGGTAGAAAAGAGATTCAAGGACAAGAGCTCTTCTGCATTTAGAAATCTGAAAGAACAGAAGAACCAGTAGGAGAGTGTTATTTTATACCTGACCTCTTTCTTTTATATCACCCTGAAGGCATTTGGGTGGTACTAGCTCTGGAGTCAGACATACTTATGTTAGACTGTTGCATCATTAATCAGTGTGAACTCTTCGGCAGATTATTAACCTCTCTGCAATTCCCTCCCTCCCTCCCTCCCTCCCTCCCTCCCTCCCTCCCTCTCTCTCTCTCTCTCTCTTTCCCTCTCTCTCTCTCTCTTTCTTTCCAAAGTAGGGACAATAGCACTTACTTCCATGATGTTTAGTGAAAATTAAAGGTGAAAATGTATGTAAAAGGCTCAAAATTTGGTACATAGTAAGCTAATTTAAGCTCTCATTAAATTTTAGCTCTTGTTAACAATGCTGTGACAAAAAAAATGCTTTATAGGTCATAATATGCTAAGGGATTACTACTACCATTATTATTTTAGATTCTCAAAATACAGTTTTTGATCCCATGATAATCGAGATAGCTTGCTGATACATGGGACATCTTATTTGAGAGAATCTGAAGATGCTCTCTCAGTGACTTGGAGAAAGCCCATTTAAATTGTGCCTGGATACTTCTGTTTCCCCATTAAAGTAATCATTTCAGATGCTTAATCAAGACAAGAGAAAGCTGCATTAGCCAGGAGAGGTTTGCCATAAACAATCTCCAAGCATCCAGCCAAAATAAAGTTTCACACTTTTCGATGATGAGATCTCTAAGACAAAAGATTCTGGAGGAAAGGTTTGCTAAGATACCTTACAACCAGGTGTGGAGTTCCTTGGAGACTGTCCTCCCTTTCCCAGGATTTTATGGAAACCTTGAAATTCTTGAGGAATATTGGCTTATCTCCCTGGTACCAATGGAAACATAAACTGCAACAGAGCTGAACTGATTTGGGTGAATAGCTCTGCGGCTCCTTCTCTCAATAATTGGAGTGTAAAGAGTTTGGCTAACGATCTGGAAAACTCACAAAGACCAGGCATCCTGGCCCAAAGTCAGATGCTTCAATTCCCTCCTGGTGCTGCACTTTAACTCCATCAGAAGCTGAGACACGTGTCATGACTGGAGGGTGGGTCTCCAATTTCCCACCAGGATCGCAACTAGAAGTGAAAACATGTCGCTTAGTATCTATCAGAGCCTCCAACAATCTTTTGTTTTCATGGGGTGGAAGGAATTATTGGATATTCTTTCAGTCCAGGCTGGTTAGTCCATCAGGGCAGCAAATAGGGGAAGACAGACAGTGTTGGAGTAGCTGGAAGCAAGAAGCAGCAGACAGGGATTGAGTGCTTCAAACCAAGTTTCTTGGAGAGCAAGACTCTATGTTGTAAAATCAAGATGGTTCCAAATTAACCCAGAGTGTTAATTTTACATCATCCATTGAGTATTAGCCAGGTATTATAATGGCCAATTGTCTAGTTTGTTTAATAGAGTTAATTATAAGAGAGTGCTTTTCAATGCTGGCTGAACATTAGAACCACATAGAGAATTTTTGAAAGATATTGCTACCCAGGCCACACCTTCAAAGATTCTAATTTAACTGGGCTGCTGCAGGGTCCAAATATTGGTATATTTTAAAAGTTCCTTTTGGTGATTCTAATTTGCAGCTGGGGCTGAGTACTACTAGTGGGAAGAATACCCGACCTTAGTCTTATTGTTGTAACTATTAAGGTGACTGGCATGGACTGGCTGCTCTTGGGTTTGATTGATTTCTCAGCAGTTGACCCTAGTTGAGCCAATTGGCTATTCATACAAGACCTAGGGATCCATACCCCATTTTCAACAGTTTAAAGGCTTAAAATTCCTCCTTCAAGGAGAAAATTGTTTGATCCAGGGAAACCAACCTGACACACAAAGATGTGTGAGTTCAAAATCCACTGCTGAATTTGGATATTTTAATTTTTAGATGCAAATCAGAGAAAACGGAGTCTTCACAGGATGACTCAGAGCGTCTCAGTCTGGCAAAAGCCACTTAAGTCAGGACCCTGGAGAGAGGTGGCAGAAAAGAATCCAGCCACTCCTGTCTCTAATAACCACATTTTTTAGTTTCTGCATTTCATGCTTTGACATCTTGGGGCCTTTCTGACCCTGGAAGGACTGTCCCTCCCAGGGTTAGCCAGTTCTTAAAGACCGTGAAATCTGGCCTATAAGCATGGCTTTCAGATGCAAATAGATCAATCCAGAACCCAAACCTCCAACCACCTGTCTTTCACACTCTGGGGCATTATTCCCACCCCCACTTCCCCACCCCCACCCTTACGCTGAGTACCCGAGGGCTAGGTACCAGACAACTAAGGACAGCCTATGCTCCAGAGCCTGCTGAAATTATTCAAACTAGCCAAAGCTAAGCCTTCATTCTCTATCTTACCCAATTTTCCCCCCATAGAAATCACAATAAAGGCTATTATTCATGTGTTCCCTGCTACATCTGCCTCTCGACTGACCTTGGTGCTTCCCTTTGTGGCACCCATGGTTTGGCATGTCCTCTCTTCTTGGGATTCATGAGTATTAACAATCTTTTTTTTTTAAGACTTTATTTTTAAGTAATCTCTGTACCTAACGTGACACTTGAACCCATAACCCCAAGATCAAGAACAAACTCTTTTTTTTTATTCGTTAGTTTTTCCTTTTATTTTTCTCCAAACCCATGAACAAACTATTTTTTTAATGGCAATTGTCTCCTGATCAGTTGGCCTTGACATACCTGAATAATAATAAAACCTACATTTCTTTGCAGAAAGAAGAAAAACAGGAGTCAAACTAAGGGCTACTAGGAAGGAAATGACATCCTTGTCTCTATCTGGGGAAAGGGCAGCAAATGTTGAAATTTGCCTTGAGTGTGCATGAATTTAAAAGCCTGAAAAGCATTCCAACAGTCAGAATTTGATCTGTGATTGGTTATCTAGCAGAACGCTGCCCTGTCATACAGAAGCCTCAGTTGCTTCCCTCTGGGTTGAAGTCAGTAAGTCAGTGGTGCAACCCCATGGGTAAAGTACCCAACTATTTATGCTAAAGGCAGTGTGGCAGACAAGATGTGCAATAAGTATAAAACATTAGCCATAGCAAAGCCCTCCTTGGGGGAGTTTGTGGCACCTGGAGCAAATTTCTCTTTGCTAATTTCAGTGGCCATTAAGGGAAACTTTGTGTGTTTAAAAAAAAAAAGGGAGGAGGAAAGTATCCCAAAGGATTAACATCTACCTGGTGGGGTGTACGTGACAGGGAAATGGGGTTACACTACCAGGAGTCTTCTCAGGTCCTCTTCAGCGTCAAGAGCAGATAAGAGTGGCTTAAGTGCTGATCAAAAGTAATACCTTAGCTTTGGAGTAATGTGGAAATGCTACCCTGTCCTTTGTTCACTGTGTCTCTGGGTTGCCACCTTTAGTTACTAGGTACCTGCTGTTGTGGGAGTTTCACACATACCAGGTTTGAAAAATGAGGGTCTTTGTCCAAATTTGGTTATAGCTCTGATTTAGATGATGTGCTGAGAGGTTCCTGATCTTGATTTCTAGAAGTTCTCCTAACTTAACAAATCTAGTTCTGGATCTCAAACTGTGGGCCAGTATAGGTACTTAACCTCAGTACCCGGGTTCCTATTGAGATCAACTTGACTTCTCTGTGCTTCATTTTTTAAATGGGGAATATAATTACCTACATATATTGAATGAGTTTATATATGTAAAGAATAACAACAGTACTCGGTATTTAGTAAGCACTCAATAAATATTAGCTCCCATTAACCACTAAGAAAATCACAAAGTGCTAGGATGTAATTCATTTGATTTTGTGGAGAGTAAACTATTCTTGGTCTTCACATGAAAGGTGGAAGTGGTCAGTGGTATTTAATTGTAGGGGAGCTAAGGATCTTCCCCAAAGTCTCAGAAGCTAAGGAGTAAATAACAATCTATGAGTTTAGGACCATAGTGAAAATGTCATCATTAGAGTTTATCTTGCCTCCTAGAAGCCTGGCCCTCCACCCTGACTGAAGGCTCTTCCCACCCCCTCAGAGGGAGTCAGGTTCTGGGAGCTCAGGAATCTCCAAGGCTGGGACTGTAGCAGTGGGTAGAGCAGAAAGACAAAGACATCCTAATCAGACAGACCCAGGTTCAAAATCCATTCTGAGATGTAATAACTCCGGACTTTGTCTGGAAAGTGCTTTTCCTTCCTTTGCCTGATTAACTTCTTTGCCCTTCAGAATCTGATTCAAGGTCACTTCCTATGCGAAGCCTTCCACAACTGGTTCAGGCCGAATTCAGTGTTCCTTTCTTTAGTCTTCTGTTTTAACATTGTACTGCCACTCCAGATTGAATGAGACAGTTGAACTAAAGCAAGATATTACAGAGCACTGCATTGTACTATTCACATGTCTGTCCCCATGCATTGGACCACTTTGATCATGAACTCCTCAAAGTCAGGGGACTGTGTCTCATTCATCTTTGTATCCCCAGTGACCATCAGAGTGCTAACACATAGAAGCTGCTCACTAATTGTTAGGGTAACCGAGGGGATTAAGAGAACTCCTTTGAGCATCAGTTAAAAGGTGGGTGAGGGGCACCTGGGTGGCTCACTCGGTTAAGCATCCGAATCTTGATTTTGGCTTAAGTCATGATCTTACAGTCATGAGATCGAGGCTCACATCAGGCTCCACCCAGGGCATGTTTCTTAAACTGTAGCCACACGTTCCCCAGAATTATCATCTGGGACTTTGTCTTGCACTTTCTTGACAGGGATTCTCTCAGGGCCTGCAAAATTATTTCTTCCAAGAAGCCAAGTCCCCCAACTGCTTCCTCAAATTCAGTCAAATATTTTGGGGGAAACCTCACTGTAGCTATTTGTCAGAAATATGGGTCTTATTCCTTCTCCTTCACCACCTACCCTTTTCTGATCAGGTAATTTCTGTGATATATTCCACCTGCTCACCTGTAATCCAATAAGACAGAGGTGATGTAAACCCTGGCTGTGGGTAATTCTTCTCAATCAGACATCCGTTGACCCCAAGAAGGAAAATAGGTTCGTATGATGGATGGTGGTCTGTGGAAAGAATTGACACAACTGTGCCCCTGAGTGTTTCTGGACGATCAACCATGTTGATCGGGATGTATGCTCCTTTTATGGACTGCCACACTATGACCTTTGGGGAATTGCCAAGCCTCAATATCCATGCAGGGAGACCACAATTGGAGAGTTTTCTGACTGCAGTTTTATGCAGGCTGCTAGCAGGTCACAGATGGTATTGCTGATTTGCAGCCATAACCCACACAGGAAGCTGCAATGTATTATAAGGTGCTGCAAGACACTGAGTGTGCCCCCAGCTTTTGAGTTTGCCTCTGGGCTCCAGAGAAGAGCAGGTGATGGATTGTAACACAGCCAGGCAGCCCCTGCAAATGCCAGGCATCTGGGTTTACCCAAGTGGGGGCCCGCTGCTGGGTAGTCATGTTGTCAGGAGTCAGTGAAACACCATCCAATGATCCCATGTGCAGGCACAGCACACGGCTTCTAACTGTCTGACATGTATGCACTAGCACACGTGCTAATACCACCTAACTAACTTCCTGGATTCTACAAGGGCAACAGAGCATCTGTCTTGCTATTCCAGGAAACCGACATATCATGTTCCTGACAATGCCCAGTGTTCCTGAAATGGACCTCTCAGGATCATTTATGGTCATCAACACAGAATTTAAGTCAATCTTGGCTCAATGCTTTGGGGAATACCAAAAGGGCCGTATTTTGGACATAATAAATGCTGTGAATCCAAACTAGACTCTTGACTATCTATGTCAAGAAAACCGAGGAGCCAACTAAAAAAATAATAATAAATCCAATTGGATGTGACAACACTAGCCAGAAATGTTGTTTAGAAACATTTTTATCTTCTCTGGAAAGTGCTTAAATAGCTTGTGTGTGTATGTGTGTCACCCACAGAATAGAAGCATTGTAATAATCCCTTTAGAACAGGTTTGCTAGCTACCGCTGAATCACTGGTTAATTTTAGTAGATCCTTCCCCCTCCCTTATTTCCCCCTTTTCCTTATTCTCCTGAGTTTGCTGCTTTAACTTACATTTTTCTAAAGGTTCAAAATATCTGGCATCCAAAAGTATGACCCATAAAATAAGAATAAATTGAACTTCACCAAAATTTTTTTTAAAAGTGCTCTTTGAAAGTCACTATTTGGCAATAAAAAAGCCACACATTCGGAAAATATATTTGCAAAGTACATATCTGATAAAGGATTTGTACTTAGAATACATAAAGAATTAGCAAAACAATTTTAAAAGTACTAAAAAAGAGCAAAGTATTTGCACAGATACTTCACCAAAAAAGATATACAGCTGACATTTCAGCCCATGAAAAGATGTTCAGCATCATTGGTCATTAGGAAAGTTCATATTAAAACAAATGAAATGCCACTATACACATTTTAGAATGGCTAAAATACTCAGAAAAAGACTGAGCATACCACATATTGGCAAAAATGTAGATTGCCAATTATATATTGCTGGTGGGAATGTAGAATGCTATAATCACCTTGTAAAACCATATAGCAGCTTCTGAAAAAGTTAAACATATACCTACCATATGATCCTGCTATTCTGCTCCTACATATTTGCCCCAGAAATAAAAACATATGTCCATACTACCACTAATTCACTGTTCATATCTGATTAACTTAACAGTATCCCCAAACTGGAAACAACCCAAATGCCCATCAACTGGTGAAGGGCTGTAGCGTATCTGTACAATGGACTGCTACTCAGCAATAAAAAGGAATGAACCACTAATATACTTAGCAACATGGATGAATCCCAACATAACTATGCTGAGCTATGGGGGCCAGGAAAAAAGGAGTACGCACTGTGTAATTCCCTTTGTGTAAAATTCTGTAGTGTGAACTAAGGTATAGTGACAGAAGAAGATTCATGTTTTCTTGGGGCTAAAGATGGGGAGAAGGGCATTAGGGAGGGATTGCAAAGATGTAGGATAAAACTTTTGGGAGTGAAACCTATGTTTACTATCTTGATGATAGTGATGGCTTGATGTAGTGTTAGTATTCAAAGTGTTAAAACATCAAATTGTGCACTGTAAAGTCATATAGTTAATAGTATGTTAATTATACCTCAATAAAACTGTTACAGTTTCCTGGGAGCGGTATCTCATGGTATGCTTTGTGTATGCATAGTTAGAAATGGTGATGGGCAGCATATTATCACCATACATGGGCTCATGGGGTTCTGGATTTATGGAACTTCATGCAGGGATAGCTCCTGCATTCTGAACCTGCAGCTTGGAATTGTTTTTGAATTTAAGGAGTTATTTGTGGGATCTTCTATTGACTGCCCAGGTCATCTTGCCGTACATCCAATCTAGTTCTGTGCTCAGTGCTCATGGGAACAAGGTTTAAAGCCAAGGAGATTCTTGTCCTTAAGGAATTTGAGTCTAGTGGTGAAAACAAGTTGGCTTCAGCATATAATGATGCAACATCAAAATTATATAGTAGGCTTATATCAGAGTTCAATTATGGGATCTGATTTGGAATTATCACTATCAAATGTGATGGCAATACTTATTCTGCCCCTTTTGGAGGTGCTGTAAGAAACCAATTGGATTATTGTGATAAAGTGTTGGATAACTATTCCAATGCCAGATATTATTAGATGCACATACAAGGTAGAGACCTTGTATGATTAAGGATTGGTGGACTTATCAAGTAGAATCTCCCTAAGTAAGGATCATAGGAGGAGAAAGGGGTTCCAGAAGGCACACTAGCTGGAGAATTGTACAAGCTAACAGCAGAAAATCTGGACCAACTTATCAATGTGGAACACAATAATTTGTGATCAAATAAGTGGCAGATACTTGTCGTTTGACTGTCAGAAGCTATCCCTTCTTCCTGAGGTATTTACATTTTCTTTAGGGGAACTAAAGGTCTCCTCTATAGTAGATAGATATTCTTGGTGCAAAGGAGTTTAGTTGCCTGTATTTTGAACCTAATCCTAAGGGGCGGAACTCGTTTACCATTGTGTCTTCCAACAGCCTTCATTTCTCACAAGACCCACATCTCCCCTTCTCTTTGGAACTGTTTCTTCTTCAGGAACTCATGTGGTTATTGGAAATAATCACCTCCACAGTCCTGGTGATTGCTTTAGAAGTGGGTGTTGCCTCATGCCAAGCCTATCACAGTCCTTCCCTGCCCTTCTTTGAACTGGCACTAAAATAAATGAGGTAGACTTTCTCTAGAGGTAAAAGCTATGAGGGTTAGGCATGCTCTGTGGTATCTGTGCTGTCATGTGGAAAAGCTGAACAGCAGTAAGAGAACAGAGAGAGGAGAGAGGGAGAGAGAGCCTAGTGGCATTCCTGGCCCTGCCCTGGTTTGTTTATTCAACTCTTCTTTTACTTCTGGATTTGTTTTTTATATTCTTAAAAAACAAAACAGAACAAAAAAAAAACACCACAAAAAAACAAAACAAAAACAAAACTCACTTTCCTACCCAGGTCGAACTGGGTTTATGTCACTTGCAACAGAATTTCCTACCTAATTAAAAAAGAGGAAGGGAATATGAATTTTGAGGATATAATTTAGTTAACTATTGAGCACCTTCCATTTGCCTACTGCTTTCAGGAATATCTAATGAAATCTTAGAATGGTGGGATTGTTTCTCTCATCTTGTAGATTAACTCATTGGTTAATAGAGCCAATAACAGGTAATAGAGCTAATAACAATGTGGTTCAAGACTCAAGTCTGTCAATTCCAAAAGCATCCACCCCTGCCCACTATACATATTACCCTCTTATAAACCAAACCCTTCCAGGACCAAATCTTATTTACCCCGGTATTTTTCAGCACCTTGAAAATTTCTTGTCACCTAATGGCCATCTTATATATATATATCTGTTGAATGAGTGAAGTGTTCATTTTAATTAGAATAGTTCTGAATTCAAAGAACAAGGAGAGGACCAAGCAAGACTTGGTAGTCTCTGCAAATAAGATATTTTACATTATTGATGTATTACTCAAAATGAGTCTAAAATTAAGTTTCCCTGAACTTAGTAATATTTTAAATACAGAGAAGAACTTGTTCCCTAAAGAAACCTATGACAGATCGTTTTAAACAATAATTATGTCCCCTTTTTAACATCTGCATAAATCTAGACTTTCCCATAATAGGCTTTTTTAAAACAAGAGTTGTGGGCTAGTGGCCTCTGGGCTAAATTTGGACTTCAGATAGGTTCTGTTTAGTTGGCACAGTGTTCAAAAACTGAATAATTGCCAACATTTACAAACAAGAATTTTTACATAAAAATCTGAAGTTTTGGTTTCTTTTTAAAAATGGGTAGTGTGGTAACACTGGGTTTATGTTAACATGTGACAACAATCAGTTTAATGAAGAAATGACTGTCCCCTTTGGTCAGAACAAGGCCATAGTCCCCACCTGTTCCTTCACTCTAGTTACCTTCCTGTGTGAGTTTGCATTAACAACTCTGGTTTAAGATGTATTATCTCTCTCAGGTCAGATAGAGAATGGGAAAAACATATAAAGGGTGAAAGGGTTTTACTCTACTGTCTTCCCAAAGAACCCCAAAATTCAGGGCTAGCAAAACTATTTTTAAAAAGCATATGTTTCTTTCCTAACCACTAGAAATCTCTATTCAGTAAGTGCCAATGAGTTACTCTCACATGTTTCCCTTGGTAAGTAGTAAACTTGACTTTCTCACTGGCATATGTATCAGCAGTGGACTCATCCTCTAAACTCTTTTCCAGTAATCTTTCCTAATGGCATTGCAGTACAAATCAGAATGAATGCAAAACAAAGAGTTTGGAACTTTGGCAATTAGCAAGCTCATTTCTTGACTTGGCAAAGGAAAAAATGCTGATGTAGAAGAGAAAAATCCTTTGTCACTTTTATGGTGTCTGCACTGTCCTTTTGTTTCATTGTCTTATTTTGGTTTTGGTTTCTTGTGATGTAACCCTGATAGAATTATCAAAAGGAATGAGAATATTTTTACTGAAATCCCCTTTATCCCACTTATGAATTACCTCCATTAGACTGTGCAATGTCTACACATGATATATGGCAAAACAGAGATGTTAAGCACACAGGGTCAAAGCCAGAATAATCAAGTTCTTACACTTACTTGAGCAGGATCTCATTAGGGAAGTTATTTAACTCTTCTAATGTCTCAGCCTTCCTAAAAGAAAATTCAGAAGTTAAGTGTGTAAACTCTAATATCATACTGCCTAGGTTTGCATCCTGGCTCTATTGCTCTGTGTCCTTGAGTAAGTAAGTAACTTCTCTATGTCTCAGTCTTCTCAACTTTTATATCGGGATAATGACTACAGCAACTGCTTCATAAGAATATTGGGAGTATTGTCAAAGTAATTTTCAGAAAGTTAATATAATTCTCATATGTATATTCGCTAAGGATTGTATCAAAGATTTATTTGACTTGTTAATAATGGAACCAGGTGAATCACAAAAATGGTTTAAAAGAGAATAAAAGAAACAGATATATACTCACTGGAAAAGAGAAAGAATGCATTAAGATCGCAACGTTTCATACAAAACTGGTTAATGTCCTACAAGCAAAAGAACCATGATTCTGGCGGTCATCTTTCCTGTATGGCAAAAATTATTTGTAACATGACAGTTTTCTAACACCTAAAAGCCACCTATCCAGAGACTGGAACCTGAACAATAGTAAATGCTAAGTCAAAGTTACCTCCCCTTGAGAATCCTAGGACCTTTAGACAGGTTAGATGTTACTATGTAGACTTTGAAAAGTCCTGGTGTGATCTTTTTTTTTTTTTTTTTTTTTGCCTAATTCTAAAGTTCCAGATTATTTTGCTTAAAGAGTTTAATTGCACTAAGGCTCATAAAGCCTACTAAGTGTTCAGTAAATGTTAGGTGTTTTCATCATTACTTGTAAAATGGGAAAAATTAGGGTTTTTTTTAATCCCATGTGGTTGTTATGATAATTAAATAAGATTACATAAACTCTTAGCCCCGTGCCATGAACATGGTAAGCTGCCAACAAACATGAGCGGTTACCGATTGCCAGAATGGCGGAAACTATGGCATCATATTTTATAAGAGAATCCATGACAGCAACTTTGCACATGATAACAAATTCTGTGAATTTTGCCATTCACATTAAAAGAATGTACAACATTCAAGTAGTTTCAATGCCAATGCTATGTATTCTAATCAAGTGTTCTTAATTTGTTCTAAATGATATGAGGAACACTTGAAACCCTTCAGGAAAAAACTCTTTTCAGAACAATCTGTCTGCCAATCAACCAGTCAGGCGTCCACAGAATCACACTGACCAGTCTGGCTTTTGTGGTTTTACATCCTGGAATACATTTTCACAGGGAACAAATGTATTATCCACTTTCTTGTGAACAGTGTTGAGTAAGAGTGTTCATCTCCAAGTCTACAGTGCATTAGATGTGACAGACCATTCATTTCAAAATGCCTTGTGGAGGTTGGGGGAAGCCCTGTGAATGAGATGCATGAGTAACAACACTGGGGCCATTCACTGTGATCCTTTCTTCTCTAGAGAATAACAAGACCTGTGAAGTGTTTAGGGTAAAACAGGAGCACCTGGATTAAAGAATGGAAATAGATACTTTTTTCACGATCTATATTGGTTTCATTAGCAATGCCTATTCTTATAGAAAACTAGACTATATTTAGAGCCATTCCCCAGTAATAAAGCCTAGAAGAAAGATAGTTTTGTTTTTGTTTTTTAATTCACACTCAACTATTATGGAACATTTACTCAATGCAATATTCTACTACCATCTGGTATCTCATTTAATTTACCCTAAGGACCAAGATCATGCATTGAGTGGACTCTTTCACACTCAGCACAGTTATAGGATTGAACATAGTGTCAGAGAGGAAAAATTTTCCTCCATCCT
The DNA here is from genome assembly GCF_024610735.1 of Ursus americanus. Taxonomy (NCBI): domain Eukaryota; kingdom Metazoa; phylum Chordata; class Mammalia; order Carnivora; family Ursidae; genus Ursus; species Ursus americanus. Next base: position 82,408,023 of record NC_142128.1, on the reverse strand, counting down.
CTTAGGGTTAATTGTGAATTTGGAGGGCTTAATTTGTGAAGTAAACTAATAAAAGATAAGTTAACAGGAGGAAAGACACACAGTTTTCATTAATACTTATGTGCACAGGAATTCATAGAAAAGAAGTGAAGCTCAAAGAAGTGGTTAGACTCGGGAGTGCGCATACCATTTTAACAAAGGAAAGAGAATTTGGGTTCTAAGCAATGATAAATCATGAGGAGGTGATGAGCCAATATATGGGAAAACAAGTGGAAGAGAAAGTATTTTAGTAAGCTCTGTTTATGCAAATTCATCTGGATGTCAACTCTCCGTCTCTGGTAATATGTGCTCTTATCTTTCTGGGAAGTGGAGGGACAGCATAATCAAAAGGAAATTTATGCCCATGTTCAAGTAGATAAGGGGAGGGTGGAAAACTCTTCTTGTATCTGTTGATTTTCAGTTGCCTCCAACTCAAAATATTTCTTATGACAAAGTGGCATATTTTGGGGTGGCATGTTCTGGATCCCTTCAATACCCATTGTGTATGCAAACACTGAATCTTAGAAGTACTCAGAAAACTTCAAAAGTAAAAGGAAGAAGAAATAGGCCATAGGAGCCTCTTCAAGCAGCTTTACATAAGCTGGTTTACAGCTATCAAGGATCATAAAACTGGAGTCTCACACCCATGTAGAGAGTCTGGAAGGTAATTAAGTACCCTTGTATCTAATCTACTTTCCCAAAGGAAAATAGAGAAAACAAAATGCTCAAGGTGGAAAAATCCTTCTCACTGTTCTACCATAGGATTCTAATTGAGAAAAATTGAAAATCAGTAATTAATTATATCCAAACTATGTGACATTAACAGGAATAAGAAAATCACTCAGGCTTTGGTTAAAAAAGAAGCCTCAGTAATTGCTAAAGTTCTTAATCAGCAAATGTATCTGAGGTCTGCTGCTTTCTATCACTCTCTTAGGTATTCTGTATTTTAGGTTAAGACACCAAAGCACCCACTGTAGAAACTCAAAATCAGAAACTCTATTTGAAGGCAGTGTTTGTGTCTGTGCTGAGCCTATAATAGTTCCTCAGTTCACATGTGTAGGGGTAGAAAGACTTTTCTTCTACCTTCTTATGTACTGTCCCTAGGGCCTGTGTATTAAACTAACAAAAGATAGATTAAAAGGAGAAGAAGTATACAAATTTTATATGTTAATGTTTTTATTAACATATAAAGGTACATATAACATATAAAGGTACAGGGGCTTCATGGAATGAAATGAAAGCAGTTAGGACTGGAGCAGTTAGACCTGGGGGCTTATGTACCATTTTAACAAAGAGTGATAAATTAGGAAGACATGACAAGACAAAGGAAAAAGGTGTTTGGGCTAGAGGTGGTAAACTGTGAGAATGTGATTAGGAAATATATCAGAGATAATAGAAGATAAGGGTTATTTTAATAAGTTTTGTTTGTAGACTCATCTTGGTGTCGACTTCCCATCTCTGGTGATAAGAATGTTCTTTTCTTCCTGGCCAGAAAGGATACCTTTCTTATGGGAAGTTATGGCCTGCTTTTGGGAGAAAGGAGGAGGTCTGAGAGCAATTTTTGCATCTACTGTTTCCCAGTTGCCTTCAGCTCAAAATAATCAATATACCTGATGGCATATTGTGGAGAAGTATGTTCTGATTACTTCATATGGTTTCAGGTGCCATTTCTCATCACTTCGGGTGACTGTCTCCAGCTTATCTATTACACTCAAAGCCCAGTGTCAAAGCAATCACAATGCAGAAGGTGTGCTACAGTGTAGCTCTGGCTATTGTCTCATCCTTGTCCTCCTGTGATACGATTCCCAAACTCCTTCCTTGTGCTATTCTGAGCTTCTCCTCTTCCACCCTTGCTTATGCAGATGTGTGTTTGTTTTGGAAGAGCCAATTCTGTCACTTAAATGGGTGTTCTTAGGTGTAGACTCTTTGTTAACTTGTTGTTCAAATGATTTTTATGAGCTCCTGCTCTCCTGCAGTCATTCTTCTGTGAATATAAATTGTGAATATGGTGGACATGGTCCTTGGGCTCATAAATGTTTTATTCCAATAAGGAACAGAAACAATGCAATGGGTACAATTGGGTGAGAAAGTGATCTTACAGGGAGTATAGGATACTATGGAAAAGTCTCTAACCGAGGTTTGGGGCATCAAGAATGATTTTATGAGGAAATCATATGTTAGCTGAATAGTGGCAGATACATAGATGTTGGTCAAACAAAAAAAGAGGAAGAATAAGCTCCCTAAGAAAAGAGCTTGAGCAAAGAAGATAGGAGCTACATGGAGACTTGAAGCACTGGTCAGGTTAAGAGTGTAGGATCAGGAAGAGCTGTGGAGAACAGTAAGTCAGCAGAGGTAAGCTGAGTTGGAGCTCTTAAATGATATAGGGAGCTCTTAAATGATATAAGTGGCATGAGACCTTCACTCTAGAAAGATCACTCTGGTTGCAAATCGAGGAATCAGCTGAAGAGAGACATCATGTCGAAGGCAGGGAGATCAGTTAGGCTGTTACAGTATTCCAGGTGAGTGACAGTAGTGGTCTGAACCAGGGTAGCAGGTGTATATAGAGAAGTGGATAGATGCAGAAGTTATTGAGAGGTAGAAATAACAGAACTATTGAAAGATTAACCCTAGGGAGCATGCAAAGGAGGTGGTAAGAATAATACCTGGGACTTTGGCTTGATACCTGGATGAACACCTGTCATATTCACTGAGAGAGAGAATCTTGGTAGAAGAGCATGTGCTTGTTTTTATTGTTTGTTTACTTGGGGACACGGTATGTAATAGGTTCTGTTTTACACCTGATGAGTTTGGGTTGATAATGGAAATGTCAAATATGAAGTTGACTATGTGAATGTCAATTGGAATGGCAAATTGAAGCTGGAATCAGAGATTTGGGAATCATCAATGTAGTGATGGGAAGTGACTACAAGGCAGAGGATGGGGCAGTGAGAGGTTCAGGAGTAAGAAAAGAGGATGTAAGAAACCCAATGATTTATATTTTACAAGAGGAAGAGAACTCCACAAAGGAAGAAGAAAGGGAATGCCCGGAGTTACAGATGGAAAACCAGCAAGAAAGTCTCAAGAAGGAGGGAAATATCGGAACACTCATACATGGTTTGTGGGAATGTAAATTGTTATAGCCACTGTGGAAAACAGTATGGAGGTTCCTTAAAAAATTGAAAATGGAAATACCATATGATCCAGTGATTCCAATATTGGGCATTTACCCAAAGAAAATGAAACTAATTCAAAAGGATCTATGCATCACTAGATTTATTGCAGTATTACAGTAGCTAAGATATGGAAGCAATCCAAGTCCAAGTGTCCATCAATTGATGAATGGATAAAGAAAATTTAGTATATATGTGTGTATGTGCACACATATATAATGTAATATATAGATAAGAAAAAATATATGTACACACATATAAAGTAATATATAATATTATCTATATAATATAATATATATATATATATATGTAAAATGTAATACAACACAGCCATATAAAAAGATGAGACCATGCCATTTGAGACCATATGGATGGACTTACAGGTGAAATAAGTCAGACTGAGAAAGTCAAATATCCTATGATTCCACTTATAAGTGAAATCTAAAAATAACAATAAACAAAAAGCAGAATCAGACCCATTTAAAAAATGAGAGAACTATCTATTGTATAAAATGCCACTGAGGTCATCCAATGAATTTCTTTCATTATAATTGTTACCCAAACTTCAGCAAGCATTTCACTATTCATTCATTCATTCATTCATTCATTCAAACAAATATTTATTGAGTCCCTATCTACGCAAGATATGCTTATAGGATCTGCAGCTATAGCAAGTAATAAAACAGACAAAGACAGTAGATAAGGCAGAATAAAATGTTCAAGAGGACTGAGATGAAAAAGCCCTATCTTTCTATAACTTGGAAATAAAATTGATTGTTCTCACTCATGAGCATGGTAAATCTCCATTTATTTAGGTCTCCAATTTGTGTCATCAATATTTTGTATTTTTTAATCTTCACATCTTTTGTAAACTTGTCTCTAAGCACATTTTTGTACTATTTATATTTTTTTAACTTCAATTTTCAATAGTTGGTGATAGTATATAGAAATAAAGTTGATGAATCATGGAACTTTACATCAAAAACTAGGGATGTACTGTATGGTGACTAACGTAATATAATAAAAAATTATTATAAAAAATTGTAAAAAAAAGAAAGTTGATTTTTCATATTTCTGTTCTGCAACATTGCTAAATTTGCTTATTCTAGTAATATTTTGATAAATTTCATAGATCTTTTTATATCAATGATCATGTTGTCTCTGAATAAGAAGAGTTTTATTCTTCTTTTCCAATCTGAATATCTTCCATTTGTTTTTCTTACCTTCCTACACTAGTTTGAACCTCCAATACAATATTGAATAGAGTCAATGATAGCAGACATCATTGTCTTGGGGAGTAAACATTCATTCTTTGACCATCAGGTGTAGATTTTTTGTATATGCCCTTTATTGATTTGAGAAGGAGTTCCTTGTTTGCTGAGGGTAATGGATTTTATCAATGCTTTTTTTCTGCATTTACTGAAAAATCATACAGGTTTTCTTTTTAGTCCTTTAATATGATGAACAGTGAAATACACCAACTGATTTTGAAGTGTTAAAACAACCTTGTATTCCTGGGAAACCCCAACTGATTATGGGGTATTATCCTTTTTGCATTTTGGTAGGATTTGATTTGCTAAAATTTTGTTTAGAAATTTTGCATTTATGTTTGCAAAGGATATTGATCTTTAGTTTTCTCATATTGTCTTTATCTGGTTTTAATCAAGATATTGATGGTCTTGTAGAATGAATTGGGAAATATTTCCTCTCTTCATTTTTCTGAAAGGGCTTGTGTATCATTAGTATAATTTCTTCCTTATATATTTAATACAACTCATATGTGAAGCCATTTGTACCTAGAGGTCTCCTCCTGAAAGCTTTATTAAGGTAAAATTGACAAAAAAATTATATATATTTAAGGTGAATAACTTGATGATCTGATATGCATATACATAGTGAAATAATAATCACAATCAAACTAATTTCATAGCCATCACCTCACATAGTTTTTTTTTTTCCTTGTGGTAAGAACACTTGAGATTTTCTAAGAGGATAGATCTTAAGTATGCAATACAATATTGTTAATTATAGTTACATTGTATACATTAGATCTCTAGAACTTATTCATCTTGCATAAATGAAACTTTGTACCCTTTGATCAACATCTCCCCATTTCCACCTCCTCCCAGATCCTGGAAACCACCATTCTACTCTCTGCTTCTGAGTTCAACTATTTTAGATTCCATATATAAGAAACATAATGAAATATTTATTCTATTTCTGGCTTATTTCACTTAGTATAACGTCCTCCAAGCTTATCATGTTGTCACAAATGGCATGATTTTTTTTTTGAAAAATTTAAAACTTATATTCAGTTAATTAACATAAAATGTATTATTAGTCACAGAGGTAGAGGTCAGTGATTCATCAGTCTTACATAACACCCAATGCTCATTACATCACGTGCCCTCCTTAATGTCCATCACAAGCAACCATTCCCCCCAACCCCCTCCCCTCCAGCAAATCTCAGTTTGTTTCCTATGATTAAGAGTCTCTTATGGTTTGTCTCCCTCTCTGATTTCATCTTGTTTTATTTTTCCTCTCTCCCCCTATGATCCTCTGTTTTGTTTCTTAAATTCCACATATCAGTGAGATCATATATTGTCTTTCTCTGATTGACTTATTTTGCTTAGCATAATATCCTCTAGTCTCATCCACATTGTGGCAAATGGCAAGATTTCATTTTTTTCTTGATGGCTGAGTAATATTTCAGTGTGTGTGTATGTGTGTGTGTGTGTGTGTGTGTGTATTGTGGCTTTTATTTGTATTGATTTGATCTCATTGTGGCTTCAATTTGTATTTCCCTGATGCTGAGTGGTGTTGAGCATTTTTTCATGTGTCTGTTGGCCATTTATATGTCTTCTTTGAAGAAATGTCTGTTCATGTCTTCTGACCATTTCTTGATTGGATTATTTGTTCTTTGGGTGTTGAGTTTAATAAGTTCTTTATAGATTTTAGATACTAGCCCTTTATCTGATAAAACATTTGCAAATATCTTCTCCCATTCTGTTGGTTGTCTTTTGGTTTTGTCAACTGTTTCCTTTGCTGTGCAAAAGCTTTTTATCTTGATGGAGTTCCAATAGTTCATTTTTGCCTTTGTTTCCCTTGCCTTTGGAGATGTGTCTAGCAAGAAGTTGCTGCGGCGGAGGTCACAGAGGTTGCTGCCTGTGTTCTCTAGGTTTTTGATGGATTCCTATCTCACATTTAGGTCTTTCATCCATTTTGAGTCTATTTTTGTGTATGTATAAGGAAATGGTCCTGTTTCATAACCTTCTGCATATGGTTGTCCAATTTTCCCAACACCATTTGTTGAAGAGACCTTTTTTTTTTTTTCCTGTTGGATATTCTTTCCTGCTTTGTCGAAGATTAATTGACCATAGAGTTGAGGGTCCATTTCTGGGTTCTCTATTTTCTGAGCACAGATCATTTGCCTCTTTGGTTAGGTTTATTCCTAGGTATCTTATGGTTTTTGGTGCAATTTTAAATGGGATTGACTCCTTAATTTCTCTTTCTTCTGTCTCATTGTTAGTGTATAGAAATGCAACTGATTTCTGTGCACTGATTTTATACCCTGCCATGTTGCTGAATTTCTTTATGAGTTCTAGCAATTGTGGGGTGGAGTCTTTGGGGTTCCTCCACATAGAGTATCATGTCATCTGGGAAGAGTGAGAGTTTGACTTCTTCTTTGCCAATTCGGAACAAATGGCATGATTTTTTTAATGGCGGAATGTTGTATGTGGGGTGTGTGTGTGTGCATGTTAGATGGTAGGTAGGTAGGTATGTAGATAGATAGATAACTACATTTTCTTTATCCATTTGTCCGTTGATTGTCATTTAGGTTGTTTCCATATCTTGGCTATTATGAATAATGCTGAAATCAACATAGGAGTACAGATATCACTTCAAGATTCTGATCTCCTTTCCTTTGGACACATACTCAGAAGTGGTGGGATTAATTGATCATAAGATAGTCCTATATTTAATTTTTTGAGGAATTTCTATCTTGTTTTCCATAGTGACTATACCAATTTACAATCCTACACACAGAATATAAGGGTTCCTTCTTTATATCTACACCAACGGTTGTTATATAATAGACATTCTAACAGGTGTGAAGAAATAGCTCATTGTGGTTCTGATATGGATTTCCCTGACGATTGATGAAGTTTAATACCTTTTTATATTCCTGTTGGCCATTTGTATGTCTTCTTTTGAGAGGTCTACTCATGTTCTTTGTCCATTTTTAATTGGATTATTTGGTTTCAGCTATTGAGTTGCATGAGTTCTTTACATACTTTGGATATTAACCCATTATCAGCTACATGGTTTATGAATATTTTCTACCATTCTGTGGGTTGCCTTTTCACTCTCTTCTATTTACTTTGCTGTACAGAAACTTCTTAGTTTAATGACGTCCCAGTACCATTTATCTATTTTTGCCTTTGTTGCCTGTTCTTTCGGTGTTATATAAAAACAAAAACAAAAACAAAAACTGGCAATAATTGCTCATCCCAATATCAAGAAGTTTTTCTGTTCTGTTTTCTCCTAGTAGTTGTTTTTTTTTTTAAAGATTTTATTTATTTATTTGACAGAGATAGAGACAGCCAGTGAGAGAAGGAACACAAGCAGGGGGAGTGGGAGAGGAAGAAGCAGGCTCCTAGCGGGGGAGCCTGACACGGAGCTCGATCCCAGGATGCTGGGATCACGCCCTAAGCCGAAGGCAGACGCTTAACGACTGGGCTACCCAGGTGCCCCTCTCCTAGTAGTTTTATGCTGTAAGGTCTTAATGTACATCTCGACATCATTTTAAGTTATTTTTGCATATGCTGTAAAATGAGTGTCCAGTTTCATTCTGCATGTGGATATCCAGTTTTCTCAGTACCATTAATTGAAAAAAATATCCCTTCCCCATTGTGCGTTTTGGCACTCTTACCAAAGATCAGTTGACTATAGATGCATGAATTTGTTTCTGGGATCTTTACTCTGTTCCATTGGTCTACACTTCTGTTTTTATGCCAGAACCATACTGTTCTGATTACTATAACTTTGCAATATATTACAAAATCAGAAGTGTTATGCCTTCAGCTTTGTTCTTGTTCAAGAAAATTTTGTCTATTTATCTGTAAAGAATGCTGGTTGGTATTTTTATAGGGATTACATTGAATATATAGGTCACTTTGGGTAGAATGGACATCTATACAATATTAATCCTTCATCCATAAACATAGGGTGCGTTCCCATTTATCATTTACCATTTGTCTTCTTTAATTTCCTTCATTAATGTTTTATAATTTTTAAGTCACGTGTCTTTCACATTTTGGTCAAATTTATCCCAAAGTATTTTATTCTTTTTGCTGCTTTTGTGGTTGGGGTTATTTTCTTAATTTCCTTTTGGGAGAATTCACTGTGTATAGAAATGTGATTGATTTTTGTCTGTGGATTTTATATCCTGCAACTTTACTGAATTCATTGTTCAGTTCTAACAGTTTTTATTATTGTTGTTGTTGAGTTTTCATTGTTTTCTATGTATATGATCATTTTACTTCTTCCTTTCAAATTTGGTTGAGTTTCATTTCTTTTTCTTTTCTAATTGCTCTGGTTAGGACTTCCAGTACTAAGTTGAAAAGATGTGGTGAGAGTGAGTGTCCTTGCCTTGTACTCAATCTTCAAGGGAAAGCATTCAGTCTTTTTTCCTTTATGTTAGATGTGGACTTATCAGATATGGCTTTTATCGTGTTGAGATAAATCCTTTCTCTACATATTTTATTTGTTGAGAGTTTTAATCATGAATGGATGTTGAACTGTGTCAAACGGCACTGAGATTTTTTTTCCTTTCATTTTGTTAATGTGGTGTATCACGTCGATTGATTTGCATGTGTTGAACCATTCTGACTTCCCAGTGATTAATACCACTTGGTCATGGTTATGACCTTTTAATGTATTGTTGAATTCAGTTTTCTGGTATTTTATTGAGGACTTTTACATCTGTGTTCATTGGGGGTATTGGTCTGTCTCTTTTCTTGTAGTGCCTTTGTCTGGTTTTAGTATTAGGGTGATGCTGGCCTCATAACATGAGTTTAGATGTGCTTTCTCTTTTTCTAGTTTTTGGAAGAATTAAGAATTGGTATTAGTCCTTCTTTGAATGTTTGGTAGAATTCACCTGTGAAGCCATGTTGTCTTGGGCTTTTCTTTGTTGGGAAGTTCTTGATTACTGATTCAGTCTTTTTATTTGATATTGATCTGCTAAGGCTTTGTATTTCTTCTTGATTGAGTTTTGGTAGGTTGTGAATTTCTAGGAATTTATCCATTTCATTGTAGGTTATCCAATTTGTTGGTGTATAATTGTTCATAATAGTACTTTATGATTCTTTTTATTTTGAGACATCCATTGTAATGTCTCCTCTCTCATTTCTGATTATACTTATTTGAATCTTCTACTTTTTTTGTCTGTTGGCAATTTTTTTCAAAAAATTAACTCTTAGTTCTATTTTTTCTCAATTCAACTTATTTCTACTCTATTTTTTTTTCTTTTTTCAATTTTGGACTTACTTTGTTTTTCTTGTTTTTTGGAGCATATAGGTAGGTTGTTTATCTGAGACCCTCTTTTTAATTTAGGCACTTATCACCATAAACTTCCCACTTAGTACTACTTTTGTTGCATCCTTTAAGTTTTAGTATGTTATGTTTTCATTTTCTTTTGTTATGAGATACTTTGAAATACCCTTTTGATTTCCTCTTTAACCCAATAGTTGTTGAAAAGTGTTTAATTTTCATTTATTTATGAATTTTCCAATTTTCTTATTGTTTTTTATTTGTTTTCTTCTCATTGTGGTTGGAAAAAATATTTGGAATGATTTCAATCTTTTTAAAAGTTTATTAAGACTTGTTTTACAACCAGCATGTGATCTATCTTGAAAAATATTCCATGTATGCTTGGAAAGAATGTGTATTCTTCTATTGTTGGATGGAAAGTTCTGTATATGTCTATTAGATCCATTTCGTCTATAGTGTTGTTCAGGTCAGTTGTTTCTTTACAGAATTTTCTGTCTAATTATTCTATTCATTATTGTAAGTGGATATTAAAGTCCCCCATTATTATTGTATTGCTATCCATGTCTCCCTCTGGGATCACACCCTGGGCTGAAGGCAGACGCTTAACAACTGAGCCACCCAGGCACCCCTGAAATGTCTTTTTTTTATCCCTTTACTTTCAGTCTATGTGTGTCTCTAATCTAAATTGTGTTTTGTGTAGGGAGCATATTGCTGGATATTGTTTTTTATTATCCATTTGGCCACTCTGCCTTTCAATTAGTCAGTTTAATGCATTTACATTTAAAGTAATCATTGATAGGTGAGGACTTACTATCGTCATTTTATTCTTTTTTGTTTTGCATGTGTTTTATCCCTCTCTTCCTCTTTTGCTATCTTTTTCTGTTGTTATTTGACAAAGTTTTGTGGTGATTTGATTCTTTTTATAATTTTATTGGTATTTATTATATCTTTTTTTCTTTGTGGTTAACTCAAGTCTTACATAAAATATCTTGTAGTTATAACCAATTTTAAGTTGATAACAACTTCACTTAAATCACAATAAAAATTCTACAATTTCTTCTCTATATTTTGTGTTCTTAGAGTCAGAGTTTGGTGGTTGGGTTTTTTTTTTTTATAGCAGTTATCCATTAACAAAGTTTTATCTCTTAACCTTCATATTAGAGTTAAAAGTAACTTTCTTAGTATTGAAGTATAACTGACAAACAACTTTATAGTACCTTCAGGTATACAACATATTGATTCAACAATTCTATATATTACTTAATGCATAAGATGATAAGTGTAGTCATCATCTATTTCCATACAATGTTATTTCAATATTATTGAATACATTTCCTGTGTTGTAATTTTCATCTCTATGACTCATTTATTTTGTAACTGGAAGTTTGTACCCCTTAATCTTTATCTATTTGACCCATACCTACCCACCAACCTCCCCTCTGGCAAGTACAAGTTTGTTCATATTTCAGAGTCTGCTTGTTTTTTTGTTTTGTTTTTTAGATTTCACATCTAAGTGAAATTCTATGATATTTGTCTTTGACTTATTTCACTTAGCATAATACTCTCTAGGTCCATCCATGTTGCTGTAATTGGCAAGATCTCTCTTTTTTTATGGCTGAGGAATATTATATTATATATATACCACATCTTCTTAATCCATTCATTTACAGATGAATATTGGGTTGCTTCCATATCTTGGCTATTGTGAATGGTGCTGCAGTAAACATCGCAGTGAATATAACTTTTTGAATTCACAGTTTCATTTTTTGGGGGTAAATATCTAATATTGGAATTACTGGATAATATTGTATTTCTATTTTTAATTGTTGGGGGAACCTCCCATACTGTTTTCCACAGTGCTTGCACCAATTTGAATTCTTACCAACAGTGCACAAGGGTATCTTTCCTCCACATCCTCACTAATCTTGATATTTATTGTCTTTTTGATACTAGCCATTCTGACAGGTGTGAGGAGATATCTCACTGTATTCATTTGCATTTCCCTGATGATGAGTGATATTGAGCATCTTCTTACGTGTCTGCCTTCTATATGTGTTCTTTGGAAAAAGGAATTTCCTTTGTCCATTTTTCCTGTATTGAGTTCCTCTGTCCATTTTTTAATTGGATTGTTTGTGGGGTTTTTTGGTGGTGTTGTATAAATTCCTTATATATTTTGTATTTTAACCCCTTATCAGATATATCATTTACAAATATCTTCTCCCATTTACTAGGTTGCCTTTTTGTTTTGATGATGGTTTTCATCGCTGTGAAAAAGATTTTTATTTTGGTGTAGTCCCAATAGTTTGTTTTTGCTTTTCTTTCCCTTTCCTGTGGAGACATATCCATAAATATATTGCTAAGGCTGTTATCCAAGAGATTACTGCTTATGTTTTCTTTTAGGAGTTTTATGGTTTCAGGCCACCCTTTCAGTCTTTAATACATCTTTTAGTTAATTTTGTGTCTGATATAAGAAAATGGTCCAGTTTCATTCATTTGCATGTAGCTGTCCACTTTTTCCACCATCATTTATTGAAGAGACTGTCTTTTGTTCATTGTATATTCTTGCCTCCTTTGTCATAGGTTAATTGATCTTATAGTTGTGGCTTTATTAATTGATTACATAGGTGTTGGTTTATTTGTGTTCTATCCGATTCTATTGATCTATGTGTCTATTTTTGAGCCAATACAATACTGTCTTGGTTACCGTAGCTTTGTGATATATCTTGAAATTTAGGCTTTACCTCCAGCTTTGTCCCTCAATGGTGCTTTGGCTATTTGGAATTTTGTGGTTCCATACAAATTTGAGGATTATTCTAGTTCTGTGAAAAATACTTTTGGTATTTTGATAGGTATTTCATTGTATCTGTAGATTGCTTTGGGTAGTATGGACATGTTAACAATGTTAATTCTTCCAAACCATGAGCATAGTATATCTTTTCATTTGTTTGTATAGTGTTTATTTCATAAATGTTTTAGTTTTCAGAATATAAGTCTTTCACTTCCTTGATTTAATTTATTCCTAAGTGTTTTATTCATATTGGTGCAGTTATAAATAGAATTGTTTTCTTAATTTATCTTTCTGTTACTTCATTATTAGTGTATAGGAATGCAACAGACTTCTGTGTATTTTGTATCCTGTAACATTACTAAATTCATTTATTATTTCTAATTGTTTTTTTGGTGGAGTATTTAGGATTTTCTATATAGAGTATCCTGTCATCTGCAAATAGGACAATTTTACTTCTTCCTTACCAATTTGAATGATTTGTATTTCTTGTCTGATGGCTGTCACTAGGACTTCCAGTACTATGCTGAGTAAAAGTGGTGAAAGCAGACATTCTTTTTTTTTTTTAAAGGTTGTATTTATTTATGTGACAGAGGGAGACAGCCAGCGAGAGAGGGAACACAAGCAGGGGGAGTGGGAGAGGAAGAAGCAGGCTCCTAGCAGAGGAGCCTGATGTGGGGCTCGATCCCATAACGCCGGGATCACGCCCTGAGCCGAAGGCAGACGCTTAACCGCTGTGCCACCCAGGCACCCCGAAAGCGGACATTCTTGTCTTGTTCCTGATCTTAGTGGAAAAGCTTTCAGCTTTTCACCATTGAGTATGATGTTAGCTGTGGGTTTTTCATATATGGCCTTTATTATGTTAAGTCATATTACCTCTAAACCCCCTCTGTTGAAAGTTTTTATGATGAATAGTTGTTGAATTTTACCAAATGATTTTTCTCTATTGAAATGATCATGTGGTTTTTATCCTTCCTCTTGTTAATGTGCTGTATCACATGGATTGATTTGTGAATACTGAAACATCCTTGTATCCCTGGGATGAATCCCACTTGATCATGGTGAATGATTGCTCTAATGTGTTGTTGAATTCAATCTGCTAATATTTTATTGAGGATCTTTGTATTTATGTTCATCAGGATATTGGCCGTAGTTTTTGTTTTGTTTTTATAGTGTTTTTGTCTGGTTTGGATATCATGGTAATGTTGGCCTTATAGAACAAATTTGGAAATTTTCTATTTATTTATTTGAAATAGTTTGAGAAGAATAGGTATTAAGTTTTCTTTAAATGTTTGGTAATATTCACCTGTGAAGACATTTGGTCCTGAACTTTTGTTTGTTGGGAGTTTTTTTATTACTGATTCAATTTCATTACTAAGTGGTCTGTTTAAAATTTCTATTTCTTCCTGATTCAGTTTTGGAAGACTGTGTATTTCTGGGATTTTTATCTATTTCTTTTAGGTTGTCCAATTTATTGGTATATAATTTTCATAATATTCTCTTATAATTCTCTGTATTTCTGTGGTGTCAGTTGTTATTTCTCCTCTTTCATTTCTGATTTCATGGAATCTTTTTTTCTTAATGAGTCTAGCTAAAGATTTATCAATTTTGTTTATCTTTTTAAAGAACAACTATTGAGTTTCGTTGACTTTTTTTGTCTCTATTTCATTTATTGTCACTCTAGTTTTTATTTTTTCCTTTCTTCTAAATTTGGACTTTTTTTTTTCTTTTTCTAGATCCCTTAGAAGTAAGGTTACGTTGCTTATATGAAATTCTCATTACTTCTTGAGGTAAGACTGTAACATACTAACTTCCCTCTTAGAACTGCTTTTGCTACATCCCAAAGATTTGGCTCATTGTATTTTCAATTTAATTTGTCTCCATGTGTTTTTCATTTCCTGTTTGATTTATTTGTTGGCATAGGTTGTTTAATAGCATGTGTTGCAACCTTCATGTCTTTGTGAGTTGTTTTGTTGTTATTTTTATTAGGTTTCTTTTTTTCTTGTAATTTCTAGTTTCAAACTGTTGTGGTTGGAAAAGATGCTTAATATAATTTCAATTTTCTTAAGTTTATTGAGACTTGTTTTACAGCCTAACATGTGATCTGTCCTGGAAAATATTCCATATGCACTTAAAAGGAAAGCATATTTTGCTTTTTTTGGATAGGATGTTCTGTCTATATCTGTTAAGTCCATTGGGTCTAATGAGTCATTCAAACTGTTTCCTTGTTGAAGGATATCTGATATCTATCCATTGATGTAAGCAGGGTATTAAAGTCTTCACTATTATTGTAGTACCTTCAATTTCTTCCTTTATGTATGCAAATATTTACTTTATCTTTTAGGTACTCCTATGTTGGATGCTTAGATATTTACAGTTGTTATAACCGCTTGTTGTATTGATCCTTTGATTATTATTTAGGGCCCTTCTCTGTTTCTTGCTACAGTCTTACAGTATTTAGAGTCTATTTTGTCTGATATAAGTATTAGTCTCCCAGCTTTTTTTTTTTTTTTTTTTTGCTTGCATTTACATGGTATGTTTTCCGTCCCTTCACTTTTACACGGTATATGTCTTAAGGTCTGAAGTGAGTCTGTTGTATGCAACATATAGATGGGTCTTTTTAAAATCCATTCAGTCTCTCACGTCTTTTGATTGGGGCATGAAGACCATTTAAATTTAAAGTAAAAATTGATAAGTATGTACTTACTGCCATTTTGTTAATTGTTTTCTGGTTGTTTTTGTAGTTCTTCTCTGTTCCTTTCCCCTTCCTTTGGTCTATTCCCTTGTGGTGGATGGCTTTCTTAAGTGTTATGCTTGGATTCCTTTCTATTTATTTTTTGGTATCCATTATAGATTTTTGATTCATGGTTTATATATAATATCTTATTTGTGTAGCAATCTACATTATGTTGATGATCACTGAAGTCTGAACATATTCTGAAAGCACTAAATTTTAACTCTCCTTTTCACATCTTATGTATATGATGCTGCATTTTGCATCTTTTAATTTTGTGTGTACCTTGACTAGTTTTTGTAGATTTAATTGATTTTACAATGTTTGTGTTTTGACTTCTGTACTGGCTTTATAACTGACTGATCTACTGTATTTATTATATCTTTACTTTTTTTATATAATAATTTTTTATGATGTTATGTTAGTCACCATACAGTACATCCCTAGTTTTTGATGTAAATTTCCAAGATTCATTACTTGCATATAACAGCCAGTGCACCATGCAATACATGCCCTCCTTAATACCCATCACCGGCCTATCCCATGCTCCCACCCCCCTCCCCTCTGAAGGCTTCAGATTGTTTCTCAGAGTCCATAGTCTCTCATGCTTCATTCCCCCTTCTCTTTACCCCCCTTCCTTCTTCCCTTTCTCCTCCTACTGATCTTCCTACTTCTTATGTTCCATAAATGAGTGAAACCATATGATAATTGTCTTTCTCTGCTTGACTTATTTCACTTAGCATTATCTCCTCCAGTCCCATCCATGTTGCTGCAAATGTTGTGAAATCGTTCTTTTTGATGGCTGAGTAATATTCCATTGTATATATGGACCACATCTTCTTAATCCAGTCATCTGTTGTAGGGCATCTTGGCTCCTTCCACAATTTAGCTATTGTGGACAATGCTGCTATGAACATTGGGGTGCATATGGCCCTTCTCTTCACTACGTCTGTATCTTTGGGGTAAATAGCCAGTAGAGCAATTGCTGGATCATAGGGTAGCTCAATTTTTAACTTTTTAAGGGACCTCCACACTGTTTTCCAAACTGGCTGTACCAAATTGCATTCCCACCAACAGTGTAAGAGGGATCCCCTTTCTCCACATCTTCTCCAGTATTTGTTGTTTCCTGCCTTGTCCATTTTTGCCATTCTAACTGGTGTAAGGTGGTATCTCAGTGTGGTTTTGATTTGAATTTCCCTGATGGCTAATGATTTTGAACATTTTTTCATGTGTCTGTTAGCCATTTGTATGTCTTCATTGGAAAAGTGTCTGTTCATATCTTCTGCCCATTTTTTGATTTGATCATTTGTTTCCCATGTATTGAATTTGAGAAGTTCGATGCAGATCTTGGATACTAATCTTTTATCTGTAGTGTCATTTGCAAATATCTTCTCCCATTCCGTGGGCTGCCTCTTAGTTTTTTTGATTGTTTCCTTGGCTGTGCAGAAGCTTTTTATCTTGATGAAGTCCCACAAGTTTGTGTTTTCTTTTGTTTCTCTTGCCTTTGGAGATGTGTCATGAAAAAAGTTGCTATGGCCGATGTCAAAGAGGTTGCAGCCTATGTTCTCTTCTAGGATTTTGATGGATTCCTGTCTCACATCGAGATCTTTCATCCATTTGCAGTTTGTCTTTGTATATGGTGTGAGAGAGTGGTCAAGTTTCATTCTTTTGCATGTTGTTGTCCAATTTTCCCAGCACCATTTATTGAAGAGAATGTCTTTTTTCCACTGGTTGTATTTTCCTGCTTTATCAAAGATTAGTTGCCCAAAGAGCCGAGGGTCCATTTCTGGATTCTCTATTCTGTTCCATTGGTCTATGTGTCTGTTTTTGTACCAGTACCATGCTGTCTTGGTGATCACAGCTTTGTAGTATAGCTTAAAATCCAGCAACGTGATGCCCCCAGCTTTGTTTTTCCTTTTCAACAATTCTTTGGCGATTCGGGGCCTTTTCTGGTTCCACACAAATTTAAATGCTGTTTGTTCCAGTTCTTTGAAAAATGTCATTGATATTTTGATTGGGATGGCTTTGAAACTGTAGATTGCTCTGGGTAGCATAGACATTTTAACTATGTTTATTCTTCCGATCCATGAGCATGGAATATTTTTCCATCTTTTTGTGTCTTCAATGTCTTTCAAGAGTGATTTGTAGTTTCTAGAATATAGACCCTTTATGTCTCTGGTTAAGTTAATTCCAAGATAACGTGATTTTTGTTGCTCTTGTAAATGGAATGTTTCCCTAATTTCTCTTTCTTCAGTCTCATTGTTCGTGTAGAGAAATGCAAGTGATTTCCGAGCATTGATTTTGTATCCCACCACATTACTGAATTGCTGTATAACTTCTAGTAGTTTGGGGGTGGATTCTTTTGGGTTTTCCATATAGAGTATCATGTCATCTGTGAAGAGAGACAGTTTGACTTCTTCTTTGCCGATTTGGATGCCTTTTATCCCTTTTTGTTGTCTGATTGGTGTTGCAAGGACTTCTAGTACTATATTGAATAATAATGGCGAGAGTGGGCATCCTTGTTGTATTCCTGATCTTACGGGAAAGGCTTTTCCCATTTCAGCTTTTCCCCATTGAGAATGATATTTGCTGTAGGCTTTTCATAGATGGCTTTTATGAAATTGAAGAAAGTACCCTCTATCCCTACACTCTGAAGGGTTTTAATCAGGAAAGGATGCTGTATTTTGCCAAATGCTTTTTCTGTATCAATTGAGAGAATCATATGGTTCTGACCCTTTTCTTGTTGATATGATCTATCGCACTGATCTATTTGTGAATGTTGAACCACGCTTGCATCCCAGGGATGAATCTCACTTGGTCATGATGGATAATCCTTTTAATGTACTGTTGGGTCCTATTAGCTAGGATCTTGTTGCGAATTTTGGTGTCCATATTCATCAGGGATATCAGTCTGTAATTCTCCTTTTTGATGGGGTGTTTGCCTGGTCTGGGGATCAAGGTAATACTGGCCTCATAGAATGAGTTTGATAGTTTCCTTCTGTTTCTCTTTTTTGTTTTTTTTTGTTTTTTGTTTTTTTTTTTTAAAGATTTTATTTATTTGTTTGACAGAGAGACAGGCAGTGAGAGAGGGAACACAAGGAGGGGGAGTAG
The DNA here is from genome assembly GCF_024610735.1 of Ursus americanus. Taxonomy (NCBI): domain Eukaryota; kingdom Metazoa; phylum Chordata; class Mammalia; order Carnivora; family Ursidae; genus Ursus; species Ursus americanus. Next base: position 82,389,653 of record NC_142128.1, on the reverse strand, counting down.
GAGAGGAAGAAGCAGGCTCCCAGTGGAGGAGCCTGATGCGGGGCTCGATCCCAGAATGCCGGATCACGCCCTGAGCGGAAGGCAGACGCTTAACAACTGCACCACCCAGGCACCCCTGTTTCTCTTTTTTGAAACAGCTTCAGGAGAATAGGTATTATTTCTCCTTTGAATGTTTGGTAGAATTCCCCGGGGAATCCATCAAGCCCTGGACTCTCGTTCTTGGGGAGGTTTTTGATCACTGCTTCAATCTCTTCCGAATTAATCGGTCTGTTTAAATAATCAATTTCTTCCTGTTTCAGTCTTGGTAGTTTATAGGTTTCCAGGAAGGCATCCATTTCTTCCAGGTTGTTTAATTTATTGGCATAAAGCTGTTGATAAAAGTTTCTAATGATTCTTCCTATTTCATTGGTGTTGGTTGTGACCTCTCCCCTTTCACTTATAATTTTATTAATTTGGGTCCTTTCTCTATTCTTTTGAATAAGTCTGGCCAGTGGCTTATCGATCTTATTTATTCTTTCAAAGAACCAGCTTCTAGTTCTGTTGATCTGCTCTACTGTGCTCCTGGTTTCTAATTCATTGATCTCTGCTCTAATCTTGATCAACTGCTTTCTCGTGCGTGGGTTAGGCCTGTTCTTCTGTTCCAGCTCCAGCTTCTTGAGGTGAGAATATAAAAACTGCATTTTAGATTTTTCTATTCTTTTGAGTGAGGCTTGGATGGCTATGTATTTTCCCCTTAGGACCGCCTTTGCAGTGTCCCATAGGTTTTGGACCGTTGTGTTTTCATTCTCATTGGTCTCCATAAATTGTTTAAATTGATTTTTAATTTCCTGGTTTACCCAATCATTCTTGGAGCAGGATGGTTCTTAGTTTCCAAGTGTTTGAGTTTCTTCCAAATTTTTCCTTGTGATTGAGTTCCAGTTTCAAAGCATTGTGGTCTGAGAATATGCAGGGAATACTTTCAGACTTTTGGTATCTGTTGAGACCTGTTTTGTGACCCTGTATAAGGTCTATTCTGGAGGAAGTTCCATGTGCATTCGAAAAGAATGAGTATTCTGTTGTTCTGAGGTGTAGTGTTCTATATATATTTATGAGGTCCATCTGGTCTCTTATGTCATTCAATGCTCTTTTCTTTGTTGATTTTCTGTTTATGTGAACTGTCTATTGCTGATAGTGGAATGTTGAGGTCCCCTACTAATGTATTATTATCTATATGTCTCTTTATTCTGGTTAAGAGTTGGCTTGTGTATCTAGCTGCTCCCCTGTTGGGGGCATAGATATTTATAATTGTCATATCCACTTATTGGATACATCCTTTAAGAATCATATAGTGTCCTTCTGTATCTCTAACAACAGTCTTTAGTTTAAAATCTAATCTGTCTGACATAAGAATTGCTACCCCAGCTTTCTTTTGAGGTCCATTGGCATGAAAAATGGTTTTCCATCCCTTCACTTTCAGTCTGGATGTGTCTTTAGGTTGAATGAGTCTCTTGTAGACAGCAAATGGATGGGTCATGTCTTATTATCCAATCTGCAACCCTGTGGTGTTTTATGGGAGCATTTAGGTCATTCACATTGAGAGTGATTATTGAGAGATATGATTTTAATGATGTTATGTTGCCTGTGAAGTCTTTGTTTCTACATATTGTAAATTTCTGTTCTGTATCACTCTTGGGGCCTTTTTACTTTTATAGAACCCCCCTTAATATCTCCTGTAGGGCTGGTTTGGTGGTTACAAATTTGGTCAGCTTCTGCTGATCCTGGAAGGTCCTTATCTCTCCGTCAATTCTGAAAGACAGCCTTCCTGGATAAAGGATCCTTGGCTGCACGTTCTTCTCAGATAGAGCTTTAAAAATACCCTGCCAACACTTCCTCTCTTGCCAGGTCTGTGTAGACAGGTCTGACGTTATTCTGTTATTTTTACCTCTGTATGTGAGAAATCTATGCCCTGGCTGCTTTCAATACAGTATCCTTGGATCTACTATTTGCGAATTGCACTATGACGTGACATGGTGTATGTTTGCCGTGCTTGACATTGGGAGGGGTCCTCTCTGCCTCTTGGACATGAATGCTTGTTTCCTTTGCCAGATTAGGGAAGTTTTAAGGTACAATTTGTTCAAATATCTCTTCTAGACCTCTCTCTTTCTCCACCCCATTGGGGATGCCGATGATTCTGACATTGGAACGTTTCACTGAGTCAGTAATCTCCCATAATCTACATTTTTGAGAATGGATTTTTTTGAGCCAAGTTTCTGTTTTAACTTACTCTTCTGCCATCCCATCCTCCAATTCACTAATTCACTCTTCTGCCTCATTTATCCTGGCCATCAGAGGATCTAGTTTAGACTGTATTCGATGCATAGCATTTTTAATTTCTGCCAGAATCACTCTCATTTCTGCCCTTAGAGATTCTATATTCTCGTTAATATTTTTGTTAATATTTTTTTCAAGTCTACACATCATCTTGACCATTGTTACTCTGAACTCCATTTCTGACAATCTGGTTTTATCCATATCCATTAGTTCTGTGACAGAGGCCACAGACTCATTATCTTTTCTTTGCTGGGGGGAGTTTCTCCTCCTCGTCATCCTGATGAGGAGAGGCTGCAGGGTGGCCCAGAGCCCAAATTATTGACCAGGACCCAGGCAGTGTGCACTTGTTTCATAGGGATCTTAGGGATGTGGGCTTCTTGATTTTTCAGCCTGCATTCTGGGGGAGGGGCCTGCTGCACTGATATTCAGGCAACCCTGTTTGGGTAGAGTCACCCTGTCCCCTGCGAGGGGGGATGGGGATAGATACAATGTGAGCTGGTATTTCCGGGCTTTTGTTCTCTGGTGGCTTTCCCTCGCGGTTTGCTGTGGCTCTTCTGAGAGTCAGAGCAGCAGTGGCTGTATCCTAGCCTCTGTCTCAGAACAGAGAGATTGCAGTCTGCTCTCCACTGAACTCTCTTGGCCCCTTTAACTCTGTGTCTGTCGGTGCTGCCAAAAACCCTGCAGCGTCCCGGGTTGTGCGCCCCACACCTGGTGTCCCAGCCCTCACTTCCAGGACTGGCACGTCTCTGTCCTTTGTGCTTCTAACACTGCCAGCTGCCCCCATTCCCGTGCATGCTCCCGAGCTCCCTGTTTCAGTGTGGTTCTCACGCACTGCGTAGCTCTGGTTTTCAGTCTGGTCATGCGAGCGGTCCCCGGCTCACAGTCTCAGTCTGCTCTCTCACGGGTGCCACTCCGCGAATCCACCCGCTCCCTAGTGCAGGTAGCTACTGCTTCCCAGTGCCCGAGCACATCGGCTCCCTCCTCCTTCCATTTATCTTCCGATATCTGTGCGTGGATTCATGGCTCCCCGCTTCATACCTCAATACTCAGCGCTGGAGATGTTCATTTGTAGAGATCCAGATGTATCTTCCTATGTCTCAGGCTGATCCCATGGGTGTTCAGGATGGTCTGGCACATATCCAGCTTGACTCAGGGGACCAGCTGAAAAAGGGGTCCCCTAGTCCTCCGCCATCTTTTTTCCCCTCCCTATATGTTTACTTTTGCCTGTGAAATTTTTTTCTTTTATAACTTTCTTCTAGTTATGGTTTGTTGTTTTTTTTTTTTCCACCAAGAGAATTCCCTTTACCATTTCTTAAAAGGCTTGTTTAGTGGTAATAACTTTTTAAATTTTGGTTTGTCTGGGAAACTATTTCTATTCTGAATGATAACCTTGCCAGGTAGAGTATTCTTGGTTGTAGGTTTTTTCCTTTCATCACTTTGAACATACCGTGTCACTTTCTTCTGGCATGCTGAAAAACTAGCTGATAGTCTATGGAGTTTTCCTTATATGAAACTGTTGTCTTGGTGCTTCTAAAATTCTGTCTTTATTTGCCATTTCATTTATTACATATCTTGGTGTAGACCTCATTGTATTTATGTTGTTAGGGACTTTGTTTGTTTCCTGGACCTAGATGTCTGTTTCCTTCCCCCAGATTAGGGATGATTTCAGCTATTATTTATTCAAATAAGTTTTCTGCCCCCTTCTCTGTCTCTTCTTATTTTGGAATCCCTATAATATGAATTTTATTATTCTTGGTGATGTTGCATAGTTCTCTTAATCTATTGTCATTTTTTTATTATTCTTTTTTCTTTTTGCTCTTCAGTTTGGTTGCTTTCCACTATCCTGTCTTCCTGATTGCTCATCTGTACTTCTCAGTCCTCTACTCTGTTGTTGATTCCCTCTAGCATGTATTTTATTTCAGTTAATGAATTCTTCAGCTCTGACTGGTTCTTTATATTTTTAATCTCTTTGTTGAAGTTCTCACTGAGTTCATCCACTCTTTCCTCATATCCGCTAGTATCTTTATGACCATTACTTTGAATTTTTTTACCAGGCATATTGCTTATCTCCATTTAATTTAGCTCTTTTACTATGATTTTGTCTTTTTTAAAAAATTAACTTGGGTGGGACATATTCCTGTTTCTTCTCTTTGTCTAAATCTATGTGTTTGTTTTTATGTATTAGGTAAATCAGCTATGTAACCTGGTCTTGAAATGTGGTGACCTATAGTGTAATCCCCTCCAGTCACCAGAACCAGGTGTTATAAGGTGTCCCCTCTATGGACTGTGTACACCTTCCTGTTGTGACTAAACTGAAATTGTCTTCAGCCCAGCTAGCTGCAATGACCCATTTTGCCTACTGTGGTTGCACGGGGCAGGGTTTGCTCCTGTATGGTTGAGAAGCCTGTCTTTCGCCATCATGAGCTTTTTGGTGGGTGGGCTGTCAGTCAGCTTAGCTGTCTGCAATTACCCTCTGTACTACAGCTGCTGGTACACCAAATGGCAGGATTTGTTCCCTGTACTACCAGTTACAAGGCCTGGCTGTAGGATCTGCAGATGAGATGACATGTGGGATTATTTCTCCCTTCCCCAGGACAGGAATCACTTTGGAGTGGCACTGCTTCCAGGTAGGGCTACCTGCTGGATGTGGTAAAGCAGAAGTCACTTTGGAGGGACATCTGCTGAGGTGAACAGTTTGGGTGGGGCAGCTCTGCAGGGGAATGACAGGCTAGGGTATGCAGTACTTGCAAGGTAGAGGGAAAGTGTTCGCACTGGCTCCCACAAGTGTTGGCTATCTAGGGAAAGAGAAATGGCATCCACCACACTTTCGTTCCTGGAGAAATCTCTAGATTCCTGCCCCTTTGATTCGTTCTAAGGTTAGTCAATAAATCTTCACTATACCCCAGTTACTTTTCAAAGTGCTGCTCCTGTGCTGTGTCTCCACTGAGTTATTCAGTATTCTGGCTCCTTAAGAGCCAGGACTCAGTTTCTTATTGTCCTCCAGCTCTAATGGAGCTAATCCTGCTACTTTGTGAAGCTTTCAGTGTTAAGCCCTGCTGGTTTTCAAAGCCAGATCTTATGGGGACTCATCTTTCTAGTATGGATCCCCAGTGCCAGGGTTGCCTTATGTAGGGTCTGATCCTCTCACTTCTCCGTGCCTGTCATGTCTCTCCCATTTGTGGTTAGTCATGCTGGCTCCCAAACACATCTCCAGTCCTCCTACACCTTTCTATGTCACCTTCTCTCTGTGATTAACTGTAGAAGGTCTGTTCTGCCAGTCTTTTGGTCATTTTCAGAGTTAGCTGCATAGATTCAGCTGTTATCCTAGTTTGTCTGTGGGATGAGGTGAACTCAGAATCGTCCTACTCTGCCATCTTTCCTAAGTTCCCCCAGGCTAAAAGTAATTTATGTATCACCATTATAGTGTTTCATTATCCTGTATTTGTTTATATATTTACCTTTACCAATGAGATTTATGCTTTCATATGTTTCTGTGTTGCTTTTTAGTTTTTGTTTCAGTCTGAAGAATTTCCTTAAGCAGCTTTTTTAAGACTGGTTCAATAGGTAAGAAACTCCCCCTGTTTTTGTTTGGGGAAGACTTTATCTCTTCTTCTTTTTGAAGGATAATTTTGCTGGATATAATATTCTTGACTGGGAGTTTTTTTCCTTCCAGTCCTTTAAATATATCATCTCATTCTATCCTGGCCTGCAAGATTTCTACTGCAGATAATGTGTCTTTTATTCATTTTGCTGCTTTTAAGATTTTCTAGCACTGGTTTTGAAATTTTATTATCATGTGCCTTGTTGTAATTTTATTAGTGTTTCTTGTGCTCAGGGTTTGTTGAAACGTTAGATCTCTGTTTTTATTATATCCATCAAATTTGGGACCTTTTCAGTCATTATTTCTTCAAATATTTATTTTGACACTCTTCTGTACTTTGGGTTCATTAATTATATGTATTAGGTTATTTGAAGGTATCCCATGATTTACTTGTGCTTTGTTCATTTAAAAAACTTATCATTTTTCTGTTTCATTTTGAATAGTTTATATTGCTTTGTCTTCATAGTCTGCTAATCTTTTAGTTTGCCATGTCTAATATGCTATTATTCCCAACCAGTGAGTTTTTATCTCAGTCATTGTAGTTTTTATTACTACATTTGCCTCCTGTACGGTTGAGAAGCCTGAGGTTGAGATCTTCCATGTCTCTACTTACTTTTAAATTATATAGAATACAGCATATAACTATTTCAATGTCTTTGGTAATCCTATATTAGTAGCAGTTCTGGGTTCTTTTCTTTTTTCCAGATCATGTTCATAGTGTTTATTAATAGCAGCAGTTGCTTTTTACTTTTTAATTTTCTTTTAAATTTGACTATAGTTGACACAATGTTACATTAGTTTCAGGTGTACGATATAGTGATTCAACATCTCTATAGATTATGCTATGCTCACCCCAAATGTACCTACCATCTGTCATACAATGCTATTACAATATCATTGACTCTATTAGTTCTGGGCTAATTTCAGTGATTTTATTTGTCTTATTATGGGTTGCATTTTCTTTTTTTATGGCCAGGGATTTTACTTATAATATAGATATATAAATATATGTATATCTTATGTATTTTATATAATTATATATAATATAAACATATATAACATATAAATATATATATGTATGTGTGTGTGTTTGTATGTATATATATTTTTTTCTTTTACTAAATGTTAAACATTGTGGATCTTACCTGTTGAGTATTTGAGGGCTGGATATTTCTGTACTCTTATAAATACTCTTGAGCTTAGTTCTGGAACAGAGTTCAGTTATTTGGAAACATTAATTCTTTCCTGTTTCCTTTTAAGTTTTGTTAAGCAGGCATGAAGCAGTTATCAGTTTAGAGCTACTTATTCCCCACCACTGAAGTAAAAACCCTGTTTAATCTACACATTGCCCCTTGAGTCTTGGGGTTTTCCATTCAAGGTGTTGAGAATAGACACTGTTTGTTACCCTGTGTGAGTGCTGGACATTGTTATCTTCAGTCCCTTCAGATGGTTTTCCCCCCAGTCTTAGTTTTCTTATACATATGCATTGATCAATACTCAGATGAATACTGAGAATCTGCAGAAATCTAAAGTGGTCTCCCTCTGCAGTTTTTTTCTCTTGGATACTCTATCCTGAGAATTCTACCATTTTAACTTTGCCACAATCTTACCTTCCTCCTCTCAGTTCAAGCAGTCCCCTGGGCTCTGCCCTATACAAACCAAGGAACTTTTGCATGGCTGCAAGCTGGGGTAATCTCAAGACTTATCTTGTTTCTTTCCCATGACTCAGAGATCACTTTCCTTTGTTTTCTTATATCCCATGTCTTACAAACTGTTGTTTTACCTATTTTTCCCATTTTTGGCTCTTTCCAATGGGAGAACAAATACAGTCTCTGTTATTCCATATTAGCCAGAAGTAGAAGTCCCAGTGATGCTCTCTCAGTAAGTATTGGGTTGGGCTCAACAAATAACTCTGAGAAGCAATCAAGCCTGAGAGCCACTGCTCTAGGCTAAAGAATAACCTCAGGAGAAATGACATCTTTACTCTCTGTAGTCAAACAAGCAATATAATGTAAAGAAGTCTTGTTTTCTTTCCTCCCTAATCCAAAATTAGAGGATATTTCCTTCCTGATGCTATGGTCCTTCATCTAGCCTAGGGAATAGCCAATCTTATATTTTCCTTCAAGGTTAGGATTCCAGAAAGTGCTTCCTATACTGTCTACTCTGTCTCTAACTCTAAATTCCTCCTCTCTCCCTCACACAGAGTTACTGGTGTAAACCTCACCAATGACCTTTGAGGAAGATAGGTTGATTATATTATATGTTCTATTTTGCAGACTGAAAAGTTGAAGCCCAGGGGCCACTGAAAGGCATAGGGCCTCCCCCACCCACAGGTAGATCTAATAAGGAACTCTTTGGGTTCTCTGGGGGAGTCCATAGATTTTAATGGAGAAGGAAAGACAACCCTTGGGGGAAGACACAAAACTGCCAACCTGCAGCCTGAGACCCGGAGATTGAAGTCCCTTGTAATTTTGCCCAGGCAAGTGCTACTGCAAATGCTATTCTTGTCTTCAGGACTCTAATTTGGGATGAAAACACAACAGCTTGTCTAACTATATTGACACTCTAGTTATCACTTTCCCACCTAGAATTCCAGCTAAAGATTTTTTTCAGCTTCACTGAACTTGTGGGAAAAAGGGCTAAATAAAAATAACTTTGAAATCCCCTCATTGCCTCATGGCTCCACATTCAGGAGAATCCACTAGAGAAAACTTCACTCACTCAGGCTCAAAGGCAAGTAGAAAGGATACATTATCCACAAGGAAATGAAGACCCTGGTGAATTATATGACTGTGTACCTGTGTAGAGATAGCCCGATGTTAAGGAGATCTAAGTGAGTGCTAGGACCTTGAAGACACAAAACTTTCATCTCTGGTTTCACAATAGACTACAAAACAAGGTAAAACAAACACACCCCTTACTGGGCATTTCAGGGCTATAGTATAACTGCTAAAGTGGTTGTCAAACTTTGCCCCCTAATGAAAGGTACTCACTGACTGGCCAGAGCACTTGCAGTACAGTCACATTTAGGCAAACAGATCTCAGCAACACTTAGGATAGCAACCAACTACAGAATTGCTGGATGAGTGTTGTTGTTTTCAAACCATCAGAACTTTGATAGCTAAAGTGAATCTAGTTGTTTTATATATAGCTATGTAAATAAGTAATATATATGTAATTATGTAAATGTATTTTATATGTATATATGTATAAGTATATACATATATATTTATATATACACATAAAATAAAAAATGTCTGTAAGTAGAAAAAAAAAGTGCCAAGGGCAGGAAATTTGAATCAAGCTATACAAAATACTCCTGTGAGGTTTTGCCTCCTGTATGACTATACAGCTACTGCCTGGACCTAACTACTACCTCATGTTGCCTCTAATCATGTAATTTAAAAGTGTAGAACCAGAATTATCAGGGTTCTTAGTACTAAGTTGGGTGGCTGACAAGTAACATGTTAAATAAATAAATGAAAGAAGAAACGAAACTCCTTCCAGCCTACTCCTCCCTCCATGATCTCCTCCACCTGTCTCCTTGTCTTCTCACCTATCAACCTCTTTGTTGTTCACTATCCTCTAGTTTCCCTGACCCTCTTGTTCTTTCTAAAGCATTACTGCACATTCTTGCCTTAAGGTCTTTTTTTTTTTTTAAGGATTTTATTTACTTATTTTAGAGGGATGGGGCAGAAGAAAAGAATCTCAAGCAGACTCCCTGCTGAGCACAGAGCCTGACTTGGGGCTCTATCACATGACTCTGGGATCATGACCTGAACTGAAATCAAGAGTTGGTCACTCAACCAATTGAGCCATCTAGGCACCCCTCTTGCCTTAAGGTCTTCAGAGAAGCTGTTCCCTTTACCTAATCAGCCCTTCTCCAGATCTCAGCATGGTGAACTCTTTCTTATTGACCTTTCCTGACTTCCTGATCTAAAATGACTAATTAGTCATCCTATCATATCACCCTCCTTATTTTCACCTTAGTATTATCATTACCTGGTATTTGTGTATTTTTTTCCATCTCCTTCGCTAAAATGCAACCTCTTTGAATGACCAGCATGTACATAGATCATTCACCCTTCCACCATTGTAGGTACCCTACATATAATGTGCTTAGTTCTAACAATGACCCTGTACATTTGGTTTACCGTTATTACCTTCATTTTACAGGTGATGAAACTGAATCAAAGTCTGCATTGAAATTGAAGCAGGGGGAGGGGTGAAATAAGTTGTTAGTAAGTGGCAGGACAGGGCTTCAAACCCAGGCAGACCACTTCTGGAGTCCATGCTCTTAACTGCTCCCTATGGTCCCTCCTGCAGGGTGTTGGGGACGTGTTAGTCAGGGTCCTCTAAAAAGCAGACACCAAGATGAGATTACACATGCAAGAGGTTTATTGAGGGAAACACCAGTAAAGGAGTATGGTAAAAGAACCAGAGAAAGCTGGAAGGGAAGTTATAGACTGTGATGCCGTTCTGACTCTTGGGAAGGAGAGATGGAGAGAAGGAGGAAGAAAGGAGAAGGGAGACCATAGCTTGCAGTACAATTTTAAGAAAGTTCCACAAAGTCCAGTAAGAATCTTTCATCAGAGGAGACTCATGTCTTCCAGGACCTGGTTTGCTTTAGTGCCTCTGCCAAGTTCAGTCATTAACTGGGAACAGCCTGTGGGAAGTACAGCCTCGGCAGGAATATGGTGATGGATTTCAGAGCACAGCAGCTGGTGCTGGTAGTTAATGACGTTTTCTCAGTAGGAGATCTGAGATGTGCATTTTCATGGTGGCCACAGGGATATTGTTTTGTTCACTACCATATCTCTGACACCTAGACCAATGTCTAGCATATGGCAGCTACTCAATAAATATTTGCCAACTAAATGAATTGTTTCTTAGAACATATAAATTATTTAATAGATGTTTGTTGAATATGAACAAATAAAAGAATTAAGTGAACACAAAACAAACAGAAGCAAGTTTCCTAACTGTTTTTAGAATTTGCCCACTACCATTATTGCTCTGGTGAAAAGCAAGCATGGGGGAAATTGAAGTGGGGTCATGGGAGACAAAGTTTATTTCACCCTTTCTTCTTGGTAATTCTGTGTTTAGGCAATGATTTACAAAGACAAGTGTACTCCCCCAGGGAAAAGAATGATCCTTGGCTGTTGTTTGGGCAGATGAGCTTACAGACATTTCAGACCTGCACTTTTCAAGCACTTAATCCACATGAAATAATGAAAGTTCACTCTCTTGAACCCATTCCAAGCTGACTAGATATTAGCACTGTGTTATGTATCACAGAACTTCAGATGGGCTCCCAGGCTCATGGCTTCCTTTTCTTTTTTTTCTTTTTCTTTTCTTTCCCTATTTCTCTCATTCTTCTCCTCCCTCCCTTCCTTCTTTCCTTCACTTAAAACAACAAAAAATAATTCTCTTACAGTTCTGAAGTCTAGACATCTGGAATCAAGGTGCGTCAGCCGGGCCATATTCCCTCTGAGGACTGTAGGGGAGAATCCTTCCTTGCCTTTTCCTAGCTTTTAGGGCCTCCCAGAAATCCTTGGTGCTCCTTGGCTGGTGGACTGCCTCACTCCCATCTCTTCCCTCTATCATCACATTTTGCTCCCTGTGTGTCTTCCCCCTACATATCTAAATTTCCCTCTTTATTTTTATTTGTAATTCTGGTAAGATATACAAAACATAAAATTTATCATTTTAACCATTTTTAAGCATACAGTTCAGTGGCATTAAGTGCATTCATATTGTTGCCCAGCCATCACCACACTGATCTCTAGAACACTTTCCATCTTGCATCACTGAACCTTTGTACCCAATAAATACTAACTCCCCATCCCCTCCTTCCTCAGCCCCTGGCAGCCATCATTCTACTTCCTGTCTCTATGAATTTACCACTCTAGGTATCTCATATAAGTGGAATCATACAAACCTTTTGTGGCTGGCTTATTTCACTTGCTATAATGTCTTTATAAAGCTTATCCATATTATAGCATGTGTCAGAATCTCCTCCCTTTTTAAGGCTAAATAATATTCTGTTGTATGTTGTATTAGTTTTCTAGGGCTGCCATAATACAGTAGTAGTGACTGGGGGGCTTAAACAACAAAAATTTATTTTCTCATTATTCTGGAAGTAAACAATCCAAGAGCAAGGTGTCAGCAGGTTCGGATTCTTCTTGAGGCCCATGTTCTTGACTTGCAGATGGCCACCTTTTCACTGTGCCCTCACATAGTCATCCCTCAGTCTGTGTTGTCATTGCGCTAATCTCTTTTATAAGAACATCAGTTATATGGATTAGGGTCTACCCATATGACATCATTTTACATTAATCACCTTTTTAAAGGCCTATCTCCATGTAGTCACATTCTGAGGTACTGTGGTGTTAGGATTTCAACACATGAATGGGGGGGCATAATTCAGCCCGTAACACCCATGGTAGTTATCAAAATCAGGAAATTAATATTGATACAATTCTATTAGGTATTATACAGACCTTGTTCACATACAGTTGTCTTGTCTCTTCAGTCTTTTTTAGTCTGGAACAGTTAGTTCCTCAATTTTTCTTTCATGATCTTAACATTTTGAAGAGGACTGTTCAGTTATTTTAGACAATGTCCCTTAATTTGTAGGATGCTTACCTGTGATTAAATTCAGGTTATGAATATTTTTAAAGAATGTCACTTTAAAGAAGTGATGTTGTGTCCCTCTCAGTGCATCATATCAAGAGGGACACACCGTGTTGATTTGTCCCATTGATCGTGACGTTATCTTTGACTATTTGGTAAAAGTGCTACCTGCCAGGCCTCTCCACCGTATTTTTTCTTTTGTAGTAAATAAGTATCTTATGGGGAGATACTTTGAGACAATGTATATTTTTTTCATCATATTTTTGTCTACTACTTTTAGCTGCCATTGATGATTCTTGCCTAATAACTATTAGCTTGGTATTTGTTAAATGGCATTTTCTATTTCCAATATTCCTTCTACATTTATTAATTCTAGTCTAATTCAAGGAAGACATTTCCTTTCCCCACCCTTTGTGTATCTGTTCAGTTATTTATTTATATCTGTGGGGACTCACGGATTTTATTTTATTCAATGAGTTATAAGTGAACATTATAATTATTTATTTTTATGCTCAAATTATTCTGGATTTGGTCATTGGGAGCTCATTTCATTGGCTCCAGTGTCTTTTTATATGAGCATTTTTCTTCTTTAATTCTTTGAGCATTACCTAGTCCCTGACCCCACAAGATGTTTCAAGCTCATCTTATACTTTTCCTACCCAAGCTTTGAAATGTGCAATTTCTTTGGGGAGCACTGGTGCCTTTTTTTGAGAGTGATATTTTATTTGTAAATATAGTTTTATTGTATTTAAATTCAATTAATTAACATATAGTATATTATTAATTTCAGAGGTAGAGTTCAGTGATTCATCAGTTGTATGTAACACCCCATGCTCATTACATCACATGCCCTCCTTAATGTTCATCAATCAGTTTCCCCATTCCCCCAACTCCCTCCCCTCCAGCAACCCTCAGTTTGTTCCCTGTAGTTAAGAGTCTCTTATGGCTTGTCTCTCTCTCTCTCTCTCTCTCTCTCTCTGATTTCATCTTATTTCATTCCTTCCCCTATGATCCTGTTTTGTTTTTTAAATTCCACATGAGTAAAATCATATGATAACTATCTTTCTCTGATTGACTTATTTCACTTAGCAAAATATCCTCTAGTTCCATCCACATCATTGCAAATGGTAAGATTTCTTTTTTTGATGGCTGAGTAATATTCCATCAGATATAGATATAGATATAGATATAGATATAGATATAGATATAGATAGATATTATACACCACATCTTTATCCATTCATCTGTTGATGGACAATCTGGGCTCTTTCCACAGTTTGGCTATTATGGACATTGCTGCTATAAACAATAGGGTACAGTGCCCTTTTAGATCACTACATTTGTATCTTTTGGGTAAATACCTAGTAGTACAATTGCTGGATCATAGAAAACGCTATTTTTAACTTTCTGAGGAGCCTCCATACTGTTTTCTAGAGTGGATGTACCTGCTTGGATTCCCACCAACGGTGTAAGAGGATTCCCCTTTCTCCAAGTCCTCGCCAACATCTGTTGTTCTCTGACTTGTTAATATTAGCCATTCTGACTGGTCTGAGACAGTATCTCATTGTGGTTTTGATTTGTATGAGTGGTATTTTATTAAAACAGTTACTTTTGCTAGAAAGAATGGGCATCAGTTGTGCTCATTGATGTAGGAGTATAATTGCTTTTTCAGCTTTCTTGGCAGACAGAGCTCTGAACCATATGTATGAATACACACACACGAACACCTATAGGTGTTCTATCCATACACATTTTTAAATGTTTGAGCTTTTACTGATGGCTCCAATTTCAGTTCAAGTCCACAAGACTTATTCCAGCCTTCTTCCTTTCCTAATTCACAACCCCTTTCTCTGACAAAGAGCAACCTATTTCTCATTATCCACAATATATTTGCTGGCTCATAGAATACACACAAAGTCGTTTCACAATAACTAACTCAAACCTGTGGGGAATAAACCTACTAATTAAAGTATAGTATTTGTATGCAGTTTTTCTTTTTTTCTTTTTTCTATTTTTCCATTCAGTCTTAGAGTATGCAGTCAAAATTTTCCAAAGTTAATTTGGTTAGTTATTCACCACCACTACCTCTTCAGTGTGGTTATGTTATTGATAATAGAGTTTGAGTCATCCTTTTCTGTTTACATCACATTTGGGGTCATCTTCCCCACCGATCATTTTAATCATATATCTATTCTTTGAGTGTGTGAGATATTAATATCATTCTAAGTCAAAACCATGTATACACAACTAATGAGTCATTGAACACTATATCAAAAAATAATGATGTACTATATGCTGGCAAATTGAATTTAAATAAAAAAATAAGAAACCATATTACATATATATATATATATATATATATATATATATATATATATATATATTTTTTTTTTTTTTTTTTAATTCAGGAAGTGTCACTCTCCTAATCCTTTCTACCACATCTCCATCTTCACCCTGTTTCCACCCACTATGTGTAGGGAACAAATCTTAGTAACTGTTTCTGGTTTATCCTTTCTGTTTTCTTTTTTCATGAATGAGCACATTTATGTATATTTTCTTATTTTTGCTTCTATTCTCCTAACATTGTACCCTAAAAATTACTCTATATTAGTTCATATATAACATCCTCATTCTTTTTACAGCTACATAGTATTGCATTGTGTGGATGTACCATAGTCTACACAACCACTTTGCTATATTTAAACTGTTCCAAGTACTGTGCAATTATAAACAATTCTTCAATGAATAATCTTCTATATATGTATTTTTACATTGCTGAGGGTGTATCTTTGGGATAGACTCCTCAGACAACTTCTATGAATTATTTTGACTCTTTTGCTGGGTCAATAGGTAGGTGCACACATATTTTTATTATGTAATTTTAAATTCTCCTCTAAAAGAATTGTACCAGTTTATATTCCCACCAGCAACGTATGAGAGTACCTGTTTCTATATAGCATCACTAACAAAATGTGAGGGTTCTTTGATGTTGCTGTTTTTGTTTTTTAGTTTTCACCTTTCTAATGGATGAGAGATATCTCAGTATAATTTGCATTAACTTAATTTTTATAAAATCTAATTGAGATTGAATATCTTTTCATATGTTTGAGGATCATTTCAAATATATTTTTGTGAATTGTCTAATTTTACCTTGCCAATATTTTTATCAGATTTTAGCACATCTATTCTTAATTTTTATGAATTTTTTGAATATTAGGGAAATTAGCTTTTGTCTGTGATATGTCTTGCAAATATTTTCTTCTGGTTTACCAGTTTCCATAACTTAGGTTATGGTAGCTCTTGCCATACAATTTTTGTTTTTTGTACTCAAATTTATCAGAACAATAGATGGTTTCAAAACTATATCCTATGGGATGGTTGGGTTTCCAGTAAAGAGCCTGAGGTGGAGTGTAATCACTAATTTCCGCATATTTGAATGATTGTGTGTGAAAGAGGGGTAGACTTATTCTGTGTTTCTCTAAGGTTAAGAGTTAGGTTAAATGACTTGAATTTAAAGGAAGCAGCTTTTGCCACAATGCAACAAAGGGCTTCCTAGTGATGCATGGACCTTGGCTTAACAAGTGGTTTATTCTGTATCACTAGAAGGTTAAACTGAAGGTTCCTGCCATAGTGTGTGTTATTCTAAAGGTCAAATATTAGCATTTGGTACAAAGTGAGATACCAAGTCAAGCTGGAGTAGTGAATCCAAAATGAATTTTTGAAGCCAGGAGTGCATTAGAGGAAATTTAACATGGCGTGATTGAGCGAAACTAAGGTTGGAAAACCAAGGAAGTTAAGATTTACACGAACCTAATCAGAATGGGTAAACAGGAGAGGAACTGGGCCAGTTTTGAAAATGTGGATTAGTATCCTTGATGATTTTTGAGTTCTTGCTGCATGTTCAAGTTAAATTGAGTCAACATAAGCCATATCAATAAAAACTTTGATTAATTTTCATGTTCTATAAATATCTATTGAGTTTTGGCCCTGACACTATCTAGGTGTTCCAAATATAGCAGAACAAAAAAGACATTTTCTTGATTTTACAAGGCACACAGTCTTGGCAGTTGTTACTTGCCAGCTGTGACTCTGTTTACTGGAACTTTGTTCCAAGCCAAATTGCTTCACCTAGCAGATAAGAATGTCAAGAAATATCATCTCCCTGAAATTCAGGCAACTTATTTGGCCAGGCTGAACTGAATGAATTATATTGCCCACACTTTTTATTCCAGATACTTAGAACATTTTATACAGTGTAATCATCATGACTGTCCTAGGAGAAGTGTTTTTAGTATCACCATGATAACTTCAGAGGGACAAATAGAAGTGATAAGGTAGAGATGGGGTTTCTACCAAAGGTCTAAAGTAGGACCAAGGACCTAACACTCTCAGAATCTCCACTCAATGACTAGACCACACAGCATGAAAATTTGGCATCTTCATGCTGTTTTGCCCTAACAACATACAGAGACATCCATAAAAATCATGGAATAGTGAAAAATTGCTTGAGATGTCAGGCTAATGTTTCCCCTAAATATCTGCTTTTCTCTGAAGGCTTGAATTTAAGCTAATAGACTTCTGCAACATAGAAAAATTAGATGTCATAGAGTCTTTCAACCTCAGAGCTAGAAGATTCCTCACAGTCCATGTATATAACCTCCCATAATACAATGACCTAGAGAGGTTAGGAGACCTTCCCAAGACCACAGCTTGTTAATGTTCTTTTAGGGTCTTCTACATTGTGGTACCTGTGTACCTTATCTTCACCTCAGACTATTTCCACTGTTCTCTGTACTCTAGCTGGTCTGAACTTCCTTTAATTCCTCATAGGTATGATGCTCTTTTGCCTCCTAAGCCTTTGCACATGCTTTTCCCACTATTTGGATTAATTCTCCTTTATCTTTCTCTGAAGAACTCTCACTTAATTTTCTTTCTGAGCTTGTCCCTCAGACCTAGTAAAAGCCTTCTATGTTCCCATAGCACCCTTTATATCACTCTTGGAAATGCTTACCACACTTGCAGTTACATGTTTAATGCTTATCCTCCCCATCTTCCCCCCCAAATTAGTAAGTTATTTTTGTCTTATTTCCCACTATTATCTCCAGATGCTAGCTCAACATTTTTGGACATAGTTGTTGCTCAATACATATTTGTTAGATTAAAGGGAAAACCAGGACTCACATTTAGTTTTTCTGGTTTCCAGTATTTCACACTATAGTCTTGCCTCATGACTGAACATTATTTTCCTATGAAGGTGTTAGGGAATATTCACAAAGATCAAGTATTTTCTCTGAGGATCATATGATTACTTGTGGTATTTTAAAAATACCTGATGAAAGAAGGATCTCTGAAAGATTAGAGTGACTCAAAGTTATATGGATGGAACCTTATAGTGGTAACAATGTCAGCAGGACAATTTTTCAATTTATAAGACAAAAATACACAGGTCAAAATCTGTATCCTGGCAAATGTCATCCTGGATTATCTAGCCAGCAGGATCAGCTCATCAACTCTGGTATTTAATGGTATAGTACTTTGCCCTTATAGCCAGGGGTTCTAGTGAATTCAAGAATACTTAGTGAAATTCAAACAAAGCTTAATTTATTTATGGGTATAGCAAATATGTCAAATATTCTTGCCTAACACTAATAAGTGATTAAACTGGATAATGAAATTTTAAGTAGCATATTTATTAATATATTTTTTATTGAGTTTTCAGTTATATGGAAGTCATAAGTGATGTAAATTAATAAAAATATATCTTAGAGGTTATTTTGTTCATGCATGCATTTTTTATGCATGCATTTTAAAGTGCAGTGAAGCAAAGTCCTGAATAATTAACTTTGCGTATGGTCACATAGATAGTGGTCGAATCATGCTGTCTTTCACCTCAAAATGCTACCAGTGTGATGTGTTTGGGCGTGTAGGAATGTGAAGAAGGGCAAAATCTTAAAAAGGGAGTATAACATTTAGATACATATAGACACATACTCATACATGAAAAATAAATAGACAACATCTGTGGCTCCCGAATAACATGGGCCATTTGACCTTGTCAGAATCATCCGAGAAAAAGCTAATGTCCTAAATGATGTTTTGTTACCTATTAGATTCTTTTGGAGAGTGTTCAAATAACAAAATTGGGAACGATAACATGTTCAGGTTGGAAATTATGGTGGATACTGTTTTCCTTAGAAAAAAAAATCCACGTCATTTCCTTCTGAAATTTTTCACAAAATGCTCTGATTAACTTGATTCTGTTAGGTTGGAGGTATGGAGAGTTTTTATGACTCCCACAGGGAATCTTTCAGCCATACTGACAGTCATTGGCCCTAATCATAATTTAGATAATATTCAGTATTTCCAAAAGCATTTTTACAGGCATCCTGGGACCCCACTGATTAGGAATTTGTTTCAACAAGCCCTGAGGTTTACCTTTGATTTACAAACTCTCCCTTCATAGAAAGTGTGATTCAAGAGTGCTAATAAGATTCCTGAGGGGATATCAGTCTAGAAGTCAGGATAATCTGTTGACTTATTTTCATAGCAGCATAAACAGATAAATGATACAAACATTTTTCAGTGTTGAGGAAGATAGCATTGTTATTAAAGTAGCAAAGATTCCTCTTGCCCCCAACTTTCTGCTATAGACAAAAGTAGGACTGTTTTGCCCATTGGCCACTTAGTTGTTTAACTCTAGGCATTTTTTTCTAATTGACACTCAAACCTATGACTTTTGTCCTAATCCTTAGAAGCACCTTTCTCCCCACTCTTTGGGCCTCCTGAGCCTTCATCTCATTTAGGGAATGGACTGCCAAGTTCACTGCAGAAGGGCTAGACCAGCACAGTTGAACAGAATCTTCTTTGATGAAGGAAATGTATTATATCTGCACCATTCAGTATGGTAGCCACTAGATCTGTATCTGTTGAGCACTCGAAATATAGTGTGACTGAAAAACTGAATTTTTTAAAATTTAAATTTGGTGGCCATATTATCAGACAGAGCAGGGCCTATGCGTGATCACTTCTATCCACATCCAACTTGCAGAACCAGTTCTTATTGTTCCAGCCTAATTGCAAACTAGATGGGGAAATGCAGTCTTCCGTGGGCTCAAGAAGAGGAAAACAGAATTGCTAAGTATGTAGCAAGCCTGTGCCATAGACTGTGCATCTGATCATAAAGGCCTTTTCCACTCCTGTTTCACATATAACACATATTCATCACTCAAGGCTCCACCTAGTCCCTTCATCTTACTTAAAGTTCGAGAACCCTGGTGTTATGCAGTCTTTTCCATCAAGTCCAAATATAGCTTTTCTTAGCTTGGCAATTGATGAAATAAAAAGAAATCTATGTGCTGTTTCTTGTCTGCCTCCCCTTACCCCCGCCAATATACACTGATGGAACAGGGCTGGGATAATCATGATGAATACCCCATTAGAAATGACAAGAGTGGAGACACTGTACAAACACTTGTCTGGAACAATTTTGGAATCCCGTTTAGGCAGGTGTTTTAAATGCACCATCCTTGAGATGGGGTGATTCCTTGATTTTACCCTGCTTCTGGAAACAGGTTCTCTTGTTCATTGGTCTCTGTGGCTCCTGGTTCCTCTGGGAGTCATCCACCCCGCCAGGTGTGATTTTTCTTAAACACATATGAAGTGCTCTTTGGGGGAATTGTGCAGCTTTTGAAGCATGCCGTGCTCATGGAAATTTTAAGGATTGTTTTAAGTTTTGAACAGTCAAAGCCTTTTTTTAGTCCAGATTCATGGTTTCTTAGGCAATATAATCCCCTCAAAAATGTAGTGGGTTTCTAATCTATTTTCAGTCTATTTCATATGCCAGTAACCACACCTACTTTCTTCCAATACTTTAGAGTTAGAAGCAGTCCGATTTTACAATCCTGCAAAGCCCTGAATTTCTGGATTCTTTATTCATATCATTTCTGCTTGCAAGCAAGCTGATTCTTTTCTGAATTCATCTCTTTCTTGTAATACCTTATGAAATGCAACCAATAGTTAGCGACACATGCTAGTAGCATCCTGCTTTCTTCATTCTTCCCCTAAAGCACTGAGGTCCTTAGACATGTGACTTGACATCCAGGTTACAGCATTGTATTTCAAATTCTAGGGTTTCCTCAAATGTATGGAACTGTTTAGTATGTATCTTGATCTTTTTTAAGCCTCCAGCATTGGTTTGCTTGCCACTCAGTGCTGCTTTTTAGGCACTGGCACAAATTCTAGACTTTTGCTTTCAGCAGCATCCCAATTCAAGACACCAATTTCTGTGCTAGAGGAATTTATACTAGCTGCTCTAACCACCACTCTCAAGGCTCAGGAGCTTCGCACCACAAAGGTTTATTTCTTGCTTACACCCTATCCAATGCAGGTTAGAGGCTCTCCTTGAGGGCTGTTTGGCAGCGACCTCAAGATTCAGTATTTTTGTAACCTGTGAAACTGTCATTTAAACATTTGGTTTCCAAGAGCACCATTAAAAAGGAAGAGAGAGAAGGAGTAATTGTGCAGAGAATTTTATGGTCAAGACTGGAAGTGATGTGTGTCACTTCTACCCCACATCCCATTAGCCAGAATGTGGTAACCTCAATACGATTTCACAGGAGGTTGGGAAATGTAGCATTTCTCTGTGCACAAGAGATTGGATTGATGAGTATCCAGCCTACCTAAGACACACTAAGGATGTTCCGGGCTCTTTATTATTGTTATCTCATTCACTCCTCATAGCAATCCTACGTGGAAGGTATTATCCCCATTTTATAGGTAGAGACTGTGTAGAACTTTTGCTCTTAGTCATACCACATTGTGTTGCCTCAAATTGAGTCCTCATTATAAAGTAGTATCAAGGAAGGTGAGCTGACTGGCTGCCATTTAACCAGGTGATTTCACCTCAGTCCAGGTTTTGGTCATCAGTTTTGAGTACCAGAAAGTGATTTTGGTTTACTCAAAGTGAGTTGGTTACTCAAGGTATATTTACATTAACTAAACACACAGGAATTGCTGTGTCATCACTGTGATAATTTACTAACTTATGAAAATAAGTATAATTGTCACATGTGCTAGAATTTCATGTGGGTGTGATGTACTCTTTTTAAAAATCTGGTGATACTCAGGGATAGGCGATGGGGTGGGGGGATATCAGGGATCACCTGGAGAGCATTCCAGCGTTTATATGACTAGTTGCCTTCTCCATCATGGTAAGTACACTAGGTGATTCTCAATCACTCTATTCTCCACGCTCTTTATCCTCTTGGACCACATCCACCACAAAGAAGCTGAGCTCTCTGGAAAGCTAAATGCTCCAGGAACAGGCAAACAGAAAAAGACATTTATTTAGACAAGGTTCTACTCCCCAGAAAAGGCTTGAAATCCTTTAGTGCGCTACAGAAAGGACCTTACCAATAAGGGTTCAAAATTTCTGCCAACATTGGCCTCTTGCTGTATACTTTCTGCTGTATATTTTATGTAGTTTAAGTCATCCCTCTGTATTATCTTTTTCTAAGTTTCCTTTGCTGATCAACCCCATCCAGACTGTTGTGTGCTTTCTTGAGCTGTACTCATGTATCTATTTGTTTTACAGCCAAACTTTGCTGTTTTTTAAGATGATTTTGCATCTCTCCTGTAACATACTATGTGCTGAGTCATCATTCTATAAGGCAAATTTACCACCTTCCCAAATTCTGGATGGTGTCTTATTTTTGCCTCTAAGTATCCCCTGTAAATTATAAAAGACAAAGTATGGCATGAAATAAGTAAACAACTTCACTCTGCTTTGAGGCTTCCCTTATTTCTTCTCCCTTAATGCTGTTTTAATCAATTATGAGACCTAGGAAGACCCAAGAGAAGTGGATTTTTTTAAGGGAAGGATGACAGATTTGTGGTATTAGCACAGTCAGTTGCCTCTCCTGTGTCCATGGCAGGTGTCAGTCATAGATCATGGCTGAGCTAGTCCTCTGAGCTTTGCAACTGGCATGAAACATTCCTATTCCTTTTTAAGTTTGTTCTAGTTGGTAAACACATAAATTCTCAACATATTTAGGAGTATCGGAGTCATAACTTTCCTTGATTGGAATTACTTGATTAGAGGATAAAGAAACTGAGTTAAAGAGTGAGAAAGAAATCTCTGAATTCCAGGGGATATTGAGATTGTTCTGTGTGGGGAGACCACTGTCCTCACTTGAAGGTAAGATTACGTGATCCTTAAGCTCTCTTCCTAACCTGACGTTCTTTCATCTTCATGGCTCTTCTTAGGCTCCTCAGACACTTTTTCCTGGAATAACTGTATGTCTGCATCTATACTTGCCACAGGTTTTCTTTTTGACATGGACTCTCTCCACCTTCCACTGAAATTCCTTTCCCAATGAGAACTGGCTGTCACTTGAAATCTGTGTATATCATCTTAAATGTCCCAGGTGGAGCAGCACCCTGGATTTTAGGAACTTTTTTTTTTTAATATTTTATTGTTGTTATTCCCTTAGTGTTTCTGTAGGATATGCTATGTTTCTGAGTTGGCTGTCTAAAAGGAATAATAGGCCAGGGGACAAGGAGGAGATCACTCACGGCCATCTACTGTTCACTCAGACCACATAGGAATGGCCAGTGGTAAGGCCTCATGGGAGCCTGAACGGGCTTTGTTAAAGAATTCCCTCTGACTGCCTTAGTCAACCTAGGAACTCAGGGGTATATGGAAGCTGGTTGGCATTGGCTCATGCAAGCCAGTTGTTTGCTTCTTTATTCGTTTTTGAGTGTAGTTGACACACAATGTTATATTAGTTGCAGGTGTACAAGGTAGTGATTCATCATCTCTAGATGTCATGCTGTGTTCACAAGTGTAGCTACCATTTGTCACCATACATATAATATCATTGATTACATTCCCTATGCTGTACCTTTTATTCCCATGACTTACTCCATTCCATAACTGGAAGTCTGTATCTCCTACACCCTTTCACTCATTTTGCCCCTCCCCAACTCCCTTTCCTTCTGGTAACCATCAGTTCTCTTTACTTACAGGTCCAATTCTGCTTTTTGTTTATTCTTTTTTTGTTGTTTTTTAGATTCCATATATGAGAAAAATCATATGATATTTGTCTTTCTCGATCTGACTTGTTTCATTTACCCTCTAGGTCCATCCATGTTGTCACAAATGGCAAAACAATTGTTCATATCTCTTCCCAAGCCCCATATTCAGTAACTTCATATTGGTAGCTTGAAATTGGACATAGTGGGAGTATCTATACCATGGAAAGTGGAAAATGCTACAAATTAAGTTTTTTTTTTCTTGAAGAGACAGCAGACCATCATCATGGTATTGTGTTAGCTCAATGAGGTCAAAGGATACTGAGGATAGAGATCTAGTCACCTGTATATTTCTGTATATAGAAAACTGAAAAGAACTTTTTAATTAAAGTTCATTGCATTATGAGTGTAATAATAATTATATGGTGAATATAAACAAAGTCTAGATATAATATATATCATCTTTCTATATTCTTATGACATCTGTTTTTAAAAAAATTTAATGTTTAAAATTTTGCAAATTTTTAACACCAATTAAATAATATGAAACTTTATTATTTTTCACAGACATTCAAATAAAATGTTATTAAGGTTAGTGGATGTGTAGACTTCTCAGATTTCTGAAATGATGTTGTTAATTTTTTTTCTTTAAATAAAATGTAACATAAAGGAGGTTCCACACTAAAGTTCATTACAGTTAATTGTTAGCAGAAGATTGGCACTCCAGTTTTCATTAGAGAATCCAAAACTATATCTGCAAGAATTAAGAAATAAGGGGAAAATTACAAAAATTATTTTTTAAGACCTCAGAGAAATGTGGAAGCAATAGGACTAGACAAACTAGATAAAAGAAGACCTCTTCCTGCGTGAGCTGATAATGGCATTATTTTATTTCCTGAGGATATTTTATAAATCAGGAAAAGGACTGGGTATCAGGTTGGGCCCAAGCAGAGCCTGGACACTGGGGGAAACTGAAATTAGTCTTTGGTTTTCAGCAGGTTAACTCTGTGTATTTGGTTGGCTGTCTTTGTATTTAGCCTGTTTGGAGTTGGATTCTCAACCCTTATCTCTCTAGTTATTATTTCTGCCCCAATCTCTCCCTCTCCTCCTTTTGGGACTTAGAAACATGCTATACCTTTAACTTTATTTTCTTTAAAGATTTATTTATTTATTTATTTATTTATTTATTTATTTATTTATTTATTTTAGAGAGGGAACAAGAGAGTGGGGAGGACGGATAGAGGGAGAGAGAGAGAATCCCACGCAGACCCCCACTGAGTGCAGAGTTGACATGGGGCTTGATGTCAGGACCCTGAGATCATGACCTGAGCTAAAACCAAGAGTCGGACATTCAACCAACTGAGCCACCCAGGCAGCCTGACATACTTTTATTTTTAGACTGTATTCCACACATGTATTAGTCTCTTCTCTGTTTTTTAAATCTTTTTTTATTTGGCTTCAATTTTTTGAGTATTTTCTTCTGATATATCTTTACTTCACCAGTGCTGTCTTCTCCTCTGTCCAGTCTGCTGTTGATACTGTCCTATGAGTTTTCAATTTCAATGAAGCTGAGGAGAAAAGTAGAAGAAAATCTTTCACAGTTTGGTGGTAAAATACATATACCATAACATTTACTATGTTACCAGTTTTTAAGTGTGCAGTGAGTGGGATTAAGTACATTCTTATTGTTGTGCAAGCATCAACACCATAAACCCAGAACTCTTTTCACCCTGCAAACTGAAACTCCATATGCATTAAACAATAACTCCTAATTACTTCTTCCTCCAGCCTCTGCAACCACTCTCCATTCTACTTTCTGTCTCTGATTATGATGACTCTAAGTACCTTATGTAAATGGAATCCTACAGTATTTATATTTTTTGTGACTGGCTTGTTTCACTTAGGATGATCTACTCAAGGTTCACTCATGTGGTACCATATGTCAGAATTTCTTTCTTTTTTAAGTCTGGATAACATTCTGTTGTATATACATATATGCCACATTTTGCTTATACATTCATCCATCAGTGGACACTTGGGTTGCTTCTACTTCTTAGCTATTGTGATAACTGCTATGAAGATACTATGCAAATATCTCTGTGAGACCCTCCTTTTAATTTCCTTTGAGTACATACCTAAAATTAGACTTGCTGGATTATATGGTAATTCTTTTTTTAATTTTTTGAGGATCCACTATAATGTTTTACACCGTGACTGTACCATTTTCCATTCCAATGAACAGTACACTTAGGGTTCCAATTTTTCAACATCCTTGCCATCATTTGCTTTTTTTCTGATTTTTCCCACTTTATTTTGTTTCAGGTTTTTCTTTCTTTCTTTCTTTTTTTTAATGTTAATAGCAGTTTTATTCATAATGGCCCCAAACTGGGAAAAAGTCAAGTTTTTCTTTAAATTCCAGTTAGCTAACATATAGTGTAATGTTAGTTTCAGAAGAATTTACTGATACATCACTTACATATAACACCAAGTGCTCATCACAACAACTGCCCTCCTTTCTACCCATCACCCATTTAACCAATCCCCCCTGCCCACATCCCCTCCAGCGACTTTCAGTTTGTTCTCTCTAGTTAAGAGTCTGTTTTATGGTTTTCCTCTTTTTTTTTTTTTGCCTGCTGTGTTCATCTGTTTCATTTCTTAAATTCTACATATGAGTGAAAGCATATGGTATCTGTTTTTCTCTGACTTATTTTGCTTAACATAATACACTCTAGCTCCATTCACATCATTGCAAATGGCAAAATTTTGTTCTTTTTTTATGACTAATATTCCATTGTATATATATATATCTCACAACATCTTTATCCATTCATCAGTCAGTGGACACTTGGGCTCTTCCATAATTTGGCTATTGTTGATAATACTGCTGTAAACATAGGGTGTATATGTCCTTTAAAATGGGTAAATACCTAATAGTGCAATTGCTAAATCGTAGGGTATTTCTATTTTTAACTTTTTGAGAAACCTCCATACTGTTTTTCAGAGTGGTTGCCCCAGTTTGCATTCTCACCAACAGTGCAAGAATATTCCCTTTCTCCGCACTAACATCTGTTGTTTCCTGCATTGTTAATTTTAGTCATTCTGACAGGTGTAAGATGATTTCATTGTAGGTTTGACTTATATTTCCCTGATGATGAGTCATGTTGAGCATCTTTTCATTTGTCTGTTAGCCATCTGGCTGTCTTCTTTGGAAAAATGTCTGTTCATGTCTTCTGCCCATTTTTAATTGGATTGTTTGTTTTTTTGGGTGTTGAGTTTGATAAGTTCTTTATAGATTTTGGATACTAACCCTTTATCAGATATGTCATTTGCAAATATCTTCTCCCATTCTGAAGGTGGCCTTTTAGTTTTGTTGCGTGTTTCCTTTGCTATGGAGAAGACTTTTATCTTGATGAAGTCCTAATAGTTCATTTTTGCTTTTGTTTCCCTTGCCTCCAGAGACATGTTTAGTAAGAAGTTACTATGGTCACTGGGGTGCCTGGGTGGTTCAGTCGGTTAAGTGTCTGCCATCAGCTTGGGTCATGATCCAAGTGTCCTGGGATCGAGTCCTGTGTCGGGCTCTCTGCTCCACAGGAAGCCTGCTTCTTCCTCTCCCCTCTCCCTGCTGTTCCCCCTGTTGGTACGCATTCTCGCTCTCTCGTTCTCTCTCTCTGTGTCAAATAGATAAATAAAATCTTAAAAAAAAGAAAAAAGAAGTTGCTATAATTGATGTCAAAGAGGTTGATGCCTGTGTTCTCCTCCAGGATTTTGATGGTTTCCTGTCTCACAGTTAGCTCTTTCACCCATTTTGAATTTATTTTTGTGTACGGTGTAAGAAAGTGATTTACTTTCATTCTTCTGCCTGTTGCTATCCAGTTTTCCCGACACCATTTGTTGAATAAACTGGTTTTTTTTTCCCCATTGGATATTCTTTCCTGCTTTGTTGAAGATCAGTTGACCATATAGTTGTGGGTCCATCTCTGGGTTTCCTATTCTGTTACATTGACCTATGTGTCTGTTTTTGTGCCAATACCATACTATCTTGATAACTACAATTTTGTAATCTAGCTTGAAGTCCAGAATTATGATGTCTCCAGCTTTGCTTTTTTTAATTTTAATTTTTTATTTAAATTCAATTAGCCAAGGTATAGTTGTACATCATTGGTTTTTGATATAATGTTCAATGATTCATTAGTTCAGTATGACAACCAGTGCTCATCATATCACGTGTCCTCTTTAATGCTTCTTGTTTTCAAGATTGCTTTGGCTATTTGGAGTCTTTTGTGGTTCCATATGAATTTTAGTATTGCTTATTTTTGTTCTGTGAAAAATGGTGGTGGTGTTTTGATAGGGATTGGATTAAATGTGTAGATTGCTTTGCGTAGTATAAATATTTTAACAATATTTGTTCTTCTAATCTGTGAGCATAGAATATTTTTCCCTTTCTTTGTGTCATCTCCAATTTCTTTCATAAGTCTACTATAGTTTTCAGAATAGATCTTTTACCTCTTTGGTTAGGTTTATTCCTAGGCATCTTACAGTTTTTGGTGCAATTGTAAATGGGATCAATTCCTTGATTTCTCTTTCTGCTGCTTCATTATTGGTATATAGAAATGCAATAGATTGCTGTATGTTGATTTTGTATCCTGCAACTTTACTGAATTTGTATATCAGTTCTAGCAGTTTTTTGGTGGAGTGTTTCAGGTTTTCTACATACAGTATCCCGTGATCTTTGAATAGTGAGGGTTTGCCTTCTTCCTTGCTGATTTGGATGCCTTTCTTCCCTTTTTTTTTTTTTTGTCTGATTGCTGTGGCTAGGACTTCCAGTACTATGTTAAATAACAATGGTGACAGTGGACATCCCTTTCTTGTTCCTGACCACAGAGGAAAAACTCTTAGTTTTTTCCCATCAAGGATGACATTAGCTGCGGGTCTTTTGTATATGGCCTTCATGGTGTTGAAGTATATTTCATCTATACCTACTTTGTTAAAGGCATTTATCAAGAATGGGTGCTGTACTTTGTCAAATGCTTTTTCTGCATCTATTGGGAGAATAATATGGTTCTTATCTTTTCTTTTATTAATGTGGTGTATCATGTTGATTTGCAAACATTGAAACACTGTTGCAGCCCAGGAATAAATCCTACTTGACTGTGGTGCATGATTCCTTTAATGTATTGTTGGAATCAATTTGCTAGTATTTTGTTGAGAATTTTGCATCCATGTTTATCGGGGATTTTGGCTTGTAATTCTCCTTTTGGGGGGGTGTTTTTCTGGTTTTGGAATCAAGGTAATGCTGGCCTCATAGAATGAGTTTGGAAGTTTTCCTTCCATTTCTATTTTTTTGGAACAATTTGAGAGGAATACGTATTAGCTCTTCTCTAAATGTTTGGTTGAATTCCCCTGGGCAGCCCTTTTTGGGGATATTTTTGATTACTGATTCAATTTCTTTGCTGGTTATCAGTCTGTTCAAGTTTTCTATTTCTTCCTGGTTCAGTTTTGGTAGTTTATATGTTTCTAGGAATTTATCAATTTCTTCCAGATTGCCCAATTTGTTGTCATGTAATTTTTTATAATATTCTCTTATAATTGTATTTCTGGTGTTGGTTGTAATCTCTCTTCTCTCATTCATGATTTTTTTTATTTGATTGGAGCATTTAGTCCATTTACATTGAGTGATTATTGATAGATAAGGATTTAGTGCCTTTGTATTACCTGTTAAGTCATTGTTTCTGGAGATTTTCTCTGTCCTTTCTAGTGTTTGTCACTTTTGGTCTTTCTTTTCCATTGAAAGAGTCCCCTTTAATATTTCTTGCAGGGCTGGTTTAGTGGTCACAAACTCCTTTAGTTTTTGTCTGGGAAACTCTTTATTTCTCCTTCTGTTCTCAATGACAACTTTGCTGGATAGAGTATTTTTGGCTGCATATTTTTCCCATTCAGCATGTTGAATATATTGTGGCACTTTCATCTGGCCTGCCAAGTTTCTATGGAGAGGTCTGCTGCTAACCTTATTTGTCTTCCCTTGTAAGTTAGGGACTTCTTTTCTCTTGTTGCTTTTAGGATTTTTTCCTTATCTCTACATTTTGCAAATTTAACTGTGATATGTTTTGGTGTTGGCCTGCTTTTGTTGATTCTGATGGGAGTTCTCCGTGCCTCCTGGATTTGGATGTCCCAGATTGGGGAAGTTTTCGGCTGTAATTTCCTCAAATATACCTTATGCGCCCTTTCCCTATCTTTTTCTTCTGGGACACCTGTGATATGAATTTTATTACACTTTATGGAGCTGTTGAATTCCCTAAGTCTGTATTTGTGACCCAATATTTTTCTTTCCCTCCTCTTTTCATTATTTTCCATAATTTTATCTTCTATATCATTTTTTTCTTTTATTTATTATTATGTTATCTTAGTCACCATACAGTACATCATTAGTTTTTGATGTAGTGTTCCATGATTCATTGTTTGTGTATAACACCCAAGCTCCATGCAATACATGTCCTCCTTAATACCCATCACCAGACTAGCCTATCCCACCACCCACTTCCTCTCCAAAACCCTCAGTTTGTTTCTTGGAGTCCATAGTCTCTCATGGTTTATATCACTTGTTCATTCCTCTGCTTCTTCGATCCTTGTGATCATTACATCCAATCAGCTTCACATCTCAGTTACAACTTTTTTTTTATTTCCACCTAATTTTTGGGTCTTTTATCTCTGTAGTAAGGGACTCCCTATTGTCTTCTATGCTTTTCTTGAGCCCAGCTATTATCCTTATGATTATTATTTTAAATTCGGGATCAGGAATATTACTTATATCTATTTCAATTAGATCCCTGACTGTGAGCTTTTCTTGTTCTTTTTTGGGGGGGATGAATTCCTCCATCTTAGTATTTGGTCTAGGACTCTGTCTTCTTCTGTGTGTTAGGAGAGTTGTTATGTTTCCTGCTCCTGAGACTAATGGCTTTATTAAGAAGAAGTCATATACTGTCCAGGGCGTGGTACTTTAGGAAGTGTTTCTAGTGTATGCTGCATGCCCTCTGCTGTGGTGTTTGGGCTGTTCTTTCCCTCAGGACAGTTCTCTTCAGAGTTTCTCCTTGCCTGCAGTGGGGAGTGTTTGGACCTTGGCCAGAGTGTGGCAAGTTTTAAACAGGTGTGCTCTGGTCTGCTGTTAAAAGAGACCTGATGCTATTTCCACTAGAGCTGAAGCTTTGCAGCATTCTATGGTCAGTAGACTTGGTGTGCGTGTGTGTGTGGGGGGGGGGTGCCTGTCTTCTGGGGAAGGGGCCACTGCCTTGGTTCTCAGGCACACTTGAGAGTAAAGCAGCACCTGCAGAATACAGGGGGGCAGGGCTTGATGTAAGCAGTTTAGGACACCACTACTACTGGTGCTGTGCTGCTTACTGAAGTTAGTTTATGCTGAGTGGCTTTGGAGAAAAATGGTGCCAAACCTCTCCCTTGACTCTGGAGAAGAGAGTTTGTGCTCACCACTGTCTAGGTAGCCCTTACAGAAGAGAGCAGAATCTCCCCTCCCC
Source organism: Ursus americanus (assembly GCF_024610735.1). Taxonomy (NCBI): domain Eukaryota; kingdom Metazoa; phylum Chordata; class Mammalia; order Carnivora; family Ursidae; genus Ursus; species Ursus americanus. The sequence continues at coordinate 82,358,552 of NC_142128.1, read as the reverse complement.
TCATCTGTCCCAGGCATCCCTCAGATCTCTGCCTTCACCCTGTGTCTGGGCCAGTGCCGGCAGTGCAGTGCACCTGTGTTTTGTCCCAGGCAGGCTGGCTGAGTTTTAAAGCTCCAAACTTTATGGACCTGTTGTGGTGTGGACCTGTGCTGGTCCCTGGGGGAGTGTCACTGTGCTGGGGGTGGTGCAAGTTTGTCCCAGAAGGGGAGTTGTACCAAAATGCAGGTGCTTGGAGTTTGGAGCAAAGCACAGCAAAAAGCCAGTGTCCAGGTTAGCTGCCCTCAGCAGGTATCTCTGTGCCTATGCTTAGGGGCAGGGGAGGGGAATGTGCCCATCGCTCCTTTGTCCCTAGAGAGGCAATGCCACCTCTCCCAGATGTGTTCCAAGAAGGGGGAACAGTCTCTTCCATTTTGTCCCCAGGGATCCTTAGATTGATCTGCTACCCGGCTACCTGCCCCCCACAGGAGCACTCCAATGCCCACCAGGCTCCACAGTGGCCATGACAGGGACCTCTAAAACTCCTGGTTGTGAAAACTCATGATAATCAGCTCGTTTCATTTCCCCAGTCAGTGGCTTTGGGAAAGTGTTTTCCTTGTGTGATCCTGTGTGTACTTCTCTCCACCACCCCCAGCCCCCAGATCAGGGCTCTCTCCCCTCTGCACCCTGCACAATCCTTTTCTCTCCCAAACCCTGTCTCCACTCCTCCTATCTTCCATGATGTAGCCTCTTCTCTCCCTTTAGTTGTGCATTTTGTTCTGTTAGTTCTCAGATTGATTTCTTGTGTGTTCACAATGACTTGATATTTATCTAGCTATGTTTGAGGGTCGAAGTAAGCCTAGGGTCCTCCTACTACTCCACCATCTTAGCTCTACTTTTTTTTTTCTAATATATATTAGCCATCCCAATGGGTGTAAGGTGATACTTCAGTATAGCTTTTATTTGCATTTCCTTAATAATTAGTGATGTTTAGCATCTTTAATTGTGCTTATTGGCTTTTTGTGTATCTTCTTTAGGTAGATATCCATTCAAGTCCTTTGCTTATTTTTGAATTGGGTTGTTTGATTTTTGTTCTTAGTTTTAGGAATTATCTATACCTTCTGGATATTAATCTCTTACCAGATATATAATTTGCAAATATTTTCCCATTCTGTGGATTGCCTGTTTACTCTGTTGATAGTATCTTTTGATGCACATTTTTTAAATGTTCAGTTAGCCAGCATAAAGTACATCATTAGTTTTTGATGTAGTGTTCAATGATTCATTAGTTATGTAAAACACCCAGTGTTCATCACAACATGTGCCCTCCTTAATACCTGGTTACCCCATCCCCTCACCCCCCTCCCTTCTGTAACCCTCCATTTGTTTCCTGGAGTCTCTCATGGTTTGTCTCCTTCTCTGATTTCTTCTCATTCAATTTTCCCTCCCTTCACCTGTGGTCCTCCACACTATTGCTTATGTTCCACATATGAATGAAACCATATGATAATTGTCTTTCTCTGCTTGACTTATTTCACTTGGCATAATCCCTTCCAGTCCCATCCATGTCAGTGCAAATGGTGGGTTTCATCTTTTCTGATGGCTAAGTAATGTTCCATTGATGCACAAATTTTTAAATTTTTTATGAAGTTTGATTTGTCTGATTTTTTCTTTTGTTGCCTGTATCATTGTTGCCATATATAAGAATCATTGCTAAATCTAATGTCACGAATCTTTTGCCCTACATTTTAATCTAAGAGTTTGAAAATTTAGAGTTTACATTTTGGTCATGAATCCACTTTAATTTAACTTTTGTATATAGTATTAGTTCAGGATTCCACTCCAGTCTTTTGATTGTGGATATCCACTTGTTCGAGAACCATTTGTTGAAAAGACTGTCTTTTGCCCATTGAATGGTCTTGGCACCCTTGTTGAAAATCACTTCACTGTGATGCAAGGTTGTAGTTCTGGCCTTTTTATTCCATTGGACTATATGTCTGAATTTATACCAGTACCACAGTTTTGATTACTGTAACCTTATAATAAGTTTTGAAGTCAAGAAATGTGCATCTCTATCTTTGGTATTTTTCAGGCTTGTTTTCGTTATTTGGGATCACTTAAGTTTCAATGTAAATTTTACGGTTAGATTTTTCTATTTCGGAAAAAAAGGAAGGGGGGCCTTTAGGGTTTTGATAGGGATTGAATTAAATCTGTCAATTATTTTGGGTAATATTGGTATATTAACAATATTAAGTTTTCCAATCTATGAACATGGAATGTCGTACATTTATTTATGTTGTCTTTAATTTCTTTCAGAAATGTTTTGTTATTTTCATTCCCTCCTTAGTTAATTACTAAGTATATTTTTGGAAGCTATTGTAAATTCAATTGTTTTCGTAATTTCTTTTTCAGAGTATTCACTGTTAGTGTTTAGAAATGCAACGAATTCTTTTGTTGTTGACTTTGTGTCCTGCCACTTTGCTGAATTTATAAGTTCTAACAGTTGTTTTGGTAGAATTCTTGGTTTTCTACATATAAGATCTTATCTGCAAACAGAAATCATTTTACTGCTTTCCAATTTAGATGTGTTTTATTTCCTTTTCTCACCTAATTATTCTGGCTAGAACTTCTAGTACTGTGTTGAATGGAAGTGGTGAAAGTGAGCATCCTTGCCTCATTCCTGATCTTAGAGAAAAGTTTCAAGTTTTTATCATCAAACATGATATTTGCTGTGGGTTTTAATATATAGCTTTTATTATATTACAATAGTTTTCTTCTATTCCTAGTATGTTGAGTGTTTTTTATCATGAAAGAGTATTGAATGCTGCCCAAAGCTTTTCCTGCATCAGTCGAAATGATCACGTAGGATTTTTTCCTCCTTCATTATGTTAGGGTGGTGTATTATAGTGGTAAATTTTCTTGTGTTTGAACCATCCTTGCATTTTAGGAATATGTTCTACTTGATCATGGTGTATAATAGTTTTAATGTGCTGCTGAATTTTGTTTGCATAGTATTTTATTGATTACTTTTGCATCAATTTTCATAATAAATATTGGTCTGTAATTTTCTTGTAATCTCTTTGTCTGGTTTTGGTATCAGGTTAATTCTGGCTTCAGAGAATGAGTTAGTATTCCAGCCTCTTCAATTTTTTTCTTTTTTGGAAAAGATAGAAAAATGTTGGTGTTAATTTTTCCTTAAATATTTGGTAGAATTCACCAATGAATCCATCAGGTCCAGAATTCTTTTATTGTCGTTGGGAGATTTTTATTACTCATTAAATTCCCTTAGTAGTTTTAGGTCTATTTATATTTTCTATTTCCTCATGGTTTACTCTTGGTAGGTTTTGTGTTTCTAGGAAGTTTTCCATTTCATGTAGTTATCCAATTTGCTGGCATATAGTACTCTCTTATAATTATTATTTTAATAATAATTTTTTATGATGTTATGTTAGTCACCATACAGTACATCCCTAGTATTTGATGTAATGTTCCATGATTCATTGCTTGTGTATAACACCCAGTACACAATGCAATAAGTGCCCTCCTTAATACCCATCACCGGCCTATCCCAATCCCCCACCCCCCTCCCCTCTGAAGCTCTCAGTTTGTTTCCCAGACTTCATAGTCTCTCATGGTTCATTCCCCCTTCTGTTTACCCCCCTTCCTTCTTCCTTTTCTTCTCCTACCGATCTTCCTATTTCTTATGTTCCATAAATGAGTGAAACCATATGATAATTGTCTTTCTCTGCTTGATTTATTTCACTTAGCATATCTCCACCAGTCCTGTCCATGTTGCAGCAAATGTTGTGAAATCGTTCTTTTTGATGGCTGAGTAATATTCCATTGTATATGTGGACCACATCTTCTTAATCCAGTCATCTGTTGAAGGGCATCTTGGCTCCTTCCACAATTTAGCTATTGTGGACAATGCTGCTATGAACATTGGGGTGCATATGGCCCTTCTCTTCACTACGTCTGTATCTTTGGGGTAAATACCCAGTAGTGCAATTGCTGGATCATAGGATAGCTCAATTTTTAACTTTTTAAGGGACCTCCACACTGTTTTCCAGAGTGGCTGTACCCACTTGCATTCCCACCAACAATGTAGGAGGGATCCCCTTTCTTCACATCCTCTCCAACATTTGTTGTTTCCTGCCTTGTCCACTTTTGCCATTCTAACTGGTGTAAGGTGGTATCTCAAGTGGTTTGGATTTGAATTTCCCTGATGCCTAATGATTTTGAACATTTTTTTCATGTGTCTGTTAGCCATTTGTATGTCCTCATTGGAAAAGTGTCTGTTCATATCTTCTGCCCATTTTATTATTTGTTCATTTGTTTCTTGTGTATTGAGTTTGAGAAGTTCTTTGTAGATCTTGGATACCAGTCTTTTAACTGTAGCATCATTTGCAAATATCTTCTCCCATTCCATGGGCTGCCTCTTAGTTTTTTTTGACAGCGTCCTTGGCTGTGCAGAAGCTTTTTATCTTGATGAAGTCCCACAAGTTCATTTTGTTTGTTTGTTTGTTTCTCTTGCCTTTGGAGATGTGTCATGAAAAAAGTTGCTGTGGCCAATGTCAAAGAGGGTGCTGCCTGTGTTCCTCTAGGATTTTGATGGATTCCTGTCTCACATCGAGGTCTTTCATCCATTTGGAGTTTATCTTTGTGTATGGTGTGAGAGAGTGGTCAAGTTTCATTCTTTTGTATGTAGCTGTCCAATTTTCCCAGCACTATTTATTGAAGAGACTTTTTTCCCCCACTGGATGTTTTTTCTTGCTTTGTTAAAGATTATTTGCCCAAAGAGCCGAGGGTCCATTTCTGGGTTCTCTATTCTGTTCCATTGGTCTATATGTCTGTTTTTGTACCAGTACCATGCTGTCTTTGTGATCACAGCTTTGTAGTACAACTTGAAATCCAGCAACGTGATGCCCCCAGCTTTGTTTTTCCTTTTCAACAATTCCTTGGCGATTTGGGGCCTTTTCTGGTTCCACACAAATTTAAGGGCTGTTTGTTCCAGTTCTTTGAAAAATGTCATTGATATTTTTATTGGAATGGCATTGAAACTGTAGATTGCTCTGAAGGAAAACTACCAAACTCATTCTATGAGGCCAGTATTACCTTGATTCCCAAACCAGGCAAAGACCCCATTAAAAAGGAGAATTACAGAGTGATATCCCTGATGAATATGGTTACCAAAATTCTCAAAAAGATCCTAGCTAATAGGATCCAATAGAATTATGTATTTAATGTCAATCTCTCATTTGATTTGTGAGTTTATTTCATTTAAGGTCCTTGACTTATTTAACATCTGCATATCCCTCATAGCACTTAACACAGTTTCTAGATTCTAGAAAAGTCTCAATAAAAGTTTTCCATTTGGAACAAACTTTTAAATACACACATGCATTTGTGTTTTTGAATATGTAGACATATGCCCTGTGTGTTCCTTACCACCTTGCAGCTTTACAGAGAAAACAATTATGCGGAGACAATATAGTTCTTTTTAAAACTCATCCTTTCATGGCAGTAAAAGTTGCTGGCTCTGCAAGTTTGATCAAAGCAAGGGAAGAGCTTCCCAAGAGGCCCTGGTTATTGAATTTAGAAGGAAAAATGTTTTGTTTCTTTTGAATATGAATACTTATAAGGGAAATATGCTGGGAGTAATGATGTTAATAATTTACATCTACTGGACATAATCCTTCCTGTGGATGCACTACAGCTTCAGGCTGAGAAACAGAAAGGGTTGTCCAGAAATATATAGATAGTACCTGTTTCTCCCACTAGCTTTCAGCTTAGACTAAATGGTAACAAATGAGAGCTTTTAAAGGAAGATTTTCAGCAGAGGTTATTTTCAGCTTTATTTCGGCATTATTGTTATATATTTTGTTATTTTATAAATATTACCAGGGCTGAGAATTAACTTTTGAGTTCTGTCTGTATATACTCTTCTGTGAATATTCAGGGCTGTATTCATGGATCTTGTTCTCCTAATCTTTCAGGCTTACAGGGAAAGCTGATCAGTCTTCAGGATGAAAGGACTTTGGATAACACCAGAATAGATTTATCACTTGTAACTAATACTAAATCAATGGAGTTACAGGCTTGTATCAAAACTGCCCCAAGGCATGAAACCCCTTTTGCTTACGAGTTCAGCTTAATTACTTTTAGAATCAGCACTTTTATCTAGAAGCCAATGAAAGGAAACTCAATATTTTCTTTTTATACTTTCAAAACAATACTAAAAATGATCAAAGTCAGATTTGGGTTAAAAAATGAGGGACCTAAATTCACACTTTGCAAACTCATTCTTTCACCTCCTCTTTGCCTATCCTTTCCCTTGTTTACACTGTATATGAACTTTTCCTTTACATGAATGAATCAAGGTGAAATCTTTAGCTTATATATAAAAACTGATTAAATAAAAGGTCTCTGACTGGACTCCTGCTTAAAGCCATGATGAAATAAGGACTAAGGAAGACCTCCCATCATAAACTAGAAAATTAGACAAAATATATGTGTCTTAGCACATTTGGGTTGTTGTAACAAATTGCCATAGACTGGGTGGATAATAAGCAATAGGAATTTATTTATCATCCTCAGGATGCTGGGAAGTCCAAGATCAAGGCACCTGCAGATTCGGTGCCTGTTGAGAGCCCACTTCCTGGTTCATTGATGGCCATCTTTTCACTGTGTCCTCATATAGGAGAAGGGGCCAAGGAGCTCTTTTATTAGATCATTAATTCTATTTATAAGGGTCAACTCTTATGATCTAATCACCTCCCAAAGTCTCCAGCTCCAAATACTATCACACTATGCATTAGATTTCAACATATGAATTGGGGGTGGGGACACACCCTATAGCAATTGAAACAAGTATTTTCTGGCATTGTACAACAGGCAACAGAGGTTTGTGAACTTTAATTGCTAACAGAGAAAAACAAGTAAGGTGAACCCCCTAAGGACCTTGTATTTCTGCCTGGAAGCAATTTCTGGACAGTGAGCATAGTGGAGGTGGGGTCAACTCAAGCAAAGCCCACTGACCTTAATGAATTCAGGAGATAGAAATTTCTAATCTAGAAATAATCTAATTTCAGGTAGAGGTTTCTAACCTAGAAAAAAAAAAAAGCTCAAGGAAGTTAAGGGTGTTAGGTGTTGCAGTTTAGAATTTCAGAAAAATGTGATGTGAGCTGGAAAACTCCAGAAACCTAAAAAAGGATCCTTGTGAGTCTTTGCTTAGTACTAGGCTGCACATTCATAGAGGAAAATTTACAATGCCAGGCAGAGAATACCCAGAGAATTGTAATTAGAATAATCCCTAGAAGCTCACACAAGTTAGTATGATGTCTAAGGTGTGAGGAGGTATTCAAACTATGATCAGTCAGATTGGAGAGCCATTGGGGATCACACCAGGGCATTCAGTGGAGCTGCCACAGCTCAGCAGTAGAGCTGTACTATCATAGGGAGAAGACTACTCTAGATCTGCTCTAGAAAAGCTCAAACATGTCTCAGAAGGACCAAACATCTGTGAATTATTTAAGTGCCTGACCAACATTCTTTAAAGAAAGACAGTGCAAACCAGACACTCAACAACATAATATTCACAGTCCAATATTCAATAAAAATTACTAGGTTTTCTAAGAAACAGGAAAATGTGACTCACTATTAGTGCAAAAATCAGTCAATAAGAACAGATGCAGAAATGACAGAAATGATAGAATTAGAAACAAGGATGTTAAAATAGTTACTGTAACTATGTTCAAATATTTAAAGTAAATGAACATAATGAATCAAAAATCAATAGTGATATAAAAGTAATCAAATGGAGCTTCAGATATGAAAAAATATTTGAAGTTAAAATCTCACTGGATAGGATTAACAACTAAGATCAATAAACCCAAAGATATAACGAGATAATCTATTCATAAAATGAAGCATGGAGAAGGAAAAAACTAAGAAGTGTAAGAACAGAACCCCAGTGACTTATAGATATTAATAAGTAGTCTAACATATGTATAAATGAAAGAGGAGTAAGAGTGGAAGAAGGGTAGAAAAATATCTGAAGAAAAATGGACATCCAAGTTTGATGAAAAGGAAAAACTCACAGATTAAAAAAAAACAATTAACTCCAAGATAGATACACATACTCACCCATACACACAGGTGGGTACACACACCACACCAGGCATATCATAAGCAAAGTTTATGAAAACTGATACCAAGTGAGGCTTAACAAGAGCCAAAGGGAAAAAAAGACACCTTGTGTACAGCGGGAGACAGAGAAGGATTTCTAGTCTTCCTGCTGAAAACTATGCAATCCAGAAGAAAAGAAAATAACAGTTTCAAAGTTATGAAAGAAAAATAAAACAAGTAACCTATAATTCTATACCAGTGAACGCATCTTTTAAAAATGAAGGTAAAATTCAAAATTATTTAGATAAACCAAAGCTGGGAGACTTTATCAGTAGCAGACATGCACTACAAGAACTGCTGTAGGAAGTTCTTCAGGCAGAAGGAAGATAATGGAAGGCAAAAGAATAAAGGGCCCATAAACATGTGGTAAATATGAAATACTATTTTCCCATTTTCAACATTCTTAAAAGCATAATTGACTTCTTAAAAATTATGATATTTTGTGGAGCTTATAACATGTAGAAGTGAAATATGTGATAAAAATAGCATAAGAATGGGAGAGGAAAATAGGTTTATATTATTGAATACTTTATACTACATATGACATAACAGAATAAAATTAGAAGATGGATTGTGAAAGGTTGAAGATGTAGTTGTCAATGTTAGAGCAACCACTAAAAACTTTTTAAAAGCTGTAGTTAATGCACCAAGAATGGAAATTAAATAGGATAGAAATTAATGTACTTAATCCCCAAAGGCAGAAAATAGGTAAAAAGGGACAAAGAATAGATGAGACAAATAGGAAGATATATTTCCAGCCATATAAGTGACTACATTGAATATAAATGGTCCTAGTACCCCAACTGAAATATGGAGATTGTCAAATTTAATTTTAAAAGAAAAAGGAAAAAACAGCAAGACAACTAAATGCTTTTTACAAGATACTTTATTTTTCTAAGTTTTTACTTTAATTCCAGTTAGCTAACATACAGTGCTATATTAGTGTAAGGCGTATAATGCAGTGATTTAACAACTCCATACATCATCCAGTGCTTATCCCAAGTGCACTCCTTCATCCCCAACACCTATTTCACCCATCCCTCCACCCACATATCCTCCGGTAACCATCAATTTGTTCTCTATAATTAAGAGCCTGTTTCTTGATTTCCCTCTCTCTCTCATTTTCCTTTACTTGTTTTGTTTCTTATATTCCACGTGAGTAAAATCATATGGTTTTTTGTCTTTCTCTGACTTATTTGGCTTAGCATTATACTATCTAGCACCATTCATGCCATTGCAAGTGGTGTGATTTCTTTCTTTTTTATGGCTGAGTCATATTCGTGTGTGTGTGTGTGTGTGTGTGTGTGTGTGTGTGTGTATGTACACACATATACCACTTCTTTATTCATCAATCAGTGGACACTTGAGCTGCTTCTATATCTTGACTACTATTATAATGCTGCTATAAACATAGGGGTGCATATATCCCTTTGGATTAGTGTTTTTGTATTCTTTGGGTAAATACCAATAGTGTGATTGCTAGATCATAGGGTAGATCTATTTTTAACTTTTTGAGGAAACTCCATACTGTTTTCTACAGTGGTTGGGCTGGTTTGGATTCTCACCAACAGCGCAAGAGGATTCCTTTTTCTTCACATCCTCGCCAACACCTGTTGTTTCTTGTTGTTGATTTTAGCCATTTCTTGACAGGTGTGAAGAGATATCTATTGTAGTTTTGATGTGTTTTTCCTTGATGATGAGTTATGTTGAGCATCCTTTCATGTGTCTATTGGCCATCTGTATGTCTTCCTTAGAAAAATGTCTGTTCATCTCTTCTGTCCATTTTTAATTAGATTATTTGGTTTTTTTTTTTGTACTGAGTTGTAGAAATTCTTTTATACACTTTGGATACACCCTTTATCAGAGATGTTATATGCCAATATCTTCTCCCATTGTGTAGGTTGCTTTTTAGTTTTGTTAATTGTTTCCTTCACTGTGCAGAAGCTTTTTATTTTGATGTAGTTCTAATCTCAGGAAACATATCTAGAAAAATGTTGCTGTGGCCCATGTCAGAGAAGTTACTGCCTGTGTTCTCTTCTAGGATTTTTATGGTTTCATGCCTCACATCTAGATCTTCAATCCATTTTGAGTTTATTCTTGTGTATGGTTTAAGAGAGTGGTCCAGTTTCATTCTTTTCATATTGCCGTCCAGTTTTCACAGCACCATTTATTGAAGACATTTTCCCACTGCATATTCTTGCCTCTTTTGTTGAAGATTAATTGGCCATATAATTGTGGGGTTTTTTTCTGGGTTTTCTATTTGTTCCATTGATCTATATGTCTGTTTTCGTGCCAGCACCATACTGTTTTGATTACTACAGCTTTGTAATATAACTTGAAGTCTGAAATTGTGATGCTTCCAGCTTTGCTTTTCTTTTTAAAAATTGCTTTAGTTAGGCAGGGTCTTTTGTGTTTCCATATTAATTTTTAGGATTGTTCATTCTAGTTCTATGAAGAATGCTGTTGGTATTTTGATAGGGATTGCACTGAATGTGTAGATTGCTTTGCGTAGGAGACATTTTAACAATATTCTTCCAATCCGTGAGCATGGAATGTCTTTACATTTCTTTGTGTCTTCTTCAATTTCTTTCATCAGCATTTTATTTTTCAGAGTATGGGTCTTTCACCTCTTTGGTTTATTCCTAGGTAGGTCTGTATTGCTATAAATTTCCCTCTTAGAACTACTTCTGCATTGCAAAAGTTTTGGACCATTGTGTTTTCATTTATTTATTTCCATGTACTTTTTTATTTCTTTTTTCCTGGTTGACCCATTCATTGTTTAGTAGGATATTATTTAACCTCCATATATTTGTGGTCTTTCCAGATTTTTTCCTGTGGTTTACTTCTAGTTTCAAAGCATTGTGGTCAGAAAAACCTGCATGGTATGACTTTGATCTTCTTGAATTTTTGAGACTTGTTTTATGGCCTGCTAGATGACTTATTCTGGAGAATGTTTCATGTGTACCTGGAAAGAATGTGTATTCTGCTATTTTAGGATGGAATGTTCTGAATATATCTGTTAAATCCATTGGTGTCGTACAAAGCCACTGTTCTCTTGTTTATTTTCTGTTTAGTTGATATGTCCATTGATGTAAGTGGGGTGTTAAAGTCCCCTACTATCATTATAATCAATTAGTTCCTTTATGTTATTAACTGTTTTATGTATTGGGGTGCTTCTATGTTGGGTGCATAAATATTTATAATATCTTCTTGTTGGATTGTCTCCTTTATTATTATATAGTGTCCTTCTTTGTCTCTTGTTACTGTCTTTGTTTTAATGTCTATTTTGTCCAAAGTATGTATTGCTATTCTGGCTTTTTTTTTTTTTACATCTATTTGCATGATAGATGTTTCTTCATCCCCTTACTTTCAATCTGCAGGTGTCTTTAGGTCTAAAATGAGTCTCATAAGCAGCATGTAGCTAGGTCTTGCTTTTTAAATCTATTCTGTCACCGTATGTCTTTTGATTGTAGCATTTAGTCCATCTACATTCAAAGTAATTATTGATAGATGTGTTTTTATTGCCATTTTATTATTTGTTTTGTGGATGTTTCTGAAGACTTTTCTCTGATCCTTTTTTGTCTTTCTCTCTTTCATGGTTTGGTGGTTTTCTTTAGTGATATATTTGGATTTCTTTCTCCTTATTCTTTGCATATTTATTAGTGGTTTATGACCTATGGTTACCATTAGGTTTGTATATAACCTCTTCTGCCTATAGCAGTCTATATTAAATTGATGGTTGTTTAAGTTTGAACCCATTCTTTACTTCTTTCCTCACCACATTTTAGGTATATAAAATGTCATATTTTACAACCTTTTATTTTGTAAGTTTCCTGATTTTTTTAATAGAAATATTCATTTTTACTGCATTTGTGTTTGCTACCCTCATACTTTTGGCCTTTTCTTTTTCTTTTTTTCTTTATTTTTTTATTATGTTATGTTAGTTACCATACAGTACTTCATTAGTTTTTGACGTAGTGTCCCATGCTTCATTGTTTGTGTATGACACCCAGTGCTCATGGCAATACATGCCCTTCTTTTTTTTTTTTTTTAAGATTTTATTTATTTATTTAACAGAGATTGCCAGCGAGAGAGGGAACACAGGCAGGGGGAGTGGGAGAGGAAGAAGCAGGCTCCCAGCAGAGGAGCCTGATGTGGGGCTTAATCCCAGGACTCTGGGATCACGCTCTGAGCCAAAGGCAGACGCTCAACGACTGAGCCACCCAGGCGCCCCCAATACATGCCCTTCTTAATACCCACCACCATGCTAACCCATCCCCCACACCCTCCCCTCTGAAACCTTCAGTTTGTTTCCTGTAGTCCCTGGTCTCTCATGGTTTGGTTCCCCCTCTAATTTCCCTCCCTTCATTTTTCCCTTCCTTCTCTTAATGTCCTCCATGCTATTCCTTATGTACCACATATAAGTGAAACCATATGATAATTATCTTTCTCTGCTTGAATTATTTCACTTAGCATAATCTCCTCCACTTCCATCCATGTTGATACAAATGATGGGTATTCATCCTTTCTGATGAATGGGTAATATTCCATTGTATATATGGACCACATCTTCTTTATCCATTTGTCTGTTGAAGGGCATCTCGGCTCCTTCTACAGTTTGGCTATTGTGAACATTGCTGCTATGAACATTGGGGTGCAAGTGCCCCATCTTTTCACCACATCTGTATCTTTGGGGTAAATACCCAGTAATGCAATTGCTGGGTCATAGGGTAGCTCTATTTTTAACTTTTTGAGGAACCTCCATATTGTTTTCCAAAGTGGCTCTACCAGCTTGCATTCCCACCAACAGTGTAAGAGGGTTCACCTTTCTCCACACCCTCTCCAATATTTGATTCCTGCCTTATTAATTTTTGCCATTCTAACTGGTATAAGGTCGTATCTCAATGTAGTTTTGATTTGAATTTCCCTGATGGTTTATGATGTTGAACATTTTTTCATGTGTCTGTTAGCCATTTGTATGTCTTCTTTGGAGAAGTATCTGTTCATGTCTTCTGCCCATTTTTTGACTTATTTGTTTTATGGGTGTTGAGTTTGAGAAGTTCTTCATAGATCTTGGATCCCAGCCCTTTATCTGTAATTTGTTATTTGCAAATATCTTCTCCTATTCCATGAGTTGCCTCTTTGTTTTGTTGACTGTTTCCTTTGCTGTGCAGAAGTCCCAAAAGTTCATTTTTGCTTTTGTTTCCCTTGCCTTTGGGGACGTGTCCTGAAAGAAGTTGCTGTGGCCAATATCGAAGAGGTTACTGCCTATGTTCTTCTCTAGGATCTTGATGGATTCCTGTCTCACACTGAGGTCTTTCATCGATTTGGAGTTTATCTTTGTGTATGGTGTAAGAGAATGGTTGAATTTCATTCTTCTGTATATAGCTGTCCAATTTTCCCAGCACTATGTATTCAAGAGACTGTCTTTTTTCCATTGGATATTTTTTTCCTGGTTTGTCAAAGATTAGTAGACCATAGAGTTGAGGGTCCATATGTGGGCTCTCTATTCTGTTCCATTGATCTATGTGTCTGTTTTTGTGCCAGTACCATGCTATTTGGTGATCACAGCTTTGTAATATAGCTTGAAATCAAGCAATGTGATGGCCCCCAGCTTTGTTTTCCTTTTTCAACATTTCCTTGGGGATTCGGGGTCTTTTCTGGTTCCATACAAATTTTAGGATTGTTTGTTCCCACTCTTTGAAAAATGCCATTGGCATTTTGATTGGGATGACGTCGAAAGTATAGATTGCTTTGGGCAGCAATAACATTGTAAAATAAACATTTAAACATTTTAGCAATGTTTATTCTTCCAATCATTGAGCATGGGATGTTTTTCCATCTTTTTGTGTCTTCTTCAATTTCTTTCATAAGTGTTCTGTAGTTTCTAGAGTATAGATCCTTTACCTCTTTGGTTAGGTTTATTCCAAGGTATCTTATGGTTTTTGGTGCTATTGTAAATGGAATCAATTCCCTAATTTCTCTTCCTACAGTTACATTGTTAGTGTATAGAAAAGCGACTGATTTCTGTGCATTGATTATTTTATCTTGCCACATTACTGAATTGCTGTATGAGTTCTAGTAATTTGGGGGTGGAGTCTTTTGTGTTTTCCACATAAAGTATTATGTCATCTGTAAAGAGACAGAGATTCACTTATTCTTTGCCAATTTGAACACCTTTTATTTCTTTTTGTTTGATTGCTGATGCTAGGACTTTGAGTACTATGTTGAACAATAATGGCGAGAGAGGGCATCCTTGTCATGTTCCTGGTCTTGAAATATCCTGAAAATGATATTCGCTGTGGGCTTTCCAAAGACGGTTTTTATGAAATTGAGGAACGTTCCCTCTGTTCCTACACTCTGAAGAGTTTTAATCAGGAATGGATGTTGTATTTTGTCACATGCTTTTTCTGTATCAGTTGAGAGGATCATATGGTTCTTGTCTCTTCTGTTATTAATGTATTCTGTCACACTGTTTGATTTGCGAATGTTGGACCACCCTTGCATCCCAGGAATAAATCCCACCTGGTCATGGTGGATAACCCTTTTAATGTACTGTTGGATGCTATTGGCTTGGATCTTGTTGAGAATTTTGTCATCCATATTCATCAGGGATATTGGTCTGTAATTCTCCTTTTTGTTGGGGTCTTTGCCTGGTTTGGGGATCAAGGTAATGCTGGCCTCATAGAACGAGTTTGGAAGTTTTCCTTCTGTTTCTATTTTTGAGACAGCTTTAGGAGAATAAGTATTATTTCTTCTTTAAATGTTTGGTAGAATTCCCCCTGGGAATCCGTCAGGGCCTGGACTCCTGTTTTTTGGGAGGCTTTTGATCATGGCTTCAATTTCATTACTGGTTATGGGTCTATTCAGATTGTTAATTTCTCCTTGTTTCAGTCTTGGTAGTTTATAGGTTTCCAGGAAGGCATCTGTTTCTTCCAGGTTGCTTAATTTATTGGTATATAGTTGCTGATAATAATTTCTAATAATTGTTTCTATTTCCTTGGTGTTAGTCATGATCTCCCCCCTTTCATTCATAATTTTATTAATTTGGGTCCTTTCTCTTTTCTTTTAGATAAGTCTGGCCAGTGGTTTATCGATCTTATTGGTCCTTTCGAAGAACCAGCTTCTAATTTTGTTGATCTGCTCTACTGTATTTCTGGTTTCTAGTTCATTGATCTCTGCTCTAATCTTTATTATTTCTCTTCTCCTGTTTGGTTTAGGATTTATTTGTTGTTCTTTCTCCAGCTCCTTAAGATGTAAGGTTAGCTTGGGTAGTTGGGATTTTTCTAAGTTTTTTGAGTGAGGCTTGGATGGCTATGTATTTCCCCCTTAGGACCACCTTTGCAGTATCTCATAGGTTTTGGACCAACGTGTTTTCATTCTCATTGGTTTCCATGAATTGTTTAAATTCTTCTTTAATTTCCTGGTTTACCCAAACATTCTTAAGCAGGATGGTCTTTAGCTTCCAAGTGTTTGAGGTCCTTCTGAATTTTTTCTTGTGATTGAATTCCAGTTTCAAAGTATTGTGGTCTGAAAATATGCAGGGAATAATCTCAATCTTTTCATGTCAGATAAGACCTGATTTGTGACCCAGTATGTGGTCTATTCTGGAGCAAGCTCCATGTGCATTCAAGAAGAATGTGTATTCTGTTGTTTTAGAGTGGAATGTTCTGTATATATCTATGAAGTCCATCTGGTCCAGCTTGTCATTCAAAGTTCTTTTTTCTTTGTTGATCTTCTGCTTAGATGATCTGTCTATTGCTGAGAGTGGAGTGTTGAGGTCTCCTACTATTAAAGTATTACTTTAATTTGGTTTATTTCTTTTGGTTAACAGTTGGCTTATGTAGCTGGCTACTCCCATGTTGGGGGCATAGATATTTACAACTGTTAGATCTTCTTGTTGGACAGACCCTTTAAAAATTATACAGTGTCCTTCTGTATCTCTTACTAAAGCCTTTAGCTTAAAATCTAATTTGTCTGATATGAGAATTGCTACCCCAACTTTCTTTTGATGTCTGTTGGTATGAGAGATGGTTCTCCATCCCCTCACTTTCAGTCTGGATGTGTCTTTAAGTTCAAAATGAGTCTCTTGTAGACAGCATATGGGTAGTTCATGTATTTTTATCCAATCTGCAACCCTGTACCATTTCATGGGAGCATTTAGGCCATTCACATTGAGAGTGATCATTGAAAGATATGATTTTATTGCCATCATGTTGCCTGTGAAGTCCTTGTCTCTGTGAATTTCTGGTCTATATTACTATTGGGGTCTTTCTTCTTTTATAGAACCCGCTTAATATTTCTTGCAGGGCCAGCTTGGTGGTCAAATATTCTTCAGTTTCTGCCAGTCTTGGAAGCTCTTTGTCTCTTCATCCATTCTGAATGACAGCTTTGCTGTATAAAGTATTCTTGGCTGCATATTCTTCTCATTTAGTACCCTGAATATGTCTAGCCAGCCCTTTCTGGCATGCCAGGTCTCTGTGGACAGGTCTGATGTTATTCTGATGTTCCTCCCTCTGTATGTAAGAAATCTCTTTCCCCTAGCCACCTTTAGAATTGTTTCCTTGTATCTAAGATTTGTGAATTGTACTATTATATGTCATGACATAGATCTGTTCACATTGATCTTGGGAGGGGTCCTCTCTGCCTCTTGGACATGAATGCTTGTTTCCTTCCCCAGATTAGGGAAGTTTTCAGCTACAATTTGCTCAAATATATCTTCTAGATATATTTGTCTCCTTTGGGGGGGAGGGTTAGTGAAAACAAGTTTTTTTGGCTTTTGTTCTCTGGTGGCTTTCCCTGGCGGCTTTCAACATCTCTTCCGAGAGTCAGAACAGAAGTGAGCACATCCAAACCTCTGTCTCAGAATGGAGAAATCACAGTTTGCTCTTCACTGAGCTCACCAGGACTACACAGTCTCTGTTTCTGTCTGTGCTGCTAAAAACCTCAGGCTTCTCATTTGTGCTTCCCACAGCAACACACCCAGATGTCTCTGCCCTTTGTGTTTCTAAAACCACAAGCCATTCCCCTGGTTTATGTGCATGCACCCACAGCTCCTGGATCCTGCCGGGGGCTGGACTAAAGTCCTTTCCCTGCCACTACTGGTCTGTGAGTCTGTGCCCAGTCACCAGTGTGGGATGCTTTGTGCTCTGGTGTTATCTCACCTTCTGCGTGCCAGCTTATGGTGGCTCCCTTCCCCTTCTGTTTATCTTCTGATATCTGTGTGCAGAATCACGACTCCCTGCTTCATACTTGAGGCTGCTGATATTCTGTTTGTAGAGATCCAGAGATATATTCTTACATCTCAGGCTGATTATGTAGGTGTTCAGAATGATTTGGTAGATATCCAGCTAAATTAAGGGGACTAGTTGAGTTAGGGTTCCCTACTCCTCCACCAGCTTTCCTTTCCCCCTCTTTTGGCCTTTTCTTTCCATTCGAAGAGCCCTCTTTAATATTTCTTACAGGGCTGGTTTGGTGGTTATTAAATCCTTTAGTTTTTGCTTGTCTGGGAAACTCTTTATCTCTACTTCTGTTCTGAATGATAGCCTTGCTGGGAAGAGTATTCTTGGCTGTAGATTTTTCCCATTCAGCGCTTTGAACATATCATACCCCTCTCTTCTGGCTTGGGATGTTTCTGTTGAAAAATTTCCTGATAGCCTTGTGGGGTTTCCCTTGTATGTTACTGTCATCTTTTGTTTTACTGTTTTAAATTTTTTTCTTCTTTATCACTATATTTTGCCAGTTTAATTACAATATGCCTTGGTGTGGATCTGCTTTTGTTGATTTTGTTGGGGGTTCTCTGTACCTCCTGGATCTTGATATCTATTTCCTTTCCTGATTAGGGAAGTCTTCAAATAAATTTTCTGCCCATTCCTTCTGCTGTCCCCCTCCCACCCCCCCCCCCACTGCCACTGCCTCGTCCTCCTTCTCCTAGGATTCCTATAATATGAATGTTATATTATCACCGAGTTCCCTAAGTCTATTCTTGTTTTGCATAATTCCCTTGTCTTTCTTTTGTTCAACTCCATTGCTTTCCATTACTCTATCTTCTAGGTCATCAATTCATTCCTCCAGTGTGTTTCTAATCTCATTTATTGCACTCTTCATCTCTGATTCTTTTGTATCTCCGTGTTAAGGCTCTCATGGATGTCTTCCACTCTTTTCTCAAGTCCAGTGAGTATATTTATGATTGTTGCCTTAAATACTCCATCAGGCATGTTACTTATATCTGTTTTGCTTAGATCTCCAGCTGTGGCCTTGTTCTGATCTTTCATTTGGGACATATTTCTCTGTCTTCTTAGTTTGTCTAAGTCTCTGAGCTTGTTTCTCTGTGTTAGGAAAGTCAGCTGTATCTCCTTTTCTTGAGGTTAATGGCCTTATGGAGAAGAGTTTGTAGTGCCCTGCCATGTAGTGTACTCTGTTCCCCAGGGCCTGACACTTCTGGGTTTATCTCCAGTGTGTGCTGTATGTGCTCTGCTGTTTGTCCTGACGACTTTATCCTTTGGGCCAATCATCTGCAGAGGTTCTCTTTGCTTGTTGCAGCCATTGTTTGGTTCCTGGCCTGAACGTGGTATGTTTTAACTAGGTGTGCTCTGGTATGCTTGTGAAATGAGACCTGTCACCACTGATTCTGGAACCCACAAAATTCCCAGGTCAGGAGTTGTGGTGTGGGTAGGGTTTGGACTGGTCTTCTGGGAGGTGAGTCCTGCTGGGCTGGGACTGAGGCAAGTGTGACTGGGAAGGGCAGTTCCTCTGGAGCACAGGGTGGGGGTGGGGCTTGGTGTAAGCAAATTAGGTAGCAAGTATTGGTACTATGTTTATTCCCTCAGGTGGCCCTGGGCCTATGCTGAGGGTCAGACGAGGGAAATGACATCTGCCAGTCCCTTTGTTCCTGGAGAGGTCCCTCTGTGAATGCTGCCTCTCTGGGTCATGCTCCAAGATGAGCAAATAACCTCCCCATTGTGTGCCCCAGAGACTCTTCAGATTGCTCTTTCCATGCTGTACATCCATAGGTTGTTTACCCCACCTTCTCTTCAAGAGCAGCCCCAATGCCAGTGGGCTCTCCCTGAGCCAAGCCTGCTGACATTTAAAACTCCAGGCTTTAAGTACTGCTGGTTGTGATAGTTCACAAAATTCAGCTCCTCTCACTTTCCAAGCCAATTGCTGTGTCGATTCATTTTCCCAGTGTACTTTCCTCTGTGTTAGTGTGTGTCTCACCCTTCTTCATGACCGGGCCCCCTCCCCACCACAGTGGCCATGATCCCTTTCTCTCCCTAACTACATCTCTGAACTTCCTACCTTCTGGGATGTGGCCTCTTCTCTACCTTTAGTTGTGGAGTTTGTTCTTCTAGTCTTCAGGTCAATTTCTGGGATTTTTAGGATGATTTGATAGTTATTTAGTTGTATTTGTAGGATGAGGTGAGCCTAGGGTCCCCTATTCCACCACCATCTTTCCCTCTCCACTACAAGATACTTTAAAGTATAAAGACATGCATATGTTAAGGAAGAGATAATATGAATCCTACACAAACTTCAGGAAATAGTGGAGGACAGAATACTTCCCAATTCTTTTTATAAAGCTAGGATTAATCTTATTCCACAGATATTACCCAAAAAAAAAAAAACCTACAGAAGAATATTCCTTATGAAAATAAATATAAAAATTTCTGATAAAATATTAGCAAATTGAACTCAGTAATTTATAAAATCAATCCAGCAATGTATTAAAGGATTCAATACAATCCCAGTCATAATTCTAGCAGGCTATTGTTAAGGAAATTAACAGGCTAATTCCAAATATTATATGGAAATACAAAGGACTTCAAATAGCCAAAATGATTTTGAAAAAGTTGAAAAACTAACACTACCTGATTTCAAGATTTATTATTAAAACGACTATAATCAAGACAAGCTGACAATTGTGTAAATATAGACATACAGAATAATGGAATATTATAAAGATTGCCGAAATAGACCCATATGTATATGGTTAAATGATTTTATTACAAAGATCTAATATAATTTAATGGAGAAAGAATGATCTTTGTTTTTAGTGGTTGCTGGAACAACTGGATAACCACATGGAGGGAAAATGAACCTCAACCATTAACTCAGTGCCATAAACAACATCAAAAATACAAAATGTTTGTCCTACAAAAAAACCTAAGAGATAATCCTGAAAGGCTAGCAAGTTTTTCACCCATAGCCACGTTATGGTAGGCAGATTAATGGTCCTCCCAAAATGTCCACATCTTAATCTCTGGAATCTGTTTAGAAATTATAGGGTGTTACGTTATGACTTATAGTAAGAAATATGTATTTGGTCTTCATACCTGTTTCTGGCAGAGTTTTTAAAACATTTAGAATTTCTTAAGTGGTGAGAGAGATCAAAGGTCTTATTATGTTGATGAGGTGACTTTTAGAACTCCCCTGAGTAACCTAAGGATGGGGCCTGCTTGCTAGGGGAACCAGCTGTGAATATAGTGTTAGAACTTTATTCCTACTCTCTGATTTCTGGGGAGGATTTGGGAAAGAGGAGCTGGAGGTTGAATCATTCACCTATGGCCAATAATTTAATCATTTGTACCTACCTAATGAAGCTTCCATAAAAACCCAAAGTAGGGTGTTTGAAAAGCTTTTGGGTTGGTGAACACATGGAGATTCAGAGAGAGTGGCATGTTAGAGGAGAGCATGGATGCTCTGCATCATTCTGCATACTTTGCCCTTGGCTTCTCTTCCATCTGACTCTTCCTAAATTATATCATTTTGTAATAAACTGGCAATCTAGTAAAATTATATCATTTTGTAATAAACTGGCAATCAAGTAAAATGTTTCTCTGAGTTGTATGAGCCACTCTAGCAAATTAATCAAAATCAAGGTGGGGGTCATTGGAGCCTCCTAAGTATGGCCTGTTAGTCAGAAACACAGGTAATAACCTGGGACTTGTGACTGGTGTCTGAAGTAGGTGGGGGCTGTCTTGTAGGACTGAGCCCCGAAGCTGTGGAATTTGTTGCTATCCCTGGATAGATAGTGTCAGGATTGAGTTGAATTATAGGACATCCAGCTAGTATCTAAGAATTGCTCAGTAGTGTATGGGGAAAACTCCCTCTCACACAATGTAATTGGTGACCAGAATTAGATATGGCAAAGGGAAATGAAGGGAGAAATTGAATTAAGTTTGGCAATCAGTTAACCTTAAGACAGAAGATTACCTGGATTATCTGAAGAAGGAGGCAGGAGAACCAGAGCTATGGCAGTATGGGAAGGACTAGGTTACTGTTGCTGGTTTTAAAGATACAGAAAGGGGCCAGAAGCCAAAAAACATGGGAGGCCTCTAGATGCTGGAAAAGGTAAGAACCCCCAGAAAGAAATGCATCCTGCTGACACAGTGACCTTAATCTAGTGAGATCCATGTTGGATTTTTGGTCTATTAAAATGTAAGATAATGAATATGCATTTTGGTAATTTATCATAGTATCCATAGAAAACCAACACTCTTGCTAAAGGTAAAATCTCAGCCAGACTCTTACACCAACATGTCCATGCTCTGTACTTGAGGACGCCTAATTCCATCTCACAGCTAATTTGTGTATAGAGGACATCTTGCATAAAAGCAGCCCATCTATAGCCTGACCAGTGACCCATCAGTTGTTGGTTAAACTAGGTTAATCAGACTTTCCCTTGAGCCTTGGAGCTAGAGATTTGAGAGACTCAGAGTTCAGTAGAAAAAGAAGAAAGAAATGAGAAGACCCAGTATCAACTATCCATTATCATGAATCTCCTCCTGTTTCATTAGCACCTGGTATATGGTCAGGATTACGGTTATTCTTATGTCCAGTTGTATAAAATTCCCTCTGGTAACTAGAGCTAACCTTAAAGAATATAGATATCATCACAAAAATGAAGCTTAAGTAATGCTACTGCCTAGAATTTAAAGGTTCGGAACAGTCAGTGCTTCCCCAGGGATTGTTTAGAATTCTCATGCTTACATTCTAGTGGAGTGGACTAACAAGTTATAATTTGGTGTGATTACGTGAAATTGCTAAAGGAAAGTACAGTGTGCTATACCCAGACTTGTGCCATTGGGGAAGCTTCAATTCTTCCTAATGGTTGAGTAGGAAGCTACCAAAAACATAATTGGGAAAAATTTTCTAGATAAAAATAAAAGGTGTGTTTGTGATCTGAGGTAAGAGACAGTGTATACCACAATAAAGAAACCTAAAGCAGGTCAGTGACTATCGTAGATCACTCTAGTACATTCTAAATGAATCATTCATTTTTCAATAAAACATTTTCATGGATGTTATGTACCAGGTACCACTCCAGCCACTGGCAAATTAGAATGAGAGTTAAACAATTTCATTTTTAAGCCAAGAACTGTCAATTAATAGCTGTGTGATTTTGAGTAAGTTACCTCCCTGGGCTTCATTTTATCTTTTGCATTCATCTTATTTAAAAAATTTTTTATTGCAGTATAATTGATATATAATATTATATTAGTTTCGTATGTACAACATAGTAATTTGACAGTTACATTACAAAATGTTCATTTGTTTTGTTTTTTTAGATTCAACATATAAATGAAATCATATATTTGTCCTCTTTTCTCTGAATTATTTTACTTGGCATAATACCATCTGGGTCCATCCGTGTTGTCTGAAATGGCAAGATTGTATTCTTTTTTTGATGACTGAGTAATATTCCATTGCACATGTATGTGTGTGTGTGCATGTGTGGCTTTGTGTATATACACACTACATCTTCTTTATCCATTTATCTATCAATGGACACTTTGATTGCTTCAATATCTTGGCTATTGTAAATAATGCTATAGGGAACACAGGGGTGCCTGGGTCTTTTCAAATTAGTGTTTTCATTTTCTTTGGGTAAATACCCAGACTAGATTTACTGGGTTGTATGGTATTTCCATTTTTGATTTTTTAAGGAACCTCCATACTCTTTTCATAGCTGCTGCACCCATTTGTACTCCCACCAAGAGTACATGAGGGGTCCCTTTTCTTCACATTTTCACCAGTACTTGTTATTTCTTGTCTTTTTGATACTGGTCATTCTGACAGGTGTGAGGTAATAGCACACCGTGCTTTTGATTCGTATTTCTCTGATAATTAGTGGTGTTGAGCATCTCTTCATGTATCTCTTGGCCATCTGAATTTCTTCTTTAGAAAGATGCCTATTCAGGTACTCTGCCCATTTTTAAATTAACTTATTTGGGTTTTATTTCATTTTGTTTGACTTATGTAAATTCCATATATATATATATAAACCCCTTATTGGATATATAATTTGCAAATATCTTCTTCCATTTGGTACATAGCCATTTCATTTTGTTGGTTTCCTTCACTGTCCAAAGCTTTTTAGTTTGATGTAGTCCTAATAGTTTATTTTTACTTTTGTTTCTCTTGCCTGAGGAGACACATCCAGAAAAATATCACTAAGGCTGATGTCAAAGAGATTACTGCCTATGTTTTCTTTTAGAAGTTTTATGGTTTTAAGTCTTCATTAAGGTCTTTAATCTATTTTTAGTTTATTTTTGTATATGGTATAAGGAAGTGGTCCAGTTTCATTCTTTTGCATAAAGCTGTCCAGTTTTTCTAACACCATTTGTTGAAGAGACTATCTTTTTCCCATCGTATATTCTCACCTCTTTTGTTATAGATTGATCATATAAGTATAGGTTTATTTCTGGCCTCTATTCTGTTCCATTTATTTATGTGTCATTTTTGTGCAAGTACCATACTCTTTTAATTACTGTAGTGTGTAGTATATCTTAAAATCTGGAATTATGATACCTCCACTTTGTTCTTCTTTTCTCAAGATTGCTTTGAATATTTGAGGTTTTTTATGGTTCCATACAAATTTTAAGATTGTTTTAGTTCTGTAAAAAAAAAATACTGTTGGTATTTTGATAGGTATTGCACTGAATCTGTATATTGGTTTGTGTAATGTGGACATTTTAACAACGTTAATTCTTCCAAACCATGTATGTGGCATATTTTCCCATTTGTTTGTGTTGTCTTTAATTTCTTTTATAGATGTTTTATAGTTTTCAGAGTACAGGTCTTTCACCTCCTTAGTTAAAATTATTCCTAGGTATTTTATTCTTTTATGCAATTGTAAATAGGATTGTTTTTCTTAATTTCTCTTTCTGGTAGCTCATTATTAGTGTATAGAAATGCAACAGCTGGTGATGGGTATTAAGGAGGGCACGTATGCATGGTGTACTGTGTGTTATACGCAAGTAATGAATCATGGAACTTTACATCAAAAACTTGGGATGTACTGTATGGTGATTAATGTAACATAATAAAAATTTTTATATAAAAAAAGAAATGCAACAGATCTGTGTATTGATTTTGTATCCTGCAACTATACTTGAATTATTTAAATGTTTTTTTTTTTTGTGTGTGAGTGTGGAGTATTTAGGTTTTTCTCTTTAGAGGATCATGTCATCTGTAAATAGTGACAGTTTTACTTCTTCTTTGCCAGTCTTTTATATTTTCTGTCTCTGTCTCTCTCTCCCTCTTGTCTGATTGCTGTAGCTAGGACTTCCAGTATTATATTGAATAAAAATGATGAGAGTGAACATCCTGGTCTTACTCCTGATTTTAGAGGAAAAACTTTCCATTTTTTACTATTGAGTATGATCTTAGCTGTGGGTTTGTGTCATATATGGCTTTTATTATGTTGAGGTATATTCTCTCTAAATCCACAGAGTTTATCATAAATGTTGAATTTCATCAAATGTTGTTTCTGCATCTATCAAGATGATCGTATGGTTTTTATTCTTCATTTTGTTAATGTGGTGCATTACCTTGATTGATTTGCTGATATCGAACCATCCCTGGAATAAATCTCCTTGTTTGTGATGAATGATCATTTATAGTATTTTTGAATTTGGTTTGCTAATATTTTGTTGAGAATTTTTGCATCTATCTTCATCAGATAGTAGCTGTAGTTTTCTTTTTTTGTAGTTTTTTTTTTTTTTTTTTTTTTTTTTTTTTTTTTTAGCTTTGGTATCAGGGCTATGTAGAATAAATTTGAGTTTCCCTTTCTCCTCTATTTTTTTTTTGAATAGTTTGAGAATAGGTATTAACTTTTCTTTAAATGTTTGGTAGAATTTATCTGTGAAGCCATCTGGTCCTGGACTTTTGTGTGTTGGGTTTTTTTTAATTAATATTACTGATTCAACTTAATTGCTAGTAATTGATCTGATTGAGTTTTCTATTTCCTCCCAATTCAGTTTTAGGAGATTGTATGTTTCTAGGAATTTATCCATTTCTTCTAGGGTGTTCAATTTTTTGGCATATAATTTACTGCAGTAGTCTTTTATAATCCTTTGTATTTCTGTGGTGTCAGTTGTAATTTCTCCTGTTTCATTTATAATTTTATTTATTTGAGTCTCCTCTCTTTTTTTTTTTTACTTCATGAGTCTAGCTAAAGGTTTATCAATTTTTATGTTTTCAAAGAACCAGCTTTAGTTTCATTGATCTTTTCTACTTTTTTGTCTCTATTTCATTTATTTCTGCACTAATTTTTATTATTTCCTTCCTTCTACTAACTTTGGGCTTTGTTTTGTCTTCTTGTTCTAGTTAATTCAGGTGTAAGTAGAGATTGTTTGAGATTTTTCTTATTTCTTGAGGGAGTCCTGTATCATTATAAACTTCCCTTTTTGAACTGCTTTTGCTGTGTCCCAAAGATTTTGAACCAGATTTCTGTCTTGTTCTTTCTTTTGGAACATATTCCTTTATCTCCTCATTTTGTTTGACCTTTTTGCTTGTTTCTATGCATTAGGCAAAACAACTACCTCTCCCAGTCTTGAAGGAGTATCCTTGTGTAGGAATGTCTGCTATATAGACCAAATGTTTCTGGTAGCTTTGGCTGGCCTGCTGGAGCTGAAGCAGGGTGGGCTAGGGGGTTCTTGGCATATGCCATGCCATGGCACTCTTGGTGGGATGACTAGAACTGTGGCAAGTGTAGGCAGGGAGATGAACTGCTATAGGTGTATAGCCGGAGTGGTGTGGTCTAGGAACTCATGGCTCTCTTTGGCAGCAGGCCAATTAGAACACCAAGACCCTGCTGTCATCTGATCTATCCATGTGGGGGGGGCATAAACAGCTGTGCCAGCATCTCCCAACCCCAGTGAGAGTTCCAGCAGTTCCTCTACCATTTGGCAGATGCTGAAGGATTAGTAAATGCATTTCCATTATGTAAAGTCTAGTTGCCCTTTAAACCACTGAGTTTTGTGTTTGTTTTTCTTTGCTATACCCCAGGTCAGGAAAATCTGAGCATGGGCTCTTTAGTGGTATCCTCCCTACTGCATTTCATAGCATCAGGAGTGGGGTTCCCAGTGTTACTCTGTCTCCTTCTCTCCCACCATTGTCTATATGGTCCCTCAATCCTTTGTTGTGCAGAAGCTGTTCAGTAAGCTCTCAGTTCATATTTAGGAGGAATTGCTGCAATGTTGGTGTAGATTCAGTGTGTCCGTGGGAGTAAATGAGGTCAGGGTCTTCCTATGCTACCATCTTTGACCCCTTCTTTTTTCCCTATGTGTTCATTAGATACAACTTCGACCATTTAATTCTTCTTCCAAATAAAAAACCCAATAACCAATAATCTCACAGAGATTTTAATTCTAACCACAGACTCTCAATACATACTGAGCTGCTCGCAGATTAGATGTTCAAATACAAAATCTCACAATCCATATAATCATAAAAGGTTACCCTTACAGAAGGTCAGCATATATAAGATTAACATATATACAATAATTAGGTTAGCAAGCACTCATGTAGAACCAAGTTCTCTTCTAAACACTTTGTATATTAATCTATTTAATTATTATAAGAACCATATGAAGTAGGAACAATTATTGTCTTCATTTTACAGATGAAACTGACTCTCCCAAAGTCAGTAAATGGTGGATCAAGACTTTGAACTAAACTAGTTCAGCCCAAAGTCCTTCTTCTTAGCCTCTTTACAGAACTGTGAAATATGTGGTATATCAATGTTGCACAACAGGGTCATTTATTCTCTAAAGAAGTGCATTGTTTTGTTTTGTCTTGTTTTCATCATTCCTTCATATTGAGTTCTTATAATATTCAGTACTTCACTGGAATGCAAATATCAGTGCATATGGTAGATGTCTTATAAATGCATGACAATAATTAGGAAATAAATTGATTAGAATAATGTTTAAAATTTTATTTTGTTTTTTGGGATGATGAAAATGTCTTCAAACTGTGGTGATAGTTGTACAACTCGGTGAATATAATAAAAACCATTTAATTGTAGCTATTAGTGGATGCACTGTATGAAATGTAAGTTATATTTCACTAAAGCTGTTAAATAAAAGGCAAAATATGGAACTCTGCAATTCATGAATAAATAACAATGTTTGTTGAAAAAATTATGCTATGCTTTTACTTGAACTATATGCAATCCAGCCTGGAGGAAATAAGGTTCAGGAAGTTGATCATACCAAGGTTTTGAATGGAGTATCTCCACATCTCCACATGAATTAAATTTATTATCACCACTGCTAAAGAAATTCCCAGTCCATACCTAGCAGGTGGAAGGCATGAATGTTTTCTCCCTCTGTTCCTTGATGGATTTATTTCACAAACTCTTTTCAGTCTTGGAAATCTTTAAGTCTCCAAGTGAGATGTGTCCCCTCCCTTCACCTTTACCGCCCAGTTCTAATGATGGATGCTGGTGTGATGGAAGAGTATGGAACTGAGGACCTGGATTCAGTTCTGCATGACATACTTTAAGAAGACAGCAGTGTTCTAGATCAAACCTGGAGAACAAAGAGTTTGGGAAAGGGACACCTAAATATTAGAGATATTTAGCCTGAATAAGTCTTGATTATTATTTTCGAATATTTAAAGAACTGCCTTTGGAAGGGAAATTAGATATCGGTAACTCCAGAGGACAGTTCTATTGCAATAGATGAAAATTACACACGGGAAATGAAACAGCACACAATGGGGCCCATCCCAAATTGCCAGCTTTTTATCCAGAACCACCTAAAAATATTACCTTCAAAAGCTTACACTTCTTTATGTAAAGACTGGTTCTACATGGTATGGGCAAACCAGAGATGAGGCATATTCACACGAAACATCCTGGGTCCAATTCCACAAGGTACAAATTTGGGAGCCTGAATTAAGATATTTTTTGGGTGTGTGTCTAATCCCAGGTATCTTTAGAATTAACATCCTTTATCCCAACTGAGTCAGTGCGAGGTCTCAGAACCTCGTATATAAGAGCAGACTAGTTCAAAGCAGCTAATCCTTTTTAAAAACTCCTCAAGAAAGAAAACAAAACATTGCACCTCTTTTCTTTGAAGCTGACATCAGCTACTCACAGAGAAGAAATGCTAAACCCTGTAAATATAGCTATATCTAGTGAGTCTCAGTTTTCCTTTTTGTCAAATATTTTCTCAGATGATATATTCTAGAAGGACGATGTAAACAGACTTTTGCAAGAATACAAGAACTATGTAGCCCCCAAATGCTGTAAATGAAACTAACTTCGGACTAGGAAGGGTGTGTGTTTTTGAGGTTTTATTTTAGATCAGGCTGTAAATGGCATACTGTGTGGCCTCGCACAGCACAGATTTATCAATAAAACGAGGCACTGGAATTAAGTCGCTATTTCTCAAACATGGCTTCTTGGACCACTTGTAATCTGAATCATCCAGAGTGCATGTAAAATTGTAAAACATGGAACTCCACATCAGACCTACTGATTTAGTATTTCTTAAGATAAAACTCAGGAATCTGCATTTTCAACAAATAGCCCAGTGGATTCTGAAGCACTTGGATCAGATAGTTACTAATATCCCCTTCATCTTGAACATTTTCTCATGCAATAATTTTTATCCACTGTGAAGAGCCTAGAGTATCTGTCAAGTAAAGATTTGGTCTTGGATCTTAACCTTTATAAAGATACCTATGGTGACCAATGGCTGGTTTGCCCAGGACCCAGGTGATTCCCAGGATGCAGTCTTTAGGGCAAGTTGAAACAACTTGGTCACTCCATGAGGACTCAGCTATAGTGGTTATTTATTTCACTTCAGTGACCCACCAGTCCACAAAGATACCAGGAACTCCTCTGTGCCAGCCACAACTACACAGCTAGCTGATATCATAGTTTTCTGGCACTCTGTTAACAAGGGGTCAAGGAACCTGTGTGCCCTGCTGGCATGAGAATCAGTTCAGAAACCACTTTGTCTACTCTGCAGTGCATTTGCAGGGCTTCCAGTGAAGATTGGGGCGGGGGGGGGGGGATACTTCATTCTCCGGGGAGCTGGCAGGAAGAATTCCATCAGCCATCTGTACAGCTTATAAGATGAGCAAACGTGAGTCATCTCTGCTTCATCAGTGCAAACCACCCATGGGGAGTTCAACCTCCGCCTATTTCTAGAGAGGCATTTAACGAAGACTGACCTAATTCAAGCAAAAATAGGTCTCGATTAGTGTGTGACTAACCTGCTGATTTTTCTAATTACAAAAGAATCTTTCTGCCATGTTTGGTGATTAAATTGTGATGCTTGGTAATGATAAATTTACACTTTGATTGTGTTAATACTTTTCTTTCATATTCTTCTCCCTTTTTCTCCCTCTCCTATCCATCTCTCCTTTCTAAGACATTTCTGCTGCTGGTGACCAGTCCTGGTGCCTAAAAACCCGCTCTTCATCCCTCTATCCGGCAGAGCCCCTGCCATTTGGAACTCTGATTACTGCCGAAAGTTAAAGCTACCACCTCTCAGCTCAGATCTGAGCAGCTGCTGCTTGTGCCTCATGGAGTCCAGCTCAGAATGCAGAGGTTGTACCACATCCTGTCTCAGTGGGGAGCCAAGTGGTCTACCCAGTGCCTGGGACCCTTGTGAGTTCATTCACCTCTCTTTAGCACCTGTCTGGGAAGGGTTTACTAATCCCGCCCAAGAAGCACTTTGACTCCTGCAAGGTGGCTTATTTTGAATTTCATCTAAGAAGTAAGGAATTATTTAACACTTCACCAAGACTGTTTCCAATACAACCTATTTATGAAGACCCTTTCTTCCATTTTTACTAACAAACCCACAGTTACAAATCAAAGGAAAAGGGCTACGCTTATAAAATAAAAGTGATTGAGAAAGAAAAAACTGATTCTAAATACCTAGAAAATAAGAAAGAAAGGCAAGCTGATAGGTCTAGGGCAGAAATATAACAAGGAAATAGAGTCCCTGACAAAGAGACTTAATACTTTTAAATGGGGACCTCTGCATTGAATTTGCTTCTCCAGAGACAAACACTTGAGATGTATTTCAGTTTTTGTTTAAGATGTACTCCTGAAAGTTGTTTACGAATCAATTTATTACAAAACTCAGTCATATTTTTAAACACATAAAGGGACCACTGTTGGGCTTTAATGAAGCAAAGAATGGTTTGATGACCTAAAACAAGCTTAATTTATCTCAACCGTTGGTTGTGATTCTGACAGATTTTCTTATTAGAAAATAAGATGTTGGTATGATTTCTTTTGGTCCTTATCTTGCCCTATGAGAAATATTATAAAAAAGCTGAATATATCAGTTTCAGAGCTGTATGTGCTACCAAGGGAAACATGGAGATTATTCTACTGAAAGTCCGTTGGGTCTCTTTGAGCAACAGACAACTGGTCAGGGAGGACCAGAAGCCCCACAGTGCTGGTAAAGGCCTCTCCCCCATGAGGAGCTTCCATATGTGGAGCTGCTGTTGCTCAAATAAATGAAGGATAACCCTCTGTGGCTGAAAATGCCCCCCACCCCCGCCAATGTCATCCTAATCCCTGGAACTTGTGAATGTCACCTTACAAGGCTAAAGAGACTGCACAGATGTGATTAAGTACTCTTGAGATGGAAGAAATTATCCTGGATTATCTGAGAGGACTGATGCGATCACAGTATTTCTCACATGAGTAGCCCCTCAGAGGAGAAGGCAATGTGATTCTGGAAGCAGAGGTTGGAGTGATACATTTTGAAAATGGAAGAGGCCACAAGCCAAGGGATACAGATGATCACTAGAAGCTGGAAAAGGTAGGGAAAGGAAATCTTCCTCAGAGACTCCAGAAGGAACCAGCCCTGCTAACACCTTGATCTTTGCTCCCTGAAATTGACTCTGGACTTCTGACTTCCAGGACTATAAAAGAATAAATTTGTATTAAGCCACTAGTTTTTCTTTTATTTTGTTTTTATTATTATGTTAGTCATACAGTACATCATTAGTTTTTGATGTAGTGTTCCATGATTCGTTGTTTGCATATAACACCCAGTGCTCCATGCAATATGTGCCCTCCTTAATACCCATCACCGGCCTATCCCATTCCCCCACCCCCCTCCCCTCTAAAACCCTCAGTTTGTTTCCCAGAGTCCATAGTCTCTCATGGTTCATCTCCCCCTCTCTCTTCCCCCCTTCATTTTCCCCTTCCTTCTCCTAATGGTCTCCCAGCTATTCCTTATGTTCCACAAATAAGTGAAACCATATGATAATTGTCTTTCTCTGCTTGACTTGTTTTACTTAGCATAATCTCCTCCAGTCCCATCCATGTTGATGCACATGTTGGGTAATCATCCTTTCTGATGGCTGAGTAATATTCCATTGTATATATAAGACACTAGTTTTTTGTTGTTGTTTTGTTTTTTAAAATAATTTGTTGCAGTAGCAAAAGGAAGCTCAATATACCACCTCAACTAACTGGCACCCTCATCCATTGGAAACCACAGATTTATATGTCAGTGTGACACACCAATCATCAAATCCTATCTTTTCCTCCCCTAAATAGACTTCTTGGTTGTGTCCACTTCTTTCTATCTCTGCTGTTACTATCCTATCATAGGCCCCTCTCACCAGCTCTACTATAATGGGCTTTTTTTTTTCTCCTTTAAATCCTATTCTCCTCATTTCAGCTAAAGTGTTTTTGTTTAATTTTTACACATCAGACCATGTCATTCCTGTGCTTCTTTTACTTTGGTGGCTGGTCACTGCCCTCGGGATAAAGCCTGAGGGACAAACAGAGTCACAGGTCAGAGGGCTCCAACCTGCTGTCCTGCACAGAGGCGACTGGGAAGTGGGCCCTGCTGGGTTCTGCAGCACTAAACTC
The DNA here is from genome assembly GCF_024610735.1 of Ursus americanus. Taxonomy (NCBI): domain Eukaryota; kingdom Metazoa; phylum Chordata; class Mammalia; order Carnivora; family Ursidae; genus Ursus; species Ursus americanus. Next base: position 82,326,244 of record NC_142128.1, on the reverse strand, counting down.
AGGGATTTACTTAGGCTGGGGAGGGGCTGAGGTTGAGAGTGATAAATGAGAATTGTTCTCCAGCCTGAGGGTTCTGCTCTGCACAAGCCCCATCACCATGGTGTGACTTCAAGATTGATGAGGCAAGCCCGCTGAGATGCACCCTGGCACCTCTCCAGATTAACTTACACTGAGAACAACTGTGGTGTCATGCTTGTGAGTGGAACCTGGAGGAGACCATTAAGCCTCCATAGGGTCTGATGTAACCCTCCCTCCCTCAGATTATCATCTTTAGCTGTGTAGCCACATTGCTCTGGGGAGGGGAGGAAGCTTGTATTGCAGGATGTCTCAGAGAATATCATTTCTCTGTGGTGTATACTGACTATGCTGACTTTCTTCTTTATCCTTTAGGTAAGCAAACCTGGTTTGGCTTACCTATGGGATATCTCATGATTTGATACTTGGCATTGCCATTTGCCAACACAGTGGGTGCATGAAGGTTAAACTCTGGACACAGTTTATGAGCTCCCCAATTATGCTCCAGCCTCATCCCCTAATACGTCCTCTCAAAGCTCCACCGGGGAGCTGCAGCAAACTTTTTTCTCCCACACCTCTACCTGACACTCTCTTCCCTTCCTTGCTGCCTGGCTGACCCCGGTCATTCTTTAGGCCTCAGCTCTAATACCAGTTCTCTCAGGAAGCCATTATGACTCCTTAAGTCACTCCTAGGGGCTGCCATAGTACTCTGAAAGTTGCCCACCCTAACAAGAATCACCCTAACCCTATTGCTTGGCACCATAGTATGTGATCAATAAATACATTTAATGAATGAGTGAATGGATATCATAATGATAGCAATAGGTTCATTGAAGGGCTGCTACATGATAGATACCATGCCAGGTACTGAGTGTGTGATCTCTAATCCTAAGTACAACTACACACTGTTGGTCTTGTTATCCTAATTCTACATTTGAAAAAAATGAGGGTTAGAAGCTAAGTAACATGGTCAAGGCTGGGCTCACACTATTCAGCACACAGCTGGAATTTGGACCCAGGTTTTCCTAATACTTTATGTCAACACATTTACCGGGCTGTATTTGAGACAGCCTTTCCCCTCTCACCCCCTCTCCCAGCCATCCACGCTATATTCCCATGCAAATCAAGCCCTCTTATCTGGAGGCAGAAGAAAGCAGTGTTTCTAACATGCCTGGGGACTGCACTTGGATTCTGCTCTGTATTTTCAGGCCCGAGTTGCCGCTCTTCCTTTGAATTTCTTTGGTGCAAGTAGCTTTGCTTATGCCTGGTCTTTCCCTAATAGCTGATGGGACTGTTACAGGGGTTATAAAAAGACTCTGGAGTAGGGCTGGGGGATATGAAGACTCAGATTTTTTTATACCCTTTGTAAGGGAGAAGGTGCACAGTGTCCATTAATTCTAGACACAAGAGCAAAGGGCCTCAGGTGTTTCTCTTGTTATTTTCTTCTCTTGTTTTTTAGAAGGTGGTTGTTTAAGGGTTGCTGGGGCCACCTCAAGAGCCTTCTGTGATTGGTCAGATTCATAGGAGACCTCTTTGACCTCTGGAAAGCACGCATTAGTGTTTTTCTGTGTTTTAAATCCCACATATATGAAATAGACTAGAACAGAGTTGATCCCAAGGCCCTTTCCTGCTCTAACATTCTGAGTTCTATGGTTCCTGTCATTGAAATGTCAGCAGATGGAGACTATAGTTATTATTTTTATGAGCATGTGTGGTCTTGCATGTAGAAGCAGAGGGCAGAGATCCGGAAGCAATGCTCTGAGACATGGGAGTTCCCATCCTGGACAGACTGTCGTGGTTGGCTTCATTCAGTCTTATGCTGCTCTGCCTTTGTGGTATCTTAACTATTCCTCCAGGAATCACCTGCACAGCATTATGTAATTTATTTACGTCCAGAGCTGATGCCTTATGAACTAATGGTTCTTTGTGGGTCACCTAGGAATGTTTTTTTAAAAGGATGGATCTTATTTTTTCCCTTTTTTCTTTTTTTAAATTTTGCTTTACTATAGAAGTAACCTCAGAATGTTTACTTTGTTTATTTTGTATAGTTGAGTATTTTTTAAGTAATGTGGCCTTCAGGGAAGTGTACTACTCTTTACAGATTAATTTAAGAGTTTTGGCTTTTTGGGGGGCGCCTGGGTGGCTCAGTCAGTTAAGCATCTGCCTTCGGCTCAGGTCATGATCTCAGGGTCCTGGGATCAAGCCCCGCATCAAGCCCTGCTTTGGGCTCCCTGCTCAGTAAAGAGCCTGCTTCTCCCTTCCCCTCTGCTGCTCCCCCTGCTTGTGCACATGCTCTCTCTCTCTTTCTCTGTGTCAATAAAAATTTTAAAAATTTTGGCTTTTTTTTTTTCCCTTAAGTAATCTCTATGCCCAACGTTGGGCTTGAACTTGACCCTGAGATCAAGAGTTGCATGCTCCACCAACTGAGCCAACCAGGAGATGCTATTTTTTTCCTTCTAATAGAGTCATAATCAGGCCATTGACACTGAATATATGAATCCCTTACGTGTGTTCCTAATTTGTGAGTTGCTTAATATTTCAAATTGTCTTGAATATTGCTGTGTTTATATGTGTACAGTATTTTAATGTTGCCATTAACTTTATTGCTACTTTTACAATTAGTATCTCCCACTAATGTTTCCCCCATTTTGCTATTAAATGAATATGGAAATTAGAAGTGAAGAATAAGCAAATTAGGGCTTGTTTCTGAGACAAGAGTGGAGGCATTATTTAAAAATAGATATATAATAATGATATGCTTGCTTTTTAAAGCCTAATTTATTCCCTTTTCCTTAGAAATCTGTCTGAGGATCAAATTGTCCTCTGTGTTTCCTAGCAGAAGGGAACACACTCATCTGCCACACTCTTCCAGTTAGATCGCATCTCTTAGGGTTCGGTTCCTCGGGTTTGGGTAATGTACTTTTAAGTGACAACAGTGATAGCTATGATGGTGGTACCTGACTTTTATCAAATGCCTGTTATGGGGCAGACGCTGGCTGTTCTCTTTATGTGCAAAAACTCATTCACTCTGTACAGTAAAGCCATGAGGTCGTTGCTACAATTTTCCCATTGCAAAGATTAAGAAAGTGACTTTAAGGTTAAGTGGCTTGCTCAAGGACACACAGTTCAAGAGTGGCGGTTCACGGATTTGAATTCAGTTGGATCTGACTCCAGAACTTGCATTTATAGCCTCTATTCTCTTCCTGCTCTTTGTTGCCTCTTAAGTTTATGGTGTTCTAGAGCTATATATGCACATGTGACTAGTCCCAATATCTTGTGTTTAAGTATCTAAGGAACTGAAATCTTAGTCTCTGGTTTGAAACTTTTCCAGCTTAGTAGCAAAAGAATATGGTATACTAGGAAAGACAAGTTTTGTAATAATCCAGAGGCAAAATTTAGGTTAAAGGACATGTTGTGTTAGGGTAACCAATAGATGCTCAGAAACATAACACAGAAATTCTGGAGAGAAGTTCAGAGTAGTGTCTATTTTTCTTTAGATGTGTTTCTTAGTACCATTAGCCTGGGAAATACTATGGACCTAAGGTCCAGATTAGAAAGAAACTGAAAAAACTCTTCAATTAATGTAAAAAATTTCTTACAAATCAATCTTTGCCCAAACCAACTAGTCATCCTATAGAAATGTGTAATTAGGTAAAAATTATTCTTTGAATTCTGTCTTTCCAACTTTAGTGGTGATGGAAGCCATGGGGAAAAAATTATGACTGGAAAATAAACTCTGGGAGTTGGACAAGATATTAGAGATTTGCAATCCACCTCGAAGGGGTCTGTTGGCCACCCACCATATTTTTTAATGGTTCTAATCCTAAAGAACCCTTACTTAAAAAAAATCCCGTAGGGCTTGAGAAGCCACTCTTGATAGAACTGTAGAAATAGAGGATCCATTCTAGAAGCTTGTTTCCATTAAGTAGAATAATAATTCAGTTTAAAAAATAGACCCAATACTAGGATTAGAAGATGATGGTTCCCCAGGGAGACTCATAAGAGACAACTGGATCTGAGGGCTGCTGCTTCCCTTTTATTAAGGAAACTATTATGATTAAATGAGGAGTAATACAGGCAGTGGGAAAGAATAGACAGTATCTCTTCAAAGTCTTGGGTTGTCTCTTCCTCACTGAACCTGGCAGCTAAGCTAGTGTCCTCTTTCAGAGAGGAGGCTGGTTATAGGTCTTCTAGTCACGAAGCCCTAGAGTTGTTCCACAGAGTTCCAGTCTACTTTTAAACTCCTTACCTAGAGATAGAATTTTTCTGGTCAGAAGATAACTTGTTCTGTGGTTCCTGGGTGGCTCGATTGGTTAAGCATCTGCCTTCAGCTCAGGTCATGATCTCAGGGTCCTGGGATCCAGGCCTGCTGTTGCTGTTGGACCCCTGCTCAGTGGGGAGTCTCCCTCTCCCTCTCCCTCTACTCCTCCCTCCACTCATTCTGTCTCTCTCACTCTCAAATAAGATCTTAAATAAATAAATAAATAAATAAATAAATAAATAAAAAAGGAAATAACTTGTTCAGGGAAGCTGTTTGGGGCTTATTTTTGTTATTGTTTCCTCCAAGATAATACTTTTAACAAAAGAAAATCTTTTAGGGACAGGGTGTCCTTGAAACTTTGAGAAACTCTGGAATTCCTCCTAACTAGCTGGGCTGAGCAGATGTCAACCGACTGCACTCCAGGACCTGCTGCCCACTTATCCCGAGAGTCCTGGTGAGACTTCACTCCCGAGACCTCCCTTTTTAGAGACCAAAGAAACAGAGTGACTGAGGGGAATCAGGCCGATTAATTCTTTACAACAAGGTTTTATTTATTCTTTTCTTGGACCCCCTCCCCCAAAAAACATTAAAGTTGTTCATCTTTCTTTTATTTTTAATAATTTTCCTTTTGGATCCAAACGAGCATTTATATTACAGGATATCCACCTGGTCAACATGCAGTGCTGAACTCTGGCTTTAGGAAAGATGCACCGATACTCTGGGCGGGCCAGCGCTGGCTGCCATTTAAACACCATTCCTGAAGGGGTGTCAGGCTGGCACACCACAGTGGATGCTGCCCATAAGGAAGTGTCTCAAGCATCTTGACTCACGTGTATTTTGTAATGCAGGTGGCAGCGTTGTAACAGCCTAAGGCAGAGCACCCAATTTCCCTCTTGATCCCATCTTACACGCTCCTCCTTTAAGAGCAAATCAAGGTGGGAATGGCCTGACCTGAGGTCCCAAAGGACAGAGGGCTTGGCCTGGACACCCGCTGGTCTACTTTTTTGCAATGATATCCTTTTAGGCTAGTACCGGTGCACCCTTCATAGTTTGAAATCTCTTCCTGATAAAGCTCATCCTCTGTCCCACTCACCACCCTTCTCCCCTCCTGTGGCATTTGCACCACCAGGAAGATGAGTGAAATCTCTCCACTATTGGCACTACTGTATCGAAGAGTTGCTAAAGTCACAGAGATTGTCTTTGGGCTGCTCTAAAGCAGGAAGCTCCTTTCTCTCCATCTCCCAGGTCTGGAAAATTTGTTCAGGGCTCTATTAATCCTCTGAGGCCTTCAAATCCACTACCTTTGGTGAGCTTAGCAAGAACTGCTCTGAATCCAGTATCATGCTAACAAGTATCCCAGTGATCTAGTGTTAAGAGACTGTCTCAAGTCCCATACCTTCTGTTCCTGAGACTAGCTGGTATTTTCCACCTCAATCCTGTCTTTGTTCTATAGCTTATCTTCTTAGCCTCTGTCCACATTGCCCCAGCTACAAAAATGCCAAGTAGACTTGGTGCATTAGATTTTTCTCCTCCATTTGTGTTTCTGGACGAGTTCCAAATTTTGGACTCAATTTGAGTGGAGTTGGACTGTTTTCTACTATCACCAAGAGGGAGGTTCCCCTGCAATTGCAGCACTTAGGGTGGCTTTGTACAAATTTTGGCTTGTTCACAAAACACCAGGATAGAAAAACACCAATTGAAGTTTGGCCTGCAGGCTAAGTATATATCCCCATTGGTAGCCATTAAAATTGAATGCCTATGTTTTTACTAAATCTGCTGGGATCTGCTTAATGTGATATAATTCCATATCAAATATAGCTAAGACCAGAACTACTTGTATACTTTAATTGGCAGTTAGATTACATTGTTTAGCCCTCATTTCATATTACCCTTATGTTTTTTAAATTGGTTTAATGGCACTTTGAAATTTTGGAGTGTGTTTTCCTGCTCATCCCTTGTACAGATTTCTAATAGACTTCCTTTGGGCAGTGGGTTCCTGTGTGGTACAGGCCATCACTATAAGAAATCAGACTACTGGAAAGAAAATTGAGTCACCAGATAAGGTCAAATTTGGATTTGGCAGCTGTGATTTAGTACCCTTTCAGTTTTGGGGCCCACCTCTGAGTGCACTGAGGAGGAAGTGAGTAGTGCCTGGTACAGATTCTATAGATCTGGTTCCAGAATAGAGAGAGCAATCCCTTTTCTCTGACAAACTGGCAGAACAAAGAGAGACAAAAAGATTCCTGTTTCAATGCTGGATTGGAAGAGAGGTTCTTCGTGAGGATCCTAAGCGTGAGAGAATGGTTACTTGATCTCAGACTGGCTTAAGTGTCCACACACACACACAAAAAAAGATACCAGGAAGCTCTGATCATGAAAACTCAACTTCTTTCCTGCATTTAAGAGAGAGAAAAAAAAAAGTCTTGTTCTTTTTTTTTTTCTAATTAGAGAGCTAAAAAGAAGAGGAAGGGAAAAACGGAACAATGGTTGGTGAAATTAAAGCAAATCTGGGATTCAGGTTCCATTAAACATGAAGTTCTTCCAAAAAATGGAATGCTTATAGCCATGGCCAAGAATTCCATAGGTCCTTAGTGGGATATAAGGAGAGAAGATTTTTACAAGTTGATTTGTGGAGACTAAGTATGTTAAATGATGTGACATTGATTGACTTACAAACAGTTGACGTACCCATGAATTAGCCAAGCATTAGTATTTCAGTTTTCTTAATAGGGAAATAAAGCACGAAGATGCAATACCTTGCTGAAGGCACGAGTACAGAAGGCTGGGATAGAATTATTTTTGACTCCCAATAATTTTCAGTTACCAGATTACCACACTCTTATCTTCTCAAGACATAAACTTTGTATTTATTGGTTAAAGATATCCTGAAAAAAAAATCTATACCCATTCTATTTCCTTGGCTTTCACTGAAGTTTTCAGGCTGTTTTACATTAATCTAGGTTATATTTTAAGTCCCTAGAAACAAAAAACAGAGGCTGACTTAGAAGGAGAAAAAGACAAAAACAAAACCCAAAAACCACCAGAGAGAGAAGATGGAACTGGTACTGTGTAACGTCAGATTTTTGGCTCAAATATATTAAGTTTGATGGAAATTAATTAGGAAGTGATTCAGAAACACTGCAGAGTACACATTTATCCTTCATTGCTATTTTAGAATGGGTCTGTTGCAAAAATCCAAACAAAAAGATCACAAATAAAAATAAAGAGATCCCCATTCCATTTTTTAAAAAATCAGACCTGCTCAACTCTTTCATACCCCCAGAAATAAGAATTCAAACTTCAATCATGTATTTACATAGTAGCATGGATTATAAAATCTTTTTGCATTTAGAAGGTCAGGATGCTAGGGCCGCCCCCAACCCCATTTTTAGCATGATGGAAGGGATCAGAAGGAAGAAGACTACAAAAATATAAGGGCAGTTTGGAGGTACCCCAGCCATTCATTTGCCTCTGCTGTGAGTCTCATTCAAATTTCTCAACCAACTGGCTTGAGTTTTGTTAAGAGAAGCTTTCCAGGCCCTTTGTGTAGGTTGGGACAATCTACAAATCTGTTATCTTTGGCTTGGCATGATTTCTCAGGGATGCCTGTCTCAGAGTGTCAAAGCAGAAAGGACTTAAGGGAAGAAAAAGACAGCCATCAGAAACCAAAGACAGTTTTTTTTGTTTCTAATATTTCGTGCCTCCTCCCCCATCCATGTGGTATGTCTGTGTTCTTCTGACTGAATGAGTGACAGCACATGATGAGTGATGGATCACCCCAGCAGTCTTCAGCTGAGCCCCAGGATGCAACCAGCAAAGCCATCAGCAGGGACTCTGTTAGGGTAAATGGCTACAGTATACAGGGTGGTTCGCCAAAGAAAAAAGAAAACTCAGAAAGTCAGAGCTGCAGATACAGGCAGCGCTCATTAACGTGGCAACCCTTCTGATCATATCATGCCAAGGTTAGGTCCTAAGTCCTGAGCTAATTCTGTGTGGCTTTTGTTAAGAGTTTCAGTGTGGAGATCTCTTCATCCAGACCTAGACCTGGTTCCTCATGGGGCTCTTGTCTGGAATTAAACCATCATGCTTTGGCTACGTGCATGGGGACCCATTTCTCTTTTTTCTTGCCTTATGAAGTCCTCACCTGAACTCATGCACAGTGTGCAGTGCCTGGGAATCCAGGAAGGAGGATGGACAGGATCGAAGAATCTGGTGAGGAAGAGGCTACCGCAAGGCATGGAAATGCCTCTCCTCACCAGGATTCTTTGTGCACAGGGGCACCAGGCCTTTGAGGGTCTCAAAACATAACAAACATGAAATGGATAAAAATAGGGTGGAAATCCATTAACCTTCAAGTCTCACAAAAATCCCAGCAGAATAGATGACTATCTGCTTCCCACCTGGTATACATATGCCTTTTCTTATTACGACCTCATAGTATTTATTATAGCTAGGCTGAGAAATTAAAGAATCTCAACTTATCCCTGGCTCAACTCACTAGACAAATACTCCATCCAAAAACAAGACATCCAGAGCAGACTTTAGAAATAGGATGTAATGGAAAATTGAGAACATTCATTAAAAAACCAAAATTATTAAATTTTGGTCCATTATGCCAGGAGAGACCTAAATTCCCTGAAGTAGGCTTTCATCGAGTATGTGGACATTTCATATACCCCACTCACACCAATAGTACTGCACCTTATACTGTTTCAGATCACCTTGTGAATGTTACCTGGTGAGTTCTCAACTATTTTTAAGAGAATGACGCATTCCCCAACAGCAGAGGCAGGCAGATCAGCAAATAAGCTTGGACTTGGTGGATTTAAAACATCTCAGGAGTTAAGTCAATGATAACATGCAGCAAAACAAGAGCTGGGATGGGAGAACAGAAGGCAGGGACACTGAGGCTCATCACAAAGGCCAGAGAAGAGATGGATGTGTATAGAAAGAAGATGCTGAATGGTGGAATATGGGGTTGTCTTTTTGTGGTCCTAGAGTCAAGAGAAGGTCTAATCCAGAACATCTGGATTTCAGCTTCAGAGAAATGTTATCAGTGATCTCAGTACACCATAGGGACTCAAGTGGGGAGAAGTGAAGCCTAGAATAGAAATAGATTCTTCAGCTGGAAGAGTGGACAGACCCACATTGGGCAGTTGTGTTCATGGCTTACGTTGACCCTTGGTGGGGGGGGGGTGCTCAAAGCTACCATGTCTTCATAGTGTAGGTAATTCTATCCTGACCTTGGCTCACAGAGCATCTTGGCCTAGACACCCCTGTGTCTGAAAGCCTGCTGGCATTCTGCCCTTGTGGGGATTGAGAGAGGGAGACCTGTGAATTCCCCACCAGAAGTCTGTCTGGAAGTGAAGAGAGGAGTATTTAAACCCAGATCTAGTTAGAACATCTCTCTACCTTGGTTTCTTTTCCTCCTCTTCTCTTTTCCCCCCATCCCTCCCTCTTTGTTTTGAGGAGATGCTGAAGACTATCATTAGCAAGGGAAAGTGGACATAGAGCTAAAGGCTCTTTTGAGCGGACCTGCAGGACTCAGTTTAATCCTACTGCGTATCTCCAACCGTTTCCAGTTTGCTCGGTATTTCTTGAGATGCTGCCATACTTTTTAATCCAAAGAGAAGCATAGGTTTTGAGATCTCAAGGGCCCTCTTTTCAAGGGAGACAGAAGAGGCAGAATCGGACATGTAGGAAGGGATGCCCTGGTCAGCTATTAGAGGGAAGGGTTAAGGTCACATTTATTAAGAGGTGGAAGGAAACAAGATGATAATGAATTCAGTGACTTCACAGAAAACTGGTTTTTATTTTCTGGTCTTACTAGAATGGTAAATGCAGGCTAAGGGATAAGAAACCCAATTTCTTAGAGGAAATTGAAAAAGGGAGTTCCTAAGTTCATTGGTTCTAGAAAAACCCCAGTGGTTGGTTGGGGGACCGCCTCTGCAAGGCTTGACACTGCTTCGTTCGAGACTCTGGTGTTTGTGTGTATACGAGTTTAAGGAGTCCCGGAAGGGTTCCTGGGACAGTAAATTTAGTGTTCATAATGTGGTTTACAGGCAAATTCCATTTCTGGCAATTGCTCTGCCAGGCTAAATTCCTCCTCCTGTTGAAAGGGCATAAGAGAGCACTTCGTTCCTGTTCTCACACCACAGTGCGACAGGCTTGCTGACTCAGAGCGGCTGTCCTGTTGGAGGCCTGTCCCCAGGGAAAGCTGTATTTCTGAGGGGGAAGAAAGCAATTTTGTGCACAGAAAACAGCCCACTGCAGCACTTTGGCATGAAATGACAATGGACAGAGGAAACCTTTAAAATAATACAAGGCCCAGCATCTGAGTCTTATGTAAAGGGCACACCTGTTCGGATCAGGGTGTCCGTGGTCACGTTCACATGGCCCACTACTCCCGAGCACGCAAGTGGTGAGCGGGAGAGGGAAGTGAAAATGGACAGAGGGTCTGAGAGGAGGAGGTTTCTGTTGTGCCTCTGTGGTCTCCTGCTCTGGGGCTACTTTGATGTGGGGGCTGACTGGGGGTCATGAAGCTCCATTCATGGGGGGGGGGTATGACCCATGATTCTGTAGCCACATGGTTGTATTTGGCTTCTCAGGGTGGATGCAACTATGATTTAGTTCTATTTCAACCAAAACAAAAACACTTCAGAAGTAAAAAGAAAGAGGCTCCTTCTAAGAAAAATAACAGCCACTCACTTCTCCTCAAGAGGTGGAGTCTGTCTTGGCTGGAGGAGGATAAAGAGAGTATTGACCCACGGTGATCTCAGGACAGGGGAGGGGCCTGGGAGGCAAGCTCCCCCCGCTCATGGCTGCCAAGGGGAAGCCCTGCCTGGCACCCTGCTCCAGCAGGTCCTTCCAGCCACTGGGAGGAGACTGGGAGGAAGTAGAGGGGATGGGACATTTCCACCAGATAGAGTGATGCACTTCCCTGAATGGACAATCTATACAAGACGAGGAATGAGTAGCCAAGAAAGGCTCTTTCTCCTTGCTTCTGAGTTTGATGGGTGAAGAATGACACAGTGGCCTGAGGCTGGCTTCTGCCCAGCTCTTGCTTTGGGGAGAGGAAAAGCCTAGTCCCAGCCCTAGGAAATATTCAGGGCCATGGGGACCCCAGTCCCATTACGTTGTGTGATGAGGCCCTACGTTGCTAGGAGGAGCAGCCCAGGTCTCAGCTGAGGTATATTTACTAATCACCTTCAAACTGACCCTTAGTTCACAAACTAGCTGCGAAGGGTCCCCCCTCCCAGGAGGTCCTCAGTAAACTCAGACGGACTCTCTCAAGGAAGTGTCGCACTGCCTGCCTTTCCTCTCTCTCTAGAAGTCTCTACTAGGTAATGTATGGCACACCTTGGGTATGTGTGTGCTACCTTCTCAGGGAGTGGCAGGGAAGGCTGGACCTGTGGCTTGGGCCCTTGCTGCTTGGCAGAAAGGTCCACTGCCTCCTGGACTACAGTCTAGGTTGACATTCAGCCCTATGTGCTGATACAACTATAGGACTGTTCCACATTCTTCTACACTGGTTGGAAAACAGACTCTGCCTTAAGTGCCCCCCACCGCACTTACCCCACCCTCAGAGATCCCTTAGGACCAGCATTTGCAGGGCTAAGACCTGGCAGAGCACGGGGCTCCAGCAGAAACGCTGGACTCACGCTTACAGCGACTGGTGCTCTGGCCACAGGGTTAAATGCTTCTAAAATATACCCTTCCTGGAGCCTCAGGCATCTCGGTGGAGCCTGAGGGCCCTCCCTGGCCTCTCCTAACACAGCACCTACTGAGTAGGTGACAGGCTTCAAAGAGACAGGACTGTCCCTCTCAACACCCTGCCTTCCCTCCATCTCTTTGAGCCTATTCCCCACGGTCTGGGCTGCTGAACTATAGCTTTGCTCACCCAGACCAGCCCTTGCTGCTGCTGCCACAGCACCCTGACCCCTTCTTCCACTTCAGCTTTTCCCTCCTGGCCTCCGCCCCTTGGCACCTAATGCTCCTGAACTTCGCCTGTGCTTCTCTGCGGGAAGCGAGCCAGAGGGGAATGCAGAGATGCCAGAGTGCCTGCCCCGCTGGCCGCTGGCCGTGGTGCTGGCTGAGCAAGAGCTGCTGAGGGAGGAGACCCCTCTGCTGGGGTCTCCAGGACTCCCCAGTGAAGAGCCAGAGTCTTCCAGGCTTCCCAGGGCAATGGGCGTCAATACAGGCCAGCTCCATCCCTCCACGGCTTACAGCAAAGTGGGAAGGGGCAAGGGGAAGCAAAGCCATCCTCGTGTCCCTCCTGCCCTGGGAATCCCCCTGCACATCCTCATCTTTTCTTTCCCCGGCAAAGAGGCAGAACGTGGGCAGGGCCCATCTCAAAAAGGGAAGTAAAGCAATTTGGCGGGTCCCACTGGTTTTCCTTTTGTCCCTTCGTTCCTCTGGTCTAATAATGCATGGTGTCCTTCCATCTTCCTCCTCCCTCTTCCTCCCCCCCGGGCAGCACTGGCTTCCCAATTCGGTCTTGGTTTTCTCCGGCTGAGAGAAGAGCATGCATCGGAGGGGGGAGCAGCCTCTAGCACTTGTCGTCTTCTTCCGTGTCACTCAGGAGGTCGCTGACAGCCCCACACATCACACCTGGCCCTGGTCCCCCGCGCCGCCGCCGCCGATAGTGCCCGTTGGGCATCTGCCAGCTGTGCCGCAGCGGTGGCGCTGAGCCGATGGTGTTGGAGCGGCCCAGGCTGGTGGCCACGGCGGCTTCGAAGGTGAGCGTCTCCTCCTCGCCACAGTCTGAGGCGTGGGAGTCTTCATGCAGGGCCAGGTAGGGCTCGGAGATGTAGCGCTGTGGGGAGGAGTGCTGGCCCTGCGGGACATGCCGGGAGCTGGAAGCCTCCACCAGGCCAGGCTCTGTGCTCTCCAGCGCCTGGGAGGTCAGCGGGGAGCCACCCTCGCTTCCATCAGCTGGGGGAGAGATGCTTCCGGTGTGGCGCAGCAGGGAGCTGTAGGAAAGGAGGGGCCGAGGCTTTGGTGGAACAGGGGGGAGCTGCCGGCGACTTCGTCTTGGGGTGCTGGTGTCAGAGACGGAGGGGATGGAGCTTTCACTCAGGGAGCCTGTGCCCTGTGCAGCGGGACAGACATGGCAGGTTAGACTGCACCTGGCCTGATCCCTACTTAGGGCCCTGGTAAGGTCCCTAACCCTCCTTACAGAGAGCCCTTGGAGCCTAGGGAGGGAGGTCTGAGCTGGGGTCCCTCTGTGACAAGTCCCCTCCCCTTAGGAAGGGAGGGACTGAAGGAGACGGAGCGGTCTCCATCGCGGAGACCAGGGCTTGTCAACTGAAGCTGCAGCTACAGGCTTGGCAGGTCTGGGATGGGGCCCGAGACTCTGCATTTCTAACACGCTCCCAGGTGCTGCTGGACCATGGAGCGGCCACTTAGAGGAGCAGGATCTGGAAGCTCTATATATGTAACAAGGAGCACACTGAAAGCAAGCCCTGTGACTCTGGAGAAAGACAACTCCATGAAAGGTGAATGAATGCTAAGGGGTTGCTGTCTGGGGCGTCTTTCCTGGGAATGCCAGTTACCTTCCCTCATCCTCACTTTTTGCCTTCATGTCTTCAGGGGCTGGTTGACGTTAACTCAGCTGCTGCTTCAGGCCTTAGCTGACCTGCTCGCCTAGACCCAAGTGTCCCTGAACCCAGAGCTGGTAAATGAACCTTCTGGAAGGTGTTTCTCAAAGGTGTATGTGACTTACGAACCACCTGCTCAGAAGCTCCTGGGGAATCCTTTCAACTTTCGGCTTTTCCCTTTCTAGCTGGTTTCACTACTAAAGCAGAACCCTTTAGGTCCCAGGAATATGCAGTTATAACAAGCTTTCATGATTCTGTTCACTAAAATTTGAAAGCCACTGCTCTAGAAGGAACTCCTCAACTGCCTCTAAAGTCTACTCCAGTGGACCTCCTCCCCCCCTCTGGGTTCGGGCAGCCCCGAAGAGAGTTGGAGCTGGGAGTGAGGAGAAAAGCGGGTGGAGCGAATGTTTTCACATAGCTCTGGTAGTGATTTCTTAGGCGATGGCTGGAAGCTAGGTGAAGGAGACTGAACTGATCCAAATTATAAATCCTGTGCTGAGAGATGGATCACCATTGGAACTACTACTAAGGATCACGCAACCGGTCAAAGAAACTTTTCTGGCTAAAGGTGAGCCTTTTCTCCTAAATCTGGCTTAGATGTTTGTGAACTTACTTGTGACTTTGTACCTCTGGGTTCTGAGGACTGAGATGGAATGACTTCTAGATACCATTGTCTTTCTTCTAGATTTCTGGTTTTCTGTGAATTCATATCCTTTCTGAGTACACAAGCATGACGTAGCTAACTGCTGCGCACAATGGGTATAGTTTCTTGTGAAACCAAGGATGCCCACATTTTGCACCTAATGTTAACAGATCACCCCTCCCTGTCTTTCTACAGGGGCTCCACTTCCTGTCCACGCTCACCTGTTGGTTGGGGGTCTGCGACCTGCCCTCACTGGGAGACCTGGACTGCTGGCGCTCCGGGGACTCCCAGTCGGCCTGAGTCCCTCGCTCCTCTGAGTTGCAGCGGGAGACGTCGGGAGAGAGAAGATGCTTTCGCTCTTTTGACCGTCCCCGCTCTCTGCCCCCTGAGCGGTGGGTGTCAGACTTGTGGCCTGGGAGAGATGACAAAAGCACCTGGTCACAACTCCACCCATACTGGCCTCTGAACATAAGGAGATGTCATATGGCCTGGGTGGGCCTGGACCCCTGAAGAACCCTAGCTTCTCCAGGCATGTCAACAGGTGATCTGAAAGGGAGGCAGGAGGGAAAGGTTGGAAAATGACCCTTTTGTGAAGAGGAAAGTGTGTAAGTTGCCACTGGAAAGACACATATATGAAAGGATGCACTTAGTTCTCTTCTGCTTCTGTTTGCGCTAGACACAGTTAAGACAGAATCTTTGGCAACGATATGGCCCAGGAGTTCTCTATGTCCTATACATGGGTGTGTAACTTTCTGGAGGGGAAGATGGCATCAGTAAAGGGATAGAGGTCAAAGGGTTTCAGTCCCATTTCTGCCACTTACTGGCCCTCTGATATAGGCATGTCACTGCTTTTTGATCTCTCTTTCCTCATCTAGTAAAATAGAAACCGTTAGAAAATCATGAGCATGCTTCAGACTCTATCAGTATGACCCTTTTCCTTAAAACAAAACTCAAAAACCTAAAAAAATTCCAGGTAGCACTATCGGGGTTGAAGCGGAGTTGGTGGTTAAGAGGCCAGCCCCTGCCACGAATGTGTTAGAGACCCCCTAAGGCAGGGTGCCTTGGTGGCCCAGTCAGTTAAGCGTCTGTCTTCGGCTCAGGTCATGATCCTGGGGTCCTGGGATGGAGCCCCGCATCGGGCTCCCTGCTCAGTGGGGACCCTGCTGCTCTGCCTACTTGTGCTCTCTCTGCCAAATAAATAAAATCTTAAAAAACAAAAACAAAAAACCCCACAAAACCCAAAAACCCTAAGGAACTCCAGTGGTTTTGCAGAAGGTCATCTGAAAATCTCATATTTTAATTATACTTCAATAAAAAACTTAAGATTATATTAGTTTCAGGTGTACAATGTAATTGATTCAACAGTTCCATACATTTTAATGATTTCTATAGCCCTACTCTGAAAGAAAGACATTTCAGCCTTTCTGATGAATATAGAAGACTTTGTTTCAGGATAAGTCAGATAGGGAACTCTCTCCTGGTGAAAGTGTTCTTTCTTCCCTTGCTTTCCTCAACCTGTATCTTTATCTGAATCCTGTTCTAGTGATTTTCAGTTCTTGTCAGACTTGGTCAACAGTGCAAGAGCCTGAAAAGAGGTTAGCAGGGAAGACCCCCCTCACCTGAGTCAGAATTCAGGCGATGAGCTGACAGTCTCAGCGAGGAGTGGTAACTCCGGCGACGTGACTTGTAGGTGTTTTCGCTACTTCTCTCCATGGAGAATTCCTCCAACCATGAGGAATTTGAACGCTTATCCCGAATCGTGGAAAATGAACGTCTCATGGAGGTAGGATCTGTCACCACCTGGAAACAGGAGGCCCCAGAAGAACACAAAATCTGGATTAATTACAGAAAAGGTCTAAAAGTAAGGAAGAAGTGAGATAGAGATTGTTGAAGATTGCAAGTTGCAACCTCCCTTGAATCCCTCTTGCTCAGATCTTAGCTGGCAGAGAGTGTTCTATGCTAGGTTAGCATAGACAGTGAGACTTATCCAGGGTCGTGTCCTCGTGCTCAGGAAAGCAAGCAGCTGAGGGTACAGTGCAGGCTTCCCATAGAGCCATCTACCAGAGGGACCCAGCCAGGACCTCCAGTGAACTTTGAGCCACTTTGAAATATGTGAGGGCAACTGTCAAAATGTCTGCACCATGAAAGAAGCATAGCTTTGCCTTTTATTTGTTGCTCTCACCAGGGAAGGAAGGCCCTGCCATGTAGCACAGGAGCTTAGGAGAGCTTGTAGCTGGACGGCATCTAAGAATGCCTTGTTCTCTATCATCCATCCCTGCCCCCCAGCCCCACCTTAAACTCTGGCATTTTGATTTGCCACAGATGTTAAAACAGATCCACAAAAAGTTCTTGTCTCTGTCAAAACTCGATGTAAGACAGACAGACAGAAAAAAGAAGCCAGGAAAACAGACAAAGAAATGAGGCGTGGCCTGCACTGGTTAGGACAGACAGTCCTGACACAGAGCTGTATGTGTAAGTAACTGCATATGTGCTGGGGAAGCCAGGAAAGGTGGAAAGGGAAAAAAAAAAAAAACAAAACAAAACCACAGGGAAAATCCTGGAAAATATTTCTTGCATGGCTGGTTGAGTCTGGACGATGTTGAGCCCATCCAGAAGGAGTTACACCGTTTTGCTGGCTAGACTTTTAGGGTTAGGCTTCACTGAAAACACACTGTGGAAGGGCAGGCTCTAAAGAGAAGGCCCATGAGCCAGATTTTGCTTACAGGGAAGGAATGGGGGCAAGTCGAGGGCTCACCTGAAAATATCAGATGATTTTTCATAACCCACCAATTCAATATAGTCCAGGATGCCACTACACATGGTAGGTGGTGACAGCTTTTTACCTGGGGATCCACAGTCAGGCGTGGCATAGAGGATGCCCTCCCAGATCCCGTATGCTCCTGGGTGTCCGAAGGAAGGTAGATGCCATGGCTAGAGGACTGCACGCTTTTTAATTCACTAACCTCTGGCTCCTGGAAATAAACACACAGCCAAGCTTGTGGGACTTGGTTCCATCTCATTGCTTCTCACCTCCAGTGGATGATTCTGCCTCCTCCAGAACAAGAGTGGCTTTTAGAGAGAGACTTGCATCTTTAAGGTCTCAGTTGTGTGTGCATCTATGTGTGCACACGTGGTACACCAGATGTCCCAAACAGAAAGCTCTACTGGGGACTGAAAGGTAAAGAGCACCTTTTCAAGTATTTTCTTATTTACCACTAAGCAGCTCTTCAGATTTTAAGGCTTTGTAAGACATTATCAGTCATAATTCTTCTTAGATATGTGAAGTTTACTTTCTGAAAGTTGGGAGTGTTTGGTGGGCTTATTCTTTTAATTTGATGCTATTTATCAAACAAAAATACTCTAAGGAAAGTCACCAATTTCTGGTGTCAAATATATCATCTCAAACCTTAAGACACACAATTTTATTAGCTGAGCAGTTTTTCTTATTGAAACCATTCAAACAGTGTGATAGATGATGGCCATGTGTCAGGGTGCTCTAGACTAATGCAGTCCAGTAAAAATATTATGCAAAATGCCTCTGTAGTTTTAAATTTCCTAGTAACTGCATTTTAAAGTTTTAAAAATAACATCAAATTTATATCTATTTATATATAAATAACAAATTTAATATATTTTATTTAGCCCAATATATCCAAATATTCTCATGTCGACATGTAGTCAATCTAAAACTTGGGATATTTCACATTCTTTTTGGCACCACGTCTTTGACACGGGCATGTATTTTGTCCTTATAGCACATCTCAATCCAAGTGCTCACTGGCCACATGTGCCACTCTAGAACATTAGAATTGGAACTAAGATGTCAGCTCTTTCTTTTAGGTGATTTTCCTGGTTTAAGAATGTTAGTTTGGCAAACGTACATGATCCATACAGATAGCTACTGTCACTGCATGAGGGGTAGAGTTGACTTAGAAATGTTTACATGGGCCACCAAAGAGACCTAGAAATATCCTGGACATCTGGAGATTTTACCAGAAAAAAAAAAAAAAAAGCTATTTTATATTTAGAGAATGACACCCTAAAAACCTAGTTGTTTAAATAGGGCACTGCTGAAGGAAAGGGTGCCTGAAACCCCGCTCAGCCTCCAAGACCATGTGGCCGGGTGGTTTCTGGTGTGAATGGGAGGACAGCCCTCCTAGGACATGTGATATGTGCGCTTGAGGAAATTCTAGTGTTTGCAGTACATGCTTTATAAAGCACACAGGTCCGACTTAAAACAGACGTGGTAACAACACTGCAGCTTGTGGGGTGTGAGAGGTGGGATAAGACACACGCACAAATCACGGCCACGCCTCCGGATGGGGAGCAGGGGCCCCAGGGGATGGTCAGGAGGACACAGTGGTGAGCGTGTGGCACGGGCTGACACCTGAGCTGAATTACAGACACCAGTACTGACAATGAGATGAACACAGATCCAAAAAGTCCTGGCACTATGGCTCAGCCCTGGGGAACCCACAGAAATAATGATGTCATAAAGAAAGCCTCCCTGTGAAAGAAAGGACACATTATTGAGATTTTCCCAGCCAGACGTATCATCAGGCAGACAAGCTGTAAAATGCTGAGAGGCACTTTTAAGACTCAAACTATCTGTACCAATTAGTCCCTGGTGCTAAGTTCCTCATAAAGGAAGGCAGGAAATTCATCCAAGGATTCCTGCCTACCAAGAACACCCAAGGTTCTCACACCCTGAGAAGGTTTGGTCTAGCAGTCTCCCAAACAGCTACACAGAATTCCCTGTCTCAGCAGTCACAGGAGACGGAATCACCCATTTGAGCTACCGGAGGGTTTTGCCCCCTTTAAGGGTACTTATGCCATCAGACATGCACTCCATAAACAGGCCAGTCCCACACTCCACCCACAACATCCAGGATGGCTCTGGGGTACACGGTAGCAGTGAAGGGGGTCGGGAGAGAAGAAAAACACAGATGAATTATAATCAAAGTGACACAGAACTCAGGATAAGCTGTCTATATAGACTTTTGCAAATGTTTGATCTTTTTCTTTCCAGGCCCACGAATATTTGGGCCTTAATTGTAAGCTCAGGAGGGAACTTAATCTCAGGACTCCTGAACTAAGGATAACAGTAAAGTCTATTATCATTGGGGATCAAAACACAAAGCTCTTTTAGCAAAATCTAAAGGTCAATGTTTCCCCTCCTTTCTCGAAGCTTAAACTTGATTCAAATAGGTTTCTCAGGAATTTTACCATTTATGCTAATGAAAACTCTAGGCTCAGGGGAGGGATTTTAAGGACCTCTTAGTATGTACTTGATTTATGGAATTGTGACCAAAAGGGACGCACAGAAAAGAGCCAAGAGATTCGTCTGTAACTCTTGGCAGACAGCTCGTCACAGTCACGTGTGCTCCCGAGTTATCCAGGAGGTAGGCATCTCCAGAGGGCCGGCATAGGGCGTTCCTGTGTTTCCAGAAGCGGTACCTGGCTACACTAAGTTGTCCATTTGGTTCCACTCATTCTGATGGTTCATCCTAAGGCTTCATATCAAAGGTAAGATTTTGTGACTCTTGCTTCTACATTTGCTGCTTACAGGCATAAATTACGAAGGTTTGGCCTGAAGCGATCTAGGTTCTTGCAGCAGGTAAGGAGCCTCTGGGACTGTTAAAACCTGCAGAGGGAGCATTTGTCAGAGAACATGAGAAATTCAGCCCCGAAAGGAGAGACAGCAGGGTAACTAACTGGCAGGACTATCAGAAAGGGTTTTCCTGATAAGCCATAGCTATGAAATAAGATTTGGAAATGAGAGTGGGAGGGATCAGGAAACCAAGGAACTATTTTTGAGGTCATGTAACTCATTCATTCACCAGAGACTGCTGTTCCTGGAACTGTCCATCATCGGCTGGGTCCATACAAGCCAACTGGAATATTTCCTGGGGGGAGAGCGGACTCATCGAAGGGTATCCACTACGGCCGCTCCTGAAAAGCAACGGCAAAGTAAGAGGTAATGTATACATGAGAGAAAGGGAAAGTCCTGTCATAGCTGCCACTACTAATTCCCACCCCAGATGGGACTTCCTTTCCGGAAAGGGCAACACCCGTCAGTATTTGCTGGCTTGATAGGCCAGTAACTGACAGGGGGCTGGACCCTAGAATAAAAAAAGTTAAAAAAAAAAAAAAAAGCATCGTAAAGGAGAAGCCACTGTTTTCAACCTGCATTTGGAACCATTCATCATTCTGCTGGTGACTAGCCGATCTGTGACAAACGACATTATTTGTCACACTCAGCCATATGGAAGACCAATGCTCAATTACAAACCTGTTTCTGCTCAGTTTCTCCTTTCAGGAGAGAAAAAAAAAATACTGTAGTTTAAACAGTGAACAGTTTGTTTAAATATTAAGCAGTCATGGTCTTTTAAAAAATTTCCTGTAGTCTCAGTAGAAATATGGTTTTATTGTGCCAACATCCTTGACCAAACTAAACAATTCAATGCCATGAACATTTACTGAAGGCCAACTCTGTGCCAGGCACTATGTCTGTTGGTTTATGAACTGGGTGGAATGATCTCAGAGGTGGTGGGGAGGCGGTGGTAACATCTGGGTTGATGGTTATGGAGGAGGATACGTAAATGGTGATGAGGTAAGAAGCCTCTGAATGAAAGCTATGGCGAGCTGTCCCGGTGTGCCTGTGATTAAACCAGTGTTGGGTACCTGCAGACGCTCTTAGCCAATGGGATCCATGGGGCTGGTTAGGAGAAAAAGAGGTAGCCAGTCTCTCCTGAGAAGATGCCTGTTGCAACCACTCACTGCTACTAGCACAGGAACAGGTGCCCTCTGACCTACTCAAGAATGCGGAGTGAGCTTCCTGATGGTGGGAAGAGGGACAGTGGTCGGGGACGGGGCCGCAGCTCTCAGTAATGGTGGAGCTGGAAGGGAGGGATGGGCACCATCTTGTGCTCCAGGGACAGCCATTTCATAGCTGAGTGTACTGCACTCATGAAAGCATCTACTGGAAAATCTGAGGCATGAACACATTCACTTAAAAATAATCCATAGGCACAATCTTACCTTGACTGGGATCACAGGGAGAGATCTGAAGAGCAAAGAGTCGCCCCACCTGTCCCCTTGCTGTCAGGAAGATGTTTGCTGAATTTTCACAACTGATACAGAGCAATCTGACATTTAAATGACCTGCTTACATGTCAATCCTCTTCCTCAGTGTGCCTTCTCCTGAGAACCACTGGGAGCAAGATGGACACTGCTCTCTGAAAAACCACAGAATCCCCAGTAGGGAGAGAGGACCCCTGGAATCACTGAATAACCTCCTAGAGTTGAATAACTTGAAGCGAGAGTGACTTCCTACTTTAAAAACCGTGTTTGGAATCTCATTGTTGGGATAAAGTCTGGAACACGGCCTCTCATGACCTAGTTCCTACTCTGCCTGAATTTTTGTGCCCTTTACCTCCTGCTTCTGAATTTCAGACACACTGGACTCTCTGTTCACTGAATGGGCCCACCCGGCTTCTCTCTGACTCAAGACATTAATACAGGCTGTTCCCAGAGAGCAGAATGCTTCTAACTCCCCTGCCCTCTGCAAACTTTTTTCATGTTATTTTGAATTCTTCCTTCAAAATTCACTCTGTTCCAGAAATGCTCTCTGATCTCTGCCCCCATCGCCCTCCCGCCCCGCCAGAACTCAGGTGGACACACATTTTGCCACACTGTTTCCTTCCTAGTACAAATCACTGAAAAGGACAACTCTTCTTCTTTCCAATAATTCCGTTTCATGACTGGCTTTCCACCAGGTGTAAGCTCAGTGAGGGCAGAAGGTCCTGAGGACCAGGCCTACTGTTCCACCGCTGTCCCCCTTTAGGGAAATGTGCCAACATCCACCCAAAGGCTTATGCTGGAAACCTGTAGGTCATCTTTGATTTTTTCCCCCCCTCTCCTTCACTCCCTGAGGCAAATCAATCACCACATCCCATCCAGTCTCCCTACTGATAATATTTCAAGTCTGAGCATCTCTCCCCATCTCCTTCCTGTTAGTCCAAGCCACAGCCATTAATAATTCACACAATTGCAGTCACATACTAAAAGCAGTTCTGTCGTTCAAACTGTTCCCCTCTGATCCGCGTCCACATTGGTTTCAAGAATCATCTTTGAAAAGCCCAAGTCTGTTCACGTCACACTAATGAGTAAAACCCCATGATCCTTAGATAAACCCTCACTCCTGTCTCCTGCTTATAATACTTCCCCATGCTGGCCCTGATAGAGCTCATCACCCCAGATCTCTGTGCTCCAGTCATCATGACAGTTTTCAGGTTCCTGAGGCTTCTTTCCCTCTCCCTTCTCTTGAAGACCATGCCTGCGAGTCTCCTTAAATGTTATTTCCACAGGGAAGCCTCCCCACACCCTGGAACCGGTGTGCTGCTTCCCTTCCGTGGTATCACACGAGGCTACTCTTCTGCATTTTAACCTTCATCACTTCTGTAATTTCTTTTTCAAGATTTGTCTCCATGGGGGCCGTGATTGTGTTGACTGCTAAATCCCCAGTGCCTGAGCCAGCTCTTCTGTCATAGGGGATTTTAATAAATATTAGTCAAATCAAGGAGTAAATGCATCAATAAACACAGGAGGAGTTGGACTGATGCCATGGTGGGAGTTAAATACGGCAAACTGTTGGGGTGAGAGAGATCTAGGTGGAGGGGTGTCCTCTCTTTCTAAGCCAAGGCCCTTGAAAGACACTGTACGTCCCCCCGAGGACTTTCCACTGCTCCAGTCATACCCCTTTCCTACACAGACCAAAGACATCTCCTGGTTTTCTATAGACAGGAGAATCCATACCTTGCTACTTTATCACATCAAATATCTTTAAAAATGAACAATAGCCTTGGTCAGGATGTTGGTCTTTTGCTTCTCTTGCAAATGTGTTGGATTGTGACCTCTGAAATCAATGCTTTTCAAAAACAGGTGTCCAGCATCACAGGCTAAAAGGAATTCATGGTGTGAGAAACCACAAATGGCATTCTGACAGAGGTCTCGAAACCAAGCCCTGATTTTATTTCCCTGATAATTACTGAGGTTGTGGTATTTAGTGATTATCGGTTCCATGAGAACAAGGACTGGGACTGGGTTAAACCCAACCGCAAAACCTCACTCACTTTGGGTAGAGAGATTCCTGCCCCTTGGATACCTGGACATGCTTGCTGATGATAGAAGTTCAGGTTATAATGAGATATGTCTGCTATAGTAAATCATGTATGACTAACAACCAAGTGGGGGCTAAGCCTTGCAACTCAGAAGAGTTGGCAAATTCCTTAACCGAGGCTTTGTTTCTACTTCTGAAATAAATAAATAAATAAATAAATAAACATATATATATAGCCTGATCAAAAGTTCTTGTTCATTACAGATAACAGTGTATTGGGAATACTCTGGAGTTAGGAATAACAAATTCCAGTTCAGCTTCCTACTAGCCACATGGCTTTGGGCAACTTATTTCGTCCCCAGTTTCTTATTTGTAGAGCGAAGACACTAACGTATGTCCTTCTTCCTTTGTCCATTCACAGTGCTCTCTCTCGAGCTGGCCCCAGGACAGAACACGCCATTACCCTTGCTGAAAAACCATTTTAAAATAAAAAATGTTGTCTTCTCAAGCTCAGAGAGAGGATCACTTGGCTCAGACTATTATTTTCTGGGCATTTCTGGGCCTGCGCAATGGTGCCGGTGACCAGATGCAAGCAGGATGGCTGTGGAGTCCTCGTTATACTCACAGGCCTGAAACAGGGTCCTGCTGGAGATAGGGCAGGGCTTTGGCATTAGCAATGATCTCCTGAGGCAGAGATGAGGGCTCCATGCGCTGGAACATGGGTGCATTTTTCTGTGTTAAAAAGTGGGAGGGAGGAAAAAGGAACTCATGTGACTATGGGGTCTACCAGCGAGGGAGTGGGAAATACCATTTACTTGGGTAAGACAGGATCATGCGTGATCCTCTGATCCCCTGGGTTTCTAATCCCCAACACCAGAAAGTTCCTGGACCCTGGACCCCAGCCTGTGCTTCTGAGCACCTGCAGAGCACTGTACCCCAGGGAGGCGCAGGCTTGGTCCTAGAGGGGCCCTCCCATGACTCCTTGTGGCCCACCCACCTTCCCTGCTGTCAGTGACCCTCACCTGTTCCTCCAGCTGCTGCCTCTGCTTCTTCACCTTACTCTGTTTATAGTAGTCCATGATCATCATTGCTGCATAGATTTTGCCCACAGTCAGGTCAGAGGCTAGAACCACAAAGATGGCGTGGAAGGGAACAGGGAGAAGACAGGTGGCAGACAGTGAGGATACCTCACAAGTTTCCCCACTCTCTGAAGCAAGCTTGCTCCCTCAGCTACCCATCTAGTCAACATTTATGGAGATCTCTGTGTATGCCGGACCCTGGGGATACACAGTGACGAGGTTCCAGATCTGTCTTCGGGAAGGTTGCACAGCCACCCGGTGAGGGTAAGGATGATAAACCACATATGAGTAAGCATCATCTCCACTGGTCTAGAGTTCCATCTCTAAGACACAGCACGCTTATTCCCAACTGCATGGAGGTTTGCTGAACACTATACGTACTTGGAGAGAGCTATGCCCCCAAGAAGTTGCACCCACAACTACAGTGACCTATCTTGAAAAAATGTTTTCAATGCCTGCAAAAGGGATGAAAAAGTGGGGCATCTGGGTTTCCTAAGGATAAAAGAGCAACCTTTCCTTATCTCCTCGATCACTTCCTGTTCCCCCAAAAGACTTGACTGTGGCATGCTGAGCCTACAGGACAAGGCTACCCAGGAGGAGACCCCACACCTTTGGGCATGGGCACAAGCAGATCTAGCATCTTCTGGGACAGGTGGGGCCAAATGGCCAGGGTCTCCTTTTGCAGCTCCGAGTCTAGCTGCTGCCTGTCTGCACCACCTAGAAGAAGATAAATTTTAATAAATAGAACAGACACACAAATACCCAGGACTGAGTGAGGAGGTGGGGGTGGGAGCTGAATCAGCATGGCACCTCACATTCTCAGAGGAAGTCTTGGCACTTAGTGACAGTGGATCTTGTAATATCAGGTCTTTCTGCTGAGGAAGCAGAACACAATTTGGTTCCCATTTTTAGTGACTCAGGGATATCCTGCCACAGAGATCTGAAGCCCCAAGACCAAGAGCAGCTTCCTCATTCATTTGAAACACCTCCCAGGTGCCTAATATATCAGAGGGAAGAATGAGAAGAGCCATAAGGAGCCTCCCTTGCCTCATGAGACGTACATCAATTCTTCCGGCAACTCTGACTCCATAGTCTGAGTGACCTGATTTTAAAAATGATTTGGATCAGGCAAGAGCAGGAAGGCTGGAGGTCCATCTGGAAGTAGTAAACCTTTTTTCCCCTAAATTACTGAATCAGAAGTGGAGAGGAGCAAAGTACTGCCCCGATAGGCCCTGCCACGAACCTTCCAGGGCATTAGAGATACCACATATGAAGAAAAGGACAGCAATCAAAACTCAAAGATTTCTAGAATGCCTATTATATGCCAGACACTGAAGATCACATGCTGGTAAAGCCGAAA
The DNA here is from genome assembly GCF_024610735.1 of Ursus americanus. Taxonomy (NCBI): domain Eukaryota; kingdom Metazoa; phylum Chordata; class Mammalia; order Carnivora; family Ursidae; genus Ursus; species Ursus americanus. The sequence continues at coordinate 82,300,166 of NC_142128.1, read as the reverse complement.
GGAGCCTTAGAGATGATCAAACCATTCATTTTTCCAGGAAGAAATGGCAAACATGATAGTTATTGAGTCAGAGGTGAAACTAGGACCCTGTATAGCTTATTTCCACATCCTGGCGCTGTAAGATGGATGAAGTTCGAACACCTCCATCCTATGCCAGCTTGTGTGAGTTGTTCCAGAACCCTGTTTTCCCTCCCCAGCTCACCTTTGGCGATTTTGATGTCCAGAGCTGTCCGGATCAGAGCCATAAGTGTGGAGGTGAAGTGGACGGTCATGTCCTCGGCTACTGGCATATTCATCAGGACCAACCTCTGTACGAAAGAGAGAAAAGAAACAGCAGGAGGAAAAAAAATATCGAAAGAAACCTTGGTGAGAAAAGAAGAAAAGTATAGGGGTCAAATGCAGAGACAAAAAAGAAGGGCAAGGATTCCCTGTCCCAGGTCCCATCTCCTCTCCCTGCTTCTCACTTAAGGCTCATTCGCTATGTAGTTTGTTTTTTCCTAGGGAATGTTGCCGAATTCCAAAAGAAGGGGGACTAGTCATTCTGCAGGACTCCTCCATGGTCCTAAGAATGTCTTTAATAGGGATGGAAAGTGATTTCTAAAAGAAGTGGCTCAGAGAAAAGAGTCAGCTCTGGGAGGTGACTCCATTCCCTGATTCAAGGCTGCTCTGTTTCCCCTTGTCCCCTGGATACCCCCAAAACTCACATGGAAAGATAGAGATGGGGGAGATTTTGCTTTGCTTATCTGACTTGAAAGATGCATCCTGATGCCCCCTTTTTGAGTCTTTAAAAGGTGAAATTTGCCAGCACATGATTAAACATGCATAAGTCCAACTTATCCAAAGGATGAAGTGGAGCAGGATGGAAAAGAGGGAGAGTGCAAACAGGGTCTAGGGGAAGAAGGCTGGGGAGCGCAAAGAAGAGAGAATGAGAGAAGGGTGACCAAGGCAGGAGCAGAGTGGGCAGGCCTTGTTCCCTTCACCCAAAGGAAGGGATCAAACTGAAATGGCCAAATCCACTTTCCAGAGAGTATCTTGCTTTTGGAATCCTTTAACTTTTCCTCCAGGCCCCATACCCCCTCTCCCATCAAGCTTCATCCCGGAAATTCAAAGAACTCAATGCCACATCCCACCACCTGGTCCTTTTGGATGTGGCCATCATGAGCAAAAAGGATGCCAGCCCAGAAGCTGCACATGAAGAGCCATGTCCTGGACCCTAAAGGGTCCTGTTCCAAGGAGATGCTCTCTGGAGCCGTATAACTTGGAGGTAGAAGCAGCAGAAGGTCCTCTGGCAGAACCACCAGCCTAGCAGGGAGGGACGTGTCTCTTCCCAAGGCAGGATCTCTAATGCTCCATTGGAACATCTTGCCTAATGTGATTCCACAGACGTGGTGTCTTAGAGTGTAAAGTCAGTTTCTTGTTTGTATCTTGTATCTGAGTGCCATCTCTCTCCCACTTCCTTAAGCTTCTAGACAAGTGGCAACATTGCTGGGGTGCATTCCTAGATGAAAGAGCTCCAGAGTGCTGCGTCAGTCTAAACGCCATACGGTAACTATTACTAATGGGTGGAGAAGAAAATCAGGCCCCAAAGCTCTGAGTACCCTAATGGCAGGTAGACTTCCAATATACAACGCTGCTCTGAGCAAGCCATGGGAAATCCACCCGTAACTCCAGGGCCAGCCCCCATCATCAGTCAAGCCAAGAATGCAAATCTAATGCTGAGGGTAACTTGCACCCATTGTCACCTTTTCCCTTGTACTGACAAGAGAGCCCGGCAGCTGGGCTGATGAGGGAAGGGGGGCTGGATCCTTCCTCATGTATCATAGAGGTCATGTTCTTTTTTTCTGATACCTAGAAGGAACCATGCCACAGTTCCTTCCTATGTCAAGAAGAAATTTGTTAAGGATTTTCCTCTCTCCCAAAAATTTCTTGAACCATGTTTAAACAAATTTCTGCATTTATTTCCTTAGCTTATCTAACTGAAGTTTTTTTTTTTTTTTAATATATAGGCTCTGATAGCAGTTTTGCTGTAGGCTTCCTTCTTGCCCATATATGCTATCCTGCCGGCCACCACTCTGCCTCCTCTGAGGAAACACGCTCCTTAACATCTCCTTTCTGGTAATCTGCTCACAAGAAGCCACACGCTTGTAGAAATGCAGAATCACACGTAAAATGCCCCAGGGTGAAGTCTTTCCAACCATGCTTTGTATTGTTCTAGAACTCAGTATTTCCAGGAACCTTCCTTGCCCTTCGATCTCATTATTGCTTTCCCCCTTGGTTCCCTCCTCCACCTCCCCAGCCCAGCTTCCTCCCCATGTTCTGGCCTCCCCACAGCTGGGTCCCATTTCCTGTCGGTCTCTAGCCCAGAACAAAGGAAGGGGTGGTCTACCTTATATGCCACTTTGGAGGGACATCTCTTGCCGAGGCCTAGCGGTGGTGACATGAGAGTCAGCATTTCATACATCTCAGTGTAATGGATGCGGCCACTGCTCATGGAGGGGTGGTAAGTGGGGACGAGGTGGGTGGGCAGGGCAGGGAGGGTGGCAGGGTAAGGAACAGGAAGTGGGGAGAAGGATGCAGACCGGGAGGAGAGGAGAACAGGCATTCCCAGAGAGCCAAAACAAAACAAACAAAATAATACAGAAAACAGGAGAAGAGAAACAAAACAAAATGGACAAACAGAAAAAGAATAGGAAACCTGTTAATCAAGGCAAATCGTACGTGTGACTCCATCCTGGTGCGGATTTATATCACGCCCCACACAGACCCGGGAACATTGGTGGCAACCTTTTGGTCCCTCTGACTCTAGTGCGCAGTCGTGGGGACTCATTTTCTCCTCCTGGACGATTATGACCCTACTTGGCTCTTCACTCTATCCATCCCCCATTCAACACAAGCTTGTTTGCAATTCCCAGGGCTGTGTGTGAGCGGTATAAAACGGATAGACGGCGCTCCAGCCACGGGTTAGGATTTCCGGCCCCAGCGGGCATGGGGCCCCGACCTGGAAGTCGGGCCTTTCTCCTTCTCTCAACCCACAGGCAGAACGTCGTGTATCCCCCTCTGTGGTGTGTGTGTGGCAGGAGGCGGCAACTTGCACTGCAAGTGGTGGGCTGCTTTTCCGCGACGGCCCGTTGCTTCCACCTGGCTCTGTGGAGAAGTGTGCTCTTTACTCCCAGCATGCCCCGGGGCGATGGCATGCTGGCGGATAGGAGAAACCAAACCAGGAGGAGGAAGAGCATCTCGCATGCCATGCTGCCCTCCCGGCTCTCCCCACATGCGGCTGCAGGTTTCACTGGGGTGCGGTTTAAAGAGTGTCAGCAGAGGCAGCTGTTTGGCCTCCTGGATACGGAAGTCATTGTGTCGCCACCCCCAAGCCGGCTCCTTCCCGTTGCCCACGCTGGCATCTTCCTGGGCCTACGTCCTCGGCCAGCTGCCGGACCGAGCTATGCCCAGAGAGTCCACCCTTCCCTCCTGCAGCACCAGGACAGGCTTCCTTATCTAGCGGGCTTGGCCTCGGATGGCGGATTGGTAGAGCCACTCCTGTTCGAGTTCCCCGGGGCTGGCAGAGCTGCAGAGGGGGTCCCATGTGCCCCTGACCAACATCCTTGGTCTCACAAACAAGCAGTGATGCGGCAGTTAGGACAGGCCACTTGGTCCCCTCAGCAACATAGGGAGGACCCTGAGGCAAGGACCCTGCTCTGGAGCCCTCTGCCACCTACGAAGCCCTTCCCAGACCCCCTAAGCTCCTGCGTTCTTCCACACGCCGAGGCTACCCTCTCTTACCACTCTGCCCCTTTGCTCTGATTCTTTATGGTGTCTCCCTTCCTTTCTACCCTCGAGCTTTTACAATCCCTTCTGGCCAATCTATCCAGGAGATGGAGAATGCGCAGAGGTAGGGTTGACTAGAATCACACTTTGCTACTTTACACATGGGAGGATGACACTATTTTTACCAAAAGGAGGCTCTCTGTTCTCTAGTGAAGGGAAACCAGTGAACACGTCTGCATTCTCTGGAGGACGGAGAGGTCCCTCTGGTGAAATCTACAGATTAAGGTGGAGTGGGGAGAGAGACAGAGTGTGTGAGAGTGTGTATGTGCGGTTGTGTGTGCATACACGTGTGACCGAGTGTGTGCATGCGTTGAAAAGTGAGAGAGGTCAAATTGGCCTTCTGTATGGAGTCCTTTTTTTCTGCCTTTCCCCCCCAGTGTGCCCTTCTTCCTTATGTAACAGCTGCTGGTTCTGGGAGGGTTTGGACCTCTTTAAACTCAAAGGAAAGCAACATGAAGGTTCCCTCATGTGGCGCAGTGGTGGTGGGGCAGAACGGAGAGGAGGGTTCGAGGTTGCACCCCACCGCCGGTCACGGCTGGGGACTGGGAGGCAAACCTTGCAAGCCACCCTGTAGGGGCAGTTCTCTCCCAGGCCCAGAGGCGGCGAGATCACCCGCACTAATTTGTACATATCCTTATACGGGATCCTGCCGCTGTAAAGGAAGCACAGGTGGGTTAATAGAGGACACTCAGAAAAGGGTGGGAAAGACATGACAGTTTAGCCATGACATTGATGGCTAGAAGAGGAAGAGCAGCTTTTTTCCCCCCTGGAACCTGGCAAAGCCAGACCAGGACAGACTGAGAACAGTAAGCATCAGAGAACCATCGCCTCGCTGAACTGCACTGCCTCCGATTTTCTAAGGAAATCAGAGCCCATCCAGTGCCCAAAGGGACTACCGAATGGCCAAGAGCCCCCCTAGATGCCTATCTGGCCCATGCTCGGCCAGATGCAGAAAATGGATGGTGGCTCGAGCCAGGCCTCGAAGAACACAGCTTGATAGTTGACAAAGGCCTCTGACAGCTGTCAAGAGCAGGTGCCAGGCTGCCGTGAAGTGGACTGCCCAACTGTGTGCTTTTCACAGACCCTGGCTGCAGTCAGCCACTTAGACCTGCCTGTCAGGGGCAGTGGGAAGACAGCATCTCTCTGCAGATGGAGAGAGACAAATTTCCCATTAGGCTAATTAGCAAGGAGTACCGTTTGCACAAGGGAACTTGCAAAGGGCTTTGCTTTTCGTGGTGGCAGGCTGTTCCCGAGTTCAACTTGGGCAGGCTGTGCTCTCCTCAGTGGGAGCCTGCCCGGATCTGTGCTCAGAGAGCAGCCTGGGAGGGCGCCGTGGCCATTCTCCCTCCAGCTTTGCTCCAGCCAGCCAAACCCACAGGCAGTCTGGTCAGACCCAGCTAGAATTCCAGAAACAATGTGACCTCTCTTACCAGCCTTCTATCAAGGGCCTGCTAGGGAGTCCTGGCTTTCTGCGGGAGGGACAGAATCAACAATGGGTTCATCTTCAGCGGCTGAAGCATCTGCTCTGTCAGAGACCAGAACAAGGAAGCAACATCCTGGGACGGACCATGGTTTCTACCTGAAATTATGAACCTGCATGTCCACCTCTGAGCAACCGGTCCTTGCCAGCAGCCATGGGAGGCTTTGTCCTAGCTTTACTCTTTCTAGTCTTCTCTTGATGTTGGTGTTAATTCCTCCTCTTTTTCTAAATAGTAGCTTGTCGGTACTTCAAGACTCTTGATTCTTGAGAGCAAGTTCAGTTAACCATTTGCTGTTTGTCTCCTGAGATTTGGATGTGGGTCGGTTCGTACAGCCTATAAGCTGGTATTCTCTGCATCCTCTATCAGTCTGCTTTTTGAAGATGTTGGCTCACGTTATCCCTGTTAGTTCTTCGCCCCACATCTCAAAGAGAAGGCCAATGAAACTCTAACCAGCCTGTTATGCTGTGAATTTCGAAGCAGAAGGGGTTCTCCTTTCTATTTTTGCTCTCTCATAGCTCTTAGATCTAAGTCTTATGATTTTTTTTTTTTTTTTTTTTTTTTAGTTCTCATGGAATTCTTTCTTCCCAGCAGCTGGAATGAGTGGGGAGGAGCATGTTTAATGCACAAGGATTTTGGGTCCCAAGATAACACGAAAGCACAGGAAGCTGGGATTTCTGAGAGCCAAGGACACCTGAGTGAGGCTAGGTGAGCAATGAACTCCTCTGCTAGCAGTTCTCTCTCAGGGGAGTGAAGACATCCCTTCTCAGGCTCCCCATCTCATGGCCATCCATGCTTTACAAACCTATGTTCCATAATTTTTGGTTGCTTTCCTATATGGTTATTGTCAGTTGTAACAACAATTATACACATGAGCTAATATAATCCACACAGCCACCCTTCAAGGTAAGCAGGGCATCGTTATCACCATTTTACAGATGAGGAAGCTTAGTGTGATTAAGTGACTTGTCCAAGGCCATAGGGCCAATTAGATGCAGGCCCTGCCTACATTCCCTCTAACACAGCTCCCGTGGCTTTCTTAGCAGCCTATCTACCAGAAAGTAGACCCAGAAAGTAAGCGCCATTGCTCAGCCATTGTAACAGGAATGGATCTGGAGAACTTCATGCCCTAAGTCATTAATGATTACTGAAGGGAAGAAGAATTCTGATTCACTCTTCCAACAGTTGACCCAAGTTCACAGGAGGGTAGATTTTAGGAAAAATCTCAGATTATGAAGGGGCTCCAGGTGGAAGCAACGTGGGCCATTTCTGTGAAGGATGGCATTTCTTGTAGTGTTTTTAGAGGGGGACCAGAATAGGTAGATTGGTGAGATAAAATCCTAAAGCTGAAATGACATGGGACAGAAAAGTTCCTGTGGAGACAGTGCTCCCAGAACGGTCACCCTGTCCTCAACCATGAGGGGCCAAAATGCTGCCTTTGTGCTCTAAAGCAGGGATCAACAAATTTTCTCCTGTTAAAGGGTCAGGTAATATTTTTGACTTTGAGGGTCACACTGTCTTTGTCACAACTATACAACTCTGCCTTATAGTGTGAAAGCTGCCATAGACCATACATGAATGAGTGGGTGTGGCTGTGTTCTAATAAAGCTTTATTTACAAAAACGGGCAGTGGACCATGTTTAGCCCCAAGGCTGTAGTTTGCCAACCCCTGCTCGAAAGCCCAGAAGGCACATCACTTGAGAAATATTGGACAGTGAAAGAAATCTGGGGAGGTTATTCACGCAAATTCTTGCCACGTAATCCAATTCTATGCAATAAAAATCCTCAAGTGTTTAAGGGATCAGTTGGAAGAACGACTTGCTTGGTTTTTAACATAATTTTAGAGTTATCTCAAACAGTATCTTTCGAGAGGGATGAGAGAGACAAAATGCTGTTGGCACTGACCATGATGGCCAGATGTTCAACTGGCCCAGAAAACCCTTGTCAACCCACCCCTCTCCTCACTCTGGTGACTCAAAGGAGTCCACTAACCACTGGCAGGGGAAAAAAAGAATAAAATTACGGGAAGCTCCTCTGGCAACTAAAACCAACCACTCTGAGGTACAGACTGTGTGATGAGATTGGCAAAGAAAAGGAAAGCCTGTCACAGAAGGAATGAGAGGGGAAATGAAGATAAAGAAGCTATGTTTTTGATGACTGGCCTGATAGCAGAGCCAATCTGAGGGCCTGGGCTCTCCCACAGGCCACGATGGAGAGGAATCTCCTCTCCTTCTGTAACAGGCAGGCATCCGCTTCCAACCCCTTCATTGGGAATGCAGAGGCCCTGGATACGGGCCCCACTGGGATGGCCGAGAGGCCTACGCACCATGCAGCTCTGTCATATTCCGCCCAGACGCGGACAAACTCGTCCAAGTGGTGAGGCCCTAAGATGGAGGAGTCCCGAGTCAGGTACTCAAAGTTGTCCATGATGACGGCCACGAACAGGTTGAGCATCTGGAGGGCAAGGGGGAGAAGAGGGGTTAGGGGAACCTAACACAGGAAAGCGGGTTTCTAGGCAAATCAAGAATTCAAAAGTTTGTGAGGCTGAAGTTCCTAACTAGAGCACTGCTGATCTTGCTGAATGCAGTATCTTTTCATTATAACTTCCACACATTTCATTGTGGGAGCTTTATTATTTCGCTCTTCAATGCCACTTTATATTTGCAAAGAACTCCACAGAAAGTCACTTTATCTGTTCAATGAATTTAATTGATTTGCAGCAGAGGGAGCAGCAACAGCGACAACATTCTCAAAGTCAAGGCCTAACACCGACCCTCCCTTTCAGCCTCCCCCGTCCCCACCCCTTGCTCCACAAAAGGAGCCAACAAGAGAACTGGTGAGGTGTCTTAGAGCTCACTGCATAGCTTACTATGTGATGACCTGGAAGCTGTTCATGCCCCTCAGTGGCTTCCAAAACCCTCTTCTCTCACTTATTTGTTCAACATTTCTTGTGCACCCACTGTGTTGTAGAGATCCAAGTGTAAGGATGGGAAATAAGAAAGCTGCTGTCCAGAGATTCATTCCTATGCCTCGCACATTGCTTAAAACACAGCAAGCCTTTACTAGATGTTACTACTTGAATATTCTTAAAGACTTCCTTAGTATTTAGCAGAGACCGTGATGTATCAGGAACATATAAATGCTATAAATCTTTTTAGGAGCCAAGAGAGAAGTGTACTCAGGTTACACTGGGATCAGAAAGGAGTATGGATGTGAATTTCACATAATTTCCAGTTCATGAAATATTATCCAACTTTTGATTTTTTTTCTGTAACCATTTAAGAATATAAAACCCATTGGTAGCTCAGGGGCCATACAAAAAGAGGTGGCAAACCAGATTTGGCCCTTGGGCTACAGTTAGCCCATTTCTGGTCTAAATTATGAAGAGGCAACAGAATCAACCAAAAGAGAGACCGAGGTATGGTTCTTCCAGAAAGAACCCTGGGCAGCAGTGCAGTGGGTGCACAGGAGACCTGTGGGGAGAGTTTTGCGGTGCTCCTGGACCAAGCCAGTGGCAGGACAGCAGTGGACAGAGTTAAGAATCAAAGGACATGGAATTGACAGAACCTGGGCACAGTGAATAGCACTCTAGTGTTGCTTCTTGCCTGCCTAACGCTAATTTACTGTATGTCTGGTCTCCTGGGGACCCCACCCCCTGCCTATTCCCAGTTAACATGGCTCAGTGGGGCATCACCTATGACCTGGGCCTCAGCCATTGAATCCCATTCCCCTGGGCCACAGTGATTGGTGATCCCATCATGGCCAATAAAATGGTATTGGACCTTCTGGGCAATAGACTTGTTCTTCCCTGTCAGTCTTGAACGTGTAAGGATTGGGGTCTAGAACTTCTGCTACAACCATCTTGGAGCCACAGTTTGGGGTGTTTGAGGAAAGAACTCTCATGGAGGAGCCTGGAGGAAGAGATACACAGAGAGAGAGAGAAAAACCTGCTTATCCCTCTCCTGCCCCAGGACTCTTCATTTATATGTGCCTGTGAAATCCCTTTCTGCTTCGGCCAGATGGAGCTGGGCCTTCTGCCACTTACGAATGAAAGAGTCCTGCCTGAAGATGGGGTTAGAGAGTAGGCTCTCTGTTGGTTCCCAGGTAGATGGAGATGCCAGGTATACAGATGGCAAATGAGATAAGGAGAAAGTCAGGCGCCTGGGTGGCTCAGTAGGTTAAGTGTCTGCCTTTGGCTCAGGTCATGATCCCAGGGTCCTGGGATTGAGCCCGCCCTTGGGCTGCCTGATCAGCAGGGAGTCTGCTTCTCCCTCTGCCCCTCACCCCACTCTCCTGCTCTCTCTCTCAAATAAAAATGTCTTAAAAAAAAAGATAAGGAGAAAGTCTGGAGACAGGACATGGCTGGAGTCTTCTCAGAGTGTCTTTACTGAGAAACTATTGCCTGCATCCTGACAACCATCTCGTTCCTGCCTGCCTTCCTCCTTCCCGCCGCCTAGGATACACGTGGAGGCCTGGAGGTCTGGCCCCTGGAGGTGGTGTCTGGGGCGCTAACCATCACAAACCTGTACCGCCTTCCTCCAGACCTCACTGGTATGGGAGGAGAATAAACCTCCCTCCTGGCTAAGCTGCTGATATTTGGGGAGTTCTGTTTTGTGCCACTGAACCTAACCCCAGCATGGGCCAGCCTCTCTTTCTGTCACTGACACTGGAGCCAAAGTGGATACACTCCACCACTGCCTGGGTTATAAAGGGGTTTCCACACATACACACGTGCGTTTTACACTCCTTTCAAGGTACTTACTATTCATGTTAACAAAATCTTTGCTTTACATTTGAATAGTCTTTCATAGTGCGCTGTGCACACTCAAAACTTTTATCTGTTTTAATGCTGCTCTAACCTCGTGAGGCAGACTTAATTACCACCGGCCCCTCGAGGACATGAGTGCTTCCTAGACACACTCGTATTCTCAGCTCCAAGCGCACAGCCTGGCACATCACAGCGTATCAGTAAATCTTTCTGGAGTGGTTGGTTTGAGCGAAGAAGCCGTGTGACTTGCCCAAGGTCACAAAGTCAGTCTCCCATAGGGCTGAGATTCGAAAGCAGATCAGCTCACACTGAATATAGCCTCTTTAAAAATAACACGCATGTGAATTATGCAGCACCCTCCATCCCAAAATTCTAGAAGTACCTTTATAGTCTCTAATGAATTTTCCAGTTATAGCTTTGGTTTCTTTTTAAATATTTATTATTAAACACTTACACCATGGAGGATAAAACTGAGCTGTCCACACGCCCTTCTCTGTGCTCCTCCGTAGCACCCTACAACAGCCCCATCAACAAGCACCAGCACCCCTGTGGGCCTTCCTCCCTTTGCCTCTGGTTGACAGAGAGACTGTCACCCACTCACAGCTTCACCCCCGTGCCTCTAAGATGCTGTTTTGTGTTTTTTTTTTTTCATTGAAAAACCTTTCACACCCACAAGAAGGGAGTATATTAAAACACATGTACCCGCTCACCATGCAAATAATACCCTATTATCAAGTCATTTTTCCTCCCATTTACAGAAGCTACAAAAGGGAAGGTGTTTGTCCATGCTAGAAGAGCAGCAAAGCCAAGACCACAACATAGGCTACCCAAGTCTCCAGCTGGCTCACTCCCTGCTAGGTTAACCTGCTGGCCACCCTCAAAAGTCTGCCTGCAAGCCACACCAGAGAGCTTCTCTCCACCGGAGAGCTGAACACATGGCAAATCCCTCGTGATCACTTTAGAGAGGTAGAAATGCCTGGACATGACCTGATTCATTTGCTGATGCACGGCTGTGAAGTTAACCACTTCTCGGTGGCATGCTTTAGTTTTTGATTTTTTTTTTTAGATTTTTATTTATTTATTTGACAGAGAGAGCACAAATAGGCAGAGAGGTAGACAGAAGGAGAAGCAGGATCCACGCTGACTAGGGATCCCGACTCGGGGCTCGATCCCAGGACCCCAGGACCATGACCTGAACCAAAGGCAGATGCTCAACCGAGCCACCCAGGTGCCCCAAGTTTTAGATTTTTGTACAGCGAGTGACATGAGCAATGAAGCCACGCTGAGGGATGTCAGGGTGGCCAGAAACACCAGACCAACCCTTGAATAGATCTGCTAGGACCTCATCTAGGATTGTGCAGGGTAGAGATTTTTAGAGGCCAGGGTGCTGATTCATGCATTCTCCCAAAGAACAGATTAAGAAGGCACCGAGGGCTTCTCACCATTTTATAAGTGGGCGTGCTCCACATACGTCACTCAATATTTACTAATGCTCAAAGCGATCATTTCCTTTCACGTCTCTCAAGCTGGCCAACTGTCGTCAAATATAATGACATAAGTCAAGAGACTGCATCTGTGACACTGTATCTTGTCACCACTCTACTCTTAGTAATCCCATCACTTTATATTTCCGAGGTGCCTTTTCCCAACAATTTGAAAGGCTCCAAAAGAGAGATAAGATATTCTTAGTCCTACCTGTAGGATAAAATACCTGAGGTACAGAGAAGAAAGATGTACTCTGGGCCACAACAGATTCAACATGAAACTCAATACTCTATTCCCTAAATTCCACTCCACTGGTCATTCCTTCTCATAGCAATCCTTCCCTAGAGGCAACAAAAACTGTTCGGTGGCAGCCAGGGGAAGTCACTCACCCGGGAGTCTGCTATGCATCCTGGCCTTTAAGAGTTGGTTGGAGGGTGGAGTGGGGTGGGTGGGGTGGGTGGGGTGGGGTAGGGTAGGGCAGGGCAGGCCGCATCTTGAGCCAAGAATGCCCGGTTTGCTCACCAAGAAAGAGCAGAAGAAGATGAAGGAGACAAAGTAAACGTAGGCCAGGTCTGTGCCACAGCGCTCATTCTCGTTCTGCCCTGAAGGCGCGGTGGTGTCGGGTTCGCAGCCTTTCTCCCCAAGGCACGACAGCATTATCTCCTGCCAGGCCTCACCTGTGGCACTCCTGAGCCCCAGAGACATTTTGGTTAGTAGTAGCAGGTCTGCATGTCTCATCCTTTCCTTGGCCCTCCTTCGCAACTCACCCACCCCTTTCTCTTCTCTGCTGGTTTCCTCCCTCTAGTGCTTTCCAACCAGAGATGGAACATGCCAAGGAGGTCTCACTTGGGCTTTGCCACCTCACCCACTGCTTCTCTGTCTTTTCAGGAGTGTCCGCTGGCAGTGACAGAGATAGTGGTGGGACTGTCTAAGACCCCACATGAACCTGGCATTCAGGGTTTCAGACCTTAAGTGGAATTTGATCTGGAGGAAAGTGTGCTCACCTTCCCCACTCAGAGTCCCGGCACACATGTTCTAAGCTTGCAGCTTACAAATTACCTACTGAGTCAAAGACGTTGAGGAAACTTCCTCTTGTCATCGAAGCAGCTTTTCAGAGCTATTGCCCTTCCCCACCCCTGCCTCCACTCTACTGTATATCTTAATAGGAGCAGAGCCAGCAGAATAGAGACAAACAGGAGGAAAAGGCAGACTAACTCTGTCTCCCTCGACAAGTGAGCTCCAGCTACAACAGTTATGCATTCAGATACCTGAAGAGTAACATGAGGGACCCAAAGAAACTCCGGAAGTTGTTGTGCCGGTTGATGTGACTCTCCTCATCTAATTTTATGTTTCCAAATACCTTGAAAAGAAAAACAAAAACCAAAGAGCATTACTGAGCTGCGTGATGTCCTGCACATGAATGTTAGATGCACCTGCCTCTACTCGGGTTGGCAAATCCATATGCATGGCCCTTCCCAATGGCCTAATCCTGACGCAGAGAACTCAAACCCAGACGGCCTGGTGGATCCCATGTTCCCGGGCTGCTGTGAAGAAGTAATTACATTTTCCAGGGCAGCAAAGGGGACCCAGGACCATAGAAGGCAAGATCTTTTAGAAGTCACTCTGCCTGTAGGTAGTTCCTCCCATACTTAATTTGGTCTTTTTATTTCCACGGTACCTGTCACTATGGTACTCAAGCAGTCTGTCAAAGACGTACCCCATCACAGAAGACAGGAAAGGAACTACCCCTCTCTTCCTGTCTCAGGTAGTAATGATGGGAGCATGTGTATTTGCAGAAGATGTGATTTATGGCTTGGGCTGATCCCACTGTCCTGGAATTTGCAGGCAGTTTGGGTCAGAGAGGGGCACCACGATCTTCCTTGGATATGTTCCTATCCAGAGAGTCAAACTGAGAAAGTCTTGTGGACTCTAGTCCACGAGAACAAAGGCACACAAAGCCAAGTCTGGCCAAGAGGATGAAGAAAGTCAGCACAACCGGATACTTAGAAAAGGAGAAAGAAAATGAATTTGGGTAGATCTGACAATGGAATGAGTTTACTCATCTGCTATTGGTTGTTGAGCTCAGGATGGGGTCACCATGCAAATTCATGTGAAAAAAGAGGGAAAACTCAGAGATATTTCTCCATAGAACGTGAATAATGTTGAACTTTAAGACCCTAAGTCTCTTCAGATGAGAAGGGCACCCTTCCACCTGCACTTCCTGCCCCCCAACCACGTTTCAGGTGTCAGGATCTAGTCTCACAAGTCAATGTTGGTACAACCAAAGGCCTACAGGTCACTTTCCAGCCATTTGAGACAATTTCCAGCCTATACAATATGACATGCTTCAGTTTATCTAATATACTCTAAATGGAACACATTTTCCCCCCTGAACAGTTTTGAGAATGTGCAATTGAGGAACAATCTCTGCCCCCAGCTATTTTGCTCAAATAACTCCCACTGACACCTGCTTTGGGAATTTGTTCTCAACACTTTTTCAAAACCCAAATACTACTTGTCTCCCAGGGAGAATGGAAGTGGCAAGCAAGGCAGCACCGGGGAAGAAGGGAAGGAGGAAGATAAGAGGGTGGAGGGCCCACAAACAGAAATAGTAGCACTGACAGAGTCCCCACTACGTTTAGTTCTAGGCACCCCAGGAGGAAATCGTCACACTTCCTTGCCTATGTTCACATCACCGTCTCTCCTTTTCACCCTCTTGGTCCAGCTTCCACAATTTATCCCTCATTCATCACATCCACACAATTTTCAGTGTTTTTCTTTTTTTCTACCTATGACAGTCCTGAAGCCATCATCAATTGTCCTCGTTATGATTTTCTCAAACACCTTACCAGTCATCAACTAGTTGGAGGGCATGCTGGGATTCTGCATGAGGCATGTGTCTAACGGTCAAAGAAACTGAAGCTGTTTGGTATCTACTCTAGTTTTCAAGCCAAAAATGTATAAATGTATACTTATTGTGAAGGCAGTCTTTAATTTTTTTTTTTTTTAGCTTTTCACTTAGCTCTTGTCCCAAACCAAATTTCTTACACCAAAAGGGCTTGAAAGAGAAAGAAGGGACACCGAGACCCACCAGAAAACCTAATGGAAGTGTAAGCTTAAATCTATTTTCACTTGGAATCACAGAACTTTGGCACACAAAAGGATCCGTGAAGACATCTAACCAACTCTTCTACTGTATTGGTGGGGGTGTTAGGGCCCAGAAAGGCTCAGTGACTTGACCAAGTTTGCATAGCTGGTCAGTGGAGGAGCTGAGGCTGAAAGCCTCCTAATGATCTGTGGCCCCAGGACTCTTTCCCATACCCAGCAAGTTACTCCTTCCTTCCATCTTCAGATTCCTCTGCAAAGCTCTCTTCTTCCAAGATGCCTGTGAAAGTTCAGAATAATTGTTCTTCTCATAGATACATCCTGTTCCTATTTATATCTTTCCAATATGTCTCCTGCCTTTATGTCTTTCTGTTTGGATGGATCCCTCTGCTTTGTTGTCACTATACCAGATACAATTTCTCTAGTCACAAGCTAGGTGTCAGCAACGTGCTTGGTGCAGGGTCTCCATCATGGACCAAGAGGAAGATGGCCATCTAAAGGCAAATCACAGGGGGAAAGCCATTTGTGTCCCTGCGTAATAGAAATACTGCTCTTATTTTTTTTGGAAAGAAGTCTAAGGGCAATAAAATATTAGACATTGCACTTATTGTAAAGATCACAATTTCATGACTGAACAACTCCCACGTCCCCCTAAAGGGTCAAAGAAATACTTGTATTTGCTTGTTGGTGGGAGGAGAGAACATGCAGTACAGTAAGAATATGGGCTGTGCAGCAGACAAAGCTAAATTTAAATCTCAGCTCTCCCACTTACTGAGCCCTTGAGCGTGTTATGTTACTTAACTATGCTAAGCATCAATGGAGTCAATGAAACCCACCCATAAACATTTTCACATCACTCCTGAATACATTAGTCATGTACCGTATGTGTGCCTGCAGATAGGGAGGAAGGGTGGGGGTAAGAGCTCACATTTAGGACAGTGTCTGACACAGCTAGGAATTCAAGTGATGGCAAACAGCCTTATCATCATTATCAGCAATATCAAGAACAGTTTAGTACTGGAGATGATGTTATTCTAGTTTATTTTGATTGATGATGAAAAGGAGGTAAGAGCTATTTTTAGGCATGGGCAAAAATTGATTAAGTTTCTATTTGGCTGTTCAAAAACATTTCAATTCTAGAATCAAATATTTGAGAGTTAGAAGAGCCTTAATAGACATCATCAAGCCAATCAGCAATTTCAGTAGGGATTCCGCTCACAACACAGCCCTGACACCATCATGACATCGCTACTGAAATATCCGCATTGAAGGAGAACTCACTACTTCTCAACCAAGTCCCACACTTTTTGACATTTGACATTCTGCTGTCTTTTTGGAGAACAAAAATCTCTCCAGGAATGGGGTTAGAAGATGAATAAAATTAAGAAGTGCATGCAAGAGAGAGGAGAAAGACAAGAGACATTCCAGAGAAGCTCTGGAAAAAGGCTGCTGATGCAGCAAGCCTGGCAGATGTGCGCAGTGGCCCCGGATGGCAGATACTATTGAGAGGACAGCTGGCAGTCCAAAGGCGGCCAGACTGTCTGACTGCAGGAGACTGCCACTTGGCTGAATTTCCATGCTGGGGTGTAGTCTCCACATCTTCAACTCAGAAAGTTCGCCTCCCTGAGACAGGCAGACAATCTAGTGTATCCAACTGGATAGGTTCATCGGATGAATTGCAGGCTGTTTACAGGAGTCCACCTGTCACAAATGCCAGTCGCTTCAGAAAGATCTTATGGCCTGTTCTGCTCGGTGGGCCTCTGGCTACCTGCATAAATGTCCAGGGTGGGAACCTGATGCACTTCTCAACTCTGAAACTGGAAAGGATGTGGTAACCCAAGAGAACTGTCCAGGAAGCTGCCTGGCCCTTTGAGAGGAATCAGCAGGAACATGGCCCTTGGGTATTCCTGGGATTAGGCAAGCTACTACGAACTCCAGGAGTTGTTCCCAGTGGTAGGTCTTAGGGCATAAATCTCAGCCATTCAAGACTTAACTCAGACACATTTTGTGTTGCTGTATACAAGAGAACAACCCTCTGACTTTCCTTCAGGTCTAGCTCAAATACGGGAGATCCTGAGACATGGACCATCACGAGCCTCACCCTCAGTCTTGTGTGCTCAGGCTGGTAAGCCAGTGACACTCTGGGCAACAAGTGTCCCCCACCAGGCCCCTGATACACAAGCTCACCTGCATCCCAATGATGGCATAGATGAAGAAAAGCATGGCAATCAAAAGGCAGACGTAGGGGAGGGCCTGGAAGGAAAGCAGAGACAGGACCATGAATTCAGAGGCAGACGGTCCCAGGCTCCACAACCCACAGTCACCAGCAATACTGGAACTCTTGCTCTGAGGCTAATTTAAATTGGGGGGGGTGGGCAGGAACTCTCTATTCCCTGGGGCTGTGCTGTTTCAGAGTGCCATAATTTGCAGATGTTCATGTCCTCTGACAGACAGGTAAGCTATTGTCCACAGAGAGGCTTGTCATTTACCTTCCCTCAAGAATATTCACTCACCCAGAAGTGTGGCCTAGATTTCCAAAGAGAGCTGAGGAAACATCCTGGGCTTGGGATGCACCCCACTTTGCATTGCAGAATATTAATAATGTGGGCAATTGTGATGCAAATTACATAGTAAGCACCTAGCTTTGGCTCCCAAATCACTGTATTACCCCTTCCCACTCCCTCACTCAATGCCAAGCCCATGATGGAGAATCTGAGGGCAAAGTAAACCAGCTGAGAGTCTCAGTTGTTCATCAGTTCGTAGAAGGCACCTTCATCTTCTGATGAAACATCTCTTTCCAATGTTTAAACTTCCTGACACTTCATTATGTGTCATGCAAAATTCTAAAGAGCCTTTGAAGTGTTAGCCGTGGCAAAACCCTGCCATAAATCCATGCGGCACAAAATTCCATATCGTACAAGCTAACTGCCATTCTGGGATAACATGTCAATTACAGGGGCAATGGGGCAAGTGAGGGAGATGGAAGGTAGGGAACTGGCCTCTGGCTGGGGGAGGATGCAGGGCAATTTGGCTTTAGGGCCAGGATGGGCTCTATAATTCTGGGGTGATCTCAGTGCTGACATGGAAGCCTCTCTCCTTTACCACCCAGTGAGCTCCCTGGAAGACAGTACAACTATGAGTCCCCACTCTATCTTGACTGTGTGCAGCGCGCATCCCAGGAGATCAATTGAAGGCTTTCAGACCGCAAGGGTAGGGCTTATCAACAGAGCCAACTAAATGAAGAGCCTTGGGAGACTTTTACAACTTGAAAAAAGGATAAAATTAAAATGCAACTGAAAGTTGCCAGGAGAATCCCCTCCCCAGTAAAGTGCTGACTCCCAAGGTCTGTGAAGAGAAATGGCTGCATTTAAAGGGGAAATGTGAAGACTCCATCTACTGGTAGAAGAGGGAAGGGAGATAGGTTTCTTACGCTCGAGGTGCTGCTACCTTCTCCCATCTTCTGCTTACTTCCTGCCCTTACTCCACCTTCCACACTCCAATGTCTCCAGTCCCTAGCTCATCTCTCCCTACCCCCAGTTTCTAGAAAAAGATCAAAGGTACATTCTGATCACCTCTGTTATCATGCTATAAATTCTAACTCACAACAAGGAAAAACAGGGAAGAATGAAGTAGGGGTCAGTAGTGGAGAACTGGGGGCTATGCTCATGGCTGGTGGGGGGTGGGGGGGTGGCTTGGGTAGGCCATGGCGGTGCTGGTTATAGTGTGTGGCTCCCTGCTGTGTATTTGCAGAGGCAGCCTTTGTGAAGCCCACTTTAAGAAAACAATTCTATATTGTGTCCTGGGACTGTTCCAAAAAGGAAACACCCATCCATCACGGTGTCATCTGGAGGCAGATTCACCTTGTCTTCCCTGTTCTATATTCACTGCAATAAGCCAACCACTTGGCCATCAATTTTTGACATGTTTTTCTTTGCCCTCAACAGTATACAGTTTTACAGAAAACTGGTGAGCATGATAACATGACAGGCTGACACATATATCTTGGGAGACTAACTGTAACTTGTTTAGAAGGTCTCTAGCAAAAAGGTTTTAGGAGTATCTTGTGTATCAGATTCTAAATCCAAATTCACCTGAGACTCGGTAAATTCTTACTAAGGTTTTAGATTTTTCCTCTGTCATTTAGCTTTGGCAAAATTCTTTTCATTGAAGTGAGGCCTCTGTGGGAGTGATGACACCAAACAATTACTCTGGATACGATAAAAATGTCAAGGTTGTTTGTAGGAGCCTGAACACCCTTACAACTGGTCTCACATATCAAACGCACAGGACCTCAATGGAGAATAAGTCAGGAATGATGGTGTGGGGTGAACACTTTTCCAAATGCTGAGAAACCACTGAATTCACTGGCTGACCCTCTCTAGTTCAATTAAAATACATAAATAATTAAAACGAAGGAGGCAATTTGGTAAATTCATGATTTCTCATCTTTGAATCAATGTCATCAAATTTATTTTTAAAACACATTCATCGAAAGCTTTTTTAATAAGAGGAAAAATAGTAGGCATTTGAACAGCACTTGGACCCCCAAAACTTTAAAAACAAACCATGATATCTGCAAGAGCCTGAAGACATTGAAATGTGTTTGGAAAACTTCTTTTGCAGGAAGTCTCTGCCATTGGAGTTGATTTCAGGTAGCCTTTAAACTTCTATTTCTTACACATACACCTCTGTATGGCCCCATGAGACTATTCAAAGAAGCTCACCACATTAGCCCTGCCCAAACATCCCATTAGATTGTAGGACACAGAGGTGACCATGGGCATGCCATACATTCAGTGGTTCAGGAAACACACACTGACAAAGACAAGGATAGGACTGTATGAATCATCCTGCAATCAAGCACAACTCAAGGAGTCCTTTGAAAAACTGTTCATGTGAAATCAAGCCATCGGCAAGTCCCTAAAAATACAGGAGCTGCATGACTCTAGGTATCTGGCTCTAGACACGGATGGGATTGCTTGGGGCTTTCTGGAATATCTGGAGAGGGAGTAGACCTCATTTACCAAGCCCTGGCCTCAGTGAACAGAGAAAATAAGGGAATTACAAAGTGGAGGTGTTTTTCCAGAATGAGATTCTATCCAGTTAGACACAAGTGGACTGCTGCCTGGTGGAGCTGCACTGTAACTGAGAACTGCTGTCTTTATTGAATGCATCTGACACTCATTTCTGGAGGTCAAGGCACTGTGTAATGATACGGTGTGGCCCGGCGGTGCTCTATCTGATAAGACAGATGGGAGGAGCTGGTGCCGCTTACCTTAAAGGACTGCACAAAGGTCCAAAGTAAAATTCGGATGGTGTAGCCCTGCCGTAGAAGCTTGATGAGGCGGGCGGCTCGGAAGAGCTTCAGAAAGCTCATATTGAAGCCACTGGTATTCACCAGCTGGTGGACCAAAAAGAAGCTCATAATTAGTGCCATTACGGTCATTTAGAACACACTAAGCACTAGTATTTGCATATTTATTCCTCATTCAAATCATAAAATTGGACATGGATTCCGTCTTGTGTTTTCAACTCCATCTCCAACTGATGGGGCAGGGAAGACCATCTCTCCAAGCCTCCCCAGGCCTGCCCTCTATTCTCAGGTAGGAGGTTCAGGTAGTACCCTAGAAGAGTGCCCTGCATGTATCAGATAAAACCAGCCTCTCTAGTCGTCCAAGGGGCCCTAGCGGTCCTAACTGCACTTAGATGCCAACGAGGTGACCGAATAATCCCTCTAGCACACATGACGGCCATGCCCACATTTGATGAGAGTTATAATGAGCTTGCCAAGTCTTCTTTAGGATAAACAAGTTTAGGGAAACAATTCAGGTCTGGAGGGTAACGATACTATGCCTCTTTTGTCTCTCCCAAAGAATCTAGAAGAGCACTGTGCACAGTAGCCCTCTTCTGGCATGTCTGTTGCACTGACGCTATCAGGTGGCTGCTGTTGAGTCATGCAAATGAAACAAAACCTTCCGCGAGACCCAGGATGTTTGCAGCTTGGGAGTGAGGAAATGAACTCCCAACACTTAGAGGGCTACAGATTTGGTTTGATGAGTTAAAAATGTACTGTATGGGGGTGACTGGGTGGCTCAGTCGGTTGAGTGTCTGCCTTTGGCTCAGGTCATTATATCAGGGTCCTGGGATTGAGCCCCACATCCAGCACCCTGCTCAGAAGGGAGTCTGCTTCTCTCTCTGCCTCCACCCCTCCCCCCTGTTCATGCTCTCTCTAATAAACAAATAAATAAATCTTTTAAAAAAATGGACTACATGCATAGAGGATTTTTTTATGCTACTCCAGGGCCAAGCTTCAAGACAAGGATGTATGAGCCACTCACCTTGCTGTCCGTCAGAATGATTTCTGTGATACTGCCAATCACGGTGATGAAGTCAAAGATATTCCAGGTGTCTCGAAAATAGTTCTGCCATGTGAATTCAGTCACAGGAACACCAGAAAAAGGAGGAAAAGAAAAAGAAATGGAGAAAAGACGTCTTTCATTACATAAGCTTGTCACTTGGAATTAAAATTCATCAATTCACATACAAGTTATTCTAACTTTGGCTTTAGTTTCCTATTTCTAACCGGAAATGCTATTTCTTTACTGATTTGGGAGTTTCTCATTTGGGAAGCAGTCCTCTCACTACTTGAAGACCTTGTTTTTGAAGCTGTCACTAAAAATCTGCATAAAAAATAGGTAAGAAAGATCTGTGGCCAAGAATATTACAAAGTCCAAAAGGGAAAGATCATCTTTGTCACCTACAAGACAATAAAATTATTTACAATATTACTCTAAGGTTTTCTACAACTTTTAAATTGTCTATATTATATCGTGTGACCCTATAAATATACGGTTCTGACTTTCAACTATTAAAATTCACAGAGATGTCTTAAGTCATTAAAGGCCAAAAGATGGGCCAAAAATCTTCTCCTAACTCCACAGGGCAAAAGGACAAATAGACTTAACCCTTTCCCTCTTTCTTGGCTCGTTACACCTTTTGAGTAATAAAATGAGTGGGTTGCAGAAGAAGATGGAGGAGAAAAAAAGGACCTGGAAAATGCACCATCCACGTAACAAACACTCTGCCTAACAGAGAGAGTAGGTAGTCTCTGCTCCCATCTCCAGTGATCAGGTGAACACAGAGCTTGGACTATATTCCTTAAAAGAAACAGGACACTTAACAGTGTCTAAGTCACTGGCTTGTTCTTGGGCAGCACCTCCCATAAAAGACTCTCAGAGCACTGCTGAAGTCAACCCCCCCACTCTCACAATGAGCATTAGTGAATTTTATAGTGTGTGCCAGATAAGAGCTAGGACCTTGGTGTTCTTTCACATTCTTTCAATTCATTTCTCCCATGGATCTTATGGTCATGATCAATACCCTATGTTCATAAAATAGTGGCAGGGTTGGCAACAAGAGTGGGCAGACACACGCAACAGTGAGAGGAAAAGAGTGTGGTGAGAGCAAAGCTTCATTCATTCATTCATTCATTCATTTATGAGAGTGAGCATGGTGGGGGGAGGTAGGGGCAGAGGGAGATGGAGAGAGAGAATCTCAAGCAGACTGCCTGCTGAGCGAGGAGCACCACACGGGGCTTGATCCTACGACCCTGAGATCATGACCTGAGCCAAAATCAAGAGTCACTTAACCAACTGAGCCGCCCAGGCCCCCCCCCACAAAGTTATCTTTAATAAGCACCTACTCAGGACTAGAGCCTTAGATGCCTTGGGTACACTGCCTAACTGGGTACACACAACAAAGTATCTAAGGCTAGAAAGCAGTTACCGCTCCTCATTTAGAACAACAAAACTAAGGCTTAGAGAGACTTGTCTGAATCAAAAGCCACCAGCACCTGCTGGGCATGCAGAGAAACAGGGAGTGGAACCAAGTCGAGTCTCTGAGTTCCTCAGTTCTCAGGGCTCTCCTATTCCCAACCTGGGCCAAGTTTCTTAATTCTTGGATAGGCCCCTATATAGTAGAGAGAACGTGACTCTAGTCTCAGAGGAGAGGAGCTCTGGGTTCTAGTTGAAGGGGATTTACGATACAATACGTTTTAGAACAGCACACTGTAGTGTGGACTAGTAGATTACTGTGGACAGACCATGGGATTTCGAGTCAGATTAGACCAGGATCTGAATGCTGGCTCTGCCTTTTAGTAACCTTGGGCAAAGTATTGAATCTTCTTGAGCTCTAGCCATTCCATAAGAGAAACTGGTAACACCTCTCTAAATAGAGCTGTTATGAAGCTAAAATGAGTAATATATAAAGAGTTTGGCATTTAATATGGCAACCAATGTTCATTCCTTTCTCCCTCTTTTTCCTTCTTCCTTTTTTATTCCCATCCCACTTTCCATTGCTACTGCCTTTTATTGTGTCATCTTTAAAAAGCTATACAATTTTCTCAACCTCAAGTTCCTCATTTAAATCAACATCAACAATGATAATGACGGAATCTGCCGTGTGTATGTCAGAGTCATTGAGAAGATCTAACAAAATAGTGTACATTAGGATATTCTGAAAACCTAGAGTTCTGTATCAATGTAAAGACTTATTTGGGAGTAGTGGTATCTTTAATCGTGTGTAAATGCCTCTAGACCTTGAATGAAAATATGGAGGTGAGGGTGGGAAGGAGGCAGGCTTTGGGGCAGAGTCTAGTTAAGCTTGTAAGGATGTATTCAGCGTTCACCGTGATTAGTGCACAGTTGGGGACTTAAGTCACAGACAATGTCAACAGCATATGCAAGTAATCAAGATGCATAGAAAAACTTCCCCTGTTGTGGCACCAGCTTGTCCCTCACTCTGCTCACCCTGCGCAGGGCTAGACTGTATTGTAAAGGCATCTTAGCTGGTGGTAGTTTCTTTTTACTTTTTTATTTCCCCAAGTCTCAAAATACTCAAAGGGGAGTCATGCGAACAACAATACAGCCACCTGCAATGGGTTCTCTTCAACTTTCCTCCCCAAAACATCAAATTAATGACTTTTCAAAGAACCATTAGAAGACCAAAAGCAACTCCCACAATCGACACTCACAATTATCAAGCCCAGCCCAGAGTCCCTGCTAAAGCTGCTACCAGACAAACCCCTATTTGGATAATAAGCAAAGTTTCTTTTCTTTCAGGGAAAGCCATATACACACATAATTTGAAATGGTAGCTCACACACTAAATAAGTGTGAAACAGCTGTCAAGTGGGTTTAACCACTGATCTCACTGTAAACGCTGAAACAAGGAGGGGGGTGGCAGAGAGAACTATTTTGTTTATAGGACACTGAAGCGAAGGGCTAGGTTTGCTTAACACTGTTGAGAGGAGACGCATGAATGTAATTGTAATTAATAGTTGAAGAGAAGTAAAAGACTCAGATAAGAAAAACTCATCCCAACCCTCCTCAAACCTAATTCCAGTATACCTACCTACCAATTTACCTTTCTCTCCCTTTCTCTCTCTCTCTCACACATATACACACACTTTAATGGTCATAAACCTTTGTAAGCTTAAGTAATAAACATTTATTTTTGTTATCAGAAATTGTGCTTCATGGGAGGAGGACAATTAGGTAAAGTCTAGTATTTGCTATGTTTGAGGGTAAGAGGGACAGACATTTTCCCATTTGAATTATAAAATCTTAGACCTTTTACCAGTAAATAAACATTCAAGGCTTATTAGTCCAATCTTTGTTTTGCTCCTTATTGACAAATAAATTGCAGTTTTAATAAGAATTTTGTCACCCCTCGACTGCTGACAGAGCCTGACAGGACCAGAGCTGATGGCTGGATGAATATGAAGCTGGGGATCTGGTTTTCTTTGCCCTTTCTCCTATTACCCTCACGCATCCTCTTGTCTCCCTGGCAGTTTGTTGAGCAGTTGAAACAGGCCCACAATTAGGTCAGGTGTGTGAACCATTGCTGAAAGAGTGGTAACCACTTCCCTTCCAACAAAGGCTGGGAACGCATCCAGAAGGAAGGGAAGGCAAGTGTGACGCTGGGATAAATGCTGTGACATACCAAGAAGCCAAACGCGATGATCTTCAGGACACACTCCAGGGAGAACACCATGGTGAAGGCAATATTCAGGTACTTCAGGGCCAGTTCGTAGGTACAGGGAGCAGAGTAGTACTGCCAAGAAGAGAAAAGAGGAGAAAAAGAATCAAACCCTTAAGGTGTGGGGGGGGGGTAGTCCGTGTCATCGAGGCTAGCCAGCTCTCACCCCTGCCCTTGGGGGACAGGCTGGCGTGTGGTGTAGGAGGCGCGAAGGACGTGCTGGAGTGGAGGACCCATACCCATGTAGCAGAACAAGACGACACAGAGGAAAACACAGACCACGCCCTACTGCAGCTACTTATTACCAAAAACAGCCAGTCTTCCTAGAGATGAGGGTGGGCGGGGAAGAAACCTTTTTGACAATGAATTACCATTTATTATTAAATAAGATCACACCTCTTCCAACTCCTTTAGAACCCCACGATCATCTAGATCTCCCGACATTGCCACTTTTGTCTGAATCTGACTGCCGTCAGCACCTGGGGCCCTGGGTGCTACTGGCCTGCTACTCTATGTCTCACCGCACTTTGCCCCAAAGACCCCAAGGCTGGGCTGCTGATGGAACAAGATCAAAAAGAGATTCCACAGTGGAGAAGAAGGGAAGGAGGCAAGAGTCTGCCCGGCGTCTCAGGCCCCGTGAGGGACCGGGCCCCAAGGCCCCGTCTGCGGAGTGCCTCCCAGCCACCACCCCCTCACCTTCATCATCAGCACGACGGTGTTCAAGGCAATCATGGCCATGATGGTATACTCGAAGGACGGGGACACCACAAAGTGCCAGACCCGGTACTGGAACGTGTGCCTGTTCTGCGGCATGTAGCGGGTGAGAGGTTTGGCACTGATGGCGAAGTCGATGCACGCTCTCTGAAGGAAAGTCACAGCTATTAGCCCAAGGTCAAGTTCCCTCAAGCTCGCCCATCGGCAGGCTCTCTGTTAGGTGGCTAGAAGAGCAGGACGGTATAGGAAAACCAGGGTAGGGCTTGACAGGCAAAAGGAAAAAGGGCGGCAGGGATCATGGGGACAAAACTACAGGCGCATGGTCCCTTTAAATGAGTACAAAGAACTGGGCTATCACAGGGGATGTGGACTTAATGGTGATTAGTAATGTCCTTTACACAGCCTGCGGCTGGCATGCGTGGGCAGGCAGCCTTACCTGACGCCCTTGGTCAGAAGTAAAAGTCTATCTCCCTGTGCATTCCCATAGCACTTATTTGCATTTCTCTCATAGTCTCAGACAGTTTCTGGTTCCATTGCATTACAAAAATAATGAACCCTACAATGTGTCAGAACTATGCCTGTTACTAGAAAAGCCGCAATAAGCAAGCCATATCCCTTATCCTTACAGCAAATACATGCCACGGAGGGACACAGCCAGGTAAGCAAATGTATTAACGTAATTTTGGTACACATCTTTTACTACCACTTCTAGACTATTCACTGCATAAAGGTAGGGACTACATCTTAACCCTTCCAGCTCTCTGTACCTCATGCCTAGGTCTTAAAAGAGCATATGTTCGAAAAATGTTTATTTAATGACTAAATAAGTGATTTTTCCCATCTTCTGTCATTTTCAATAAAGTTAAGAAAATTCAGTCTTCCTTCCTACCACTGGTTCCAAGCGTCCTTTCTGGAGCCCCTGCAATCCCATGCTCAAGACCACTTGTTTTTACCTCATTCTTCTCCAGGCTACACTCCTCCATCATCTTGTCTCCTTGCTCCTGGAAGGTGATGATGATGAGAGCCACAAAGATATTGACAAAGAAGAAAGGGAAGACCACAAAGTAGACCACGTAAAAGATGGACATCTCCATGCGGTTGCTGCGGCTTGGTCCTCGGTCTTCCTCTGTCACATCGACAGAGTGCTGTAAGACTCTGTAGGCACAGAATGAGGGGGGATGGATGGTGGATGGCAATCTTGGCAGTGGCTCTGACTTAAGGCTTCTTTAGGAGATGTGCCACCTAGTATATTTTCTTATGTGGCTTCCCTGACTTTGAAGATCCACCATAATTTTTAGGGTCCACAACCAAGCTGGTAAAGATCCAGTGATCCCCCATCCACTGCCCTTTCTAAGCCCTGTCCAATCATGCATCCAACTGCTAAGAAACAGAGTGACATTATTTTATATCTTAGTTTGTCATATTCAATACCAAGAGATTCCTGGATGTCTATTTGTCATTTTACGAACCATAGTATGCTGCCACCAGAAAGTAGGGTCTTAATAATTGCCAAGTTTCTGAAAAATCAGCCATCAGCAGCCTAAGAAACTGCATTCTAGGGGCACCCAGGTGGCTCAGTCAGTTAAGCACCAGATTCTTCATTTCGGCTCAGGTCATAATCTCAGGGTTGAGATTGAGACCCTCACTGGGCTCTGTGTTGGGTGTGGATCCTGCTTAAGAATTTCTCTCTCTCGACTATGGGCTCTGGGAAACAAACCGAGGATTTTAGAGGGGCGTGGGGTGGGGGGATGGGCTAGCCCAGTGATGGGTATTAAGGAGGGCACATATTGCATGAACACTGGGTGTTATACGCAAACAATGAATCATGGAACGCTACATCAAAAACTAATGATGTACTGTATGGTTACTAACATAACATAATAAAAATAAATAAATAAATAAATAAATAAATAAATAAATAAATAATTCTCTCTCTCTCTCTCTCTCTGCCTCTGCCCCTCCCCCCACTCACACTCTCTCTGTAAAAAGAAAAAAGAAATTGCATTCTGTTGTCTTCTTCATAAGAGGTATGATCACAGAAAGTGTCTCTGAGTTCTTCCAGCTCATTCTTTTTTTTTTTTTTAAGTAGGCTCCATACCTACCAAGGAGCCCAATGTGGGGCTTGAACTCATGACTCTGAGCTCAAGAAATGAGCTGAGATTAAGAGACACTTAACGAACTGAACCCCCAGGTGCCTCTCTTCCAGCTCATTCTTAACCCTCAATCCTCAGGTGAAGGGCCAACTTGGAGGATAAATGTATCTAAAACAGTCCCCAGAGATGGAAACAATAAAAGTTTCAGATATTGCTGACTTTGTTATCTCCTTTTTGATTTTTGCCTTAAGGCTTTTTATTCCTCTTCTCTTCTGCCTGTCTCACCCACTCATAACCACTTACTTTCCCTGGTAGAGTAACAAAGGGTCAGCCTTGTTCATCTTGAGTAAGCTTCTCAAGGCAATCACGTGGTCTTATCCCAGCTCACAGACAAGCATGCCAACTTAAACCCATCACTCACTGAGGCCATCCTTCCCCTGTGGAGACGGTGAAGAGGGTCAGCAGGGCCCAGATAATGTTGTCGTAGTGGAATTCATGGCGCTTCCATTCCCGGCCTTTCACCTCCATCTTGTTTTTTTCGTGATCTACATAGTTGCCTCTAAAACCAGAGTACAGATGAAATAGGGCCTCTTCACTATAGCTCATGGGAGAGTAAGGGAACTCTACAAATTTCAATAATGTGGCTGAGTAATAATTGGTTTACGAATGCGAGGAAGAAAGCAGTGTCTTATCAAAGGCAGTCTACGATTGTGGAGTAAAAGTTGTATTTGGTGCCTAGGAGACATGGAAGATTAAATCCTAATCCTTTTACTAGTCACGTGTAACCTTGAGCAACTGAAACTTTCTGAGCCTCGGCTTCCACATCTAGAATACGTAAATGAAAGCTATCTCAAAAGGTCATCATAAAGATTTAAAATAAAAAACTGGGTATAAAATGCCATGTACCATGTCTGACACAAAAGAGG
Source organism: Ursus americanus (assembly GCF_024610735.1). Lineage (NCBI taxonomy): Eukaryota > Metazoa > Chordata > Mammalia > Carnivora > Ursidae > Ursus > Ursus americanus. Next base: position 82,271,734 of record NC_142128.1, on the reverse strand, counting down.
TACTCAATAAAAATTAAACAATTTCCTATTTTTAGGAAAACTAAAAGAAGAAATGAGAGACAGGTAAGAGAGAAAGAGAAGACCTATCCATGGAGGGCTGAACAGGCATCACTGGAATGTGAGTCAGCAGAAGGGGAGCAGCACGTGCTGTTACTTACATGCACTCCTTCTCTGTGTCTTTGGAACTGTCTGTGCAATAAAAGAATTTTCCCTTGAAGAGCTGAACCGCAATGACAGCAAAGATGAACATGAAGAGCTTGTAGACAATGAGGATGTTGAAGACATTCTTCAAGGAGGTCACCACACAGTCAAAAACAGCCTGCAAAGAGAAGTCAAGAGCCCTGTGAATCCCTGGAATGGCCTGTACATTTGCCTAGGGCTGAGTTAGGGCCACATCACCACCAGCCAGTCCCACTGAAAAGGTGCCCCCAGGAGATATCACCTTACTAAGAAGTGACACTCATGGGATTCAGAGCTGGCTTCCAAGTTGGTCATGACTGCAAGGACCTACCACCTGGAAGGGCATGTGTGCTCTGAATCTGAAAGCAAACCCAAAGTGGTAGAAACCAAATGGCAGCAGGCAATGGAGGGAGTCTTTTGTGGGCTCCCATCAGGTGTGCTCCAGTTAGTGGGAGGCACAGAAATCTATTGTAGAAAGGTATCTCTGAAAGCATTTAGCCTTTTAAGCCATTAAATGGCTCGTCCCTTACCTGACATTTATTTGGTGACATTCTTAGATTTGGTTTATATACTGAATATGTATTGTTTTCTCTTTACCTTCCTAAATGGATCAGAGAGTGCAGTAAATTATCACTTATTATTTAATGAGATTTGGAATAAATTCTTACATTTGCTCCAAATATGTTCAACACTTCCCGTAAATGTTCTTAGCTGAAAGCTGGCTGTATTGGGGATGAAGATTCAACAGGTGGTGTGGGTAGGGATGAGGAGCTACCTTCTCATAGGGCAGGGGAGCCGGGGAGGGCAGAAGCAGAGAGTTGCTCTCCGGTTACAGACCACGGATGTCCCTCTGCATAATGCTGAGGGGTTACACAGGAACTCAACACATATCAAGCCATTTTTAGGTTATTTTCTAGGTTTTTAGGTTTAGCTCACTGGAGAGTCTCGCCCCATAGTGGCACTGCATTTGTGCCCTTGCCACATTTGTGCAGTTGCTTCTTCGCTGCGCTGGGTGAATATCGCTGGTTTAATTAGTTCAACACTGCAGGGAATGTGAGTCGCACGCAGCCTTACAGAATCATCAGAGCCGCCTACACTTCCCTCAGGTTATGGAGCTGCAGAGAACACGAGAAGCCAGCACTTCCGAATTCAGTGGAATTAACCAAGGGTGGGGTCACACTCTCCAGCCTGTTAACTAATCTCATCATGCTGTCTATAGTCTCCTTAGGACCCCAACACAGCTCAGAGGAGAGGAGACCCCTGGAGCCTGGGCTGCAGCTGACAGCAGTGGTTAGGGCAATTTTGCTGGGTTGCAGCAGAAAGGAGGATTTATGGGCACAGACAAGGCCTGGCACTATGATGGGTCTATTACCAGGTAGAGGGTTGTAAGGAACCTGGACACCGGGCTCAGGCCTGGTGCTCTGGCTCATTTGGCTGGCTATGTGGCCTGGTAGCAGTGAGCGGACCTCAGGGCTGTGAACCCGGAGTCCTGGTCCCTCCCTCATGGTAGCTGGCTCTCACTCAGGAATTCTGGAGGAAGAATGCCACCCCATCCCCGGGAAGCTTCAGTTTCCCTTAATAGTAATTTGTGTGTGTGGGGGGGGAGGGTTTGACATGTTAGCAAACTGGACTTGGATGGTAAAGCACACCTTGAAGGCAGGAAGGAGCCCCAGGAGGGTGGAACAGGGAGGGCATGGGCCAGAACCAAAGAGAAGAACCAAGGTAACAGCTATGAAAATGCAGGTCCTGGCAACAGGAAGAACTCAATTTGTGTTAGCTCGCTTCCCCATTCTCTGCTTCTGCCAAAAATGACTGTGTTCTTGGGCAAGTTACCGACCAATCTATGCCTTAAAACTATGAAGGGTCAGGGCTAGAAAATGCTTTCCTTCTCTAGACTTACGAGGGAAGAAAGCACCCCAGGTGAGTCGGCATGATCTAGTGTGCAGCCCACAACGCAGAGGACTCCTGCCACTTCCATTTGGGTGTTTTGAATGCACCTTAATGACACGGGGTTCTTTCCGGATGACATGCCACAAGCAGAGTATACATAAAATACCACCTGTGGCTGGACTCCAGAGGCCAGAGCCCCCTTATAGATTTCTTGGCCCGTTGGTTATTTTTCTTTGAAACAAAGACCTTTAACTCAGGCATTTGAAACAACCCCAGTCTCTGTGTGAGCACAAAGAATATCCCCAGAAATGATCCTCTAAAAAGCAGGCTGATCATGGCTAAAGACAAGATGGGAGAAGGGGCCTCGGCAAACATTACCTTGAGCTTGGGCAAGCGCTTGATGGTCTTCAGTGGCCTCAGAACTCGGAGGACCCGCAGAGATTTGATGGTCTTGATGTCTCGCCCCTTGTTTGTTCTGCAGGGGAGAGGCCCCCAGGGATCAGAGGACGGGGGAGAAATGAAAATAGCATTCACACGACTGCATTAACAACAGGGTAAAAGGGGAGATGCTTAGGCAAGAGACCAGAAGTGGGGTCAGAGTAGACTCCCTTGAAAATATGCTCTGGGAAAAATTTCAGTTCACTCCCCAGTGTGCACACACTCCTAGGCATGTACACCCACGTGTCCTCACACAGAGGAACACACGTGCCCGCACCCAGAGGCATCCACGCACGTATGGTAATGAACACTTCCTCTCCCCAATGGCCAGAGTAATGCGGCTCATCAGCACACTAACAGAATGAAAATGGAAGATCAAGCAACCAGGGAATGTGACTGGCAGTCCCCTCTGGCTCCCCACTGTGCCTGCTCTCCTGCTTCTTCAGTAGCAGGCTCTCAAATGGTATTTGTTGAATGGACTAGGAACCCCTGGTCGAAAGCAAGTCTCAACAGAGGATTTAACCTAGTCCTTTCCTTGGCTCTGGGCTGGTCACCCCTGCAGAGGTCATTAGTTTAGGGGAGAGCAAGGTGAGGAAGGGCAGTGGGGACATGACGCTTCTGCTGTGTTGGCTGCCGCTTCCAGAGAAAAGCATGTCACGCGGGCTTCTTGCCAGCACCTTGGCTCACACCCCAATTATCTGTGCGTCGTTGGCTCTTTTGCAGTCCCTTCCCATCTGAGGCACTCTACCCCTAGCACAGGCTGGGGAGAGCCATGGAGTTGGAGAAGGCCCAAACTATAGTCCCTGCCCACCTTTATCCTTACCCTTCAGCTCATGAGGGTCCCTATGCAGCCACTTGGAAATGTTTGCTCCTAATAGATAAATATATTTTTCTTTTTATTTTCAGGAATGAAATGAATCAATCAACCTGCATTTCTCTCTCCACCCTGCTTATCCCCTGAGATCTTTGCATTCAATTCAAACAATTGAAATTTGTAAAAGACACACAGAGATAGTAGGAAACCAGACTCGGAAGAGTGAGCCCAGGCTCTGGTTCTTTCCTCATGTTGGTTCAGGGTACCATTACACCAACAGCACGAGGAAATAGGGTCCAGACCATCAGATGAGAACTATAAGGGCTTCTACCCACTGTTTACCCTGTCCCTCCTGCCACACCCACCACCCACCCTCTGACAGGGAGATAAAAGATCATCTGTGCTTCCACACAAGGTGAGGTAGGAAGACATTTAATATCATTCAAGGAGTGCTGGCTTTGCCCAGAATGTGAATTTAAAGATCCTCTTAATGGCTGTAGGCCATGGCCTGTAAGCCACTTTTACTCAATTTGAGCTCTGAATATAGATAATCCAAGAGTACTGCATTATAAGGTCCAGGGGGTTTGTATATTTTGTAAACTCTTTTACTGTATTACGTTCCTATATCTACCTATCTAAAAAAGGCTACTTCTAAGCCAAACACATACCCAAACCAATGCAAATGGTCACTTCCCAAGAAGGCTTGGTGACTCCTAATCTTTGTTCTCTTGGATGTCAGTGAGAACTTACCACTCAAATAAACTCACCAGTCCTTTTTCAGTGAGCAGGCTCCTTCCCTCCCAACTGTACTTGCATCCTCCTCCAACCCACTTCCCATATTCTTTACTTCAAAGAAAAGTGAGAACAATATTTACCCCAAAGCGTTCCTATGGAGGATCCAAGCAGAGAGCAGTTAAAAAAAAAAAAAAAAAAAAAGAGGAAGAGGGTGGAGAGAAGGAAATAGTCAGAAAACTTCAGGGAGGACAGGAAACCTTACAGTGACAGGGAATCGGACAAGCACAGGCCCAGGAGATCCTGCCTACAGCCTTGGCACTTGCAGAGTCCACACGCTTCGTGAAAGGAAGGGGCAGCGCACCATTTGCTCCACACCCACCTCTCCAACCTGCAAAGGCGAAGGCCCTTTGCAAGCCCCAGGGAAGCTGCCTCTAACCGGATGGCATTCCCCATATTGTGCTAAATTTCATGGAGCCCAGTCTAGTGACATTTTCTAAATAGAGCCTTTTACTTCCATTTCCTTAGTAGTCTTCAGACAAACTCTATTTCCCGTGAATTTATAAGAAGCCAGGATAGAGGAATTAGGTCTGCTCTGGGCCAGAAACTCTACTGGGAAAGGCATTTCACGTCACAATGGTGTATCTATGCTTCTGAAGGATTTCATCTGCAGTGGGGGCAACGGTTCTGACAGGGGTAGTAGGACATCTCTTAAAAGCATGGATGAGCAACACCATAAAACCACCTCAAGATATGGGGGAAGGCATTGTTTATTAAGATCCTGACGTCACACAAAGGGATGCCCTTTGATAAATTAAATGACCAACTGTCTATCGTGAGCTATTTACTGTGCAGCTAGGAGAAAATTCGTCCTCGCTCTCTTTGGAGGCTTACCAATAATAAAAAGAGTGAGAGCATAAATATAAAACATTTGAGATTAGAAATAATGACAGCTAACGTTCCTGCATATTTACTCTTGCCCAGACTCGAGGCTAAGCACTTTTAGTGCAACTCTTTCTTCGGACCTTCTAATAACCTTAGGACACATAGCTAGGACTATCCCCATTTCACAGACGTGATTCAGAGAGGTCAAGGAGTACCTAGCATTACCAGGGTGAGCTGAGCCTTGAAGCCAAGACTATTTGATGGTCGGAGTTCTTGCTCTAAACCACGAAGTGTCTGCAGCAGTAGGTTTTGGTTCCAGGCTCTGTCAAACCAAATTCTAGAGCTGGAAAAAATCCCTGAAATCCACTTAACTGCATCCCCAGGAAGATGTGCTTTGCATGAGATCACTCAGTGAGTGAGCCACAGTGCCACTGGTGAATCCGCCTGTAGTCACGTAGAACTGTCTAGAAGTTAGGCTGTGGTTCTCAGTTGCTGGTTGCTGGAAAGGGTACTTTTTCTCCTTCCTTAATATTTTTTAATGTGTCACAAACCTACGTTACACTACTATATGTCACAAGCAAAGACTTCTCATGATTATTTTACTCAGTAAATGATCTCATACTCAAAATTACATTCATTTGCACAGTAATTGCCAAATTAATGGTGATTTGGGATTAAACCCAAGGCTTTATAAATCTTAAATCCCTCATGTGACACCCTCTGAGTGTTCGGAAGGCAAAGATAGTATCTTCCCCTGAGTTATAACAGTGTCCTGTCATGCACGAGACTGGGCACATGGTAGATCAGCCAAACACACCTTTATCCACTCATATCACAGTACTGATGGAGTCCTTAATATACGCCAGGCACTCTTCTGGGTGTGGATATACCACTGTGAATAAAACAAATGAGGTCCCTCACTTCTTGAAACTTACCAAGTCTAGTAGGGAGGACAGACCTCAAGTAAACAAGCAAACAAATAAAAGTATAATTGCAAGCTACGTGCCATGGGAAAAATACAATCATTGGATTGAAACTTTCACCAAAACAACTACATAGGTCACCTTCCTTTCCCCAGGCTACATTCATCTTGAGGAAAAGCTTAGGGAGAATCTTCCATATCCCTAAAATGAGAGAACAGAGTAGGATCAATGGATGGGCAGGTGATTTAGGGTGACACACTCCAGGCTTTTACCTGTTGCTTAGCCCAGGTCCTCAACTCTGAGACCTTTATGTCCAGTAGCATCTGAACGGGTTCTCAGAGGTTCATACTCACAGATGCCCATTTTAGGAAGGAAGGCCCCAAATTTCTTGCTCTTCCCACACACCTGGATAAAGGACAGAATTTGTTCTCTATAATTAATTTTGCCCCAGGATGCTACTAAAATATTCTGCTATGGAACAAAGAGCATCTCTGACCCATTGCTTGTATGATCTCTGTGTCCCTTGTTTTGGAAAATGGGGTTCCTTAATAGCACACTCTGATCTCAACAGCTGATTGTAGCTGCCAATGTACAGTGGAGGTGGGGGGACATTTGTCCCACGCTGACTCCCACAAAGTTGAGCCAGGGATAATAATAAGACAGCGGCCCAAAGCAAAATAAAGATTAGTCATTGCTCTGCACATTTTTCAAACAGGTCCCTCATAGCAGAGGAGCCACTGAAAAGCTATGATTTTGAGTGGCTGCAGAAAAGCACGCTTGCTTTTCAGTTTTGTTAACATATGTTCAGCATGGATTTGAAAATTGCCATTTGAAATGAAAGGAACACTAGATAACAAAACCACGGAGTTCAGAAAAGTCTCGACAACTTAGCCCCAATATTAATTTAATATTAATTAAAATATATATCATAATTTACACCTGTGCTAGGCCAAACTACCTTTCCCAAATCCATGCATAGGAGAGTTATTTAAGCCATTATCAAAGTCAACGAGATTGCAAGGGAAACATATTATCAAACCAAGAGGACAAACTCTTCAAGCACTTTCACGGAGGCATATTATTTTTGAAATAATTTATATGCTTTTTACGAATCATTTAAATATAATCATTTGATAACGCTTTGTTGGTCTTTGCTACTCTATGTATAATCAGAATTTTTTTACACTACTTAGCTAATGAGTGAAACTTATCAGGTTTAAAAATTGACTCTAATGTTAAAATTTGAGGATAATTTCACATGCTAGGATATACTGGTCCCCGTTTAATTGGGACTCAACTGGGCCACCCATTTTCCCATTTATTTCCTACTTATTTCTTATTCAGTAAGGTCCTGTTACCCTCCAGGAAAAGAAAAAAAAGCCACATTTCTCTTATGTCTCATCAGTAAAAGATGAGACTTTTCCAGCTCAATTGTCAAGCTGCCCTCCAGATATTTCATGTATAATCACTCATCATTCACAGTAATCTCACTCTTCAGCTTCTAGGTCCTCCCTTTCTCAAAGGACATGCTCTCACATTGATTTCCACAAGGAACCAGCTCTTTCCATGGTGGGCAGAGCAGGGACATCAGGTTCTGAAGAACTCTTCCTCCTCTAAGTGGAATGGCCTTCTGCCCTCCCCCGTGAGCCCCAGAGAGAACAGCACAGGGATCTGAAGGAATCTCTTACATTAGAAGGATGGACAGGCTTGCTGGAGTGTAAGGTGGGGACAGGAGGTCACACTGTGAGGAGCCTTGAGCCTTGCTAAAATGTCGGAACCATTACTGCGGAGGCAATAATAACTTTAATAAGCACTTGCTAAGGGTTTGGCACTATACTGAACACTGAATATATTTTACCTTATTTAATTCTCACAAGACTAAAATATAGTTATTTTTAATTTCCACTTATACGTGAGGAAATAGAAGTTCAGAGAGTTAAGACAGCTAATAATTCATAATGCTGGGATTCAGACCTAAGTCAGGCTCTGAAATCTATGTCCTTATTTATGATATTACAGTGCCTTTTCAGATGTGAATCACAGGAAGGTTTTAACCGAAGAAGGGACAGCAAAAGAAACCAGTAGTTCCTGAGCTCAAATATTGAGCTATCTATCCTCTTAGCCTTAATCAGCCTAGGGTCTGTGGGTGTTCATGGAAAGAAAAAGGTACAGATGGAACAGATGGACAAGGTCAGGGATGCCCTTCTCCACCTGGTCCATTGGTCTTGTCTGACTCCAAGCAGAGACAGATGGATCTGAGGGCTGAGGAGAGATCCATACCAAGCCACCAAGCTGAGTTTACAGGGGTTAATGGCTTGCACCAAACTACAACAACAGAGGTAGAAGAGAGTTTAATGTAATAGGGAAAGCCCCTAAACTTGAAATAAAAAATACTAGCTGTTAAAGAACTAGTTTTGCTACTAGTCAAATGAGTCAAAACAGTTAGTCTCAAGCAATCCACTTCTCAACTATAAAACAGGGCTGTTGAGTGATGAATGAAATAAATAATGTGAAAGCACTTTAAAAGTTCTAAAGACCAGTGGAAATGCTGTACTTGTCTTGTCTAGGTCCTGTTGGTTAGGCTAGTTCATGTATTTGTGTATTTTTCTTCCTCACCCCTACCTCAGCATTGCTTGGGGTCTCCCATGAGCCCTAAATCCTTTGCAACTCTGCCAACTTCCTTTGCTTTGTGACCAGGGCACTAATTCTATAATAACTGGTTAGTGTATAATCCTTTCCTTCCCACAAATGCACCTCAATGAGCTCCCAATACAGTCATTATTGCCTTTGAAAACGTTCTCCTTCGCAAAACACAGCACCATACTCTACCCAAAAGGTCCAAGCACTGAGAAGCAGCAAGAGACAGCAAAGCACTTTACTATCTCCTAGCAGTTTTGTTATTCAGGCTGGGGAACAGTGACCTGATCTGTCTTGCTTCCTAGTCTTCATATTCTAAACATACCCAAGACCCCTCATCTGCTGATCTTTCCCAGAAGGCCTTGGCACTGGCTAAAGTTCAGCCAATACGCTCCCCCAGCAGGAGACTAATTCATAATGCTAGGTTGTAGCTCTGTGAGTGTGGATTAGGCAGATGGCTTGCAGGTCACATGATCTGAGCTGATCCTTCCCTAGTCCCATCACAAAATCTGCTCTGAGTTACTCTAAAACTTACTTTTAAATTTGGAGGGCATGGTGATGGATTTCTACTAATGCTGCAGGACTGAGCTCTTCCTACATCTGTGAAGGCTTGCTTCATGTGCAGGGTGTGTCTTACATCTGAAGCTGGTTAGCCAAATTACTGGCTACCATGTGAACGGGGCCGTGTTCCCTGACTGGACTGTTTCATTTTGTTTGTTTATGTGGCCACAGGCTGAGATCCCATTTATAATCAACCATCTCCCAAATCTGTGCTTGTTAATAAAGGGAACTGCTTGGGCATTCACACCCATTGCCTCCATATGATAAAGGTCTCCAAATGCACATTTTCCAGCAGCACCAATGCCGCAGATCACAGACAATGCATTTTCCAGCATTCATCAAAAAACATGCAGGCTGGGACTTAATGCCAAGAGCAGGTAGACTGAGAACTTATCTCTTTCTTTCAGGCACCCCCTCCATGTGGCTCCCACTCTATCCCTCCTAATTCATCCCAAAACCCATTTTCAAGGCAGCTCGGTACAATACAGCATTAGGCACCCCAAGAGTCCCTGGCCGTTAATCATCTTTAGTGTCCCTGCCTGGGCACAAAGTCAGGGAAAGTCACTCTTGAGGTGACTCTTCAAGCTGGAGTCTTGAGAAACAACATCTTTCTATCTGCTCACTGCTGGAAATTTCCAATTCCAGCTCGGCCAGCATCCTAAATCCACAGTTAATTGGCTACCTGACGGCTAAATTTAATTTTAATCCTTCATTCTCTTCCACAGAACAGTGGAACTGGATGACCTGTCTGGCTCAGTGGTAAATGGGTCTTCTTTGCATGAAGCAGGACTTTGTCCACTTTTTTTTTTCCCCTCCAGGATTAATGTGTTCCTTTGGGAGATGCCCTTTCAGTTCTAGAAGAATAGGGGTTGTCAAGAAAGAAGTTCCACAGCAAAGCGTGAGATTTGAGGGGGACTGTCTCAGAGGCAGGGAGTGAAGAAGAGGAAGGAGTCAGGTATAGCGTGAAATGTCTGTTCTATGGTTACTGGGCTCTGCTGAGGCTAAGTACATACTAGCATTTCCGCTCCTTTCTTAGAGCACATATTCACGCCTTTACAAACATAAAACCAGAACCAGGGTACCATATTCTGTGGCTCCTTAGGGCCCTTCTAAATCTAAAATTGTCTCTATCTGTGTATTTCACTGAATGAATTCAGAACCAGCTTGGCCACTGCAGCTGGTTCTGAAATGCACTCAAAAGACCTTATCCATCTGAAAGACGAGGGCAGCATGTCAAGTGTCAGAAAAGCAGCATACTTCAATGAAAAGAATGTCATAAAAGCTAATGTGGGAATTCTGGTTCCTTCTGGCATCAAGAGGGAGATTGACTCATGCTTTTCCTTTCTGGCGAAGCACTGAATAATTAAAGGCCAAGTGCGACTGTGATCCAGATCCCCCGCGTGCCAGGGAGTCCTGACCTTACCTCTTGCCCCACTAGGATGGCAAACAGCAAGGGAAAGCTTTGGCCTCAGCTGCCAGAGAGCCTGCGTGACTCTGACTGATGCTCAGGCCCCTGATAGGGGAGGAGGTAGGAGAAGAACTGCCAGTTCTTTTTCTTTGAAATTGTTTGTGTTGACAAGTCATTACACGCTGTGAGTTTACTAGTTAGAATCCAATCCAGGAAAGCTCACCTGGTGACTTGACTTGAGCTAGTCAAGTAACACGCTGTAGAACAAAGGGAATGAAGAGGATGAGGGGCTTGGCTTGTAGCGCAGGATCTCACACACAAACATACGTCCCCGTGCTCTCCTGCCTTTCCTCCTGAGACGCTGTCCCCGCCCAGCTGCCCGTCCAAATCCCTTCACTAGACTATTTCAGATGCGAAACCTGAGGGCCAGATGGCATCACTATCACTGAGCACGATCCCATAAAGCTCATGAACTCAACCTGACATAGGAGCCACGTGACTTCCCAGTGAGGCAGCTGACTCCAGCAGGATGCCCCAAAGTGAGGGAATGTGCCTGATGTGCAGATACCCAGAAATGCCAAGGCTGGAACCATCTTTGTTGTCCCACCCAGGAGGCTGGGAGGCAGACACGATGGTGACAGGGTGTGAGGAAACTGGGAAAAGCAGTTGCTGGCCCTTCAGTGTAAAATAATTATCAAACAGAAGAATCCTTCTTTTTCAGCTAGAAAAAGATAAAAGAGAAAGGTTTCACAGATCCAGTCACTCACCAGACTTTTCTTGAAACCTCAAGGAGGAAAAGGCACAGTCAGGACATTTATAGTTGGCAAACACTCTGTCTCCATATGGCCCAGAAAGTGGGGTGTTGTGAGGGCAGCGGAACGAGGGAGAAACATACCCAACCTCTGCCAAAACTCTGCCCATCTCTCTACACAGGTATCTGGCTGAGGCAGGAGACCTGAGTGTTCTTATAAATGCTTTATAATGTAAAAGTGTGCCGGGAGGAACAGGAAAGGTGCCATGGAGTATCTTTCCGTTGATTTTCTCATCTCCCAGGATGCCCACACTTAGAAAAGAAATCCCCTTTCCCTTCTCCTCAAAAGTCAATAATAGAAGTTCCCAAACAGAATTTGTCAGGTTTACATTATAAACAATCCCCTCACTTGAGGTACGCAGCTATAGAGGAGAGAGAGCTCTCTTTAGCCACTACGTAAACAACATATATGCTTATAGAAAACATACATGATGGCAGGTGCAGACCTCTGCAGAAGGGCTCAGGGGACCACGCAGCTTCCTTTGAGAATTCAGCTACAGGCCATTTCCTCCCCTTGGTTAGGGGTATTACTCTTGGGGCTTGGGCTAGGTTCTGAGAAGATCCTGGCTGGTCTCAGTGAAAGGGATGCCAAGTCACCTCTGACTTCTGAGGCATCACGTGAAGGTGTTACCACAGCAATCATCGTCCGCTCTCCTCCGCAGCAGCCTCTCCTCAGGAGGAGGAGAGCAAGATAGGGCAGGGGGAAGGTCATGTGAATGGTGGACATTCCCAGAGGCAAATTTATGGATTATAATGATGAAAGCTGTAACTGCAAGGAGGGAGGTCCTTGAAAAGCCTGCAGAAAACCCCACATTTGGCTTCCTGTTGGCTTGAGGCTCCTACCATGGCCCAGCAGTGCAACACAGGCTTCCTTCTGCTGTGTGCCCCAGGCCAGGCCCTCACTCTGCTGGCAGGTGGGACCCGGCCAACCCTACCAAAATGATGGGAGAGCTGAATTCTCTGGTGCCCTTAATGAGGAAGGGGAGAGAAGAGAGTTAGGAAGCGTGGTGCATGAGCAAGAGAAAGCATTACCTGGACCTCAGCAATATGACGAAGGCCAGAGGAGAGGGCTGTGAGCCTGGTCCATGAGCAGGAGAAAGGGGAGAGGAAATGTGCATGGCCAGCTTGGAAGGATGGTAACAGAAGAGAGTGGATGGAGAAGGGTGAGCAAGTACCATTTACATTTCCAGGGAAATTAAGTAAAAGTTCAGGAAGTGACATCACTAAAAGCAAGTGATGGATCATAACTCTCAATCCATCACGTAAGTGTGGACCCCAGAACCAGGGGATTCTTGGGGTTCCCTGCACTGTACCTGGTCTGAGGACCCACAGAGAGGCTTCGGTTCTGGGGCTGTTAAGGCTTCCCCTGCCACCAGCACCAAAGCCACCACCGCCATGTTTTCAAAGGGCACAAAAAAAGAACAAGACAGATGACAACCCTCCAGCCCACTGTCATTACTCTGAATCTGAGGAGACACGACTGGACCGTGGACACGAGGCAGGGATGCAGAGGTTTCCTCTAAAACTCACCCCCTCCCCATGGGCACCTACACACCTGCCTGGTTACCAGGGTGTGTGTCAGTGTGCGTGTGTGCATGTGCATGTGCGTGCATGTGTGTGTGCACGTGTGTGTATGTAAAACAACCAAGTCCTGGAAACCAGCCTGTGTTCATCTTCAACTATTTGCACACATTATATATCAATACATACTTGGCTCCAGTATCTGGACTTCAGGATGCGATGAGAAAATGGGAGGATAAGGAAGGGAATTAACATCTAATAAATCACTGAACATTATATCAAAGCTAATGATGTACTATATGTTGGTGAATTGAATTTAAATTAAAAAAAATATACTGATCATTCACATTGTGCCACGCCCTATGTGCTAAGCACTCCACACACGTTGTTTTGACTCCATTTCAGAGATGAGAAACTGCGGTTAGGAGGGTTACGATCTTGCTATGTTGCTCTAGGACATGATGCAGGTAAGTAGAAGGGCTGGGATTCAAAGCAGGGCCTGCCTGAGTCCATAGCCCACACCTGCCTCCCACTCTGCCCTGCCACCCCAGTGAGTTCTGATCTCCCTAAAGATGGGGAGGATTCTCTCCCATATACTTCTCCCTCCTTGACTTTTGTTTCCTCAAAGAGAGACAAACTACTTTACTGAGATCAAAATAAGAAAGAACAATATGGTGAATAATATATGCAAATGAATTGATAACATGAGAAGGGAACTTGACCTTTTAAAAATTCAAGGGTGATTATTTATCCCTAACAAAGTAAGTAGGCCTCCTTAGGAAAAAGACTTCAATGATTTTTTTTCTAAGAAGGAGGAAGAGGAGCTGGGAGTCCCCTTGGTAGAGCCAGAGTTGCCTTGATTTTTATCTTGAGGTGAGAATTTACACGAGGTCCAGATGCTTTGGAAAACACCATGCTTTTGTGAAATTTCCTTGGAAATAGCTCAGTCATGTCTAATAGGAGGTCTTGTGAGAGACACAGGTGATTCCGTGTGAGTCTAATGGGGGGCGGTTTAATACACTGGTGCACATGGGGGACAAGGCACACTGACATTGTCCTGCCAGTCCAGCTCAGGGCTACCAACCACATTCAGCCTGGCTCTCCTTTGGAGGGTCCCCCGTGGCTGGGACAGCAGTGCAAATAGCCCACTTCTAGGTTCTGGAAGATCTTAAGTTCTTAGCACAGCTGGGGACATTTCATCTCTTCTCCTATAGAGAGCTCCCCATCCTCAGGCACTTGGGGAATGTTCCTTCTTAACTCTCACTCCACCTCTTTCTTGGCCAGGATGGACAGAAGTGGAAGCTGATGGTGTTTAAGGAGAAGAGGGGGATGGATGAGCCCTTTCTGACCACTTGGACCTGGGAAGGTCCAACCTCTGCAGGTGCTCTGTCCCTTCCCTTTTGCAGTTGCTACCACTGACAGCAACTCCCAGATGCTTCCCTTCTGCCTTATCACAGTGTAGCCAGACTCGCTTAAAGACTCAGCCCTCTCTTGTACTTGGAGAGGCTAGAGAGAAGTCTTCTGTGCCACCTGGAAAAGGGGGAAACTCTCTGGCAGTGCACAAGGTACAGACAGGGCCCAAAAGGTTGTCATTCATCTTCTGGGCACTCTACACAAGCTTAGGGAAAAGGCCCTGACCATGTGTATTTCCTAGCTATACCCTGGAGGGCCAAGAGAGCCCCTTCCTTGGCTGGATGACAGAGGAAATATCAGCATGTGGTTGAAAACCTGCTACAGCTGGATCAACGTTTGGGAAAAAAAAATTTCCCAAACGTAATGAGCCTGGTTTAGTCACCTGAATGTCTTCCTCAGTGAGTTACCAAGGAAGTTGTGAAAGTCTTATATTCTGGAGCTAAACATACTAACATGGTTCTTATGTCTGTGACATATCTCTGAGGTACCCCTGCTCATGAGCAGAGAATCTCCTCATACCCTAGAGTCTGTGATCCTCAACTTTGTTCTACCCTCTGCATTCTTCTTCCAAGCTGATTTTTTGTTGACATATCCAAGAAAGGAAAGGGTACACGAGCTGTCCCCTGGGTCCCTTCCTGAGCCCACGGAGGCACTGCCCACATGGTGAGCACCTGCCCATGCTTAGTTATCTCCAAGAAAGGAACTCCAGGGCCTCTGACTTCTTCGCAGGGACTCCCACGGCTCCTCCGTCACCAGTGCTGCCAAGTGGGGCAGTGAGCTGAAGCTATAAGGCTCCCAGGAGCACCACAGAGGGCAAGTGGGAAGCAGATTTCCAGGGCAGCTTTCTTTGGCACCACTCTGAGTGAACTGCCTCTCACGCTGGCCTTGGAGAAGGCCTCAAATTACTCAGAGTCTCAAGAAGAAGGGACAAAAGGAAACTGAACAAGAAGAAAGAGTTACACTTACGCCAAAGCAAAGGCCACCAATGCGCCAACAACCACCACAAAGTCCAGGATGTTCCACAGGTCTCGGAAGTAGGACCCGTCCTGCAGGATCAAGCCCTGGTCTATCATCTGAAGGAGAAGGATGTCAACAGCCATGGATGAGCCCACAGGAACCGGCAATGCACCCAGAGCTCAGGGCTCCCCAGGTCAATGCCTCTACAGCCATTGTCTCCACAATCAACCCTACACAAGGACCTGAAGAGCAAGAGCACAGGTCCCACAGGCTCTCTCCACCTAACTATGAAGCCCAAGGCCCCTTGTCATGGCCACCAAGGTTCAACTAAACTCCTTGGCTCTCACATTCCTCCTTCCTTTAGTGGCTCAGAGCACCAGGCATCACCACATATGCACAGATGGGGAAAACCCAAGATGGGAGAGACTATGAACAAGACAGAAATGTTAGGGCAGTGGGGAACAGACTGTTAAGCAGTGAGTGCAGCTGGGACTACCTGGAGTCCAGGAAGACTCATCCCTAGTTGACCCTTTGCCTTGGCTCAAACCAGGGGGCACACTGGGGAGGCAAGTACAGTCCCCACGCCTGTCTACATTTCTGCCTGCCTGAGAGCAGGCTGAATCTTCCCTGGGCCATAACCACAGGTCTGCCCCAGTCTAAAGAGATCCACACAGTCATGCTGTGCCATGAAGTCTGGTCATGAGAGACTTCATCAGAATTCTGAGGCCAGAAGAGGGGTCACCGGAGGCCCTACTGAGGTCTGTCATTGTCTGGTAGGTGGCAGCACTGGGGAAGGGCACTATACTAAAGGAGCAGACCCATGACCCATGCAAACCCTGGAGCCCAGCTTTTCTCTGAAGGCTTTTACCTTTATAACCATCTCAAAGGTGAACACGCCAGTGAAAACATAGTCAAAATACCTCAGGACCTGTAAGACACATATGGTGAAGGGGAAGATGACCATGTGTGGCCACCACGCTATATACGCTCCTGTCTACTCACACACATGCAATCCCGCACCCTCACCCCAGGTCACTTCTACCTCAGAACAGAAGCTTGGGATTGTAACTGCTAGCTGGACACAGGGAGGAGAGGAGTCATGCATTCTGCTAGAGCCTCAGGACCCAGTGGTCAGTGCTTGGTTCCTCCCTCCCCTTGGCCAGAACTTAACTTCTTGGGTCCCAATTGCCCCACAAATCTCTCCTTTAGGACCTGGAATCCTTGTCAGTTGCCATCCTCCCCACCCACTCCCCCGTCATACCTCCCGACATACACCCTTGGGACCTCCAGGAGATGTCTCAGCTCCCTGGGGTAGAGCTTCAGCTCCCCCAATTCATGCACATCTCTCGTGATCTGACATCAGACCCCCCCACCCCACACAAGCCTCTGGGTGGCTGCAAAGACTGGCTGGCTCTGGATGTAAGGCCCACTGCTGAAGCCTCAGGGCACGTGGTGTGGCTGGGGAGTGGAGACGGGGGAGAAGGGGCTGATCTTGAAATGGTCCACACTTTGCCCTGAGGAACAGGAATGGGCCATTTCTTAAGCTTTCTTCATTTCCCCAGCAACCTTCCTTAGTTCACCTTTAATACTAGGATGGGGAGGGGCTGAGAAGGGGTGGGTCCCAGGGCAAATGGCTCTTGTGCACCCACTTTGTTGCGCTCCGAGTTGGTCAGGACGGGGTCCTCGGCTGCCAAGGCGATGCTGCTGGCCGCGATCACCAGGAGAATGCACATCTCAAAGTAGCGCAGGCTCACGATGTAGTGGCAGGCCCTGCGGATCCTGGGGGGCAGAGGAGCCAACGGAACTGCCTCTGCTTCCCTCCCCTCCCCATCCCTCACTCCCCACCCTCATGCACATCAGCCTCCTCCAGACAGCCAGGCCCTGGCCAGAGGAAGCCATGGGGAGAGCAATTTAATTTCGCAGGCACCACCCGTGATTTAAAGCTCCAGTGGGAGAAGGTAATCAGATTGGTTAGAGGCTGCAGTATGCAAGCCAAGATACATTACCTGTAGGCACGTCTGAGCCATGGGAGCAGCCAGCGTCAGACGACACGCACTCCGCATGGCCACACGCTACCCTCCACTGTATCTCAGTGTCTACTCTCCCACCATACAGAAACTGGGACATAGCAAGGAAATCAGAAGAACCAAGAAACGTAACAATAGACCTTGATTCCTAATGAGAGCAGCAACAGGTTTTCAGGAGCTCCAGGTATTCTGATTAAATTATGTTCTATAGACTGTATTCTGGACTTGGGTGACCTGACATACCTTAGCCCAAGTTCCTTCCTTCCCAGAGCCTTGCCTGAATACTGCTCATGTGGTCACTGAAAACCTTTTTGTCTTCCTAGCCTCAGAAGCTGGTCTATGCGTACATCTTGCTCATTTCCAGGGCAAAAGGCAGTTCAGTCTAACCTTCCAGAATCTTCTCTGCCACCTCCATCTTATGCCCCTACCTCTGCTTTGAGGAACATGCCCATTTCAAAATCCACACATGGGGTAGAGGGACCAATACTCTTAAACTCCAGGGGATGATCTATTTATTCTAGGCTCCACAGTCTCAGTTCTGTCCACCACTGGAATATTTGGTGACACATCCAAAGTAGATTTCCTTCCTCCCACCCCACCCCCACACAACCTACTGACCAAATAAAAGGAATAAGAGGCATAGGGTCCTTTTCTCATGACATCTCTCATGCTTTCCTGTCTCAAATTACTTTGTAGACTCAGCCCAGAGCTCAGAGGCTGTTCAATCCCATGACCCACCGCCCCCAGTGAGCACCCAGCACATTTCAGATGTCTGGCCACAGTCCACTAAGAAGCATCAGGAGGATGAGTGGACCCTCATCTCTCCTTCTCCTCATCACCCGCCCTGGCTCTAACCCTGGCACCGAAGGGGGAGCGATGGGAAGGTGCCTTACGGGTTGGTGGTGCTGAAGATGAACATGGAGCTGTGGGGCACCATGGCTTTGCCCGTCTCACGCTTCTCCTTTTTCTGCTGCTTCTTCTCCACCTCCTCCTCCTCCTCTTTGATCTCTGCCTCCTTCAAGGGACTGGCTTCTCCATCAGTCTTGTTGCTAACTGCAAAAGGAACATGTTGAAATCATCAGAAACCTTGCCGCCTGTGAGAATGGTGCCCTTTGTTTCTCATGGGGATGGGATAGAGAGGAGGGGAAGGGGTCAGAGGAATGTGTCTAGCCAGGTACTCTGCAAACACTGGGGGTGTTCACTATTACACTGAATTAAGCCCTTGCTCTCGTTCTTGCCTGGCCCTTACCCTAATTTTTCATGGTATGACCTTTTTTTGCCATATAAATAATAATCATGTTTCCCAGGGTCACAGAAGGATTGTTTCTGCTGTGAAGTTTACAAAGTTGACATATCTAAAATCTAGATTCTTTGCTATATTCACTTACTGAATTTTCAAATCACTACACTCTGAATGGCATGTATTCTGCCCATTATATATATGGGAAAACTGAAGCTCAGGGAATTCAAGTACCTATCCTAAGTTCATACAGCTAGTTCCCAATTCAAAATCCTGTAGCATTTTGATGATCTCACACTGCAATGGAAGATTTTAAGAAACCATTACTGTTTGCGGCTGACTTTCTGGCCGTGCTTGTTCTGGTCATGATTAATGTTGAAATGGCAATGCAATATTCATGCCTCTATGGGACCATGCTTGCACTCCAGGATGGGAAGGATGAAGGAGCCCAAGGCTGAGTGGAGCTCTTGGGCCACCACCCTCCGTTTCCACATGCAGGTCAAACAGTGGGGGGTAAGTGGCAGAGAAGCGGAAGATCTCTGAGCAGGGCAAGGGATGCAGCCAGCCTCTCCCACTGCTCTCTCTCAGCAAACTGCTCTACCTTGGAACCCTGTGCAAGCAGCAAACCATTGAGGTTCTGGCCCCTTCTGGGTCCTTCCAAGAGGTAACTCATCCAAAAGCCCTCTGATAATATGCTCTTACCTATGACCAAGGCCATCGACCAGCCCCAGAACAGGAACAGAGGAAGGTTGTCAACTTCTTAATGTTTCTCATCAGAGAGGGTCCAAAGCACTTATTAGAGCATAAAATGAAACAGACACCAAAAAAGGTTGTCTGAAATCCTGAGACATGCTCCAGTCAACCCCAGGAGTACTGGACATGGGAGACTTCATTTTCTAAAGCAGTATTGGCATTTTGAGTGTAGAGAAGGTGAAGGAATGGAGATGGAGCAGTGGAAGAAAGAAAAACAGGGAGAGGAGAAGACTATGAAAATGGAAAAATAAGGGAAAAGGGATGGAAAAAAGCAAGGGTGGGGTCTGTGGCTGGGGACAGCAGGTGGGATTAATGCAGGAATGGGGGTGGGTGAGGGTTAGGGTGGGGATGAGGGGGGCATAGGGATGGAGCTGGGGTTAGTATAGGGATAGCAGTGGGCTTAGGGCGGGGATGGGGTTAGGGCAGAGATAGGGGTTGGAGATTAGGGTTAGGGCTGGGATAGGGATGTTTTTAGGGGAGGAAAAGGGACGGGGTTGAAGCAAGGACAGGAGTGAGGTTGGGGTGGAGTTAGAGTGGGGATGGGGGGTAGGTCCATTTTTGTCTTTTCCTTTTGAGGTCTAGAGATTAACATCTATTGCCTGAGGGATCTAGGATAAAAACTGAGTAAAAGCTCCTTGGAGAAAAGAGTAGATAAGAGTAACAGATTCATAAAATGTTAGTGCTGAGAAAGACCTCAGAGATCACCCAATTCAATGCTTTCACTTTAGGGTTGACAAACTGAGGCCTTGGAGAAACAGGTTTGTGGAAGCCACATGGAGCAGTTTTGGGCCATTTCCTGCTCCATCGGAGATTCCCTAACTTGTCTAAGTGACAGGGCACCTTGGAGGTCCTGGAGAACACCACCAAATATTCACATGGTAAGTGAAAAAGCTGAATATATATCTGGGTACAAAACCACATGTGACCTCTCTGAAGTCTCTATATTGGTCACAGGGGCCAAGGCTGAAGGAAATTTTATGGACAAAATTTAAGCTGGAGATAATTCTAACTTATTTTCCTGCAACCAAGATAAAACTACTGCTATCATTTACTTGCTGAAGAATGACTTTGTCCTGCTGGTGGGGTTTTTCACGTAGCTTTACTGGGTGACTCCAGAGTCACAGTGGTCCCCCAGCCCCAGGTGGGATGGGTGGTGAGGGTGAAGAGGGATAGGGACTGCGTTCTCACTGTGAACCACAGTTGAGTCCACCAAGGGGCCCACGTCGGGGATGGCGACGGTGATGCTGGTGCTGTCGGTGGTGGCCTTGTCTGTGTTGGCCGTGGTGCAGGAGAGGTCAGGCTCACTCTGGCTGATGGCCCTGCCCATGTCCAACTGCACGTCGCCCAGCAGGGCCTGCTCACTGCTGCCCTCCACCTCCTGCTCCGTCAGTGCCATGTCCTTCCCCACTTCCAGCTCTGGCTGGGCCAGGACCAGGGGCGTGTTGGCCTCATCAAGGGCTCCTGCCAGCCCGGAGCCTCTGCGCACCATCAGACTGTTGGTCCTGAAGGGACAGAGGAGGAGACAGCTACTGCTCAGATCGGAAGAAGCTGTTCTCAAGTGGCGGGTGAGCCAGGCAAGAGGGAAAGGTGAGGGAAGCCCGAGGAGCCTTGCTGGAGAGCGTGGCATCGCTGCCTCCCACCCCTACCCACCCAGGCAGAGGGGGAGATAAGACCCCCAGGCAGTGTCCATGCCTTATTCCTATCCATCCGCCCATGACCCGCTCCCAATAGGAGATGGCCTAGAAGAACAGACCCTGGTTTTCAAGGGGATATAGTCCATCACCTATCATATTCACGTGTATCTTATAAAGGGTGCGTTAGCATCGTCTCCATTTTATAAAAGGGAAAACCGAGGGTCAGATAGGATTGTATTGAAGAATCCTTCACACCAGCAGGGCTAGATGCGTCCAGGGCACTCCTGTGACTAACTTACCTCCTTAAGTCTTGGCCTCTCTCTTCTTCCTGGATTGTGGGCTCCTTGCCCGCATGGCTGCCCCTGGGCTCGCGGTCCTTCTCCCCCTCGGTGGGTACCCCCTCATCCAGACTCCGCTCCTGGCTGGCAGACCTGCTCCGGGAGGTGGAGGAGAGCTCCTTGCTTTCTGTCCTGACACGACGGTGCCGGCTGCGCCGCTGGCTCTGCCTGTGCCTGGCGCGGTCCTCGAAGGTCACCACGGTCTCCCCTCCCCCAGCCTCCTGCTGGGTCGGATCACAGTTGCCATGACAGGGCCTGGCCAGCCACGGTGGCTCCCGTTTGCCCAGGGACAAGGGGCTCCTCTGGTTGTCTAGGGCACTCGACAGGTCCCCTCCATCCCCCTTGAGGGACCCCCCACGGCTGATGCGTTCCTCCTCACACTTCTCCAGGCCCAGGCCCAAGCCCAGGCCCTCGATGGGCCTGGGTCTCCGGTAGAGGCTGGGGTGGGCATTGAGTGGGTTGAGGGGGCTCAGCGGGTTGAGGGGGTTGAGGGGGTTCATTGGTGGGGCCTCCTCTTTATTGAGGGCCTCCTGGCTGGACATCTGCATGTGCCTTCTCAGCTGGCTGGTGCGCTGCTCCCACACCGACATGTGGTGCCGGCGCCTCCGTTCCCTCCTGCCAAAGGGAAAAGGGCGAGGACCACGGTCAGAACCTGACAGCTGAAGGCCAGGGAGGGAGCCACTGGGGTGTAGACCAGCCCTCAGTGGCCATGGGAAAGGGGCAGGACACATGGGGGGGGCAGCAAATGGCAGAGCCCAGGACCTGCAGACAGGAAGCACAGAAAGATGCAAGGAGCAGAGTGGGCCACACACAAGTAGGTGGTTGGACCAGCGCCTCCTAGCATGTGGGGCTTCCCACTCTCATCCCTGCTCTGCAGTCATCGAGGGAGGGCGGTGGGCATCAGCCCGGGACGGAGCCCCTGGGGCCTGCAGGAAAGTGGTACAAAGGCTTACCCGGTCTGCACTCCCCTGTTCTCCTTTGCTCTCAGGACATCTACCTATACCCACCCTGTGCTCAGCACTGGCCCTTAATTCTAGGGCAGAGACCTTTGTTCCCCCTGCCTTCGCTGTCCTCTGCTCCTCAGATGACAGCGGGGGGTGGGGGGAGCACAGGCTGAGAAGTACAGCGGTCTGATCCTATGAGAGGATGGCTGACGACGGTGACTAGCAGACCCGTGTTGGCATCACCCTCAAAAAACAAGAGTGCCGTGGCTCTCTTCCACAAGAGCTAATGAAAACCACAGGACTGTGTGTGCCGAGAGCACCGGCAGCTGCTTCTCAAAACCACTGCTGAACGCTTCAGCTCAGGGCCTAGATGAGCCCCCACGTGGCAGCAGGCACACGCAAAGTGACACGCACAGGAGTGGGCTCCCGTGGGCAGAAGGGTAGTCACTACTTTCACTCACATGTGCCCACACGCATCCTCGCGGAGGCCCACACGCAGGCCCACGTGCGAGGCACACGCGCCAACACGAAGTACCCACACCAACGCGTGCCAACTCACAGGCCGCATAGAGGAGTGCACGACACACGGGGTCACGTACCGTAGACACACACTGAACTGAGCACAAGTGGAGAGGTGCAGAGGATAGTGTCCACAAACCATGTGCACGGAACACACGCACACACCACGGCACACACTGACATGCACGCCCAGCGCCACTGTGTCCGTGGTGAGAATGAAGACACGGTGTCCCCACGCACACACAGAACCGCTCACAAACACGCAGACCGGTACACACATACAGGTGGCTGCTGCGTGGCTCCCACATCGACATGTGGTGTCTTCTCCTTCTGTCTCTTCTGGGAAAGAAAAACGAACAGGTTCAGTTCACCCCAACCTCTCAGAACCACAAGCCCCACAGCCACCAGCCAGTTTCCAGGGAGAGGTGCAGAGTCCTCTAGGTGCCCACATGTTCTCCACATGCCTGCTGCTCTCTGGAGGCTCCCAACCTCCGACTTGCCCAGGGAGTGACCTCTGATCCCTTACTATGTGCAAACACATGGGTCCGGTGTTGGAAGCGCACATGCAGACATACAAGAGGTCTCATCTCATAGAGTGTAGAGCTTTGGATGCTCACTCATCATGCCCCACCAGCGCTCACACTTGCCTCTAAGTGACCTTCAGAGATCTATTCTGGAAACCCTACAAACTTGGATGGGAGCTGTACTTCCCCGATCATGTGTGGGATATTCACATGGGTGTGACTCCCCAACTCATCACTCCAGTCACCGAAACACGTGCAGGAACAAACGGTTCGCCATGCACACCATCAAAGCCACAAAGTAGCCCACAGCCAGAGGCAGGGTCGCCACGCCGTGAGCTATCCATGTACTTTAGGGTACGTGCGATGCCCCCGCAACTCTGCAACACAGTGACCCTGGCCAGAGGCCTTCCAGGTTCTGTCTGTTCAGCCAGGTAAAGCACAGTGTTAGCCTTCTCAGCCATGAGCAGGGAAAAGAAAAAAAATCTTTCTACAGACACACACATGCTGTGTCCTTTCGTTTACAAGGTCAAGAGAAGGTCAGACTGGCAGGGTGTGGGCATCACCCACAAAGGCAAATGGGAGTCCTAAGAATGAAGCTCTCAGTGCAAGGTCAATGCTCAGGGAGAGGACAACATACATGGGACACCTGTGGAGCGAGCTTGCCCTAAGTCCTGGGCTGTAAGACCCAGTTTGGCTTACTGGGCCCTGCCTAGATCTGGGAGATGCTTAGCAACTGCTGCTCCCTCCCTGACCACCGGAGAACATGCTAGGCCAAGTAGCACTGCTCAACGGCCATGTCCCACATCCACAGAGAAGCCTGATACATGGGTGGGCTGAGGGAGGAGAGGCTGCTGGTGGGAGCCTCACTTGGCATCTGGAAGAGGCACAGTGTGTACAAGCATCCAGGGAGTGGGTGCAGACATCACTGTGGAGATGCCTGTGAGCTCCCCAACAGTATGCACCCCTCAGCACAGGCAGCTGTAATGCGATGAGGCACCCGTGGGGTGCTGCGCCAAGCAGCATGGGTAGCACATAGAAACAGAAGGAAATGCTCTAGCCAGGCAGCATGCACACCCACCAGGGAAAGCAGATGCTGCCATCTATTTGCAAATTCTCAAATACTCAGATATCAGCTCTCTAGAAGCACATGTGTAAAAGTTTAAGTACATGGAGAAGTTCTCTTTCTCGTGAATGCACACATGTGCGCGCACACACACACACACACACACACACACACACACACACACACAGGCCAGGCAAAGAGAGACCCAACTTTTAATTCCCATACAAATCAGATACACGCTTCAAACTCCACTTTTCCACTCAACACATACACATATCCAAATTCACAGCCCATCATTAATACACCTTCACTCCTAAAATCACACAGAGAAGCATCGACCTCTCTCCAACTCATGCATATGTGACCTCACATACACCTGACATTATCCCTGTGGATCAGGAAGGGCTACAGCATTCTTCCCATTTCAAAGATGAGGCAACAGAGGTTCTAGGATCCTAAGTGGTTCTCTCTCCAAGGACACTGAGCATGGGAGTGACAGAACCAGCCCTCAGACCTTCTGATTTGTAACAACGCTCTTTTCAGGTTTCTCTATGGACATCCACCTCCTCGGCTGTCTGGCAGTCCAGAAATCAGCAGTCTTGCCTGCACTCCGGAGCAGCACACACCCACCCTGACATTGCTCCTGCCAGCAGCACCCACCCTGCAACGGGAGCTGGATCTCTGCTCATCTTGGATGGTTGTAGCACCTTCTTCCACCTTACCGTGCCCAGACACGCACACAGCTCACTGCCTACAGCCCTATGCCTACCCGCAATTCATTCATTCTTTCATTCCACAAATAGTGAGTTTCTACTCTGGGCCAAGCATCTTCCCAACTCACGTCTCCAAACCCACTCTTCCCCGGGCTTCCTCATCTCAGTAAATAGAACCACCCACTCCTAAGTGACAGCCAGCCCTCCCCATCAGCATGTTTGCATACCTGTGTGTATGTATTTTTAACCCAAACTCATGAGTGCAGGGAAGGTGGGGAAGGAACCACTCAAGGCCCAGAGATTATTCCAGAGAGGAAGGAGTTGCTCTGCCTTTCTCCATCAATCTTTAACAAAGTTTGAGGGCTGTTTTTTTCTCACTCACAGAGAAGGAGCTCAGAGGCCAGGCCTCCAGTTTTGAAAGGTGAGGGCAAGATGATGACCGTCCAGAGGAAGAAGGGCCCCACATATAACTCTAGAATGACTCCAAGAGCAAGGCAGAGGACATTCAGAGCCCTTCTCATGAGCACTTGGCAAAGAAAGGCTCCTCCCTGACCAGCTGCAAGTGGTGGATGACAGGGCCTGGTGTCGGGATAGAGTTGTACCTCCCCAGGGTCTCAAATCCTCCCCATCAATCCCAGGGCCACCCATGAGACCTCACGGAGGCTCAGAAGCCACCAAAGGGATTCTCAGCTCCTTCTCCAACACCTTCCTCCAGCTCCACATAGGGCCCATGCTTTGCTAGTTCTACCAGCAACCACAGGTCCGGAAAGATCCTTAAAGTCTATACCCGATGCTCCACTCTCTCACCTGCCATTCTCTCCCCAATCCACTCTAACTGAATTCTGTTCCCACTGGGCCACTGAAACTGAAGGTTGCTAATAATGTTCATTTTGCCAAACCCAATTGTCCCTTCTCTGTCCTCCAGCTTACGTGATCTTTCAATAGTATTTAGCTGCACTATCCACTCGCTCCTTCCTAAAGAGTTTTCTTCTCTAGGTCTCCAGGATAGGACACTTCCATGTTCCTTCTTCCTACTCCCCATCTATCTCCTCTGCTGGACCTTGGGGCACAGGAGTGCTCTGGGCCTCTGTCCTGAACAACTCTGTGCCCACTACAACTCCGTGCCAGCTCGCCCGGGCAGATAGCTTAACACTGCCCAAATGCAAATGGCTCCCCCCAGATTTTTATTTCTAACCCTGACTTCTCTTCCAAGCTTCAGACTCATGTAATCAATGGCCTATTCAATATCTTCACTTGGATGTCCTCTAAGTATCTCAAATTTAATGTGTTCAAAATGAACCTTGGATTTCCACTATTCTCCAGACTATCAGTAAGTACTACCACCATCTACCTAGTTCCTTAGGCATCAAACCTTAAAACATAGGAAAAATATTTCTTTTTTTTCTTATCCCCACCCCCATCACATTTAATCCATCACCTCTTCCTATTGGTTCTCCCTCCAAAGCACAGACTGAATGGGATTACTTCTCATCTCCTCCATTGCTACCATGGTCTCAATTACCATTACCCGTCACCTACTTTATTCTTATAGCCTTTGTCTCCTTGCTTCCACCCTTAGCCCCTACAATTCATTCTTCATAGAGCACAGTGACCTTTTAAAAGTATATATCATGGGGGGTACCCAGGTGGCTCAGTCGGTTAAGCGTCTGCCTTTGGCTCAGGTCATGATCCTGGAGTCCTGGGATCAGGCCCCTCGTCGGGCTCCCTGCTCAGTGGGGATTCTGCTTCTCCCTCTCCTTCTGCCCCTCCCCCTGCTCATGCTCTCTTTCTCTCAAATAAGTAAATAAAATATATTTTTTTAAAGTGTAAATAATGTAGAATCCATCCTTCTGCCTTAGACCCTCCATGGTTGCAATTAGAATAAAAGCTAAAACCCTTCACGTGGGCCTCTAGGATCTCCCTGGCCATGTCTCCTTCTATTCCTCCTTGCTCCCTGCCCACCAGCCACACCGCACCTCGCTGGAGAACGCTCCTCCTTAGTAATTTCGCATGACCGCCTTCTCCACCTCTTCAAAGAATCCCTCCCAGGCTGCCTGTAGGTACTCTACCCAATTCTTACTCCTCTGCATTATTACCCTGTTCTATTTACCTTAGAGCAGTGATCACCACCTAAAATTATTCACATGTGTTCATTATCTCTCTCTCTCTCTCACTGAAATAAAAGCTCCATGAGAACAAGAGACCCTGTCTTGCTCACTGCTGTATTCTTAGGACATTTCCCAGCATGGAGTAGGCATCCTCTGATAATATACCATTTTTAGCTGATGAATTGGCTGTTAGCACAGGAGCCCAGGGGTCAGTGAAGTGGGGACAGCCAACTCACTCGATAGAAGGCATGTTGGGTGCAGACATCGGGCTGACCTCCTTGGCCTTCTGCAACGCATGTTTCTGGTTGAAAGCCTCCTCTTCTTCTTGCTCATCCTAGACACAAAGCAGAGATGGCTTTGCCTGGGATCCCCATGAAGGAGAATAGCTCCCTTGGCTCTCCCCACAAGTTCTGGAGACAGGTGAAATGAGGAAGGCAGGAAAAGGGGTTAAACAAGGCAGTAGGGGGGTGGGTTGGCTTGGAGACCTCAGGTGGCCAAATGGCAGGCGTGGAGACCTCAGGTGGCCAGATGCCAGGTGCCTTGGGAGACAGAAGCCTCCACAGCCCTGGCATGGCCAGTAATTCTGGTCTCCACCCTGCCCCACAGGCTTCCCCACAATTCCTCAGGAAAGCCATGGAATTCTACCCCACGCTCTACCCCTCAGTGGAGCCCGTGGCTGTGGAGGTCAGAAGCTGGAGCTGACAGCTCCCAGATGTTCTGCAGTGCCTGCAAGGGATGGAGCCGGGCCCTTCCAGGCAGACCTGCCCTAAAGTAAAATGCTGAGACTGTGCCTCTCTACTCATGCCCTTTCCCCTGCCCAGCTAAGTGGCCTCACCCCAGGTGATCAGGCAGGGACCTCATCCCCTCACCTACATTCCTGGTGTAAGTGTCCCCTCTTTGTGATGACACTGGGGAAAGCCAGTTCAGATGAAATGTCTAGAACTACTAAGAACACACATCTTCTTAGCCTGCTCTGGTTTTCACATACATTATTTTACTTGATCTCAACAATAATCCTGTGAGATATGCAAAGCAGATACACCATTCCCATGTTCTAGATGAAGTGCCCAACAGCACAAGAGAACCATCAGATCCGCAGAGAATGCTTACCTTGGTCAGCTCTTGGGCATTGGCCAGATTGTCCACAGCAATGGCCAAGAAAACATTCAGCAGTGTGTCTGGGGTGATGAGTTAAGGATGGGCAAGTCAGAAAACCAATAGGCTTCAGCAAGACTGAGAGGGTTTCTCAAGGTCTTTGCTGCCTGGGATCCAGCAGGAATAGAAGCCCTAGCACCAATTAAGCAGAGGTTATGCAGCCCTGTCTGAAGAAGAATATCTCTTCTTCCTTCCACATGGCTTCTCTTTGCCTAGGACACAGAGATAGCTGAATCCAACCACTCAGGGGCCAAGCTGGAGTAAAGGGGCCTTTAAAGACATATGGCCTCCACTCATAGCAATACTGAATAGCGAATCATGGAACAACATGACAGTAGGGAGCTCAATGCAGGAGCTTACCTCTCCTGTCTGGGAGGCTGGAATTGAAGCCCACCCAGACCAAGATCCTCCTCTGTTCTTAAAGGTGAAAAGAAATGCGATTCCACAGACCCATCATTGACTGCCTCTCAATAATGGAATGCTAACTTCTCTCATTCTTCTTATCCTAGAAGTCTTCCACATTTCATTTAACAAAAATGTCACAGAACACAAAAGATCATTATGGAACCCATTTCCATTCCAAGCTCTAACCTCTGAAGCCCCAATTTTCTAATAGTCTTTGAGGTCCAGGTGTTGTGGAATATAGAGCTGGTTTTAGCATCAAAGTCCAGGTCTGACTATCCTCAGAGTAAGAGGAAAATCACGGGGCCATTATGACAAACTGGCTTTCCATTTCTGTGACACAATGCATAACTTTCTGTTTATGTGTTTCTCATGTTTAGTTCATACTCTGTTCTGGCCCTTAGAAATTTTCAGGGCAGAGAAGTTAAAGGAGTATCTCGTCTTTGAGAGACTATGGGAAAAGCAAAAGTACAGCTACATCACACGGCTCTCCCTTCTTTCTCCACCAATGCCATTTCAGGGCAAGTCCCATCCCTCCAAAACATCTAGTGATTGTGTAGAACTTTGCAGTTCATAAGGTGCATCCAAATAAATGATCTCATTTACTATTCACAACGAAGGGATCGATGCTGTTATTCTCCTTACAGATGTGAAAACTAAAAGCTCAGACAGATTAAGGGACTTTCCCAAGGCCACACAGCTGATAAGCAGAATTACTAGTATTAAAACCTAAATCTTCCTAGTCTAGATCCTATGACCAGGTATGGGTTTGGGAATTAAATGGACCCAATTTCCAGTCTCCCCATACAATTTAATAATTGTTTGACTTCAAAAGTTATTTCTTTTAAGTCTTAGAAGGTAAGGATTAGATGAAATAATGCCTGTAAAACATTTAGTACAGGGTCTCATGAATAGCACAAATACAATAAATGTTAGCTTTGTTAAGTAGTACTAGCATTAATCATAATATTTCTGAGATCTTACTATGTGCAGGCCCTGTTCTATATAAACATGTAATTGATTTATTAATATTACAATGTGGCCACTATTTCAGCCTACAGTTATCTTTGTCATCTCTTATTTTCCCCAGCTGATAGTATCTCCAACTATTCAATGTAAGAGCCTCACACATTATTATTTGTGTATGCTGAAGATTTGGATAATACTTTATCTCCTTGTTTATATTCATCTTCTTTACCCAACTAGTATACATTTTCCTTAAGATCGGAATCCTTGTTTCTCTTCATATACCATGAAATATCCACCCCACTACTACCCTGACCACCCTCCCCAGAAAAAAAACCACCCACCTCTACCACCACCACCACCACCACCACCACCACCACCACCACCACCACCCTCCTCAAATGCTGGTCCAGGCAGGCAGGCAGCATGAAGAAGAGTATCTTAAAAAGGATACAGTTTCCAAACAAGGTGAGCACAATGAAATAGATAGCTGACCACATGCCTGAGCTCAC